>NC_060125.1:104716175-105966175 GCF_021461395.2 Schistocerca americana | reverse complement strand
TGTGTGGTGCGAAAAGTGGCAAGAAAAGTGTGACGTTATTCACGTGAGTACTAAAACAAATCCACTAAATTTCGATTACTTGATAAGTCACACAAATCTGAAGGCTGTAAATTCAACTAAATATTTAACTATTACACTTAGAAATAACCTAAATTGGAAAGATCTCTTAGATAATGTTGTGGGTAGAGCAAACCAAAGACTGCGATTCGTTGGCGGAACCCTTAGAAGGTGCAACAAGGCTACTAGAGAGACTGCTTACACCACGCCTGTCCGCCCTGTTCCGGAGTACTGCCGTGCGGTGTGGGATATGCAACAGGTGGGATTAACGGATGACATCGAAAAGAAGGGGGGCTCGTTTTGTCTTTTCGTGAAATAGGGGAGATAGTGCCACAGACATGATACGTGAATTGGAGTGGCAATCACTAAAACAAAGGCGTTTTTCTTTTCTACGGGATCTTCTCATGAAATTTCAATCAGTTTTCTCCTCCTATAGCGAAAACATTCTGTTGGTACCCACCTACATAGGGGGAAATGATCATCACGATAAAATAAGAAGAATCAGGGCTCGAACAGAAAAATATATGTGCTCGTTTTTCCCGTGCGCCGTTGGAGACTGCAACGGAAGAGGGACAGCTTGAAGATGGTTAATTGAAACCTCTGCAGGTACTTTATTGTGAATACCTGAGTAATCATGTAGATGTAGATGCAGATGTCCTCATTCATGTGCTCACTCACTTACACGATTTTCAAACTTATAGAAAACATTCGAACCATTCCACATGGGATATCACTAGCGGCAGGCTGTGGGAGTACACAAATTTCGGCCCGAGGGGTAGAATTTGGTTGCGTGGTGGAGGGAGGAACGGAATCCAACCACCCCCTACTAGTAACACTGCCAAAATCCGAATATTAACATGTCTACCTCGAAAAGATATGGGATGATGGAAATGAAAAACAACAAGAAGGAAGTTTATAAGACAAATTAGAAATAAATGTTTTATTATTGTTTACAATATGGTTGTGTGAAGTTTTCAAAGGGAAATGTTGCCACTGAAAGGATTATTACGTACTGACAACTCTGGGAGGTGTAAACGTTTTTAACATTGTTTCGGTTAGTCAAGGCGAGGCGAATACTTCAGCTGTATGTCGGCTGCTAGGCGGACAGACCGTTAGACCATGAGGAACACGTTCACCTCGTTATTCATAAGCTGCATCTAATGCAGCACTTAAAATGTAAACTGATATTAAGATCATGATCCATATACGATGCAGTGAAACTGCACCAGGCATGTTTATGATCCATAATTATTGTTCCATATACATTTTAGTTTGTAAGGGAACTGCAGCAGGCTTTAAGAATAACTTACTACGTCTTCTTGGCTTTCAGTTATATAGACAAAAATTAACGGCCATAGGGCGTTATATGAAACATTTTTCGTGATCAACCTGTCCTACCTTACTATTAAACTGCCATTATCGGTCCGGTATATACGAACACTGAAAAATGATAAAAATGTATTAAGCACACGCTCTATGAATTTCTGAGGTGATTTGTAGAATAAATGTGTCGTTCTTTAGAACGAAAAGTGCTAAATTAGAGTTGGATGCTGGACATAATGGTGATCCCTGCTAAGCGCTAGGTCGTTTTCATCGATATACACTGAAGCGCCAGAGAAACTGGTATAGGCATGCGTATTCAGTTACAGAGATACGTAAACAGGCAGAATAAGGCGATGCTGTCGGCAATGCCTAGGTAAGGCAACAAGTGTTTGGAACAATTGTTAGATCAACAAAAATAGCAGGTTAGCAAGATCTAAGTGCGTCTGAACGTTGTGATATTGTCGGCGTACGAGCGATGGGACACAGCGTCTCCGAGGTAGCAATGGAGTGCGGACGCTCCCGTAAGACCATTTCACGAGTAGACCGTGAATACTAGGAATTCTGTGAAACATCAAATCTTCGACATCGCTGGGTGCGGAAAAAGTATACGTGTTGACTGCACAAATGACTCAGACGATATGACCACCTGCTTAACAGCGTGTTTGTCCATCGTTGAAACGCGAAACATAAGATTTTCAGCTTGACATGGACAAGATCGTGCTATGAGTATATCTTCAGAGGGATCGGACTTCTGCTCACGGATACACAATGCTCATAAATTACTGGTCGGCGGTCTCTGGGCGTGGAATTGGCTTTCCATGTCGGCTCTATGTTATACTGGGCTGAAGTCAGACATATGTAGTGGCCAAGTCGTAAACATGAATTCAGTATCTTGTTGCTCGAATGAGGGAAGCCCTTTTCCGACGATGTGACACGGAGACTTATCCTGCTGGAAAATTGGCATCGCTATTGGGGAAGACATCGAATACAAAGGAATGATTTTCACGTAGTCCACAACTACCGCAATGAATGCTATTACAGCCACATGTCCCATGGAAGCCCAGTTGAATGCCCCTCACAGCATAACAGTGCCCCCACCGGCGTGCATGCATGGCATGGTGTATGTTTCGCGCAGTTATTCGCCTGAATGACGGCGTATCCAGACACGACTATCGGCCTTGTGTAGCAAGAATGTGATGAATCGGACCAGTTCCTATAATGCCCTGCTCACTGCAATGGCAGCAGTGGATGTCGTCTGGCCAACGTCGGAACACGTACGAGTCGTCCGCTGCTGAACGCCTCTTTCATCTATGTCGACTGAATGGTGTGGTTGGAAAGGTGTCTGAACCAGCGGTGTGCGCTGCAGCCAGACGGGTCACGGATGGCCACGTGTTCTACGAGTAATTTACAGAACCGAGTACCCTCCAAGTTCTACGTTGTGTGACGAGGGGTAGAAGTCCAACACCTTACCGCCAGCTCGTGTTTTCACCATCCTTTAATCTCTTTCCATACGTGCTCACGAAAGTTTGCAAGCGAAGTACCCGTCTAGCTTTGCACTTTTCGAGGAGCTCTTTCTCAGGCTCCGGACCATAAGAATCTCAACTTCCTCGAAGACCTTATATCATCAGATGTTTCCATTTGCGGTCCGTATCGGTGTTAGAATAATTACCCATTCACCTGTGCTGAGTTTATACGCTGTCCACACTGTGTCATGTGCGAACAACGCCACCTGCCGGCATCCAGTATCGCGATTGGCGGTGGTCATACGGTTTCGGCGCATAAGAGTAGTTTAGTCCGTGGACAACTTGTTTTCTTGACCTACAACAATGATCCACCAACTGTAAAGAAAAATCAGCTTTCGTTGCTCATCAGTCGTGTAATTCAGTTTGTAACTCTTGGCGCCACTGTGTTAACGTATTCCTTTCAAGCGATGTGATGCAGCAGATAGGAAACCAGATTCGCAGCTGGGACGAGCTAGTTTCATAATTCGCTTGACCTATCCAGTTTTAGCATATCCATGGTCCCCTAAAGTCACTTGAGGTTTCTAGTTGTTGAAACAGACGTGAATACTTTTTGCTCCATTTTCAATGTACTCATCTTCCGATGAACATTAACATCAGAACATTGTACATAATTTCCAGTTTACCTTTCTCCCCAGGATACATAACTGAACACTTTCTGATGCCTTTTCCCACTACGTTCGCTTATTGAATAACTTCTAAAAAGTCTGCAGCAGTTCCTACCAAAATCCTTTCTCACATATATATATATCACTCAATCAAACAATTCAGTCGTCAGGATGTTTACCACATATTGCCCTCTAGTTCCAGAAGCAAACAAATTAATCATCTGATAACTGTATTCCAATAATCTTCCTAGGAAATAGTATCGAAAAGTACGGGAAGCATGATTAGGATGTAACGTCCCGCCAAAGACTTGGTTACTGGAGTAGGACTATTGTCTCAAATCGGACAAGGTAAACAACGGCATAGAAAATTTTAATCTGGGTGACTGGACCCTAGTTCTTGTAACTTTCATAGGACGGTTGACCACTGTCGTTGCTGTCGTTTTTGAACATCTCGCGAGGATCTTCGAAAAGGCAGACAATCTGTAAGACGTCGTGGTCTCCTGGCCTTCATTGCTTACATATTCCGTCCTCACAGTCATTTTCCGCACATCAAGACGCTTTATTCGAACCCAAACTCGATAAGATAATGTCACTGTTGTATGAATTCGTGTAAACGATATGCAAATAACAAGTAAGCGCACTGTGGTTGAAATACTCGAGGCTGGCGTGCACACATACATTCTAGACAGGACGGTCACAGGAGCCTTTAGTTCGAGAGAGGCAGAATGCACGCCAGGGGCCCAGTCCCTTCAGAGGACGACCCAGCCCATCTATGTCGGCTGGTGACTGCCCATAGAGCAGACAGAGAAAGGAGGAACGACCCCGTGTTCGGCTTAGAAGCAAATTCCGCTACATGTGTGGGAGCGGCCAGCCTACGCATTCTTTACACACAGCACGCAGTTTCAGAGATTTTCACAGGGTGACAGCAAACGCCAAACGCCAATGCTATGGATTTCCGGATTGGTCGCCGATGGGAATCGAAACATCGAATTACCAGAATATGAAATTCTAGGTAGGGCTTATTCTGAGCCAGAAATAGACAGCCCACGTAGGAAATGGAAAAGATTAGAAGCGAAACGAGCTCAGGAAACGCATTTGTTTGCCGCATATTCAGGGACAGAATACGCTTCAATACAGTCAGTGAACCGGCAGTTAGCTGACGTTCAAACAGAAGTAGACAGTGAGGAAGAGGGGGAACATTTAGAATACGTCGAATCTACCGTACACATTCTAAATATTCCCCAACAGCCGACACAGAAATTTGCAGAGTTACGAGTGCCACGAGAAGGTTCCGTAACAGACGCAACTGTACCTGCAAACACACGACATACACAACAGAGATGGCAGAATGCGGAGTTGTTTGTGCCACGTAATGGTTAAATGACAAACGCAACTAGTGGTGGTGGTGGTGGTAGTGTGTTTGGGCTTATGGGCGCTCAACATAGAGGTCATCAGCGCCCTGACACACATTAAAAGGAACGAATGTAGACAGACCTAAGAAAACTAAAGCACATACTCAAAGAAAGAAGGAAAAGAAGGAAAATGCTACATAAGAAAGAAAAACCTAAGGGAAGGGGAAACATAGCAACAAGAATGACACAGGAAATTGTTATTGGCTGGCCACTTACATAAAATATGGGCGACCTTGTCACACAGTGAGGAAATTAAAATCCTCTCCCTAAAATCTTTGTAATAACATTTGACAGGGCACAGAACTTTAAAACTTTAACCACATTCGTCCGAGTGTTGCCTAAAAGAGATGGCAGGTCCGCTGGCAGGTCAGCCGCGACCCGCTGGTCAGAAAATAAAACGCAATCCAATAAAACGTGGCGCACAGTGACCTGGACGCTGCAAGCACCACACATTGGAGGGTCCTCTCGCCGGAGCAGGGAGCCATGCGTCATAGGGCTGTGGCCTATTCGAAGCCGAGTGAGGAGAACCTCATCCCGTCGATGTGGCTGAAAGGAAGTACACCACTCACGCGTTGTGGGCTTGACTATACGGAGCTTATTGTCAGTCACTTCCAGCCACTCATCCTCCCACAGATGCATGACCCGTGAGCTCAAAAGCGAGGTGAGTGCGTGCAAGGGGATAGCACACTGAGATTCTTGTGGGGCGAGACACGCCTCCTTGGCTGCGAGATCTGCCCTTTCATTCCCAGCAATGCCGACATGCCCCGGAACCCAGCAGAAAGCTACAACCTTCCCCAATGGCTGTAGTCGGAGCAGGGCATCCTGGATGGTCTGGATAATTTTGTCTGCCGGATACAAACGTTGCAATGAGTGAAGGGTGTGGTGTCACCGCCAGACACCACACTTGCTAGGTGGTAGCTTTAATTCGGCCGCGGTCCATTAGTACATGTCGGACCAGCGTGTCGCCACTGTGTGATGCAGACCGAGCGCCACCACAAGACAGGTCTCGAGATACGGACTAGCACTCGCCCCAGTTGTACGGACGACGTAGCTAGCGACTACACTGACGAAGCCTCGCTCATTTGCAGAGCAGATAGAATAGCCTTCAGCTACGACCTAGCAAGGCGCCATTAGTAACATTGCATGTATCTATGGAGTCTCACTTATATCGTCAATAGCGATGTACTAAGGGTGGATTAAAGTTAAGTATTCCAGAAGCTACGTACTTTTCTTTATAGCATTCATTACGTATCCTGTTTCAGACCTCACGCCATCCTGCTTTAGCTTAGCGCGTGCCTTTCGGCTTCCTCTCATTGTGTCTAGGCTGTCTTGTCTAGACACAACATTTTTGGCGACGAGTCCAAAAAGGGTCTTGTTCTTTCTACTTGCTTCCATTTACTTGTGTCATGGCTTCGCCAGATGTACTGTCAGAATTTTATCGCTTGCAGAATCAGCAGACGCAGGCGTTATTGGATGCCCTTGGACAGCTCGTCCAGGGTCAACGTGCACTGCAAAACGATGCGGCCGCCGCCGCTTCATCACTACCGCAGCCACAACATGCAGTTGCACCACCATTCCGTAATTTTCAAGCAGACGTGGAAACATGGACTGAGTGATCACGCCAGTTTGGATTTCATCTCGCCGCCCACAGAATTCAAGGTAACGAGCGGCAGCCTCATTTATTGGCGTGTGTAGGGGTGCAAACGTACCGTGTGATAGTGAAATTATTTCCCCGACGCGACGTAGCAACTCTGTCCTATGAAGAAATTTTGTCTGCTTTAGATGCCTATTTCAAGGAAACAGTTAATGTAGTTGAAAAGAGGTATACTTTCTTTCGTACAAAACGTACAGCCGGTCAATCTAATAGGGAGTGGGTTGCAACATTGCAAGGCCTTACAAGGGATTGTGCTTTTGAGTGTGAATGTGGACTCCCTTATTCAGATACTATGGTACGTGATGCAATAGCACAGAACGTTTCTGATGTTCGTATAGGGGAACAGATTTTGAAACTAGCTAATCCCTCCCTTCAACAAGTGATAGACGTATTGGATAGACAAGACACGCTTGACTTTGCTCAGGAATCATTTGCAACTTCGCCAGCCGTGTGTAACATTAACCAGCCCGCCGGGCGCGCTGCACGGCCCGGTAAACTGCCCTCGCACACGTCCGCGCAGCTGCCGCCACGCTCTACACCAGGTGTGCCGCGCCAGCATACAAATGCAGTGAAATCATGCCCGCGGTGTGCTACTAGACATTCGCGTGAAAATTGCCCGTCACGCCAAGCTATTTGCTTTTTCTGTAATAAGAAAGGATATGTTCAAAGTGTTTGCCAGAAAAAGCTGAGATCAGACAATCACAACCATTCCAGGCCCTTTGCTTCGCTCCGGAATCGAACCAAGAATACTCAGCATCGTGAACCTTCACCCATGGACATTCATGTAGTTAATTCCACTTCGTCCAGTGCCACTGTCTCTAACAGTGACTGTGTTCGTCCCACAAATACTGTGCGTCGACGTCGCTGGAAATCACGTCAATTAGCAAGTGATGCTGTACCTGTATCAGTTCAAATGGCACGAGACAGTCGCTCTTGTCGTCAGCAGGACAATAAACTTTTTGTCGATTTGGACTTTAATGGCAAGGTCATACCATTCCAGCTCGATACCGGAGCTGCAGTTTCATTGATCAATCACGACACGTACAAACAACTGGGCAAACCTCCGTTGCATGCTGTAAATGTTCAGTTAAATAGTTATTCAGGTCAGGATATCCCTGTGTTAGGACAGTGCACTCTTCTTGCAACATACAAGGGACAAACAAATCTTGTGTCATTTTACGTTCTTTGTTCTTCTACTGCAGTGAATTTGTTTGGTTTAGATTTATTTCAATTGTTTAACTTGTCTATTGTAAATCAAGTCCTATCAGTGAATCAGACTGTGCCTTCAGACTATGTTTCTCGTCTATGTGAGGATAGAGCATTCGATTCTTCCGAACTTGCTTGCATGTTCATTGAAGCGGAAACCGATGAAGTGGTCGAATCGTTTCCGATTGATTTTCGTCGTGTAGCTACAGCCACAGCTTCTGACCCGGTCCTTGCTACCGTTTTGCGTTTTGTTGCTACGCAATGGCCTTTGTCAAAGTCTCGAATCGAGGATCCGTTGGTTCGCCGATTTTTCGCTCACAAGGAGAGACTTTTTGTTCGACGTGGTGTTTTGTTGTTGCGTTCTGATAATGATCAGTCCAGAATCGTGGTCCCACGTTCGTTACAGTCCTCTGTTTTACGGCTTCTTCACCAAGGACATTGGGGTATAGTGCAAACGAAACAACTTGCTCGTCAGCACTGTACTTGGTTCGGAATCGAAGCTGCGATTACGAATATGTGTTCTTCTTGCATGGCGTGTGCCGAACAACAATCCGCACCGCCGCAGAAAGTCTTTGCATGGCCAAAAGCCACTTCCCCTTGGCAACGCTTGCACATCGATTTTGCTGGTCCATTCTGCAATGTTCGATGGTTGGTTCTGGTAGATGCCTTCAGTAATTTTCCTTTTGTTGTCCGGATGTCTTCCACGAGGTCAACTGACACCATCCAAGCGTTGTCTGCTATCTTTTGCATTGAAGGTCTTCCGCAGACTATTGTTTCCAACAATGGCCCACAATTCATGTCCGCAGAATTTCAGTCATTCTGCCAGGCCAATGGTATTCAACATCTGACATCCGCGCCGTTTTCGCCTAAATCAAACGGTGCCGCTGAACGATTGGTCCGGTCTTTCAAGTCACAGATGTTGAAGTTGAAAGAGTCGCATTCTCGGGAGGACGCGTTGTTGCTCTTTTTGTCGTCGTATCGCTCTCAGCCCCGAGATGGTCGCTCGCCGGCTGAGTTGCTCCACGGTCGTCCTCATCGAACCTTGATGTCTTTGCTGCACCCGCCGCATCAGGTTCCTGTGCAACGGCAGACTTCTGCTTTTGCTCCAGGCGACATTGCATTCTATCGCAACTTTCGCGGTTCACGGCGTTGGCTCGCAGGGCGTATTCTTCGCTGCCTCGGCCGCGCGATGTATTTGGTTTTGGGGGCCTCTGGTGAGGTGCATCGGCATCTCAATCAGCTGCGCCTCTGTCGTCGCACGGGTTCTGCCGCTCCCCGTCTGCTTTCAGCGACGGTGCCGTCCGGTCAGCCCCCTGGGGACCCATCTACTGGCTCGCCTCATCCCCAGGTGTTACCGACGATGCCTTCCATTTTGCCCCATGGCGACGCGCCGCTGCCGCCTCCGCCGCCGCCGCCTGTCCTCCAGCCGGCGCCGCCCGCAGTGGACGCTTCGCTGCAGCCGCCAAGCGCCTCCCTGGGTCACGCGCCGCCGATCGCTTCCCGCGACCAGCCATCCTCCGCCATGGAACTCTTGCCCGCTCCGGACCACATGGCGTCTTCGCGCGTCGGGTACCCCGACGCAATGGAGGTCGACCCTTCGGCCCCTCCTGTCTTTTTCCGGGCGCATACACCGCATGTTGACGTGCACCCTGGACTAGGATTTCAGGTGTTTCCTAGATCCCCTCGGACCGAATGGCCGGGTGTGGGTGGCACAGCCTCGCCTGTTGTGAGGCTCCCCACCTCATCGCATACGTCAACATGGGGTCCTCCCCACGGCGGGCGGAAGCCTTATAACACGACCGTTCGCCGATTTGCGTGGGAGGAATGTGGTGTCACCGCCAGACACCACACTTGCTAGGTGGTAGCTTTAAATCAGCCGTGGTCCATTAGTACATGTCGGACCCGCGTGTCGCCACTGTGTGACCGCAGACCGAGCGCCACCACAAGGCAGGTCTCGAGATACGGACTAGCACTCGCCCCAGTTGTACGGACGACGTAGCTAGCGACTACACTGACGAAGCCTCGCGCATTTGCAGAGCAGATAGTTAGAATAGCCTTCAGCTAAGTCAATGGCTACGACCTAGCAAGGTGCCATTAGTAACATTGCATGTATCTATGGAGTCTCACTTATATCGTCAATAGCGATGTACTAAGGATGGATTAAAGTTAAGTATTCCAGAAGCTACGTACTTTTCTTTACAGCATTCATTACGTATCCTGTTTCAGACCTCACGCCATCCTGCTTTAGCTTAGCGCGTGCCTTTCGGCTTCCTCTCATTGTGTCTAGGCTGTCTTGTCTAGACACAACAAAGGGCACTGAGTGAATCGGAACAGACAAGAAATTTAGGAGAGGAAGAATGTCTCATGTGCTCCAGTGACCGCAAGATCGCAAACAATTCTGCATCAAAGACAGTAAAAGTCTGAGGCAGTAGGACCTTGAGGACACAACATGGAAAAACAACTGAGCAACCAACAGAATCCCCTTGTTTCGACCCATCCGTAAAAACAGCTACATAGTCGTGGTGCTCACATAAAATGGCAGAAAATGCTGCATTAAAAACGGTGGCATGAGTGCAATCACTCTTGTACTGCAATAAATCTAAAATCACTCCGGGCCTCTTCAGTAACCAGAGTGGCTGGCGGTTAAATCCTTGTCCTCAACACAGACAGTACGATTTATTGCAGTTATCTAACTTAGAAATGCCACAGCATAGCCCAGTAAACAACGTAACTGACCGAGTAGAAAACAATAGATTGAGAATACATAGTTCAACAGAAGGTAGTGTTACAGGACAGGACACAATCATGGAGATAATACAAAAAATGAACGCTAGTATGACGAAACAGAATCAGGAATTGAAACAGGATAATCATGCTATTAAGAACCAGATCCAACAGGGCAATCAGAACTTGAGACAAGAGATTAAGATACAGATCCAACAAGTCAAAATTCAGATGGAAGAAGGGATCGCTAAAATTGATAATCAGATCACTCATATAAACAAAGCCGTGAAAGAATCGAGAGAAAGAATTCAGGTACTAACAGAAGGTCAGCAGCAACTACGCACTGACGTGGACAGGGTCCAATTGGAGATTGTAAACGTTGACAAAAATGTGGAACGCGTTACAAAAAAGCCACTCGAACAGCAATACTAATTTCGGAAGAACAAGCAATTCAAATCAAGGTCGCAAAGGCTGCACTGAAAAAATATGATCAGCGGATCAATAAAATAGAACTTAGAAACAAATATCAGTTTGAAAAGCTTCGAACAGAGTTGATACAAACTATCGAAGAAAAGATCGAGGCCGATTACACCTGTAGCGAAACAACTGACACGTCAAGCATTAATTCAGTACACGAACACGCACCGTCTAAGAAAGTTCAAGTAGAACCGAGGCTAGACCTAACACTCGCGCCGAAATCGAAACAGAAAACCCCGATTAAAGTAATACATGACATGCCACAGAACCGGGCACAGTATCTATAAAAACGCAACACATGCATTCAGCCGATACCAATCGAAAGACAGGCAACTGAACCAGTACATCCAAGACACAACATAACAGCAGCACAGGTACTATACCGCGAACGACGAGAGTAGAAACACACGAACAACACTTTTATTCACCAATGATACGATATGACGGGGATATCAGTCAGGAAATGTAGAATAGGCAGACAGGCAGTAGATTACCAGAGAACAGAAACGACGCCACAAGCAGTGGCAGTTTATTTTAGTCCATGAATCAGCCACAAATCGGATTTATGAGTAGATATGATACAGACCAGTTTCTTGCAGTTATAAAATTTCAACATTTCAAGTAAGAAGGCGGTAGCTTGCATGCACGCACATTCATCGATCAGTTTCAAGTAGGCTTACCAAACCACTGGAGCGTAGCTCACAAACGAGACTTCATTTGTGCACACATGTCAGGGATAGTAGCAAAGGTGATGCAAAAGATCGAGGCTACCTGTACGTCTTACCTACAGTTCAGAACAGCATTTCTCGAAATATATTGGTCTAAGGAGGCGCAAAACAAAATTGAATACGAGTTACTTCAGATGACACCACACGAAAACTCAGGAGATAAAAGCGTGTTAAAATTCTTTGATACAATGGACAAAAACAATCAATGCCTAGACAAACCATACAGTAACGGATAGCCGATACGTCTATGTAGAATGAAATTATCGGTAAAGTATCAACAGGCGACAATAGGAAAAAATGAAAATACCGAAGAATTCAAAGAGGTTTTAAGGTAACTTGAATTTATGTTTAAAGAAGACGAGGTGAAAGAATAAAGAAAGGAAAGAGAACAGTAAAAGGAGAGGACTAGGAACGAATATTCCAATAATAATAATCGTAATCCTAACACCAATAATTTCAGGCAATAATACAGATAAGCACAGTGGAGACAATTGGCATAGAAACGATAACCAGAATAATTGGTACCGAAATAGGAACGGTAATGGACACTCATTCAGTGGCGGATATGGGTTTAGGAATCAAAATGCCAACGGTCAAGGGTACTTTGAAAGAGGCCACGATGTTAGAAACAGCAACTGGCGAGACCAGGGCGAGAATAATTACCAAGGAAATTATGGTCCACAAAGACAAGAACAACACAGCATAGAGAAACCAGAAGTAGAAATTAGGCCACCAAATCCTGAAAAACGTAAAGATTGACGGGAAAATCCGGAAGAGGTTAGGCAAACTGACGTCCATTCAATAAGACAATGGAAAAAGTAAATTCATCTTTTGGAAGCTGCTAGATCAAAATTAGAAAAAACTGAAAATAGCCAAAATTCAGACAAACAGGGACTTACGAAAATTTCCGATAAAGAGTCAGATACGGTTGAATTACGCTACATAGCCTGGGAAAACAGCATAGAATGAGAAAATTCTGAAAGCGAGGATGAACTGCCACCACTTCCGTGCATTAAGGAATTAAGCTACGAAAAATTGTTAACCGGACTTGACGAGAAGCAAGTAAATGGACGCGATAAAACACAGCAGAGTATCCTAGATAAAACAAAACACAGACGCCACGAACACAAAAGACGTATAATGTATACAATATGGGTGACTATGAGGAGGTAAAGAGAAAGTACATTCGGGAATGTTTGGAAATGAAGTAAAAGGAGAGACAGGAGCTCGAAAACAGACGAAAAGAGGTAGATAGGTCGCAGACGGTTTTGCTCACGCAGTTAACACCAAAGCAAACACAAACACAAAGGGAAGGTACAGTTATCCACAGGTTAAGCTATGAATCTATAGCAGAGGATTTGATGCAAGAAAAGGAAATCGTAACATCCACAATTATACAACCCGTATTAAAGATAAACATTGGTGAAATCACGACAAAAGCAATCATAGATAGTGTGAGTCAAGTGACGGCTATATCAGAAAGCCTATTTGAAAGATGCAATAGAGAGAAAGATTTACCGATTTTAAGGACAAAAAGGATAAGTGCTTTTGGAGCATTAGGAAAAATGCAACAGAGGTGAAATACGAAACACGTCTTTCATTTAATTGCCTAGGTTACGAATTTGAAAACAATTTTATAATCGTACCAAAACTTACGGCTGATATGATAATCGGTGTAGATTTTATTAATGAGCGTAAGGTTCACATTTGCATACCACAAGCCTTCGTAACAATAGATGATTTAATACTATATTTTATTCAAACTTTGAACGATGAAAAAGAACAGGAAAAGTAAAGCAATTGCATTTAAATCAAGAAGGGAATGAAATAGAGGAGGAGAGACACCCTAGATATAAGTTTGAGGAAAACCTTGACCCACTCCCACCAGAAATAATAGAAGAAATTCATCAAGAGATTGGTAAGAAGATAGAGAAAATAGTTGATATTTCGCTCCACGATAAAAAATAAATTTAGAAGGCATATTGAGATCACATGCGGAGGTATTTGCATCAAAGACAGGTAGCATTGAAGATTTTCAATACAAATTTGAGGTCAAAGATTATAAACCCTTTCGTGTTCCACCTTATTCCATACCATATAGTTTTCGAGAGCAAGTATTTCTTGAAACCATAAAAATGTTGGATGATGACATAATTGAACCCACCAAGTCACAATATAATTCACCCTTACCCGTTGTAAGTAAGAGGGATGGGAGCATACGTTTGGTACTCGATTCAAGACAAATAAACACAATTATAATTTCGGAAACAGATAGACCAGAGAAATTGGAAGAGTTGATTCATCCATCGATTTGCGTTCAAGTTTTTGGCAAATAGAATTGGAGCCTTGATGTCGAAAATACACAGCCTTTATTGTCTTTGGTCGTTGCTACCAATTCCAACGTTTACCGTAAGGCCTCAAAATTTCGTCAGCTGCCTTTATTCGCGGTCTGAATTCTATACTGAATCTCGACATACTTCAGAAAATTACTTACTATGTGGACGACGTTCTTGTGGCGGAGGCAACTTTGGCAGAACACAATTATATACTGGATAATTTCCTACGAATTATGAAAAAAACATGGGGTCATCGTCGACATTATTAAATCGCATTTTGAAAAATCAGAAATTAAATTATTAGGACATAATGTATCTGCAAAAGGTATAACGCCAGACGAGAAGAAGATAGACGCTTTTCGTAATATTCCTACTCCCTGCAACAAGGAAAGTCTAAGGGGATTCTTGGGGTATTAAATTTTTACAAAAAATTTATATGGATAGACACACTTGCAGCACCTAGACTGTGTGCACTGACAAGAAAAAAAAAGCACCCTGGATATGGGATAAACAAGCAGATGAAGAATTTCGTAAGTTGAAGGAGGAATTGAATAATGCTCCAATTTTATCACACCCAGATTTAAGTCAGGAGTTCTGTCTAGTAACTGATAGTACAAAGACCGGGCTAGGGGCGGTACTATTTCAACAAATTGAGGAAAACGGTAAGAAAATGGATAAAACAATAGCTTTTGCAAGTAGAGTACTATCGAAAGCAGAAAAAAATTATTCTATAACAGAATTAGAAGCTCTAGCTATAGTATGGGCATTTCAAAAATTTCGACATTTTCTGTTTGGCATAAAAACACAAGTATACACAGACCATAAAGCATTAGAGTCTATAATCTCCTCCAAACTAACCCACGGACGTTTGGCAAGATGGATGCAAATACTGCAGGAGCATGACTTCTCAGTCACATACATACCAGGACTTGAAATTATTCTGGCCGATGCATTGTCTCATTCACCACAGAGAATGGCAGAGGACCAGAAAATCAACACTGAAGACGAAGAACGGACTATCCATTATCTAAAAAACGTACCCTTCGAATATTTTATCACAAATGCTTTAAAAAGTTTATCTGACAAACAAAACAAAGATCAGACCCTGCTCAAGATAAAACACTAACTTACCGATAAAATCAACACAGAAATTAGAAAAAAATACATAGTAAAAGATAATATCCTATTTTTCAAACGTAATAATGATACTGCACAGTGATTAGCATGCATCCCTGACGAACTTATTAATGAATACATTTGGTATACCCACTTTAGTAGTGGACATTTTGCCCCCCAAGAAATGCTATCTAAAAATGAAACAAACTATACACCTCCCAAATATGGAGCGACATATTCGACGCGTTCTTAAAAGTTGTAAGAAATGCATACAGTCAAAACATGTGACATATCAGACCAGACCTTCAATGTTTCCAATTATCCCTGATAAATTAAGACAGATTGGTGCAACCGATATTTATGGTCCAGTTCCACGAACAAGGAAAGGCTTCACCTACATATTTGTTGAAATTGAACTAGCATCAAAATACACTACACTTACACCCTTAACGAAACCCACTGCATTTACAATTAGTAAAGCATTTCAAAAGGACTTTGTACAACAAGTTGGGAGAGTGAAAAGAATTATCTCAAATAATGGGCCCCAATACAGATCAGTGCATTGTAAAAACACATTAGACAAATTAAAAATTAAACCCACCTTTATTTCCAAATATAAACCAAGTGGAAATCTGTCCGAATGTACCATGAAAGATCTGGGAAGACTTTGTAGACTATTTTGTAGAAAGAACCATTGTACTTGGGACCTATATCTACGAGACTTCCAAGAAGTAATTACTGAGACACCACATAGTACCACGACTTATCCACCAATTACAGTATCGATGAATATAGATCCACCAGAAATAAAGGAAATCATTAAATTTGCAGTTATTTCCCGAGAGCAACATAGGCAAATCGTCACTTCTGTCCTACAAAATATTCGCTCAGCAGCAACGAGACGTAAGATCACTCAAGACAAATCTGCCACAAAGAAACGCTTCACACTGGGCCAAAAGCTATTCGTGAAAACTCATTACCTTCCACATAAGAGTCAAAATAAATGCTGAAAATTTTTTGCAATACATAAAGGGCCAATGATAACTTCCAGGATCGCTCACGAAAATGATTTGGAGTTAATGAACCCAAAAACAGGTAAAAGTGTTGACTTCTATCGCGTGAGCCACCTAAAAGAATGTGAATGAAAGAAAGGGTAAAAGAGAAGAAAGGGAAACAGACATAGTGGCAATCACAAATCGTGCACTAACCACTAAATCAAAAAATAAATTAAGAATCAACAAAATAACACATTAATTAAAAGAAAAAGACACAATACACAATAAAAATCTCTTGTAGTATCACATACACTACAATATGCACACAAACAATAAATGATACACAACAATTAAAAGAATGAAGAAGTGGTAGGATGCAATTAGAATAAAAGAAATATTATATATATATATATATATATATATATATATATATATATATATATATATATATAATAATTTTTGCCAGTATCAGAAAATTTTTGCATTATATAAAAACAGAATTTTTTGTAAATAACAAATATATTGTCAATATTTCTATGCATCAGATGGACATCGCCACCAATACCAATGACTAGCTCCCTTAACACCAGATGCTTCGAGATAGCGACAGAGAGGGTACAGAGATGTTGAGGAAGCCCTTAGGGCACTAACAACAGCATGAATACCAACGCCACACTGGAAATGCAGGTTGCAACCAGGTTGGACTTCAGGAGGACAACGTGCAGCATGGACATTTCATATGTCACGACACTGTTACACAACGGAAGAGTGTGGGGAGAATCACAATACGACGAGATGACAATGAAGGTACAAAAAAATTAGCAAGTACTAAGAACTCATCAAGTAACATTTGGAAAGGCAGTCAGATCCTACAAATCTTATATCACTCCTACACTAAAATTCACATATTCCTAGCCCAAGAAGAACAGAATAATGCAGCAAAGAAGAGAACCGAAGATGCAAGATGAAGAAAGGCAGAAGACAGCAAGATACATTTCCCTCCTATCCTACAAAGCAAATTGCTACAAACGTCTTTCCATGAACTTTGAGGCATGGCAACTACCACCTCTCTAAAAATAAACCTTGAGTCGTCAAACAAACACAAGCGAATGGCAAACGGAATATTAAGTAGTATCAACCAACATGATCTAGAAATAGATTAAGCAAAATAAACAGTATTCTCCCTACCACATCATCAAATTCCCATACCGAACCAGGTGTGAAGTACCAAGATGTCACAGCACAACATTGGGTGACAATCGTCGGTAGTCAACTACAATAATCGAACTGCCATATCGTCCCAGGTGAGACAGCAAAGGAATATCAAGACATTACTGTTTATGCAGTAAACCGCAGTCACCATCATTGGTTAAAAGTACCACTCCATGATGACAATGTCAACAAGTAAGACCTGGCATCACATGCTAGAGTGCTTCTCTCGTGATTTGTAACACCCATACAAACGAGCCGACGTCTTCCAGTATTTCAGTGGGGATCGTCGAGCACAGAAACTGACGCAAAGAAAAAAAGTTAAGAAAGTGATATATTTGTAAAAACATTTTTCTTATTTTTTGTAAAAGTAATTATTTTTATTATGTATGTAAAGTTTATAATTTACAGATACCTTACTACCTTTTGTAAAGAAATTTAATTAGTATAGTTATATAATCTCAGAAACTCATGGAAAGTCTATTTATTTCTTTTATTTGTAAAATTTCAAAAGGATATATGCAGGATTTTTCTTCGTTATGTAACATTCAAAAACACCTTTTTGGGGTTATAATATTAATACCGAGGATAGAATTAAGAGGAAATGCTTCTTCATTCTTACAAAAAAAAAGATAATGCCTAAATAAATAAAATAAACTATCACAAAAGAGCTTTTGCGAACATTTACGCAAAGGCTAACTGAAGAAAGGATATAACCACACTAATAATAAAAAAGGAAATCAGAGGCATGTACTGGTAATGACAGAATAACAACCTTTGTAAATTCTATATTTGCCTAACAACAAAACATAAATTGTAGAATTAAAAAATAGAAACAATAGTTATAAAGAAATCATAAGAAATTTGTTATGAATGGCTGAGAAAAGTTTATTGGGAAGTCTAAAGGAACAATTTTTGCCCGACTTTGTCAATGTTTTCCACGGCATTGAAAAACCCTAGACAAAAACTTTGTCAGAAGGAGGGAGGTATGTAAGATGTAATAGTCTCTTGACCTTCACTGCTTACATATCCGCCCTCACAATCATATTCCTCACATCAAAACTCTTCATTGGAACCCAAACTCGATAAGATAAAGTCAATGTTGTATGAATTCATGTAAACGATATGCAAATAACAAGTAAGCGCACCGTGGTTGAAATACTCGAGGCTGGCGTACACACATACATTCCAGACACGACGGTCACTGGAGCCTTTAGTTCGAGAGAGGCAGACTGCACACCAGCGGGCCGGTCCCTTCAAAGGACGACCCAGCCTATCTATGTTAGCCGGTGACCGCCCATAGAGCAGACAGCAGTTGACCGAGGGAAAGGAAGAATGACCCCATATTCAGCTTAAAAGCAAATTCCGCTACATTGTGTAGGAGCGGCCAGCCTACACATTCTTTACACACAGCACGCAGTTTCAGAGATTTTCACAGGGAGACAGCAAACGCCAAACGCCAATGCTACGGATTTCCAGATTAGTTGCCTTAAATGAAATGTCATTCTCCCGATTTAGAAGAGCAATGCTGATTGGCAGATGAGCTGAAGGAGTAATGGAAGAGACCGAAAAATATACCTCTTCACGTCTGGCGTGGAGCGGGACCGTTCCGTTGTCGCTCTTGGAGCAAGAACACGTAACGATAGCGTGTGCGCTCGTACGTGTACTCAAAGAGCGAGGAACAAGTCTCTCCTCAGTACTTCACTGAGAGAGCACCTCTGTCGAGAGCGAATCGAAGTTCGCCTCTATATTGAGTTCTTGCGATTAAGCGTTGTTCACTGTGTTGGCCGACACACTTATTGTGCAGTGTGAATGGACAGAGTTATAGTTAAATGCCTGTGAGCAAATTTTTGAATGGCATCGCAGTGGACTGGTTATCTGGTTTACCACGGCAATAGTTATACTAGGTGTGAATAGGAGTCCTTGACTTCATCAAGGCATAGGGAGAGTTTGATTGGCGAAGGTCAATCCAGATACAACGAGAGTTATCTTATTAGTCAGCAGCGAGCGGCGCAGGCAGCAGTCATCGCAGCTAGCGGTATTGCGTGCTACAGCTCTTGCGAGCGCCATATTTCCTCCACAACAGTACACTTCACTGCATTTCACACATGGCAGCCTCGACTGTACCTAGCAACATTCTAACGGATAATTATTCAAGTTGAGTAGGCGCGGCTCTCAGCCATTCTGCCAAGTCAATAACAATCTTAAACTTTGTATAGAAATTTCATTATCGAATCCTATCCTTGAGAGGTAACTTCACATTCCGAAATGAACCAGGATATAACTTGTTCAATTCATAACTAAAAGTGCCATTCTGATTTCTCAGAATTTTTGCAAAATAAATAATAATTTCCTTTAGTTCCATGTTTTTCTTACACTAACTAGCAATACTCCAGTACACAAGTATCCCACTAGTTACGTAAGAAATTTTGTCAATTTTTGTGTCATTTCCTTACAGTGGACGACTCCAGAAGATATTTATTGCTGAAAGTTTTTCAGGCATTCCTCTTTAGAGCGTTAGGAGCGTCTGTCTTACTTGTGTAGTAGTGTGGGGGTGGAAATTGCATCTTGCAGGAGCCAGAGGGTAAAGTGTACATTTCAGATTAATCCGTTGTGCAGAGTGACAGAATAGCAACCACACGCTCACAAATCCTATGACATTCCATGTTATCCCACTTTAAAAGAGTTCACTATCCTCTGTGTTTGGCACGGATCTTCTACCCTTGATCAATTTTACAGGATTATTTGGACGAGTGTTTCGTAAGTGAACCCCTTTGTAGACTCTCTGTGTTTTCCCAGTATTTTACCAGTAAACCAAAGTCTACCACCTGCTTTACATACTATTCTCTTCGTGTCCATAGGAACTGTTACACATAGATAATAGGATGAGTTGACTCATTCCAATAATACGTTTCGTCATGTGCAGTTTTCATATTTCAGAAATGCTTCAGATACAACTGAGAGCGTGAGAACAGAAACAATATCCTTCCCCTTTAAGACAGCTTGATTTCTGCTTGAGACGTTTTCGGTGAGGTGTATTAGAGTCTATGAAGGAATGGACGCTCAGTGTTTCTCAATAGCCGAAATCAGTGAAGGTAGTAATGACAGATACTGGGGTCTAGGAGTCCCACTGGGTTGAAATCGGAACACTTGGCCGACCAGTCCATTTAAAGAATATTATTGTCCACAAATCCTTGCCTCAGTGCTTTAAGACAAATAGGATGGTAATGCTGATATAATCGCCGTCTCAGAATTGTTACTGTACTGTATGCATTTCATAAGACCGTTCATTGTGTTATATCGTGACGCATTTTGCGTCTGCATGAGCGTAATAGTGGACCACATCCTAACCACCAAAAGCAACCTCATACCCTAATACCACCTCTGTTTCACTGTTCGCAGTATACATAACGGCAGGTAACTTATTCCAGGGGTTCGTCAAACAGTTTCACAGATTCAACCCTCCAAATCACTTGTTTCCAGCGAGCCGCTTGTCGAGTTAACATGAGCATCTTCTGCTCGGGCCAGTGGCGTCACCTGTAGGCCATTAGGGAAAGGTGTGTCCGGGGTGAGGAAAAATGTATGTTGTCAGCCGGGAAACAACATTGCTCCACGCGGATTTTTAAGCGATTGGCTGCGTCAGCTGACGCAGCTACAGGATATGAGCCAGGGTTGTGCTCCGCCTTGCCCACGGCTGCTGCAGCTGGTGGTTAAGCGGGATTGGTGTTGGACGCCGCACTGCCGCGCAGTGCTCTTTGAACTGGAATTAACTACGATGGCGTAGTGGGTTACGTGGGTAGAGCTAAACTTCCACAAGTGGAGTCATTTCCACACTACCTCACGGCAGTCAAGGAATATTAAATTTAGCGGTACGTTTTCTCAGTTATTTGAAGTGCTTGATTTAAGTAAACTATACTCGAGTGCTACTCTTCTTCAGCTGGTGAATTAAGTAACTGCTATCTGAAGTTCGTTTCCAAACTCTACGGTTCGTTTAAACAAGCTATTGATTCAGAGTTCACAGAGGCACCTCCACGTAGACCTTTGACATTACTCACGTAACTCATTTAGACATTGGGAGTTTTATTATGAACGTGTATTGACTATGTAGGGTTGGCACTAATGTCGAACGTCACCAAGTCTAAGAAGTCTGAACGATCTAATGTTATGTCCAGGAAGAATAATGGAAAGAACTATATGATTTTATTGAAAGAAATAATTTTGTAATTGTTACTGTCTTGAACACTGTGAATTTTTTATACATATCAAATTCCTCGTGATATTTTAGAAGATAAATGGGACTCCTTACAATATTGATTTGATGAGGTATAATCTTAAATTATTTACTTGTTGCCTCATTATACACTCATGCTCATAAATTAAGGATAATTGCAGAATGTGGTGCCACACAATGTGGCACTATACAAAACTGGCACTAGTAGGGAACACACAAGACACATATCTGTAAGCCCACGATATTGGTGATAAGTTGAGAAAACCGTCCCGAAACACATGTGCTACAAAACGCCACTGTTACCTGCGCATGTACCCCGACATCAATATGGATATGATCACCATGCACACGTACACAGGCCGCACAACGGGTTGGCATACTCTGTATCAGGTGGCCGAGCAGTTGCTGGGGTACAGACTACCATTTTGCACCAGTGCCTGTCGGAGCTCCTGAAGTGTCCTAGGGGTTTGAAGACGTGCAACGAAGCGTCGACCGATAGCATCCCAGACTTGCTCGAAGGAGTTTAGGTCTGGAGAACAGACAGGCCACTCCATCAGCTTGATTTCTTCTGTTTCAAGGTACTCCTTCACGACGGCAGCGTCGGCCGCTGGTGGCCGAGCGGTTCTGGCGCTACAGTCTGGAACCGCGCGACCGCTACGGTCCCAGGTTAGAATCCTGCCTCGGGCATGGATGTGTGTGTTGTCCTTAGGTTAGTTAGGTTTAAGTAGTTCTAAGTTCTAGGGGACTTATGACCTCAGCAGTTGAGTCCCATAGTGCTCAGCGCCATTTGAACCATTTGAACGACGGCAGCTCGGTGTGGCTGTTCCTTATCATCCGTCAGGAGGAAAGTGGGACCAACTGAACCCCTGAAAAGGTGGACATACTGGTGCAAAATGACGTCCCGATACACCTGACTTGTTACAGTTACCCTCTCTAAGACATCCAGACATGTAGCGGTGTACATGCACCAATCATAATCCCACCCCACACCATCAAACCACGACCTCCATACAGATCCCTTTCAAGGATATTAAGGGGTTGTTATCTGGTTCCTGGATCACGTCAGATGAAAACCCGGCGAGAATTACTGTTCAGACTATATCTGGAGTCGTCCGTGAACATAACCTGGGACCACTGTTCCAATGACCATTTACTGTGTTCTTGACACCAGACTTTACGGGCTCGCTTATGACCAGGAGTGAGTGGAATGCACCTTGCAGGTCTCCGCTCGAATAAATCATATCTGTTCAGTGGTCTGTAGATTGTGTGTCTGGAGACAACTCTTCCAGTGGCTGCGGTAAGGCCCCAAGCATGGCTACCGGCAGTACTCCGTTGCCGTCTGCGGGCACTGATGGTGAGATATCGGTCTTCTTGTGGTGTTGTACACTGTGGACGTCCCGTGCTGTAGCGCCTGGACACGTTTCCTGCCTGCTGGAATCGTTGCCATAATCCTGAGATCACACTTTGTCGCACACTGAGGGCCCGTGATACGACCTGCTGTGTTTGACCAGCTTCCAGTCACCCTAGTATCTTACGCCTCATAACGTCATCAATATGTGTTCTTTGAACCATTTTCAACACACAATCGCCATTATCACGTCTGAAAACGTCTGCACACTTACTCGCTGCACCGTACTCTGCCATGCACCCAACACTCCTCTGCGTATGTGGACTGCTGCCAGCGCCACCGTGCGACGACCGCAGGTCAAATGCACAGCACGATCATACGCCGAGGCGATTTAAGCCCGCAAACCGCCCACCAGAGTGTTGTTTCACCATGTATCAGCATTATCCTCAGTTTATGAGCATGAGTATATTTTCAACGATCCCAGTATGAGTTAGTGTATCTTCTATAGTATAAGACACTAACGGTAATTTGAACAGTAACCTCCAGTTTCACTGGGTTGGTATAATGAGAGTAGTAGAGGGGCTGGACGGATCATTATAGAGACATGTCGAAATTGGGACGATACGAGCTGTAATATTTGCTTCATGAATGCTGATATTTGTCATTTTTCAGACCACACTTATTATACGTAACGTGCTACAATGGTCAGTACGGAAACTAAGCACTGACGTTGGCATTCTGAGGACGTACTCTGTCTACGTAGCTTCCAGGGAAATTTCTTGTATTACGCTGTCTGTACAAATTCTGTGCTTATTCCTTTGGCAGATGCTCCTGGTTTCGAAAAATTATTTTATTACCTAATAGTATGTTCTTAATCCTAAATTATTGGCAAAATTTGTTTCAAAAAATTGGTTCAAATGGTTCAAATGGCTCTGAGCACTATGGGACTAAACTTCTGAGGTCAGCAATCCCCTAGAACTTAGAATTACTTAAACGTAACTAACCTAAGGACATCACACACATCCATGGCCGAGGCAGGATTCGAACCTGCGACCGTAGCGGTCGCGCGGTTGCAGACTGAAGCACCTAGAACCGCTGAACCACCCCGGCCGACTCAAAAAATTGTTTTAGTAACAACTTGTACGACTTTAATCAATAGGTTTTTGAATTTGTCATTCTGCACTTTAGTCACCCACACTTACCAGCAAAACACCTGGATGCCCTAGTCGTCCACTGGGCAGTGATGTCGCTCTTTGCACCACGTCAAGCGTAGTTTATCATTGCCTGGACATATGCGTGGCTTGTGAGGAGGTACGCGACCATTCTACACGACTCTTTAACAAAATAAAATATGCCGTTTCAGTCTTCGATCGCTATACTTTATTTTCAATTACCGGTTTCGGGCTAGCCGCCCATCTTCAGATGGAAAATCTCAAATCTTGAATTCAAGAATTTGAGATTTTCCATCTGAAGATGGGCGGCTAGCCCGAGACCGGTAATTGAAAATAAAGTATAGCGATCGAAGACTGAAACGCCATATTTCATTAATGAACGATCGCGGAATTCCCATTGAGACAATTATGTCTAGTTTTGATATACTCATTTTAACTCCCGGCAAGAGTAAATGTGCTAACTGTGCCGCTGGTAGCACTTTGGTATTAACGAGTGAGACGTTCCCCTGATTTCACACGACTTATTTGCAACAACTATCCTCCTCTACGTGCGACGAAATCTGTGTTCGTCAGTACAAGAGGTCTCCCGGTTTTGGTTTAGCCCTTACTGGTGCTTCGGCTTTCCACAGTGACACTGCGAACAATCAACTTCTGTAGGTTTAGAATGGTTGAAATGTCCCTGATGGATTTGTTATTCAGGTTACATCCAATGAGTAGCCTGCTTTCCAAGTCACTGAGCTCTCCTCACCGACCATTCAGCAGTTACCACTTTTATACTAACTGCACAATACTCCACCTATCCTTTTCCGCTGTTAAGTCTGCCTCTCATGACAGTTAGTAATCAATTCCGCATTAAATACGAATGTCCAGATGCCTTTGCGCAGACAGACTTTTACATTGGAAGTTATGTCTCTCGTGACAGGCAGTGACCCATTTCGCATTACATAGGGCTTTTCTGATACTTTTGATCGTATGTTGCATGTCGGACATGTGTTATGGCCCGATATCGGCGAGACAGTGTATGAACATATTATTGGATTGTGTTTCATGGACGATACGAAGAAACCATCACTTTTGACAAAATTTATATCCGTGTGTCTCCTTGCAAATATCTGCATATTTCTTTGTAATATTCCGAAACATTTACTAAATATCAAAGGCCACTATGTTACGTGGACCATTCTATACGTGTACATTGTACATTTTATCGTTTTTCGTGAGGTAGGCTTAATCGCGTATGGCAAACCGGAAAGTGTTACGATTTCTCCATCCTGCATCGTTGCTGTAGGGCACACTGGCCATGAATGTCAACTGCTAGCGAAGTCGGAGGCTACTGCAGTGGAACCTGTTCGAATGTCAGCACTTAAACGACCTCCGTAGAAGGGGAGCGGCTAATTCAGATCAAATGTGACAGAAAAGAAAAACCAATTCATTAATGGCTTGTAGGCCACTGCCGGCTTTAAGGCTGGTCCAGCCTGCCAAAACAGGTAAGGGAGTGCCACGGGTCTTGGCAACCGACAATTTCGTAATCTACTGCGTCCGCGAAACGGCTTAGTCGGCACATGTATTACGTTCCTGTTTGGCATTTTTGCACCGCCCGCGTGTAGAAAATATGAGCAAATTAATTGCCTGGCCTCGATTATAGACAGCAACTCTTAGTTACGGGCCAAGGCGTGCCAGCATAGATAGAAAACTGGGATACGGAAACCGAGGCAGTGAGCACCACGTGACGAGCTACAGGCGAGCAACCTTGGCTGGGCTGGTCCCACCTGTCTCTGTAACAAGTGCAGCAGACAAGCGAGCGCTGCGACTCCGCCGGGAACCACGAGCCGAGGCAAGGTGAAAGGATGTCGTCCTCAAACAGCCGTGGCATTGACGTCAATGGCATTTTGATTTTGTTACGGTAGTATAGGTTTCCAGTAACGTAACATATTGGCTACATTAATCTGCATTTGACATGGCTTTTCAAAGTAATCGTGGTGTCCGCTTTGAATTGGGATAACTAGAACACTAGGCTAATTCTTTGTTTACACAGTTTCATCAACAATTTGGTGAAGGGTTACTTTCTACACCCTTTACAAGATTTAAAAATAAATATATTACACCCAAGCGCGAAACGTGAAGGATGAGCACATGATTGATCTGGTCGAAAAGTGAATAACAGGATATGAAAAAATTTATGGAACAGTCGCTTCTGAAATAATATGCTGCATTTTACAGAAAACATTAACCACCAGACACGAACTGTCACGTTTTCTCAGTGCAACTGACTAACAGTGTGCTTCCGGGAGTCCTGCCAAGTTGTTGTTGGCGTTTCAGAGGCTGCAAGGCTTGCCTTTATGTATACTCGTTGCAGGATTCCAGGCTGTGTACTGTTGTGCTATCTCGCCGCTATTTATAGTCGATTCCTGATCTCGACGTCCAGCACCCCTTCGAAGCTTTTTTGCTTTTCAGAGCTCGTACTGATACTCTGTTTCCCAACACTCGTGCATATGATGGCCCGCTAGATATTAGTAAACTGCGCCCCACCGGCAGTGTCTATTAGGTTTTCTAGCATCTATATTTGGACAGGTTTCGCAGTTGGACTGTCCGAGAAACTTGTCGTTTGCACCATGATACTGACCCGCCATCGCACCAGCCAATGTTTCAAATGGCGGTGAGAACTTTCCGTTTCAGAGTGTCATGGAATATCATTGCGACCTCAGAATAACAAAAGAGCGTCAAAGGAAGTAGTGGGCTTAGCGAATCGAACTCAACTATAAATAGCGGTGTGAGACGAACGGTGGCTCGCAGTATGGCTGGAGCCCAAGCAGCGAATAAATATAAAAGCAAAGATCGCAACACGCGAGGAGAACAGCCGGATCGGTCGTCGAAAAATTGTGCAGAAAGTGGAGACAACTACTGGGCTTACCACCTGGAAGCTCACTATTAACGATCAGATACGTTCGTTCAGTACTGGTTACGAAATTGTTGAATGCTGCCTATTAGAAAATATGAAAACGCATTTCTTTAAACAATTTTTAAATGATTTCATCGTCCCATTTCTTAGCCGAGTACCGCTTCACGTCAGAACCGAAACCGCCGTGTAAGTCGTGCCTCGAAGCTGATAATGCTGCTCCAAAGGCATCGGATGTAAATGCTATAACGACAGTGGTGTGGGCGCAAAAGGTATTCCTAATCAATTGCACAATTCGCTGCCTTGGTAAGGTTTAAATTTATTTCAGTACACGAGTGACTCTGACTTTACAGCTATCATCTGATCTCCAAGAGACATAGAAAATATAGTGTTTCAGAGTTTTGGAAGAGAAAAATAAACGTGAACTTGCTAAACACACGCAGAGAAAACGGTAACGTAATTACCACACAAAATCAGTGAGTGACACAGAGAGCATATAGTCATATACTGAACTGATTAACAAGATGCACAATACCTAGATAATGATTAAACATTGCTGATATTTGTGATGTTGTCGTTGACAGAAGGTCTGGAGGATCTTTAATAGACAAATATTCTGACAATAATATTATTTATCAATGAAAATAATATGATAAATACTCCGATTTTATCAATGAAAATAATATGATAAATACTCCGATTTTTACAGTTCGCAAATAAACGAAAGTCTCCATACACTGAAGTGACCCCAATACATACGAGAGGCATTACAGTTACTGAAAATCTTGTGGCTGGGTGAGTAGTAGATAACGTGTGCTACGTTTCTCCTGAACACTCCGGAAAGGAAATATTTGTGAAGGAAGACCGAGATTTCAAAACCATCCAGCCATTCTTCTTCAGGACACTGCACCAGCGCACGTAGGTCCATCTGGAATGCAAAACTGTGTACTTTGAAGGTGAAATTATTATGTCGTCCACCCAGTTTTCCAGGTACTATCGCCTCGTCCTGCTGTCGTATCCATATGGTGAACACGAGCCCCACCGACAGTATTTCGGAGGTTATTCAGGGATACTTTCTCAATATTTTAGCCCAAGTGACTCATGATTCCGGTTGCTCGGTACAGAGCAGTAATGTAATTATGAATAACCATAGCAAACGGAAAGCTGTTGTTTTAAATTTTGCATATAAGATACACAATGAAGTGACAGACGGCATGCGCTAGTTCCTGACGTCGTGTTTGACATCATTTTGCGCAGTATGCAGGGTGGTCCATTGATCGTGACCGGGCCAAATATCTCACGAAATAAGCGTCAAACGAAAAACCTACAAAGAACTAAACTTGTCTAGCTTGAGGGGGAAAACCAGATGCCGCTATGGTTTGCCCGCTAGATGGCGCTGCCACAGGTCAAACGGATATCAACTGTGTTTTTTTAGAACAGGAAACCCCATTTTTTATGACATATTGGTGCAATACGTAAAGAAATATAGATGTTTCTAGTTGGACCACTTTTTTCCGTTTGTGATAGATGGCGCTGTAATAGTCACAAACATATGGCTCACAATTGTAGTCGAATAGTTGGTAACAGGTAGGTTTTCAAATTAAAATACAGAACGTACTTACGTTTGAACATTTTATTTCGGTTGTTCCAATGTGATACATGTACCTTTGGGAACTTAACATTTCTGAGAACGCATGCTGTTACAGCGTGATAGCGTGACAGCGTGATAACCTCCAAATACCATATTAATGCAATAAATGCTCAAAATGATGTCCGTCAACCTCAGTGCATTTGGCAATACGTGTAACGACATTCCTCTCAACAGCGAGTAGTTCCCCATTCGTAACGTTCGCACACCTATTGACAATGCGCTGACGCATGTTGTTAGACGATGTCGGTGGATCACGACTTTCCCCACAGAAAGAAATCCGGGGACGTCAGACCCGGTGAACGTGTTGGCCATGGTATGGTGCTTCGACGACCAATCCACCTGTCATGAAATATGCTATTCAACACCGCTGCAACGGCACGCAAGCTATGTGCCGGACATCCATCATTTTGGTTCAAAAAATGGTTCAAATGGCTCTGAGCACTATGGGACTCAACTTCGGAGGTCATTAGTCCCCTATAATAGCGTTTTGTGCATGAACTGACCTCCAGATTAAGTCACGTACATGTTCGGTGCGGTTAATGGCGGCCGATATGAGTGGCCAACAAATATTCCAGAATGTACTTCGAACGAATCACGGCACATTGTCATCCATAAAGATTCCACTTCCACTATTATTTGGGACCACGAAGTCCATGAATGGCTGCAAACGGTCTGCACGTAGCCGAATATATCCATTTCGCGTCAATGATCAGTTTAGTTGGACCAGAGGACCATCACATGTAAATACAGTCCGCACCATTGTGTAACCACCACCAGCTTCCACACTGCCTTGTTGACAATTTTGGCCTATGGCGTCGTGGTCTCTGCACCACGGCCGATCCCTACGACCAGCTCTTACCTCCTGAAATCGGAACTGTCTAACCATGCGACAGTTTTCCAGTCTAGGGTTCCAACCGATGTCTTCACGAGCCCAGGAGAGGCGGTGCAACCAATGAATTTGTGGTGTCACCGCCAGACACCACACTTGCTAGGTGGTAGCCTTTAAATCGGCCGCGGTCCGTTAGTATACCTCGGACCCGCGTGTCGCCACTGTCAGTGATTGCAGACCGAGGGCCGCCACACGGCAGGTCTAGAGAGACTTCCTAGCACTCGCCCCAGTTGTACAGCCGACTTTGCTAGCGATGGTTTACTGACAAAATTTGCCGAGACGATGGTTAGCATAGCCTTCAGCTACGTCATTTGCTACGACCTATCAAGGCGCCATTACCAGTTACTATTGATACTGTGAATCATGTACCGTCAAGAGCGACGTTCACCGCTAATGGATTAAAGTTAAGTATTCCACCAGCTACGTCCGTTTTTTTCTAAATTCTAATTTCCTTGTCCTGTTCCAGACTTCACGCCAGCCTGCGTGAGCTAAAACGCGTGCCTTTCGGCTTCCTCTAGTAACCCGGTGTTGGCTCTCCTGCCAACCCACAACAGTCGTGCCGCTAGCAAAGACGCTCCCGTCAGCCGTCTGCTACTGTAGCTCATTAAAGTCAAATTTCGACGCATTCTCCCAACAGATTCGTTCGTTGTCCGTGCCTCATTGATTTCTGTGGTTATTCCAAGCAGTTTTGTTGCCTGTTAGCACTGGAAACTCTACGCACACACAGCTGCTCTCGGTCGTTAAGCGACGGCCGTCGGCCACTGCGATCTCCTTTGTATGAGGTAATGTCTGAAATTTGGTATGCTCGGCACACTCTGGGTGCTGTGGACCTCGAAATATTGAACCCCTAACGATTTCAGAAATGGAACGGTTTATTGGTCTAGCTTCAACTACCATTCCGTGCTCAAAGTCTGTTAATGATCTTCGTGCGGCCATAACACGCCGGAAACGTTTCACTTAAATTACCTGAATGCAAATGAAAACTCCAACTATGCACTGGCTATTTATACCTCGTGTACGTGATACCACCGGCATCAGTATATGTGCATATCGCCATCCCACGGCTTTCGCCACCTTAGTGTACAACCGATTGACCGTCGCACGGACTGCCATATAGAAATCATAGGAAAATGCACACTTGGCGTTGAGAAAAACTAAAAGAGTTGGAAACAAATTAGTGGCCAGGTCCAGATTGAAACTCAGTTTGGGTTTTACAGAGAGTACACCTCGGCATTGCTTTCTTACTTAGAGTGCACCTATAACGAATCTTTCGCCAGATCATTGTTCGAAGCGACTGGTAAAAAGCACAGGTAGCTCTTGCATATAAGAAGGATAAGGGAATGGACCTCCAGCATTATAGACCAATGTCAACATCGGTTCGCTGGAGAACTCTTGAGCATCTCCAGCCTTCGAATATAATAAATTTTCTTCTCCCGCGTCCGGCCATCCTGATTTAGGTTTTCCGTGATTTCCCTAAATCGCTCCACGCAAATGCCGGGATGGCTCCATTGAAAGGGCACGGCCCACTTTCCTCCCCGTCCTTCCCTAAACCGATGAGACCGAAGACCTCGCGGTTTTGTCTCTTCCCCCAAAACAAGCAACCAACCAAATTTTCTTCAGGCCAAAAAACCGTTCACAAATCAACTGAGATGTAAAAAGGGTTGCTCATGTCGAGCTCAGATTGCCTTTTCGACGCGATATTCGGTGAGCCATGGATGAATGGGAACAGGCATATTCCGTATTCCTAGATTTCCGCAGACTTCTTCAGACTAGGTCGTTGTGCGTCTGTAGGACACAAGATGGCTTAGACAGAATTTATACTTCCTCTGATGAATGGCGGCTGCTTCAAATGTGGAAAAATGTAAGTTATTGCAGATCAGTATAAAAGACAATGCCACATTTTTTTCAAGTCCGGCATTAAGAGAGCGCTACTTGACTCAATCATGGCGGTTAAATGTGTGGGAGAAATGGACTGAACACGTATGTATGGTAGAGGAGTAGGCTAACACGGGACATACACATAGACTAAGGAAATTCCATCGTAGTCGGATTAGGAACAATGACCAATAGAAAAACGAATCACGTTGCTGTAAGAGGAAAACAGCCAGCAAATCTTTGTATTCAAAACATTTTCCAGCCTATGGTACCTCCTGTTGCTGAAGAATATGTACACGGATTTCTATACATGTATGATAGTACCAGACCACATGTTGGTGGAGCGATGTCTGAATGGTTTCAAATATACAATATTCAAGTGCTGTAGTGTTCTCCGCAATCTCCTAGTTTAAAACTCCTTCAAACTAAAGTTCCTGATGATGCAGACAACACCGAAGGACAGGAACAGCTGGACATTCGTCTCGTGCAGCACTGGCCCAAAATTCCTCAAGATGGGATGTTTTCGTCAATGTCATGGAGGTACCGGTCTGCAAGTAGCTCCAGAGGCGAGATACCACATGCTGATGCCAAAAAAGTACTGAAAATTGAAAGTGATAAGTATTTTATGAACTTCACAAACATACGATTTTTTCACCACAATTCTCATGCTGCGTTGATTATGCGGAAAAATTGGTTGAATACTGCTACAAAGTTATGAAAGGAACTGGTTGAACATTGTTTCAAAATTATGTAATGATACGTAAATACGATTAGTTATATGTATGTAATACATATGTACCACACTGACCAATGAATTTTCTTTAAGAGATAAGTGATATGATCCTTCGACACTTTTGATTCTCATGTGTGTGGTATCGTCGTTCTTAGTTTTTTTCCGTTGGCGAAATATATAATTTGAACACTTATTAAAAGGTTACCGTAAGTAGTTTTAATGTGAAAGATTAATTGGGGAAAGCAATACAACAGTGATATACTTCAGTGTGAAAGTGGGAAAAGTTTTTTGTTATACGTCCTCTATCTTTTGACTGTTTTGGTGTAGCTTGCCATGAATTCCTCTTCTGTCTGAATCTCTTTATCTCAGAGCAGCACTTTCAACCTACGTCCACAATTATTTGCTGGATGTACTTCCATCTCCGGTTTTCTATACAGTTTTTACCATATACAGCTTTCTTTAGTACCTTGGAAGTTATTCCGTGATGTCTTCACAGATGTGCTACCATCCAGTGCCCTCTTATAGTCAGTTTTTTTCAGATATTTCTTTCCTCTCCGAATCTCCGGAGAACTTCCACATTCCTTGCCTTATTGGTTCCAGCCAGTTTTCATCATTCTTCTGTAACACCAAATCTCAAATGCTTCGAATATCTTTCCCTGTTTTCCCACGGTCCAAGTTTAACTACCACAGAACTTTGTGCTCCGAACGTATATTCTCAGAAATTCCTTCCTCAAATTAAGGCCTATGTTTTACACTAGTAGACTTCTCTTGTCCGCGAATGCCCTTTCTGCAAGTGCTTGTCTGTTTTTTGTGTCCTCCTTGCTCAATGCGTCATGGGTTCGCTTGCTACCTATGTAGCGGAATTCCTTAACTTCGTCTACTTAGTGTTCATCAATCCTGATGTTAAGCTCGTCGAAATTCTCGTTTCTGCTACTTCGCATTACTTTCGCCTTTCTTCGATTTACTCTCAGTCCATATTCTGTATCCATTAGAGTGTTCATTCCATTAAGCAGTCCTGTAACTCTTCATCCCATTCACTGAAGATAACAAAGTCATCAGCAAATTTAATCACCCGTATCCCCTCACACTGAATTTTAATTCCATTCTTGATGATTTCTTCTATTTCCGCTATTGCTTCTTCTATGTATTGATTGAAGAGAAGAGGCGAAAGACTACATCCCTTTGCTTGCCTTTAACATTTATTGTTCTATCCTTGCTTTTGTTCAACTATATTACATGTCTTTCCCTATAGCCCCATATTTTCCCAAAATTTCGAACATCTTGGACCTTTTGACATTATCGAACGCCTTTTTCAGGTCGATAAGTACTATGAATCGCTCTTGATTTTCCTTTAGTCTTGCTTCTACACTCCTGGAAATGGAAAAAAGAACACATTGATACCGGTGTGTCAGACCCGCCATACTTACTCCGGACACTGCGAGAGGGCTGTACAAGCAATGATCACACGCACGGCACAGCGGACACACCAGGAACCGCGGTGTTGGCCGTCGAATGGCGCTAGCTGCGCAGCATTTGTGCACCGCCGCCGTCAGTGTCAGCCAGTTTGCCGTGGCATACGGAGCTCCATCGCAGTCTTTAACACTGGTAGCATGCCGCGACAGCGTGGACGTGAACCGTATGTGCAGTTGACGGACTTTGAGCGAGGGCGTATAGTGGGCATGCGGGAGGCCGGGTGGACGTACCGCCGAATTGCTGAACACGTGGGGCGTGAGGTCTCCACAGTACATCGATGTTGTCGCCAGTGGTCGGCGGAAGGTGCACGTGCCCGTCGACCTGGGACCGGACCGCAGCGACGCACGGATGCACGCCAAGACCGTAGGATCCTACGCAGTGCCGTAGGGGACCGCACCGCCACTTCCCAGCAAATTAGGGACACTGTTGCTCCTGGGGTATCGGCGAGGACCATTCGCAACCGTCTCCATGAAGCTGGGCTACGGTCCCGCACACCGTTAGGCCGTCTTCCGCTCACGCCCCAACATCGTGCAGCCCGCCTCCAGTGGTGTCGCGACAGGCGTGAATGGAGGGACGAATGGAGACGTGTCGTCTTCAGCGATGAGAGTCGCTTCTGCCTTGGTGCCAATGATGGTCGTATGCGTGTTTGGCGCCGTGCAGGTGAGCGCCACAATCAGGACTGCATACGACCGAGGCACACAGGACCAACACCCGGCATCATGGTGTGGGGAGCGATCTCCTACACTGGCCGTACACCACTGATGATCGTCGAGGGGACACTGAATAGTGCACGGTACATCCAAACCGTCATCGAACCCATCGTTCTACCATTCCTAGACCGGCAAGGGAACTTGCTGTTCGAACAGGACAATGCACGTCCGCATGTATCCCGTGCCACCCAACGTGCTCTAGAAGGTGTAAGTCAACTACCCTGGCCAGCAAGATCTCCGGATCTATCCCCCATTGAGCATGTTTGGGACTGGATGAAGCGTCGTCTCACGCGGTCTGCACGTCCAGCACGAACGCTGGTCCAACTGAGGCGCCAGGTGGAAATGGCATGGCAAGCCGTTCCACAGGACTACATCCAGCATCTCTACGATCGTCTCCATGGGAGAATAGCAGCCTGCATTGCTGCGAAAGGTGGATATACACTGTACTAGTGCCGACATTGTGCATGCTCTGTTGCCTGTGTCTATGTGCCTGTGGTTCTGTCAGTGTGATCATGTGATGTATCTGACCCCAGGAATGTGTCAATAAAGTTTCCCCTTCCTGGGACAATGAATTCACGGTGTTCTTATTTCAATTTCCAGGAGTGTATTATCAACCGCAACGCCATAACTGCCTTTCCGGTGGCTTTATTTTCCCCAAAGCCACTGATCATCGAGTAACGCATTCTCAAATATCTTTCCCATTCTTCAATACATTATTTTTGTGAGAATTTTAGATATATGGGCAGTTAAGCTGATTGTGCTTTAATTTTCTCACTTCTCACCCCTCGTATCTTCGGAACTTGGTGGTGGTATATCGCGAGACTCATACATTCTACACACCACCATGAATATTTGTGTTTTTTCCAATTTCCATAAGAATTCTAGAAATTCTGATGGAATAATGTCTACGTAATTAATTGATATTAAGTGTTCCAAAGTTCTTTTTGATTCTGACTCCATTACTGGATCCCATATTTTTTCTGTACTGACTCCTGTTACTTCTCCTATCACTGCATCAGACAAGTGTTCAGCCTCGTAGAGGCCTTCAACGAACTCGTTCCACGTATCTGCGCTCTCCTCTGCATTTACAAGTGGAATTCGCATTGAATCCTTAATGTTATAATCCTCGCTCTTCTTGCTTTCAATTTGACCGAAGATCCTTTTGACTTTCCCATATGCCAAGCCAGTCCTTCTACAATCATATTTTTTTGGATTTCTTCGGGTTTTTCACGCAGTCATTTTATCTCTGCTTCTCTGCTCTTCCAGTTTATTTAGTTACTGAGTGACTTGTATATCTGCATTCCTGAATTTCCCTGACCACTTTTGTGCTTCCCTTAATTAGCGATAAACTGAAGTATTTCTTCCGTTACCCATGGTTTTTCCGGAGCTACTCTCTTTGTACCAGAGTTTTCCTTTACAAATTCTGAGATCGTGCTTTTTAGAGATGCCCAGTCCTCTTTAACTGAACTGCCTACTCAGCTATTCCTTATCATAGTCTCCACAGCCTTGGAGAACTTCAAGCATATCTATTAGCACTTCCATATCTCCCTAAATTCTCTAGAATTGTGTATTCCACTTCTTTGCACACTGATTCTTACTGACTAATCTCTTAAATTTCAGCCTACTAGTTATCACTAGTAGATTGCGATCTGCATCTCTATCTGTTCCTGAGTATGCATTAGTCAAATATCTGATTTCTGAATCTCTGCATGACCATGATTAATTTAACTGAAGTCTTTCTGTATCTCCCTGTTTTTTTCTAAATATACCTCGTCCTCTTGTGATTCTTTAACAGAGTACTCACAATTACTACTTGAAATTTCTTGCAGACTTAATTAGCTTTGTCTTTCCTCATTCTTAGTACCAAACCCATATTCTCTGGTAACTATTTCTTCTGCTCCTCCACCTACAACCCCATTTCAGTCCCACATGACTATTAGATTTTCTTCTCCTTTCATGTACTGAATTACCCGTTCAATAACCTCACATATTCTCTCTGTCTCTTCATCTCCAGTTTGTGAAATCGGCTGGTATATCTGAACTGTCGTTGTTGGTGGTTTGCTGTCAATTTCGATGAGAACAATCTGTGACTGAACTGTTTGCAGTAACTCACTCCCTGCTCTATCTCCCTATCCATATCTAGTTCTACTCTTGCTACATAATTTTCTGCGGGTGTTAATATTACCCCACACTCATCTGACCAGAGATCCTTGTCTTCTTTCCATTTCACTTCAGTGACTCCACTATCCACTATCTAGATTCAGCCTTAATATATCACGCTTTAGATTTTCTAGCTTCCCTAGCACGTTACAACTTTTGACATTCTGCGAACTGACTTATAGAAACGTCATCATTTTGTTGGTTATTCAGTCTTTTTCTCATGCACATCTCCACTTAGGTAATAATCTCTGAGAGATTCAGATGGAGGACCAGTCTGAAATCTTTTGATACACATTATGTTACTTTAATGCAGTAGTTTCCATTGTCATCTGTAAAAGTATGAAATGATCATGTGGTATGGTTGACCAGGAGACCCCATCCAGTGAAGTTCAGCTTCCAGGATGCAAGTCTCATCTCAGGTGACGTTGGGTGACGTGCGCGTCGGTGATGGTGAGATGATGATGATGAAGACAAGACAACACCCAGTCCATAGAGTGGAGACAGTCTTCAACCAAGCTGGGAATCGAACCTGAGCACGCTGCATGGTAGGCAACCCATTACCACTCAGCTAAGCAGACACACATTGCCTTCTGTATTCTCGTACCAAGGAAAACTGATGATTCTTTCGCCATTAGGCACAGTTTCTCACCACAAGAGCAAGAGAGTGCCCGGAACCTCTGTCCGCTCCTCTGCCCTCTGTGACCAGGATGTTGGCTGTGTTAGGCGACACATGGATTTTCACCCATGGAGAATGAAAGGAGGACAGGAGGTTTGTTTAATTAACTTCTTTATTCCAGTCCTTGGCTGTAGTACATCAGTGATAGCTGGGTGGGGGCATGCAATTGCCTCTCACTCAAAACATTAGAAGTCCGGCATCGCTGACATCACAAAGAGTGAGACTGAGCACGGCCACATCTCGAAAGTGCTATCAGTGACCATGATGACAGGATGGTAGCGCCGGTGATGGCGGCTGTGACTACTCTTCAGCGAGTGGGTGGCTCTGTGTACCAGCGGCAGTAGCTCTCGTGACTCAGAGTAGGCTGCTCCTTCCTGTGATATAAAATCGGACGCTGAACTGCATTCTGGGATATTGCTTTGGATGTCACAGTCTCGTGGTGTAGGCAGTGATACTGAGACGAGAATATCTCAGTACACAAATGGCTGAGTACTTACGCGCTCCAGACAGTTTTTGTTTAAAGCTTGAGGCTTCTGCCTTTCCACTGGCATATTGTAGCGTTGGCTCTTGCGACGTCACGCCCAGCTGGCTCTTCTTCGCAGAGCTGTCGTCCAATGTTTTTGCTTTGCAACGCATAACACCCAGACCTGCCTGCGACTGACTCTGTTGCAACTCACTTCCACACTGGCGTACTTTTTGGCCAAATACAGGCGATACGCTTCGACTGTACGAGGAAGATTTCTTACGCCGAAGGTCTTTGAGCACCATTGCCGATGATTCTTATTCAAAAGCTAAGCAGCGCGGGGGCTAGAATATGGAGCACTAACCCTAGACCAGAGGTGGAAAGTATTTAACTGTTGACACTAGTGTGGTTGGATCAAGCCGTTTTCACGGATTATTATTTCTGTAAAAAGTCAATAAATGCAATAACAGGAGGTTGAAAAGTGAGAGGTATAACCATGGATGGGGTGCTATATACACTCGTGTAAGCAATTTGGCTTTCTGGTCTTAAGTAACATAATTTTACATTAAAGCAATATCACAATTTCTTAAAGAAACAGTAACAAATGTAACAACTTTAGAGGTATACATGAAATATAAAATCTGTAATACATTTATGTAGGAAAGTAATACTGCAAATAGCTTTCGTGTGCAGAAGATAATAATTACAAAACTTACTTTTGTTACGAAAAAGGTGGAGGATATAATAAATTAACAAAGTATATCATAACCTTTAAAAGAAAATCTTCTGTTAAACTGTACCCATATCATATTTGGAATATCAACTGCAGGAACAAGTGTTGGTAAGCCACGAAAAATGAAACGCAGTGATACGAAATGTCAGGAGCTAAACAGTAGAGAAAAATATTTTGAGGGAAACCACATTCACCGGCATTAGCGGTGATATGTGACCGTGAATAGCGGTTTAAATCCATCAAGGAAGTGCTTACTCGTGAGTTGCAACTGATGGTTCAAAATGTTACCGTCTCCCTTAGCAAGATGTTTATAAATTTCAAGTTCCTTTAATAAATCCAATTTCCAGTATTTTGTATTTTGTAAAAAAATTGTTCTTTTAATCGCCTCGGAGAATGGTCTGAAATAAGTGTATCTTCAGCAAATAATGAATTATGCACATTTCCCCCTTATTTACTCAACAGGTACTCTTTATATCTGGCTTTAATAGCTTTACCGCTCTACTCTATACAGGGTGGTCGGAAATTCCCGTTACAGACTTCTAGGACTTGTAGAGGGGAGTGAGTACATCGCATTTTGAATAGGAACCCATGCCCGGAAACGTCACGCAGCGAGACTACAGAGCGTCAAAGTTATAGGAGCGGGTGTCTGTAAATGTACGTATACATGGGGTGATTCCGTGTTGATGTTACAGACTTTCTAGGATGATGGAGAACGATAAATGTACTAACTTGAAGTAAGGATCACTGTACCAGAAACGAACGAGTCGAAAGGTATAAACGAAAACTGTTCTGATACCTCTGACACTCGAATACATGTACCGGTTCTCGTGTTGCGAAGAGTGTAGGGTTGGTAACTTTCAGTGATGGTAGTGCGGACAAAAACGAGAAAAAATATCCAATAAACGTGGCCTCTAAAGTGCGTACCCTAACAGCTACGAACACTTGCTCAGTAGAGGAGATGTGTTTCACTTTAGCGAAGATGAACGAATGATCATAGCTCCTCAGGTTTGCAATTTAGAGCCCACGTTTATAGGACATTTTTTCTCACTTTTATTCACACTACCACCACTACCAGGCACGGAACTCCATCATACAAACTGACATCGGACATTTGTACAGCAGACTGTACGCACGTCTGCGTGTTTACATTCAACATTCTGGCAGTTGTTAATGTACCAGCACTTGAGATTTGCAATGACTTACCTTGCGCTTACATTAACCTGTGATCTCGCAATGTTAAGCACATAAATATGTAACGGAGACGATTGTATTGCTGAAATTTCATTACAATACATTAATTATGTTTTCGTGTAGCGATTTTTTTCCGTCAATGCAGGGTTTCTTAAAACGGGGAGCAAATTATGCGGAATATAGTCGTTCATTGTTTTACAGATGGGAGTCCGATTCGTTGAAGCATCGTGGGAAAGGAATGGGAGTGGTCGCTGGTGGTCACTAGACCATCAACCCAAAACAGCGCACGTTCTCTGTATTCTGACCTGTAGCTTCATTTTTGAGTCGCCCTTCATGTGAATCACCTAGATTGAGATGGACACTCGCTTTAATCTAGTCACTCAGTCGTCGAAAATCGGAAGTTGGATAGAAGAGCCCTTATTAACCATTACTAAGGTGACCAGACGTCCGGGTTAATCCGGACATGTCCTCCTTTTTAGCTCTTTGTCCGGGGTCCGGGCGGATTTCTACAGTGTCCGGCTTTTTCGCAAAGTTGAGCGTAATACAGTTAAATTTACATTCGTTCCGCTCTATTGCTCATTTCTTAAATACTTTAACTATTGGCACAGCCTTCGTGATAAGCATGCACGAAGTCGGTGTTAGTAGGTGGCACCAGGATCGTCGATGTTATCATTGATCGACCTATAAGCGAATGCAAATATCGATTATTTAAAAGTTTCGTTTCGTATATTCACTCTGTATTGGCTTGGCTTCCTGTAGTGCACGTATGATTCTTGAGTGTAAATTTTAACTGAGTGAGTTGCGTAAAATATTTGGCTATCCCTAAACGAAAGTGTCCATTTTCTGATGTCCTTTCCTGCAAATATCCGGCTTTCAAGAAAGGGAGAAATGAATTTGAAGCGGAATGTAAAATACGTGGAGCTGGAACGTACGTCTCAGTGGCCATTAAAGGTAAGAAATACCTCGACAGATTAATTGTCATGGTTTTATTTCATAGTTATTCAATTTATTTGTATTCGGAAGGTTAAAGTGCAGTTTACATGTCGTCAACTGCTGCTTGAATTGTAGATGTTGATAGCGGTGCGCCGAATGAAGGAAAGTGAATAGTCTTACGTTTTTCGCTTTGCAAACAATACAAAAAATGGTTCAGATGGCTCTGAGCACTATCGGACTCAACTGCTGAGGTCATTAGTCCCCTAGGACTTCCAACTAGTTAAACCTAACTAACCTAAGGACATCACAAACAACCATGCCCGAGGCAGGATTCGAACCTGCGACCGTAGTGGTCTTGCGGTTCCAGACTGCAGCGCCTTTAACCGCGCGGTCTATTCGGCCGGCTGTAAACAATACCGTGTTGTTGACATAACAAAACAATTTACGCCACACTGTCACCGCAATCAATGTTTTTAATTTAAAATTAAAAAAAATATTGCTCTGGCAATCACCACCTGACCACCAGTAATAATTACCTACTAGTTTTCCCGGTAATTCCCGGCAGTCACGTGACTTGTCCAAAGCTGACGGGTTGCAGTTGACCCGTTTGATGCGTCCTCTTTTTTCTTCCTTTGTCCTCCTTTTTGAAGCTGTTTGTCGTCCTGTTCAAACAACTGCATCTGGTCACCCTAACCAATACCAACTTGGTATGCTTCCTATTAACGGCAAACCTTCTAATCCAAGAATTAAATGACTGCGTGGTATTACATTTATAGTCATGTGAGTGAGACAATCACAATAGGTATATTTCTAAGGAATCCTGTAAAAGAAATTTTTCCGCGAATCAAGTTGACACATTACTTAAGTATTTCCCCAGTATATACAGGAAGGCGCAGGGGAACGGGAATTTTTGAACGTTACAGTTGGCAGTTCTGTAGCGCCGGAAGATGTTCGAAACTTTGCACAATTGATGTGAACGCATTGTCATTTAGTAATCATGGAGAATTGGACTGGTGCGGAACTTGCAGTAGCTGTGAGAGCGTTTTACAAAAATGGTGATAGTGCGACTGCCGCGCAGAGAACATTTCGACAGCATTACCAGCTTGGACGTCATGGACGTGTCCCATCGATTACAACGTGGGTGCGTAATTTTGAAGAAACTGGATCTGCCTTGAAAAAGAAACATCCAGGTGGCATTGCAACGGTACGTACCCCAGAGATCATTGCAGCTGCTAGAGCTGCAATCGAGAGAAGTCCTCGCCGCTCCGTTCGACAGCATGCATCTTCGCTGGGGATTAAGCGACGAAGCTTACAAAGAATACTGCACGAATTAGACTTCCATCCCTGTAAGTTGCAGATTGTGCAACACTTACATGAACGAGACCCACCGTCACGTATGGAATTTAGTAGCCAGATATTGGCTAAAATCAACGAGGACGCGAATTTCCGTGGTAACTTATGTATATCAGACGAAGCCCATTTCCACCTGAACGGATTCGTGAACAAACAGAATTTTCGTTATTGGGCACAGGACAATCCTTGTGAGTTTCACCAGCGACCACTACATAGCGCCAAGGTCACAATATGGTGTGCTGTATCATGTCACGGTGTTATCGGCCCTTATTTTTTTGAACGTGAGGATGGTAGTGCAGTGACAGTAACATCCGCTCGATATGTTGAAATGCTTCAAACATTCTTTACACCGAGACTGTACGAGGTTAATCTCAACGTCGAAAACATGTGGTTTCAGCAGGACGGAGCCACGTCACACACTGCTCGACAATCGATGGCAGCAGTTCGTCAATTGTTTGGAAGACGCATTATTTCACGTAACGGTGACATTGCATGGCCTGCGAGATCTCCTGATCTTAGTGTGTGCGACTTCTTCCTGTGGGGATATCTTAAAGGCAAGGTGTACCGTACACGACCTGCAACAATCAATGAACCGAAGGAGAACATTGAAAAGGAAATCACTGCCATTCCCCAAGATTTGCTACACCGCGTGTTCCAGAGTTTTCATAACGGGCTGTTAGACTGTGAACGCCGAATGGGAGCACATCTTTCCGATGTCATCTTTAAGAAGTAAAGAGTCACTTTTGGACATTTTGATTGTAAAGACATACTGAATAATGGCATACTGAATACATTCACTTTCGTTAGTAAATTACTAATTCTATGAATTTATTCATGGAAATGACGTTACTTCGAAATTTCCCGTTTCCCTGCGCCACCCTGTACTGGTATAACTAAAACAAAATCTGTTCGATATCAAATTCATATTAGTTCTTGGTAGAGGATTTTCCTCTCTGCTCGGTTGTTATTCCACTCGACCGATTGCCAAAGCTGCGCGTTCCAGCCAGGTCGCTCGTTAGCTTTTTTTCTTCGTGAATTTATTCGACAGGTTTGGCGTGCTGAAAACGGCGGAGCGCGGAGGCCGGTTCGAGATGCAGGTGGAACGAGGCCAGCATGCTCTGAAGCAGGCGCGCCGGCCTCACAACTTGGCACCTGGTATCTGGTAGCAGAGGTCGGCGGCATGCGAGATTTGCCTAAAAGTAACGAGCGAAACCTGTGCTTCCTGTCACTGCACTGAGCTACAGCGTCATAATGGCCCTAGATGGGAACGACGGAACAGCTGTTGAAGAATCTCATCAATTACTCGATACCCCTAACAGTACTCCATTACGCAGCGTAATGGAGTAAAACACGTTACTTCGTACTGCATGAAAGTGGTCACAAACATTTTCTTTGTCGACGTGAGTGTTGCACTCTTAGTAACATCACTATAATACAATGAAAGAACAAGGAGGCAAAAAATTACACACCTGACGGGGAAAGGGGTGGAACCTCCTATCGAGTAACTTACAGTGATCGAATTTCTACAAAATGAACACGGTGCTGCGGTCGTCGTCTTAAAAGAGCACACTAATCTCTTTGAACCGCTGTAGTCGGTGTAGAAATGGTAGCATGCAGTCATGTAGTTCTCCATCACTGTCACGCCATGGCAGTGAAGTGGTTTGTATGAGCCGATTGGCCTTATGGAACAAGTTCATTATGATAAAGGACTTGGACAAAACTATGTAAACTCCACCAGAAATGGCCGGCCGCTGTGGCCGAGCGGTTCTAGGCGCTTCAGTCTGGAACCGCGCGACCGCTACGGTTGCAGGTTCGAATCCTGCCTCGGGCATGGATGTGTGTGATGTCCTTAGGTTACTTAGGTATAAATAGATCTAAGTTCTAGCGGACTGAGGACCTAGCCCGCATCTCGTGGTCGTGCGGTAGCGTTCTCGCTTCCCACGCCCGGGTTCCCGGGTTCGATTCCCGGCGGAGTCAGGGATTTTCTCTGCCTTGTGATGGCTGGGTGTTGTGTGCTGTCCTTAGGTTAGTTAGGTTTGAGTAGTTCTAAGTTCTAGGGGACTTATGACCACAGCAGTTGAGTCCCATAGTGCTCGGAGCCATTTGAACCATTTAGACTATGCCACTGGAAATATTATGAACAATATGCCTCCCCCATGTTTTAATGTAGCACTTCCGTGTTGTATTTGTTGGAGTCCCATAGTGCTCAGAGTGATACGCCCGCTAAACCCGATGGGCAGAACGAGTAATAGGACTGTGGAAAGGGCCAAGGGCTGAGGTCAGTTTCTCCTTCTAATTGTCTTTTATTGTAGTTAAATAACCTTTACAACCAAAGCGGCACATAGCCAGACGTTTACCGATTTCAACGCTTTCACGACTGAAGGCCTCCAAACAAGAAATCTTAACATTCAACAAGATAAAGTACAATTAAGATAGCAATAAAGTAATTAAAAATACCAGCAGACATATGCAAAGTGCAATACAAATGGCTGAGGACCACAATTAAATTTCAATATTTTAGAATATATTACCATAGACTTTTAAGGCGGTAAGGCCAGAATGTTTAACAATCAGAAATCTCAAAAATCAACAAGACTAAAAATCAGTTAAAGAGGCAAATCAAATAAAGTAGAAAACGTATACGGCTACGTGAGAAGCCTTATCGCTAAGCAGATAGGACATACAAATGCAAAGTGCAATACCAATTGCTGAAGGTCACAAATAAGTTTCAAAATTTTAAGATATATTACCATAATTTTTTAAAGGCATAAGGCCGCAATGTTTAAGCTTCAAAGATAAATTTAAAAATTAATTTTACAAAATTTATAATAAAATAAAAACAAATGACCATGATTTTGATGTGGTCTTCAGTCCAGAGACTGGTTTTATGCAGCTCTCCATGCTACTCTATCCTGTGCAAGCTCCTTCATCTCCCAGTATTTACTGCAACCCACATCCTTCCTAATCTGTTTAGTGTAATCATCTCTTGGTATCCCTCTACGATTTTTACCCTCCACGCTTCCCTCCAATACTAAATTGGTGATCCTTTGATGTCTCAGAATATGCCCTACCAACCGATCCCTTCTTCTAGTCAAGTATTGCCACAAACTCCTCTTCAATCCTATTCAATACCATCTCATTACTTATGTGCCGGCCGCGATGACCGTGCGGTTCTAGGCGCTAGAGTCTGGAACAGCGTGACCGCTACGGTCGCAGGTTCGAATTTTGCCTCGGGCATGGATGTGTGTGATGTCCTTGGGTTAGTTCGGTTTAAGTAGTTCTAAGTTCTAGCGGACTGATGACCTCAGAAGTTGAGTCCCGTAGTGCTCAGAGCAATTAGAACCATTAGTTATGTTACTTACCCATCTAATCTTCAGCATTCTTCTGTAACACCACATTTCGAAAGCTTCTATTCTCTTCTTGTCTAAACTATTTATCGTTCACATTTCACATAAATACAAGGCTACGCTCCATACAAATACTTTCAGAATCGACTTCCTGACACTTAAATCTATACTCGATGTTAACAAATTTCTCTTCAACAGAAACGCTTTCCTTGCAATTGCCAGTGTACATTTTATAACCTCTCTACTTCGACCATCATCAGTTATTTTCCTCTCCAAATAGCAAAACTCATTTACTACTATAAGAGTCTCATTTCCTAATCTAATTCCCGCAGAGTCACCCGATTTAATTCGACTACATTCCATTATCCTCGTTTTGCTTTTGTTGGTGTTCATATTATAACCTCCTTTCAAGACACTGTCCATTCCGTTCAGCTGCTTTTCCAGGTCGGTTGTGTCTCTGACAGAATTATAATGTCAACGGTGAACCTCAAAGTTTTTATTTCTTCTCCATGGATTTTAATGCCTACTCCGAATTTTTCTTTTGTTTCCTTCACTGCTTGCTCAATATACAGATTGAATAACATCGGGAATACGCTACAACCCTGTCTCACTCCCTTCCCAACCACTGCTTCCCTTTGATGCACCTCGACTCTTACAATTGGCCTCTGGTTTCTGGACAAATTGTAAATAACCTCTCATTCCCTGTATTTTATCCCTGCCACCTTCAGAATTTGAAAGAGAGTATTCCAGTGAACGTTGTCAAACGATTTCTCCAAGTCTACAAATGCTAGAAACGTAGGTTTGCCTTTCCTTAATCTATTTCCTAAGATAAGTCGTAGGGTCAGTATTGCCTCACGTATTCCAAAATTTCTACGGAATCCAAACTGATCTTCCCAGAGGTCGGCTTCTACCAGTTTTTCCATTCGTCTGTAAAGAATTCGTGTTAGTATTTTGCAGCCGTGGCTTATTGAACTGACAGTTCGGTATTTTTCCCATCTGTCAACGCCTGCTTTCTTTGGGATTGGAATTATTGTATTCTTCTTGAAGTCTGAGGCTATTTCACCTGTCTCATACACCTTGCTCAATAGATGGTAAAATTTTGTGAGGCCTGGCTCTCCCAACGCTGTTAGTATTTCTAATAGAATGTTGTCTATTCCCGGGGCCTTGTTTCGACTTAGGTCTTTCAGTGCTCTGTCACATTCTTCACGCAATATCGTATCTCCTATTTCATCTTCATCTACATTCACTTCCATTTTTATAATATTGTAATCAAGAACAACGCCCTTGTATAGACCCTCTATATACTCCTTCCACATTTCTGCTTTCCCTGCTGGGTTTCCATCTGAGCTCTTTTCAGCAAGTGCTTCTCGTTTCTCCAAAGGTCTCTTTAATTTTTCTGTAGGCAGTATCTATCTTACCCCTGGCGATACGCGCCTCTACATCTTTACATTTGTCCACTAGCCATCCCTGCTTAGCCATTTTGCACTTCCTGTCGATCTCATTTTTGAGACGTTTGTATTCCTTTGTGTCTGCTTCATTTACTGCATTTTTATATTTTCTTTCATCAGTTAAATTCAATATCTCTTCTGTTACCCAAGAATTTCTATTCTCCCTCGTCTATTTACCTACTTGATCCTCTGCTACCTTCAGTATATCATCTCTCAAAGCTACTCATCCGTCATCTACTTTATTTCTTTCCCCATTCTTGTCAGTGGTTCCCTAATACTTTCCCTGAACTTCTCTACAACCTCTCGTTCTTTCAGTTTATCCAGGTCCCATCTTCTCAAATTCCCACCTTTTTTGCAGTTTCTTCCGTGTTAATTTACGGTTCATAACCAATAGATTGTGATCAGAGCCCACATCTGCCCCTGGAAATGTCTTACAATTTAAAACCTGGTTCCTAAATCTCTGTCTTACCGTTATATAATCTATCAGAGACCTTCCAGTATCTCCCGGCTTCTTCCATGTACACAACCTTCTTTCATGATTCTTGAACCAAGTGTTAGCTATGAATAAATTATGCTCTATGCAAAATTCTACCAGGCGGCTTCCTCTTTCATTCCTTAATCCCATTCCATATTCACCTACTGCGTTTCCTTCTCTTCCTTTTCCTACTATCGAGTTCCAGTCACCCATGATAATTAAATTTCCGTCTGCCTCCACTATCTGAATAACTTCTTTTATCTTATCATACATTTCATCAACTTCTTCGTCATCTGCGCAGCTAGTTGGCATATAAACATGTACTACTGTGGTAGGCGTGGGCTTCGTATCTATCTTGGCCACAATAATGCGTTCACTATGGTGTTTGTAGTAGCTTACCCTCATTCCTATTATCCTATTAATTATTAAACCTACTCCTACATTACGCCTATTTGATTTTGTATTTACCTGATCACAAGTCTTGTTCCTCCTGTCACCGAACTTCACTAATTCCCCTTTTAAATTTTCTAACCTACCTGCCCGATTAACGGATGTGACATTCCACGCTCCGATCCGTAGAACGCCAGTTTTCTTTCTACTGATAACGACGTCCTCCTGAGTAGTCCGCGCCCAAAGATCCGAAGGGGGGACTATTTTACCTCCGGAATATTTTACCCAAGAGGACGCCATCATCATTTAACCATACAGTAAAACTGCATGCCCTCGGGAAAAATTACAGCTGTAGTTTCCCCTTGCTTTCAGCTGTTCGCAGTACCAGCACAGCAAGACCGTTTTGGTTAGTGTTACAAGGCCAGATCAGTCAATCATCCAGACTGTTACCCCTGCAACTACTGAAAAGTCTGCTTTCTGCCCTCTTCAGGAACCACACGTTTGTCTGGCCTCTCAACAGACACCCCTCCGTTGTGGTTGCACCTACGGTACGGCTACATGTATCGCTGAGGCACGCAAGCCTCCCCACCAACCGCAAGGTCCGTGGTTCATGGGGGGACAAGTAAGCATTACATTTAAAGTAGCTGACAACAAATAATTAAACACTAGTGGCACTCAGAAGCCTCCAGGGAGGTCGGTCTGCCCTCGTTCACTCAGGTGAGACAGATGGTGAGCCCAACTTTACTTGATCTGTTGGAACTCAACCACGGGACAGCCATAGACCGACCGATACAACTTGCTTCCCGTCAGTCAGTACATGAGAACTCAAATCGGAAATGTTACATACGTGATAATCCATAATGGAGTATGTATCACCTGTCAAAATTACACACCATGTTGGACAGCGACAACAGGTGAGGAAAGGACGCTGCCTGAGATTACATTTGTGGCCAGGGCAGGTAACCAGAACACTAACGACTACTAGGCAGAAAATTCCGCTGGAACACTCAAATTGTACTTACAGGAAAACCTTTCCAACAGCAAACCACCAAAACGAACCACCACAACACGAATGGACGACGCTTGTGTAGTTGAAACAAGTACTTAACTTTGACGTCCTGGGTCAGTGATCCACGAAGCTTGTAGCGATCGGACAGCTCAACACTGCGCAGGGGCTACCAGCGGCCCCAGCCGACTGCACCGCACGGAGATAACTTCCCTCGTCCACAACGACCGACCGACTGCCTGCTGGTCCGTCGGGACTGCTGCTCCGTCGCGACTGCACTGCTGGTGCGTCTCCCTCTCACTTCCAGGCACACGACGGTGGAAATAGTGGCTCGGGCCCAACCATGCAGAGAAAACACGCCCGCTGGTTAAATGACATCCCTGCACGAGGAAAGGGCCTACCCATGTTCCACAAGATGGTAATTGTAGGGGAGTAGAAGCTCTCTGAGAACCAGTTACTCGTCGCCCGGTGAGACGAACGAACTCTCAGAGGCAGTACGCTGACAACATTTAAGATAACTTGTCAAGGAAATAACGCCAACTACACACGCAACCTGACAAATACTTGCATGTAGACTTGTACGATACCCAACAGTAACTGAGCAAGCACGACGAAAATTGGGAGTCGATGCATGCACAGACAGCCGACTCATGAACGATTGGGGAGCCAAAACGCGTCGTCCTCTAGGACAACCGACCGACGATCCACTAAGACCGTGGCCTAGCTCAAGTGATGCGTGGTGGCAGTGGTCGGGCGAGCCATGTCGACGCAGAGCTCACTGCTGCTCCAATCCGACTGCACTGGTGCCACATTGCAACTCCCCAAGTGGCAGGTCCGGACTGCGCTCCAGACGTGTTCCCACTGACTGGCAGAACCGAACTCGTGTCCCCAACTGGCGATCCGAACTCGCTTACAAGGTTTTTTTTATTTATTGTTATTTTAATACCTTTACAATAAAGGTAGGTCTGCAGCGGCCTATGTATGTTGCTCTTTGGACCCAGTGAACGCATACAGGGAACAGAAAGACAGAAAGAAAAACAAACAAACATGGTGGACAAAAACGTTGTAAAATAAATGAAGCCGTTCACGGGAGCACTGTTTGAATAAAAAACGTTTATCACTAAACACAATGGGGAAGAACGAGTTTACACACGTGAACGGAGGAGCACAAACAGCACTGACGCAAAGACACACACGAGCAATGGCGACGATCTCCGGCGCAGGAGGATGCACTGTTCATGCACAAAGCCAGGGACCTTCATAGGGAAGAGGTGCGATTAGGAGGGAGAGGATAGGGTGGGGGGTTGTGGAAGCCTGGGGTGGAGGGGAGGGAGGGAGGAAGAGAGGAGGGAGAGAAGGGAGAGAGGGAGCCTTGGTGGAAAAACACAGGGGGAGGAAGGGGGGACTAAAGTTGGTAGAAGGGGTAGATGGAGGGGAGGAGAACATCATCAGGGAAGGGGAGTTGGCAGAAGCCACCTTGGGCAAGGGTATGGAGAGATGGAGAGTGGGTGTGATGTGGGAGTACAGGCGAAGCAGCAGATGGGGGTGGGAAAGGATGGGAGAGACAAGAGGGTGAGGGGGATAAAGTTTGTGGGAGGTGTAAAGTATCTGTTCGAGGAAAAGTAGGAGGTGTGGGAACGGAATTAAGTCGTACAGGATCCACATGGGGGAGGGTAGGCAGATGCGATAGGTGAAGCAGAGTGCATATCGTTCCAGGATTTGTAGATTGGTAGGAGGGGTGGCGGTCCAGGCAGTATGGACATAGCAGAACATAGGGAAGATGGGATATTTATAGTTGTGGAGGATGGTGGAGGTGTCCAGACACCATGTGCTGCCAGAAAGGAGCTTGAGGAGGCGGAGTCAGGAGCATGCCTTGGCTTGGATCATCTGGAGATGGGGGTTCAGGAGAGGCGATGGTCAAGGGTGACACCAAGGTACTTGAAGGTGGGGATGTTGATAGTACAGCCATAGACAGTGAGATAGAAATTGAGGAGACAGAAGGAAGAGGTGGTTTAGCCTACAATGATCGCCTGGGTCGTGGAAGGATTGACCTTGAGAGCCACTGGTTACATCAAGTGGTGAACCGGTCAAGATGGGATTAGAGGAGGTGCTGGGAGTGTTTCAGGGTGGGGACCAGGGCAAGGAAGGGGTGTCATCGGCGTACTGGAGAAGGTGTAAGGGAGGTGAAGGCGGCGGCATGTCCACCATGTAAAGAAGTTAGAGAAGGGGGCAGAGGACGGAACCTTAGGACACACCGGCGGAGGGGTAGAAGGTATAGGAATCCGTGCTATGGGTGCTGACATAGGAAGGACGGTGAGAAAGAAAGGAGGCGATCAGACGGACGTAGTTAATAGGAAGGGCAAAGGGTGGAGCTCGAAGAGGAGACCGGAATGTCACACACAGCCGTAGGCGCATTCAAGGTCAAGGGAGAGGAAGATGGCAGAGCGACAGGAATTGTTCGGAGAGGAGGTGAGTGAGGTGAAGGAGAAGGTCATCGACAGAGAAGGACGATCGAAACCCACATTGGGTAGCGGGAAGGAGGAGGTGTTGGTGGAGATGCTGGTGGATGCGTCGGGTGAGGATGGATTCCAGGACCTTGCTGAAGACCAAGGTAAGGATTACGACAGACAACGACCAGGAAATAATAGCAGTTGAGCAAAGATACTACGAAAGGGGATATATCGATACGCGCTGCTAGCACCGGTCAAGGTCAGGGAAAGCAGCAACTCAGTGACAGTAGTAATTTACAATAACGTAGTGAGGTGGAAGTACGTTAAAATCAGGGTTTAAAATAGATGATGGCGGTAACACGAGCCACGCACGGCTCACAGAGCTATTTGAACTTCTGTCAAGTGAGCATGACAACCGATAATTGAAGAAAATTGTGATGAAGGATATGAATACATTCAAGAAGCCTGTCAGCACCAAAAGAATAGGATGGAGGTCAACTAGCAGGGAACTGCAGGGTGGAAGAGTTTTAATTCAAGCTGTTTCCACCTTCTGGCGGAGCGTACGTCTACTGTAAACAGTCCGAAGCCTAAGATGCAGACTGCTTGCTGCCAAGACTGAGAAAAGGCGGTGGTTCGGCGACGATGTGGGTAGTAGTATCGTCGTATTCCATGTGCTCCATGGTTAGTCTACAAGGTCGAACTATTGCCAAGTATTATGCAAACATTTTGGCTGGTCAGAAGCATCCCATGGTACAATGATCCTTCATCAGTGGTAATTTATAACAAATTTCCATCAGATAGAAAAGTTTCTAACCAAAAATCAGCTCGAATACAGAAAATGTTCCAGCGAAACTCAGCTTGCTCTTTTCTCGCAACATATCATCCTACAGACCACGGATGGAGGTCAACAGGCAGGTTCCATACTTCTAGATCTCCAGACACGCTGCCCAACTGAAGATTGTTAACGAAGTCTGAGAATACGGTTACCGTTTTATGATATGTAAGTGGTTCGAAAACGTTTTAAGTAATAGAACCGAATATGATTTCCTCACGTCCAATGTTTGTCAGAGACAAGAGTGTGGTCAGGAGTGCCTCTGGAAAATGAGACTGGATACCTTTTATTCTGTGTATACATAAATAAACTGACACGCAGTGGAATTAACAACTTACGGCTGCTTGCCAATGAAGCTGAGATGTACGGGACGCTACCGACGTTGATTGCCTTTAGGAGTATGTAAGATCACGTAGGCCAAATTTCTAGTTGCCTTGATGAACGGTAGCTTGCTGAAAGAGTAGAAAACTGAAAGCTAATGCAAATGAGTAGGAAAAACTACCCTGTAATGTTCAAATACAACATTAGTAGCGTGCAGCTTGACACAGTCACATCGATTAAATATACAGGTTCTCCCATTTATCTTGACCACCCTAAACAATTGTTTGTCCATATGCAAATTACAAAATGTTTCAAGCAAATGTTCTTCAGCCGTCAGGGGAACATCTGACAGCATGAAACTTCCTGGCAGATTAAAAGAGTGTGCCCGCCCGAGAATCGAACTCGGGACTTTTGCCTTCCGCGGGCAAGTGTTCTACCATCTGAGCTACCGAAGCACGACTCACGCCCGCTCCTCACAGCTTCACTTCTGCCAGTATCTCGTCTCCTACCTTCCAAACTTTACAGAAGCTCTCCTGCGAACCTTGCAGAACTAGCACTCCTCAAAGAAAGGATACTGCGGAGACATGGCTTAGCCACAGCCTCGGGGATGGTTCCAGAATGAGATTTTTACTCTGTAGCGGAGTGTGCGCTGATATGAAACTTCCTGGCCGATTAAAACTTTCTTTCAGTAGTGCTAGTTCTGCAAGGTTCGCAGGAGAGCTTCTGTAAAGTTTGGAAGGTAGGAGACGAGATACTGGCAGAAGTAAAGCTGTGAGGACCGGCTGTGAGTCGTGGTTCGGTAGCTCAGATGGTAGAGCACTTGCCCGCGGAAGGCAAAGTTCCCGAGTTCGAGTCTCGGTCCGGCACACAGTTTTAATCTGCCAGGAAGTTTCATATCAGCGCACACTCCGCTGCAGAGTGAAAATCTCATTGTGGAATCTGTCAGCATGATAACCTTTGTTACAGCTTTGTTTCTTACGAAGATATGATCAGCGGTATGGCTTTTTTAAATGTCACTCCGTATTTTTTATTTGGTAACTCATTTCCTCTCCTAAAGGCATATTCAAAAATGTATCACAGTGTACGATTCACTGAAACACAACGTTGTTAATTATATAACATAACAATGACGTTGCGCTCCCAGCGCTTATTGCAGGTACTCGGGTTAATAGAACACATCCACGTGCTGACGTTGACATTTGAGTGCAAATGTAAACATAAGTAGAACGCACACCCATCATTCCGTCAACCATCGTAGTAGAATGTACACCAACGAAGAGAAGGGAGAAATGCTACCCATCTATGGGGAATGTATGTTAGCAGAACGGTAATTGCAACACTGTTTTCTTATGTACTGGTACCTTTAGTACAGTAGTTTAGTCCTTTTAAATACTGTGTAGAATAGGCATAAAGTAATGGCTGTCCTTCCTACAAACTGCATCGACGTAAAGTTTCTTTTACTGATGTTGTTGAAGGTAGGCGAAATGCTAAGCAGGCAGCGGAATTGTACGAAAAGAGATATCCTGACAAGATTCCATCTTCCCGACGGATGTTTTCTCGTGTTCTTGTTGCAATGCTTCGCGAAACGGGATGTTTCAACCCACGACAATGCGATCGTCATAGCACTCGCACAGACGAAGCTGCCGAAGCTACTGTTCTCGCTTCCGTTGCTATGAGTCCACATGTGAGCACAAGACAGCTTGAACAGTAGACTGACATTCCTAAAACCAGTGTACATCGTTTTCTTACGCGTCACCGGTTCCATCCTTACCATGTACACCTACATCAAGAATTGCATGGGAATGATTTCCAGAATTGTGTACACTTCTATCGGTGGGCACAGCAACAAATCCCCGCCAACCCGAACTTCTTCTCCAATGTTCTATTTACCGATGAATGTTCCTTCTCAAACAGAGGACTGGTAACTTCAAGCAACATGCATTATTGGTCCAGTGACAACCCACGATGGTTTTGACAGGTGGAACATCAGCGTCAATGGAGAGTTAACGTCTGGTGTGGGATGCTTGGTACTGCAATTATTGGCCCTTATTTCATCAATGGTAGTCTAAATGACACAACGAATGCCAGCTTCGTTAGGCGAATTCTTCCTCCTCTTCTGGATGAAGTGCCGCTAAGAACCAGAATGCTTATGTGGTATCAATACGATGGATGTCCAGCATATAACGCCTTGCGTGTACGTCGTGTTCTGAACCGAAGGTATCTTTCCAGATGGATTGGTCGAGGAGGAACAGTTATTTGGCCTGCTAGGTCTCCTGATTTACATCCTCTGGACTTTTGTCTTTGGGGATGCATTAAAGACGTTGTCTATCGCGATATTCCAACAACTACAAAGGACATGCAGGAACGTATCGTGCTTGCTTGTAATTCTCTTCAGCAGGCAACGCTGGAAGCAGTAAATTATTCTTTCAATCAACGAGTGCACCAGTGCATCGATGTCCAGGGTCACCACTTCGAGCACCTTTGAATGTCCTACTCCTCGGAAATAGTACAGTAATAGTACAATTTTTTTTAATCGGTTTTCATTTGTTTTCTGACAACTCCAGCAAGTGGACGAGTTTGTGATCCCGGGCTCAAATCAATGTTCTGTTATGTAATCAATAAAGTGTTTCAGTGAATGATACACTGTGATACATTTTTGAATAGGTCTTTAGGAGAGGAAACGAATTAACGAATAGAAAAATACAGGGCAGTATTTAAAAAAGGTCATTCCGCTGTTCATATCTGTGTAAAAAACAAAGTTGCAACGAAGGCAGTCATGCTGATTGATGTCCCTCTGAGGGCTACAGAACATTAGCTTGAAACATTTGGTAATTTGCATCTGGACAAACAGTTATTTTGGGTGGTCAGTATCATTGGGACACCATGTATAGGCGTAACGCTGCAAAGCAACAGGAAATGGAACGAGCGCGTCAGTTTGGTAGTAGGGAAGGCGAATGGTCGATTTCTTTCGTTGTATTGAGAGAATTTTGGTAAAGCATAGCTCATCCGTTAGCGAGACGGAGTACAGAATGGTAATGCAACCTATTCTAGAGTACTGTTCGACTGTTTGGATTCTTACCTTGTCTGACTAAAGGAAGACATCGAAGCAATTCAGAGCCGTCGTGCTAGATTTGTTCGCCGCTGGTTCGGTCAGCACCCACGTGTTACGGAGGTCCTTCTTAAACGGGAATCCCTGGAGGAGACGATCCTCTTTTCGTAAGGCACTATTGCGGAAATTCAGAGAAATGTCAGTCGAGGCCGACTGCAGAACGATTCTGCTGCCGCCAACGTGTATTTCCCATATGGCCATGAAGATAATATACGAGAAATTAGTGATCGTATGAAGGCATTCAGAGAATAGTTTTCCCGTCGCTGCATTTCCGAGTCGAACAGGAAAGGAAGTGACTAGTGACAACACAGGGTACCCTCCGCATGCCCCGGATGGTGATTTGCAGAATACGAAAATGTAAATGTCGTGTTCCTAGACGACGTGGCTCTTGTTCACACAGCTCGCATCGTCGAGGACTGGTTCTGTGAGCACGAGGATGAATTGTCGAATCTACCCTGGCCACAACAGTAACCGGGTCTCAAAACTATTCAGTCTTCGTGGGTTACTGAGGAGAGAAGTATGCGTAACCGCTACCTTGATTATCGTTACCTGAATTTGACACTATTTTTCAGGAAGAATGGTATAAGATTCTCTTGAAAACCATTGTGGGCCTGTACTCAACCGTTCCGAGACGAAAGGAAGCCTGTCTTGAATGCGAATGAGTTTCCCACACGGTTTTAGGTATGGTAATATGGCTTTTGGGTGTTTTCATACTCTTCGCCGCCCCTGTAGGTTGGCGCTGAGACGAAACAGAATGTCAGAAAGGACTTGCCGTGTTTAGACAACCCGACGACTAGACCGCTGATAAGTAATTGTTGTGGTATCGATAGCTACGTTGCCACGGCGTAGGTACAAGTGCTTAGGTTGGCACTACGACACCGACATCGACGACAGGGCCCTCTAGCCGGCGCTGTCCAGCTCTACGAGATCCGCTCCAGATCCTACCCATTTGTTCGCTAGCTGACGACCAACCAACATTGTTTCATTTTCATAGTGGGCGAGCCACTACAGATTTTGCCTGTGTTAGCTTTGATACATCTGGCTTCGCACCTACGTGCTCATCTTTACAAAAAGTTACGTATATGTCATTGACTAATATTCACTATTAAATGTACTTCTACGTTAAAAGCAGTACCGAGAGTTTTACCTCACCTGTTCCTACTCGATTCCTACATTCGGCCCACACTTCACTTTATAGGAGCAGACCCACGCGCCGCCTTCCAGGCGGGATACAAAAACTGGCGACGAGTATGTGTCCTTTTTGCTCGGTACTGCTTTAGCTTCGTCAGTTTGCCTGTGTGACTCAGTGTATGATTGCTTTCACCCTTAGCTGGAAGACTTTCATTTGTATCAACCATGGCTTCGCCACAGGAGCAGGCTTCGCTGCCCGATCTTATACGTTTTCAGGCTCAGCAAATGACGCAGCTGCTTGCTGCCGTAAATGGACTGGCCACGCCACAAATTGCAGCTACCGACGCCTCCGCCTGTACCACCGCAGACGACGCCTACGGCGCCGCCATTTCGTACCTTCAATCCTGACATTGAACGCTAGGCAGAATACATCGCCCAGCTAGAGCCACGCTTCGCAGCATACAACATACCAGGTAGAGAGCGGCTTGCCTTTTTCATTGCCAACGCGGGTGTTGTGTTACACCTGTTACACCGTGTGCTCGTAAAACTGTTTCCCACCACCCACCCAGAAACTAAAACTTATGACGAAGTGATTGACGCTTAGAACTTCCACTTCCGCCACAGCTGAAATGTGGTAGATGCACGTTACAAATTCTTTCGTCTCCAACGTAGCCCTACTCAGTCCAATAAATCTTGGTTAGCGGATCTTCAGGGAGTAACATCTGACTGTGACTTTAATTGCTCATATGGACACTCATATGCAGATATAATGATTAGAGACACTATTGCGCAGAAAGTGGTGCATCACTGCATCCGTGAGCAAATCCTGAAATTTAAAAACCCGTCTTTGCAGGAAGTGGTGGACTTGCTAGACAGACAAGATACCTTAGATATGGCTACTTCTACGTTCGACGTGACCCTGGGTGTGTGTACTATTAGCTCGTCACAACACGTGCCCTCCCGCCCGGTGCCAGCATAGCACGCCACGCTACATCACTCGCACGCAAGTAAACAACTTTCCAACCAGCCACACACTCAGAAACTGAAATTTGTCCGAACTGCTTTCGTGCCCACCCACAAATTATAATACAGGGTGATCAAAAAGTCAGTATAAATTTGAAAACTTAGTAAACCACGGAATAATGTAGATAGAGAGGTAAAAATGGACACACATGCTTGGAATGACATGGGGCTTTATTAGAACCAAAAAAAAAAGTTCACAAAATTTCCGATAGATGGCGCTGCACAGCAAAACTGCTACGGTGTCGGGTGAGAGGTACGCCGATATGTTACAGAATCGCATCATCCCCAGCCTGGCTGATAAACACCTGCTGGAACGTACGATGTCTATGCAGGATGGCGCTCCACCCCATATTGCTAGACGCGTGAAAGATCTCTTGCGCACGTCGTTTGGTGATGATCGTGTGCTTAGCCGCCACTTTCGTCATGCTTGGCCTCCCAGGTCTCCAGACCTCAGTCTGTGCGATTATTGGCTTTGGGGTTACCTGAAGTCGCAAGTGTATCGTGATCGACCGACATCTCTAGGGATGCTGAAAGACAACATCCGACGCCAATGCCTCACCATAATACCGTACATGCTTTACAGTGCTGTTCACAACATTATTCTTCGACAACAGCTATTGTTGAGGAATGATGGTGGACATATTGAGCATTTCCTGTAAAGAAATCATATTTGCTTTGTCTTACTTTGTTATGCTAATTATTGCTATTCTGATCAGATGAAGCGCCATCTGTCGGACATTATTTGAACGTTTGTATATTTTTTGGTTCTAGTAAAACCCCATGTCATTCCAAGCATGTGTGTCAATTTGTACCTCTCTATCTACATTATTCCGTGATTTATTCAGTTTTCAAATTAAAGCTGACTTTTTGATCACCTGGTAGAATAAGACAAAGAGGAATCATGGAAGATATTGATAGGATCGTGTTGGACACGGAACAGGTAGATCAGCGTGAATCACACGAGACAGAACACGTAAAAATACCGAATGAGACCGAAAAAATGCAACACAGGATGTTCAATGTGGTACAAAGAATGGACATGTGACCGTCGTTGCTAATGGCTCAGTCGCTGATTTTGTAGATAGTGATTTACAGCATATTGAACCAAATATAATCATAGTGAATCTGGCAGGTTTGCAATTGCATGAAAGAACGAGCGTTAGTGCTCCTGCACTATGTTCGGAAGTGAAGGAAATGGTTCAAGGAAAACGAGATATGCAACGGTTGCATCAGATGGCAACTGGCGAAAATGGTGTAGATGAAAACGCCAACATATTTGGAATGTTGCGGTGTTTGTTACAACAATCTCAGGATTTAGCAGAACGCATAAGACAAGGGCAAAAAGAATTAAATGGGCGCATAACACTAGGGCTGAAAGAAACTAACAAGGAAGTACAAAAAACCGCGTGATAATATTCAAGGCCAATTTGATCAAATATGGATTGAAGCTAAGGAAGCGCAAATCACGCTTCAGACGCTAGTTACAGGGCACAAACAATTAAGAACAGACATTGACACTGTTCAAATAGACATGGTTACGTTGCGTGGAGTTACGCAACAAAGTGTCAAAATGGTTAATCAATAGGTCGAAGCTTTTGCCATCAAAGCGACGACGAAACCGAAACGTGTTATTCCTGAGACGACGTCTCACAAAAGAACGACAAAAGCAGCGTTAAAGAAATTCTATGCTCGCATTTTAAAAATACAAGAGAAAAACGAACATCAATTTCAACGGCTGCGATCGAAAGTTTTACGTTCGATCAAAAGTTGTGGTGGCGTAGAAAGCTTTATTGAGGAGTCGCAGACGACGACAGAATCCACTTTCGTGTCGGTAGATACTACTGAGATGACTGCAAAATCATCAGTTGCCGATGATACGACAGAAAGGGTACGCGAAATTACGTGTGACGTCAGACGGAAAGGCACATGTGGATGCCAGTCCGAAACCGCAAACCGCGAACGGGAAATTAGTCCAAACTAGCGTATGGCAGAACATCACGGTAACCCCAGGGAACAGTGTGGATTGCGACCACTTGTTCAAGAAAGAATAAGAGGTCAGTCGGGAATAAAAGCGTGTGGTTTGCAGCAAGGCTCAATACGTCCAGCACAAAGCGTGACATACGCTGATCAAACCATGGAGACACGTTACGCAACGCCACAACCTGTAGGACGGATACCGAAGAGTTACAGTACGGCGTCTAACGAGGCGGAATGGCTTGCACGTCAAGGTACAGAGCCGGTAGCGGGCGTTATGCACGCATATTACGCAATCAGACCTGCAAGTGATTCGACGGCACAAACGTCACAGAATGAATCAAGTTACACACGTTTGCGTAGATCTGATGCAAACCAAGGACGGAATTCCAGTCTTCAAAACCCAGAAGGTACATTACAGAGAGAAGAGACAGGTTTTGATGATAACCGCTTTCTTACAGTGCGGAAATACCAGAACTATAAGGGAGATGCAAATATTCTCCATCCCCGCACATTTATTGACCATTTTAAAGTAGGAATACCGACACATTGGCCATTGAATCTTAAGTCAGATTTCGTGGAGGAAAGTGTTTCTGCAACTATGCAGAAGATAGAAGAAACACGCGATTCGTATTATTCGCTATGCCTTTATAGCAAGCTATTGGTCACCTAAGGCATAGATGAGAATAAAATCTGGATTATTACAAAATGTCTCATTTTAAAATTCGCGTGACAGAACAGCAGTCAAATTCTTTGAGAACATGACTAAAAGGAACCAATACTTAGATAACCCATATAGCGACGGAAAATTGATTCAAATATGCAAAACGAAACTGCCAATGAAGTATCAACAAACCTAGATAGAACGTGGGGGCGATAATGTAGAAACATTCAAAGGTGTTTTGAGAGAAGTAGAATTCATGGATCAAAGACGTCGCGATTCACGACAGAATAATTTTGAAAGCAAACGTCATAGTAAGGAGAATAACAATAATGTTAGCGATGGTAGGCCGGTATTGGGACTGAACTCTGGACAGAAACACTAGACCACAGCGAAATGGATATGGTTTTAATAGTGGTTGGAACAGGCGGAATGTAGACACAAACAGGAATGGAAACAAGAGTACTCGGGATAGCCGACAGACGAGTATTAATCAGCGATCTCCAGGTCCATGGAGAGGAAGCAGATGGGGAGGTGGTGCGAGAACGCAGCCATAAGCAAATACTTCTGGTAATTACCGGAGAAACGAACCACAGATGGAGGCTGAATTACGACCACCAAATCCTGGGAAGCGTGAGGATTGACTGACGACAGGTACTGCAGGAGTTCAAGCAGATAATACACTTTCTGCAGAAACGGATGACAAGAGTGACGGCAGCAATAAATAGGTTAAGATGTGACGCACAAAAATCGGAACTGGGAACAGGAGCGATAGATCATAAAAGGTATCCACACAGACACTACGGATAGGGACAAAGTCACAACTGAAATGTTGAGACGAGACAGATTGGATTGACACTGACGATGAGGATGAAGTCCCAGCATTACCTGGTAATGAACCACTTGATTATGATGAAGCATTAATGTATATGGCGCAGATGTTTGATTCTGCACGAAAAATGATTTTCAGCACGATAATACATATCCTACTGTAACCTGTAACGCTACGATTGATCAAGACGATAGGATTAACCGACAAAATACGGCTAATACAGGGCAAAGAAAAGAGGGAATTACGGATAAGTACACCTGACCAAAAGTTGGACGCGCTGCAAGATCTACTCCTTCCACAAAACTTTAGAGGAACAGAAAGAATGTGAGGCGTTGTGGATAGCGGGAATCGAACAAAACCTGGAACAACAAGTCGATAATGGAGAGGTAAATGACAGGAAAAACATCCCCTCTGGATCGAAAAGCGTACCAGATTATAAAGTATGTGAACAGTCTGATAAATCAGATTCAAAGGTATACAATTTTTTATGAAGTGTAGCCATGTATGGAAGTGAAACATGGACGATAAATAGTTTGGACAAGAAGAGAATACGGTGCTACAGAAGAATACTGAAGATTAGATGGGTAGATCACATAACTAATGAGGAGGTATTGAATAGAATTGGGGAGAAGAGGAGTTTGTGGCACAACTTGACTAGGAGAAGGGATCGGTTGGCAGGAAATGTTCTGAGGCATAGGGGAATCACCAATTTAGTACTGGAGGGCAGCATGGAGGGTAAAAATTGTAGAGGGAGACCAAGAGATGAATACACTGAGCAGATTCAGAAGGATGTAGGCTGCAGTAGGTACTGGGAGATGAAGCAGCTTGCAGAGGATAGAGTAGCATGGAGAGGTGCATCAAACCAGTCTCAGGACTGAAGAGCACAACAACAACAGGAACAACAGTACTAATCACTGAAATCATCAAATTAGATTAGTAAAGAAAAATAAAACAAAACTAATCGCATGATGTACTAATTAACTAACCTACATCAATCCATGCTCATTAAATGAGTAAAGGAACTATTATAAAATTAAGTAATTTAAAGTGTAAATGATAATTCCTCTGTAAAGTACGAAAAAATCAATTATATATTCATTGTATTATTCATGTAAATATTCAAATGGAAAACGCATTGTAAATTTAGGTAAAGAAACTTGTAAGTAGTAGCATTAAGCAAAAGTCATTGTAAACAAATGAAACAAGAGTCACTACAATCGTCTGGGGAAGGAAGCCAAGCTGACAACAGAAGCAGAAGGTCGACAAGAGGCTACTGTCTGTGTGTGTTTATACGACTGCACTACATTAGTATGGAGACCGAGCCAGGTGTATTTTGAAGAATATTGTCCCACACCTCACCCCAATAGAAAGAGGACGGGGAAAACCCAGCAACAGTGAAGGACAGAGTATGGGCACTTGTGAGGAAGGCAAAGCGTCCCCACTAGCGTGACGTACAATAGCAGCGACTAACGATAGCAAACCGTTGTTAACAGCTCCGTAGCACAACCACCTGGAAAAATAAAACTTAGAATATTTTTCTCAGTACTAGATGGAGAAGCTAATTACTGAAAATTGATACACCACTTCCGAAATTATCTATTCAGACACGCACAGTTTCTTTGCCCACCAAAATTCCTGCAGGAATAATTAACTACTCTTTCCTATCTGTGGCCTTGATACGTGAAGCGTGTCGTCCACACTTCGCAGAAAGCAAAGCTCTCAACACTCTCGCTATTTTCCATAAAATTGTGCGGTGTCCCACGAGACGAGAGAGATATCTAGCCATTTTACTTCTCAAAATCCTTTTATATGTTACCTCCCCACCGTGTCGCATATGCATTGCCCAGTATGGCTTCAGCCAGTCGCCGTCTCAATAGCGGTAAATTTTATTTTTCTTGCTGGGTCGCTGCCTAGTCCTGTTAATGATGTGCAGCCACTTACCCTTGGTCCTGGCTGTATTTGCGTTAAAAGGAATAATGTGTTGTTCTGGCCTTCTGCACTGAAGCTCGCCCTTCTCTTGTTAATTGGGGTTTTCAGATGCCATTAACCACTTGCTCGGTTCGTCTCCAAATTGCGTTTCACTTTAACTTGTTTATTCACGGCCCTGTCCATATATTGGTGGATATTATTTTGTTAGTGTTTGGCACATGAGATTACTGCAATTGCCTTTTGTTGATATAATATAATTATTTTTCTGAGGATCTCATATTGTATTGTACTGTCGTTATGGATCAAGCTCATCTCAGGTCTGTAAAATCCAGATGCCTCACACATGCCATTCCATCTGAAATAATTTTGTGTTTCTATGATCAGTGGCTGAGGCATTGCTCATTGCAGTGGAAAATTGCACATTCTATTAATTTTTTCATTGTCATGATACTTGTCTACCTTATGCTAGATGATGTCTTTTTAACATTATTTTTTGATTTGTAATGTAATGCCTTACATGGCATTTCCTATTTAGATGATTATTAGGTGGCTTCACAGTCCTTTATAGCAGTTCTTTAACTAATCCTACAACATTTTTCTCCCTAGGTTAACTTGGATGCATGAGGCACACCTGCTTGTACGATAGTTCTCGCACTTGTCAACTCTTGCAGTCTCCGGTATTGTGTGGATGATATATTTCCGAATGTCAGATGATATCACTCCACACTCATACGTTCTACACGCCCACGTGAACAGTCGTCTTGTTAACACTTCCCCCAATGATTTTAGAAATTCTGATGGAATCGAACCTCGCACTATTCAGCTAAATCATCCGATATTTGGAAGAGTGGGTGATAATTAGCAGTCAACAATTTATAAGTTTTGTAGTGCTGCGGGATCCAATGACAAATGAGGGACTTTAACGAGACATGAAATGTCGAAACTTGTAGACTGCATCCCCACCTAACTGAGACCTCACAATTTCTCGGTACACTTCGTGCCTGATTTACCGCTGCCAGCGAGTTCGGACCGCAGTCTCGTTACAGAGAGCAGGCCAGTGGGACCTCCACTTGTTGTGGAGCCACTGAGGGCGCCGTTCGTGTTTGAGCCGGCGATAGCCGCAGGACACGGCTTCAGGTACGTATGAACTTGTTTCCAGATCAAGCGACGGTACCTTGGGAAACCAGTGAAGGTAGGTCTGACACAGTACTGAGACGATTTTCTCAGTTACGCGCTCTTGGCTCTTTCCTGGGATGCTGTAGTAAATGTAACTGGCTCTCAGTTGGTATTAAGACTGCTAACGAGAAATGGGGCTGACGTGAAATGCAATATGGGCCAGTCCTCTCGTTCAACGATGAAGTAGTTCTCAGTTTTCAAATTACAGTTTGACGGGTGGATCACTTATACACAGTACGTCGTGTTGTCATTTGATAATAGTGCTCAGGAAACATTAGATGTTCAGGGAATTCGAATGAGAAAAAATTAAATTGCGATAAAAAGGATTGGTGATAGTATATAGTTGGAACAAAAATGTTATTTGTTATTCGCATGAAGAAGTCCTTTCCTTACATGATCGTTTCCGCAACGGTGGTCGTTTTTCATGTGACACTGGGTCATGAATCAATGCATTGGGTTAGCAGAAAGATTGACGACTGTAATTTGACACACGATAGTTAGGCCCAGTTGATTTGTTCAGGTGTCCAGTAATCTGAATCAGGGGATAATGATCGATATCTCATTAACTTCACACATTTAAATCAGTCTTATTCTAGTTATCGTTTCCGCTAGATGAGAAACCTTAATATTTGAAAACTACAATAAATTCAAATATGTATTTTTTTACAGCAAATAAGGTTGAATAATCAAAGATATTTTCTATTCACATGCTATTAGTTGTAAGTGGAGTTTCTTAATATTACCAGGATTGTTACAACTTTCCCGTAAAAGCTATATATTTACTCTCATGTACATTACTCGAATGCTACAACAGTAATCCAGGTTGAGTGGCAGGTTGTCCATCTAACGGCTTCCAGAGGCAATAAAAATTTGATTTTCAGTAATTCATGTAAGTATCAAACGAACTTAAAAATTTAATGCGGTATCATAATCAAATTTTTAAGGGGTGTAACCTTACGCTAAAAGTTGAACAAATTAAGTCATGTCTTAAGCTGACCCCACGCCCCTCCTATCCGCATCCTCCACCGAGGGTGACACGGCGGTCGGATGGTCCCGGTAGGCCACTCGTGGCCTGACGACGGAGTGCTTAATGTTAGAAACAGTGTATATGTCCTGAGGCAGTACAGACACCCAAACTATATTCACACAATATCTGAGAATGAGACCAATTAGCGTCGTGCAACAAACTTTACACATAATTTCAACTCTTTCCGAAAATATTTCTCACTGAACGGCATCCACCAAACAACGAAAGGAGAAAAGTTTATTCCTTACCACATTTTCACTGTTAATGCAGTGAAACTTTAGCATCAGGCATGAGGTAGTAATTTCCCTGTTTACGACCGACTCTGTCGCCGCATATTCTGCAACCAGCATCCACATATGCCACTGACTGCATTTGTAAAATTATATTATTGTACGAGACATAGTTTAGGAGGTGAGATGCTGGAAGAACTAGCTTTTTCTTAAAACAGAGTTTAAATTATCCACATTTATCATCTCTCAATCACACATTTTTTATATGCTTAACCCCTTCTGTATCACCCCATAGAGTGTCCGCCCCCGGTAACTGAAGTGGTCAGCGCGACAGAATGTCAATCCTAAGCGCCCGGGTTCGATTCACGGCTGGGTCGGAGATTTTCCCCGCCCAGGGACTGGGTGTTGTGTTGTCCTAATCATCACCATTTCATCCCCATCGGCGAGCAAGTCGCCGAAGTGGCGTCAAATCGAAAGACTTGCACCAGGCGACCGGTCTACCCGTCGGGAGGCCCTATTCACACGACCCCATAGTCTGATTTTAGTCCAAGGACACCTGAACAATACATCTGGGCCTAAGTATCGTCTGTCAGATTACAGTCTTCAATCATACTGCTAACCCAATGCATTGTAACATGTCCGTACGATGCTCACATCGTAAATTTTCTTCCACTCGAGGTGTGATATAGCGCAATGGGAAATGCTCTTCAGACATATAGGTTACAGTTCGTTTTTCAGTGACCAGCTTGATCTTCCCATGAAGAGTCAGTGGCACATTGTGTTCGGGGCTTTCAGTTTCTGGCCTTCAGAATAACTGTTATTTCCTGATACTAGACGTTCTTCCGTCAACTTACACTTTACTTCCGTCTTCACCAGCAGTGTACGAGTATACCGAAAGGTACATTACAAGGCGTGGTGACTGGTACGAGCCTATTTTACTAGAAAACGTTTGTGCGACGGTGACTGGTAGATGGGTACCATATGAGCATATTTTGTTCATAAACGCTTCTTCGAAAACACTTCGCTTGCGTGCTGGCGTCACTGAAATGTAAAGAAGGACTCAGGCACTTTCGGCTACACAAGCTGTGTAAGGAGTAAAGAAACAAAGTAAATAACAGTCGCTCTGAAACTGTTTGGCCGCGCGGGATTAGCCGAGCGGTCTCAGGCGCTGCGGTCGTGGACTGTGCGGCTGGTCCCGGCGGAGGTTCGAGTCCTCCCTCGGGCATGGGTGTGTGTGTTTGCCCTTAGGCTAATTTAGGTTAAGTATTGTGTAATCTTAGGGACTGATGACCTTAGAAGTTAAGTCCCATAAGATTTCACACACATTTGAACATTTTTTTTAAAAACTGTTCACGCACTAGAACATCTGAAACGTGAATAGATAAACAAACCAAACAAAAGAGGCAGATTATACTACGTGTACAGTGAAGTCGTAGCGTTTACCAGCACTGCTGTTCAATTGTTGCATGAGACAAAAAGCACTCCTCAGCGTTAGGTAGACAATAGTAGGCTGCAGTACTCTTCCGTGCTCCGTAATATTAAACCATGTTTTCTGTTATTGGAGTGACTATCGTAAAACGGGAATGAATAAAGGTGGACGTGTACACAACTGCACAGCACACCGACATGCTCCTCGTGAACGGGGCAGCACAAAGGAGTGCAAGAGATGCTTTCGCAATTACAACGTTTCCCAGACAGGCATCACCCAGTCGACAAGACTGCAGAGGCGTTCAAGCGAAACGTGCAGCTGAAGTCCTACCGAGCACCACATTAGACTCTCGCGGACACCCCTAACACCAGAGAATCAACACGTCAGCGCTTTCCAGACCAGCCTTCTACGAGCACCAGAGCTATAGCGCACACGACGCGTGTAAACCACGTGGCAGTGTGGCACGTTAAGTACGATGAACACCTTCATCCCTGCAAAATCCAGTAGGCTCTTCCGATGACTGATGACTTCCCTCGTCGTCTCAACTATTGCCGATGGCTACTCGAACAAAATAAGCTGGAGCCTCACTTTATATGACGCATCGCAAATCATCGAGTAAAACTGAAGTGATATCAGGTGTTCCCCAGGGAAGCGTCCTGGGACCTCTGCTGTTCCTGATCTATATAAATGACCTGGGTGACAATCTGAGTAGTTCTCTTAGGTTGTTCGCAGATGATGCTATAATTTACTTTCTAGTAAGGTCATCCGAAGACCAGTATCAGTTGCAAAGCGGTTTAGAAAAGATTGCTGTATGGTGTGGCAGGTGGCAGTTGACGCTAAATAACGAAAAGTGTGAGGTGATCCACATGAATTCCAAAAGAAATCAGTTGGAATTCGATTACTTGATAAATAGTACGAGGGCAGTTCAATAAGTAATGCAACACATTTTTTTTCTCGGCCAATTTTGGTTGAAAAAACCGGAAATTTCTTGTGGAATATTTTCAAACATTCCCGCTTCGTCTCGTATAGTTTCATTGACTTCCGACAGGTGGCAGCGCTGTACGGAGCTGTTAAAATGGCGTCTGTAACGGATGTGCGTTGCAAACAACGGGCAGTGATAGAGTATCTTTTGGCGGAAAACCAGGGCATCTCAGATATTCATAGGCGCTTGCAGAATGTCTACGGTGATCTGGCAGTGGACAAAAGCACGGTGAGTCGTTGGGCAAAGCGTGTGTCATCATCGCCGCAAGGTCAAGCAAGACTGTCTGATCTCGGGCCGGCCGTGCACAGCTGTGACTCCTGCAATGACGGAGCGTGCGAACACACTTGTTCGAGATGATCGACGGATCACCATCAAACAACTCAGTGGTCAACTTGACATCTCTGTTGGTAGTGCTGTCACAATTGTTCACCAGTTGGGATATTCAAAGGTTTGTTCCCGCTGGGTGCCTCGTTGTCTAACCGAACACCATAAAGAGCAAAGGAGAACCATCTGTGCGGAATTGCTTGCTCGTCATGTGGCTGAGGGTGACAATTTCTTGTCAAAGATTGTTACAGGCGATGAAACATGGGTTCATCACTTCGAACCTGAAACAAAACGGCAATGAATGGAGTGGCGCCACACCCACTCCCCTACCAAGAAAAAGTTTAAAGCCATACCCTCAGCCGGTAAAGTCATGGTTACAGTCTTCTGGGACGCTGAAGGGGTTTTTCTGTTCGATGTCCTTCCCAATGATCAAACGATCAACTCTGAAGTGTATTGTGCTACTCTTCAGAAATTGAAGAAACGACTTCAGCGTGTTCGTAGGCACAAAAATCTGAACGAACTTCTCCTTCTTCATGACAACGCAAGACCTCACACAAGTCTTCGCACCCGAGAGGAGCTCACAAAACTTCAGTGGACTGTTCTTCCTCATGCACCCTACATCCCCGATCTCGCACCGTCGGATTTCCATATGTTTGGCCCAATGAAGGACGCAATCCGTGGGAGGCACTACGCGGATGATGATGAAGTTGTTGATGCAGTACGACGTTGGCTCCGACATCGACCAGTGGAATGGTACCGTGCAGGCATACAGGCCCTCATTTCAAGGTGGCGTAAGGCCGTAGCATTGAATGGAGATTACGTTGAAAAATAGTGTTGTGTAGCTAAAAGATTGGGGAATAACCTGGTGTATTTCAATGCTGAATAAAACAACCCCAGTTTCAGAAAAAAATGTGTTGCATTACTTATTGAACTGCCCTCGTACAATTCTCAAGGCTGTCAATTCATCTAAGTTCCTGGGTGTTAAAATTACGAACAACTTCTGTTGGAAAGACCACATAGATAATATTGTGGGGAAGGCGAGCCAAAGGTTGCGTTTCATTGGCAGGACACTTAGAAGATGCAACAAGTCCACTAAAGAGACAGCTTACACTACACTCGTTCGTCCTCTGTTAGATAATTGCTGCGCGGTGTGGGATCCTTACCAGGTGGGATTGACAGAGGACATCGAAAGGGTGCAAAAAAGGGCAGCACGTTTTGTATTATCACGTAATAGGGGAGAGAGTGTGGCAGATATGATACGCGAGTTGGGATGGAAGTCATTAAAGCAAAGACTTTTTCGTCACGGCGAGATCTATTTACGAAATTTCAGTCACCAACTTTCTCTTCCGAACGCGAAAATATTTTGTCGAGCCCAACCTACATAGGTAGGAATGATCATAAAAAAAAGGGAAATTAGAGCTCGAACAGAAACGTTTAGGTGTTCGTTTTTCCCGCGCGCTGTTCGGGAGTGGAATGGTAGAGAGATAGTATGATTGTGGTTCGATGAACCCACTGCCAAGCACTTAAATGTGAATTGCAGGGTAATCATGTAGATGTAGATGTAGATCCCGTTTTCTGATGAGTGAGCCATTACCAGGAACAGTTACACCAGAATCACCCATGTTCGTGTGGATCTTTACTGGCTGCATATCAGAGATCAGCTACGTCGCTTTCTTGTCAATGTTTATGAAGGTACCATTGATGATCACGTCAAGATCCTCACCTCATGCCTGTCCATATTAAACGGCTTATCTGGATTGCTGAATGAGGTACTTTTGGACGTACGTAGTGCGATGTGGTTCTGGAAGGATGGCGCTCCAGTTTATTTCGACAAATGGGTACGTGGCCACTTGAATGAGACTTTTGGGACAGATGATTTCCACTTGGAGGTCCAGTGGCGAGGCCGCAACGCTCACTAGACCTGACACCACTGGAGTTTTAATTCTGGGGTTACATGGATTCACCACAACATCCAGTGACACGGATACTAGTAGGTGCTTGAGTCATGTGTGAGGAATCTTCCAAGTATTCGCCAAGATGTGATCGGAAGATACACAGAATACACCAAAGATATGGGGGTCATATTGAACAAGTGAATTAAACTGTTTTTTTTTTTACTGACAGTAATTTACTGAGTGTCTTTCACGCCTTGCCTAGGTTGTGTGGTCCACATGCCCTACATCCTCCTCCACATTTCAAAGACGCTACACGAGAACGATGTTCTCTGAAATATAAGTTTACTAGAATTTTAAACATGGCTGCCAGCAGCAGCCTTAAATAAACTTTATGTAAGTAGTGTATACAGACCAATCGGCTGCATGAATTTCATTGTAATTAACAGCAATCAGGTTTCACTACTTCTACGAGTCTGACCTTCAGAAGGAATAAAATCACATGACTTATTTTAGGTTAAAATTATAAGCACACATAACGAGCTACAATGCGTAAGTCAAACAGCAGAAATAATAGATAATGTCTTCCACGGAAAACGACCGTTTTAGCTCACAATGTATCATCATTTTAACGTAGTGTAAGTTTTGCGTTTTTTTTTTCTTTCTGAAGAAGATACCTCCAGTATCTAAACCCGGTCAAGGTTAATGACTATAAACATTTTAAAATCGATTTGCTGTATACATCATGCATTGATAAGTTGACTAGGACAACATGTTCAAGTGGATCATATCTATTAACCACCATGCCTTGTAATACACATTTTGATACAACCTGTAGACTCCCATACGAATTTGCTGATGTCACATAAGCTATTATTTCACTTACTATGATACCATATTTATCAAAGAGGAGGCATGGTTGGAATGTTTAGTGCTTATATCCATAAATACACTATGTGATCAAAAGTATCCGGACACCCCCAAAAGAGTACGTTCTTCATATTAGGTGCACTGTGCTGCCACCTTCTGCCAGGTACTCCATATCAGCGGCCTCAGTAGTCTTTAGACATCGTGAGAGAGCTTCAATGGGGCGTTCCGCGGAACTCACGGGCTTAGAACGTGGTCAGGTGATTAGCTGTCACTTGTGTCATACGTCTGTAGGCGAGATTTCCACACTCCTAAACATCCCTAGATCCACTGTTTCCGATGTGATAGTGAAGCGGAAACGTGAAGGGACATGTGCAGCACAAAAGCGTACAGGCCGACCTCGTCTGTTGACTGACAGAGACGGCCGACAGTCGAAGAGGGTCGCAATGGCTAATAGGCAGGAATCTATCCATCAGGGTCCACTGCAAGAACTATTACAGTAAGGCGGGAGATGAGAAAACTTGGACTTCACGGTCGAGCAGCTGCTCATAAGCCGCACAGCACCCCGGTAAATGAGAAACGACGCTTCGCTTGGTGTAAGGAGCGTAAACATTGGACGATTGAACAGTGGAGAAACGTTGTGTGCAGTGACGAATCACGGTACACAATGTGGCGACCCGATGGCAGTTTGTGCCATGTGAACGTCATCTGCCAACGCACGCAGTGCCAACAGTAAAGTCCGGAGGCGGTGGTGTTACGGCGTGCTCATGCTTTTCACCCCTTGGTATTTTGCGTGGCACTATCACAGCAAAGACTTACATTGCTGTTTGAAGCACCTTCTTGCTTCCTACTGTTGAACAGCAATTCGGGGCTGGCGATTGCGTCTTTCAACACGATCGTGTACATGTTCATAATGCCCCTCCTGTGGCGGAATGGTTAATGGTTCAAATGGCTCTGAGCACTATGAGACTTAACATCTTAGGTCATCAGTCCCCTAGAACTTAGAACTACTTAAACCTAGCTAGCCTAAGGACATCACACACATCCATGCCCGAGGCAAGATTCGAACCTGCGACCGTAGCAGTCCCGCGGTTCCGGACTGTAGCGCCTAGAACCGCAAGACCACCGCGGCCGGCGCGGAATGGTTACACCCTTTAACATCCCTGTAATGGACTGGCCTGTACAGAGTCCTGAAACACCTTTGTGATGTTTTGAAACGTCGTCTTCGTGCCAGGCATCACCGACCGACATCGATACCTGTCCTCAGTGCAGCATTCCGTGAAGAATGGGCTGCCATTCCCCGAGGAACCTTTCAGCACTTCATTGAACGTATGTCTGTGATCGTGGAAGCTATCATCAAGGCTAAGGGTGGGTCACAACCATGTTGAATTCCAGAATTACTGATATAGGGCGCCACGAACTTGTAAGTCATTGCCGCCCGGGGTGGTCAAGCGGTTCTTGGCGCTACAGTCTGGAAACGCGCGACCGCTACGGTCGCAGGTTCGAATCCTGCCTCGGGCATGGGTGTGTGTGATGTCCTTAGGTTAGTTAGGTTTAAGTAGTTTTAAGTTCTAGGGGACTGATGACCTCAGAAATTATGTTCCATAGTGCTCAGAGCCATTTGAACCATTTGTAAGTCATTTTTAACCAGGTGTCCGGACACTTTTGATCTTATTGTGTGATTCGTGCTTCAAAGATCTACAGCTCGTTGTGTACGGCCACATGTTGTGGTTTCTAGCCTTCTCCAGTCAGCACACAACGTGCTGGCGTACGCCTTCGTCAGCACACTGGTCGGCACTAGGAAACATTGTATAGCAGGCGCTGAACTAAGGGCGTCTATGACAAGAGAAGACGAAGACACGCCCCCAGGCTACGGACCGATAACGCCCCATGGGCAGCGTGCATACAGGCGTCCTCCGACGGAGCTGTATCTTCTGAAACTCAGTTCCCCAGTACGTCACATTGGGACTCAGTTCGCATTGCACCTAACTACGTCACATTATACTTGCACAATGACTGTCGCCGCCTCGGACCTTAGTAGCGGTGAGGGAACATTAGTCATTGTACGTAGATGTGATATGCAGACGGACAACATTCAAGAATTAGCACAAGTTATTTGATTGTTGTTACTCACAGAACTTCAGACTGGAAATCACTGAAGTTAAGTACCGGTACTCAAATGGTTGCTGAAATGAACTGTATTTTAACCATGTGTTCACCTTGTGTTGTAGTGACAGGAAACCGGAATCATACTACCAGGACCCACAAAACGTTACAGGAGGACGCAGCCACAACAAGTGGCACCGAGTCTGATCAACAAGTTTTGTTTGCTTTTCATGTTCTAGGTTGCTGAAGGGGGCTATCGTTGCAGTGATTCTGTTTGCTCATTTGTTCTTCTTGTTGAAGTGTTGCGTGTATTACAGGAGGGGAGCTGCAGAACTAATCTATTTCCCTTTTCAGAGACTTTGCACATGGCTTATCTACTTATCTTTTCATATTTTGCTGTAATTTGTTAGCGTTAGAAGGGTTGCCCCGCCCTCTGCACCCCCTACCCCTGTGCCACAGCCGCAAACTGATCCTGCTCTGGAACTAAATCAGTTTTTTTCAGTTTCAGAACCAGCAAATCGCCCTCACTGCTGTCTACTGTACAGCAATTCCTTGCCGCACAAGCTGCGTCAGTTGTGCGACTGGCCAACATACCGGTCCAACAAGTGCCAACAAACAACATTCCACTCTTTCACCACTTCGATGAAAAACTAGGAGGAATGGCTCGAATATCTCACCCATTTCCAGGCACGCTATCAAGTCATCGAATTCAAGGTGCTGTGAAATCTTATTATTTCCTGTCCTGTTTCCCTTAATTATCTCATCCCTGCGTCTTCTCCCGACGCACTCTCCTACGGTGAAATAGTACGTGCATTTAAGTCAGTGTTACGAATAACAGATTCACGTCCCGGCAGCCAGATTCCAGTTCTTTATCCTTAAGAAAACGCCGGAACAGACGTACCGTCAGTGGTGTGCACTTTTACAGGGTGTCACTAAGAAGTGCAAATTCAAGTAATTTGTGACAACTTTTATAGCGACATGATAATCTGTGATGCGATCATATACAATGTCCCTGATAGTAGAATTAGAGAACAAATTCTCAAGTACTCAGATCCTTCGCCCCATCAGGTGTTGCAAATATTAGAAAAATTCAATTCCTGCACCATAGCAGCCGATAAATTTGATCAGGTCCCGATTTGTCGGGTCGAGTCGCCTCTTGCCCGCGAACGCCCCACTCAGCACGCAGAGTCGCAGATCGCCTAGTAAACAAGTAGCCAGGCCGGTAAATCTAGTGAAATCTTGTTCTCGCTGTTTTTCTCGCCATAAGTAGCAAGATTGCCCGTCGCGCAACGCGACATGTTACTCGTGTGGAAAGAAAAGCAATACCAACGCAGTTTGCTGGCAACGTCAAAGGAACGCCAATTCTGTGCGCTCTCGCAGCAACAGGTCTAATGCACATGCTGTGAATGCAGTGTTTTCAAAACCAACTACAGGTTCAAAAATGGTTCAAATGGCTCTGAGCACTATGGGACTCAACTGCTGTGGCCATAAGTCCCCTAGAACTTAGAAATACTTAAACCTAACTAACCTAAGGACATCACACACATCCATGCCCGAGGCAGGATTCGAACCTGCGACCGCCGCGGTCGTGCGGTTCCAGATTGTAGCGCCTTTAACCGCTCGGCCACTCTGGCCGGCGCCCAACTACAGGTTCCAGCAGTAGTTCAAGTAAGGTTGTGCGCTCATCTCACCCCAGTGCAATGCGACTCCATTCCAACAAACTATTTGTAACATTACATAATGCTGGCCGTCGTGTTGACTGTCAATCGGACAAAGGTGCTTCTGTCACTTTGCCTAATAATGTCACGTACGAAGAGTTAGGCTCACCACGCCTGTCAAAATCTAGCACGCGTCTCACTGCATACAACGGGCGGGAAATCCCAACACTTGGACAGTGTAGTTTGCCTACCACTTACAAATCTCACACTAAAACAGTGAAATTTACTGTGTTGCGATCAGGAGTCATTAAAAATATTTCTCACTTTCGTTCGTCTTGGTTGACCTAAGCGTCGGATACAATGTACTTCCAGTGATTGCTTTTAATCCACAAGCAGTGTAGCTAGTTTGCTTAAGGAATTCCCTGAACTCATTTCCGTTGAACTGGAGAAAGCTAAGAGACAAAGCTGCCAGTGACTTAAAAGAATTGCAAGACAGTGGTGTGATTACTCCAATGCAAGCTATTCATTGGGCAAGTCTACTGGTTTTGATGCCTAAGCCTTCTGGTAGCATTCGCAGTTGTGTTGACTTCAAAACTACTATCAATCATAAAAATGGTTCAAATGGCTCTGAGCACTATGGGACTTAACTTCTGAGGTGATCAGTCCCCTAGAACTTAGAACTACTTAAACCTAACTAACCTAAAGACATCACACACATCCATGAACGAGGCAGGATTCGAACCTGCGACCGTAGCGGTCGCGTGGTTCCAGACTGAAGTGCCTAGAACCGCTCGGCTACAACGGCCGGCACGATACTGTCATCTCAGGTCGTACGCCAGAGGAACACATTGACAATTTACGAACCCGTTTCCGATTGTTGTCAGATGCAGGACTCAAGTGTCGACTGGAAAGGTGCGACCTATTTTCAGACAGAACTACAGCACTTAGGTCACGTGATCAAGAGTCAGGGTGTGCACTCCCCCCAGTCTCATTTGCTTGCAACCCGTGACCTGTCCGTTCGCCACAATGTAGCTGAAATGCTGTCAGTGCTAGGCGAGTTGACATACTACATTCGTTTCATTTCGAACGCTTCGCAGATCGCGGCCCCATTGCATCGCTTGCTCAGAAAAAATGTGCCTTTTGTGTGGACGAAAGAGTGTCACGATGCATTTCAGAAACTCAATAATGCCTTTCTCTGTGATAGATGTTTAGTACAGATTCATCTTCCCAAACCGGTCATTTTTCAAGTAGACGTTTCCTCTTACGGAATCGGCGCCGTGATTTCGCATACAATTCGTACACAAGACAGAGCTATTGGTCCTGCCTCAGAGTTTTTAACTCAAACACAGTGCAATTATTCACAAATTGAAAAAGAACCTTTCACTATTGTGTATGATGTGACGAAAGCCCATCACTGTCTGTCTGCTAGCAAGTTCTATTTAGTGACAGATCACAAGTCTTTGCAGTCCTTGTCTCATCCGTCAAAGCTGGTTCCTACGCGTACTGTTCAAAAATTGCAACGTTGTGATTTGCTTCTATCCAAGTGTCAGTACCATATTGTATACAGATCTACGGCAAAGCATGCTGACTCGCCTTTCTCGCCTTAAAATCGGCCCCGTCACTGATTTTGATTCCTCTGACGCATCTTGTTGCCAGATCGATGCGCAGGTCTCTGAATTGCTGCTATCTCTTCCATTGAATTACAGAAGAATTGCACTGGCCACGGAAGCGGACCCTGATGTCAAGATTTTGTTGCATTACATTCAAACGTCTTGGACAGTATTCAGGACTCAGTAGTGCGCCGACATTTTGCTTGCCGGCATAACCTTACAGTGCAGCAAGATCTGATCTTAGTACAATCTGACAGTGGACAATGGCGTGTGCTCCTTCCCAAAGTGTTGCTAAAGGATTGTTACACCTGCTTCACCAAGAACATTGGGGAACTGTTCGCACTAAACAACTAGCGCGCCGACACTGTACTTGGAAGTGCATGGATGCCCACACTGAACACAGATAACGTCTCAGTGTCGCGCATGCGCGGACAACCAACCAGCTCCGCCGCAGACATTCTCAGCTTGGACTGACTAAATCCCCACGCCCAAGAGTGCGCATAGACTTTGCAGGACCATTTTGGAACACTCGTTGGCCCATAGTCATAGCGACTTTCCATTTGCGCTCACGTAACGTAGCACCAATCCTCAATATTTTGCATTGAAGGATTGTCTGAAGTTATTGTGACGGACAACGTACCTCAGTTCAGGTCACACGACATTCAACAGTTTCGTGAACGAAATGGTATTCTTCATGTAACAAGTGCTCTGTTTCACCCCCAGTCCAACGGAGAAGCAGTACGCTTCGTACGCATGTTTAAAAAACAGATGAGCAAGCTTCGCACCTCCCATACATTGGAACAGGCGCTGCAAACTCTTTCTCGCCCCTTATAGCTGCCACCGATACGACGGACCATCACCGGGGAAACTTATGCATGGCCACCTCCATCGGACGCTGCTTCAGTAGCTCCACCCAAAGCAACATCCGGAGCCGTTGATTGTCCGCATCTATCGCTTTGCACCGCGTGACCTTGTTCTTAGCAGAGTTTTTGGCCGCCGTCAGCGCTGGGAGTGAGACGAGATCCAGAAATGCCTTGGCACTTACACTACTGGCCATTAAAAGTGCTACACCAAGAAGAAATGCAGATCATGCACGGGTATTCATTGGACAAATATATTATACTAAAACTGACATGTGATTAAATTTTCACGCAATTTGGGTGCATGGATACTGAGAAATCAGTTCAAATGGCTCTGAGCACTATGCGACTTAACTTCTGACGTCATCAGTCGCCTAGAACTTAGAACTAATTAAACCTAACTAACCTAAGGACATCACACACACTCGTGCCCGAAGCAGGATCCGAACCTGCGACCGTAGCGGTCGCACGATTCCAGACTGTAGCGGCTAGAACCACACGGCCACTACGACCGGCACAGAGAAATCAGTGCCCAAAACAACCACCTCTGGCCGTAATAACGGCCTTGGTACGCCTGGGCATTGAGTCAAACAGAGCTTGGATGGCGTGTACAGCTACAGCTACCCATGCAGCTTCTACACGATACCACAGTTCATCAAGAGGAGTGACTGGCGAATTGTGACGAGCCATTAGCTCGGCCACCATTGACCAGACGTTTCCAATTGGTGAGAGATCTGGAGAATGTGCTGGCCAGGGCAGCAGTAGAACGTTTTCTGTATCCAGAAAGGCCCGTACAGGACCTGCAACATGCGGTCATGCCTTATCCTGCTGAAATGTAGGGTTTCGCAGCGATCGAATGAAGGGTAGAGTCACGGATCGTAACACATCTGTAACGTCCACTGTCCAAAGTGCCGTCAATGGGAACACGAGGTGAGCGAGACGTGTAACCAATGGCACCGCATACCATCCCGCCGGGTGATACGCCAGTATGGCGCTGACGAATACACGCTTCAGATGGTTCAAATGGCTCTGAGTACTATGGGACTTAACTTCTGAGGTCAACAGTCCCCTAGAACTTAGAACTACTTAAACCTAGGTAACCTAAGAACATCACACACACCCATGACCGAGGCAGGATTCGAACGTGCGACCGTAACGGCCGCCCGGTTCCAGACTGTAGCGCCTAGAACCGCACGGCCATCCTGGCCGGCCAATACACGCTTCCAAAATGCGTTCACCGCGATGTCGCCAAACACGGATGTGACCATCATTATGCTGTAAAGAGAACCTGGATTCATCCGAAAAAATGACGTTTTGCCATTCGTGCACCCAGGTTCGTCGTTGAGTACACCATCGCAGGCGCTCCTGCCTGTGATGCAGCGTCAAGGGTAACCGCAGCCATGGTCTCCAAGCTGATAATCCATGCTGCTGTGTTCGTGCAGATGGTTGTTGTCTTGGAAACGTCCCCATCTGTTGACTCAGGGATCGAGACGTGGCTGCACGATCCGTTACAGCCATGCGGATAAGATGCCTGTCATCTCGACTGCTAGTGATACGAGGCCGTTGGGATCTAGCACGGCGTTCCGTATTACCCTCTTGAACCCACCGATTCCATATTCTGCTAACAGTCATTGGATCTCGACCAACGCGAGCAGCAATGTCGCGATACGATAATCGGCAATCGCGATAGGCTACAATCTGACCTTTATCGAAGTCGGAAACGTTATGGTACGCATTTCTCCTCCTTACACGAGGCATCACAACAACGTTTCACCAGGCAACGCCGGTCAACAGCTGTTTGTGTATGAGAAATCGGTTGGAATCTTTCCTCGTCTCAGCACGTTGTAGGTGTCGCCACCGGCGGCAACCTTGTGTGAATTCTCTGTAAAGCTAATCAACTGCATATCACGGCATCTTCTTCCTGTCGGTTACATTTCGCGTCTGTAGCACGACATCTTCATGGTGTAGCAGTTTCAGTGGCCAGTAGTGTATATCTATGTAATTGCATGTCCCGTTGCTTTGTAGTGCCATCACCAGGATCAAATTCGCATTTGTCGTTTTCCCTGTGATTCTGCTGATTTTCTTCCCCGACACTGACGGCCTCACGGGGCGACGTGGCCCTAGCAGCCGCCTGCTGGTGCCACTACGGCATCCCAGTACGAGCCAATAGGCGTTGCACCCTCGTCCCCGCCGTCGAAGCTCTCGGAGCCGATGGACCTGACTCGCCACTGCCATCGCCGTCGCCATCGCCGTCACAGTAACCGCCCCAGGAGTCGCCCTTGGGGCTGGAAGTGTATCCTGCGCAGTGTTTTCGGGAGGACGTTCGTCTACTCTCGCAAGTCACAAGGCGGGGTATGTTCAGAAGTAGCTACGGCCGCAGGCTCATCACTCCGTCCAGTTTCCTGCCATCACATTGGCGTCTAGATACCTAGAATGAACATGGTGAAGGAAATTGGAACTATTTTGTTCGGAGGATTTAGATAAACAACAGCGAAGTGTCAGCGGATGATGTAATTCACCTTCACCTTCACTCAGGATAGCAATCTCACCAGCAAATCGTATGATTCATATACTTTCACCTGGAATTTTAATCCCACTCCTGAACCTTCCTTTTATTTCCATCATTGATTGTTGGATGTACAGATTCAGCAGTAGGGGTCGAAGACTACACCCCTATCTTGCACCATTTTTAATCCGAACACTTCGTTCTTCGTCTTCCACTCTTGTTATTCCCTATTGGCTCTTGTACGTATTGATTGTATAGTACAGGTCTCTCGCTATAGCTTATGCATACTTTTCTCAGAATTTTACATTGTCAAACGCTATTTTGAGGTCGACAAGTTCTACGCACGTGTCTTGATTTTAGTTCTATCTTGCGTTCTTGTTCAACTGCAACGTCAGCATTGCCTCTCTGGTGCCTCTACCTTTCCTAAAGCCCAACTGATCGTCAGCCAAAACATCTTCAGTTTCCTTTTCCTTTCTTCTGTTTGTTAATGTTGTCAGCAACTTGGATGCATCAGCTGTTAACCTCACTATGCAATTATTTTCGCACTTGTCAGCTCTTGCAGTCTTCGCAGTTGATATGTGTCTGTTTCAAATGGTATGCCTTCAGACACATACGTTCTACACACCAACGTGAATAGTCGTTTTGATGGCACTTCCCCTAATGACTTTATAAATTCTGGTGGAATGTTATCTCTCCCTTCCGCTTTATTTGACCTTAAGTCGTCCAAAGTTTTTTGAAATTCTGTTTCTAATATTGGATCCCCCATCTCTTATAAACATACTACTGTTTATTCTTCTATCACATCTTTCCCCTCACAAAAGCCTACATTATATTCTTTCCACCTAGCCGCTCTCTCCTCTGCATTTATGGTGGAATTCCCGTTGCGCTCTTAATGTTACCACCGTTTCTTTTAATTTCACCGAAGGTTTATTTTACTCTCCTCTAGGCTGAGTCAGTCCTTCCGACAATCATTTCTTTTACGATTTCTTCCCATTTTTATGCAGCCATTTCTTATTAGCTTCCCAGCACTTCGTATTTATTTCATTCCTCAGCGACTTATATCTCTTTATTCTGAAGTTCCCTTAACAACGGGGCGTGAGTCGTGCTTGGGTAGCTCAGATGGTAGACCACTTGCCCGCGAAAGGCAAAGGTCCCGAGATCGAGTCTCGGTCCGGCACACAGTTTTAATCTACCAGGAAGTTTCCCTTAACATGTTTGTTCTTCCATCTTTCATTGATCAATCAAAGTATTTCTTCAGTTAACCATAGATTCTTCGCAGTTACCGTCTTTCTACCTATGTTTTTGTTTCCACCTTCTGTGATTGCCCTGTTTAGAAATGCACATTCCTCTTTAGCTATTTCGCCGACTGACCTATTCCTTATTGCTGCATCTGCAGCTGTATCTATTCCTTTGTACTTCAGTATCCCACTTCTTTGGATATTGTTTTTTCCTGGTTTCAGCCTAATCTTCATCTCTATTGCCTCTTGATCTTAGTCTGTATCTGCTCCTGGTTACGTCTGATTTCGAAATCCCTGTCTGGCCATGATGTAATATAACAGAAATCACCCAGTATCGGGACCTTTTCAAAGTATACCTCTTCCTATTGTGATTCTTGAACAGAGCAGTCGCTATAACTAGCAGAAATTTATTACAGAACTCAGTTAGTCTTCCTCCTCTGTCATTCCTTGTCCCAAGCCTATATTCTAATACTACCGTTTCTTCTGCTCCTTCCCCGGCAACTGCATTCCTGTCCCCATGACTGTTAGATTTTCTTCTCCCTTACGTACTAAATTACCCTTTCAATATCGTCACATACTTTTCATCTTCAGCTTGTGACGTCGGCATGTGTGCCTGAACTATTGTTGTCGATTTTGGTTTTCTGTCGATTCTGATAAGAACAATTCTATCACTGAACTGTTCACTGTAATGCACTCTGTGTCCTACCATCCTATTCATAATGAATCCTACTCACGTTATACCATTTTGTGCTATTGTTGATCTACTATACTCATATGACCACAAATCATTGCCTTCTTTCCATTTCACTCCAGTGACTGAATTTTCTAACTTTCCTACGACGTTAAGCTTTTCACATTCCCTGCTCCTTACGTTACTTATCGAATATTTTTCTCCCCCTTGGCAGTCATCTCCTGGAGATCCGAATGGGGGTCTATTCCGGAATCTTTCGCCAGTGGAAAGATAATAATGAGACTGTTTCATTTACAAGCCACATGTTCTGTGGATACTCATCTACATCTACATCTACATCTACATCCATACTCCGCAAGCCACCTGACGGTGTGTGGCGGAGGGTACCCTGAGTACCTCTATCGGTTCTCCCTTTTATTCCAGTCTCGTATTGTTCGTGGAAAGAAGGATTGTCGGTATGCTTCTTTGTGGGCTCTAATCTCTCTGATTTTATCCTCATGGTCTCTTCGCGAGATATACGTGGGCGGGAGCAATATACTGCTTGACTCTTCGGTGAAGGTATGTTCTCGAAACTTTAACAAAAGCCCGTACCGAGCAACTGAGCGTCTCTCCTGCAGAGTCTTCCACTGGACTCATGTGTGTCTAATGCAGTGGTTTCCATTGGCTCATGCTGTTTATCGTTGCTCATTCGTCTGCCGTTAAGGGTAGTTTCCCACTCCATCGACAAGAGAGTACCCTGGACTTCTGTCCACTCCTCGGCCTTCTTTAACTCTGCGGGAACTCTTCGGGCGCCAAGGCTGATTATTAATCAAAATTTAAGCGATGGCGGGGTTTGAACCTGGGACCAAGGACATTTTGATTACTAATCAAACATGATAGCCCCCCTTTTTTAAATAGGAACCTTCCTGGCGCCCAAAGTATGTGGTGGAGGCAATGTGTACAAGGGTCGCAATCTGAGCCCTGGCCACAGTGTCCCGGTCTTATCCCGTAGGAGCCAAGGAAAGCCTGGGGAATGTCAAGTAGAGTATTTATTTTTCTTTTCTTTCTTTCTCAATTTGCACTAAAACCACAGAAAATGACAGGAAACGGGCATCGCGAGTAGAGGGCGCAGGGAGACTTCACACACATTGAGACAATCGACGTATAGTTTTTTCGAAAGGAACATTCCGATGAACAGAGAATATATCGGTTCTAAATGTGAAAGATTCGGGGATCAACTGTTCATGACAGGAACACTCCAGCTGTGGGGTGAGTTAGGGAAGACAGTGCAAAGGAAACTGGAGAAAGATTCTGGATTGCGGACAACTGCAGAATGGGATTCATTAAGGAACTTCCATCAGAAAACAGGTAGTGAGGTCCGTGTCCACAAATCCCGCGTCCGGAAAGAGGAGCAGTTGAATAGGTATCTTATGCGGAGTCGTACGGATAATTGGAGACAACACCTGTGGCGACAATAACCAGACACCTCTTGCCGATCCGCACACCAGGCGACGCTCGCTCTCTCCAAAACATCACAGGTGATACTCAGTGGGGCATCTGCGAGGTGAATCCCGTGAAGGTGTGACCGCCATACTTGCTACCCATTGATAGCAAGGTGCCATGGGGACTGGACGTCAGTGCCAAGATATGGAGCGCACACCGATCGCCAGACGGCACGCCAGTCGACGTGGGGATGCTTCCCCTCAACCACATTGGATGACCTGTGCTGCTGATAAAAGCCGTAGATTGTCGTCATGAATGTCAACTGCGCTGGCGTTATCTCAGTGCGGACGTAGGTCAGGTCGACTGAAAAGTGGCGGAAGTAAAAGAAGGGCCGCGGGACGTCCGAAAGAGGGACAGGTGCAGACAGAGAGTATGGTGCAAGGTCCTCAAGCAATGGGCTGGTAAGGCGCGTAGGACAACGGTGCCACAACGCCATGTGAGAGTCAATGAAAGGACACATGACACAAACCTAAGCCGCCCCTGCACCAGGGGAATGTTAGGGTCTCATCTTGAACAGAAAGCTATGGCAAACAAACGAACCCTATGCGGCTAGCATGGGATGGGTCATGGGCGGTGGAATAGGAAGTGTCTGTGCCACGTGGGGGATACGTGACGCCAAATATACATTTACAGAAGATCGAGCGCTCGTAAACGGCGGTCTAAGAACTCAGCCCGTAGTTGGGAAAATAGGCGCCGGCAGTTGTAGGCAATCGTGAGCCGCAGTTGTGAAATCGAGTCCTAAGCATCGGATATTATTAGCAGGAAGTGCTGCACCCATAGCCCTGGCGCTGCATTTGCGGACGTTAAGGCAGATATCAGAAGCTTCTCTGTCTGTGGTAACCAATGCCAATGATACTCTGACCTCAGCACCTCTACGAAGAACGATGACGAGAATACATGGTGACCTAGAGACATTCCAAAGAGGCGTTGACGGAAGCCGCAGAGCAACGGTTCCATGGCGAAAGCATGCAGAGAGCGGGCTGTCTTGATGCACTGATCGAGATGGGAGAAGTGAGACGGCCTCTTGGAGGGCACAAGAGGTGTAGCTCAATGGAACGGACGCATTACGACGTCGACTGTAGTATCAGTGAGCATCCCCTCCAGGTAGTCATAATCGACCAGATCAAATGCCTGGCTGAAATCAAGAGCTGCCAAAGTACAGGCATACGACGAGCGTGAGAAAGAGAGATTATATCCCGATAGCGACAGAGGACAGAACGGTTCTTACTGTCACCTCCCAAATCAGTTTGATCTACATCTACATCTACATCTACATCAATACTCTACAAGTCACCTGACGGTGTGTGGCGGGGAGTATCTTGAGTACCTCTATCAGTTCTCCCTTCTATACCAGTCTCGTATTGTTCGTGGAAAGAAAGATTGTCTGTATGCCTCTGTGTTGGCTCTAATCTCTGATTTTATCCTCATGGTCTCTTCGCGAGTTTTACGTAGGAGGGAGCAATATACTGCTTGACTCCTCGGTGAAGGTATGCTCTCGAAACTACTGAGCATCTCTCTTGCAGAGTCTTCCACTGTAGTTTATCTATCATCTCCGTTACACTTTCGCGATTACTAAATGATCCTGTAAAGAAGCGCGCTGCTCTCCGTTGGATGTTCTCTATCTCTTCTATCAGCCCTACCTGGTACGGATCCCACACTGGTGAGCAGTATTCAAGCAGTGGGTGAACAAGTGTACTGTAACCTACTTCCTTTGTTTTCGGATTGCATTTCCTTAGGATTCTGCCAATGAATCTCAGTCTGGTACCTGTTGATATGGGGAAACCACGTCCCGAGCCGGCCGTTTAAGCCGCGCAGCCAAGAGCCGGATAAAGATCTTTGCGTCGCTCTTGAGTAACATCAAGGGGAGGTAATCGCATATCCTTCTGATACCCCGAAGCTTGTGGATGAGAATCAGGAAACCATCGAAGAAACAGTCTGGAATTGGCATGAAAGGTGACGCAGGGTCCTGATGATTTTCCGTCCACACTGGCACCAGAAGGAGACAAAATGTCAGACAAAATTCCAGTGGGAGGTTTTCGGGGCCAGGCGACCTGTTCGTAGAAGCGTCCTGGAAAGTATCATGGCTTTGTCCTCTGTGACGTTAGCAAACAAATCCACTGTCGCTTCCACTGAACTGAGCCAAACGAGAGCCTGGAGAGTCTGGAGACCGCTGTTATTTTGGCAGGTCGGTGAGGTTGGTCAGTCCATAACATAATGTGTGTGGAGAGTAGTCCCAGTAAGCAGTTGGGTATCCAAACGCCGCCCATCATCGGTCGCAAAAACATTAATCAAAGGCCTCTGACGGTGTTGTCGATCCACTTTGTCTGTGCCCTGACTATAGCTTCTTGAAGATGGGGGCGAGAGAGGGATGAAAGCTGTACCTTGCCACGATTCACCATCACCTGGTGCTCTGGCGAATACGGCGGCACAGTATATTCCCGGAGACTGGTGAAATAGCATTGCTGAGTTCGTCGCCGCCATACCGCAACCTCCCTTACGTAACCAATCAAGGCCTTACGGGGCGCAGGCTTTGTACAGAGCACTCACCGAGACAGGGCAGAATGAGAGCCATCACGGCGTCGACGTCGACGACAAGCTGTCCACCTGGTCTCGATGAGCTGCCCTCAGTCGGGTGATGTAAGCTGGATCCTTCCATGGTCCACGGCCATGCCACACCCTATGGCGGCAGAGATTGGTGGCGCAGATATATACGTCGTGGGTCAGAGGGCGCAACAAGCTAGACTTCAGTAGCCTGAACCCCATTGAAAATATCACGGAAGATGTAAACACGTTCGAGGTGCCTAGAGGAATGAACACTGAAATAAGTAAACCCCAGACGATTGCCATGAACTTGCTCCCAAGAATCCACAAGGGTGAGGTGCTGGAGAACTGTCGCTAGCGCCGAACACAGAGAGTGACTTTGTAGCTTTATGGTGGCTGTGTGCAGTTGAAATCGTATCCCATGATCAATACATCCTGCCGACCTAGTTAAAGAGGCATGACTGTCTTTGGAAAGAAGGTGGAACGTTCATGGTGGCGACCCGAACCAGATGGTCCATAGACAATGATGATGCAGACGCCACTAAACACTAGAGCCATACCACTGAAATCAGGGAGATAGGCAGCTGCATCAGCGAGGACATCGTCTCGTGAGATGGTCGCCACCCTACTATCAGTAGAGAAAGCATGAGAGACGTGTGGTAGAAAACCATGGGGAGCACAGAAACTTGGAGAGCAACGTCGACGTCCGAATCATGCCACATGTCATGGACTAAAGCCACTTTATGGCGTAAGCGAATGCTGTTGACATGTGATAAGTCTGGAAAGCTGCCAAAAGCAGGAGGACAGGCGATTCATACACGTGGAAGCACAGGAAACTTCCTGTTATACACTGTGGAAGGCACATCACTGTGAGAGGAAGGGAGCCGACCCCACCAGGGAGGTCGATCGGACTGTACACCTCCAGAAGGTCCATCCTCCGCATCGAAGTCGTCCACCAAGGAGACAGACGTCGCACTGGTTCGGTTCAGAGGTGCGACCATAGTTAACGTCAGACTCAAGGCAACCGCAGGAGACGCAGACGGGGGAAGGTCATGGGTGGACGCTGAGACGGAGGTGAGGAAAAACGTCGCGTCGTTAGGTATCAGGGTGTCAGAGGACAACGCACCATCGGTACCAAAGTCATCATCCTGTGCATACACCCGATGGAGGCAGTCATCAGAAGGTGTACGGCTTTCTCTCTTCCCTTTCCTCGGCGACCATTGCTTCCTAATGTGTTGTTTCTCGTCGGATGGCTGGAGGCTATCGTCCAACATATGGCTAGATGGCAGGGAAGCGGAGATCGGTACAGCTCCATGAACTATGGGGTTGGGGCAGACAGCTTGTGCCTGCTCATGGTCATCGTTGATTTATATTGCCTCCGGCAGGGATGGAGGAGAGAAAGCAAAACGTCCATAGTATCGTCGAATGGAGTCAACGCCAGTACCGACTGATTCAGAGGGGACGCAGCAGGCAGCACCGTCGCAGATGCTTAAGATAAAGGTATCACAGTGGCGCCGCGGGAGGAGCAGCGTCTCCGATCGGCGTCTGAATCAGTCTACGTCGTACACATTCAGAACATACGTGGTCTTCCCGGCCACGGCCTCAACAGGTGCGCCTCTTCCCATCCTACATGACGACAGCCATGCAGCCTGCAATAACCAAGTGGAAAGACGAGTTTCCGTACTCCGATTTTTACCTGTCGGACGCCTCTGAGGACATATCAGCAACGTGACTGATGATTTTGCCGTAAGGGTAAAGACCGTCACCACAATGACCGATGGTACCTCAAACGGGAGTTCGTAACCGCGCAACGTTCGGAGGCCAAAGTCAGCGTGTTCAGCCACAACAGTTCCCATAAGTCGGTCAGACTATCGGAAACTGAGAGCCTTAGCGTGACGCCATAAAACGTCAGCGCACAGCTCGTCATTCGCCAGCTTTGTGTACAGTAAGACAGTGTGGAAAAATAAATTCCGAGAAAGACTTGTGGCGGAAGACACATTTCATCCGTGGAAAACTTTCTACTTCATACGCCTTCGGTCGTTCGTGATCCAAAGGAAAAGTGAGTTTAATTGTGGCTTGGCGGTAAGAAAACGCCATGATGGTCGATGAACTCTGAGACAAGGCGCTACGCGGACGTAAACAAACGCGCGCAGTACAACAGGAGAGCCGCAAACAAGGCGTGCGCGCCTTACTGCTTGACGATGGGTGACCTAGTGTTGCCTTTTCTTTTACTTCGTCATGATAAGTATGCAGCAGACACTCTCGTCTTCCAAGATGACAACATCCGTTTTCACAGTGGTTTACTCATCTGGTTCGGCGAAGGCTCAGGCACCCCATCGAACCTCGCGCTAGTCTGCTAAATCATTCGATCTTAATCACACAGGAAATGGAACTACTCGTATTTGGAAGAGTGGGTGGAAACTAGCAATCAACAATTGAGCAATCTGGTAGAGCTCCGGGATTCAATGACAAATGAGTGACCGTAATGAATACTAGAGATTTACGTGGCATTAGCAAGATATATCCTGAAGTGAGTACTATCTTTGTTCGATGTGCTTGATTTTCAGGTATGGTCACTGTGTTAGCATCTTAACTGCTGGAATTGGGTATGTTATGAGTGGAGGGAGACCGGATGCCTTCCAGTCCACACCGGTGCCCTTCCTCCATCCCTCCTCCACCACACACTCACTGGGACAAAATCGATGTGTAGCCCAATGTCTGCGTCTAGCGTTATCCCGCATGAAAGATAGTGAACGTTCTATATATGTTTGGGAGTCGTTTAACCGAGGCGGATGTATGTAGCAGCCCGGTATCCACCTAGACCTGGTATAATCTCAAAAAGTATGAGAACAGTACTAGAGGTTGAAAATACAGTTTGAGTTGTAAAGTTCACACGACCGGTTTCGGGCTGTACTCCCTGTTCACAAAGCGCCGAGTACACGCCCACCGCGGCCCTCGGGGGGGCCATATCACCAAGTTACGACACCTGAAAATGGGCTTATGAGAGCCCGAAACCGGTCGTCTGGAAATAAAAGAACTTTCAACAACTGAAGCGGTATTTTCAATCTCTGATACAATGCTCAGTTGCGGATGTTCGCCCAACAGGATTGCTTGTATGAGAGCACTCATAACGGATAGTCTCAAAACTACTGTGCATTCCGATGATATAAGAATTGTACTGCAGAGTTTTAATTCATAGAAAATATACGTCTTTAATTTAAATATATGTTTTGCAATGATACTTCAGGTCTGACAGAAAGTGACAGAACAGCATCGGAGCATTTATCGAATTTGACTAATAATTATTGCGATTTCTGGTTTTATCTCCACCAATAACGTTCTATCCAGGAAAACGGAATTGGGGAAAAATCCAGATACTTCCACAAACAATAACTAAATCAGTACTTAAACTGAACGGAAAGTAACAAACTAGGGACTGCCTAAAAGTAATCGACGTACAAAGGTTTCGTAACAACAGAGGAAAGATTGTAAACGAAATAGTATTATTTAAGGAAAACAAGATGATATTTTTACTTTGAACATGAATCTGGCATTTATTATTCACACTTCGCTCATAACTTACTTTTTTCTGAAAAGTACGCTTTAATTATAAGATACAATCTGATGGACATAGTTTGAGATTACCAAAAATGCTAGAAGATGAAGAAAAAGGAACTAATCGTATGGGCTGTGGATTCTCTGTGAATCGCAGCCATTATCGCCAAAAAATACGCTTCTGCTTGTATATTTGAAAACGTTATTGCTCATAGATTGTGTTTCCGATACTAAGAACATTGCTAATGTTGCATTGGTTCACAGGCGCTATTACTCGATTTTCATGTACCACCATTCAGTGACTCAACACCCGTCAGATATTAAACATTAATTTCGTTAAGCAAAATTGCCTAAGTAGCACTTAATCAGCTGTCAAAACAAAAAATTCGTTTAATTACAAAAATTACATCAGCGCTTCAAATTACAGATAATTTAATGGCTTCATAGTCCTTGAAAAACACTCTTGCGTCACCAAGCCTTACCTACAGTACAACGGCACAATAGAAGCAGCACGAACTTCGACAACACTCCGAGACAGAAGCAAGAAATGGTATCGATGAAGAGCCCCTCCCTCCCCTCCCTGGTACTTAATCGCTAGTCTTACCCGTTAACCATAATTTAAGTATTAATCCTTTGGTATAGATCGTAATGTCCTCAATAAGTACAGAAAACTCGGTTAAATAGCTCCCCACACAAGATGCAACGATAAAATTGTAAGATTAAACGTGAAAAGCTATAAACTGTAATTAATAGTGTGTGCAGATAAGATCTTATCGATAACGATGAAACTAATATACTTTGTTAGGTAATTGAGGCTGTAATAACGTACTGTCCAGCTCTCGTTGCTTCTCTTCCATTCCGGTTCTCACATACTTGTGCACGACAAACTAAGTTCACCTTTATTTACATGAAGTAATTTCTGTCTAGTCTTATTTAGTCACTGAAGCTAAATGCAGTAATTCTTCTCAAGATTTCATTTACAGTGTTTCTAAAATTGTTTTCGCCTTTTTCAGACAAGAATTAAAGTCTATTATAAATTATTGTCATTTAATTAAATATAATTATTGTAAATGAAATTATCTTTTTAAGTCATGAGTCTCCAGAATGATCTCATGAAAATATGACTAAAAATGAGACTGATACGTGTACCTATGACGAATAAGATGACGATTTATATTCAGCAATAAACTGATAACAATGTTCTTCATCTGTAATTTTAAATAAGTAACTGTCGCATGGAGTCTTTTATAACCGTAGGGAAACGTTGAAATTGATCACTGACAACTACAATTCTTGAAAACTGTACCTCTGTTAAAATGAATTCATTTATGTTCCAGGAACGCTATTATACTGCTTTGCAAATTGGACACGTCAAAATACCACATTCTATACGAATCAGTACCACCCACCCTTTGTGGAAGTGGACGTCTGAATGTAACTTTCCATGTATTATATGCTACAGTATTTAACGTTCTTTCCATGGATGAAACATGGGAACAACTGTCTGTACTGAGTCAAATTCTGCCTTCACTGTCTCCAGAGAAGCGATAAATAGGTGACTGAAGAATATTGCCAGTTTTGAAAGCTATCTCATAGAATTTTCCAGGTATGACTTTGGTTATCACAACTATTGGGTTGATTTGTTCTGCTGTCTGTCAATCGAGTATTTTCAGTATGCCTGTGAGTCTGCATTGAGGTTAACTAACCTGCAGACATGTAGACTACTCTTCCTTCTATAATATCGATGTTCCTTCTACTTCAGCGTAACATGTATCTCCGACATAGGTATACCAGAATGGGTGGCTGTGTCAGCTGCCACTTTCGTTTACAATGAAAACCGTGGGCCATAGTCATCCTTCATATTGTGTATTGGTATATGTATCGATAAGCACTTGAATGTCTCAAAAGTCTTCGGGCAGTAAGATTAGCTTCATCTTTTGTTGATAAGGCTTGTCTCAAGCACGCTACTTAAATTTAGAGAACCATCAGTCAGTAGTTCAAATGGTTCAAATGGCTCTGAGCACTATGGGACTTAACATCTTAGGTCATCAGTCCCCTAGAACTTAGAACTACTTAAACCTAACTAACCTAAGGACATCACACACATCCATGCCCGAGGCAGGATTCGAGCCTGCGACCGTAGGAGTCCCGCGGTTCCGGACTGCAGTGCCCTAGAACCGCACGGCCACCGCGGCCGGCTCAGTCAGTAGTACTTCTTGGCGCGGGGATCGGTGTAGAAGACTGGTGGGAGAAAGGCGCCACTTCTTATTATCGCCTGTCGCCGCAAACACGCTCATTAGCAATATCGCCTGATTAACTGTGAATAGTACAGCAAAAAGACACAGTTGCACCATTCCAACCATGTTTTCAGCGCAAATAATCTTTAATTTTGAGACGAATCTCTCAACATCAAAACACTTAACTGAGACACACATGTTCTCCAGTGCGAGGGAACACCAAACAGGTCAATTAATTGACACAATTAAACAGATGTGAGCAGAGTATGATATTTTGTTTTGATGGTGTGACGAAAGTCGCTCCATTTGCATTTCAAGAATCAAAAGGATTATCGCTGTCAGATTACTTGTTACTTAGATTGCGGAAGAAATACTCCTCTTGGAAATATGTAAAGTAACAAAACTTTCTAAAATGTCACAACGCTGGCCGGAAATCGCTACGCAGAGGTTGGGGTGCAAAGTTAAGGCATCTAGCGGCGTAACTGCGTCTCATCGCCGTTCAGCGTGCGAACAATCCAAGCGCGTGTATTCCAGGCGAATCGGAGTCCACTACTATCGAACAACTGGGCCAGGAATTGAACAGAACAACGGTACCTTGTACATGGGCGCGGCAGCATTCATAGCATTGTAGTTTCGCTCAATTCGTGTCGAACCATCCAAAGACGAGGATGCTCTGCAAGCAGTCTTCGGTGGTGTCCTATGCGACTGGTAATATGGGAGTGAGAATCGCCTGGCATAATTTGGTCGCTACCACCAGCTTGGGCAGAAAGACTAATAGCATAAATTCGCTGTAGACTTGGGCTACGTATGTTTGATTTATATTCAAACCGCTAAACCGGCTGGGCAGAACATGTGATTAGGGTTGTGGAAAGGGCCAAATAAGGTTGGGTCAGTTTCACCTTAAAATTGTAATTTATTGTTTTAATAACACATTTACAACCAAAGCGGCACATAGCCGAACTTTTACAACTAGGAGTTTCAAACTCCAAATTTTCATGGCTGAAGGCTTGCAAACAAGAAGTCTTAAAAATCATCAAGGTAAATTTCAAGTGACTGAAAACACGCTGTTACAATTACAAATAAATTAATTAAAATATATATGACAGCTAGGCTGAAAGCTTCAAGGCAAGGGTGGATAGGCAAACATAAACAAGATGCAAAACAAACGGCTGAAGGCCCACAATAAAATTTTCAAGATTTTAAAATAAATTATGATAACCTTTACAAGGCAGAAGGAACCAATGTTTAAGCTTGAAAGGTAATTTTAAGAACAAGGTTCCAAGGCTGAAGGTCCACAATGAATTTTCCAAAATTAAAAAAAATATAACCATAAGTTTTAAGTAGCTGAAACCGGACTAAAAGAAAATACCAGAACACGGCAACAACCTTTCAGCTAATATCCACTTGCCGGAATTCAAACTTACTTACATAAAGCACAGTAATACCAAGATTTTTTTTAATCATTGGCTATGATAGATCATAAACAGACAATAAAACAGCGGTGAGAAGACAGTAATGAAAACTGCACTCAGAAGCCTCCAAGGGGTCGGTCTGCCCTCGTCCACTTAGGTGAGACAGGTGGTGAGCCCAACTACACTGAAATTACGTTAGTGGTAGAAAAAAATTCCGCTGGTGCACTTGAATTGTAGTCAACCAATAAAGTTAATTCCACCGCATGGCGACCAAATTTCAGCAATACAAACACTCGGTATTGCTCACAGAAAAACCTCCCCAACAGTGAACCACTGAAACGAACCACACAACATGAATGCACGTGCGTTGGGTAGTTGAAATCACTACATTTGACAAGTCACTGGGTCGGTGATCCATGAAGCTCGTAGCGATCGGACAGCTGCACACACGCTCCGACACTGCGCAGGGACAGCCAGCGGACCCAACCGACTGCACCGCGTGGAGATAACTTCCCTGGTCCGCAGCCACCGACCGACTGCCTCAGAATGCCGACAACATCTAAAATAGTCGTCAGTGGTACTAACGCCAACTACACACACAACCTGACATACACTTGCACGAAGAGCTGAACGATACTGAACAGTAACTAAGCACACACGAAGACAAAGCGGGAGTCGATGCACACACACACACACACACACACACACACATAGCCGACTCAAGAACGATCGGCGAAACACTCGAACTTCCTTATGACAGACAACGACCGGGAAGTAATAGCAGTCGATCAAAGATAATGTGAGAGGGTATATATTGATACGCACTGCTAGCGCCGCTCACGGTCAGGCAAAGCAGCAACTCACTGACATCAGTAGTTTAATTTAACGTAGTGAGGTGGAAGTACGTTAAAAACAGGGTGTAAAATACATGATGGCGGGCACATGAGCCACGCACGGCTCACTCATTGTATCGTATGATGTGATGCAAGTTGATCCACCAGGCAGATGGAATAAATGGACAGTTAAAAGCATTCATTTGCCATCCTTCATGAGCCCTGTTTCCTAATTGGTATTACTTAATACTACGTGAAGACATAGTCCGGTGGTGACAGAGTGTTCAAGTGACTTTGAGACGATTGCCTCATGCTCAGTCCGTTCTATTTCCGAAACCAAAACAAATTGACGGATGTACTGAGGATATCATCTCAATTACAGCACACAAAATCACAAACAACAACCCACAAACAAAGTTTTGTAACCATGGGCTACGAAAGCAGGGGTGTTTTTATGAATTGTCGATGTTATAGTGCGTCCAACAGAAGGAATCTTTTGGTTCTTTTGACAGAAGGTAACTGTACACAACACTGGGGATAAACAGGTAACCATTCTAATAACATACGTAAAGACGACAGAAGTGAATTCAGCGTAAATGAAATGGCCTCCACAGAGATCTAAATTGTAGTAATCTAATGTTACAATGCTGTTCTATTAGAACAGGGACAGGTAGTAACAGTATTTACTTAGCTTGAATAAAAGGTGGTGGTAACACTGTCATAATTCATACCAGATTTTATTGACAGATTCGCTGTATTACATGCCGTCATAGAATCGTACCACATCGCGATCACCTTCCCCCACACAGATGGAATCCATTGTACAACTTCAATGTGTGTGATTCTGATGACGCCTCGCAGAGACAGCCCTATGGCACAGATGATCTCTTCTCTTGGTTCGTAGAGCGCTCCATGACGAGGTTCCTTCATTTTCGCGAAAAGACCGTAACCGCAGGGACTCATATCGCCTGCTATGTCACACACCCTGTAGTGTTGGCAGAAGAGCCAACACTGTGTTTCTAGAGGAGGCCGAAATGCACGCGTTTAATTACACGCTGACTGGCGTGAGGTCTGGTACAGGACAATATCTTGAGAATTGCAAATAAAGTACGTAGATGATGTAATACTTAACTTTAATCCACAATTGTAGAACATCTCTCGTTACGGTACATGCTTCATAATATTAATTATCAATTGAATACGGCGCCTTGCTAGGTCGTAGCAAATGTAGCTGAAAGCTATGCTAACTATCGTCTCTGCAAATGAGAGCGTATCGGTCAGTGTAGCTTCGCTAGCAAAGTCGGCTGTACAACTGGGCGAGTGCCAGTACGTCTCTCTAGACCTGCCGTGTGGTGGCGCTCGGTCTGCAATTACTGACAGTGGCGACACGCGGGTCCGCCGTATACTAACGGACCGCGGCCGATTTAAAGGCTACCACCTAGCAAGTGCGGTGTCTGGCGGTGACACTACACACCCCAAGTATGAAGGACCTCCTGGATAGGGTTTGCCGTGTGACATCGTGCGTTGTCACGAAGGATGATGGGATGTAGTGTCACAAAGTGCCATCGCTTTCCTTTCAGTGGGGAAAACAGGTGATATCGTAATAAATACCAGCAGCAGACTGCAGTGACCGTCTGCGCCTGTAGTACAATGTAATGCTGCATTAACCCATGGATATTGTAAGTCACAATAACCGTCGCTTTGGCCGGCCGGAGTGGCCGAGCGGTTCTAGGCGCTGCAGTCTGGAACCGTGCGACCACTACGGTCGCAGGTTCGAATCCTGCCCCGGGCATAGGTGTGTGTGATGTCCTTAGGTTAGTTAGGTTAAAGAAGTTCTAAGTTCTAGGGGACTGATGACCTTACAAGTTGAGTCCCATAGTGCTCAGAGCCATGTGAACCTTTGGAACCGTCGCTTTGGTACCAACTGGTTAACGGCGCACGCTTTGTGGGTGAGAAGAATCAGCGCATTTCCATTGTTGGACTGCAGCTTTAATTGTTGTCAGTATGACGAAGCTCACGTTTCATCGATAGTTGTCATCCTCTCGAGGAAGTATTCACCTTCCCTGCCGTATCAAATTGAGCAATTGCTCTGCAAGTGCATGACGACGTCACTGTTACATCTCGGTCATTACACGCGGTACAAAACTTACTGCAATTCTGTGGAACCCGAGAATATCATACAAACTGTGGAACACTGTTTTGTGGCACACATCTACCTCCGTGGCTAACCCACGGGCGCTCCATTGGCGATCCATATCCAGACTGAAGGCAATGATCTTAATTGTTGCCATCGGGGGCTCGTTCCGAACAGGGCCAATTCTGAATTACATCCCTGCCATCGTAAAACACTTTCATCCTTCTCTCTCCTGTACGAGAATGCAATGCTGCATCACCATACAGCTCACGAAGTCCCTCAAAACAATTTGGACTCCGACGATGTGAACTTCAGTATTGATCCACATATGCTATTTGCGTTTCCTAGACATAGGGCGTTTGAACTGACCTTCCTCACTTTCACACAGTACACACTGCTACTGACTGAAACGCTGCCGTCGCTGCTCGCTGGACTACTTACTCTGACCTGCCGCTTTCAGCAACAGACAGCGCATAAGCCATTTGATGCACACCCTCATGTTACGGGAGTGTTGCCACTACTTTAAGTGCAACCCTAGTATCTCTATTCATTTACATGGTGACGTGTAGAGTATGGACACAAATTTCGCAATGTGTCTGCCAATGCCTATATATACAGTAATTACCGCAAACTATTTTTGGACGTTGATATTCCAATACCAGAAACAAAGTCGAATCAGCAAGCACTCACAAATGGCATCAGAGTGATTTTCATGTGAAGAGGAATGGCAGCGGTTGACGCCCCAGAATGACTATAAACATCGGGATGGAACTCGAAGTCTAGAAGCATAATAGAGAAGAGACCGACATGCCGCCAGAATCAAAATTCAGAATGACAATGCCTGCTCAGTGTGAAGGGTCAGGGACGACACGAAGTATCATAATCTGGAAGCTGCATGGAATGGAGAATCAGCTGCAGAATCAGAATCAAGGGTTGTCCCGTCTTATTCCTCTCGTATCACCTTGTCACAAGTTCACTTTGCAACTCCCCCCCCAAGGGAAGATGAATTCTTGGTAACTCCACCCTGCTAGTCAAGGTTACAGGCTACGTACATTTTTACTCTTACTTCGAAAATTCCCTAGTTTCTCCTTCGCAGACTGGGCCTCCCATCATCAGTGGATGACACTGTATACGTAAGCTCGTTGGCATTCCCCACGATGGGCCCAACTTTGTCTCAAGTTTTAATTACATTCCCCAGTTTGCAAGTACGGACGAATAAGTAAACTACACGACATAATATTACATTCTCTACACTTAAAAACTATATGTTGTTCTTCATGTGGCCTTCAGTTCTACAGAGCAAGTCATCCCTAGTATCAGTTGCACTGAGCATAGAAACAATTGATTCTCAAACTATGTATTGAATTTAAAATAGAAAATTTATATTATACAGGCTTTTCAAACAACTGACAAATGTTTTCAGACATGGAAGTACTGTTGCCATCTGGGGAGTTGGGGACGCGATGGTCACAGGAACCTGAGCACAGAGTATGGGTGCGTGGTCCAGTTCGTGCCCAGAGGCGTCAATGAAATAGTGATATCTCTAATAACGTTTATACATTGTGTAAAGTGTACAGAGCTGTAAGTGGGTTCATAGCGGCGCTGGACGGATGGGCTTGTCAGCCAGACTAGTGCTATGGCCGAAAGCTGTGCTGGCAGTAGCGTGGCAGGCGGTACGAGACTTAGCATGGCTTCTATCTCAGCGCTCTCGAAGATAGCCCGTCGGTTGTTCATGTGGAAACTGCTGACTGTGTTCCAGCACGTAGGTTGTGGTGAAGACTGGGCCCTGGTCATCCACCATGGACCGACCAAGACCGTAGGAGATGCCCACAAGTTGGCCAGGAAGCTTTAGAAACACGCTGCACCCAGTCGGTCTGGAGGTGGTAGCTTGCATATCATCCGGGATGACTCCTAATATTGCAGGGTGGCCGCACACATGTGTACTCATCTGTGACAGCCCATCAGACGGGAGTGACAGACCAAGCTGTGGTATGCATCACGTTTGTTGCATCACAGTCCTGAAATCAGCAACCAGGTAACAGGTAGGTCATAATCAATCAGAATGTCTTGGGTTCACTGAAACTCGATAGACTGTGTTCTCTCTGTTTCTGACACAGACAGAATGACAGCACAACTGAATGTACCTTTGAACTCCGAAAGCCTGTCATTTAAAAAGCCAACACCGCGCCTATGAAGCGATGGCTCTGGGCGTATGAGTACATTTTCCATAATTTGTCAGACCCGTTAGCGCTCTTTGCTGTGGTAATTCAGTACTTATTCTGAGTCGCCAAGCGCAATTCTGTCTGACTATGTTTGATTTTGCATTGGCGCTGTGACGTTGAAGTTACGCAGTGTTACCTCACAGTGTTTTGTCGAGCCTCCCTCTCAGGTTGCGTGGCAATGCAGGCCTATTGCCCTGATGTCCACTACATTGGAAGTAAGCCGTGCTGATATTCTGAATGGCACACTGGCGCAGATCTAACCTTCTCTGTTCTGAGTTCGCCCTGGCAGAAGTTTTGAAAATTTAATCAGGTATAAAAAATTGTACAGCTGTGCGGCAGTAGTGATACAAACAATAAAAACAAGTCCAGTATATATAATATGCCTTACGACTGATGTTACACTCCTATCGAGGTTGTACAGCCGAATTAGTAGATCACATTTTAAATGGCAACCTATGTCCGGAAACGGTTCGTTTCCATGTTACAAGGAAAACAAAAGGTACTCAGTCATGTGATAGGTTGACGCATTTCTCCCGTTATGATAGGCTACCCATTCTCACGAATAGTACGACTACGAGATGTCACGTGGTTTCCTGTGTTCCCATCTGCCTTGTGGAGCTCGCCGTAATCGAAGCTGAACGTCTGTGCCACAAGTACTTTCCAAACCATGGGACACCATCTCATCCGCCGGCCGCGGTGGTCTAGCGGTTCTAGGCGCGCAGTCCGGAACCGCGCGATTGCTACGGTCGCAGGTTCGAATCCTGCCTCGGGCATGGATGTGTGTGATGTCCTTGGGTTAGTTAGGTTTAAGTAGTTCTAAGTTCTAGGGGACTGATGACCATAGATGTTAAGTCCCATAGTGCACAGAACTGACTGACCATCTCATCCCCTGTTTCCCAGAATAAAACAACGGCTGAGGGAAAGTGGGAAATTCACAAGGGATGGAGCAAACTGTGGTGCTCCAAGAAGGCAGCGCAATGTCGTATTGGAAGAGGTAGTGTTTCATCAAGTGGGAGAGAACCTGTCGACGAGTACTTTAGTCATTTGACTTGACATGCGTTTGTCTCATTTGCCTGTCTGACCTGTTCTTCATGAAGAACAACCGCATCCATGTCTCCCTCAGAAGGTAAATGCCATGGTCCCGGCAGACTTTATACCACGTGTCAATTTATGTACTTGTGTTGTGTGGATTTTCCTCACTTTCCAAGACGAATTTTGTCCACCGGTGAAGGGTATTTCAACGCGGAAGGTGTTTTGAACGCCCGAAATATGCATATTTTGGATCAAGAAAACCCAAAGCCACGTGTAGGTAGGTCGTATGACTGGGCTGTATATCCTTCGTCCCCACCAAACGCGTGCAGCTACTCGGTATTCCAGCAACAAGTGCTGGAGGAGTTTTTGAGGATGTTACGTTGGACGTTCGGCACGAATTGCGCTTCCAGCATGATGACGCGACACTACAGTCTGCAGTTCACTCGAAAATCATCTGAACGTAACCTACGGGACAGGTGGCTCAGTCAAAGATGGACCACATCATTGGTCACAATGATCGCCAGATTTTAAGTCCTTTTTTACTTTCCTTCTTTTGTTCACGGATCCTCTGTCCTGTCAGAGGAAGACCTAATTGTGTGAACTATGGCTGCTGCAGAAGACCATACACCACGCACCTTCGTCCGAGTCTATGCAAAATTCAAATGGGTCTGAGCACTATGAGACTTAACATCTCAGGTCATCAGTCCCCTAGAACTTAGAACTACTTAAACCTAACTAACCTAATGACATCAAACAAATCCATGCCCGAGGCGGGATTCGAACCTGCGACCGTAGCGGTCGCGTGGTTCCAGCGCCTAGAACCGCTCGGCCACCAGAGGGCGGCATCTATGCAAACTCAGTGCGGAGCTACTCTATGTGCACCGAACTGTCGTCGTCATATCAATCAGCTTTTCTAATATCACAGTAAAAATTATTGAAGTCTGAACGTCTTGTTTTCCTTGTAACATAGAAACGAACCACTTCCAGTCGCGGATTCGTATGTAAAACTTGATCTACTGATTCCTCTCTGTAACCTCTAAAAATGTGTAACATGAATCGTGAAACATACGGTAGGTCTGGAAACAGGTACTCTCTGGGTCCTGAACACTTGTTCATAGAAGGAGCTGTAAGACGTTTTGTTTTGGATATGTATGCAGTTAGTGAGATGAATTTCAGTGAACGAGTAGGACAGAATATTTTGCTGTCTCTCCGTATCACAATATTTTACGTCCATATTAGACTGAAAATTAGGAAGACTGCAGTTAGCTATGTGATTCTAGTTGTGTTGTACTGCGGTTTCAGTTGCTAGTATACAATATTGTACAGGAAGTTAATTGTGAAGTAACTATTTACTCAAACGACTACATTTCTGAAACTTCCTGGCAGATTAAAACTGTGCGCCGGACCAAGACTCGAACTCGGGACCTTTGCCTTCCGCGGGCAAGTGCTCTGCCAACTGAGCTATCCAAACTCGACTCACGCACCGTCCTCACAGCTTTACTTCTGCCAGTATCTCGTCTCCTACATTCCAAACTTTTCAGAAGCTCTCCTGCGAACCTTGCAGAACTAGCACTCCTGAAAGAGAAGATATTGCGGTGACATGGCTTAGCCACAGCCTGTGGGATGATTCCAGAATGAGATTTTCACTCTGCAGCGGAATGTACGCCCATATGAAACTTCCTGGCAGATTAAAGGCAGGAAATTTCATATCAGCGCACACTCCGCTGCATAGTGAAAATCTCATTCTGGGGACTACATTTCTATTTTTATTGTGTTGTACACACGTAAGAATAGTTCAGTACATTTTCTTCTCTAGTTTCTCCTCTTTTTTTACAATGTTCCGAGATGAATTTTGTGATGTGGTTTTGCAAACTGAAGTAGCCTGGAAGGCAGTACAATGACAAATATCCGTGTTGAAGAGAACGGTGTAATAAGCTGTTCAGTGGACTTTCCACCCTCTTAGTGACACGGGTTTCCTAAGTCGGCAAAAAATAGTGGAAGGCATCAATCGTTTTACAAAATCTATATGGAGCAGCGTGACCGAAAGTCTTAGAAGCACTGTCTAACGATGAGCAGAGTAGACTGTGTGTGTTATCCTCTTGTCTGGGTAGTAGTCTATTAACAGTTGCTGTGTTAATATTATGTTCTGCAGTGTCGCAGAATAGTAAAGAGTTGGAAACGTGGAATATTGTCAAAGTTTCGTTACCTATGCCGAGAGCCAGAGGCAGTACGAGGTGTATTCAAGTTCTAAGGCCTGCGATTTTTTTTCTAATTAACTACTCACCTGGCGTTACTTCTCGACGTAATCGCCCTGCAGACGTACACATTTTTCACAATGCTGACGCCATGATTCCATGGCAGCGGCGAAGGCTTCTTTAGGAGTCTGTTTTGACCACTGGAAAAGCGCTGAGGCAATAGCAGCACGGCTGGTGAATGTGCGGCCACGGAGAGTGTCTTTCATTGTTGGAAAAAGCCAAAAGTCACTAGGAGCCAGGTCAGGTGAGTAGGGAGCATGAGGAATCACATCAAAGTTGTTATCACGAAGAAACTGTTGCGTAACGTTAGCTCGATGTGCGGGTGCGTTGTCTTGGTGAAACAGCACATACGCAGCCAGTTCCGGCCGTTTTTGTTGCAGTGCAGGAAGAAATTTGTTCTTCAAAACTTTTCGTAGGATGCACCTGTTATCGTAGTGCCCTTTTGAATTCAATGGGTAAGGATTACGCCCTCGCTGTCCCAGAACATGGACACCATCATTTTTTCAGCACTGGCGGTTACCCGAAATTTATTTGGTGGCGGTGAATCTGTGTGCTTCCATTGAGCTGACTGGCGCTTTGTTTCTGGATTGAAAAATGGAATCCACGTCTCATCCATTGTCACAACCGACGAAAAGAAAGTCCCATTCATGCTCTCGTTGCGCGTCAACGTTGCTTGGCAACATGCCACACCGGCAGCTATGTGGTCGTCCGTCAGCATTCGTGGCACCCACCTGGATGACACTTTTCGCATTTGCAGGTCGTCATGCAGGACTGTGTGCACAGAACCCACAGAAATGCCAACTCTGGAGGCGATCTGTTCAACAGTCATTCGGCGATCCCCCAAAACAATTCTCTCTACTTTCTCGATCATGTCGTCAGACCGGCTTGTGCGAGCCCGAGGTTGTTTTGGTTTGTTGTCACACAATGTTCTGCCTTCATTAAACTGTCGCACCCACGAACGCACTTTCTACACATCCATAACTCCATCACCACATGTCTCCTTCAAATGTCGATGAATTTAAATTGGTTTCACACCACGAAATTCAGAAAACGAATGATTGCACGCTGTTCAGGTAAGGAAAACGTCGCCATTTTAAGTATTTAAAACAGCTCTCATTCTCGCCGCTGGTGGTAAAATTCCATCTGCCATACGGTGCTGCCATCTCTGGGATGTATTGACAATGAACGCGGCCTCATTTTAAAACAAAGCGCATGTTTCTATCTCTTTCCAGGAGGCCTTAGAACTTGAATGCACCTCGTAGGTTAGCCAAGAGGTAAGAGGATTACACATACATCGGAATGTGTCGTCACGCAGGGGCAATGGCCTGGTTACACACAAGAGGCGAGAGAGAATTGCTTAGCACGCGGGTTTGTGTTAGACGGAGACTTTCGTAGAGTGTAAGACAGAGGTACTGCATTTCACAACTTCGCGTAAGTCTGCCGTAACAACACGTAACTCTGTCTCAAGAACACCTTAGGGGCGAGTACGACAGATGAATCAGCAGTGTAAGTGGAACGAATGCGGTCGTTACAAACGAGCATGACGTCAGGACGTCGCTCGTGCTTCCTTTAAATACTCCAGCTTTGATAGCAACAAGGCACTCGCAGTTAGACTTGCAGTTAGATGTGTACTGGGTCGTTACGTAGTGCTCAGCTCTGTGATCGACATGTTAATCTTTATTAAGGAGATGTTGCAGTAAGGGCGTCCCATCCAGCAGCAGACATGCTGCCGCTGTCAATCATCGACCCAGGATTAGCAGACATCGCGGCAGACTCGCTCGCCGCCAATGCTGACCACATCGGTGAGCCGTCGTCGAGATAGTGCGGGGCCTAGGCACTGTGCATCCGCCGTCACAACCGGGTGAGCCGACGACGCTGGGGGACTGCAGCCCATTCCGCCCGCCTACTGCGGACGAGCCACCAGGAGGAGCAGGGAAGAAGACGGGATGGGATACACTCCGCACTACGAGAACGCCTCTCGTGCCGACAGCGCCGGGACTCCAATCCGGAGCCTCCTACGTGCAGCGGCCTGCTGTCTGAGCCGGCCGGCCAGCCGAGCGCCGCCAGCAACGTGCGGCCGAAGTAAGGGCATTCCACGCTACGTCACAGCACGCGGCGTTGCGCTAGCAAGACTGGTGTGGCCCGGAGCTGGTGTCATTGGTACGAGTCAGCGAGGACTCGGGGAACGTCGTTGATATCACCAAACTCAACCAGCCTGTCTTACGTGGGCTACATTGTACTCGGCAGGAATAAAGGTGTCATGAATTAGTAATGTTTCTTTGGCCTTTCTGACGCGTCCACAGTCATTTCCTAGCATCCTGACAACTGAAGAGGTCACCGATCGGCCTCCAGTCCACCGTAGGCGACCGGGTCCACCGGACCGCCTACAGTCCATCGCTTCGAAACCTTGAGGTCACGAGAACACCGTTACAGACTGCAGCTATGTAATGGTTTTTGCAAAACTGTGTGCAAGTCCACTGCTTGTGTTTATCATTTTGTTTACTAACAAAGTGGGCCAGTGGAGTGATGTTGTTCCATATTCTTTCCAAATGCAAGTGCGTAAGGAGGGCGTCAGAACCGTTTTTTCGGTCAACATATGGCATTCTTGACAGACACATAGTCGGTGTCATTATTAGAATTTTCTCATTGATGTATCTTCTGTCTTGTAGGAGACAATGCCATGTCAGTAAAGAGCACGATCTTGACTCATGCACTATTATGCATACCAGCACATTTTCATGGTAATGTGTGCGAACATCTGATTCTGGCACTTCAGGATCACTGCATTGGTCCCTCACACATTAGTCCCATAGAGTTTGGCTATGGGGGCACTTGAAAAGACTGAACTCCAGTGAACACTGTGCAGACACTTTGACACATACCGTCACATACACTAACAGCTGGGTCAAATTAAAAGGGTAGTGCCCTGCGTATAGGGAGAGCCTCTGTAGTCACGAATAGATGTAACATAGAGCAGTTCTTGTGAATAAGTGTCAGACATGGGATATGCGTTTAGCCCGTAATATGACGTTTGATCAGCTCTGAAAACTTATCCATTTCTGGATCCACGGTTTTTGTGACGTCTTTCCAGTTTCTATGAGTATTACTTTTCAAAACGTTCGATACTTCTTATCATCCTGTATATGTGCATCTGATATGGAAATTGATTACGAAACCCATTATGTAATATAGTGGTTAAGATGTACTATACGAAACAATAACGAAGGCTATGCGGTTAATGCAAGGAGGTTATTGGAAACAGGATTGTAAATACATATGACAAAGATATGGGACTAAATTGATCATGCTCTTGTTGAGAAACCAATCCAGTGCTCTCCTTACGTCGTTTAGGGAAATCACAGGAAACTTAAGACAGGACGAATGGAGGGAAATTTGAAACGATCTCCTCGTGGATACGAGGCAGTATTGATGACCTCTCTGTACACTGATCAGCGATATTGCTGAAGAGAAGTGGTTCCCGCACCATGCATGCACCAAATGGTACACCATAGTGGGAGCGAGTAAAGGAGTAATTGGATGGTAAATTTCGCGAACTATTTGTGACAGAATACCAAACGGATAGGCTATGCCACCGGCCGCGGTGGCCGAGCGGTTCTAGGCACTTTAGTCCAAAACCGCGTGACTGCTACAGTCACAGGCTCGAATCGTTCCTCGGGCATGGATGTGTGTGATGTCCTTAGGTTAGTTAGGTTTGAGTAGTTCTAAGTTATAGGGGACTGATGACCTCAGATGTTAAGTCTCATAGTGCTCAGAGCCATTTCAACCATTTAGACTACGGCACTGGAAATATTATGAACAAAAATGTTTCCCCCATGTTTAAATGTAGCACTTCCGTGTTGTATTTGTTGGAGTCGGTATAGTTTATTAAATCTGTATGCTGACAGAACATGGTTTACCTGTGGACCAATAGACAACCAACAGAGAGTTGTTAAACACCACACAGCGGGTGTTAGGGTATTTGGTGTCTGGTATTACATGAAAGAATGTCACAAACCCCATCGAATGTGTGTGACAGAGTGCCAGACTGCTGTGGACAGATTGTGCCGCTGGTGATATTGTGGAAAACAGTGTTTCCCCAGTTTTAACATACCACTTCTGTGTCGTATTTATTGGAGCGAGTGTATTTTATTAAGCCTGTATGCTGATACACGGTCCAGAAACTTTAATGTGACCACCGCCTACATTTGACGTCAACATACAATAGCACTAGCAGCGGAGAATGTTGGCGGACACGGAAAACATAGCAGTCGTTGTCGTAATGCGAACCAGAGTGATTTATGTGACGTCCAAAAGGGCATGACCATTGGCTTTCGGTCCAAGTGTAGAAGCATTTTCTGATACGTCCGTCTGTTAACTGTTTGCGTGCCGTCATGGTTAACGTATACCACACGTGGTAAAACGGCAGTATCTAAATTTATTGCCGAGACAAGTGTTGTGCACCATGGACCATAGATGGAAGGGAAGAGCAATGGCTGCGAAGATGCGTACGGCCGAGTAGACGTGCAACTGTCGAGCAACTGACCGCCAGATGATCCAAGCGGCTATCGACAGTGTCTCCTCAGTGAAGATTGCTGCATATGCGCCTCATCAAGCACCTCGTTCATGCTTCCGTGCTGGTTGTAGTTCATAGGCGACGAAGGCTAGAATTTCCATGCCAACACCGCAACAGCGTCCTGTGCGTAGCGCTAGATAGACTTTCTACATGGATCACGTTTTACGCTCCGTCAGTTACGTGGCCGTTTCCGTGAACGGTATGAAATGTCAGAAATCAAACACTGTGGAACAATAATCGTCAGGATCCAGGCTGAAGGAGGAAGTGTTATGGTTATTGGTTGGTTGGTTGATTCGGGATGGAGGTGACCAGACAGCAAGGTCATCGGGCCCATCGGATTAGGGTAGGATCGGGAAGGCAGTCGGTTGTGCCCTTTCAAAGGAGTGTTACAGTCTGGGTGATCTACTCATTCTGGGAGGCACACAGGATCAACGCATGCACCCATCTAACCTTGGAGACCATGTCCAGCCCTACATAACATTTGCTTTTTCTGGACACGGTGGCATCTACTAGCAGGAAAATGCAACGTGCCACACAGCACGCAATTCGCGTGCATTGTTCGAAGAACAGCAGGATACGTTTACTGTGCTGTACTGGCTACCAGACTCCCCGAATTTAAACCAGATCGAGATTCTATGGAACGACCTCAGTTGGGCTGTTCGTGCAATCAATCTTTAACCGAGAAACCTAATGCAGATAGCCACAACACTGGAGTCGGCATTTCTCCTCATCCCTGCCAATAGCTTCCGCAACCTTACTGAAACTCTTACTGCACGTCTCGCAGGATTCCGGTCTGGAAAAAGCGGTTATCCAGGATTTTAACAGTTTGTCGCATTAATGTGGTTCGATAGTGTAGAATGTAGTTCATGGATTACCTGAACACCACAATAAGAATTACAGAGCGTTGTTAAACACCTCACAGAAGCTGCTTTATAAGTTATTAATTAACTGACCCCACATGGAAGCAAATGCCACAGAGCAGAGTGGAGCACTTATAAATGCTGTAAAGGAGTCTTGCACAGGGTTAAAAAAACGCTCCATTCCATTCCCATCAATACTGATATTCTTAATACAACTATCACTGTCAGATTCTAGCAGTTGAAAGAATGCTATCAGTTTATATCATGGGCTTGTAGGTGAGAGAATTTTTGAAATACGTTCGCATAATGACAATAATAATAACTCTGCAACCTAGCCCTGTAACATTAGGAAACACAACTGCTGATTTACACAACATCTTTTCTCTGCTTTACAAGTAATGAGAGAGGCGCTCTCTACACTGAAAGTCAGTGCTACGCTCAGCAGCCATGTCAACTCTCCCTCCCCCAATCTCTGCCCCCCTCCCCCATACACACACACGCACTCACACATAAATGGGGCAAGTACGCAAGCACTCCAGCCATCTCTGACTTAAGGGACTCAAAGTTTTGCTTCCGAGAATAATACTTGACGTTGCGAAGAACCAGCCAGAACGAGCCGTTACTGAAATTGGAATTGCTCTGCTATACACCGCTTCTTCTCACATAACCAGTAATAACAGTAATAATAATAGTCATAGTGACAAACATGTTGATAGATTCTATGACAGTGCGCAAATCATTTGCGATAACAGCACAAGACAGTCTTTAAAGTTTAAAACCTAGGAATAAATGGTTTCTTAAAATTCTAAACGGTAATTCTAGAATAATGTAGAATTATGTGGATAATCCAACGCAGGAGACAAGAAGTAAAAGACAACGGAGCTTCTTTCCACTCGTCAAATTACTGTCTGTAGAATTTAAATTTGTAATGGAAATGAATCATTCGTTGGAGTTCTTTTCAAAAATGCCGGAATCTAGATCACGTACTGCATTGAAGGATATACGAAAACATCTGTTTATAACGCTTGCGGACTAGATGTTCAATACCTAGCAATAGAGAAAGTGTTTTCAGGGTTTAAAACCGATGGCATATCGCCTTGTAATGGTACTTCTTTTTGTTAAAATTGTTAACTGAAGATTCTACACGGAAATTCTGCAAGAGTATGGAGCAGAAGAGCTAACAGCTCGGAGAGTTTTAACAGTTACTGGAGACGCACTGCGCGATGCGTTTTATATGAAATAGTGGAGGACTGACTCTACGGCAGCCGCATGCTGTCGCGTGCCAAGTCGCTGACAGTTGCGAAAACGCAGATTCGGGCATCTGCACTTTCGCAACTGTTAGCAATGTAGTTCTCCCACGACCGCTTTCGCCTGCGGGACTGTCAGTCCTCCAGTACCTGCGAAAATGCATGGAGCACTGCATTTCCAACTTCTGTTAAAAAGTGCCGTGGTTCTTTTCTTGTGCCGTCAGTCTTAGCACGTGTTTGATGCGGCCCTCCACGAATTTCTTTCTTGCGTGAAACTCTTCACCTCAGACTATCACTTGCTACCTACGTCGTTACTTGCTGGATGTATTCCAATCTCTATCTTCCTCTACAGTTTTTGCCCTCTACAGCTCCCTCTAGTACCATGGAAGTAATTCCCTAATTTCTCATCATCCAGTCCCTTCTTCTTGTCAGTGTTTTCCACACATCCCTTTCTGAGACATCCTCATTCCTTACCATATCAGTTCACCTAATCTTCAACATTCTTCTGTAGCACCACATCTCAAATGCTTCCGATCCATTGCTTCAAACGTACATTCTCATAAATTTCTTCAATTTAAGGCCTACGTTTGATACTAGTACAATTCTCTTGGCCAGAAATGCGCTTTTTACCAGTGCTAGTCATCTTTCGTTACCCTCCTTACTCAGTCGGTCATTTCCTATTTTGCTGTTTAGGTAGCATAATTCCTTAACTTCCTCTATTTCGTACCATTAATTCTGATGGTAAGTTCCTCGCTGTTCTCATATCTGCTACTTCCCTTTAACTTTGTATATCTTCGACTTACTGTCAGTCAATATTCTGTAGTCTTTAGACTACTCATTCCATAAGCCGATCATGTAATTCTTCTTCCCTTTAACTCAGGATAGCAACGTCAGCGAGTCGTGTGAATGACGCTCCTTCAATTTGAAGTTCGATCCCACTCCTGAACGTTTCTTTCATTTCCATCATTGCTTCTTCGATGTACAGATTGAACAGTAGGAGCAAATTACTACATCCCTGTTTTACACCCTCTTTAATACGGAAACTTCGATCTTGGTCCTCCACTCTTATTACTCCGAGTGGCTCATGTAGATATTGTATACTACCAGTCCCTCCGTATAGTTTACCCCTATATTTCTCAGAATTTCGAACATCTTGCACCATTTTACACTGTCGAAAGCTTCTTTTACGTCGACAAATCCTATGAACGCGTCTTACTTTTTCTTTAGTCTGGCTTCCATTATCAACTGCTTCGTCATAATCGCCTCTCTAGTGCCTTTTCCTGAAGTAGCCGACCGATGTTGCCGAGCGGTTCTAGGCGCTTCAGCCTGGAACTGCGTAACCGCTACGGTCGCAGGTTCGAATCCTGCCTCGGGCGTGGATGTGTGTGATGTCCTTAGGCTAGTTAGGTTTAAGTAGTTCTAAGTTCTAGGGGACTGATGACCATAGATGTTAAGTCCCATAGTGCTCAGAGCCATTTTTTTTTTCCTGAAGCCAAACTGATCGTCTTGTAACACATCCTCAATTTTCTTTTACATTCTCCTGCATATTATTCTTGTCAGCATCTTGGACGTGTGAGCTGTGCAATAATTCTCGCACTTGCCAGCCCTTGCAGTCTTCGGAATTGTATGGATGACAACTTTCCGAAAGTCTAACGATATAACGCCTTACTCATGCATTCTACACACTAACGGGAATAGTCTTTTTTTTTTTTTGGCATTTCCTCCAGTGATTTTAGAACTTTTGATGGGATGCTACCTATTCCCTCTGTCTTATTTAACCGTAAGTCCTCCAAAACACTCTTAAATTCTGATTCCAATACTGGATCCCCTGTCTCTTCTAAGTCGACTCCTGTTTTTTCTTCTATCACATCAGACAAACCTTCCCTCCCAATAGAGGCCTTAAAAGTACTTTTTGACCTGTGCCCTCTCTCCTCTTCATTTAACAGTGGAATTTCCGTTCCACGCTTAATGTTGCCACACTTGCTTTTAATGTCACCGAAGGTAGTTTTGACTTTCCTATATGGTGAATGAGTCCTTCCGACACTCCTGAACTTCCCGTATCATTTTTCTACTTCCTTCATTAATTTATCAACTAAAGTATTTATTGTTACCTGTGGTTTCTTCGCAGCTACCTTCTTTGTACCTATGTCTTTCTTTCCAACTTCGGTGAGTGCTCTCTTTAGAGATGTCCATTCTACTTCAACTGTACTGTCTACTAATGTAAATGTAGGGTGACTACGATCTCCCGTAGGGTAGACCGTTCGCCGGGTGAAAGTCTTTCGATTTGACGCCACTTCGGCGACTTAAGCGTCGATGATGATGAAATGGTGATGATGAGGACAACATCCAGTCCCTGAGCGGAGAAAATCTCCGACCTAGCAGGGAATCGAATAATCTACTGTGCTATTCCTTATTGCTGTAACTATAGCCTTAGAGAACTTCAAGCGTATCTCGTTATTCCTTAGTACTTCCGTATTCCACTTCTTTGCGTATTTATTCTTCCTGATTAATACTTTAAACATCTGCATACTCTGTAGCACTCGTACATTGTGATATGAATCTATATTTCCTCCTGGGCATGTCTTATAATCCAGTATCTGATTTTTGAATCTCTGCCTGACCACGATTAAATCTAACTGGAGTCTTCCGGTATCAACCAGTCTTTTCCAAGTATACGTGCGGCTGGTCCCGGCGGAGGTTCGAGTCCTCCGGCGGGCATGGGTGTATGTGTTTGTCCTTAGGATAATTTAGGTTAAGTAATGTCTTAGTTTAGGGACTGATGACCTTATCAGTTAAGTTCCATAAGGTTTCACACACACACACACACACACACACTCTTCAAGTATACCTCCTTCTCTTGTGACACTTCAACAGATTATTCGCTAATTCTAGGTCCTTTCACAATTTTCTTTTACAACTGCGAGTTAACAATCTCTGCAAATGAATTTCGATTGAAAGCTGTTACTTCATAGGTTTCAGACTCTTGAGAAATCGCTGTTATGTTGCAGGGTATGCGATTTTTCGTGTATTCCTTGCCGCAGTAAATTATCTGGACACTGGAATTCCGAACAGAACTCTTACAAAGAATTTATATCCATTATTGTGCCTCTTATCTTACACCTCGGGTGGTGGGATTCAAACATCGACGTCGCCCACTCGTCTGGGTGAAGCACACTACACAGTTATTGGGTTACGAAAACACCAGACACTTCTAAAAGACAAATACAAGGCAGCTCAAAAGCACAGCTGGAAATGTGATAACAGAGGTCTACCAGCCCAGTTAAACGCAATTTCAGAAAAAGGTAAAGTTCTTTTAAGATAATGAGATGTAGAAGCTGTTCCGTAAACGCAGTGCACTGAATTTAAAATAAGAATCATCTCGAATATTTGTGAATGACCTACACTGAAGTGACAGAAGCCATGGGACAGCAGTACACCCGTATACAGACAGTGGTAGCTTAGAGTACGCGATGTATACAAGGACAGTGCCTCGGCGGATCTGTCATTTAGACTCAGATGATTCATGTGAAAAGGTTTCCAGCGTGATTATGCCCGCATGACGATCATGAACAGATGCGGAATAGTAAGTGGAGCTAGATTCCTGGGCAATTCTGTTTTGGAAACCGTTAGTGAGTTTAGTATTCCGAGATCCACAATGCCAAGAGTACGCCGAGAATACCAAGTTCCGGGCGTTACCTCTCACCTCGAATAACGCAGCGACCGACAGCCTTCACCTAACGACCGAGAGCAGCGGCGTTTGCGTAGAGCTGTCAGTTCTTACAGACAAGCAACGTTTCATGAAATAAGCACAGAAACCTATGTGGCGCATACGACCAACGTATCCGTTGGAACAGTGCGGAAAAATGGGAAGCATACAATAGACGCCAGTGCGTTTCCTAACATAAAGATATTGCCTGCGGCGCCTCACTTGGGCTCGTGTCATCGGTTGAATCCTAGAGGACTAGAAAACCATAGTCTAGCCAGATGAGTCCCGATTTCGCACACTCACTAGACGTGGTACACTCTCGCCAACTGCACTCACGCCTTCGTCCGCAGTCCTACTGCCCACGTGACAGGAGGCAGGGAATGCGCAAAGAGCGACCGTCGACTACCAGACTGCACACCGGGGCGTCAACCAACCGACCAAGACCAGCCCTCTCCCCAATTTTTTTTTCTTTGTTGAGTTTCGATTCCCCCCGATGGGGGCGGGCTGGCAGCAGTTTAGTATGCCGCTCTTCAGCATACAGAATTTGTTTTAAAAAGATGAAGATAATAAATAATAAAAACAGGCGGTAAAATCGGACTCTTAAATGGTAACATGGCGGAAAAATCGTGGAACTTAAAACATAAAGCAAAGGGTTGATGGTGCTAATAAATTACATATGAGGCAGACAGCCCTCTCCCCACAGCGTCGTGCGCTTAAATAACCGAAAAGCGACCTGTGGTGTCACCGCCAGGCACCACACTTGCTAGGTGGTAGCCTTTAAATCGGCCACGGTCCGTTAGTATACGTCGGACCCGCGTGTCGCCACTGTCAGTGATTGCAGACCGAGCGCCACCACACGGCAGGTCTAAAGAGACGTCCTAGCACTCGCCCCAGTTGTACAGCCGACTTTGCTGGCGATGCTACAATGACAAATACGCTCTCATTTGCCGAGACGATAGTTAGCATAGCCTTCAGCTACGTCATTTGCTACGACCAGTTTATATTGAGATTATTATTGATGTATCAACAAGAGCGATGTTCTCCAATTATGGATGAAAGTTAAGTATTACATCAACTACGTACTTTATTTGCTACTATTAATTCCCTTAACTGTTCCAGACCTCACGCCAGTCTGCGTGAGCCAAACGCGTGCCTTTCGGCTACCGGTCATTGTGGATTGGCTGTCTGACCAGTCCACTACACGACCAAAGAGGAAAACCGCGGCCAGAAGCGACTGGCACCAACGGCGCCATATATCACACTGGATATGAATGGAACGTGAAACATTGGTAACGGAAATTTAAACTTTTCAACTGGAAATTGTATGCTACTGTACAACCGAGCTTCATCTGAATAAACTTTAACTGTAGAAACAGAAAGAAGGATGCTATATAACTTTGAGTTGTGATCCAATGATTCGTGAGAACAAGATTCCATTATCCAAGGGTTACATTCGCTTGACATACATGCAAAAACATTATCCCATGGCAATATATTGCAACGCCATCTTTGACACCACCTAGGAGATAGGATTTCATTTCTCCTTAGATATAAGAGCATCTTAGGGCTACTATTATAGCAAACTAAGAAAATTTAATATTAATCTGCGTAACCCAACAAAAAATTAAACAAAATCCACTGCCGTATTATCGCTTACCCCTAGACCTAAAATCGTGAAGTATGCTCTGTGTACCACTCGTTCCATGCGGTACATTTTTTTTTATTTGGCACGGGTAATGGTACAGGCATTTGTGGTAACGCATCAACTATATCCTTAAAAGATTTAACTCAAGTAACATGTACAACCGACGTCTCCGTCGGTATTTCCAACTCGACACTGGACAGTGAAGTCATCTCCACTATCCTTTGTCAAGAATTTCCCTGTTCTACTGTTTGGGGTATATGGATTTGCTAGAAGAACCAATTGTCCTACTCTGTACTGAGGTGATCTACTCATGCCCCTCTCAGACTGCCCTTGACGCCTAATACCTTTGTTTTTGCATGTTTCACTCCTTGCTAAACTTCTTTTAGTGGTAATGCAAACTGCTTCACATGTTCGCCGTGAGTTCCCATCTTTGCTGCACTACATCAACAGGCGATTGCATCTTTCGCCCATAAAACACTTTCTGTCCACTTGTGGATATCTTTGTCATACCCACACACAATATAGCCTAAATAGATATCTCAGTGTGAATATTAACTGTTCGTGTAGTTCCTTAATATCTTCACAATTGTACAGTGTGCTTGTTGCGTACGACCTTTAGCTTGTGGATGGAATGAACTAGTGTGCAATTGTTTTACTCTCAATAGACGACAAAACTGCGTCCTCGGATCACACATAAAATTCTTTCCTTGATATGTGACTGTAGTTTGCAGTGCAAGAAACTTAAGTAACCAATTGTTAACCATGGCTTGAGCTATAGTGTTCGCTTTCTGATGTGGTATTGCTATCATTACAAGCTATCTTGAGAAATGGTCACTCAACGTCAGTACATACTCATTACCGACTGAACTTCTATTATACGGTTCCAATACATCAACTCCTGCAATTTGGAAAGGTTTTTCTGATTCTGGTAATTTATGAAGTTGTATCTTTTGGTGACTCAAATCTGTTTGTTGAGGACAAGTAATGCAAATTTTCACGTCTTTCTCCACATCACCATATTGTGTTTTCCACCAAACTCTCTGCTACTCAATTGTCAGCAGCTCTCCCAACAGTATGACCTAATGGTGCATGGTCATATGCTTGATGTAACACTTGAGTTTGCAGTGCTCCAGGTACGAAAATCCATGGCCCACATTTAGCTGATTTACAGAGCATACAACCTTGTGAAAGGTACTGTGGTTATTTACTGTGACTAGGAATTCTGTATCCACAGCTTGTGCCTTTCTCAAATCTGCTAGATTAAATCCTAGTACTTGCAACACTGCAGTTTAGCTACTGAGCATATCCATGTCATACATTTACACAAGGCTGATGAACTCGGTCATACTGAAACTCACTCAGTTTTGGTGCCCATCTTGTTAACAGAGTTGAAGTGTTTTCTATTCCTAACAACCACTTCAAGGATTCGTGATCTGTGACTACTTTAAACTGACAGCCATATTGATAGCAACGGGAATACGAAATACTAATATCAAAGCTAACATTATCTTGTCTGTAGCAGAATAATTGCACTCAGCCTCATTCAACAGGCGAGGCGAATAACGTACTGCACGTTTTTTTCCATCTATAGTTTGACTTCAGATGACGCCTGAAACTGTGAATCTTTTATTTTGAATGAGGATTGCAATAGGAGTTCTGTTCACCACGTATACTACACAAGTGTTAATAAGAAAACGAGGGTGAGCATTGGCCGTGTAAGTACAAATCTTGATTTATGTTGCAAATCGATTTCCAGCACAACGTGACCATCATCAGTGCTAATGTCCGCTGCTCTTGGTCTTGCGGTAGCGTTCTCGCTTCCCAAGCACGGGGTCCCGCGTTCGATTCCCGGCGGGGTCGGGGATTTTCTCTGCCTCGAGATAACAGGGTGTTGTATGTCTTTCATCATCATTTCACCCTCAATCACTCGCAAGTCGCCGTAATGGCATTAAAGAACTTGTGGAGCGAGGCCACCAATGCCATACGCTCATGATCATTATCAGTGCTAATATTAAGTTCCTGTGGACTCACAAATACTAGCAGTAAGATTGCAGTATCTGCCAGGCTGAAGGTAAAAATGCCATTGGGCTGATGATGTTGCTGTGGTGGATCGCTGGAGGATATTCAACTCTTACTGGTGGTTGGCTGAAGGAATTGTTTATACCAATTTCTAGGGATCGCTCACAGCTCGACTGGAAATCCGTTTCAGTTTGCAATTGTGGTCTTGCGTGACAATGGATTTTAAAACAGCTTCTTCTATGGATTCAAGAGGTGTTGGTAAACTCTCAGACTACCCGTCAGTGCTGGAAGATGGGTAGACCGAGCTGTGCTTCAGGAGTCATCAGCGGTCACCAGCTCTGCTACATTTGCTTATCGAATTTTTTACAGGATGTTTACTGCGTAGAAAATTCTCACTAGCTATTGTTGCATCCTACCTGTGTCTCTTGCGTAACATTACGGAAGTAACGAAGGCAGTTCTGCGAGCACTGTTCTAACAGTTGTCTACTGAGTTGCTCTTTGTGTCTCTGAAGAGTGCTGAGGTGGATGTTCTGCCTAACCCAGTAACGATGTTGCAATGTTTATGCTTCCCAGCTGGCAATTGGTGATACTTCTGTGTCGCTGAACATGGAAAAGTTTTTAATCTCTCAACCCTTACCAATTTTTTGTCATAACACAGCGCAATAGTATGGATCATTCACAGTTTGAGCGTTCATGTAACTTCCGTGGATCTCAAGTGTTTTCCATAAACAAAGGTACGCAATAGGCTTATAAAGGATGCTCTAAAATTCACCTTACGAACTTCCAGGACTTGTACAGGGGACTGAGTACATAATATTTAGAACTGGAACCAATGTCCAGAAATGTAGCATTTCTGAGCTACAGCCACTTGAAAACATGTTGTCAACACAACCACTTTTACAGTACATACGTCTGTCGCATAAGTCTGTGACATTTTTGTTCTGCATGTTGGTATTCTGGTTGATATGAATTTATTTATCGACTGTAACTTTGTATTTGTAGTAAACCGTTGCTTTTTGAGTTTACATATTATCTTTTTCTCATTTGGAGATGATGAGTGGAGCTGTGGAGGCTAGAAAGTGGAGTGCCAAGTGTAGGAATCAGAACATTTCCGACATATTCTTCTGTTTGTGTTCAGTAGAAGGGTGACAGCTGTGGAGACAGCCAGAAACATTTGCACTACGTATGGGGATAATGTCATTGGGCAGAGCATGGCAAGAGAATGGTTTTCGCGTTTTGATCAGAATTGTTTTGACATTAGTGACTCTCCATGATCAGGGCTTTGATGGATATCGCTTAAAGACATTAATCTCGTACGATGAACGACGTCATTTTACTCTGAAACTGGCAAATGCGGCGAACTGAAATCATTCCATCATTGCGTGACATTTGCGTGCAGTGGCGAAGGTTGAAAAATTGAGTCTACGGGTACCGCAAGCTCGAAGCCAAAATTATATAAATCAGCAGGTGTCCATATGTACACTCTGCTTGCTTGTCATTAAATAGATCGTGAACAACACCAACCATTCCTATGCTGTGTCGTTACTGGTGACGAGAAATGATGTTTTATGCTAACATAAGGGAAAGAAGAAAATGGCTGAGCCCAAACTAAGCTACAACTCCCCATACAAATACTTGCACTCATCTACAAAAAATAACAATATTCATTCGATGGTATAGCGATGCTTTGGTGTACTACGAAGTGGTACCCCAGGGTGTGAACATCACTGATGACACATATTGTTAACAGCTGAGATGTCTTGCAGACACAATCCAAGAACAATGGCCAGGAAGACTGCAAGAAGTTATGCTATTCCATGATAATGCCTGCCCGCATTCTGCTTGGCAAACAACACTATATTATATAAGTTGGGTTGGGGAGTCATTTTGTGTGAAAGTTATGCACACGATCTTGTGCCCTCAGTTTTTCACCTTTTCCAATCTCTATCGAACACTCTTCAAGAAACTTCTATCCTGAATGAAACAGCAAACGTGGCTCGATAAATTCCTCACCTCAAAACCAGGTGATTTCTACAGCCATAGAATCGAAAAGTTACCCAAACATTGACGGACTATTGTAAATAGTGATGGAGAATACACTATTGATGGTTAATGACTCTGTTATGTGTATCTGTTGTGTTTATTAAACTTATAGAAAAATGCTACGAACTAATGCGCCAGCCTCATATATTTGAAGCCATTATTCAAATTCAAATATCGACTCATATCTGTGAGATCAGTTTGCCGTAAATCATCTGATTCTCATGTTATGACATGTCTATGTGGATAATTTTTCCGTGCGGGTTTTCTGAAGCTCAAGAACAATTGCCTCCATATTCACTTGATGATACATCTTTCTCAATGCTCTGTAATCACTGATGTGATCACATTTGTGTGAACTGCATTCCCTGCTATGGCTGACTGATGCTGTGGGTAGTTGTAACCACTCCATGATCATATTTGGATCATTGTAGCATACATATACAGGGTGTTACAAAAAGGTAAGGCCAAACTTTCAGGAAACATTCCTCACACACAAATAGAGAAAAGATGTTATGTGGACATGTGTCCGTAAACGCTTAATTTCCATGTTAGAGCACATTTTGGTTTTGTCAGTATGTACTGTACTTCCTCGATTCACCGCCATGAATTCATACGGGATACTCTACCTGTGCTGCTAGAACATGTGCCTTTACAAGTACGACACAACATGTGGTTCATGCACGATGGAGCTCCTGCACATTTCAGTCGAAGTGTTTGTACGCTTCTCAACAACAGATTCGGTGACCGATGGATTGGTAGAGGCGGACCAATTCCATGGCCTCCACGCTCTCCTGACCTCAACCCTCTTGACTTTCGCTTTTGGGGACATTTGAAAGCTCTTGTCTACGCAACCCAGGTACCAAATGTAGAAACTCTTCGTCCTCGTATTGTGGACGGCTGTGATACAATACGCCATTCTCCAGGGCTGCATCAGCGCATCAGGTATTCCATGAGACGGAGGTGGATGCATGTATCCTCGCTAACGGAGGACATTTTGCACCTTTCCTGTAACAAAGTGTTTCAAGTCACGCTGGTACGTTCTGTTGCTGTGTGTTTCCATTCAATGATTAATGTGATTTGAAGAGAATTAATAAAATGAGCTCTAACATGGAAAGTAAGCGTTTCCGGACACATGTCCACATAACATATTTTCTTTCTTTGTGTGTGAGGAATGTTTCCTGAAAGTTTCGCCGTACCTTTTTGTAACACCCTGTATAATCCACAGGTATTCAGTCTTTTACGCTGAATGTCAGTTCCTTACCAAATGTGCCATTTAAAGTGTGCTTGATAATATTATTCTGTTTCTTACTTTCATAGCCTTTTATTCGACCTTTTGGGCTGTTGCCCTACCTATGTGCGTAAGCCATACGTAATATTTTGGCACATACTTGCTTCCCTATCGGTAGATACTTTCAGGACATGAAGTTTTGAAGAATATTATCTATCGTAAACCAGATGTTCTTTCAAATTTCGTGTACCTGGCCAGTTTTGCGTCCTCGGTTAACTCTATAAGGTGAGTACGATAGATGTCTAACTCTCTATCATGGTTTCCATTAATTAAATCGATAATAGTGTTTCTTCCCTCTTCTTATTCTGTTCTGTTACCGCCATCAATAGCTGGCGTGAACATTTTTAGACTTTCCGTTACTGGTTTAAACGTTTCTGAGAGAAACTTTTCTCGTTTCCGCTGTGTTAATTTTAGCAGTCATTATATCTGTCGGATAGCATTCTGCATTTCACAAGGGAACCTTCCCATCGCACCCCCCTCAGATTTAGTTATAAGTTGGCACAGTGGACAGGCCTTAAAAACTGAACACAGATCAATCGAGAAAACAGGAAGAAATTGTGTGGAACTATGAAAAAAATAAGCAAAATATACAAACTGAGTAGTCCATGCGCAACATAGGCAACATCATGGAGAAAATGAGCTCAGGAGCGCCGTAGTCCCGTGGTTAGTGTGAGTAGCTGCGGAACTAGAGGTCCTTGTTTCAAGTCTTCCCTCAACTGAAAATTTTACTTTCTTTATTTTCGCAAAGTTATGATCTGTCCGTTCGTTCATTGACGTCTCTGTTCACTGTAATAAGTTTAGTGTCTGTGTTTTACGACCGCACCGCAAAACCGTGCAATTAGTAGACGAAAGGACGTGCCTCTCCAATCGGAACCGAAAACATTTGATCGCAAGGTCATAGGTCAACCGATTCCTCCACAGGAAAACACGTCTGGGGACGGCATGTGCGTCACATGACAGGAATATGTTGTCGACCCACCTAACTTGTACACTTAGCGAATGGGTAAAAAGATTCTTCTACCTTGCCCGATTTAGGTTTTCTTGTGGATGTGATAATCACTCCCAAAAAAGTGATGAAAACATAAGAGTTTGTCACACAAACTGAAAATGAAAAATTAAACTTTTCGCTCGAGGGAAGACTTGAACCTAGGACCTGTCATTCCGTAGGTGCTCTCTTTAACCACGGGACCACGGCGCTCCTTAACTGCACCTCTCCTTCATGTTGCCTATGTTGGCATTGACTACTCAGTTTGTATATTTTACTTATTTTTTTCACAGTTTCACACAACTTCTTCCTGTTTTCTCGATTGATCTGTGTTCAGTTTTTCAAGGCCTATCCACTGTGCCAACTTATAACTAAATCTGAGGGGTGCGATGGGGAGATTTCCTTGTCAGTAACTTTACTCTTTGTCACCTATATGCTGTTGTATACTTACCAAGTTTTTGTGATGGTATACAATTTACATACACTCTGAGAACACTGGTGCTGATGGGGGTCAAATGCTTTAGCTATCAGGACAGTATATATATACATATCATTTAGTTTTGTGTTGAGTTCTTCAAATTTTTATCTGCTGTATAGTTAACACTGCTGGATTCCGATACTCAACCAACCGAACATCTCGTTTTCTACCTACTGCTGGGATCAATTTTTCCATTTGCTTCTTTTTGCGGTGATTGTCTCGATTTTTCTGTCAATGTATAGAAACAAGTGCTCCACACCCTTGGAACTATAATATTGTTTGAAACACGTGCAAATATGTCCATAGTCTACAGTAAACTGATACTGTTGCATATTGGTGCACTACCTTTTAGAAACTCCTGGAAGTCGTGTTTATATCGACCATTATTCAATGTTCTTGTTTTATGTCTCATCAGAAAACCATACTGCATCTATTTCCAGCAATCAGTGCATATGGTAACGGATTCATTGAATGCTATGTTGGCTCCAGCGTGCACTTGGTAAACATGTTTTAAATTTGTATTGCCCTATTTGAACGTGATAATAAAGTTTCCATTATCCCTCATGAACTGTTATGGTATCTGATTCAACTAAAATACATCTGATTTCATATGATGCCTGAGACTAAAATATTTGATTCCCCGCTAAGTGTCATCAAATACGAATACACTTACCAGACTGTTGCCGAATGTCTGGTACGTTACTCCACCAATGTCATGCAAAATTTCCTGTAATAGTTGATATTAAATTCTTCATGCTTCATATTTAATTTGAAATAGGTTATTTAAGGTATATATTCATGCTCAAAGCTAATCCCTACAGGATATCTTAACGGTGACAGTATAGTATTATTCTTCCCATAGTCATATGGTCCAAGAATGAAATCACATATATTAATGGGAAGCAGTGAATTATTCCTCTTGTTGTTTTCCTGGTTGCCAGTGTCATTGCAGGACTACTCACATACTGTAATACGCTTGTGTAGAGCTTGCTTTGTCCACTAGGTCACAATGATAACTGTTCATTTACCTTAGCATATGTGAATTTTATACAGAAATAAGTAATGCATCTGTTGTACATTCCTTATTTTATAAAGTCTTATATATAACATATTTTGTGAAAATAATGAAATAAAAGTCTATTTCTGTGGCTATAACAGCACTGTTGTATCATTTATTTCCATATCCTTCAATGCACAGCATCAATCAAAGACTTGGTATTTTCTGATGGTCGACAAGTTTCCCTTGCGATGTCCAGCACATTGGCTCACAATTAATCAGAGAACCAGCAAACATAGGACTACCAGCTTATCTAACTCTCTAGGCCATCATGTATTGTGTAGGTAGTAAGAATTAGATTTATAAAGGTCTGCTCCTGTAAATGTGTTCACTTTCTTTCGTTAAATATTTTAAATGTTCGTAGGAAGTCCCCTACAGAGATTGTATATTCACTCTGTATCGTCAAGGGCAAGAGTGCATTTCCATGGCACAAAGTAAAACCCAGCCTTTAATCACCACACAGACAATTCCACTCATTCAGGGATAAAGTTACTTTGATGTCTCTATATTATGGGTTTTCAAATACCACCAACGAGTAGAATTCATTATCAAACTTCATATCCACTCTTACTCATTTAGTGCCATACTTGTTGAAAAGGTATGTGTGGTTTCATAACATTATTTGAACATTGGGCAACTGCTGCTGATGTGAGTAGAACAAATTAGTAGACATATTGTACCTTTATTATCATCAACATTTCTTATTTATCATTTATGCAGATACTTACACGATGACTGCCTTGCTGCTATTTCCCTTGACATGTTCACCCATTGACAGTAGCCACATGACTGGCTGAAAAGGTTATCACTAGCTGTAAATATGCAAGTTGTGGTACTATGAATAGTGCTATTATCACTTACACTTAGCAGTAGGCGTGTACTGGCATTAGCCTCTGTGTGTCTCAAAGGCAAAGCAGCAAGCAATGAGCCTAGGTGTATACAGCCTAATGTAGATGGTGTAATTTCATTGTATCTGCCAGTGTTAAATATTATGCCGATGTACGCTGCAAATACGCGATGTGTGTGTGTGTGTGTGTGTGTGTGTGTGTGTGTGTGTGTGTATGTGTGTGTGTGTGTGTGTGTGTGTTAAAAGTGAAGCAGAAATGGATGAAATACTTACTGATAGGTATTTCGACTTCACTACTTCTCATGTGAAATTTTAGCAAATGGAACATGCTATGTTGCTGGAACTGATCAGGTAATGTATGTTCTCACTATTCGGTAGCATTGCCATTAATTGTTGAATAATATTCCTTCTGTCTACAGTCATAGTTATCACGCTTATCCATTCTTGATGCAGAAAGTTGTGAGCACATTTCTGTGATATGTGTTCACGAGAAAATTATTAAAGTCTTCTTTTGCTCAGTGCAAGCTTCTCTTTAGTTGAACACATGAGACCTGGACTTACACATAGAAAGTGATGCAAGTAGACAATAAAAATTACTTGAATGGTAGGGTGCTAAACTTGTGCGCCATTGCCCATTCTGAATTGTTGCAAAAGCGGGTGACGCCATTGACCATAAGGAGGAGGATTAGGGTGGAAAATCCTTGAATAATATTATTGTTTGGGGCTCTGATGGTGGTAACAGCGATTCCAGGAAAACAGCCGATGCTGATTTCATCAGTTCCAGAAATGATGTTGATAACGTCAACAACTTTCTGCCCATAACCTGCAGTGCCTTTCTACTAACCATCACCTAAGTGGTACTCCTTGTTCAAATATCGTTGAACTGGTCGCAGATGCTGTAAGGTATATAATGACGACAGTCTCGTCATGCTCACCACATAAAATGGTCCTAAAATACCTCCTGCAACTAACTGACCAGCTGACTGAGGCTAATTGGTTACTTAGGCAAGGTTTACAAAGGTTAATTCAGGCTGTAAAATCGTTAAGAAAGCTACAATATCTTCGATTGTAGCTGATAAATATTACCATATTTAATACCTTCATCTTACTCTCTAGACTATTCCGATAAAAGTTCACTATACTCTTACATATATTTAATACTTTAATGCAAAATGTGGCCATATCAATAATACTTCATTAAACCAAGTTAATTCGAAGGACAACGCCTCCTTGATGGATAGAACTTAACACAAGGCAGTTCAAATCTGATTAAAGAGATCGCACCTTTAATCTTGCATTTATAAGTGAAATTACCACCATCTTTAATTGTTTATAGTTCCCAAGGTACATATTTAAGAAAGCTGTTCCAGTAATGACAAAGTGCATTGCTGACGTGATACACACATTTGCGTTATAACATGTGACCTCAGATTCTCACTGTGACACAGAGGGAGAATTCTATCGCTGTTACTGTAACTGATATGTTCTTTCAACTAACAGTACTTCAACTTAACAATTTAATAAAAATCTGTTGTCACACGATGCAGCGAAAAAGATGGCGGCTGTGTCATGATCTTTGAGTCGCTAATATTATTGAGCCTCTGATGCACTGCAGCGTGGTAGATTCCTTGCTGGGGGAGCGGTGTTATTGTTCTACGAAGACTGCTTTGCCACAGCAAGATAGTGGCCGAGATCTCTTTCATTAGAACATGATTGATGAAAATTCAAATAAAACATTGTAGCGGCTGCATCATGCTGTTTGGTATCAAAACACACTGTAAAAGAACTCTCAACTATTTCCACAAAGTGTGGAGGATAGGATATGTACGGTAATAAATTTTTCAAGGACAGATCAGATACCTCCATCAGTTGCATTTGCGCAACTATGTTTAGCATTGTAGATCTTCTCTTTATTACTTCATTTATAATTAATTGATTGGAAGATTAGGCTAATGGCACAATTGAAACTCACTTTTGAAACAGTTCACAGTTTGACGCACAGTACAATATTGGTTAGTTTTGCACTCTTCACTCCGTGAAACTTTACAGTTGACAGTCACTATTTTGCCATAAGTATCACGAAAATAGTTTGTTTTGATGTTCTAATAAATCACGTTTTAATAGTGCTCTCGTAATGAGACTGCTTTGGGGTGCTGAGTATTGGAAGTATTTCGGTTCCTTCATCCTGTCGTTTTCTGCTGTAATCTTGAAATATCTTCTCTTTTATAGTTCTTGGTTCTTCTTCAAGGTCTTCACCATCTGCCTCTAGCCGGGAAATAAAAGTTTGTCTCCACAGTATTAGTATATTACAGCAATAGTTTTCCACGACGTTTTGACTCCTACAGTACTTGCCCATCGACATAGAATTACGGCGTTCTCATTCGCAGACGCTGTCCTAGAGATGTTACACGCTTCTCCTGCCACCGGTACTGACACTGTACTTCTTTCTACAAACAAGCCGATGCTTCCCAAATTTATTCGACACTCGCACCCGACCACTTAACGCTTCTGAGTCCCAACGTTAGACTGCTGGATCATCAAATTCAAATGTCACTTCCTCGCTCATAAATTTCTGTTGTTACACAGGTCCATTATTATTTCCTAACAGTCGCCAAGGCTTGCAGGAAAACACGGAGACTATGTACAATTACCCCGAAAATAATGTTACACATTAAATAACTATTTCTTCACATAAACGTAATTGTAGAATAATTAAAAGAAAAGAAAGAAAATCAAAATTCTAATACTATATTACAATGCGTTGCTATGGAATATTAATCCGTTGGTGAGGCTGTTGCATAGTAATTGATGGGGTGAAAATATGTTAGTCAAACTACGACCCTTCTTGAAAAGGGGAATGAGATGCGCTCTCTTCCTGTCGCTAAATACCCATCATTGCTCCAGCTATCTATGCCAATCTTTTGCTGGAAGGGGAGCAAGTTGTTACGCATAATCTCTGTTGTACCTTACCGGTATCTCATTTGGTGCACTAACAAGCGACTGTAGTGGCTTTTCTATTCCGCGACCACTTATCTCAATGTCTTCCATTTCTAAGTTCGTACAGTGATTGAAAGAATGCACTGTATAACGTTTACCCATGATGAAGCAGATTCGGAAGACTGAATTCAGTACGTTAACCTCCTATCCGACATCTTTCGTTTCGTTGCCTTTATTTATGTAAAATTTCATACCGCTTACCGATTTCACGTAAGATAAAAATTTCTTGTAGTTATAAGGAACATGTCAAAATTTCTTATGGTTATAAGGCACATCAGTTATCAAAATTTTTCTTTGAGAGTCTGTGGACGCCTCTCTCAATACTCTCTTTGCGTTTATTTTCGTTTCATTTGGATTTGATTCGCCAGCTTGGTTTAGACTTCTCTTCAGACTGTGATATAGCTCTCGTTGTTTACACATGGTTATCCATGGTGGGCCTTTCCCATTACTTAGAACATTGCTTGTAGCCGTATTGAACGTTGTTCTAAAACTTGATCTAGTTGGGCTTCATATCTTCGTCCTCAGCAATGAATATTTGATATTGAAAACTCAGATACTCAACAATTTACTTGTTGTCTCTCTTTCCAAGCAAGAATGCCATTCTACCTAGGTCATTGATTCTCTCCGTCCTTAAGATCACTGGAGCCCTCATCTGCGTTAACTGATGCGGAATGTTTTCATCTGCCTTTTGCTAGGAGATCTACGACTTAAGCGTCACGAGTTAGCTCTCCACCCATACGAGGAAATTTTCGAGAAGACATTCGCAATATAGTCACAAGAATCCCTGTCTCTGGCACCAATTTTGATCACATGACTCTCCCGTTCTGTAGATGTCAAGCTGAAGTCTCCTGTTATTACAGCAGTGTGATCAGCTGTATTCTCTAAACTCTACTGGTTCTATCTAAAGCGCTCTGCCATTACAGTTCCTGACGCAGGGAGTCTGTAAAAGCAACCGAATACCACTTTTGTCCCACCTTTGATGCTTAGATTCATGCAGATTATTTCTTGTACAGTATCCGTTATACTCCATTAGAGATTATCGAATCCTTTACTGCAATAAACACGCTGCAGCAGTTGGCGTCTAAACTATTCTTACAATAAATATTTCAATGTGTATTTAGGATTTTATAGCTATACACTTCTGGTAACACCAGCATTCATTCCATAAAACTATTGGGAGTTATTACTTTAAGAAGTGATAATATTTCTTGGTATTACTATGGATGCTCCTGCATATGTCCAACATTGCCTTAACCATTCCTGTTTCCGATTTGTGAAGACGAACGCTCTCTGAGAATGATGTGGATGACATGTCTTCGATTTCGGCAGGCAGTTCATTTTGGATCCCAACCGGGGGGGGGGGGGGGATTGTTCTACTAAAAACCCGCTATACGTACCACAGGTACTCGACTATCCTGGTAGCCGAATCCTGTGCGCAGCGAATGCCTGACCTAACGACGGTGGCCCAACAATTCTTCACCCAGTAGCGGAGGTCGAGTAAATTGCGTACGACTTTGTCGCAGACTCGTCTGAACCTCTATCACTCTCCTCCAAACCAGAGCGATCAACTATGGGTACATTGATACAAATAATGAGCTTAGACAGCACCCCGCGTGCGAAACTAGCCGCCTTCTTCAAATCAGCCAACCGTACGTAAGCACTCGTGTATGGCCTCAGAACTGATGCGACATGGGTCATTCGTGTCGATGTGAGCAATGACTTGCAGCCATTTGCGCCCACAGCGTTCGGTAGCCGCTGGCAAAATGTCCTCCGCGTCACGCAAGAGACCTTCCAGCAAACGTACCGAGTTCACACTAGCAAGTTTTTCCGACCTACTGGCATTGTCTTGAGAGACTCCATTAAGTGCATAACGCTGGAGCTTCCAATAACACTAGCATACCGACTCTCTGGACTTGCCCGAACTGGGCTACTGGACTAACAAGGGAGACATCCTGTGTGGCATCAAATGGGAACACATCATTGTCTACCACTCACTCTCGAGTGCAGACATGTGATATGTCGCGTATCCAATGTATGATGAACATTACGTATTTCGTTACATCTAATGTAATTGTTTTTGCTTCATTCACTCGATAATCCTTCTCCATCTGTACAGTTTTCTTCTTCCTTGTGATTTCGACAACTCAGATCGGAGTTCTTAGATTCCATGTGTCTGTTGCCCTCCTTATACAGACATATTTTCCAACCCTATGTACCATACATATTCTACGATTTCTTCAATTAATCGTCTAGCCTGCAGGTATATATCTGTTCATCATTACTGATGCTACGCAGATGTGAAGATTATTTTTTATCACTTATTTTTTTATCTAAATCAGTGACCATATATCATGTTTGTTATCCTTTAACACATTTTTAAGTTTTATCGGTTTTCTCTCTTACAAACCGTAGTTTTAACGTTTTTATGGATTTTAATAGAATATATTAGCAAGTAACTTACGCCGTAGCTTTCACTTCTTTATGTGCTATCTTCTTATTTTTATTCTTGTAGATACAGTCCATTCTTGATTACAATAAATGCATGTTTTATAAATCTAGTAACCTACTTTTGATTAACAACAAAGTAGTGGAACTAGTGCAGTCCAGCATTGCCTAGTATATCCTGTGTATAATATAACTAAATATTTGTGGGTATATTCGTCCATTAAATTGCAACATCGACAACACAGCATCTCCCCTACATTTTCCAGCATCCACCAACCCCCATGCCATTTTGTTTGCTACAGTTAATTCATTTGCACACATTTTTGAGTATGATCGTGTTACGTCTGTCTCTGACCATTTTGTACAATTTCTTTTCCTAAATAATTCTACAAAATATGTAATCCAAAAGAGGTGAACAACAATGTTTCGTTTCTCTTTCTTCAGTGCCCAGTACATGGAATCAGATATTCATCTTTCCTGTATATTTAACCATTCTTTATTGCATTACAATAGTTAATGCTTACAAGTCAATAAAGCAAATTGATATTACTATGTGTACAAGTAATTTGGCACATTTACTTATCACTTACACGTACTTCAGATTGACACTAATCAACTAGATCATCCTTAAAGGTTTCTTTCTTAGTGATAAAGGAGTTTTAATATGCAATGTTTTATTGTAGGCTGTGCTCACTGTAGTATTTATAAAGAATGTAGTTACTTTATCGAAAAATGTGTTTTCTATCCCTTCCTTTGGAGTCATCATTCTTCTGAGTGGTTTGACGCGGTCCACTAAGAATTCGTATCCTGTGCTACCCTCTTCATCTAGGAGTAGCAATTGCACCCTACATCCTCAATTATTTGTTGGACTTACTCAAATTCCTATCTTCCTCTACTGTTTTTACCCTCTACAGTTTCCACTAGTATCATAGAGGTTATTCCATGACGTCATATCAATGCCCTATCATGCTGCCCTTCTGCTTGTCATTGTGTTCCATATATTCCTTTCTTCGCCGATTTTGTGCAGAAGAGCCTCACTCTCTATTTTTTCAGTCCACCTAATTACAACATCCTTTTATCGCACCCCATCTCAAACGCTTCGATTCTCTTCAGTTCCGGTTTTCCCATAGTCCATGTTTCACTACAATACCCTGGTATACTCCATACTCACATCCTCAAAAATTTCTTCTTAAAATTAGCACCTATGTATGATACTGGTAGAGTTCTCTTGGTCAGGAATGCCGTCTTTGCCTGCTTTAATCTGCATTTTGTGTCCTTCTTCCCTCATTCGTCAAGGATAATTTTGCTTCCAAGGTAGCAGAATTCCCCAAATTCGTGATCACCAATTGTGATGTTAAGCTTTTCTCTGTTCTCATTCCTGCCACATTTCATTATCTTCATGTCTTTTCCGGTTTACTCCCAATCATTATTCTATACTTATTACGCTGTTCACCCCATTCAGCAGATTGTGTAGCTACTCTTCATTTGCTTTGAGGATAGCAATGTGACCAGCTAATTTTTTCATGAATATCCTTTCACTCGTCTTTTTAATCCAGCTCTTGAACTTTTGTTTTATTTACGCCGTTGCTTATTCTATGTATCGATTGAACATAAGGGGAGAAAGAGTGTGCTCCTGTCTTACTCTTTTTTTTTATCCATTTTCTTTAATCGTTCTTATTCTTCCAGTCTTATTGTTTCCACTTAGTTCTCGTGAGTGAAATGTATTACCTGCTTTTCCCTTTAGCTTACTCTTATTTTTGTCAGAATTTGGAACATCTCGCACCATATTACATTGTCGAATATTTTTTCCTTGTCGATAAATCATATGACTTGCATCCATTAACAAGCGGAACGTCAGAACTGCCTCTCTGGCGCTTTTACCTTTCCTACATCCAAACTGATCGACCCTGCTGACCCTGCTGACACCATGAAGACAAACGCCAAATTTGAACGAAATGTACTACATGCTTCGATATCAAAATGATTCAGCGCTAGTGCAGCCAGTACGCGTAACGCTATACACGTAAGAAAGGATTACATAGCGGTTTTCTCATTACCGCAGTCGCACTGTAATGATGGTGCTTTGTCAGAAGATCGAGTTATGCGTCGTGTATGAAGAGAAAGTACGTATGAGCTCTTTTTGTAAACTTGACTGCGACAGAATCGTCGCCTATCGAGACTGCAGTCTACCGTTTCTCGACAGCGGAGCTCACGTTAGCCGGATCGCACAATTGTCACGCAATCGATGATTTCAGGCGAATCGTAATCAGTGGCATGCCAGATTTCAATGCCGTACATGACTAGCGCCGAGAGGGCAGATACATTATTTGTCCAACTGTTTTTCAAATGGTTCAAATGGCTCTGAGCACTATGGGACTCAACTGCTGAGGTCATTAGTCCCCTAGAACTTAGAACTAGTTAAACCTAACTAATCTAAGGACATGACAAACATCCATGCCCGAGGCAGGATTCGAACCTGCGACCGTAGCGGTCCTGCGGTTCCAGACTTGTCCAACTGTGCAGTATCGTACATGCACCTTTAGTAACTCTAATCAGGAAATCACTGATTTACAGCAAGACCAGTACCCATACAAACACTGCGACGACACATGAACCAAAGTGGACTGTTAGCAGGAACCATTTGTTGGGGCTCCCCTTGACGTAGTGGCAGAGAAGCGCGCGTACAGTGGTCAGCTAAGCGACAATATCAGGTGCAGGAGAGGCACCATGTCAGCTTTTGATACGAGTCTTGTTTCTGGTATCACGGTGGTCTTATGTGTGAGTGAAGGCTCTGAGAAAAGCGAACGTTGTCAGATTACATTTACGTTCTCCATTTGGACTCTTCACCTATTGTGGTGGTATAGTGTGACACTAAGTACAGAACACGACCTACTCTGGTTCGCATAGCTGATTCTGAGTTGTGTTAAGGCCATGTCGGCACTCTGTTATCGAGGTCTTCTTCACATCTTTCAGGAAAGTTACGGAGAGAGTAACATATACCACTTCTCAGCCAGTACAACTTACAAGCTCTGGCGTAGAGACATTAACAAACCGTTATCAACGTTCTGTTCAATACAATGTACAGTTGCGATATTGGTGCCAGGGGTGGTTCTTCAGGACACTAATTGTGTAATCTGTAGCCCCCTGTTGCAACTACAACCGTAGATCAGGCTTTGCAAACTAGGAGCATTCAGGCGAACAGCATATGAAATACTACCACTGGATGCTGGAGTCTTGACAACACAGCGTGTTGCAATATCACCCTCTGCCGTATAAGTGAAGTAAGTTCCCACATACCTTAGTACAACGATGCGCTTCCGTGGTTACCTACGTGACCAGAGACGGGCTCCTGTTACAACTTAGCTGGCCCCAGCGACTGTAAGCTCAACCCATAGCAGTCCAATGTGGGGCGAAGCTAGCCACTGGCCCATCAACCACCGCTAGACCTGATGGCTCCTTGACACGAAACGGTCTCGCCAAATGGCGACCACAACTAGGGTGTCCTTGTCTGGCACTGCAGGCGAGTCCAAATGTTCTGGATTCGGCGTGGTGCGTTTTTGCACCTCGCTTCCTGCTGACGCCCGCTGCCGCTTAAGTTCTCTGCACCGAGCGAGGTGGCGCAGTGGTTAGACACTGGACTCGCATTCGGTAGGACGACGGTTCAATCCCGCGTCCGGCCATCCTGATTTAGGTTTTCCGTGATTTCCCTAAATCGCTCCAGGCAAATGCCGGGATGGTTCCTTTGAAAAGGGCACGGCCGACTTCCTTCCCCATCCTTCCCTAATCCGATGAGACCGATGACCTCGCTGTCTGGTCTCCTTCCCCAAATAACCCAACCCAACCCTAAGTTCTCTGCTTGCGGCGGGCACATTCGTAGCATCAGCAAGGATACATCGCCAGCCACAGCTCTTCCACTGAGACAGCACCCGCTGCCTAGCGTACACACACACAGCTGCAAGGCCACGCACAAAGTGCGGAGTTACGCTGAGGTGGCATTCCGCTACCTGGCTCACCACACACACAGCAGGGATGCCGACAACTACCTCGGAACAGAAGTCGTGCAGAGCAAAAATGTTAAAAATGAATGAGCTCTCCTGATACCGCAGTCGCCTGATAGTGGCAGACCACGACACACAGTTCCTGCGTATGCCATTCCTAATCAGAAGTGACCCTACCGACTTGTAGTGATGTGTGAATTACCGACATTATTGCACCCCAAAATCACCAACATAGTCATGTCCTGGTTCTGTTACACGTATATGTTCATACATAATAATTTCCTTATTTTCTACCCTTCCTAGTGTTGCAATTTTATGAGCAAAAATATTTTTCCTTATTGGTGCTCATGTCTCTGCACATTTTACGGCGCTTAGAACATCATGAATTTGTTAACAGATCTTTCTCAAAATGAAAAGTCTATCTCTCATTCCAATAAGACGCCTCCTCGTCTAATGTTTTTTGTCAAAACGTAATAGTAAACATTACTACTTTAACGATTACTTTGTAACTCAACGTTGTTTGTCCCAGGTTTTATGTCTTTTCTTTGCTGTAGCAATTTTCGACGTTGTCACACTACCGTGACATGCCAGTATTGGCGCAAAATGTTCTAAAGTGTGTGAAATCTTTTGGGACTTAACTGCGAAGTTCGGCAGTCCCTAAGCTTATGCACTACTTAACCTAAATTATCCTAAGGACAAACACACACACCCATCCCCCGGGAGGACTCGAACCTCCCCCGGGATCAGCCGCACAGTCCATGACTGCAGCGCCTGAGACCGCTCGGCTAGACCCGCGCAGCCCCAGTATTGGCACAGCGCCATTATCTAGCACCGAAATGACGTCACAGGCGTCTAAAAACGTGAAATGCCTTTCTAATTCCAAAAGGACACATCCTCGGTACTTTGCCACATATGGCTGTTGTAGTGTGCTACAGTGTATAAGAACTTTATATTTTAAATGTTTCGTTTTTTGTGTAAAATTCGGCTATTCGTGTCTCGTCTATAGAATGCTTCGATCCGTTCGTCTGCCAAAGTATACCATGTCGGTATACGTCACTTTTTCATAAAACAACAGTCGTCGCCAGTTTACTTCGCGTAGCTGAAAGCTTAATCAACGTGTAACCATTCGTTTGACGGCTCAGCAATTGTAGTAGTTTCTCAAGAACATCCTCGTTATATAGTAGCAGACTCATCTATGTCATGTCTACGGACTCAAAGGTACTAACGTTTTCTCTTTTGTTCTTAATTCATCTTGCACAACTGATAGTGTGTCTCTACACTCTGCAGTCACAAAGAAATAAAAACTTCCGAGTGAGGTATTGTGGAGGTTATGGCAGAATAATTACGCAGTAACCGTCCCAGTACGGATGTCTTAGTCGACAACAACCTCCAGAACTGAGCAGCTGAACGATAACCGAAGGTGCTCACTAGCAGTATGACGCTAGTTTCCCAACTCTCTCTCCACACAGCAGACATTTTACTGTGTTCTCGTTCTCGAAATTACGCTGCCAGCGTCAGAACTGTAACGCTATGGAGAATGACGGTGACAAACGTCAAATTGGCATGAAGAGTACTACATGTCTGGATATCAGATGATTAGCATTGGAGTGCAAGCGCAACAGGTAGGTGGGAGTGCGATCGTCCACATTCTGTGTACAGGAAAAGATTATACGGTAGATTTATCACTCAGAAACTGCATGAGAATGTTGGTCATTTGTGATTGTATTGTTGTTGTTGTGGTCTTCAGTCCTGAGACTGGTTTGATGCAGCTCTCCATGCTATTCTATCCTGTGCAAGCTTCTTCATCTCCCAGTACCTACGGCAGCCTACATCCTTCTGAATCTGCTTAGTGTGTTCATCTCTTGGTCTCCCTCTACGATTTTTACCCTCCACACTGCCCTCCAATGCTAAATTTGTGATCCCTTGATGCCTCAAAACATGTCCTACCAACCGATCCCTTCTTCTAGTCAAGTTGTGCCACAAACTTCTCTTCTCCCCAATCCTATTCAATACCTCCTCATTAGTTACGTGATCTACCCACCTTATCTTCAGCATTCTTCTGTAGCACCACATTTAGAAAGTTTCTATTCTCTTCTTATCTAAACTAGTTATCGTCCATGTTTCACTTCCATACATGGCTACACTCCATACAAATACTTTCAGAAACGATTTCCTGACACTTAAATCTATACTCGACGTTAACAAATTTCTCTTCTTCAGAAACGATTTCCTTGCCATTGCCAGTCAACATTTTATATCCTCTCTACTTCGACCATCGTCAGTTATTTTACTCCCTAAATAGCAAAACTCCTTTACTACTTTAAGTGTCTCATTTCCTAATCTAATACCCTCAGCATCACCCGATTTCATTTGACTACATTCCATTATCCTCGTTTTGCTTTTGTTGATGTTCATCTTATATCCTCCTTTCAAGACATATGTGTGTGTAAGAGAGAAAGAGAGAGAGAGAGAAAGAGAGAGAGAGAGAGGGGGGGGGGGACTTAAAGTAAAGAGTTAAGATTTAGAACATAGAACACTTATCTTCACTGTACAAAATGATGAAGAGAGAAATAAATATTATTTAAAAGAATATCTGACTGTCCTTCTCTTCTTCTTAGCCTGCAGCATCTTCACTGCACCAGTGTTTAGCATCTTTCGTTAATAGTTGCAGCTAGGTAGCGATGTATAGCCAGGATAGGATTATTCTTTGTGCTGACAGGTTAAGTAACGCAGGGTATGTCCTACTAACTATGTCCAAGATTGTATATGTATGATTAAATTACGATGGCATCGTTTTCCGTAAAATATTCTTTTAAATAATATTTATTTCTCTCTTCATTATTTTGTACAGTGAAGATAAGTGTTCTATGTTCTAAATCTTAACTCTAAGTCCCCCCCCCCCCCCCCCTCTCTCTCTCTCTCTCTCTATCTCTCTCTCTCTCTCTCTCTCTCTCTCTCTCTCTCTCTCTCTCTCACACACACACACACACAAACACACACACACAATCAAACACAACATTTACAATTATTGGTGATTGTCGCCAAAATTACATCAATAGTTTTCTGGCTGCCTTATTGTAGTCTGACTGTCCTCTTCTTCTTAACCTGCAGCATCTTCACGGCCATCATCTTCACCGATTAACTGTGCGCCGAGTTTATGAGATCAGTTTTTCCTTAGCAGTCTATTTCTGTTTTTAACGTTGAGGAGGATGGTCTCTTGCCCTCTTACCAATTTCACCAGTGGACCAAATGTAAACCTTAGTTGCCGCTTTCTTGTACCTATCTCTGACGATTCTTCACCTCATATCTTCATTAGCTCCCGTATTTATTTGCAGACTTGCACCAGTGTTTAGCATCTTTCGTTAATAGTTGCAGCTAGGTTGCGATGTATAGCCAGGACAGGATTATTCTTCGTGCTGACAGGTTAAGTAACGCAGGGTATGTCCTACTAACTATGTCCAAGTGTTTTTCTTGATTGCGGAACAGTAGTTTTGACCTACTTGTAGACCGATGTTAGTGTAATATGCAGTCCTGCTGGTCTCCAAATAATAGCCAGTTCCCTTCTACACTATTCCCATATAATGTTGTTCTCTTCATAGACGTATTTGTCTGGTAGGGTGTCGATAAAATTACGCTATCTCCATTTGTCAGACTCCGAAAAATGTATTCAGTTAAGTTTATCTTTCGTTGGCATTGTTCCATTAACTATTTTGTACCAGGTTGATCTTACGTCTGTTCCTATGACTTCGTTGTGGACGTTATTCCAGGCCATGTTCCAGTTTAGTTGAGTGGACGTTTGACCTCGCAGTGTGCCTGCTTTCTCTCGGAGGCAGCTAATTTCCGGGTGAGACATTCTGATGTGTTTCGCCTTGTAGTGTATTTCCCCCAAATTTGTCGGTACTAGGATGTCGTATGGCTTATATGTCTTTATAGCCCCATTCAGCCCTCTGTCTAGATATTTCTGGCACAGCTGTATCATTCGCCGCATCGAAAGAGCCAAATATTTTTCCCAGATTCCCATCGCTATTTTTAGAGGAAAGCTACTCATCGCTGCTCCTAGCAGTTTGGTGCTCTCGCATTGAATGGAGTGTTTTTGCCAATTTTAAATCCTCTCCCGGTTGGAATTGGGCTATTTTTTCTAAGGTTTAACTTATAACCAAACAGTGTTTCAGACATATATGCTGCTGTTGACTTATTCAAGGTCCTGCTCCGACCCTGTGAGGACGCCAACGTCATCTGCATATGCTCTACGTTTAACTATGCTTGAGACCAGATTTAATCCTTGAAGTTTGGAGTTCACCACTCTGACTAGTGGGTAAGCTGCAGTAGCGATGAGCGGCATTGCCATGGGGCAACCCTGTCGAACCGACCTCTCAATAGGTATTTGTCAGTTGAATCGTTCATTGAAGCTAATCTAGGAACTGGCGCGCTTACTTATACTTTTAATCACAGAATAAAATTGACGCCACATTCAAGATGGTTCAGCACTCGAACTACGTAGTGGTGAGAAATCTTGCCGAAGGCATTATATCAACTTAAAGCTAAAATTCCATCTTCTGGTTGTGTATGCTGTAAGATGTGGTCTATCTGTCATCAGATAGACTTTTAAAAGAGTTCGTCCTGGTACTGCAGCTGTCTGGGTGATTTTGTGTGATATTCTCTATGACATTCCTTATTCTAGTTACTACGTGGGGGCCCACAAGTTTTTAATCAGAGATCAGGAAGTAAAATCACGAAATTTATTTAAATCTTCGTGTGGGTGTTCTTTCGGAATCAGTACAATGAGGTTATAACTGAAACCTACCGGTATTTGCTGTCATGCTACAAATTCATTTTATATGCATACAAAGCATACATATTCCAACTGTATTGCTGAAAACTCAATTGCGAGACCGTTATTGCCAGGCGATTTATTAACTAGAGCCTTCTTCAGTGCTCCCAAATCTCTTCCACGGTTACTTCAGTTATTAATAGTTCATCATTTTCGTCTAGCAGGACGAAAGACAGGTTTACAGGGTATTCACTGCTTCATCATCCCAGGTTCTGTGACATATTCCCGTAATCAGGCTTGGGTTGCAACAAATCTGCATTCTTCTTTTTTTAATCAGTTAATTATTTTTTTCTTGCGTTTCTCTTCCCAGAAATGGAGCGATGATGGAGCTTCCTCGGAACTATTGTTACTATCTTTGGAACGGATCTAAATTCCTTGTCTTCGTTTAAATAGTGATAATTTTGACTTAATTCTTTTGATTTTTGTGAAATTTCCCTCTGTTAGAGATGTTGTGGATTACAGTTCACGAAGGAATGGAAAGTAATTTTCAAAAGTTTACTTCTGCAACAGATTATTTTCATTAATATGAGCATTCATGCAGCTGATTACTCGAGTTGTGATGTAGTTACACAGCCACAGCATTACCGATAGAAATGTTTGCTATCGGTGGCAACTAGTCTCCCATATTTGTTGCACTCTCGCCCTTTGAGGATTTCGGCGTTTAATATCCATCCACAATGGTATGCTAAGTGGTGTAAGATTTATATTGCCCACGTTTCCGCTGCAATTAATTTGGCGCCGCAGGTGATTTCCCACATATTTCTGTAGAGTCGGATAGCTATTGTAGCTGTATGATACGTAAAGCATTGTTGCTCTCCTTTATTACAAAGTGACGTCGAATTGTAAATGGCGCATATTATCCGCGAGTATTGCGCATTTGTTAAAGTTTAACCTATAGTCTTTCAGCTATGTGACACAATTACAGTATCCTCCAACCATCGTTTCCTCTAAATCTTGCCGTAGGACATAAAGCATCTCATCTGGAAAGAACTGGGCTCGTTTCGCTTAATTATGAATTTCAGAGAGGGTCTAGATATTAATAACTCTACTTCCGTTAATAAGGCACGACATTCTTATGCATTTTCCATTCGTTCCACGCCCGATACGATCACTCCCTATGTGGTTATGAATGCAGTGCCGGAGGAGTTGTCTGAGACGGTGTTTTCTTAGCAGCACTTTGTATCAGGGGATGTCGAGTTGAAATTTATTGTTCACCTCTTGTGACATCGTTGCATCTGCATCGCAAGTGTATAAATGATCACGAAGACAGCGAAACATTTCTCTTTACATGTCTGGTGTCTGTCTTGTAATCCTGAAAAGGAGGCATTAACTTTCAATGTTTAAAGTCAAAAGCCGATATGCACAAACATTTGGATTTCGGAGTATTGTTGGAACACGGGATGCAATAGTAACCCTATGAGATCTCGTGGAACATACGTAAAGAACGGAAAACCTACGTTTATAGCTTTTGTAGACTCAGGGGAAACTTCTGAATTCTGGCTGGCATACACTTTTTGGAATTCTGAAGGTATAGAAACTGAAGTATTACATATAACGTTCACAGAAATCAGCCGGTAGTCACAAGAATCGAAGGGCATTAAAGGCATTGAGAAGGGAATGAGACAGTGTTGCAGCTTATCCACAATGTTATTTGTAATGAGCTGTCACTAAACGAAACCAAGGAATAATTTGGAGAAGGAATGAAGGAATGAAAATGGAAGGGGGGGGGGGGGGGGAAGAAATAATGCTTTGAGGTTTGGCGATGACGTTGTAATTCTGTCAGTGGCAGCAAAGGCTTAGAGGTGCATTGAATGTAATGGATAATGGCTTGAATGAACGTCAACAAAAGCATGAATGGGGCAGCAAAATAGCTGATGTTGCCCAAAGTACAGAGGGTATAAAATGTAGATTGGCAATGGCAAGAAAAGCGTTTCTGAATAAGACAGATTTTTTAACATCAAAAATAAATTTAAGTGCCAGATAATGCACTCAGATGGTATTCGCCTGAAGTGCAGCTGCGTAAGAAAGTGAAGCATCAATGATAAGCAGTTCAGACAAGAAGAGAATATAAACTTTTGAAAGATGGTACTACAGAAGAATGCAGAAGATTGCAAGGGTAGATCGTGTAAGTAACGAGGAACTACTGATTATAATTCGGGAGTTAAGGAATTGGTGGCATAACGTCTGTAATGAATGGAATAAGTTCGTGGAACAGATTCTGAAACACCAAGGATTCGTCAGTATAAAACTGAATGGGAGTGTCGCGGGTAAAAGCTCCAGAGGGAGAGCGTGAGGTGAGCAGATTCAAATGGATTTAGGTTGCAGTAGCCATTTGGTGATGAAGAGGCTTGCACAGGATTGAGCAGCGTGGAGAGCTGCATCAAACCCGTCTTCGGACTGAAGATCTCAACAGTAACATCAGACACGATTATTTAAATTTGTTTCACGGAAAGGACGTAATCCTTTCCCAGGAGGAATCTTATTTCGTACAAGGCCTGCTCTGTGTTTTGTTATACATGCTACTCGTTTCTTGTGTAAATCGTAACAATTATTATCCATGACTTATCTATAAGTCTACGTTTCTTTCGATTTCATCCATCCAGATGAAAGTTTTCCATTTCTTTCTGTAAATAGTTTAACACAAATTCCGGGAAAGCTCCTTTGAACCGGCATAGCCTGTTCCTGCCCCATCTTGCCCCAGTTCTATCTTGCATTCTGTCGCTAATGATCTTGGTGTCGACGAAACGTTAGTTCCAAATCTCCATTTCTGCCTTTGGTATATCTGTGTTTTAATTTATTGAGAATCAAAAATTTATGTATCCGTAGTCACCATTTATTGTATGTCTTACTCCAGAGTTTGTTTCCTGAACCTGTGCATTCCTGCAAGTGTCTCATCACTAGCAATGTCAGGGACTTCACCCCAACGATGAGATTTCAGTTAGTTACAGCTCTTTGTGACTATATTGGTAAATATTTAACTAATTCTGGAATCTTTTACCCAGTCTCATCCATCCCCTCTCTAATATTTGTTACATGATACGCTAACCAAGCATAACGTTTTATTCCGCTGCTGGAACATTTCATTCTTGCTAGTAATTATTCGCTTAGTTTCACAAATTCTGTTTAGTCTTCGGTTTATTCTTCGGTTTATTTATTTTGTGAGCTTGTATCTGTTACGTTCTAATGTTACAGGCGCCTGCACTCGTGCGTAATGTCGGGTCACGTGCATTTAGCATGAATTTCTTTGTCTTCACCTTGTCCTGCTCGGCTGAGTTTTGGTTTCATTTTCGTCAGATGAACATACCGTGGTGAGACACCTTATTCATCTACGAAAAAGTACAGGCAGGGAACAAAATACGCGAACACCAAAAATACAACACATTAAATACCTAATACGGTGTAGGAAAACGGCTGGCGTTAAAAACAGCTTCCTATCGTCTCTCAGTGAATAAATAAAGATGCCGTATGGTTTTCACAAAATAGAGATAAATTCGGGTAAAAATGATGGAAGTAGATAATGATCACACATCCTTATCACCAAGTGGACCATAAAGGCTCGATAATGTTGAGATCTGGTGACTGTGCTGGCAAGGGGAGACGCAACAATTCATCCTCGTGCTCGCAAACCCAGACCTGGACAGTTCGAACTGTGTGAACGGCGATCCTGTAGTTTTGGAACCATCATCACCACTGGGGAACAAAGACGGTATCACGATATGGATCTGATCAGCCACAATGGTCACATTATCCTTGGCCGTAATGCGAGCCTGTAGAGTATCCACGGGACAAAATAAGTTCGTATCATTAGAGAGAGTTTTGAATTTTTTCAATGCCATTTTTCTGTGATGACATGGTCAGGCTCTGAATTCCACCAGCAGGTTGATGGTCGATGAGTAGCCGCCTACGATCTTTTTTTTTTAGGAACTGAGACTTCCGCTGCTCCATTGGCAAGCAATGCTAAGACCCCAGATCTCCTTCTGGATCGTCAGTTTCGATGATCAATTCCAGTTTTCCTTCCGGAAGTTTTTCGAATAGGTTTCTATTGGCTTTATTTGTGATACATTTCTGGAGGATTGCGTGTTTGACAGTCTCCCTAAACAGTGCGTTTAGAATGATTTGATTTGATAGGTGATCCGAACATTCCCTGTTGTTCTGGTAAACAATGCAGGGGATGCGATGCACAAATCAATTTCCGTCGGGATTTCATTTCCTCGGTCTATTCGTGTGGATGAGACATTATTTAGTACTATAGGGTTTTCCGAATGTAATACATTCACTAGTATTTTTCCTGTTGCGTTAGCATTTCTGCAGCCCCACAAAGCATTGTGGCCGTTAAAGTCACCTATTAGGAGAAAGTGCTTCCCGATGAAGGCAATGAATGTTGTTGATTGTTGTTTGGAAATGTCTGTGGTTGTGTTCTTCGTGTGCTGAGACCAAATTCAGATGGTGATCCTTGATCTACGGCAGATATCCACTATCTGCAATGGGTCACGTTTAGTGTCAGTACTGACAACGGAAAAGTGGATGTCTTGTTTTACCAACAACGCTGCACTACCGTAGCCATCATCTCCATCGTTTCAAAGGACAGATTATCCCAGGATTGTGAACTGTTCCTCCGGTTTTAACCATGTTTCGGTGATGGCACAAGTGCCTATATTAGTTTCAAGCAGAAAATGTCGAAGCCTATCATTGTTTGCCTTGAGCGCCGTGCTTTCCAATGGATGATTCCATAGATAATTTTGGGCAGTAAGAAGTGGCGACAATATATTTTGGTTTGACATCCTGATAGAATCTGTTTGTATAACTGGAGTGGGCCCATTAGGAGCTTGCTGGTACGATATATCATTCATGACAGCCATAATTATACTTGTAATGTTGTTAACGAGTTAGTTACCAATATCACTCAGCTGGCTGAGTGTGTGAAATTGTCGTGGGTAGGGGTTGGTACCCACTGGAGCGAGAGGAAGGTAGAGTTCTGATTGGTACAATGGGTTTGGGGGACGATGCTTTGGTGGGGCTCTCTATGTTCCGTAGAATTTACACGTTGCTGATGATACAGTTGGGCATGCTGTTTGAAAGGAGGGGGCGTTGGTACCGGCGGTGAATCAATGGAGCCACCGTTCCAGACGTCTAAGCAACTGTCATCACGGGATTGGTTGCTTTCTGCGGATAACAAGTGGCGGTGATAATATTTGCAATGAGCCGCCGTTGAGTGGGAAAGGGCCGGGATTCTGTACCCTTTCTCGTACTGTTTCGGGAAGAAGCATTCGCATGAGGCCTGTTACCAAACACAGCTGCTCCTTCTTGGAAGGTAATATTATTGAGAGACATAACGTTGTTAATTTCTTCTTATTTGAGATACAGTGGGAAGGTTCGAGACAGGTCACTGTAACCTTCAGTGCAAGGACTGCAGGTTGGTTGGTTGGTCCTGCCACAGGTCCTGCCCAGTACGCTCATCTTGTGTTACTTATGCACTGTTTGCTGCCATGCCCTGATCGCAAGCAATTATAGCAAAGTACGGTGGAGGGTACGTACACGTCAACACCACGGCGAACTCCATGAATATAAACAAATTATGTAATCTAAGAGTCACAACCCTAACTAGGTACGGCGTTCTTACCTTTCGCTAAATCTCTTAAGGGTAGTGACGTCATTTCCATTAGTAATTCGTCCTGCGTAAGGCACGTTTCAACATTCGAATATAGACTTCCTAATTTACTTTGTCTTAGAAAGAATGTTAAGGTACTGGCAGTTAATCGTGATACAGTCTTAGTTTTTACACAGTTTTTCCGTGCCATTCGAAATATTAACTACGTTCGTGAATAACGGCTCACATTCCCGTCCGACTACTTTGCCTGGTGCCGTAGAATGGAGCCTCCCTATGATTCTTTCTCTGGTTTCGACAAATAATAGGAAAATCTGTTTGTCGGTAGATTCATGTAAGTTAGCAGTGCAACTTACATTCTGGTGAGTTACGGTACCTTCTTGGGTGGCATCCGCACGTAGCAGTTTCTCCATTTTGCCTAATTGTCGTTGTTTCCTTCCTCTTCGTGCTGTCCAGTAGGAGTTTCTGCGAGGACTGCAGGCCTCATGCTGTAGTTGAATCGACACGTGGGAGGAACTAGTGTGTATCTGCTGCGTAGGATTCGATGACTACGTCGCTAATCACGTCACTGAAGAGTGCGTGAAGTGCATCAGTATGCGTTGCCACACTGTGCAGCACGTTTTGTAAAGTTTCGTCAAGCAGGGGGGCTAAAATAGCTGCCGTAAATGGAGGTGTTCGCAGCTTAGCAAAAATTTTAAGGTTGTGCTAGACCCTATGGACGCATGAAAAGTACCAGAACGAACTGTAAGTGAGTGCATTGCGCTAGCACTAGCCGAGTGGGATATACACGCATCAAAAAAAGTTTTGCATCAACCCGGTTCAAAGAACTCCTGAAATTTGACTGTGTATATTTCATCACAGACACAGTCCCTTTGACTGTTCAGAGATGTCACTAAACCCGCTCAAAGACGTAAACAACCACGCATGAGCAGCGGTTTTTAGATGGAGGGGGTCCGACAGCCGATCACTTCCAGTCTTTCCACCAGGTAGGAGGTTCACTACTCGTGTTGTCTGTAGTTCAATCATGCCTAGACGGTCAATATCGCGGTTCGATCGCGTCCGCATTGTTACTTCGTGCCAGAAAGGCCTCTCAACAGGGGAAGTGTCCAGGCGTCTGCGAGTGAACTAAAGCGATGTTGTTCGGACGTGGAGGAAGACAGAGAGACAGGAACCGTCGATAACATACCTCACTCAGGCCACCCAAGGGCTGCTACTGCAGTGGATGACCGCTGCCTACGGAATATGGCTCGGAGGAACCCTGACAGCAACGCCACCATGCTGAATAACGCTTTTCGTGCAGCCACAGGACTCCATCTTACGACTCAAACTATGCGCAGTAGACTGCGTGATGCGCAACTTCACTCCCGAAATCCATGGCGATGACCGTCTTTGCAACCACGACACCACGCAGTGCGGTAAAGATGGGCCCAACAACGTGCCGAATGGACAGCTCAGGATTGGCATCACGTACTCTTCACCGATGAGTGTCACATATACCTTCAACCAGACAATCGTCGGAGACATGTTTGGAGGCAACCCGGTCAGGCTGAACGCCTTACATACAATGTCCAGCGAGTGGAGCAAGGTTGGGGTTCCCTGCCGTTTTGGGGTGGCATTATGTGGGGCTGACGTACGCCGCTGTTGGTTATGGAAGGTGCCATAACGGCTGTACGACAGGTGAATGCCATCCTCCGACCGATAGTACAACCATATCAGCAGCATATTCGCGAGGTATTCGTCTTCATGGACGACAATTCGCGCCCCCATCGTGCACATCTTGTGGATGAATTGTTTCAGGATAACGACATCACTCGACTAGAGTGGCCAGCATATTCTCCAGACATGAACCCTAGCTAACATGCCTGAGATGTTTATGGACGACGTGTCCCACCAACCCCTCTGAGGATCTACGCCGAATCGACATGGAGGAGTGGGACAATCTGGACCTACAGGGGTTGATGAATGCATCAATGCAAGAGGACGTGGTACTGGGTATCAGAGGTACCGGTGTGTACAGCAATGTGTACCACGACCTCTGAAGGTCTCGCTGTATGGTGGTACAACATGCAATGTGTGGCTTTCGTGAGCAATAAAGAGGGCGAAAATGATGTTTATTGTGGTGTCACCGCCAGACACCACACTTGCTAGGTGGTAGCTTTAAATCGGCCGCGGTCCATTTGTACATGTCGGACCCGCGTGTCGCCACTGTCAGTGATCGCAGGCCGAGCGCCACCACACGGCAGGTCTCGAGAGACTTACTAGCACTCGCCCCAGTTGTACGGACGGCTTAGCTAGCGATGCAACACTGACGAAGCCTCGCTTATTTGCAGAGAAGATAGTTAGAATAGCCTTCAGCTAAGTCAATGGCTACGACCTAGCAAGGCGCCATAGCAATTGATAGTTATCGTATGAAGCATGTCTCATCAAGAACGATGTATACAAATGATGGATTAAAGTTAAGTATTCCAGAAGCTACGTACTTTTCTTTATAGCATTCATTACGTATCCTGTTTCAGACCTCACGCCATCCTGCGTGAGTTTAAGTGCGTGGCTTTCGGTTACCTGTCACTGTGGACTGGCTGTCTTGTCAGTCCACAACATTTTTGGCGACGAGTCTTAAAAGAGGATTTCGCGTTCGTATTGCTCTAATGTATTTGTGACATGGCTTCGCCACAATCTCCAGATGTACTGTCCGAAATTTATCGCTTATCGCTTGCAGAATCAGCAGACGCAGGCGTTATTGGATGCCCTTAGACAGCTCGTCCAGGGTCAACGTGCAATGCAAACCGATGCGGCAGCCGCTGCTTCACCGCTACCGCAGCCACGACATGCTGTTGCACCCCCGTTTCGGCACTACGATGCGGAGGTGGAAACCTGGACGGAGTGGTCACGCCAGTTTGGATTTCATCTCGCCGCCTACAGAATTCAAGGTAACGAGCGGCAGCCTCATTTATTGGAGTGTGTAGGGGTGCAAACGTACCGTGTGATAGTGAAATTATTTCCCCGACGCGACGTAGCAACTCTGTCCTACGAAGAAATTTTGTCTGCTTTAGACCCCTATTTCAAGGAATCAGTTAATGTAGTTGCAAAAAGGTATACTTTCTTTCGTACAAAACGTACGGCCGGTCAAACTAATCGGGAGTGGGTTGCAACTTTGCAAGGCCTTACCAGGGATTGTGCTTTTGAGTGTGAATGTGGACTCCCTTATTCAGATACTATGGTGCGTGATGCAATTGCACAGAACGTTTCTGATGTTCGTATACGGGAGCAAATTTTGAAACTAGTCAATCCCTCCCTTCAACAAGTGATAGACATATTGTATAGGCAAGACACACTTGACTTTGCTCGGGAATCATTTGAAACTTCGCCAGCTTTGTGTCACATTAACCAGCCTGCCGGGCGAGCTGCACGGAACTGTAAACAGCCCTCGCGCACGTCCGTGCAGCCACGTGTCCCGCGCAAGCATGCAAATGCAGTGAAATCATGCCCGCTGTGTGCCACTAGACATTCGCGTGACAATTGCCCGTCACGCCAAGCTATTTGCTTTTTCTGTAACAAAAAAGGACATGTTCAAAGTGTTTGCCAGAAAAAGCTCAGATCGGACACTAAAAACCATTCCAGGCCCTTTGCTTCGCGCCGGAATCGAACCAAGAATACTCAGGCTCGTGTTTACAAACTTTTTGTAGACTTGGACATTAATGGTGACGTGATCCCGTTCCAGCTCGATACCGAAGCTGCAGTTTCTCTGATCAATAAAGACATGTTCAAACAACTGGGCACTCCTCCGTTGCGTGCCGCAAATGTTAAGCTAACTACATATTCAGGTCACACGATCCCTGTGTTAGGACAGTGCAGCCTTCTTGCAACATACAAGGGACAAACAAAACTTGTGTCATTTTACGTCCTTCGTTCTTCTTCTGCAGTGAACTTGTTTGGTTTAGATTTATTTCAGTTGTTTAACTTGTCTATCGTAGATCAGGTCCTATCAGTGAATCAGACTGTGCCTTCCGCCAGTGTTTCTCGTCTATGTGAAGAATTTGCAGACATTTTTGCACCGGGCCTTGGTTGCGCTAAGAACTATAAAGCACATTTGGAACTGACAGTAAACGCGCAACCGAAATTTTTCAGAGCGCGCAATGTTCCCAACGCATTGCGTGATGAGGTCGCAAGAACATTACACGATTTAGAATCACAAGGTGTGATTGAACGTGTGCAGGCTTCTCTCTGGGCATCCCCCTTAGTAATATTGCCAAAACCTTCGGAAAATTGAGACTTTGCGTGGACTTTAAGGCAACAGTGAATCCACAACTAGTGATTGCAACTTTTCCTTTACCCCGCTCGGAAGATCTTTTTGACAAACTGTGCCCGGGTAAATATTTTTCTAAGTTGGACCTTGCAGATGCGTACTTGCAAATACCAGTGGGCGACGAATCCCAGCGCGTATTGGTGGTTAACACGCATCTTGGTTTGCATCGCTTCAAAAGACTGCCATTCGGGTGTGCATCCGCCCCTGCATTGCTTCAGCAGTATCTACAAACTGTTTGTGCGTCGGTCCCTACTGCAGCAAACTATCTGGACGATATTGTGATCTCCGGAAAGACAGAAGCCGAACATGTAGCCAACCTCCGCACATTATTTCAGGTCTTGCGACAAAATGGTCTTCGCTTGCGGAAGGGCAAATGTGTGTTTTTTGCTCGTGACTTACCATATTTGGGACATGTAATCAATGCCCAAGGCATACACCCCAGTCCAGAGCACCTCTGTGCCATACAAGACTTGCCTTCGCTGCAGAATTTGAAGCAGCTACAGAGTGTGCTGGGTAAAATAAATTACTATCATCGCTTTCTGCGCAATGCCTCTTCCATTTCAGCTCCGCTTCATCGCTTACCCCGTAAAGGTGTTCCGTTTGTCTGGACGACGGAATGCGAACGCGCCTTTCGCCATTTGAAATCGGCGTTGATTTCTAATACTTGCCTTACGCCATTCGATCCCCAGAAACCCCTTTTGTTGATGGTAGATGCGTCGGATTTCGGGATCGGTGCTGTGCTTGCGCACAAAGATGGCTCGCATGATCGCCCTATTGCCTTTGCGTCCAAATTGCTGTCGTCTGCGCAAAGAAATTATTCACAGATAGAGAAAGAAGTTTTGGCTCTCGTGTTTGGTGTTACAAAGTTTCACGATTTCTTGTATGGTCGTCACTTTACCATCATCACAGACCACAAACCTTTGACATCGGCCGGCCGAAGTGGCCGTGCGGTTAAAGGCGCTGCAGTCTGGAACCGCAAGACCGCTACGGTCGCAGGTTCGAATCCTGCTTCGGGCATGGATGTTTGTGATGTCCTTAGGTTAGTTAGGTTTAACTAGTTCTAAGTTCTAGGGGACTAATGACCTCAGCAGTTGAGTCCCATAGTGCTCAGAGCCATTTGAACCTTTGACATCGCTTTTTCATCCGAACAAGCCTGTACCTCCACGTACAGCGCAGAAATTCATTCGCTGGTCTATTTTCCTCTCGCAGTACCGCTACGATATCTTGTATCGGTCCACTGCTAAGCACGGAAACGCTGATGCGTTGTCTCGTTTGCCTGTTGCTGTGGATAAAGCATTCGATTCCTCCGAACTTGCTTGCATGTTCATTGATTCGGAAACCGATGACGTGGTCGAATCGTTTCCGACTGATTTTCGTCGTTTAGCTACAGCCACAGCTGCTGACCCTGTCCTTGCTACGGTTTTGCGTTTTGTTGCTACGCAATGGCCCTTGTCAAAGCCACAGATAGAGGATCCGTTGGTTCGCCGATTTTTTGCTCACAAGGAGAGACTTTTTGTTCGACGTGGTGTTTTGTTGTTGCGTTCTGATAATGATCAGTCCAGAGTCGTGGTCCCACGTTCGTTACAGTCCTCTGTCTTAAAGCTTCTTCACCAAGGACATTGTGGTATAGTGCGAACGAAACACCTTGCTCGTCAGCACTGTACTTGGTTGGGAATCGATGCTGCGATTACGAATCTGTGCTCTTCTTGCATGGCGTGTGCCGAACAACAATCCGCACCGCCGCGGAACTTCTTTGCATGGCCAAAAGCCACTTCCCCTTGGCAACGCTTGCACATGGATTTTGCTGGTCCATTCTGGAATGCTCGATGGTTGGTTGTGGTCGATTCTTTCAGTAAGTTCCCTTTTGTTATCCGGATGTCTTCCACGACGTCATCTGCCACCATCCAAGCGTTATCCGCTATCTTTTGCATTGAAGGTCTTCCACAGACTATTGTTTCCGACAATGGCCCACAATTCATGTCCGCAGAATTTCAGTCATTCTGCAAGGCCAATGGTATTCAACATCTGACATCCGCGTCGTTTTCGCCTCAGTCAAACGGTGCCGCTGAACGATTGGTCCGGAATTTCAAGTCACAGATGTTGAAGTTTAAAGAGTCGCATTCGCGGGAGGACGCGTTATTGCTCTTTTTGTCTTCGTATCGCTCTCAGCCCCGAGATGGTCGCTCGCTAGCTGAGTTGCTCCATGGTCGTCCTCATCGAACCTTGATGTCTTTGTTGCATCCGCCACATCAGGTTCCTGTGCAGCGGCAGACACCTGCTTTTGCTCCAGGCGACGTTGTATACTATCGCAACTATCGCGGTTCACGGCGTTGGCTCGCAGGGCGCATTCTTCGCTGCCTCGGCCGCGCGATGTATTTGGTTTTGGGGGCCTCTGGTGAGGTGCGTCGGCATCTCAATCAGCTGCGCCTCTGTCGTCGCACGGGTTCTGCCGCTCCCCGTCTGCTTTCAGCGACGGTGCCGTCCGGTCAGCGCCCTGGGGACCCATCTACTGGCTCGCCTCATCCCCAGGTGTTACCGACGCTGCCTTCCATTTTGCCCCATGCCGACGCGCCGCCGCCGCCGCCGCCGTCGCCGCCGCCTGTTCTCCCGCCGACGCCGCCCGCAGTGGACGCGTCGCTGCAGCCGCCAAGCGCCTCCCTGGGTCACGCGCCGCCGATCGCTTACCGTGACCAGCAGTCCTCCGCCATGGAACTCTTGCCCGCTCCGGACCACATGGCGTCTTCGCGCGTCGGGTACCCCGACGCGATGGAGGTCGACCCTTCGGCCCCTCCTGTCTCTTTACGGGCGCCTACACCGCATGTTGGCGTGCACTCTGGACTAGGTTTTCAGGCGTTTCCTAGCTCCCCTCGGACCGAATGGCAGGGTGCGGGTGGCACAGCCTCGCCTGTTGTTAGGCTTCCCACCTCATCGCATACGTCAACATGGGGTCCTCCCCACGGCGGGCGGAAGCCTTATAACACAACCGTTCGCCGATTTGCGGGGGAGGAATGCGGTGTCACCGCCAGACACCACACTTGCTAGGTGGTAGCTTCAAATCGGCCGCGGTCCATTAGTACATGTCGGACCCGCGTGTCGCCACTGTCAGTGATCGCAGACCGAGCGCCACCACACGGCAGGTCTCGAGAGACTTACTAGCACTCGCCCCAGTTGTACGGACGACTTAGCTAGCGATGCAACACTGACGAAGCCTCGCTTATTTCCAGAGAAGATGGAATAGCCTTCAGCTAAGTCAATGGCTACGACCTAGCAAGGCGCCATAGCAATTGATAGTTATCGTATGAAGCATGTCTCATCAAGAACGATGTATGCAAATGATGGATTAAAGTTAAGTATTCCAGAAGCTACGTACTTTTCTTTATAGCATTCACTACGTAACCTGTTTCAGACCTCACGCCATCCTGCGTGAGCTTATAGCGTGCATTTCGGCCTTCTCTAGCAATATAACATTTATATTGATCTCTATTCCAATTTTCTGTACATGTTCCTGAACTCTCGGAAGTCCGCAGCTCGTGGTCGTGCTGCAGCGTTCTCGCCTCCCATGACCGAGTTCCCGGGTTCGATTCCCGGCGGGGTCAGGGATTTTCTGTGCCTCGTGATGACTGGGTGTTGTGTGATATCCTTAGGTTAGTTAGGTTTAAATAGTTCTAAGCTCTAGGGGACTGATGACCATAGATGTTAAGTTCCATAGTTTTGTGGCGGTGTTCGTAGCGACAAGCAATTCGCTGTAGAAACGGCTTACGAAGTCACCACCACACTTTTAATAGCGGGCCGACCGGTCCGCTGGAACAGTGAACAGAAAGATGAAACCCAAACACTCTGATTAAATAAAAGTCGGGACTTATCTTTATTAACACAGTAGTGAACTCCGTGTCTACAGAAATCTGTCTAGTTCGAGTCGGAGCGGCTAGGTCAGCGTCGGCTGACGACAAACAACAACTCTGCTGCGATGAACACACAACTGACTAGCAAGTACACAATTCGGTGGCGAGTATACAACTGAGCGGCGAATACAGAACTGTCCTAGCGCTCGCGACTCCAGCGCTTAAGAACCCAGAAGCCAGCGGTGGCGCGCGCAGACTTGCGGCGATTTCCTGTCTTGCTGGCGCTGCTTATGCGGACGGCGTCCGGACTTTGATGCTGCCAACCTTTTGGCAGCGGGCTCGGGTGGCATTACTGGCTAGGATATAACACATAGTGCTCAGAGCCATTTGAACTATTTTGATCTCTCGGAACCGAGGTGATGCAAAACGTTTTTTGATGTGTGTACTTGTACTATAGAGCGGCGATGTTGTCTCTTCCGTTTCCCAAAGCGAACTGTCCGTTACGTTGCCCAGAAAGAGATGAGAATGTTCCTGTAAGAGAGTCATTGACATTCATGCCGTGTGAGCCATGACTCTGTATTGTTGGAAGCAGACATCCGCCACATACACCTCAGTCACTTGGACATAATGCTCATAAGTAACAGTAATTATCCTATAGCTTTCTTCAGTGCCAGTTTTGTATAATACACAGCAACCAGTTACATGTTCCATATAAAGGGAGTGCTCATGATGTTCTCGGGAGTTCGTTCCACTCTAGTACATTTGTTTTGTTTTTTCACGCATCCAGCCAAATGAAAATGTGAAAATGTGCCTCGTTGTTGAAGAACACAGACTGTTAAGAGGCAGGTTTTCGAGCAAGGCATCATATGATTTCTTCGAGAAAAAAAATCTCGTAGAATAAGTGTATGCGACACTTTCAGTTTGTGTGTATAATAATTAAAGTCCGAATGAAGAACTGGTATCAGTATTCCGTCAGAAATTGCAACAACTGCTGCATGTTGGCGTTCAGATCGACTGGGGAAATTCGCAATCACAAGCCATAATTTCTCGGGGCTTTCTTGTGTTCTGGTGGTTCATGAATCTCCTGGTTTCTTTTCCTCCCAGTACCAGTACCCATAGGCGAGTCCACATACGTAACAACCGATTTTAGATTAGTAACTGGACCTGCAGGCGCATTGTTAGTTCCCTGAATGCACACTGAATTGCTCTGACCGAATAGTCACTGGAAAAGTAAGTGGCTATAGGGAATGCTGGCTAAGCTGACGACCATTGCATGATCGGTACTAAACTGACCTTAAAAAAAAGTTAGGTTATATCCTTTAGACTGCGCTAAACACCACATAACAGCGAGAAATAACCGCTGTGTGACCAAGTGTCTCAAGAAATGGAAGTTCCCGCGCCTCACTTTCTACTTATAACGCGTTTACAGTTTATTAATAAAACACAAAAGTAAATACGTTGGAAATTTGAAGATATCCCGGACGAAAAATGTTTTACATATGGACCCCACCTGTGGCGGCAAAAACGGCTGTAACCAGGTTGGGCATCGAAACGAAATGAGCGTCGATGAATCCCATAGTTAATGAACAGCAAAGGCTAGCTTGCCAACCTTGCGGCGACCGATGAGAACAAGTTTCCAATGGGTGACAAAACCGGAGATATTGGTCACCATGGTAACAGTCGAACACCATGTGTATCGCGGTATGTCAGGAGAGCACGGGCAACATGCGTCAGTTACCTATTATCTTGCTGACAGATAAAGTCATGGAAGCCTCGAAAATGCGACGCAGCCACCATGAATAACATACCTGAACCAGAGGTGATCGTGATGTGCAAGCACATATTACGTGAGGTGCTGAGCCCGTATGAAGGTGACGAATGCGACTCGGCGACGTCATCTCGCTCAGAGCCTCCACACCCGCACATGTCCATGATGGTACTATACACAGAAGCGGGAATCGTTTGAAAAGACGACATGGTGGTATTCCTGAGTCCAGAGTTCCCACTGGTAGCAAAAAAATGTTCAAATGTGTGTGAAATGTTATGGGACTTAGCTGCTAAGGCCATCAATCCCTAAGCTTACACACTACTTCACCTAAATTATCCTAAGGACAAACACACACTCCCATACCCGAGGGAGGACTCGAACCTCCACCGGGACCAACCGCACAGTCCATGACTGCAGAGCATGGTATCAACTATGTCGACGAGCCTCTGTTGCCGTGCATGGGAATCGACAACCACAGTCCCCATGATGACCATCCTTGAGGACCTAAACGTCCAAGAACTGTACCTGTCGATACTTTTCTTGCTGAAAACGGTTCCATCTTCTGACTGAAGGTGTGTGACTTGGCTGTACGATACTACAAGGGCGAGGGACGTAAACGTCTATCCTCTTGGCCACTAATCGTGTGCGGCCAAGGAAACCATTCATAGAGTTGATTAAGGTTCTCCTGAAATGAATTATATACTCGCTAGGCAGTCGATATATCAAGACCGCACGAGCAGCGATATCACGGTGGTACAGTCTCGGTAAACCACAGTACCTTTGCTATCGGAACCGACACCCGCTGGTTGACCTATCATCATTACACGAGAAGCGTAACACGAGCTTCCCATCAACAACCGACATAGAAATGCAATATCTTAATCAGAAGCCCATGGCGTAGTCTTCTGTGGTACACTGTATCTAATCAGAAGATACGCATTAGCAGACATTAATACGGGGTGTGTCCATCCTTCGCCATTAAAATGTCTTCAACTCTGCTGGGGGACACTTTTAATGAGATGCCTGAATGTCTGTGAAAAACCTAAAGAGGTAGCGATGTTGGGCGCTTGAGATATCTCAAAGATGTCGGGACACTGAGCGGATCAGTCTGTTTCAGGAATATTATTGTTCAGAAATCGTTGCCTCACAGATGCTGCTTTACAACTGGATGCTTCGTCATGCTGATATGAACAATCGTCTCCGAAACGTTCCTCTACTGTGTGCAGTACACAATGCTGTACGAGGTGTTCATGTCGTTCCGCATTTAGCGTTTTCTTCAGTGCAGTAATGAGGCCACACCCAAGCCACGCATACCGCCGCATACCAGAATAGCGCCTGCTCCATTCTTCACTGTTGCCACTAAACATGATGACACGTTCCCGAGGAATTCATCAACCCCAACCATGTCATCGGAAAGAGAATCCCTCCAAACCATGTTTCCAGTCACTCGCTGTCCAGTGACGTAGCTCTTTGCATCGGCTGCAATTACGTGTGGCTTATGAGGAGCTGCTCGACATTTGTACGCTGTTCTTTTTAATTTCCCTGAGCACGATCTCTGTGCCAGCTGGAATGCTAGTACCACTTTAGCTCTCACTTCTTCCATTGATTTCAAGCGATAATTTTTAATCATTCTCCACTGTGCTCGACGAACCACGTCCGTCAATAAAGAGGACTGCCTGGTCTCGGTTTACCCGTATTTGTTCCTTCGCTTTTCCACTTCACAGTCACACTACAAACAGGCGTATTGGGCAGTTCTAGAATGGTTAAAAGGTCCGATGACAAGTCCACAGTCGAGGTCAATGAGCTCTCCTGAACGACGACTTCTACTGTTTCGCTACCGACAACACAATACTCCACACCCCCACCCCCTCCCCCCTCCTTCTTTTATACGGACGGCCAGCCTCTCACGACATCTAGTTCAGATTTGAGTATTACAAAAGCTTGCCTGGATACTATTGCTTTGATCTGATAGAGTATGTAGCGCACTTCATGCCAGCGTGACGTTTGTGCATGCCATCTTTTCGACGTTTCGGTTTTAATGGCCAACAATGTAGTAATTGTCCAGTCAGCCATGAGGACAACCTGAAACATAAATACGCTGAAGACTCTATTTACGGATATCTGCCCATATTTCTTGCAATACATATCAGAATCGCTATTAAACAGTTTACAGCCTACTGTAGAAGCTGACACTTCATATTACTTCTGCGTTAAAAATTGGCATTTGTTATTTCTAAATCATTGGAAGGTTGGGAAGTGGTCGAGTACTTGAAGCGAATGTTGTGACAAAAAGGAAAATCGTAGGGTGATTTTTTACTATTTTCGTAACAATTCCTCTAGTCGCTTTGTTCATACTTTCTAACGGTAACCATCATAACAGATTGTTTACAATGACTTTATAGTCTGAGCAGCGATTGAATTCGTGAGGGTCAATTGAAATCGGTTGCCCTAAAAAATAAATGTTATATGAGTAATTCAGTTGAAGACATTCGACGTGTAATATGCCGTGATACACACAAATCATTAGTGACATCGAAGATTGTAATACTCTCCATTTTATATCAGCAATAAGATGTGATTAGGATCTGTTGTCGAAGGATTACACCATTTGCCTGAAGCGCAAAAGAACTGTTGTCAGATGGTGCAAGGAAATGTGCAGAAATTTCGACTGAGTTAATTGACAATCCGTACGCAATATCGTAGAAGAAGATGGGATTTTGTCATAATCCGTCGCGACGGAAAATAAGCAGCAGTCAACTGCTCAGGTACACCGAAACAAACGAAACCAATAAAACTGGTTCCCTCGCGAAGCGCTTCCAAGAAAACAACAGATTTCTTGTTTGTCCAGCTGTGTGGCTGGATTGAAGAGTTTTTAGCAAACAGAACACAGCATGTTGTTATCAATGGAGAGACGTCTACAGACGTTAAAGTAACCTCTGGCGTGCCACAGGGGAGTGTTATGGGACCATTGCTTTTCACAATATATATAAATGACTTAGTAGATAGTGTCGGAAGTTCCATGCGGCTTTTCGCGGATGATGCTGTAGTATACAGAGAAGTTGCTGCATTAGAAAATTGTAGCGAAATACAGGAAGATCTGCAGCGGATAGGCACTTGGTGCAGGGAGTGGCAACTGACCCTTAACATAGACAAATGTAATGTATTGCGAATACATAGAAAGAAGGATCCTTTATTGTATGATTATACGATAGCGGAACAAACACTGGTAGCAGTTACTTCTGTAAAATATCTGGGAGTATGCGTACGGAACGATTTGAAGTGGAATGATCATATAAAACTAATTGTTGGTAAGGCGGGTACCAGGTTGAGATTCATTGGGAGAGTGCTTAGAAAATGTAGTCCATCAACAAAGGAGGTGGCTTACAAAACACTCGTTCGACCTATACTTGAGTATTGCTCATCAGTGTGGGATCCGTACCAGGTCGGGTTGACGGAGGAGATAGAGAAGATCCAAAGAAGAGCGGCGCGTTTCGTCACTGGGTTATTTGGTAACCGTGATAGCGTTACGGAGATGTTTAATAAACTCAAGTGGCAGACTCTGCAAGAGAGGCGCTCTGCATCGCGGTGTAGCTTGCTCGCCAGGTTTCGAGAGGGTGCGTTTCTGGATGAGGTATCGAATATATTGCTTCCCCCTACTTATACTTCCCGAGGAGATCACGAATGTAAAATTAGAGAGATTAGAGCGCGCACGGAGGCTTTCAGACAGTCGTTCGTCCCGCGAACCATACGCGACTGGAACAGGAAAGGGAGGTAATGACAGTGGCACGTAAAGTGCCCTCCGCCACACACCGTTGGGTGGCTTGCGGAGTATCAATGTAGATGTAGATGTAGATGTAGATGTACCATTACTTAAGAGCGCCGAAGAACATTTAATGCTCAATAATATACCAAAATATCTTTGTCCGAACGCTTATATGAAATTAAAAAATCCATAAACATTTCCTCCTTCTTAGAGCCTGCTGTACAAAAAAATGGTTCAAATGGCTCTGAGCACTATGGGACAACTTCTGAGGTCATCAGTCCCCTAGAACTTAGAACTACTTAAACCTAACTAACCTAAGGACATCACACACACCCATGCCGGAGGAAGGATTCGAACCTGCGACCGTAGCGGTCGCGCGGTTCATGACTGTAGCGCCTAGAACCACTCGGCACCCCGGCCGGCGTGCCTGCTGGACACTATACATCAAATAATTGTGTATTTGTAGAAGACAAAGATCGAATAACGTTTCATTGTCTGTACTTTCCCGATTTATTAAAAACTTCCATTTGTTTCATTATGTCAAACAAAAAATGCCGTAGACTATGATTTCAGCCACCTCAAGTAGCTGTAGCTGTCCTTGTCCAAAAAACATTTTTGAGATATGAGAACCAGAGTGGAAAAATTTACCAGCATTCGATAGACACATTTCAAAAGATATTAATTTTAGAAGACATATTTTGAGAAAAGATAAAACAATGAATAGCAAAATATGGTTTTATTTGATTGTTCTTCCGGAAATTTAATAACACTCGACCCTTTTATTAAATTCAACAGCGGTTACAGAATACACTTAATACAGTAAAACTTTACTGAAATGTGTCTGAACGGAAATGAAACGTATGAGGAATCTTATTTCACTGACATCCTTAGCCGGAAAGGATTAAATTTTAAGCGTACTCGTAATTATATTAGCGTCCAAAACCGACGTGCTTAAGAAAGAAATAAAAGTTCAGTTTCAGAAAATATTGCGGCATGGCTTACCGCACGTTTGGAGCTCATTCCAGGACATGCCGACAAAAAGTGTGATGCACCCAGAAGACATAGTCATATTCGTATTTGTGAATATAACTTTATACAAATACACAACACCTACGGGTACGTAAACGATTGCAGTTACAACTCCATGAGCCAAGTATAAGGTCCTTAGTATTGCTACTGGGCGTGGTAGGGAAATAAGGAGCGTGAACACTGTCAAGAGTTGAATCATGACTGACAAGGACACGGAGATGTCGGTCATGTCCCTGAGACAGCGTCATCAGCACGTGACAAAATTTGAGATGGACCTCATTGTGGGTTTCCATTTGGCCACGTGTCACGTGTTCGAATCATGCCTATTCCGACCGGTGCAGCATTCGGGTGTGGCAGTCGCCTGAGGTTGCACTGCGTCAGAACGTGGGGGTAGCCACACTCCTCGTCAAATTCCCAGTGGACGACGTCTGACCACTAAAAGAGAGTACACCAAACACATCGTTAGTCCTCCACATCCACAACCACCATACCAGAACAAGTAAGGGTTCCCAGCAACATTCTGTGTCACCCAAAACCTTTGGTCGGGGATAAGCAGAAGAAATTAGCGTCCCATGCGTGGACAGCCGTTAATACCGCAACACAAACTGCCGTTAGGAGTGGTTTCGTGAGTGTTGGTCAATGACGTCGCATTGTGCTTAGCGATGAATCGCGTTTCTGCACTACCCAGTACGACCCTCATCGGCGGTAACGGTGGTGACTTTCCCAATGATTCAGAGAGGAACAGGTGTTACACCTGGGGAGCTGTCTGTTGCGGCTTCAGGTCACGGCTGGCAACATTCTGCGTCTTCATGTGCTACCTCTCATGTGACAAGCCACTGTTCGTCCACTCGTGGCACATGTTTCTATGAACTGTCTGTGTGGTGTTGAGGTAACCCTGTGACAAGCAGGAACGTCATAACTGTCCCTTATAAGACGTGTTTAGAATGGACTCAGAAATCAAATCCGTCCCTGTGTCATTGTTACTCCAGTCAACGAAGGAAAATTAGGGGAACAGATTCATGCAGCTGCAAATTTTTGTAGGTTTGTCGGAGGGAGTCTCATGAACAACATATTGAAAACTCTGACTGGTGGAGTGTAAGGGTGAGTGGTGACCGGGGAAACAATAAATGTCACTTATTCAAGTTTTTCTTCAATGCCCCGAAAACAGGGACCTCCATAGAAAATATTTCCTAGAAAAAAATTAAACTGCATTACATTTCCTAGCACTAGTCATTTCTGCGTTGCAGGGGATGGAAAAATCGCATTTATTGAAAATAGTGTTTTGATGAAATAAAATTCATGTTTACTGTTAAATAAAGAACAAGTATTAGATTTATGTATTTTGGATAAATGACAGCATCTGTGGTAAATATTAAACTCCTTTACTTTACAGATTATTTTCCGTCACTCTGTAACCATCTTCCTTGCTAAAAACCATCAGATGTGAGGATCTTAACACATGTGTGGGCCTATTTATAACCACCATCAAAAGATACAGAAACAGTGACAGCAATCGATTTGTAAAGTGAAGGATTTCAGTATTTAGGACGGATGCTGCCACTTATCCAAAATACATTCACAATAACACCGTGGTGGTGCACACGGTTCCCATTGGAATTATATTTATGTACCACATCACATGCATTAGAACTGTTCTAGGGGTGTAACACAGTAGAAAGGGGGAGTGGAGATTACGACCTCCAGGTTGTGGTGATGAACTTCCCTCCGTGACAGGTCGGCAAATTGAAGAGCGAGCCTGCGAGTCCCCATTGTCTCTGCTGCACTAGGTCGCTACAGGCTGTTTCAGAAAGTGGTACCGAGCCTTCAGCTGCTCGTCTAACGAAACATTGGCGACACAGCGTGCAGACATGCCCAGGCGTATCGATTTCCCACAAAGTGCGTTAATACTATGTGAAATACATATGTGTATTCCTAATAATGTTAACACAAGAAATACATGCGCAGAGCGTCTGCGTAAACCTGTACACAATGTTTTGCCCTCCTAAGGAGCAGTTGAATCGTAGTTATCCTATACAGCAATTGCAGTGTTCTTCTGAAATGGCGGTCTCTTCAACACGAGTTAGCGCTGCTCGTTTTTTAGTTTACAGACAGACTACATCTTCCCAGCATTTCCTGTCCAGTTCTCTTATGTGAGTAGACAAAATAACTTCACTGAGCTCGTGGAGTTATTTTACAATTAGTAAGTGAGATCTTATTTGCACTTGTTAAGTGAGATATTTAAGAAAACTCCACATCTAGAACTGTTAACTGCCTACGATAATGAAGCACATGTGCCAAGTCTAAGGTGATGGCAATATGGATTACATAAAATTGATTTCATTGTCTCCACTACAAATGGCTGGGATAATTTTTGCAACACGAGTTGTACCATAAGTATCACTCCAGCTTCAGATTTCCCAAAATCTAAAACGACCCAGAGGTTTAAACTGGCTTCCTCTACAAAAGTAGATAACGTAGGTGTCACGGAATTTCAGATATTTGCACTGAAACAGATTGCTCTTCTAGGCTGGAGCATGATAAGTCTCATTCGATCAGACATGCTGACCTTGCAAGACACGCTGTGGATGTATGGAAACTCATTCCACTCTGTGCCGTCCACTGTACAAATGCCGGCAATTCATGAATGGTAGGGTCTCATGTAGTCTAGCAGTAACACAAATAAAGAAAACCGCAGTAACTTTCTGATCGGTCTTTACTTCACCACCACGACTGACCGAGGCTATTTAAAAAAGTCATACCGCTGTTCATATTTCTAGAATAAACAAAGCTACAACAAAGCCAATCATGCTGATTGATGGCCCCCTGACGGCTAAAGAGCCTTTGCTTGAAACATTCTGTAATTTGCATTTGGACAAACAGTTATTCAAAGTGGTCAAGATAAATGGGACACCCAATATATGACTCGATTTTTTGATGACTGAAATAACAACAATCTGTGTAGGTTCGTTTCGTTTCCTCCTCCAATTACGTGTGTTTCGCATTTTTGTCGGGCTCTGCATATGGCATACAACACAGTCGATGACATTTTAGCCGGCTGCGGTGGCCGAGCGGCTCTAGGCGCTTCAGTCCGCAACCGGGCGATTGCTACGGTCGCAGGTTCGAATCCTGCCTCGGGCATGGATGTGTATGATGTCCTTAAGTTAGTTAGGTTTAAGTAGTTCTAAGTTGTAGGGGACTGATGACCTCAGATGTTAAGTCCCATAGTGCTCAGAGTAATTTGAACCATTTTTTGAAGACATTTTAGTTGAAATATTATAAATCCAAAGCTATACGTTTTGATGAGAATAGGTCTTCTCTGAGTTCCTTCTTGTATGCGAAATAAATTTGTTTTTGTTCCGTGTATAGAGTTACGTAATGCTTTTTGCATCTTTGGCACTTCAGTGTTACCTGGTGCTCAAATTTTTCATCAAGAAAATGAATTTAGAATTTATTATGGCGCCACACTAGTGGCTAAATGTTGTGTATTCACTCCAGATATACTCGTAAAAAGGAGATCCACAGAAGATGATACATGGGCGTCCAAACAAGAGTTTTCTCAAAACCAAATTTAATTATGCGCCCTAAGAGCAGGTATAAATACGATAAAACCGTTTTCGAAATGAAAACTAAGGACATTAATGTGTAATCACCGACAACTGCCTTACATGTATGGAAATGTGATGTCATGAGGCTCTTCCAGCTCTCCAGTGGGAAGCGACTCCTCCCTGAGAACGAGCTGTGTGAACGGTCGTAGTGAAAGCCTGCAGCTCGTTTCCAACTTCATCACAAAGGTTTCCTGACGGGTTGATGCAATAGGGATCCTGACGTTTAAGAACCAGCAAAGGTGTATCACAGAAGCAGTAAGCACGAGGATTTCTCCAGTGAACTATCTGGATGCGAAGAGAAGCTCTGCGCATCTGCCACTCCAAAAAGTTTCTAAAATTGTTGCGTTGTCTCAACTGTCTACTTCTGAGCGCTAATTCTATTCCACAGACGCTAAAGGAGCCATAATGCTCTGTACACCCACAAACACAATAACTCCTCGCGCCACGGTTCATCACATTCACCAAACTTGCATCTAACACCTTGATCGAAAACAATCAAACTGGCACTATATTACTTCCAAGCTTGTAGTATCTGCTCGTTAAAATTTCATCCTAATACGAAACTATGTTCAGGAGTGAAGAAGTTGAAGAATGATAGCTGTTCGGTGTTTCTAGCTTTAGTGAAACATTTCAGGTTGGGATCGCTACAAGATATACCCTGAGAATCTGCACGTGCAGCTTGTCATCGTATTTTTGACTTTAGTATAAGGGACGGCGAAGCATCCCACCGACAGGTCTAACAGATATGTGGCTATTCAGTACGAGAAGTTAGTAGGAGTGCTCTACTGTCTCTGGCAAAGACCTGAAATACAAGAAAATCCGGGAACGTATTAGTAGAAGTTGTATTCAGATCTGGAGTTGCCATCCGTTGTTTACAGCTGACATCAAACCACGGACATTTCACAGTTATACCCAGTCCGACACTGAGTCGCAATCTGTTGTGTTCAGCGGCAAGCCTCGTTTCTGTCTGTGGCGGTCAGATCGACGCCGTAAGCAACTCGGTGAAATGTCAGAGGTATTGTACCGGACGAAAATACACTCGTCGTGCAATAGTCGTGGGTTCCTTGGTTTTCTCCCGGAGGAGACTGAATGGCTACTGCAGCACAAAAGTTCACTTTACTGCAACATATATAAGAAAAATTACTTAACTTAGCACAGTCCATATCCAAAAGAAGCTCTTCAGTGTTTACAACTGTCTCTGAATATCAACGTGCAAAAGTCTCTGAGTGCATTTAACAATAACTCGCACGTGGTGCTCTGCCTAACAGACTGACCACAGAGCTGGCCTACTAGAGAACAATACTGCCGTTTTAATCGATGATCGCGGTCTGGGGCGAGAGGTACTGCCCTCAGCCGTAATTAGAAGACCTGTTGCTCAGTCATCGATGAGATTTGCAGCGACTACCTTCTCTTGCTGTTAAGTTGCGAGGTACAAGCGTTGATATGGCATCTCGCTCTTCGCACGACAACACAACAGGAAGCAATTCCATCTCGTCGAATCATACCGTGGGGAGCTATTGGATAGGATAAGAGGACTGTTTCCACAATTTTCGAAGAGAAGCTGACTGCTGTGGCAAGTATGGCAAACCATACCAGTCATTCGACAAACTGATTGATATACACTGACGAACCAAACAAACCGGTACACGTGCCTAATATCGTGTAGGGGCCGCGCGAACACGCAGAAGTGCCTCAACACGACGTGACATGGTCTCGAATAATGTCTGAAGTAGATCTGGAGGTAACTAATACTATGAGTCCTTCAGGGCTGTCGATAATTCCGTAAGAGTAAAAGGGGGTGGAGGTCTCTTCTGAATAGCACGTTGCAAGGCATCCCAAATATGCCGAATTTGGAAAGTTTGGTGCCCAGCGGAAGTTTTTAAACTCAGAAGAGTGTTCCTGGAGCCACTCTGTAGCAATGCTGGACGTGTGTGCTGTCGCATTGTCTTCAAGGAATTGCCTTCGGAATGCAAAATGCACATGAATGAATCCCGGTGATGAGACGCGATCCATACGTACGTATCACCTGCCAGACCTGTATCTAAACGTATCAGGTGTTCCATATCACTCCAACAACACACGCCCCACACCAATAGGGAGCCTCCACCAGCTTGAACAGTCCACAGCTGGCATGCACGGTCCACGTTTTCAAGCGGTTCTCTAAATACCCGTACACGTCCATCCACCCGATACAATTTGAAACGAGAGTCTACCGACCACGCAACATGTTTCCAGGCATCAACAGTCGAATGTCGGCGTTAACGGGGCCCAGGCGAGGTCTAAAGAAGCTTTATATCGTGCAGTCATCAAGAGTACAATAGTGTCTTTCGCAGTTGTAACATCGGTTACTGCTGCTAAAATGACAGGTTATCAACATTTAAGTGAGTTTCAATGTGGTGTTATAGGCGGTCACGAGCGATGGTACACAGGATCTCCGAGCATTTTCAACACCGGCGTTTTTGAGATTCCCGATTCTCGCGCAATTTGTCTGCTACTGATGTGCGGATTAGCCACGACAGCAGCTAAAACACCTACTTAGGCATCATCATTTGTTGCAGGTCGTGGTTGACGTTTCACATGTGGCTGAACACTTCCTGTTTCCTCAAATAACGTAACTATCCGGTGAACGGTCCTGAAACTTGGATGCTGTCGTCCAGGATACCGAGCAGCATACATAGCACTCGCTCGTTGGGTATTTTGATCACAATAGCCATACATCAACACGATATCAACCTTATCGCAATTGGTAAACGGTCCATTTTAACACGGGTAATGTATCACGAAGCAAATACCGTCCGCACTGGCCGAATGTTACTTGATACCACGTACTTGTACATTTGTGACTATTGCAGGGTCATCTATCACAAAGTGAAAAAAGTGGTCCAACTAAAACATTCATATTTCTTTTTGTACTACACGAATATGTAATAAAAATGGGGGTTCCTATTTTTTAAAAAAACGCAGTTGATATCCGTTCGACCAATGGCAGCGCCATCTAGCTGGCCAACAATAGCGCCATCTGGTTTCCTCCTTCTAGCTAGAAAAGTTTCGTTCTTTGTAGTCTTTTCGTTTGACGCTTATTTCGTGAGATATTTCGCCCGGTCACGATCAGTGGACCACCCTCTATGTGCATGTTGCTATCCCATGACTTCTGTGTGCACCCACATCATTGTCGCGCTTGGTTACATATTCGGTGCAGCAACGCAATCAAACGGAAACTTTTGATAGACCCTTTCATTTTGAAGAATGCAATACTATTTTTGAAGCATTTTGGAACAAGAACAGTCACAAACTATTACTCGATTGCTGGAGAAAAAATGTGCTTCTGGCCGTGAAATATGACACTTAAGATAAAACATCAGATGAATATTTAGATAGAGTGGGAAAAACGCATAGACTGAATAATTTAGTACGTACGGCTGTTACTCCTGGCAGCAAGAACTCTGCTTGGATGACAGTTATGGTTAAGTTACTCTACGGCATATTTCGTATTGGCTGCCGACAAATGATGTGTTAGTCTTCCAAAAACCAATGAAAATACTTACTTGGCTAAGAGATACGCAAAACTTGCTGGAAATGGTAACTGTCAAAACCTTCGGTACACCAGGACAGGTCGACAACATTCGGTCATGCTTTAGTTTGTTGAAAAATAGCGTCACCAAGACTTCGAAGATAAACCACAACGAACGTTCTTAACGCGGCTGTTATGTAATACCTACTGTACGTATTACCAGATAGAATTTGGTTTATGCCTAATAGATTCCCATACTATGAAACCGGGTGCTGAGACCACGTGACAGAGACGAATGTAATCTGACGATGTTCATTCTGTGTGGAGACTTCACTCACGGACACGCCATCGTATCACTGTACGGAAAACAGTGTCTCGTCTGAAAAGATGACTTGCTGCCGCCCCTGGGTCAAGTATTTCCATTGGACACACCACGATCGACGCATGTCTCTCCTCTGCTGAGTCTGTGGAAACTACTGTAATGCCTGCCGTACTGCCAGTCTGTAGTGTTTCACATACCATTGTAAATATCCATGTTTGTTGTGAAAAAAGCCCACTGAAAAAAGCCCATTTCCTAACTCAAGGTTCGTGACTTGGTCATACAATCACATTAATTGTTGGTAAGGCGGGTACCAGGTTGAGATTAATTGGGAGAGTCCTTAGAAAATGTAGTCCATCAACAAAGGAGGTGGCTTACAAAACACTCGTTCGACCTATACTTGAGTATTGCTCATCAGTGTGGGATCCGTACCAGATCGGGTTGACGGAGGAGATAGAGAAGATCCAAAGAAGAGCGGCGCGTTTCGTCACAGGGTTATTTGGTAACCGTGATAGCGTTACGGAGATGTTTAACAAACTCAAGTGGCAGACTCTGCAAGAGAGGCGCTCTGCATCGCGGTGTAGCTTGCTCGCCAGGTTTCGAGAGGGTGCGTTTCTGGATGAGGTATCGAATATATTGCTTCTCCCTACTTATACCTCCCGAGGAGATCATGAATGTAAAATTAGAGAGATTAGAGCGCGCACGGAGGCTTTCAGACAGTCGTTCTTCCCGCGAACCATACGCGACTGGAACAGGAAAGGGAGGTAATGACAGTGGCACGTAAAGTGCCCTCCGTCACACACCGTTGGGTGGCTTGCGGAGTATAAATGTAGATGTAGATGTAGATCCAGAGGAGCGATCATTATGCTGATCCTCTCAGTTGGTAGTCGCGTGGGACTTTTGAGAACGTGCTTGGCGTTGATGATGGTAGCTCCCTGTACACAGGAGTCTCCCCCTAAACGGCCACACCGCCAGGGCAGCTGGTAGCTGGTGCTGAAACGCGCGACATTTCCATACAAGCGAGGCGTCCTACTTACGAGTAGCCAGCCGCCTGTACGTGTAGCCAGCCGAAAAGTGAGCAGCTACACAGCATTCCAAGGATATCTTGGCCACGGTTTAACAACAATACGGAACTGTACGTAGGGTCTACTATACCGTGACATGCTGTCAGACAAGTGTCCTTTTTTGGTAATATGAAGCCTGATAAATAGCAAACGAAAGTGACGACACAGAGTATTTTTTTGGACTCCGGGCGTTCTGTTAGCGTGTTATGTGGCTGATTACGCGGTATTGACTCCGACAAAGTATCTCGTCGTAGCTACTGCAGCGCCTGTGCTCTAGCATAACAACAGGAACTTCTAATATCTCACAGCGTGTAGATTTGTGTAACAAAGAGCATCTTCAACATCGAACACTTACTTCTTTAAAAATATAAATCTTAATTGAGCTAAGTAATTGGTCGATATAGTACAATTGCGAGACTGTACCATTATAATAAAGCTACAAATTTAACATAAAGTCCAGAATACGAGACGACTTCAAAACGCAGGTTACACATTGCCGTGGCAGGCCATGATTAGTGGATCACACTCTACACTTCATAGTGACATAGGTGTAAGACATTGTTATTCAAAATAATCACCAAGTTTCTATAATGAACAGACGAAACGGATTGACCTACCGTTGAACTGCTCTGGAATAGAAATCCGCTTTTTGGTAGTGCAGCCACTCTAAGACCACTCTGTGGAGTTCATCATCGTTGAAAAATTTGTTTCCCCACAGATTTTGTTTGAGTTTGCCGAAAAAAATGGAAATCGCGGGGTGGAAATTTTGGCCTGTGAGGTGGAGTCGCACCCCCAAAAGTCTGTACGTCGTTGGTGAAACTGTTTGCTTTGTATTACAGCGGGCGGAAGAGAGACTGCGTTTCGTCGTTACACCGCCAGAATTTTACTGTCACCCTGTGGGTAATTTAGTCATGTTGTCCGCAAAAATCGTACACTCTGGCTCACTTCAACCTTACGTTTCGAGTTTCCGCTTCGTTTCACTTGAACACTGTAGTGTATTTATCCGTACCGCAGTAGAACTGTGTCTATAGGTCACCTGAAACATTACTTATGACAATAAGCAGCTCTGGTTGCATAATGGACATTGACTCCCAATGCATATGCACGTAATGTAATATGAAAATAAAAACTAAAAGTAAACTCCTCCCGACCAGACCATGAAGGCCCAAAGGTACCGACCGGCCTCCGTGTCATCCTCAGCCGACAGGCGTCATTGGATGGGGATGTGGAGGGGTATATGGTCAGCACACCACTCTCTCGGCCGTATGTCAGTTTCAGAGACCTGAGCTGCTACTTCTCAGTCAAGTAGCTCCTCAGTTTGCCTCACAAGGGCTGAGTGCTTCCCGCTTGCCAACAGCGCTCGGCAGACCGGATGGTCACCATAACATGAAAATACCCTCAAATTTTAAGGTTTCCTATTACAAGAACGAATGATGAGGCAAATAAATCTGGCATAGACCGATTTACAGTTGGCATTGGATGAATGTATTTATAACGTTCTGTTAGTTCACAAAAAAAGTGTTCGTCAATAATGGAAGAATGGCGGCTTCGAAGGTGAATTAATTTCAAGAAATGCTTTGCTAGTTAGTATTCATGTGAACTGTTCTTGGTCTCCTAACACCAACAATTTATTCTCCCGCGAATACGGAGAAGAAGAATCACGGTCAGCGTGGAATCTGTTGCTGAGTCCCCCCCGTATAATGTGCCACCGGCGTTTCGGCCCATGTCCACTAACTTTCTTCATCCCGTGATTGCTTGATTGGTGAGTATACTACGAAAATCCCAATATGGTACCGGCATGTCGGTGGGAAGTAGACCGTGCACCAATTTCGCAAGGTTGTCTGCACGCTCGTTGTCCCTCCAGACAGGGCACGTTAACCGTTTGTGAGGAATCACCTGACGCAGCCTTTTTTCGCAGGATTGAGTCTTCTCAGTGTATCATGTGCAAAGGGATTTACACATATTCCTACGCCTACGGTACTTGTTGAATCTATCCACATTAAGATATTTTCGACTTACACGTCGGCATACAACAGCGCAGGTAAATCTTACTTCTTTTGGCAATGGAAGGAATTTTCCAAATCCTGTTGGTCGTCACAAAATGCAGCTCCGCATACACCTACATTTTGAAACCGTCAGTGTACAATTCGGTCCAGCCATACCAGTGACTACCCGATTTTGACAGTGTAAAGACTCATTATGTCACTCGGGGCCATGAATATTTTGGTTGTATAAACTTCATATAGAGTACTGTGAATTTTTAAAGCAATTTCGTTTACTTAACACCTCATGACCTGATGTTAAGGGGCTCCGGAAAGGTTCAAAATCATGAAAAGTTCAATTTTTACTTTCTTGCGTTTTCTGAATCTGCAGACTGTTACCTTTTAATAGATATATAATTTATTCAATTCCGAAGACTACAACTATTTTTAAATTTTTTTTGAAAAGTGTTCTACATGGGCGTGACCCACTGTGGCGCTGTTAAACTGCTGTCAAATGGTGTTATTATTAACGTCCGTGTTCATCAGGTACATTTTAGTGATGTGAGATAAAGTATGTGTTGTGGCTAACCTGTGATGGTTCAATATATATCGCTGGTGTGATTGTTGATTGTTTCATGTTTATTTACTCTGTCGTTATCTCGAAAATATTCGTAATTAATTCTGTTTCTTGAGTCTCTGTTTTGTCGAAGTATAATAATGAGTAAAAGTAAAGTTATTAGAAATCCTCTGAAGGCTTTTAAGAAAAGGAGAAATGTTGGAAAGCCAAAGGTATGTGTTATTACTGTAAACAATAAAGACGATAACCAAGTGAGTGAACCTAACCTCTCAAGTACACTTGCCCATAGCAGTCAAAGTGGGAAAGAAAATACTTCACAGAAGAAGCTTGGTTCAATGAGTGAAAACTATGAATGTTTTATGGGCGAATCGGATGTGAATGAAATATTTGATATGTCGGTTCTCAAAGGAATTTTTTCAAACTGTGTAAGATGTATTCATTGTAGTGAAGTTGGTCTGGAACTCTCCATAATAAAGCACGTAGGACTTGCTAGTGAAATACAACTGAAATGTGATAAGTGTTCATACATGACCACCTTTTGGAACAGTGTTGCAGTAACTGCAACTGAAGAAAATGGTAGCAAAATCTACGAACACAACATTAGATTTGTTTATTCCTTGCGTTCAGATGGTAAGGGTGCTACTGCAGGTGCAATTTTCTGTGGCATCATGAATCTTCCAAATCCCCCAACCAAGTTTACGACCTATAATAAATTAATAGGGTCTAAAGTAGAAGATGTCTGTATAGAATCTATGAAGAACGCTGTGGAAGAGGCAGTAATGGAAAATAATGGTAACAGAGATTTGACTGCAGCGTTCGATGGTACCTGGTATAAACGGGGACACACATCTCTTCATGGTGTAGTATCTGCCACCAGTATGTATACAGAGAAAGTTTTAGATGTAGCAGTAATATCAAAGTATTGTAGATGTCCACAAAAATATAAGGTTCACATGAAAATAATTGCAAAGCTAACTATAGTGGCAGTAGTGGAGGAATGGAAGTGGCTGGTGTTGCCAGTATGTTCCAGCGTTCTGAGGCGTGTGATAAAGTGCGATATGTTAATTACCTTGGTGACGGTGATTCTAAAAGTTTCAAACATGTTCAAGGACTGAAGCCCTATGGTGATGATGTTGTAGTGCAGAAATTTGAGTGTATTGGACACGTACAGAAGCGAATGGGAACAAGACTTCGGCGACTGAAAGCTTCGTACAAAAAACAAAAACTCAGTGATGGTAACGGGTTGGATGGGAAGGGAAGGTTAACTGACAGTGTAATTGACAAAATACAGAACTATTATGGAATGGCTATTAGGCAAAACACACAAAGTGTCGACGAAATGAAGAAGGCTGTTTGGGCTCTTTTTTTTCACACTTCTTCAACCGATGAAAATCCCCAACATAGCTTGTGTCCCAAAGAAGAAGACAGGTGGTGTAAATATAACAAAGGATTGCTAACTGGTGAAGTGTACACTCATAAGCATAGTCTGCCTCATGCAATAATGGAGGTGATAAAACCTATTTTCAGAGACTTAGCAGCACCTGAACTGTTGAAAAAGTGTATTCACGGAAAAACTCAAAACCCCAATGAAAGTGTAAATAGTGTTATATGGTCGAGAATCCCCAAGACTGTATTTGTTGGAATAGAAACACTTCACTTTGGTGTGTATGATGCTGTTGCGACTTTCAATGATGGCAACATTGTAAGGTGCAAGGTATTTAGAAATATGGGAATGAAGATAGATTCTAACATGGTACGAGCGATGCTTGCTTTAGACAAGGAACGCCTTCGGGCTGCAGACAGGGCTGTAAAGAGTCTAGAAATACAAGCAAGAGTAAACAGGAGGAGGAACAAGAGGAAGCTGGAGGAGGGGTTTGCAGAGGATGAAGATAATCCATCCTATGGACCTGGAATGCACTAAAAAGTTAATCCAATCTTTGTCGCTCGATTCCCAAAACTTTTATTTTCTCATACTAATTACATGTTTTCTAAGGATCTTCCAAACATATCTGTTTAAAACTTGCAGTAAATGTTACACAGTACCTTCTGCATAATTTATCGCAGCCTTTTTCCAAAAAACTGTATATTTTTGAATATATAAATAAAAAATTGCAAAAAAAATTTGTGAATTTTCATTACAATTGAAAAAAAATCATCTTTAATAACTGAACTAAAATTTTGTAAAGTCCCTGTGTTAAGTTGTAGCCCATATTCCAATAAATAATCTGTAAAAAGATCAACTTCCTACCTCAAATACTTTGTGAGGAAAGATGTAATTTATAAGCGTTATTTTAACATTGCAAGTATAGGGCGTTCCGGAGCCCCTTAACATTGTGCTGCCACATGTCCCATGATTTCACCATACATATGATAGTAGTAGTAGAGATTGGGGTTTCTTCGACCAGTATGACCTAGTCTGTAGCTAGTAATCGAGCTAATTTCCAATTTAATGGAAGACTGATAGAGGATGTGAGATTCACGCCATATACGAACTTTCATCTTGTAACTTGTGGCAGAACTGCCAGGTCCGCTTCCATGACATACATGGGTATCGTTTTATTATAACAATTTCGCAGGGCTGTTGATTGTATACTTTCTGCAGTCTTCAATCATGACGTACTTTGTAGGAGGCGTACACATGTAGCCGTATTTCGTCTTGCTGCTAATTAACTGTTAGCACAGGTGTAAAAGTGTCCTGGCTTCCCAGTCAGTGCAAGAGAAAGGATTCAGGGTGCTACTTTCTTCAGGTTTGTTTCCATCGGGAACTGCGTGCTCAGTGACCGTATTAATGAAATCCAAGACAGGAAGAAGGGCAGAGTCGGTCGTAAATTTTCAAAACCTGTTCAGTCCAGATTGATTTCAGCTACTATGTAGCACTCTTCATTGGTACATGAATAAAAGAACATTATGAGAATGGGACACTAAAATGTAAATTAAAACCAGATCGCAAATTCCTCAGTTCGTAGGACACAATTTTAATTACCAATTATGTCCTAATCGTGATGACCCATCGTAAGCAAAATCACACATGGTACCTCGTTGCTATTACAAAAAGATGGTTCAAATGGCTCTGAGCACTATGGGACTTAACTTCTGTGGTCATTAGTCCCCTAGAACTTAGAACTACTTAAACCTAACTAACCTAGGGACATCACATACATCCATCCCCGAGGCAGGATTCGAACATGCGACCGCAGCGGTCGCGCGGTTCCAGACTGTAGTGCCTAGAACCGCTCGGCCACTCCGGCCGGCTGCTATTTCAGATAACAAACAGTTAAACTGAGCTTGCTGCTTACATTTCTATCTAGCGAACCTCGGTATGTGACGTCAGTAGTAACTAACGCCCTCGCTGTTATTGACTTTGCACATTTAATTGAAAAAATTTTTAAAAAATGCAAAAGGTAGTGACTTTGCATAACATTACAGTCTGAATCCTTAAATAGTAAATTACATTCAGTAACTATATTAAATTGGAAGAAAGATTCCACACACAGATGGTGCAACTTCAAATACTAGTAACATTCGTTTTTGTATTAAACCTAAATCAGTATTAATAGTGAAAGACAAATGACACAGTATGGGTAACTGTAGTACAGAGTCCTTAGTTACCTCTTCTAACGTAGCTTACATTACGAAAAGTAACATACAATTGTCAAGTATATGTACCAGTTTTACGATCTCAAGGAACAACGTACAAACTAACTTAACAAATACTGTCACATTTTAATACAGAGACATATGTAACTGGATTGGGTGTTAATAAGCTTCGTTCGTGGACCATGAATTTTGTACTCGCTTAATGAGCCATGACACAGCACAACATGGACCCCTATTTATGACGTGTTACGTGTCCTTCGGATCTCTGTAAACACCTCTTTTTCTCAGTCAGGTGGTTTTCGAGATCTCCTAAAACTGGGTACTACTCGTTGCTACCTACTCACAGGGCAACGTGGCACAGATCACTGATTACAAAAAATCTTAATTTATTCCAGGAGATCCATAAATCTGCCCCTATCCCCTTTATGCAGCAGCTTTACTTGTGAGATCACCAGCAACATTCCCAGAGTCAACAAGACGGGCAGAAAATTTTAATTTTTCTACTATATCCCTCCCTTTAACACCACATGCCCACGGAAACCAATCTCAAGCCGCCTCCCAATTGGTCTTACTCAACTGCATCGTTGTAAATACAGCATACGGAGTTCACATGACGGGCTAAAGAGTAACTACGGTAAGGTTCTGAGACACAATGAAACTTGGAAAGCAGAACTGGCTATTAAAAACAAAGAAAAAATACAAAAGTCAGCCCAAAGTACTAAAAACACATGTACGAGATATACTCAACCATAAAGCAATATAGTGGATAGCGACCATATTTTATGTAATACGTAGGAAACCAGAACTAAATCTGCATTTGTAAGTACGTTCAAAGGAAGGAATTTATGCGACTGCAATTATCTTTCCTCACGTACTCTTGGTTTGTCTGTAATTTTGAGATATTGTTTTATTTGAGCCTATAGATACAGTTGAAGATGGGGTTGAGTCCCTGAAACCTGACAGTATAATTACTTCAGTCAGTAAGTATCTGTACCACTGTAGCGGATGTTTTCGTCATGGGCATTACTTGACCCCCGTGAGGCATAGGGCATTCAGGAGAACGTACTTATCCATCTCTTTCGTGGGCTCTTTCCCTCAGTCCCGACCACGTCTTTCCCACGCTCCTTGCTTCTCCTTCCACCGTCCATTTCATTCTCTCAACTGCATCGTCTGACTACCTCAGTGTATTACCGAATACATCTCCACTTTCTCCACAGTTTCTGGTCTTCTAAACATATATGGTTTATTTTCCTAGAGGTCTCTTCATTTTTCCCCTACCAGATGTTCATGATAAACTGGAGATATCTGTTTGTGAAGCTTCCCAAATGTGACGTCATATTATCTTCTACTATCCAGCTTTCACAAGAATGAGTTGACAGTCTCCAGCAGCTACTCCCACGACATAAGGGGGCTCTTCCATGTTCGTGGAATGTACCATCATTTCCATTGTTTTACCTCTAATTGTCTGGAGGGCAGAGACCAGTGCTTCTTTGTTCAGAGAAATTAATCTGTCTCTCATATCTGTCAGCCTGCTGGCTTGCCGTCTGCGAAATTGAAACCCTCGAGATAGACATTCATGAGTTCTACATTGGATTCTTATTCACCAGTATGTGATGAATCCTCATAATTGAGTCAAAGACGGGTAGATAAAGTGTTAGTGACAAAACACAATATGTTTTGCTCCATTACATAGTTTTTATGAGGTAAGATTTCTGAGTAGTAGGATCAGAGATACAATTTTAGGTCGAAGGCAGTGCAATGGCATTCCTGGTACTTGCAAGTAGTTTAGAAATTCTGTACGGAAGAACACACTTTCTTCATCGTTTACCATCTTGTCGATCGATTTGTGTATTCTTTCTTGACCAGAAATTTTCTTTTGAGTATTAAAGTTGATATCGTCGACAATATTATTTTTAGGTGCCAAAATTCCCCTTTGAAACGACCAGTCCGGAGTGGTACAGCTGTGATCCATGTTTTGGTAAATTTGGTCGATGAGTTCGTTTTCAGCAGTGGCTGTGTTGCAGAAATCACTGTTGATTTCAATGAGGCTGGTCGTCTGGTCAGTAGAATAAGTGCCCTAGCCTATTTGTGAAAACTGTTGAGCAAAATGTGCGTTAGTTTCGTCTTTCGAGAGTTCAACTCGAGCATTTGTGTGTGTGGTCAGAGATGATGAGATTTTTTGAAGCACGAATTGATCTCCTGTGCTGGTGTTGACTCGAGGGTAACTGGAAGTGTTTTTCGAAAATCTCCTGAGAGTAAGAGTGGAGCTCTACCCTTCACTTCATAATTTTCTTGTAAGTCTTGTAAATTTTTGTCCCTGGCCTGAAGTGATTTCTTATGTGCCACAGTGCGTTCGTCCCAGAAGATAATTTTTACTCACTTTAGAAGTTCACCCCATCCAGATGCTCTTGAGACTTTACATTCCGGGAATTGTTCTTCGGGTGTATTCAACGGTAGTTGTAGGGAGGACTGGGCAGTTCCTCCTCCTTCTACATGTGTGGTTACAATGCCGGATGATGCCGATGCAAGTGCAATGTCTTGTGTAGCACGTATTTCCACCAACAACAGATTCATTAAAAACATTTTCCTTCTTCTGCCTGGTGCGCCCAAGTAAATAATTCCGCCCTTCCATTCGGTTTATGATAACGTTGTAAATTTACTTTTGATTGTCATTGTGGAGGGGTTTGTTGTGAGTAATGTAGTGAAGTAGTTGTTGATGTGGTAGCCTTTTTCCTTTGTAATTTAGAACTTTGGCACAATGGTAGCATATTAGCGTGATGGTTGCATCCAAGGCTGTACTAACTCCTGGTTGTTCACTGCTGAACATATATCTTCTAGGTGAATGAGTGTTTCATTGAATATGTCGTCGTTGAATTCGACGCTCAGTTCAGGATGATCTTGTCATATCTGGTGCAGTATGTCATCACTCATACTCTCTTTGAAGGAGTCCCACGGCTGTTTTGGATTCGATGGGTTACATGTTGTTAGAATTAAGGCGAGTAAGTCTCTCATATATTCAGCTGAGGGCCTCAGTGAGGCTAGTTGTTGTGCTAATTCCCAGCGGTTTTTGTTTTCCAGTAGTTCTAAGCGTTGGACTGTTTCTTTGTACGTTTGACATAGGTGACGGCGAACAGTCCTTAAAGGTCCGTGAAACTTGTTGGTCTTCGTATTTTGTGTAGGAACATCAAGAACTAGAAACATTTCCTGGTATTCTGATTTATGGTATATACTCGGCCTTGTGCGCCACTTTACATGATTTGTGGATGATTTTCTACTGGAATTCCTTGTTTTCGTCATTGAAAGATTTTTCTAATTGTGTACCACGTATAATAGGTAGGGATGTCGACACAGAATAATGTTTTCGTGAGTGTATACGTTTCGCACAGTTGATAAAAAGCTGTTAATTTTATGTTCTGAGGTGGTTCGCTTGCAGTATTTACGGTGGTGTCTTTCGAGAAGTAAACTCTCTGTCCATTTTCCAAATGTACTGTTAGATTTTGCACAACTGGTTCATGTTCATCTATGGGAAAACCGAAAATCCACCACGCTGCTTCGTTACTGTTGATTTAGCTTCCCAGTTGGTACAATAGGATCTCATCGTTTCTATTTTGTTGTTCGCTGTCTTTGGCTATTTGAAATACTGCCACGTCACTGCTTTTGTTCACGTACTTAAAGGCACATTTGAGGGTTTTCACTGAACTGCAGTATTCTGTGATTGTTTGTGCTTGGAACATTTTGCAAAGTAGTGTTTTATATGGTACTACCCATCGATTACCTATTTCCAGTTCGTCGCTGCCTCATATTTGCGTTTTGGCTGTGAAGCCACCGTTTTTGGGAGATCATCTTCTATAATTGGATAGCCATCAACTCCAATTTGTGTGTCGCCCAAGTCATACGTGGCGAATTGTGGTTTAATGGCCCGCATGCTCCGTGAATCACGTTTTTCATTACTATGCTGTACAGTCCTGGATGTTCTAATGGATTGGAAAATTCAGCTTGGATAATTTTGTCGATATCCATGCGATATCCATGGAATAAATTCTGTTGTGTAGCCATATGAGATGGTGTGAGTGAGACAGTCCTCGTTTTCCCATTCGAATGTGTACACCCAGAATCTAACTGTTCCAAAGATGTGGTATTTTGTTATTACTTCAATAAATTGTTTTTCTCGAAAAACTGGTTGTATTATGTGTTGTCGATGCATGGTGTTTGCCCATCTCTTGGCTGCTCTTTGATTTCAGGCCATGAAGAGTTGCGTGTGAATGTCCATATTTTGTTATGTTGGTCATGGCATCTTGAGTGTATTCGTGCGTGTGTTTCGGAAACCCAATGTTTGTGAGGCTAAGATTACCATTGTTCCAATGTCGTCAATGCTTCAATCATTTATGATTTTGTCTTCAAGTAGGATGAATTCTTCTGTACGTAGTTTCCTCCGGTTCAGTCTTAATAAAGCATCCGTTACGCTTCTATTTTTGCTTACATATCTGCCAGGAATTTTTGGAACGAACCGTGAGTGTTGAGAATATGATTGGCTATATCTGAACATTAATTAAGAAGCATAGTACACTTCTTTTTGTTTTCGCCGTTTTGCTTCAGAACTGGCATGATCTCCTCCTCTTTTACGTTTAGCATTTTCTAAAATATGTATCAAATCAACTTCTTATTAACAAATACACGAAGCACACTTTACAAACTTTTCAGGCCTTATCTTCGATTAAGTTCAGTCACTCTATCGCTTTGCCTACTCATATTAACTGTTTGTTTTTATTCACTCACTGCACTTCTTTTTTGGTTCCTCCCTTCGTCGCTGATAGGAAACTAACGTTCGAACCCACGACGGATCTTCCTTTTCTGGAACACGGCGGACCATTCGAAGCCTTTAAGGTGTGTTCTGAAGTTCACTACTGGCCGGGCTACCAACTGGTAGGTGGAATTTTTCCAAATGTTTCAGACATTTCTTGAACATTCCAGAACATCCTGGATCATTGTATCACTGTGGAACATTCCGGAATATTCTGGAATGTTCTGGAATGCTCTAGAATACACTCTAATGTTCTGGAATGTTCCTGAAATTTCTAGCGGGTGAAATTTCCCGGCCCTTACTTCTTCAAAACCACGTCCTTCAAGCAAAAACGGAAACCTTCTTCATCAATGGGAGATAGAGGGCTACCACAGCATATAACTCCCCTGCCCGTACCGGGATTAGTTTCTGATTTTTTGCGGCACGCACACTGTACACTTACTTTTATTATGTATATTCATTATATTACAACGGTAAATCATTCTCTCTCGTTAAGAGAGTATATGCCTATGTGGTACTGAAATTATATTAGGTGACTAATAAGCAAAGAAACTGTATAATTTTGAGTTATATTTTGTAAGATATCGTGGTTGGTTTCCTTCATCCGTTTTTCTTTCATGGCGAAAGTAATATGAGCCAGGCCTCTGTCCCTGCTCCCTCACAATTACCGCCCACCACCCTCGCTGTTACCTCTTGAAGAGATCCTAGATCCTTTTCCTTTTATTTCTTATCTTACCATAGGGTACCATATAGGGTACCTCAGTTCATTGAAACCGAACGAAAGACTGACAACACAACATTTTTAAACACTTTAAATGCAGTGTCGTGACAATGACACTATTATATTATTCAGTACAACTACAACACAGCTTTCGTAAATGAAGTGAAGGAGACAGTGGTCCAATGTTTTTTATTCGAGTATTATCCCAAACATATTTCTAAAGCATTTTTTTAAATTAACGTAATTTAATTACAATGCCATTAAAATCACACTGACGGAAGAAAAAGCACAGCACCAAGAGTGAGTTTTTCCGCTCAAACGAAATTTGGTAGTCGTTCTTCTACATCTGAAAGGTGATGTTTATTCAGATTTCAACCCAGTCGCATAAGAGTGACGCTAGTAACCTCACTATGAGGTTGCAAATCAGGTTTGCTTTAAATGCTCACTTAACGATCGTGAGCGTTCGCTACTTGAGAGACTGGAAGTAGCGAGTTGATGTCAGTGGTGATTACCTTCAAGGCCACATGGATGCCATTATCACCACCTCACTGCGTTTGAATGCGGTCGTTTAATAGGGCTACGAGAAAATGGTTGTTCATTCTGCGGTGTTGCAAAAAGACTGGGTAGGAATGTAGCCGATCCACTTGATTGCTGGCAGCGGTGGTAGCGAAAATGTACAGTGGCAAGATGACCGGGCTCCGGATCGGACGTAGAGCTATCTAGAGGGAAGACCATCGTGTTTGGTGTGTGGCTCTGGCGCATAAAGACAGCATCTGCAGCAGAAATTTGAGCAGCGGCTGGTACCACAGCGACCTAATTGACTGTAACAAATCGGTTACTTCAGGGGCAGCTCCGAGCTAGAAGCCCTGCAGCCAACCTGTCTACTTGTAGACAAACGTGACCTGTACCTGAACTTATGGTCCAGTGTGCGATTTCGTATGACAAGAGGAGAACTCTTGTGGCTATCCCACGCACCCTTACTGCAAATCTGTGGCGATTCGATCTACTCGTATGGTACTGTCAGTCATACACAGAATTCCAGGGAATGTGTACAAACAGGATGGCACTCGCCCACATACCGTTGCTGTAATCCAACAAGCTCTACGTTGTGTCGACATGCTGCCTTAGCCTGCTCGATCACCAGATCTGTCTCCAATCGAGCGTTCGACTACGACTCCAGCATTGTATACAAACAGTATCAATCATCCCTGTATTGACCGACCAAGAGCCACAGTCATGGATATTCATCCCACCATCTGACATCCGGCACCTGTACAACACAAAACATGCACGTTTGTATGGTTGCATTCATCACTCCGTGGGTTACATCGGTTGTTAATGTACTAGTCATTCACATTTGTAATGGCTAACATCGCCCTTACATTCTCTGCTTTTGAATGTTAATCACTTAAATTTGTTACCTAGACAAATTTATTCCCAATATCTCATTTCTCCACATTAATTAATTGTTACAATAATTTTTTTGTGCTGGTGTTTTTCGCAGTAGCCTTATGTATATACATGTTTTCCACCTTCATTATCCTGTGCAACCAGAAGCGTTTCGCCACAGTTATAAGGCATATTTAACGAATGTTCTGAAATATTAGACGATTTTCCTCGTTTGCAGATGTAGGTTATGGTTTACACATTTTGCACATATTTCCAGTTGGCCTGTACCACAGATTCGGAAAGCTACGTCGTAACATCCATAAGGCCATGGAACGCATGAAGGTCAAGAATATTTTGTCAGTCCAGTAACTTTGTATCTAACCGCACCAATGTTTGTCTAGCACCCAGACAGCAAAACAAACAGCACAAAAATTATGACTAAAATACGAAATCAGATCTCTGCAGTGAAGAAAACTAACTTTATCTCGAGAGTTATGTAAAACTCATGTGTAGCTTGCAAATAACTCTTACAATACTGCTGTTTTCACTTATGTGGCCAACAAGGTTAAATGCTACACGGACACTGTCATGAATGTAATTGAAGAAAAGCGTAATAAAATGATAACACAGCTTATGAGACAACAAACAACACACAAACATGAACCATAAACAGCCTTATGACACACTCAAATTTAGCCCAAGATCGGTGAATCTCCCAGACACACGACTAAACAATGAAGAAAAAGATCTATCACAAACTGGACTGAAATATAATGTGAACACAAAAGTAAATGAAGAATAGGTAGAATATCTCATAACAAAGTCAGTAGCATTTCTAAAACGGCAGGAGAAGTGTGAAAATGAATATGTGAACACTGGGCTAACAAGACAACAGAGAAAAGTATACATGAAATTATAATAGACATAAAAGAAGAGAAGGATAAAAACACACAATCCCTAACACTCAACAACCTAAGAAAGAAATTCAAAAATGAAATCATGATTATTTCGAAAGCAGACAAAGGAAGTACAGTTAAGCGTATGGACAGACAACAACAAATTGACAAAGAACAAGAGCTCATTTCGCAAAATAATATTAAGGAATATAAATGAGATCCAGCAAACAGATTTCAGACTAAGGTAAGAAAAATCAACAAAAATGCAGTCCACATTAGATTACAGAGAAAAAGGAAAATAAATGTAGACTAGGCCTGCACCCAACCTCCAATGCCAAACAAATTTTTAAACCAAATTTGCCATTACATCCAATTGTAAACTTCAAAAAAGCTCCTTCTTGCAAACTTGCAAGAAGCATGCTCAAATTACTATCTGAAACCTAATGAATAAAAGAAGACAAAACTATAAGAACAACTTCACAGTCGTTAAAACTCATAAAGAACAAAATCCCAGACACAGCTATCCCTCTCTCGATTGACATAGAAAATATGTAGTCCAACATACCAAAAAAAGAACAAAATCCCAGACACAGCTATCCCTCTCTCGATTGACATAGAAAATATGTAGTCCAACATACCAGCAGCAGAAACAATAAACATCACAGAACTAAACCTGAATGATACCACCCAGCTACTAGATGAACAAATCACAGAAATATGCAAATTGCTGGAGCTTATTATTGAACAGAACTACTATCTGTTTAGTAATGAGTCTATTTACAAGAGGATGGGCTATCAGTGGGATATACAGAACCTGGTGCAGTAGCCAACATTTTCACAAGCCATGTAGAAAACCTGTAAAAAAACCATTATCACAACAAAAAACAACATACTTTACTGGATCAGATATATGAGTGATATCCTTTGATTAACTCATTAACCTCCAGCAGAAATTGATCAGTTGCACGCAGATGTAAACACAGTACACAAAATGATATGATTCAAATTGGAAAAAGACCACAACAAACAAACAAATAAACTTCTTAGATACATACATTAAAAAAGAAAATATTCAGTATAGAGTTGTAATTTACTGTAAAACTACATCAGTCAACACCACCATACATCAGACTTAAAATCTCCCACACCCATTGAACCTATCAGCATTCAGATACATGTTTTTTTTTTTTTTTTTTTTTTTGTTCAAAACTGTATCATTCCACTCAGGAAACTACCACGAAAACTAGACTTCATCACACGAATGGATACAAAGGAAATCAAGTCATAAAATTAAGAAAAAAGTCAAACAACAAATACAGCCAATAAACATGATACATACTCAGTCAAAAAGGACAGCACAAAAAAGCACCATACAAACTAGCACACACAACAGCAAAACAATAATCACTCAAAGCATACATGAAAACGAGAAGGGAGACTGAAGCTGGTACACAGTGAGCTCAAAACACAAACTCACACATAAAATGACAAACATATTCAAAAGAGAAGGCAACATAGCATTCGGAATAGACAGTTCTATTCAAAAGAACATTCCAAAAATAACAAAAGGTACAGACATCTACCAGAAAGCAGGAATATGCCGACTACAATGCAACATATGTGATGGAAGATATGTAGCACATACCACAAGAACATTGGAGACCAGGTGCAAAGAACACATCACAGCACAGAAATACAAGTCACTTTTCCACAACATTTACTAGAACGTAACCACAAACCAACTACAAAACAGAAATAGATGAAAACGGTTAGAACAAATAATGAAGATCACCTAACCTTACAAGAACATTACCACATATACAAAAGGAAGCCTGAAAGGAAGATAGTACTAAATGACCGAGTCAATAAGGCTAATTACTAACTGTTTATACTGGCTGATCACATAACAGACGGTGATCGCAATAGATGATCACAAATCCCACTTCTCTCCGAAATATATAAATGTATCACAACCTTCATCACGAACTATGTCAGTGTTCAACTGGATACGCGCATGATGTCCTCTGCCCTGTGTCGAATGTTATCTCGCTAGCTAGAATAGCGTACCCGGTAAGTCTACGCAAGTAGCGTTACTATTCGGCAAATTAAAAGAATGACACTCGTCGATCTTTTATTTGACATTCATACCCAGAAAAATTAAAATAGATTTTATACACGATGAGCGATCGCATCGAACCACTTTCACTGTTCCAGTACATAGCAAAATGTCAACCGTTCTGAGATTAGTTCAGCTGAGAAGATTTAACTATTATTCCCAAATTCATTTACATTCTAGCGATTCACAATGACTTAAAGAGTCAATAATACCACGTAACAGAAGCTGCGCCATCGGCGCGAGAAAACAGTGATCCGTGTATGTAATAAGTTCCCTTTAATTCACGTCTATGGTCACAAACGCTTTGTTAACAGATTACTGATTTCGGTCTTTATTGACCATCATCAGATCTGTTTTATAAAAACAGAGTCCTAACGTACTGCAGCCATAGAGGCATCGTCAAATGTTAAATGCGGAATCAGCACCAGCGTCGTCCAATACATAAAAAAACATCACATGTGCATGTGATGTTATTTATATGAACTGGACGATGTTGGTGCTGATACCGGATCTAACACATGACGATGCCACTATGGCTGCAGTACATTAGGACTCTGTTTTTATGAAACGGATCTGATGATGGTCATTAAAGACCGAAATCGGTAATCTGTTAACAAAAAGTTTGTGACCATTGACGTAAATAAAAAGTAACCTTAATAACACGTAACATCCAAGGTTTATGGGTAAACACAACGTGCCAGTATCATCATTTTCAAACCGACACACAGTGTATACGTCTGTGTCATCATTTTTAAACCGACACACAGTGCATACGTAACAGCTTCAATTACGTAACTATGACAAACCTATCACTTAAACGGCAATTCTATTACTTGCAAAGACTCTCAAAGACCACCACCACCCCCTTTAACCACTACAACAAAACTATTGTCAGTATAAAACCACTGTAGTTAATGCGAAGTCGTACCTTCACCCAACGGTAATACGACGTATTTCAGTTTCATTAATCAACCAAAATGTTAAGAGATCGTCGGTTTATTGTCAAACACTATTACTGATTGTACAATCTATTGACGCCCTTGTTACAATAACTCGTATTAAATTCCTTTAATACCTTTTGTATGTAATTATTTCTCGACTCTTGTGATTTATCGTAAAAAAATATCTTTCCTTTTGTTGACTCAAGGATATGATAACCTTTCTCACTCAGATTCCTCTATCACGTAAGTATTGTTTCTGATCTAGATTTCTAATCACTAAAATATTTACGATAATTTCTTTTAATTCTATTCTTTTATCTCAACTTTGGAGTTACTCCCTAATGAATAAGAGCACTTTTAATATCGTTCAAGTCCTATCTTTTTAATTAACACGAGATCGTTTGACGCAACACATAAAATAACTAATACCTTTGGTTCAAAACACTGTTATACGTCACGTGTACTCGGAAAAAGTATCTCATATGTAAAACTCTTTCAAATAACTAATCAATAAAGAACTTACGTAGTAACGCAACAAATATCCCCTCTGTTTTAAATTTGTTGCTTCTCGCAGCACACGTTAAAACACTCACCCTAGGAAATTAGAAGACGAGTTTTCAAGTTTTACTTCCTTTATCCTGTGTCAGCTATATTTTTTCTGTTTAATTATAATACCTCAATTATCATTGACACACCTTGCATTCACGTGTGATGGAGTTACAATACGACTACGTCCCCTCGAACGGAATCAAATTAGAAAAAGAACCTACGTGTCAGGGCCACTTTAAATACTGCCACAGAATGGTAATTAAAAGCTCAGTCACTTCAGGCGTTGACAATACGCGGTCCCACTACTTCAGATTACTGAAGTGAGACGTCACGGATTTCTTCAATAGTCTTGAAATATATGGTTCCAACTTCTCTAGCCTTCAATTCCTTTTCTTTACACGTTAGGGTACATCACAGACCTCACATAACATGCTGCGAGCAGTAGCAAAATAAGACACAATAATCAGTCTGTGTACCGTTAGCAACTGCCGAACAAAATATAAATTACATCGAGACCTCCGCCCGGAAACTACAAAATCCTACTACCAAAAACCATCAAATAAGCACGAACTACGTCACCTCAGACTCGGCCAGCATACTCACTAACATTTTCACGGAGCTGTAGGACCATTAAAGTCCAAATAAACAAAATTCCATTGGAAATATCCACCCTCAGAAGAACACAGCTTATTTCACCAACTCCTAACTCAAATAGACGAACGCCCTAATCCACGTAACCGCACGAACCTTAATTAATCAAATTCTACCAATAGGAACCCCACGGTTAGGAACATTACTAAATTCCCTAACCACTACAAATTTCGGAACGAGCAACCCGCGACCTTTCTCAGCTGTTGGACTTACCGACCAGGCAAATAGTTACCAATATTATCTCCAGTCGGACGATTTACTGTGTCCTATGGGAAAACGGGGACTCTGTTAACTGTCTGACAATGTCAATCTCCAGGAATCACATCGCAGAAAAAATGCAACGATTTCTTGACTTCATTATAATGTTCACACCTTATAAAATATCTCTCGCGGAGTCGTATAGAGACAATATATCTGCGATGGTGGACTATCTCTGGGCTTCTGCGGTCGCCGCTGCCCAGTCTCTGCTTTTCTGCACGGTTGATGGGATTTGCAACCTTTTGTCGATATCGATACCTGCAACATATATGCTTAGGCAACTATTACAACATGATTACTTTAAAACCCTTCGTATTTCTTCTTTGTAACTCACGTGACGTAGCACATACGTGGAGGCGAACAACACATTTTAATAAACTTGAAATTTGACGCAGTACAAACAGCACAGCTATAGTCACAGGAAAGACAATGTAAAGCAAAAACTGAGACAGTTTGCAAATTTAGAAACGAATGACACTCTAGACGCAGAATATAGCAGTTAAGTTGCTACAGTTTTCAAAGAGTGACCAAAATAAAACTGCAAACTTTCAACCAGTTTGCCACACGAAAGAAATCAGTCTGGCTTATAATGAATTATACACTGAGGTGTAATCCTCTTTCCATTTCATTGTAAAATCCTCAATGTATTGTTGTGAATCTAGAACCTGTTTGTGCAAACGATAACCTATAAGTGCAAACGAAGTCGTGTAATATTTCAGAATGCCTACTGAAGAACGCTTGTAACTACGGCGAAACGCGTGTAGGTCCACAAAATAATAAAAAAATACCTAACGTGCAGCATGCTAAAGGTTTTTCTTTTGAACTACTATAATCATTTTCTAGTGTAGCGATTTTTTCAGTCAGCGTATGAGAGTATAAATGCTTTCTAAGGCTCATTAGTCGTCTAATGGCAGAATTTTCTGATAAATCCTTTGCTGCATCACGTAAACTCGAATGAAACACCGGATACTGAATCTATAGTTCATAAAAATAAATTATCCCATAAAATAAATATTTTTTTGGTGGATTATGCTAAAAGAAAGTTTTGGGAGTATTAAATGTGTGGCGATATTTACGTCTCACAGCTCTCACCACCATGGAAGTGTATATGTAGAAACATGGAGGGACTTGCTGATTTCACAGGAAGTACTTTATTTAATTAAAATTTCAGGATCCTGCACAACTGTAAACTTTCCAATTTCGCTAATAATACTACAAGGCCTTATAGTATTTTACACTAGCCGCGCGAATTTGTGGTGAATAAATAAATGAAATAGGCGAAGCTTCGAATAAATGACTGACTTTTCCAGTAAGCGTCGACTATTAAAAAATACAGAAGACTGGATTTAATAATGTTTGGCTGTGGATTTTTGTTATATGGTGTGTTAATGGTGAAATGCAATATATTTCACAAAATGCTAAACGTTTTATATATAAAGTGAGACAGTGTGGTTAACGATGAATAGTATCTATGAAGATGTCACCAGAATGAAATGGATCACTGACTGCAAGAGTTGATGGCCATAACGAGCTTAACGACACTCGTTGCGGCAGAAAGTAACAGGAAATGCGGTTGTGTTAAATGAAATGGTGAAAATAATGTCCAACGAAAAGACTGGGTAATGAGGTGCGTGACAGCTAGACAAGTTTACTCTGCTTGTTGAGTAGGAGGGAGGTCACGGTCAGGACCGACGTATGAGATATGGTATGCAGTCGTTAACGAAGCCCTCGGATGCTATATCAGCCCTTTCTCCCAGCAGAACCCAGTCGATGACGTGGTGAGTTTGTCAGGTATTCTGCGCCAGCAGTAAACTGCTTAAAGAACGGCGTGGCAGTTGGGCCCTGGTGCGGTGAAACCTCCTAACTAAACAAGGACACGGCCCTGCTGCATAAATCTCTGGTCACTAAATTTGCATCACCACAAAGTGACCTCAGCCTTACGTGAAATGGATGATAAGCATGAATAAGAACGATATAAATAAACGGTTGACGCCTCTGACAAATCGACATAATGTATAGTTATGTCCAACCGTTCGTCAAACAATAATCGAAAAGAAATCCAGAGCAACAGTAGTATTTATATTCCTCTCTATGACTGGTTCATCGGGCAAGAGTGAGTTGGTAATTGAACATATCCATTTAAAATATACCATTCTGGTATTAGTAGTGAGCGATTTATGGAAACAGTGAAAGTCCTAAAGCTGGATGGATCATTGGTACCACATGCAACAACACACTAACGCGTCAAATCAATACGTCTTTTGTTGTTCAAAATTACTATGAAGAAGGTAACTGGAGAAAAGCTTTTTTAGGTTCCATTGGAGACTCGAAACTTCAGAGCATCCTCTGGTTGAGCGCTGTGTTATTGGAACGTGCAGTCAGTTGTACAGTACTTTGGCCTCCCGAGGAACCACAGAAACGAGCAAGGAGATGTCACCAACAAGCTCAGTTACCCTTTTCTTGATTCGCCGTTTAATGCTCTGTTAATCATTGTGAACAAGTTGTAACTTTGTTTCACATATAACTTAAAGTTAGCTTTCCTGATATTTTCTCGCATTTCCAACAGCAGTTACTGATGCTGCTGAAGTCTCCGGAAGCACATTCTTGTGGGCGTATCTGAAAATATTGATTTCCGATCTCTGGTTTTCATACCACCGTGTCTTCTAAGCCCAGGAGATCTTCTGGTTTTTATGCCGCCGTGTCTTCTAGGCCCAGGAGGTTGAGAATTCCAACAACAGTTGAGAATTTTACATTATTTAGTCTCCTACATACAAAAAGAAACTTTAGCCACGCTACAGGGTAGAGGCAGGGGTTAAATTGAATACTTTCCAGGTATCAGAATGCAATATAACATTTATACATGCACACGTAAAAACTACAGCAATGATGGGGGTTTACATGATAGGTATTCAGCCTGTCAAAAAGCGAAGCGAATCGCAGATTTGTGAGGGGTGTTGTACAACTGCACATTGATGAATACACAAGTTTTCTTGTACACTGTCAGCATAGTCACAGCATGTGATAACGTGTAACATAGCGAGGTTGTGTTGATTGACTCTAGAAATACGGAGACTGCGAAGTTTAAAATGTAAGGTAAATCGATCAGTTTATCTTTTATGTGCTGTTATTCCACACCAAGGGATTCAAACACAGCGCCTTGCACTGACAGGTCGTAACGAATACACAATGGCGGGAATACATGGAGTCCGTTAGCATCCACAAAAGCAATTAACACAAATTACCAAATTATTAACTGTGGCATAGCTGATGACCATCTAAATCATTAAATCATACAGCAGGAAAGTAAACCACATTTGAATCACTCTCCTACTACGTACCATGTGAAGTAGTGCTACACGCAAGTCCAATCCTCACATATAAAGAAAGAAATAGAAACCGAACGAAAATTCTCACAGAAGGGCATATTAGATCTCATAGAGTCACTGAATCACTGAATACGTCTTCACACACTCAGGTACTTCAACTGGGCTCAGAATAGATATCACACGTCCATGTCGTTGGTGCAGTAGTTGCAACACAAGTTATGAAGAAATTGCAGAAAAGCTATAAAATAGCAGAGTGAATGTATTGTGGCCGGTCTTCTATCTTCTTCTTAACATTAATTTAAGATTATTGAGTATCCGCACAACTATGAATTTCTAGTTGTTGATCTGCACTCATGGAACTGGTGGGAATGTTTGCTCACGAACATGATAGAAAGAAATGAATATAAAATTACGTTTATCCCACAAAACTTTACTAACCAAGCAACAGCTTGATACATTACCTCAGATCAACAGATTTTAATCACAATTATTGCTCAATCAGAGTCCATAGTTGACGGTGAAGTCCCGTACTCAGCGTTCCCAATCACAATTTAACTATTATTTTATACCAAGATACCAACGCCCTTGCTGCAATGGTAACACCGGTTCTGATCACTGAAGTTAAGTGCTGTTGGATTTTGCCAGATATTGGATGGGTGATGTACGGGGTGCTATGAGCTGTTGGCAAGTGTGATGGACTCATCTGTTGGGAGGTCAGTGGAGGAGCCATTAGATCGCAAAGTAATAGCTCTGATCACGAAAGCTGACAACCTCTGGGACAGCAGTTTGCTGACCAAGTGCCCCTCCATATCCGCATCCAATGAAGCCTGTCGACTGAGGATTACACGGTGGTCCGTCGTACGTTCGGGCTTCCAAGACCTGTTTAAACGGAGTTATACGAACAATAATACTTCAACTGCCTTTTACACTTCCCTGACTAAACTGACATGAAAAGACACTTCACAAACGTTATCCATGATGATATAAGTCTTTTTTATGCTTTTTATCCACCATATCATACTTTCATCACGTTATACTTCGACAAACTCCACTGCACTCTATCAATGGTTGGTCCCTCACCTTTATCCTGTCACATTAAAATATCACACAATCACACATCCATACCCGAAGGACATATTTCATGAGCCTGAAAAACATGAAAATTATCGATATGCCACAAACGCTCACGACAATCAATCTGGTTTTACTCTAACATCACTCAACATGTAAATGTTCAAATGTAGCATATTCACAGTACCACATCACTGTCGATTAGAAAATGGCGTATGGGCTGTCTTTCATTGTAATGAGATTCCCAGACATATTTTTCGTCTACCTTACGTGGAGTAGAACTACAATGTCCACATTATCTCAACTGAACCTTCATTTGCTGTTGTTGTTGTTGTTGTGGTCTTCAGTCCAGAGACTGGTTTGATGCAGCTCTCCATGCTACTCTATCCTGTGCGAGCTTCTTCATCTCCCAGTACTTACTGCAACCTACATCCTTCAGTATCTGTTTAGTGTATTCATCTCTTGGTCTCCCTCTACGATTTTTACACTCCAAGCTGCCCTCCAATAGTAAATTTGTGATCCCTTGATTGCCTCAGAACATGTCCTACCAACCTGTCTCTTCCTCTTGTCAAGTTGTGCCACAAACACCTCCCCTATTCAATTCAACACCTCCTCATTACTTACGTGATCCACCCACCTAATCTTCAGCATTCTTCTGTAGCACCACATTTCAAAAGCCTCTATTCTCTTCTTGTCCAAACTATTTATCGCCCATGCTTCACTTCCATAGATGGCTACACTCCATACAAATACATTCAGAAACGACCTCCTGACACTTAAATCTTTACTCGATGTTAGCAAATTTCGCTTCTTCAGAAACGCTTTCCTTGCCATTGCCAGTCCACATTTTATATCTTCTGTACTTCCACCATCATCAGTTATTTTTCTCTCCAAATAGCAAAACTCCTTTACTACTTTAAGTGTCTCATTTCCTAATCTAATTCTCTCAGAATCGCACGACTTAATTCGACTACATTCCATTATCCTCGTTTTGCTTTTGTTGATGTTAATTTATTATCCTCGTTTCAAGACACTGTCCATTCCGTTCAAGTGCTCTTCCAAGTCCTTTGCTGTCTCTGGCAGAACTAAAATATCATCGGGGAACCTCAAAGTTTTTATTTCTTCTCCATGGATTTAATACCTACTCCAAATTTTTCTTTATATTTCCTTTAATCCTTGCTCAATATACAGATTGAATAACATCGGGGATAGGCTACAACGCTGTCTCACTCCCTTCCCAACCACTGCTTCCCTTTCATGCCCCTCGACTCTTATAACTGCCATCTGGTCTCTGTACATATTTTAAGTAGCCTTTCGCTCCCTGTATTTTATCCCTGTCACCTTTAGAAAGTGAAAGAGAGTATTCCAGTCAACATTGTAAAAAGCTTTCTCTAAGTCTACAAATGCTAGAAACGTAGGTTTGTCTTCCTTAACCTTTCTTCTAAGGTAAGTCATAAGGTCAGTATTGCCTCAAATGCTCCTATATTTCTATGGAATCCAAACTGATCCTCCCCGAGGTCGGCTTCTACCAGTTTTTTCATTCGTCTATAGAGAATTTGTGTTAGTATTTTGCAGCTGTGACGTATTAAACTGATAGTTCGGTAATTTCCACATCTGTTAACACCTGCTTTCTTTGGGACTGGAATTATTATATTCTTCTTGAAGTCTGAGGGTACTTCGCCTGTTTCATACATCTTGCTCACCGGATGGTAGAGAGTTGTCAGGACTGGCTCTCCCAAGGCCGTCAGTAGTTCTAATGGAATGTTGTCTACTCCCTGCGTCTTGTTTCGACTCAGGTCTTACAGTGCTCTGTCAAACTCTTCACGCAGTATCATATCTCCCATTTCATCTTCATCTATATCCTCTTCCATTTCCATAATATTGTCCTCAAGTGCATCGCACTTGTATGGACCCTCTATATACTCCTTCCACCTTTCTGCTTTCCTCTCTTTGCTTAGAACTGGGTTTCCATCTGAGTTCTTGATATTCATACAAGTGGCTCTCTTTTCTCCAAAGGTCTCTTTAATTTTCCTGTGGGCTGTATCTATCTTACCCCTAGTGATACGCGCCTCTATATCCTTACATTTGTCCTCTAGCCGTGGCTGCTTAGCCATTTTGCACTTCCTGTCGATCTCATTTTTGAGACGTTTGTATTCCTTTTTGCCTGCTTCATTTACTGCATTTTTATATTTTCTCCTTTCGTCAATTAAATTCAGTATTTCTTCTGTCACTCAAGGATTTCTACTAGCCCTCGTCTTTTTACCTACCTGATACTCTGCTGCCTTCACTACTTCATCCCTCAAAGCTACCCATTCTTCTTCTACTGTATTTCTTTCCCCCATTTCTATCAATTGTTCCCTTATGATCTCCCTGAAACTCTGTACAACCTCTGGTTTACTCAGTTTATCTAGGCCCCATCTCCTTAAATTCCCACCTTTTTGCAGTTTCTTCAGTTTTAATCTACAGTTCATATCCAATAGATTGTGGTCAGAGTCCACATCCGCCCCTGCAAATGTCTTGCAATTTAAAACCTGGTTCCTAAATGTCTTGCTTACCATTATATAATCTATCTGATACCTTCTAGTATCTCCAGGATTCTTCCATGTACACAACTTTCTTTTATGATTCTTGAACCAGGTGTTAGCTATGATTAAGTTATGCTCTGTGCAAAATTCTACCAGACAGCTTCCTCTTTCATTTCTTACCCCCAATCCATATTCACCTACTATGTTTCCATCTCTCCCATTTCCTACTCTCTATTTCCAGTCACCCATGACTATTAAATTTTCGCCTCCCTTCAATATCTGAATAATTTCTTTTATCTCATCATACATTTCATCAATTTCTTCATCGTCTGCAGAGCTAGTTGGCATATAAACTTGTACTACTGTAGAAGGCGTGGGCTTTGTGTCTATCTTGGCCGCAATAATGCGTTCACTATGCTGTTTGTAGTAGCTTACCCGCGCTCCTACTTTTTGTTCATTATCAAACCTACTGCTGCATTAACCAAATCTGATTTTGTATTTATAACTCTGTATTCACCTGACTAAAAGTCTTGTTCCTCCTGCCACGGAACTTCACTAATTCCCACTATATCTAACTTAAACCTACCCATTTTTCTTTTTAAATTTTCTGACCTACCTGCCCGATTAAGGGATCTAACATTCCACCCTACGATCCGTAGAACGGCAGTTTTCTTTCTGCTGATAACCTTCATTTACACAAGCGAAATTACCAAAGAAACACCGAAAAAACTTGCAGCATCATACATAATCACAGCAAACTCATTCGAAAAGACAGTTACAAATGCTTCAATACGTACACATCTTACCTAGTATGTAAACATATATAAAATTCGAGTAATATAACACAACTAGGTAACAAACTACTGATTTTCAAATTCGAAGGACGCACCAAATATTCATTTGTGCTCTGTGTTCTATGTCAAGAACGAAATATGGCATCATATATATATATCAAAAATTTAACCTTCCTTTTAGATACTACTTCGAAATTATCTTCAAAGAGAAAAACCTACTAAAAAGCTGATGTAACATCTTCCATGTGAATTAGAGGGCAACAAAGACACTTAAGTTTTGAAATATTTAAATTACTAAGCAACAGATCCGACTGAGTCGAACAAACAATAATTTAAAACTCTAGCTGGAATTAAATCAATCATTCAGACAATTCTTAGCGAAGTAAGTCTGTCAAACAAACAACATATATGTGAAACACTAGACGTTCTACATTTAGGTGAATACAGTGCATAATACCTAATACATAACACTACTAGATTTAATTTAGCGGATGAAGTGAAATCAAAAATACTCTTAGATGAACACCTGGCATCAAGTTTAATCAACTATCGTATTAGTAATGTAAGATCAATTTATCTGTGTAGATCGATAAAGTGACCAATCAAGACTACTAGGCATACAATTAAAGGAATAAAAGAATAAACACATTTACACCAACACTAACATGAAATGGTTGAACATTTGAGAAAACCAAGTAATAATGTCCTTCTCTAGCAATACAATTACTCTAAAATATCTTCCAAAGCAGATGATATCATTTTATGACAGAAATGTCATACACCGACAACGAACATTATTTTATACAAATGAAACACTCATAACACATTTTCTAATACCAAATCGTCACACAAAATTCATTGCCTCACTTAATCACTGCCTAGTGGCAAGGCCTGGGAAGGCATTCTTGCTAAATAATTTGACGGCCAACCTATTTTTAAGTAAACAGATGCTGCCCGTAAGTAGATACTATTACTAGTTCCAAGTAATATTACGTCAGTTCATACAACCATAACTTCTCTTGTACCAGGTGCACGACGGCTCAATGCGGCATATCTGCATGCCAGCCAAGTTTCTAATCAAATTCCGTGTTACTCCTGAACGTCATACTATTTTAGCTCTTCAGGCTTTCCCGGCGATCTAATGACACCTTGAATTGTCGGATATTCTGCCAGACATCACTTGCACGATACGTCGGGTAATGTAGCTCGTAACCTTCATCAGGTGCGACCTGAGACTGCTCCTCGAGAGGACCTAGTCCAGTACTTACGTCTGTGGGCTCACCCCTCCACCGGCGGTTGAAAGCGTTCCCTCTGCGGTCCGCACAACCTCGCTGCATTCTTCTTCAACCTTGTGTTCAGTTTCCCGTCCATTGCGGTTCTGGGTGATCCCTCTGTTGTCCGCGCCCACCAGACCCTCTGCTGGGTGTTCCATCTTCAGTCTGGTGCATCTGGGATTCTGTCTGAAGTACTAGGCATTCCCCCTGCTGTCCACCTCCGCTCCCTGTGTTCTTCTGTGGCGTTGCCGTTCCGCTTTCGGTGCGCTGCGGTTCTGATGTCCCCCCTGCTCTCCGCACCGGCTGAAACTACTCCTGGACGTTCCATCTTCGGTCCACTGCGCCCGACGCTGGTGATAGTTTTCTATATCCACGCCTTCTGTTCTTCTATTCGTGGAGTGCTGTAGCTGTCCCCGTTACTCCTTAAACAATTCCAGAGCAAGATACCAGGCATTACTTACCTGAAAGGTGATCGTATGATGCTATTTGATGGCATCGTTTATTATACAGCGGTATTTTTTCGAGGAGATGAGTGTTGCACATACTGTTACCCTTACCGTCATTGCTACACGTTGCTAGAGCTTTTTGCACAAAAATGTCATTTCAACCCTTCACCGAAGTGGATTGTTCAGTTAGTGAAGTGGCTCTTGAAGAGGCACTGCGGAAATACTAGACATATCAGCTGTCGTTTCCCTACAGCATGACGTCCTGATCTTTATCCGTGTACCTTCTGCCTGTGGAGTTACGTGAAAGATGCTGTCTTTATTGCTGTAACTACGAACATAGCTGAACTGAAGGTAAGTACTGTGCATCGCCCTCTGAACGTGACCCTTGTGACACTAAGATCTGACTGAAACATGGTGTTTCTCGTTCTAAGTTTGTGGCAGAAAACGGTAGACAGTATGTGAAACATGCTCAGCACGACTCTGACAACAATTAGAAATTGATGAAATTTGGCTTTTTATGTGATTTTTAGCCTCGGGGCAGTTAAAAGCCGCTTTTTCCCATCTAATGTGGTAGGACCTTGCCGTGGTGGATGCATTTACCTGACTAACCTGTGCCACAGCCGTTGACTTCCGAACTTATACAGTCATGCACAGTGAACAGTATGGATGGTGTAATACACAACTAACACCATATGTATCATATTGTGAATCATGCGTCATTTTACGTGAATCCACATAAACCTCTTCTGAATGGTGACCAACAAGTGGCACTCAATGAGCTAATGGAATGTGTGTGGAATAAACATGGTGGGCTACTCTTTCTAGACGCAAACCGTCATACGGGAAAAACCTTTTTGTAAATCTACTGCTGGTGGAAATAAGATTGCAAGGGCCTATAGTAATTATCATTGCCAGCTCTGGTATTGCCGTTACAGTGCTTGTGAATCTACATAGACTTGGAAGTCTTCATTTTTTTAATTTATTTCGCGAATGACCTCCCTCAGAGTGCAGTGCACTTGTTAGTGTGGAGGCGCCAGCAAGATACGGTCACTAATCGCTTACTACACATGCCCATACACAAACCCTCGTCAGCACCTAATGCACGGTTGAACACCTAGTCACTCAGTTGCACGGCCATGGTTGGAGACTCATTTGATGTACAAGCATGTACTCATATGTCTGCAGACGTGTTCCTTCATATAGGGACCCTACATTTGGTAAGTTGAATGCTGTGAGAATTGTAGTGAATAAGTGTCTCATTTGCCATCTTTGGCATCACACATGGCAGACTCGCTGTGCTTGGCAATCTCTAGCAATCTCAAAGCATAACATGAATCCGTGAACGTGGCACAATTCCTCTGTTGATGACGCACATGTCTTCGTAGCCAAATGGACCATGACCACATGCAACAACATGAATGGGAAACGATCTTCCAGTTCGTTGGGGTCTACTATGTACACTCCTCCATACAAATCGCAGCATTAGTACTGTGGACACGTAGGACAATCATTCACAGACGGAATATTTTCCGCTCAACATTCAGATGCAAGACATAGGCACTACCAGGTAAAGGTGAGGGTGTGCTAATGGACCTGTACAACTGAAGGTGAAGAATGCCATTAGTTGTGCGGTGAACTGGCAGCCATGACCTGGGTGGCATCTCTGAAGAAGTACACACGTTGAACATTCTTAGATGTGGAACTCAGAGGAAACACTCACGTATGAGAAACCCCGGTATTTGCCATAGAACCACAATACTGCTTATATACAGGACAAATCAGGTAAGATGAACACCCCTTTCATTTAGTGAACGGTTTTTGGCCCATATTAGACCACTGACTTGGAAAAAGCTGAGTGATACTGGAAGATTTGTTGGATTACATCATGGTCAGATAGGCATCAGATACCAGATTGCAAGGCGTACCCAGGAGCAGGTAGAGACTCAGATCAAAATACATTAGTGATGAAGAGTATGCTGAAGTTTAAGTGGGATACGGAAGCCAGTAGGCGGTACAGTGTACATCTCTAAAAAGGGCCATTGTAGAAGTTGGAAAGAAAAACATAATTACAATGAAGGTAACTGCGGAGAAACCATGGGTAACGGAAGAAATACTACATTTAATCGATGAAAGGAGGAAGTAAAACAGTGTTCCGAGAAATTCAGGAATACAGAAATACAAGTCGGTGAGGAATGAAATAAATAGGAAGTGCGGTGAAGCTAAGACGAAATGGCTGCCTGAAAAATGTGAAGAAATCGGAAAAGAAATGACTGTCGGAAGGACAGACTCAGCATGCAGGAAAGTTAAACATCACTCAGTGACATTAAAAGAAAGGGTGGTAACATTAAGAATGCAACGGGAATTCCACTGTTAAATGCTGAGGAGAGAGCGGATAGGTGGAAAGAATAAACTGAAAGCCCCAAGGGGGGGGGGGGGGAGATTAGTCTGATGTGATAGTACAAGAAACAGTAGTCGATTTAGAAGAGATAGGAGATCCAGTACTAGAATCAGAGCTTGGGGTACTTAGGATCAAATATGGCTGAAGGGATAACCTTCCATCAGAATTTCTAAAATCATGGAGGAAGTGGTAAGGAAACGACTACTCACGTTGGTGTGCTGAATGTATGAGACTGGGGACATACCATCTGACTCAAGGAAAAATATCATCCACACAATTCCGAAGATTGCAAGAGCTGACAAGTAGGAGAATTATCGCACAATCGTGCATCCAAGTTGCTGACAAGAATAATATACAGAAGAATGGAAAAGGAAATTTGGGATGTGCTAGATGACTACAGGTTTGGCTTTAGAAGAGGTAAAGGCACGAGGGCGGCAATACTGACGTTGAGGTTGATAACAGAAGCAAGACTAAAGAAAAATCAAACCTGTTCATACGATTTGACGACCTGGAAAAAGCATTCGACAGTGCGAAATGGTACAATATGTTCGGAATTTTGAGAAAAATAGGGGTAAGCTATACGGAGAGATGGGTAATATACAGTATGTTCAAGAGCGAAGAGGGAATAACAAGAGTGGACGACCAAGAACGAAAGGCTGTAAGACAGGGATGCAGTCTTCCGTCCCTACTGTTCAATATGTACATCGAAGAAGCAGTGATGAAAATAAAAGAAAGATTTATTAGTGGAATTAAAATTCAGCGTGAAAGAATATCAATGATACGATTCGCAGTTGACATTGCTATCCTCAGTGAATGTGAAGAAGAATTGCACTATCTGCTGAATGGAATGAACCGTCTAATGAGCGCAGAATATGGATTGAAAGTAAATCGAAGAAAGACGAAAGTAATGAGCAGTAGCAGAAATGAGAGCCGCGAGAAAGTTAACATCAGGATTCATGGTCATGAAATATATGAATTTAAGGAATTATGCAACATAGGCAGTAAAACAATGACGGACGGAGTGAGGAGCACATCAGAAGCAGACTAGCAATGGCAAAAACAGCAATACTGGCCAAGAGAAGTGTACTGGTATGAAACATAGACCTTAATGTGAGGAAGAAATTTCTGAGAATGTACGTCTGGAGTGCTGCATTGTACGATAGTGAAACACGGACTGTGGGAAAATCGAAACAGAAGAGAATCGAAGCATTTGAGATGTGGTGCTATAGGCGAATGTTGAAAATTAGGTGGACTGATAAAGTAAGGAATGAGGAGAGGAAAGAAATATGTGCAAAACGCTGATAAGGTGAAGGGATAGGATGATAGGACGTGTATTACGACATAAGGGAGTGGAGGGAATGACTTGCATGGTATTAGAGAGAGCTGTAGAGCGGAAAAACTGCAGAGGAAGACGGAGCCTAGAATACATCCAGTAAACAATTGAGGACGTAGGTTGCAAGTGCTACTCTGAGTTGAAGAGGTTGACACTGGAGAGAAATTCGTGGCGGGGCGCACCAAACCAGTCAGACAACTGATGACCCCCGCCCCCAACCCTCCCCCCCCCCCCCCCCCCAAAAAAAAAAGACTACTGAGGAGCCAGCGTGTTTTTGTTTTGTTATTATTTTTGGTGCTGGTGTCAACTGCGATATTATTTTTCTTCTTGTTTTTTATCGAACTCTTATAACTGCATTCGGTAGCTGTTGAGGGGACAGAGTGACAGAGCGTTGACGCAAAAAACTACGAGAAATGCGCTGGAATGTGAGAGCATGGTGGGCAGAAACGACACTTTCGGTATAAACTCTGCCAAGCAGGCGTCTCCGACCAGGCTGGGCTGTCTTATACTGTTACATAGGCCTGCGCTACAAGAATAAAGCTTTATTGTCCCTTGAACCGACTTACGACCCAGATCCAGATTCACCTATGAATCCTGTAAATAGAAATACGACATAGGCTAGAAACTACAGTACTGCAAATTACTTAGGAAAACTGTTTCACAATTGTGTTTCCTCCTAGATAAATGTGAGCTGAAAAGAGAAATCAACTGTTTATTCTTCCAAAATAAATAGGTATTATACGCTGAAAAAGGAAACTGCTATGTTAAATATCTAAATGTTAGAAGTAAGATTTTGACCTCTTTTTTCCTGCACGTATTTTTGTGCTTCTTAGAGATAAACTACATGCGGTCGGACAACTGTTTCTGCCGACCGGGGTGGCGGAGCGGTTCTACAGTCTGGAACCGCACGACGGCTGCGGTCGCAGGTTCGAATCCTGCCTCGGGCATGGATGTGTGTGATGTCCTTAGGTTAGTTAGGTTCTAGTAGTTCTAAGTACTAGGGAACTAATGACCTCAGAAGTTAAGTCCCATAGTGCTCAGAGCCATTTGATCCATTTGAACAACTGTTTCTGCCTACTCTAAATTATAGCATATGGGATACATCACTGAACAAAACTCCCACTAAAAATACTTTGATGAGGAATTGTACGTCGCAAAACGAATATTCTTCCTAACGAAATATCGTTGCATGCTGAACGTAAGCGCCTAATGAGACTCTTATTAGCTGTGTGCAACACCCTGTCGACCTATTTGACACTGCAGTGCAATCTGGTACACTCGTAACTGAAATGAATAATTTACTAACAATGATTTAATTAACGACCCAAATCATAGAAAGTAAGTTTTGTCTTAAAAATAAGCTTTATCCTTTATGTAAGCATTAGCTCAAACTGTTGATCATGAAATGAAAGACACATTTGAAATCGCCGTTCGAAAGAACGATGAACAGTTGTAATTACAGTGAATGATATGGTAGAGCATGCACTGGCGATTCGACGACACGTATCGTATGACGTAGTTGGGGCTTCGTCATAGACTGCGTCTTTGAGGGCTCGCCGAAGAAACAGAGAAAGAGGAGTCAAGTCGGGGGACCTCACAGGCCATTTGACAACAGAATTTCGTCCCATCCAACGTCTATGGAAGTTCTCATGCGTTACTACATGGGACAAGTGAGCTAGACAATCGTCTGGCACCCAAATGCAGTGTAGAATATCCAACGGTACCTCTTCTATAAGAACTAGCAGAATGTTCGTCATAAGGCGTGCGTACGAATGTCCATTTAGAACGCCTGAGATAAATTAAAGTCCCACAGTGTAGTATCCTATGATGCCACACCATACCTTTACGTTCCAAGGCCGTTGATGTTGCATCCGACAGAGCTTGTGTGGACTTTCTGGTGCCCAGTAGTGCAAGTTATGCAAATTTATATTAGCATGGTTAGTAAACGTTGCTTCATCGCTAGAGAACACACGTTGGAAGAAACGTAGGGTCGTCTCTCAGTTGCTGAAGGGCAAACCGACAAAATTCTGAAAATCCTGTTCGACGTTCGAAATCATAGACGTCGAGTGCGTGATGTGACAGATGCTAGGTGCGGAAATTCTGCCGACAGGATGCCAGTGACACCCGTCTGGCTGATTCCTCATTCCTTGGCAATACGTCGTACCACTCTCTGTGCGGTTACATTATCGCCGTGGCCAGAATACTTTCTTCGTCTTCCCTGTCAGTTGCTGTCTTCTTTCTTGTCCTATTTTTGACGTTCAAGCAGCCCGTACGCACTAGCGCGTCGGGCAGTGGCGATCCGGATCGACAGCTCTATACCGCTGCACTATTTTTACGGCAGTTATTTTTTACATTTACCACATAAAATCAGGATATCTAACTGCTCCGAATAGTTGTTCATGTCACAACGCAAAGAATGTTGAAGCAAAAATGAACGGCCTGCAGTGTAGACAAGTACACAGGCAAATGTGTTGACATTCTGACCCAACGTAGCGTGACAACTCTGCTGGGTGGTGTTTCCACTGCTAACGCAGATTCCCTCTACCGTGCTCTTAAATTCGAGGATATTTCCAGAACTTTCTTACGGCAGGTTTGAACTACAGGTTTGAATGTCAGCATTAACAAATGCTATATCACTGTACTCTCTCCTCAAGAACTATCGAATGCAGTTATGAAAACTATGCAGCTCCATTTAAGAAACATGCTTGCAAATATCTCAGCTGAAACAAACGCTTAAAAACTTTAACCAAACCAAAAAGTACGCTCCCCTCGACGCCCTAACATTTTCCGGAAACCGTGTTCGGATATATATAACCATTCAAGAAATAAAAGTGGTATTACGTCTTACGTTACTCATGCTCTATATGCCCATCCTGCACGGTATGGCCCTAGCTTAGTGTCGCTCATTATACATACCATACACGAAGATGTCGCTACTCTTCGTGATTTACTTACAACAATACTTTATAGCTTTGATGCTACTATTCAGTGCATGAACATGTGGAACATTGCTAAAAGTAAGTGTGAGTACGCAATAAGCCATTGATTGTCTGTTTCGGTGGCACCAGACATTCGTGCACGGTATGTGGTAGTGTACCATTTTCTTTCTGGCAATGGCGTCTGTAAAGGGAGCAGGCATCTATCCAGTAGTAGTATCAATGAGTAGTGCTCTTGAACATTTCTTAGTACACTTACTGTCTCGCATGCAGGGTGCATGTGTATTAACATATCCCAATGGTCTATGAATAATATGTCATGTGACCACTTGATATGGGTGGATCATGAGTATGATCCAGTAATTTGGCGGATGTAATCAATATTAGCTGGACAGATTTTGATTACTCAGTTAAACAAGTGTAGTAATCAACGTTTTTACCAGTCAATTGTGTGCATCCAGCAGTGACTGTGCCAAATACGTTTCCTCTTATTAATACGTAATTCAGTTTCAACTGCTTTTGATGGAACATCTGTGCTATAACATCATGTCAATCATCAGAAGCTTAGTCATTCATAACCAACCACATGATCTTGGGCACATGGGATTGCACGTAAATGTGATAAACAGGTCTGGTGGCTATGTTTCCTGATGTACATCAAGACATCCTGCATGTGTTTGTATGTCTGATGGGAGCTACCAGTGAATGTAGTTACCAGAATTACTCATTCTGGAAACATCCCCCAGGCTGTGGTTAAGCCATGTCTCCGCAATATCCTTTCTTTCAGGAGTGCTAGTTCTGCAGGAGAGCTTCTGAAAAGGTTGGAAGGTAGGGAACGAGGTACTGGCAGAAGTAAAGCTGTGAGAACAGGGCGTGAGTCGTGCTTGGGTAGCTCAGTCTGTAGAGCACTTGTCCGCGAAAGGGAAAGGTCCCGAGTTCGAGTCTCGGTCCGGCACACAGTTTCAATTTCCCAGGAAGTTCATTTTAGAATCTGTTTCTGCACTACCTCGTCAGTTGAAAATTTATTTCTATGCATGTGCGCCTTCAGGGAGGTAAAAAGATGATAATCAGAAGGCCCCAAGTCAGTGGAATACAGGGGGTGGTTCAAAACATCCCAACCGAATGAGTCTAAGAGCGCATTGGTGACCGAGGCTGTGTTAGATTGGGTGTTGTTCTGCAACAAGCACACATCTCTCCTCAGCATTCCCTACTTTTGAATGCTCCTTCTGAGTTTATTCAGGGCCTCACAATATCTTTTTTGTATTGATAGTCTCCCCATTGGACAGAAATTTGTTCAAAATGATGCCATTTTGGGTCTCAAAACAGTGAGGCCACGATATTGTACCCGAAATTGCGGTTTCGAATTTTTTGGCAGATGGGGATTCGGGGTGGCGCCACTGTGACAATTTTTTTCCCCCTCAGATGTGTAGCGAGATACCCACACTTCATCTTACCCACTCCTTATCTCCAGTCACAACAGAGCTCATAAACTTCTCACCTCCAATTCAAGCTGCTCAAGAAACTCTCGATCGCTATCGACCCGATTTTTCTTACGCTGCTCTGTCAGCTGTTTTGGTAGCTATCTTGCGCACAGTGTCCTGCACCCCCCGGTATCTGTGAGAGCCTTGTATAAGAGAGTTATTTAAAACCGTGGAAATATGGCAGAAATTTCATCCACTTTCAATTAGCGGTCTTCACGAACGGTTTCCTCAATTTTCTGCCCCAGTCCAACAGTCAAAATGGGTCTTTCAGAACTCTGTTCGTCATGAACATTTGTTCTACTTCCACTAAACTCCCCACACCGCTTAAAAACACTCATTCTGTACATAACACCTTCACTGTGTACTGTTCTGATTCGAGAAAAAATTTTGGTAGGTGTTATGGCTTACGCGAGTATGAAGTTGATCACAGCATGTATCTTACAATTGGTGGGATATCCTACCACGTGAGTTTGTGAACTACTGTATTCTTGTGATGCTCGCTGTTCTCCAGGGATATCCCCTCTATCACTCAGTATTGCCAACCCTCAAAAAACAACTTCATGTTACAGTCACAGTAACACTAATTGTCTGAACATGCCTCATATGTATTGAAGGTGTAAAGTCTCAGGTTTTATATACCCACCATGAGATATTGTTTTATTGACCGAAATTTAATAGATGGTTGCAGATGTTTGTACGAATCACAAAGTGGTAAACATATAGTACCATTGCAGTCAGCTTGCTTGCCCTGGTCTCACCTGACGATAGGGCAGCACGTTGTAGGCCAGAATAGCGGTCATTATCTCTGTGAGGAAAATGAGGGGCAAGAGCCTAGTCGAAGGTGGCTCGTGGCTCTCACACTTATCACCTACATGAAAATACACAAAACCCAGTTGTCCTGCAAAGCATCTAAAAGATATAACAGGCGATCACAAAGTTTCCGTTTCAGGGAGTTACTAAATTGTTTATGCAACACAGCACGAATCCGATGTGGCCAGCTAAGCACCAACATTTGGGCAGAAGATTAGTGTGGCATTCGTATGGTTCTGAAGTGCATGCAGTAAATAGAGGAACATCAACTATGGTGACGTTATTGCCAAATGCGTACAAACTGTATTAATGTGCCATTATTCTTTTCCTGGCTGCCAAAGGACAAACACTGGCAGACATCCATTGGATAATGTGTATGGGGCAATATATCTGTCGAAAAACACCGTCGTGGGATGGTGACACGAAGAGAGCTGTTGCTTCATGACAACGCAAATCCCTATACTGCAAATATCGTTATTTAGAAGTTGCGCCAACTCAATTGCGAGATACTTACGCACCTTCCCTATAGTCCTAATCTGTATCCGTGCGATTATCACGCCTTTGGTCTCGAAAAATAGTCCGTCAAGGATCGATGATTCCCGTCGGACAAGGATGTACAGCAGGCAGTTACGGAGTTCTTCACGCAGGACACAGTGCTTTACCAAACAGTTATCTTCAACCTAGTGCGCTGGTGAGATTGTTGCCTCTATGCCCGGCTATTTTCCCAGTGTGGCATACCAATTCTGGACTGCACGATCTTCGGACAGATACTATTTGATCACGCCTTACATTTTGATTTCCAATCGTATGACGGAAAAGAGATAAGCGCTATCGATAGTCAACAGGGCATTCGGCAGATTTAACTTTCGATATATCGACAGCAATAGTGGCTATCGCCTATTCATACTTTAGCCAAGACCAACTACTGCGCATTGTAGGCCTTACTTGAGTTTAGTTGTTGTTTTGCTGATCAGTTCAGTGTGTACTTGCAATTGATCATAAGTCTGCCGTCTATTGTTTTGTGCTGTGTGCTGCTCTGATAAATTACAATTATAAATGAGTTTGTAACAAGCAAGAAGAGAAAAATCGATTTTTATTCGTCCACTACTCAGTTACCTATCTATAGTAGCTCAATGTTGGCGATGGAGTCATTATTTGCAGACGGATAAAATTTGGGAGTTGCAATATTCCACTATTTCACAACACAGCGAAGCGTTAAATATAATTGAAAATACAGTATCATTAAACTGAAATCAGTGCATAATAATGCAACTGGAATTCTTGTGCCGCCCAAACGTCGCGTTGATAGAAAATAAAATTGTACAAGTGGCAAAGGTTGCATTTCTTTTTAAAAAAATGCTCAAAATTCTACAATTATTAGCCCCAGCGGCAAAATATCGCTCAATCTGGTCACCTGGCCGTTACGCAGTTATCAAAACCAGTTACGATGTTGGACCATGGGGAGGGATTTGCGGAAAGAGGAAGAAGTATGCGATGTCAGAATATCCAAGAGTTCGTTCATCTTTTCAGCAGGCTGCTTGAAATCGTCCTGGCCGATCGTATTCGCATTCACTCACCACTTCGCCCTAGGTCCTTGTAATACGGTAGTATTTGCAGCCACGAATCTCCTGCACAATTATGTCTTAATATATGCGTGTTATCATGCACTGTCAGATGTCGAAACATGTACCATTAAAGGAAAAACATGCAACATCAGATTTCCAGCTGCTGTTGCGATGCATTTTATTTTATGACCACAAACAGTTTTTCCTGATTCTCCACCGAACGCAGTAACTCTGAACCTTGAGGCACTGATCTAGCAATCCCTGGATTCGGGAGGCGAGGTGGTTCGAACCCATCCACCAGCAACCTTGGAAATGGTTCTGTGTTCTCCCATTTCCAATTTAAACAGCTTCCTCCTCACTGTAAGCCGTAGAAAATTCCTTCCGAATTCCTTTAATTCCTATAAAGATGCAATCTTTGTACTCAAATGAGAAGAACTGCGTCGAAGGAGAGCCAAACATGTCGAGACTTTCAGAAGTAAAATGAACATTTACATCGGAAGACTGCAGCAATCTTCATTTTGTACTATGTATCTGTGCCAAAAGTTGGCTCCATCATAAGAACGATGTTCTAATGTGAAATGTTTCATTCATAATATTATTGGAAGAGTGAGTCCAGCTGTCACAACTATAAAGTGTTTCTTAACAAACGTCATATAAACGACAACGTATGTTCTATATCGTAGAGGAATTTATTGCCATCGAAGACTGCATAACTATATTACCAAGGGTAAATAGAAACTCATTTATGAAGTCACATACATTACAAGTTGAAACACTCACGATTGGTTTAGATATTATTGATCACCGAGTAGCAGCCTAACAAATGAGTTAGACTGACCATGTGCTAAGGATAAGGGGCTGATCGGCTAATACTGTTATGAGAGTTCTTCCATAACAGTGTTTTGGCTGCTGAATAATGAACTAACACAATCAGTACAGTCCTATTGCAATAATAGCCACTAAGGTGTTCAGCTGTAATTAAGTGATATATTCTTGATTTTACACAAATGTGAGGCCGTTACTCTTTTGTCACGATTGGTAAATTGCTGAGGGTCAACGTGTGGTGGTAGGGACACGCTCAGATGACAATATGTATCACGGGCGGCCTTCCGCCGTTGCACCATGTTCCGATTATGTAGAGCTCTCTTAGCGACTTCTGCCCCTATAGGCTGCCTGCACTCCACTCACTAACAACTGTTGTTTGTCTCTGCCGCTAGTGGCCTACGACTATAGATATCTAGCCCATCTCCACCTGTGTGACGCAAAATTATGTTTATGTAAGTGGTTATGGACCCTTTACATCCCCACCCAAAAAGACTTTATTTCAGCCAGAGGCGAAAAATAATATTGTAAAAGTTTATACATAGTCAAGAAGGATCAAGACATTAAATCCAGGGACACACCTAAATTATATATATCGACTAAATTCCCTCTGACTCCGATCGTAAACTATCTTTTCAGAAATTGTTACACAAAAAATTCAATATGACTTATTGGAAAAATGGGTATTAGTTCATACAAATTCTTTACATTGTGGACAACAAATTTCTCTCTTCACCAGTTTGTGTGTGCCATAAAACGCTAGATATCTGTAATGTAGCAAAGAATAAAAACACTTGTCAAATTGTGGTGTGCGTACTGTAAGACCTTCGGTACACACACTATCAGATTATTTGACTTGTCGCTCCAACGAAGTAGGCAAGTGTCAGCAATATGTCTCGTGGTCTTATCGTGGTGTGTTTATCTTCTGCCATTAGGTCAGACGATAGAAATGCCACTTGCACGCTTAGAGTAGCAGATTGACGGTGACCAACTTTAAACAGAACTTGATTAATTTTCACACACATTTATTAAAACAATAAATAACATAGACATTAAGTAACTTGATTCTGCATGCGGTTTCCAATTGACAATCTGAAGTTCCTTTGGTCTTGATACTTGACAATTTGTCTATACATTTCTCTTCATGGCTATGTACAGGAATATGGTAATCTTAATAGGTGCAGACTGAAACTTGACTATAGACTGGTACAGACAAATGCAGACTAATGCAGACTGACTAATCGGAGGTCTGTACACTCGTTACATATTACTACGCGGATCGGCAGAAGCAGAATTTGGTCCATCTCTATGGCAGCGCCATCTCGTAGTGCGGAGACAGGCGAGCGCTGCGCCTCCGCTGTTGTGCTTAGCGGGGTGCGCTCTAGTGGGAAAGTTGTGTACACGCTGATTACGCGGAACTATGTACACAACACAAATTAATTTTGGCTACTCCTTGGGTGTGCCATCTTTTCTGCAGGGCTTGCCATCCAAATACACTATCGCTATCATTGCAGCTCACCCCTTTGGATTGCTGCTCTCTCACTAGGGCCTTAGTCATCCGAAAGCATTATTATTATCACCTGATTTCAGCACTTAAAGGACAGGAAATACTTCTAATTACTGACTACAAGTAACACAAAAGACATTAAGAATGCAGGAAAAGACATATTGCTGCCTAAAGTACAAGGCACATCTAGTTGCAGACAGGCATGACGGAAAGACACAAACAACCTCCATCAGTAAAGTGAGACACACATACAACATTCGCTCTAACACACACACACACACACACACACACACACACACACACACACAGTACACGAGCAAGCATACCTCACGCACACATGACCACCAACTTCTGCATCTCGGGCCTGAATGTAACATCACGAGAGATGCAAGCAGCAATCTGGGGACGGTGAGAAATGGAAGGGGAAGGGCAAGTTGTAGTAGTGTATGGGTGGGGAGACAGACGAACTCTTGTCTGGTGGAGTGTTCAGGGACTACACTGCCAACAGGAGCAGCATGTGGAGGTTGTGTGGCAGGGAGGTGAGGAAAAAGGGAACAAAAAAGGAGGGGAGTAGGGAGAAACAGGTGGATGCGTTAGCAGAGGGCTGCAAATCAGTTTAGGAGAGTAGAATCAGGAGGAGGCGATAGGACAGAGGGGCTCGAAACTGTTGAATGGAGAGTGTGAGGACAATATGTTACTGTAGGTTGAGGCCAGGATAACTATGGGGGTAGAGTATGTGTTCTAAGGATAACTTCCATCAGCAAGATCAGAAAATTTGGTGGTGGAGGGAAGGATCCAGAGAGCTGAGTTAGTGAAGCAGCCACTGAAATCAAGTGCATTACATTCAGCTGCCTATTGTGCCACATTGTGGTCTACTTTGCTCCTGGCCACAATGTAGCAGTGGCTGTTCACTATGGGGGATAGATGGTTGGTACTAATTTTTTTTTTTTTTTTTTTTGGTCATCAGTCTACTGACTGACTGGTTTGATGCGGCCCGCCACGAATTCCTTTCCTGTGCTAACCTCTTCATCTCAGAATAGCACTTGCAACCTACGTCCTCAATTATTTGCTTGACATATTCCAATTTCTGTCTTCCTCTACAGTTTTTGCCCTCTACAGCTCCCTCTAGTACCATGGAATTCATTCCCTCATGTCTTAGCAGATGACCTATCATCCTGTCCCTTCTCCTTATCAGTGTTTTCCACATATTCCTTTCCTCTCCGATTCTGCGTAGAACCTCCTCATTCCTTACCTTATCAGTCCGCCTAATTTTCAACATTCGTCCATAGCACCACATCTCAAATGCTTCGATTCTCTTCTGTTCCGGTTTTCCCACAGTCCATGTTTCACTACCATACAATGCTGTACTCCAGATGTACATCCTCAGAAATTTCTTCCTCAAATTAAGGCCGGTATTTGATATTAGTAGACTGCTCTTGGCCAGAAATGCCTTTTTTGCCATAGCGAGTCTGCTTTGATGTCCTCCTTGCTCCGTCCGTCATTGGTTATTTTACTGCCTAGGTAGCAGAATTCCTTAACTTCATTGACTTCGTGACCATCAATCCTGATGTTAAGTTTCTCGCTGTTCTCATTTCTACTACTTCTCATTACCTTCGTCTTTCTCCGATTAACTCTCAAACCATACTGTGTAGGCTGTTCATTCCGTTCAGCAGATCATTTAATTCTTCTTCACTTTCACTCAGAATAGCAATGTCATCAGCGAATCGTATCATTGATATCCTTTCACCTTGTATTTTAATTCCACTCCTGAACCTTTCTTTTATTTCCATCATTGCTTCCTCGATGTACAGATTGAAGAGTAGGGGCGAAAGGCTACAGCCTTGTCTTACATCCTTCTTAATACGAGCACTTCGTTCTTGATCGTCCACTCTTATTATTCCCTCTTGGTTGTTGTACATATTGTATATGACCCGTCTCTCCTTATAGCTTACCCCTACTTTTTTCAGAATCTCGAACAGACTGCACCATTTTATATTGTCGAACGCTTTTTCCAGGTCGACAAATCCTATGAAAGTGTCTTGATTTTTCATTAGCCTTGCTTCCATTATTAGCCGTAACGTCAGAATTGCCTCTCTCGTCCGTTTACTTTTCCTAAAGCAAAATTGATCGTCACCTAGCGCATTCTCAATTTTCTTTTCCATTCTTCTGTATATTACTCTTGTAAGCAGCTTCGATGCATGAGCTGTTAAGCTGATTGTGCAATAATTCTCGCACTTGTCAGCTCTTGCCGTCTTCGGAATTGTGTGGATGATGCTTTTCCGAAAGTCAGATGATACATCGCTAGCCTGATATATTCTACACACCAACGTGAATAGTCGTTTTGTTGCCACTTCCCCCCATGATTTTAGAAATTCTGATGGAATGTTATCTATCCCTTCTGCCTTATTTGACCATAAGTCCTCCAAAGCTCATTTAAATTCCGATTCTAACACTGGATCCCCTATCTCTTCTAAATCGACTCCTGTTTCTCCGTTTATCACATGAGACAAATCTTCACCCTCATACAGGCTTTCAATGTATTCTTTCCACCTCTCTGCTCTCTCCTCTGCATTTAACAGTGGAATTCCCGTTGCACTCTTAATGTTACCACCGTTGCTTTTAATGTCACCAAAGGTTGTTTTGACTTTCCTGTATGCTGAGTCTGTCCTACCGACAATCATATCTTTTTCGATGTCTTCACATTTTTCCTGCAGCCATTTCGTCTTAGCTTCCCTGCACTTCCTATTTATTTCATTCCTCAGCGACTTGTATTTTTGTATTCCTGATTTTCCCGGAACATGTTTGTACTTCCTCCTTTCATCAATCAACTGAAGTATTTCTTCTGTTACACCTGGTTTCTTCGCAGCTACCTTCTTTGTACCTATGTTTTCCTTCCCAACTTCTGTGATGACCCTTTTTAGAGATGTCCATTCCTCTTCAACTGTACTGCCTACTGCGCTATTCCTTATTGCTGTATCTATAGCGTTAGAGAACTTCAAACGTATCTCGTCATTCCTTAGTACTTCCGTATCCCACTTCTTTGCGTATTGATTCTTCCTGACTAATGTCTTGAACTTCAGCCTACTCTTCATCACTACGATGTTGTGATCCGAGTTTATATCTGCTCCTGGGTATACCTTACAATCCAGTATCTGATTTCGGAATCTCTATCTGACCATGATGTAATCTAATTGAAATCTCATACCAAAATGTAAAGCTCTGCAATGATTGCAGTAGAGCTGGTAAATGACATGGCTGCTTTCACATGAGCCCCAGCGCCTGATCGGATAGGACAAACCTGAGACAGGACTGGAATGGGAATTGTACTGAGCAGGTTTCGGACCTGGGTCTTTCACGGGGATATGATCCTTATGGCAAGGGGCCGTGATTAGATGTGGCATAGCAATGTTGTGGAAGTCGGATGGGCGATAGAACACCACTTTAGGAGGGGTGGGAAGTATCTCAAGTAGGATGTCCATCATTTCAGAGCATGATGGTAGGTAATCAAAGCCCTGGAGAAGGATGCGGTTCAATTATTCCAGTCTGGGATACTACTGGGTGACAAAGGGAAAACACCTATGTGGCTAGTTTTTGGGGTTGGTGAATGGATTACCTCCACTACTGCCAATCTTCATATCAGTTTTATCAGTTTTCGTTCCTGGTTCTTGGATTTCTGCCTGTAAGTGCTGCACATCTGGCGTAATCTTCTGATACTCTTCTATTCTTTGCACTGCTACTGAGTTCTTTACACTTACAGCCACTTCAGTTTCCTAGCCCTAAATAGCGGCATCACATAGTTGTTTTTTCTGTGCCATTTATTCGATCTTTTGCCCGAAATTTGACTCCACTTTGTGGGGCGGCTGGTAGGAAGATATGTTGTTTGTATATATATATTTGAACGCAGAAACACTGCATTTCCCGGCCGATGCACCATATGTGGGGCGGCGGATAGGAAAATTGTTATATAAATGTTTGAATGTTGAAACACTTCCCAGCCGATTAACCATATGTGGGGCGGCGGATGGCTATTTTTATCAATTTTATGTTGTTTATATAAATGTTTGGTTTGTAGAATGTAAAACCAGTTCCTATTATTTAGAATGTTATTTATGCAGTCTTTCGCCGTTCTCAACACTGGCTCTCTAACTACAATATTGGCAACCAGAAAGTGATTAGCAAAACCTGAAGCCTGTGATTAGAATTCCTAGTGCCCACTTCATCTGAGAATACACTTATAGTTACAGCTTTTAGCTCTGAGGAATTAGGAGATTGTCTGGGATTTCTAATTAAAAACGGTCGTGAAAAAACGTTCTGTATTCTGAAAGTCGCAGATGAAAACAAAAGAATCCACACAATCTAACTATAAGAGCAGTTCAGAGTCTAATGTGCTGATGCTACTATAACTGTCCAAATTAAATATTTAAATGAATGCTTGCCATAATTTGATGATTAGGTTCGTCAAACGCCACGCTAAATAATGGTAGAATGTTTGTCCCGCAGCGGCACGTGAAAATACGACAATACGCAAACTGAAGATCGATAATTAAAGTCAACCCAGAACTGACACTTCACTCGAAAATGATTTCATGGTTACGCGTATCTCGAGTAACTCAATACGGCATCCGAAGCTGTTTGCAGCAATGATACCGACGCGACGCGACTCCCGACACAGATGGCGTGCTGTTCAGCGTCTGGAGAGAACTGGGGCCTTGCTTCCTCTCGCAGCGTTCTTAAACATAAAGCCGCGGTGCGGACGGATAAGGGAACGCCTGATCAAATCGGCTCTCCCGACTAGCCGCTGGGCTAGTAATGCACCACATTAGGTTACCGAATAAATCATAGCTTCTTTTGCTGATGGCCGATTAAGCTCTTAATTTAAATGTGCATTCAGCACACAGGTAAGTAATCATAATAAAAATTTGACGTGGCTAAGTTAAATATTTTGGGCGAGAGAATTAATTTAATTACACTGCACGCAGTAGACGAGCTCAGAACTGGCCCTTTGGAGATACGCTATCGCTATAGTTTTATAGGTATTCAAATGAAACTTCTCACATCCTTATGGTTATAGCGGATCTCCATTCTACTTAAATATAAACATCCTAGCCTTATTTATTAGCCTACTTAATCTATCTTGCTTCCTTAATTTTTAAGAAAAAAACCAGAAAATCATGAATTTCCACTAAAATTTTAATTTGTGAGACCCAAAGTACTGTTTCTATTAAATATTTATGAAAAAGCAATCTAAATATAAATTTTTAACTCTCTAGCTCTTTTCTGTTGCGCCAATGATTTTTACAGAAAAACATCCAAATTTCGAAATTGGTTAAAGTTATCGAACTGACATTCAACACATGTTAATTTAGTATTACTCCTGACATGCTAGAAACATTTTAGATTATTTACTTGATTTTTAAAGTATTGCGCAACATTTATGACGTCAGAGCTAGTTACAGTGGACTACCTGGCACACAATGAAAAGCGTGGCTGCTTCCCTACAACTTCATCGATCTCTCCCTTCAGTTCCTCTTTGACTTTCTTCACATCTTCAAAAATTCACATCTCACTTTCACTTCGATCTTGCCCATATCTGCTCGGGGCTGTTTCAGGAGACTTCCCCGACCAGGCAACATGTTTCCTGTAATCAATATTCCAATGTCGAAGTTGACGGGCCAAGGCGAGATGAAAAGCTTTGCGTCATACAGTCATGAAGTGTGCACGGGTGGGCCTTTGTCTCCGAAAACCCACATCAATGATGTTTCGTTAAATGGTACGCACGCCGACACTTGCCGCAGCATTGAAATCGGCAGCTACTTAAGGAAGGACTGCACCTCTGTCACGCTGAAGGATTCTCTTCAGTCGGCTTTGGTCCCGTTTTTGAAGGATATTTTCCCAGCCGCAGCGATGTCGGAGATCTAATGTTTCACCGGATTTCTGATATTCACGGTACACTCGTGAGATGCTCCCACAGGAAAATACCCACTTCATCGGTACCTCGGAGGTGCTGTGTCCCATCTCTCAAACGCTGATTATAACACCACGATGAAACTCACTGAAATCTTGATAACGTGCCATTGTAGCAGGAATAACCGATCTAACAATTGCGCCTGAAACTTGTTTTCTTATATAGGCGTTTGAATACACATGACTATACCAGTTTCTTTGTCGCTTCAGTGTAGTATACGGTTGCTAAGAAGCATCCAGGTTTAAAACTGGAAAACTGAGTACACAAATACTGTGAGCTGCGGTTTTGGGATCTTAACATTGACCTTTGCATTATATTCGACTAGACTTTATACGGGGTTCACAACCCCTTACGTTAAATTAAATGTACCTTGGCCTCACACAGAAGTAGGCTAGATATCGACAGACGAGTGCCACGAGAGCCAGAGACATACAAAAATTGTTAGTAAGTGGCGTGCAGGAGCGAAGTCGCTAAGAGAGCTAAGTGAGCAGATGGTGGTGTAATGGCAGTAGGCCTCCCGTAATACTCCTTGCCCTCAATTGAGCGTGTCCCCGACGACGGGAACTTTCGTTTTGCAGTTTACCAAACTTGACAAAAAGAGTTTATTCTGAAGTGTTTTTATTATTAAGTATCTAAAACGTACCGTGATTACGAGTATCGTATGAACCGAGCCGGCCACCTATATTTGGTCTGCAGTGAGGGTTGTGGAGTGTATAAGCTAATTAATGTAACAGCGTCTAAAGATATCAAAGACCGACCGGTACTGAGTGTAACCATCATTAAGTTGTAATGCGAAGGGAGTAACTGCCTCACATTTGTGTAAAATAAGGAATACAGCATTTGATCACAGCCGAACACTGTTGTGATTACTATTGCAGGAGACCATTATTGATTGTGTTATCCATAAATCAGTACCCGAGACATTGACGGGAAACAACTCCGACAGCACTATTAGCCGATCAGCCCTATATTCGTAGGGCACAGTCAATCTAACTCATCTATTAGGCTGGTATCGGTGATTAATAATATGCAAAACAATCGGGAGTGTTTCATCTTGTTTTTTCATGAAAAGATATTTGCAGTTTTCGGACGAAGGGGACTACACTACGTAACGTTCGATTTGGTGCCAAGATTTCATTTTGATTTATGAGTGTACATACACTATCAAGAACGATATCTGGAAACACAATACCTTACTATCGTTACTGTGGATAGGTTCTGTGAATGGAACTGAAGAATAACATGTGCCAAAATTTGGACAGTGGACTACAATGTAGTGTGCAAAATTAAAAAAATTGAACACTACAATGCAATACAACCTTGTAAGAGGGAACATACTAGTTTCAATATTTCAGGCAGTAGAAATGATATCAACGAAGTTTATCCCAAAAGGAAAATCCGAAAACGCGCGCGAAGAACAGTGACAACTAAATAGTAACCAAAGAGCCAAAGAATATCGACTAGCAGGTGATTCTACATGATGTAGTAGCAGGTTGCGCAAGGAACGTGGAAAGCACAGACAAATTACACTTGACGGTTACTGCAGCGACCTCAAGCAGGCACATTGGTAACAGTGAGGCCGGTCTACTGCAGCTCCACCTCACCGCCGACCAGAGCACTATTACGAAGACAGCTTCAGTCATCGGCAAGATGCAGAACTGCGAGGATGAGACAGCGAAAGCACACCGCCCCACAGCACGCCCCGGGACACAGCAACCGCGACGCCCTGACAGATGGTGTGGTTGATGGGTTGTAGCCACAGGCGCGGCTGGACCAAACGTCAAACGCCACGACTTCTATTAACGTCGATCGGTGAGTGGAGACGATCTGTCGCGCAATAGTTGACGATGTTACGCTGCTTTCAGAGCATATAACTTCATTTCACGCTTTGCATTAACAAAAATAACTGTAATAGCAATTTGGACACTTTCTTTTTTCAGAATTTTTGCTCTGAAGTGTAGTGTGTATGTTTATGGAGAATTACATCAATTTACATCCACTTTGTAGCTCTTCCAAAAAGATATCGATAAAGCAGGCTGGTGCGACTCCCAAAGCACGGCTCTCACGCACTACACTACCATTCCATTGGCTTGAAAACCTTATAATTCCCATGTTGCATAGGCTGCCCTGCAACACAAGCCAATAGAACGGGTTTATATTGATCTAACACAACATACCTGTTTCACCGGCCATTCTACACGCCAGTGGCCGGAAAACTGACTTGTAGGCTGCCTTGCAGAGTAGGTCGATAAGTACGTATATTCTGTTCCCACACAATGCACTTGTCATGCAGACAGCCTAAACGACAGGGCCTTAAAAACACCCACGTCGGTATCTCCATAAATATTAGAGCTCAGGCGATGTGAAAAGCCAATCAGTCCTCCTTCGGGACTGGAGGTTTGTGTGTCAAATTTCAAACTCTTCAGTCAAGGGGCTTGGGAGGAGGTCTTAAATATCCATAGATGTGCAAAGCCTCATACACATGATATAACAATGTATACTAGCCTTTACCCACAGGTTAGTCTATGTACACGTATGTCCCACAAAGTGTGGACATCTCTTGGTCTGTCTCCTTCTCGCCTCCCTGTCAGCCCTACTCACACCTCTCAGCACATCTCCTCTTCCCTTTTCTCTTTCTGTCCAAAATTTCCTTCTTCTTCATTGTCCATTATGTTCTCCCCTATCTCAGTCGATCCCCTCTCTCAGCCCTCCTCCTCCTACACCTATCCCTCTTTCTTCACATCTCCTCACGCCCCCTCTCTTCTTACTCATATGCTCCAGTCCCCCTTGCCCCATAACCGTCCCTTTGTGTACCTTCTATCTCTCCATCTGTTCCATCACACATCTCCACCTCCCATTTGGCATTCCAATCTGCATGTGTAGACCCTACAGGAGCCGTCAATAATGCACGCTGATATTATTCCCACAACATGCGTCTTGTGCAGTACAGTCTATATGCCAGTGAAATGGAAATACATTTCTTCCCATGAGTGTGCCATGAAAAGCAAGACATTTCTACAACTTGTATGGCAGGGAGTTAAGAAAGACTCATGTCTGTATCTCCATAAACAGAACATCATAACCACCCACCTACTATCGAAATAATACCGTCCAGGCGATATCAGGGTCACATGGCGAGGAATGACTGGTAGTGAGGCACACACAGAGTGCACACACTAACAGTGAGTAGACTGGAGAAGGCGCTATGTTGGTTGACCAAGAGCAGACTGTGGTGGCCCAGAGGCTCAACACGAGAATTTTTGAAACGGTACCACTTATCGGGTGTTCAAGTAGCCCCATGGTGAATTTCTTCAATACGTGGCAAAACCAAGGTGAAACCACATCCATATGTCATGGGATTGGGCAGCCAGCCTTCTTCACAGATATCTGGACATCGTAGGTTGGGCAGACTGGTCAAACAGGACTGGCAGTGAACAGTGGCGGATCTAACCTCAGACTTTAATGCTGACAGATATGTCTGAACACACAGTGCACTGAACAATCCTAATGATGGGTCTCTGTAGCAGACGACCCATGCGTGTCCCAATGCTACGCCACAACATCGCAACAATGACTGATACAGCTATGTTACTTCAGTACAGGACACTTGCGCATGATCTGATGAATCCTGGTAACTTCTTCATCATTCCGATGGGAGGAGTGAATCCACCAGTCTTAAGGTGAATAGCTCCTTGACACCTGTACTGCGGAGTGGAGAAAAGCTTGCGGCGATTCCATTATGCTCTGGCGAACATTCACATCAGCATCCATGAGTCTAGTGGAACTTGTGCAAAGCAGCACAGCGGCCAAGGAGTATCGTACAATGGCTGTAGACCATGTACACCCCTTCCTGAAGATCACGTTTCTTGACGGCAGTGTTACCTTTCAACATGATAAAGCAACATGTCACATGACTAGGAGTGTATGGAGTCTTTCGAGCTACATAGTGGAGAGTTCCAATTGATGCGCTGGCCCCCAACCTGCCAGAGCTGAACCTGATTGAACACAACCACAATCTAATTGAATGTGGTGTCAGAACTCATCGACTCCCATCCCTGAAATCTGGAATATATTGGAATTAGGTGACCTGTGTGTGCAGATGTGGTGCAGATTCCCTCCAGCGACCTACCAATTCCTCATTAATTCCATGCCACAGCTCGTTGCTGGTGTTATCTGTGCCAGAGTTGGACATACCAGTTATTGGGTAGGTTGTCATAATGCTCTGGCTGATCAGTGTTCTCTGTGTGTGTGTGTGAGTATACATTTGCGTTGTTCATTGTCAGGTAAGCGAGATACCCACGCCAATGCCATTATATTTCTAATGATTTCCTTGTCATGCTGAAAACCATTTGAAACGCGAGCGCCTATTTTTGTTCATAACATTTTTAGTGTGACATACTAAAATTAACTCATGCATTCACTATCATATTTAAGTTATGTTGTTACAATACCACACGATGCTATAAAAACTCAATTACTGATAAAGAGACGGGATTACCGTAAATGTCACGCTAGAAAGAAGCAAAAAGGAAGCAAGACCGTGCAATAAATATTGACAACCTATTGGGAAACTGTTGTCGTTCGATTTCATCGAAAAAATTCGAAAAATGTTTCTTATACATCGAATTAGCTGTGTAAAATGTTACAGTTTTGGACCATTATGGGAGTAATCAGCATAATAACTTCACCTTTATTTCCTTTCTCTCTAGTTTCGAAAAAGCATACTTCATTATTCTGAAATTGTAAGAGAACACTACAAGGAGACGCCTCCGGGACAACACATCTTTATTTGAGCTATTTGTAACTGAAAACAGTGGCTGAAACCAGTATCAGCAGCACTACGTTACGTGCCATGAGAGGTATGTGAAGCGTTATTTGTGTGTGTCACGTCTTAAAGAACAACTTTGCTTGGCTGATCACTTCTAAATCGGCATCTACATGTGGGCTCTACAATTCATACTCATGTGCATTCACTGAACTGTACACTTTCATACCATTTCTCTATTGTTATCCCATGAACAGAGCACATGAGCGATGAACACTTGACTCCTTGCAAGTGAGGCGTGATTCGTCTTATTGTATTGTGATGATGAGTTCCCCATATGTGGGTGGGCGTCAAGAAAACATTTTTCGAATTTAGAGATGAAAGTGACTGAAATTTCAGGAAAAAATCTCTCCACATCGAAAACGTATTTGTTATAACGATTGCCATCCCATCTATAGTATCATGTCTGTATAATCAAGACAGAGGATGTTGTTACAGGTGGCTGGTACCCTCATTCTACAATACAGATGCACACATGAATTAATATGGTTCTTTATTTACATGAAGCTGCTACATAACCTAAATAGAGTCCATGTTCGTGGTAGAAGCTTATCAGTAATAGTCCCCGTGAGACAATATCGGTAATCTTGTTATTAAAAACTTTAGTCACTAATCCGATCGCTATGCACTGTCGTAGCCTGCGATTTGAACTGACAGACGCCAACTGGAATAGTGAGTGAGTTAATGAGGCCGTCGGGTCAGATGCGGTGGCCTAAATGCTTGCTGTAGAAGGGCATTGGCGACGCATTGCTTGTCAGTGTGTCTCTGGCCGCTCCCGTGATAGGAGCGCTTCACCCACCGCCTGTTATCGACCTTCGCGCTACATCTTTGCCGACTGGTGTGCTGGCGACAGCTTTTGCCAGCACAATACCCATGACAGTCTCTCTCGTTATGGGATAATATAAAATGATATGCCCTTATTTAAAATGTTGCAATGTCCTCCATCAAACCTACCTGATAAATAGAATTAGAAAAGCCGGTGTATACGCGGCCTTTGTAAAGTATTTATTGTGTTGTATACATACACTCCCAGGAAAATACAAGTCTCTCATACACATTTTCTACGCCAATGTTTATGTGGTAGCTACAATTAAGGCAATTCACAATTCTTATCTTTAGGTATATAGCTGAACTGACAGCCTTTAGATTCATGTCTCAGTGGGTAGTTACACAGGCTGATATGGGATATAAATGATCTGGTGAATGAAGATACATTTCCAGTGTCAGGTTACACCTGTAACAATTCAACTGATTAATACCAAAGGCCAATCCCACTTCCCTTTGCCAGGGAAAGCACTGTCCATACCATGCATCTAAGGCAATCATGTAAGTTATATTCGACGTCTCTCCCACTCCCCTCCACTTGTTTTCGTCTGACTGCTCTACTGATCTTCCCAAAACATACATTTAGCTGTATGGTCACAAATACCATTTCACAGAATACATTGTATGCTGGGTAACGTTCAACTTATTTTTATAACGGACCATCAAACGAAAATGACACTGATGGAAAAAGGCAAGTTGATGTTTATTATTTCAAAAGTAATAACCATAACTGTTAAGACTTTCATCTCACTGGAAGACAATATGGTGTACAGCCTTCATAGAAAAATATTTTTGTCTACAGAAACATAAGTGCACCCAAGTGTGCGAGTCTTTATCTGAAGCAAACCTATATCTACGAATGTCTTTCTTCGGGGCTCAAAAATATGGAAACCGCATGGCAGGAGATCAGAGTATGAAACGATGACACATTCTGAGGCGAAAATGACGACGCAACACTAAGGAATTATCCGGAGTTAACGGAGGTCAATAGATGTGATGTACATGTGCAGATAACCAAATGATTACAATTTCAGAGAAAAGGGATGATTTATTCAAAAGAAATAATTTCACAAATTGAGCAAATAAACAATGCGCTGGTCCACCTCTGGCCTATATGCAACCAGTTATTCGGCTTGACAACGACTGACGGAGTTTTGGGTGATCTCCTGAAGGATATTGTGCCAAATTCTGTCCAGTTGGAGCGTTAGATGGTCAAAACCGACACCTGGTTTGCAAGCCTTGCGCATAATGCTCCAAACTTTATTTGGGGAGGGATACCATGATCTTTCTGCAAGTGTTACGGTTTGACTAGCACGAAGACAAGCTGTAGAAACAATTATCGTGCATGGCTTTATTGTAGAAACATAATCCCAGACTGGCTTATGATGAAGGAAACTAAAACGAAGTGTAAGATGTCAACGTTCCGCTTTGTTGTTAGGATGACAACCAAAGGGGTCCTGCTAGGAATGGGAGTGGTACACCAGGCCATCGTTACATTCACTGCTATCTCACATGCCTCCACAAACATCCTCAATGGTCATTTGAGCTCATGTAGTAATTGGCTAATCACTTCAGACAATTCTACTCAAGATTACAGACTGTAGTTTTTGTGTACACTTACTTCTCATGAATCACACTTTGAATGACGCATGAAGCCAGCAAGGCTTAGCATTTGCACTGATACCATCAGTAGTGTATTCCCATTAGAGAATAATACAATTTCTCGGTTTCCCTTGAAATTTCAAGATTTTTTCCAAGTTTTTCGGAAAAAGTTGCCCACAGCCCTCATTTGTATCCTACTATAAATTATGTCCTCATGATTTTTTAGGATCATTCACCACTTTTCCCAATCTTGTTCATATTAATATTTACTTATGTTCCCTTACACTGCTGTAGAGAAAAGGTAAGTCAATTCATTTAACAGAAAACGGAATTTTATATATAAATTTTTAATATTTTTCCTTATTGAGAAAATAAAAAAACCACAATCCGAATAAACGAGAGAACTCATTTGAGAAAAAATAAAATTTTGTAAAGGTTTAATAGAATCATGCTTTCTTTATTTTAATTTATAATTTTTACTTTTTAATTTTTTACTTTTTTTGCTTTTAATATTTCTAGGTGTGATCCTCACTCACAATAAGATTCCATAATGAACATTATGTAGAGCATTATCAGTAACCAATATATTTTTCTCTTTACATAAAGTGAGTAAGGTAAAGTAAAATTTTAATTGACTTCTGCACCGGATGCATTCACATAAAATTTCAAATCATGAAATTCGTTGTTATTATTTTTAAATTTCTTCTCTTTATTCTATCTCAATTTAATATTCATACCTTCAAAAAATTAAAAATACAATCAGTTATTAGTTTCAAATGTCTATCTTGTAAAATTACCTTAAACTACATTCAAATTTTTCACCATATCTAGTATTGAAGTACTCACAACCAGTAACATTATACAAAACATTTACTTGTGGCACAGTATTGTTTTCAAGAAAAAAGTACTATTGCTTTCGCTATTGACCTTCTTAAGTATGGGCTTCATTTATATAAAAATGATTTCATTGTTGTTGTTGTTGTGATCTTCAGTCCTGAGACTGGTTTGATGCAGCTCTCCATGCTGCTCTATCCTGTGCAAGCTTCTTCATCTCCCAGTACCTACTGCAACCTACATCCTTCTGAATCTGCTTAGTGTATTCATCACTTGGTCTACCTCTACGATTTTTTCACTCCATGCTGCCCTCCAATACTAAATTGGTGATCCCTTGATGCCTAAACACATGTCCTACCAACCGATCCCTTCTTCTAGTCAAGTTGTGCCACAAACTTCTTTTCTCCCCAATCCTATTCTATACTTCCTCATAAGTTATGTGATCTACCCATCTAATATTCAGCATTCTTCTGTAACACCACATTTCAAAAGCTTCTATTCTCTTCTTGTCCAAACCGTTTATCTTCCATACATGGCTACACTCCATACAAATACTTTCAGAAATGACTTCATTAATAAAACTTAAATTTGTTCAGAACATGATACATCACAGACTGAAGAATATTTCTTTGTACATAAAGGCACAACTCAGGAAACAACCATAAAATTGTTCCATTTTTTCCGTTCTGCATCTGAAACTAATTTTGTATCCACTCTGTCTCCAATACTTTCCCACATTTCTCAAAACCGAGACCAAGTTATTCATAAATTTCAGAAACCATTTTCAAAATCATCCTTTGCATTCATTCTCATTTCTGTATTCCAATCTATATATTTTTCAAATAATCATATCGTTTGAATTTTAGAACTTGGTTCATTTTAATTATTTTCATTCCCAGAGACAGATACTGTTTAAGATATCTATAGTGAAGTACATTTCTATTTTGATCATTCAGAATAGTCAAGAACTTACTTTCCATAATGCCTGCTACAATTTTATTTTCATGAGCATGTAATACAGCTTCATGTAAATCATTCAGTTCTTTTGGATATTCTAGATTTACCTCGAATATCTATCGAATTTTGGAACTGTCTGATACCTTACTTACTTTTTAGAATCAGAACAATGTGGATCTTCTCATTCGACTCCACCAGATGAGAAACGTTGTCTCACGTCATATCGATATAGGTTGTTTGCATCTAAATACAATAAAAAATCTAATAGGTTCCTTACATCACAATGTTTCTTAAAATTATTACTTGGTTTCAGATATCTTTTGCAACAGTGGGATATACAACCTTTTCTTACTTTTTCCACGATTACAGTCATATTGTAATCACATAATAAAGAAAGTTGTTGTCCAGTTATTTTTAGCATTCCATCAAAAGGTAAATCAGGTGCAGTAAAATGAAAAAATGGATCCCAATATTTGCCTTTAAACAAGTTTTTCTAAAATTTCCAAACACTTCAGCCAACAACAGAATATCAGTTTTAAGATACAGGTCATGACATTCTGCTAGATTTTTGACATAAAATTGTTTGCAAAGTAATTCTGCATGTTTACAATCCTCATCACTTATTTCATAGTCATACAGTTTATTAGGAACGTCTTATTTCCATGGAAGCTTCCAGTTATCCATATTATCGTAGGGGTAAACATTTTTCATGATTATTATACTGAATACACCATCTGAAAAAAATTTCATAATGTTTTTCATCTGATCCTTCATCAGATTTAACGAAAGTCTATCAAGGCTTCAAGCCATGAGTGTAAATGTGTCAATGGATATCATCTTCATATTTTCAATGTTCTTACCAATTCGAAATCTACAGCAATTTTTATCATAACCAAGCTCTTTTCCAAATAAATCTGAATTACATCCTGTGAAATTATATGAATAAATCAGCCCTAATCCAGGATGCATCGATTAAGGAATACCTTGATTGCTTATTGGAGGTATATATTTCCCAGTCAAATCATTATTGTGACGATATTTTTATTATTTCTGCATAATGATTTCTACATAATGCGCTTATTTTAGATCTTGCATGTCATCATTCTTCAGGCATCAATGGTCTCAATTCTTTAGTTTAATAATTAATGCTTTCAATGTCTCCTATCTGTTATTTCATACATTCATTTAATTTTTAGACTGGAAATTTATAGCTCCCATTGATGTACTTGATTTAGTAACAAAAAGCATTTGTTTAATGTTTTTGATATTCCATAGTGAACAACTTACAATTTAATTTTTTTTAATTTACTTATTTGTTGCTGAGTTTATATCTACCTTTTAATATTTCTCTGCCTAAAACTTATGAATATTATTCTGTTTTAATACAAGATATTTTTAATTAATTTTAACGTATTTGTCATTTTAGGATTTGGTTGACAATTAGGCATTTTAATAGAATACTTTAAACTCTGCGTGAATAATGACTGGAACTTTCTTTGTATGTTGATAGTAATTAAAACTGGCATAGAAACCTTTCTCTGGTAATTCTACTACTAATGATTTGTTAACTAAGCAATTTGTTGTGGCAGTACCGAACTTTCCTTTGCTGTTCTAGAGCTGTGAATACATATCACAAATTAAGTTTACCTCTTCATATACTGTAATTTATACTGAAAGAAACCCATATAAATTTTTATGTAAACCTGTGTATGATTTTACACCAGTTTTAAAAATAATGGAAATTTTTATGTTTCTCTTTCTTGTATTTCGTAACTTTCAATGGATACACATATTATTTCTCGCCAAATGGAAAAAAAGTTAATAGATACATTAACTTTAGTTCTCAATTATTGGAATATTATGAAATGCATGAATTTTTCAAATTTTTGATTATTATGAAGACCAACATTTCTATGTTTTGTAGTTCTTTCAGCATTTTTAATTACAGGGTACAAAGCAGATTTTATAGAGCAGAAAAATATTTGATCATTATGTTTCACATTAATACATGCTTTCTTATTTTTTTATTGTTTCTAGCATGTCAGTACAAGATGATCCACTTAATGGATCCCATTAATTCCTAAGTGCAAGCCAACTTCTATTTACTGCCAATCTCATCATCTTGCTTCTATTTTTATATTTTATAATCAAATCACTTTCGTTCTTGGTTGTATAATATGTCTGAGACCTGTTCCATAATTCTTTGATCATTTAGCACTTGGAACTCACAAAATTGGAGAATATTAAATGTCAGTCCACCATTAATACTTAGATACTTTTTCACTAATTTCATAATTTTTGGTTTCATTGCATTTGAGAAACGATTAGACTAAATTAAGTTTAGATTATATCCGAAATTTACAGTATTTAGCCTGTCAGCAAATGCTTTATTAACTTGATAATGTCTAACTGCTTCTCTGGCTATTGATTTCCCAAGTACCTTATTAGAAAAATGGAATTTTTTTCTAATTGTGTACTTTCTTTATTGTGCAAAATTTGATAGCTGGTTTCTATTTTAGGCTAAGGTAATTGTTTCCAACGATTTCCACCAAATTGTTCATGATATCTATTAATGAAGGCAGCTACATCAGGTTCCATTTGGATGCATGGTGTCTGTTCCTTCGAAACAACAGACATTTTGCTGATCATGTACCTGTGAAACACTATATGTAAACTGAAGGGGGATGACTGCTATCAGAAGGAGTGGGACATTAAGCGGAATCAGCGGCGACGAGCAAAAATGTGCACTGCATAGGGATTCAAACCCGACATCTCCTGCTTAATATATAGGTGCGGTAAACACTGCGCCATCCAGATCTGCATGGTGTCTGTTTTTTGAAGGAACTGACACCATACTTTCAAATAATTTGTAATCCTGACAGGGCAATCAATCCACTTTTTTCAGTGCGGTTGTACCACTACGTCTGACCTGTGGGAATCTCTCAAGAGTGACCAGGAGTATAATGGGCTGGGACTGTGTGTAAGTTGCAATAGGTGTGAGTGTTGATCGACCATTACGTGTGCCGAGATAGACCACGCAGTTGCGATAGTGCTGTGTCCGGATAGCTGGTTTGAATCCTAGTCTGGTATGCATTTTCGCTCATCGCCGCTGATTCCGCTTAACGTCTTGCTGCAGCTGATAGTAGTCAGTCCCCTTCAATTTACATATACATCAGCTATTGTAACAGTACACGGACTGTACCCGTAATTTTGACGGGTATTCTACTTCTGTAGACTTATTTCTCCTATATGGATTCTTCTACTGGTCCCATTTTCTATGACATTTCATACATTTTTGTTATGTATACGTCTGCAAGGAATTCACCCAGTAGGAACGTTCTGAAAATTGTTCCAAACAACGACTACTACAAGGACCGAAGTCCGTCATTGCGACTGCTACCGAAATGTCCAAAGCTATTGTTGTTAACACCCTAATTTGATTACTGCCATCTGAAGGCCCATTGGTGATGAGCAATAAGCTTCATTCCTCAAGTGGCGTAGCCTGTGTTGTCCATATTTCAGTTGTCTTGTAATGGCTGTTCAAAGACGCTGTTTATCTGATTAAAAAATTTTATTTGCTGTCTGTGTCAGATGGTGAACCCAAAGGAGAAGACACTCGTGATGTTTCTGAAGCTGATGAATTACTAGAAGATGACGCTGCAAGCAAGAATATATCTCTTTCATCAATGAAATCAGTGACTTTTCAGTCGTTGATGTTGCAACTTCTCGACAAGAGTAAGCTGAGAAGTTGCAAACCAATGTTGCTTTACTTACAGCAGGTACGTTTTGACAGACGTTGTATTATTATTTTATATTTTATCATAACTGATATTTCAGCAAGCATTATAAATGTTTATCATTTTGCTCTATTATAATTTGAAAATCATTGTTTTTGTTGCAACTGAATTATTCTACACACACCAAAAAAGTTTTGCATCGCCTCAGTGCAGAGACTTCCGTAACCTATACAGATAATTGGAATAGAGATCAACATAAACATCATTTCTGCCCTTTATATTGCTCATGAAAACAACACATTGCATGTTGCACCGCCATACAGCGAGACCTTCAGAGGTCGTGGTCCATATTGCCAGTAGCACGTCCGCTTGCATTGGTGCATACCTGTATTCGTCGTGCCATACTATCCACAAGATAATCAGGGCACTAGTGGTCCAGATTATGCCACTTATCAACGGCGATTCGGCTTAAATCCCACAGAGTGGTTGGTGGGTCACGTCGTCCATAAGCAGCCCTTCTCAATCTGTCCCAGGCATGTTCGGTCGGCTTCAATTCTGGAGAACATGCTGGCAACTCTAGTCGAGCGATGTCGTTATCCTGAAGGATGTCATTCAGAAGATGTGCACGATGAGGGCGCGAATTGTCGTCCATGAAGACGAATGCCTTGCCAGTATGCTGCCGATGTTGTTGCACGTTCGGCCAGAGGATGACATTCATGTATTGGACAGCCGTTACGGCGCCTTCCACGACCACCAGAGGCTTACGTCGGCCCTACATAATGCCACCCCAAAACAGCAGGAAACCTCCATCTTCCTGCACTCGGTGAACGGTACATGTAAGACGTTTATCCTGACCAGGTTGCCTCCAAACACGACTCCAACGATTGTCTGGTTAAAGGCATATGCGACACTTATCGGTGAAGAGAACGTGATGCCAATCCTAAGTGGTCCCATCGGCATGTTGTATGGCCCATCTGTACAGTGCTGCATGGTGTCATTGTTGCAAAGATGAACCTAGCCATGGACGTCGGGAGTTCAGGTGCGCATCATGCAGCCTATTGCGCACAGTTTGAGTCGTAACACAACGTCCTGTGGCTGTTCGAAAAGTGTTATTCAACATAGCGGCATTGATGTCAGGGTTCTTCCGAGTCATAATCTAAGGTAACGGTCATCCACTGCAGTAGTAGCCCTTGGGTGGCCTGAGCGAGGCATGTCATCGACAGTTCCCGTCTCCCTGTGCCTCCTCCATGTTCGAACAACACCACTTTGGTTGACTCCGAGACACCTCTACAGTTCCCATGTTCAGAGCTCTTTCTGGCACAAAGTAAAAATGCGGACGTGATTGAACCGCGGTATTGACCGTCCAAGCATGGTTTAAATACAGACAACACGACCTGTGTACCTCCTTCCTGGATAGATGACTGGAACTGATTGGCTGTCGGACCCCCTCCGTCTAGCAGGCGGTGTATGCACAGTTGTTTACATATTTAGAAATGTTTTGACATTTGTGACCAGTCAAAGGCACTGTGTCTGTAATACAGTATCCACAGTCAATGTCTGTCTTCAGGAGTTCTGGGAACCGGCGATGCATAACTTAGTTTGATGTGTGTATTATATACTGTATATTCAGGTATGTCAAACAACGGTGAGTGCTTACCACCAGCTAACAGTACTTGAGGATTTCGTGGCAGAGTGAAAGGAAAGATTTAGATGGAAGGATATCCTTCCATTGGGAGTAGTGAGATAGGTAATGATGGAACAACATGGACAGTTACACCTGTGAAAGCTGTTTCTGGGAGGTATCCACAGCAGAACGTCTTGACAATAGCACTGAGACCTGATACGTCTGTGTGTAATCCTTCCATTGCCAATACCTTGCTGTGTTGTATTCCACGTGAAAATATCACTGTGGATAAGCAGCTGTTTCCATGCAAGGCTAGATGCTCATTCATTCAATAAATGAGCAATAAACCAGGCTAATTTGGAATAAAGTTTTGGCTTGCAGTGGATGCGAATTCTAAGTATCTGGTGAATGGGTTTCCTTACCTAGGGAGGGATGAGCAGCATCCCACAGGTGTTCCCCTTGCAGTGCATGTTGTAACGAGTCTTATGAAGTTTCTGCAGGGCAAACATAACCTGAGGCAGTTTTTTCACAATGAAATGCCTCAGAGAACATTTGAAACGTAAGCGTACAAGCATTGTACGCACAATGAAGAAATCTAGAAGGCAAATACCTCGATTAACAAAATCTGCTGTAGCATCTTTGCACACAACTATTCTTTATAAGTCAGGTGACATGACTCTAAAATGCCGCCAGGGTAAAAAGAACAAAAATGTGCGTATTTTGAGTTCAATGCATGACCCAGTAACTATCAGTGAACAACACCCCAAAAAGCTAACATAGTGAATAGCCTACTACAATAACAACAAGTATGGCATTGACGTAATCGATCAAATGACTCATTATTACACTGAAAAGTGTGGATGCCTCTGATGGCTCATCCACGCTTTTTCAATGTCTTCGACTTAGCAGGTATAAATGTTTGGGTACTCTATAAGGAAGTAACAGGAAAAAAGCAGATGTCAATTGATACAGAAATTGGCTGAAAAGTTGGCTACAATATAAAAGGCCACAAGGATTCAAAATACTCTTCCTAATACAGTATCACAACTTCGCAACATTTGGAAGACTTGTCAACCTGTAGGATGTAGAGGCAAGCATAGAAGCAACCATTTATGTATAAAGTGTGGCAAGTATGTTTGCAGAGCATGTTTAGGCAACGCTGAATACGCCTGTGTGAGGTGTCACGACACAGCATATGGTTTTGAATGAGTAAGAGCAGGGTTATAAATGTTTTCTATACAGTATATTCTACTTTTCAGATATTTGTGTTAACCACTCGGTTTTCTTTTCTATGGAAACTTACACATTCCACATTTTGTTTTATAAAGTTTTGATTAATTTTTACGCATAAAATGTTCATTGCACCGTATAATTCTACAGAAAAAGTAAAACTGTCTCCTGGTAAACTTCCAAACCTTACAGAAGCTCTCCTGCTTCTGTAAAGTTTGGAAGGTAGGAGACGAGATACTGGAAGAAGTAAAGCTGTGAGTACCAGGCGTGAGTCGTGCTTCGGTAGTTCAGATGGTAGAGCACTTGCCCGTGAAAGGCAAAGGTCCCGAGTTCGAGTCTTGGTCGGGCACTCAGTTTTAATCTGCCAGGAAGTTTCATATCAGCGCACACTCCGCTGCAGAGTGAAAATCTCATTCTAAAAATTAGGTGTGCTTGGTACTTACACCATTTACAAAGAAATCAAAGTTAAGAGGGAAAACTTTTGTTGAGTATACTGTTGGTCTAAAGCACGAGGATCACTATATTTTATGTCTGTCTATCATAGATAGTAATTATTTAATGACTGAACTTAATTTCTTTTAATTTCTGAACAATTTTCAGGCGCAAGCCTGACAGAAATACCATACTAAATACCATAATAAATAAAACATTACTAATTTCATTTCGTTTAAAATTTGCAAAGTATTAATTCTTACCCCCAGGAATCCCATATAACAATAGCAAAAATCATTAGTTATCAAAACGTTCTACTTAAGAACAAAGCAAATAAAATATCCTTGAATCAGGTACCTAAACTTAACTGATGGCTGTTGTTTCGAGTAAATTGAAATATATTCATAGAACTGCAAGTTGCATTAGTGGCAGTGGAAGTAGCTTTAGGGCTACCAACAGATGTGCTCAGGACTGATGAAAATTGTAAAGAAATAAAATGTAAATGGAAAAATATTTTTAATATACTCGTATTCTAAAGCAAGTGGGTTATTGTGTTGTATTTCTCTGTTTATATTGCAGTAGTTATTAGAAGTCCACCATAATGTATTATATTTTTTGACACAGACCCTAGGGCCAAATCTTTGCTACTGAGAATTCCATATAAAGAACACAAACCATGTTCAGTAACCAACATAATTTTTCTGCAAACAGTGGAATCAAAGTACCTTTATACAAAAAATTAAAATCAAAATTTAGTTGATACTTGTTTTGAACACTGAATCAATGTACGTTCACCATAGACGCTTCTGAATAGAAATTAAAATTGGATGTACATGAAATTGCTTCATTTATAATGAAATAGCATTTAATAGGAAAAAATACTATGTATAATTTTTATTTCATTATTTAAAATTTCTGTACATAACTTTGAAATAAGAGGATGTAAGCATTGTTCTCTGATAGAAATCACGCTTTTTCACCTTATGGTTTAAGGGGGACTGCCAGTCCATAAAAATTTCCAATTGCTATAGATTTGTAGGGATTCGATTTTTTATCCTAATAATACAGTATAAAACTAAAACGTTTTTTTGTGATCAACACAGTCTTTTAGGTTGATGACAATCTATATTATTATGTGGGGAAATATTTCCAACCCCAAAAATCTAAATAGTTTTAAGAGGTCAAATTTTTAATCACTTGGAAAGCATTTATTTTCCACAGTTTTTCAGTCTCTGGCATCCCAGAGGCTGAAATGCCATTATGAATGAACAAAAAATACCTTTACCTAATAATACTGTACATAAAATCCACCAGTCGGTTTTTCTGACTGCTATAAAGCTAAAGATCATTCACCCTCAAATTTCCAGTCTAAAGTTACATGGTTAATCGATCAACCTTTTCAACTTGTGAAAACAAAATGCGATCATGTTCTTCACAATAATATAGTGGTTCATGAGCGATCTACCAGGCATTTAAGTGTGATTTGCAAAGTTGCCATGTAGGTGTAGATGTGTAATTTCATGACCATGTTAACAGATCATTCTTAGGTTCCAATGCGTGAAACAGCCATTAAAAATATAATTAAAATTTTTGGGAGACAAATATCTGGTGGCCGGGATTTTCATAGACAGTTTAATTTTTGGTAACAAGAATTCCGTAAACAATTTAAATTTTCCAGGTTCCAGCTCCCCAGACCTAGCAATACCATAATGAATGGAACACAAAATTTATGTGGATGCAGACAGTAAATATTTACCACCCGGACATTCATACAATTATCAGGGTGCAGCTTAAAGTATCTTGAAACACCACAATGAATAAAATTAAAAATTTTCTGAGGCCAGAGCCAAAGCCACTGTTACACTATCTCAGTTTGAACATATCTTTAATCAATTGCTCTTGTGTGTAGCCACAGATATAATTTAAATAATTGTGAAAACAGTCAATATTCAATCTTTATATCATTGTTAGGTACAATTTTATAGAATTTGGATCATAATTAAGTCTTAATAGTTCTTAAAATGTGGATGTATGCCGTCTACTCAATTACTTCACAGTGTTCTTTTTTTTTGTTCTAATCATATAAAAATTAGATTCACAGTTTTCATTAATTAATTTTAAAACAGTGAAACGTGTTATTACATCTTGGCTAGTTGTTTGAGATACAACATTAGGATACAATCTATTTATTTCACTGACTCCTTCTTACATTATTCCTGTAGCATTATCAACTCTTCCATTTAAATTTTGTATCTGATATTCTCAAATTTGTTCTTACATTTTTCAAATGAGTTATTTGTTATTGATGCAACTCCCCCAGTTCATTTTTAATTTTATATTCTCCATATCCCGGATTAAGACTTCTTCAGTTACCCAGTCTCAGACTTGTTCTACTAGCTCCATTTTTACTTTAAAATCAGAGGAAATAGACCTGATTCATTAAGGAAAACATTATTTGGTTACATATTTGAATGTCTGGCATGTGCCCATATATAATGGTGTATTAGTCTATTTTCTCACTTGTATGTTATGTAATTGCTTTATGTCCTAAAACATTAGCAACTTTATTTGCAGCTGCTGAAGCAAGATGCAGACTGGAAACTGGCACACCCATTGCAACCTTCAGGTTGCGCCAGATCTGTGAATGACTTCATTTATTAGAAAACTTTTGTTAGGAGTTTTAATTTTTCATTTTATGTTAAGGAATATAGACCTGTATCATTGATAAGTATGGTATTTTTTATTATAAGGGACCATGTCATAGATGCCTCCCTACTTTTAATACATTTTCTAATATAATACAATCATCCTATAATATTTTACGTTTACAAATATAGACATTTCTATACTATTCTTGTTTGTGAAAAGAGCAGTTGCAGCGCTGGAGGCTGCTACTGCAGTCACTGGCTTAAGCCTGTGCCAAGATAAGAGTAAAGCAATAAATTGGCTAAATAATTTTGCTTACTTGGATATGCAAGATAATGAATATTCTCAAGTGAGTGATGATGTATGTAGAGAAGGACTAATGTTGTTTCAGTTAACATTTATTACTGACAGAGATGGTAAGTTAAATGAGAGTAAAAAATAAACGTGGCACTCTAAAGAGCAAATAAAAAACTATGGGAAGTAACAGAGACAATACATAGCAAAAAAAGTGATATTAATACTTTTGATCATAGCAATACTTCTAAGATTTTGATTACAAGCAAAATATGAACACATAGCTATAAAAAATATAATCCCCAACATCCTAATAAACTATATCGTTAAGGTAATGTGTTAGTTGATGCATTTTGTCAGCTTTGAATAATGAATGGATAAAATTGAAATGTGGTACTTGGAGAGTGATTGAAATACAATAAAAATTCCAAGTTAATCTGCTTGAAGTATTAGTGTATGAGATTGGTCACGCATTAGGTCTAAAGCATTCAGATGTTTACAGAACAATAATGTATCAATACTGTAATGATTCATATTTAGAAATCTCTCAAGATGATGTGGATAATATTCAGAGTTTATATGGTAAAAAATATTGGTACAAGCAACTCAGCCATCTGTACCATACGCATTGTGCCATGTGAACAGGTAAATCGTTATGTAAAATGAGTTCTGATTGGATTATCAGATCTAGGTATGGATACATTGTAAATCCCAGCTATAACTGATTGGTTAACATTCTTACCACAACATTTACGAAAAGTAGATAGAGTGTATCACATATCTAGTGGTGAAGTTGTATTACTTCTCAGCAATATGACATATATGCTGAATTTGAAAAACATGGCAATTAATTACATTATATTTAAAACCATTATGAGGTACAGGATAACGTCAGCATGCAGTATTAAATGGTGTAACCAATACATATTTAACTACAACATTTTTATTCTTTAGAGATTTTACTATGCAGAATTGGCAAAGTGTAATATCAAATATAAAACACGTTGCGTTATTAGCAGAAAAGTTTTGGTATTAGTTACAGAAACAAATTTTGTATTCAGATACAGTAATGGATTAATGTATTTTTTCAAGGATGATACATTCTATGAATACAATGAATTAAAAAATCAGATAGAGCTGGAGTAACTGTTTTATCATGATCTGCTATTAATTGTATTAAACCCTAAGAATTAGTTCCATAAGTAATGACTGTGTTAAGAAATGCACTGGAAAAAGTAGTAAATTTTAAATATTCTTATTAATTTTTTACCATAAAAAATGGATGGTATGAAGTAACAAAAATGGTTCAAATGGCTCTGAGCACTATGGGACTTAACTGCTGAGGTCATCAGTCCCCTAGAACTTAGAACTACTTAAACCTAACTAACATAAGGACATCACAAACATCCATGCCCAAGGCAGGATTTGAACCTGCGACTGTAGCAGTCACACGGTTCCAGACTGTAGCGCCTAGAACTGCTTGGCCACCCCAGCCGACCCTATGAAGTAACAGCTAAAGCATTCACCAGAACCAGTCAGATCCAAAATATGTAATACCTGTCAAGTAGAGAAATTGATTCATAACTTCTCTTTGCAGAAATGCACAACAAATGGTTATAGAACAACATGTAGACCCTGTTTAAATCGACATCGCACAAAAATGTACAATAGTACACATATTTCTTGAGTGTGAGAAAAATGTTTATGAATATTATTAGGAAAGTCATGTACAATGAATTGTGAGTTAAGAACATTCAAAGATATTGTTGTTGAAGGAAAAATGAACAAGAAATGGAGTGTGAAAACAGTTTCAGAAAATGTATGGGATGCCAAGAAATTAATGATTTAATTTGTTTTTACTCAGATCTATCAAATGAAGACAGACATAAAAGCAAATGTAGGGGATGACTTATAGAATACAAGAAAAACAGGAAAGCTACCGCTCAAACTCAGGTTCAGCTCATTAAATTCCTCCAGTTAAAGTATATTTGTTATAAATGAAGTTCAATTTAATATTGTTGGACTCTGTGATTACTGTACACGGAAAAATCTGACTGGATGTAGTAAATGAAACAAAAGTTTATTTAACTGCATTCATTAATGAAAATTAAGAACAAGTTGTTAGATATCTTTGGAAACAGTTCCCTTAGTCTAAAATGGGGACTGATGATGAAATTTTGCAAAATAGTGAACTTAAAGAATTGGAAAAGTTATTGCATTTTTCTATTAATGTATTTAAGAAATCATGAGACACAAGAACAGTTACATATTATGAATTTCATAAGGCATTTGCTGACAGACTGAAAACTATAAATTTTCAGAGTAATCTAAAGTCAGTTGAGCCTAATCATTTCTCAAATGCAATTAAATCAGAAATTTTGTAGTAATGAAAAACTATCCAAAAGTTCATCATGGACTGAAACTCAGTTGTCTCGTATTTTGCGAGAACTAAACCCAAAGTGATCTAATAATCATGGAACTTAGGTTTCAGACACTTACTTTACTTTTTCATGTCCAGAAACTACAATTTGTTTGCCCAGTATTGGGCAGTGTCCAATGCTTCTTCTTTAGCCAGCTATAGATCGTCAAGGGTGCATCTCTGGGGGCAGGCAGCGCATTGTAGGAGATGTTCCATGTCCTGTCGAGTGCCACAGTCGCATTTGTCGTCATTTTCGTCCATCAAACCCCATTTGACCAGATAAGATATCACTGGAGCCACCTCAGTTCTGCTGCAGTTAAGTATTTTCCAGGTTTTCCAATCGCCAGAAACGCCGTTTGGTGGGTCCTCTCTTAGTGGATAGTAGATGGGGGCTCATCTAAGTCGCAACTTAGGAAACGGCGTCTGGATTTGAGTCCGCTGGGGCCACACTCTGGGCCAAATATTGAGTGATGGGCATCAAAGGTTTGTTTTACTTTCTCAGTATGTTCATGTGGTTTCCTACGTGAGTCAGGGTTTGTGAAACCTGCGGCCCTGTGAAGATTTTCTATGGGGGTTGGTTTCATGCAGCGTGTCACTATCCTTTTTTGTGTGGGCGGATCTGCACCAAACCGGGCAGGCATATTCGGCAGTTGAGAAGCACAAAGCTTGGGCTGAAGTTCTGACCACGGTAGGTTTGGCACCCCATTTGCTATTGGACAGCTTTCTTATTAGGGAATTTCGTACTTCTACTTTTTTGCGTGTTTTTTCGCAATGATATTTGTATGTCAATGTTCTGTCCAGCACGACGCCAAGGTAGGTGGGAGTATCTGTGTGTTCTAGTAATGTCCCATCCCAGGTAACACTGAGCCTGTACTTTGCCTGCCTCGAGTTCAGATGGAATGCACTCACTTGAGTTTTGGAGGGATTAGGTTTTAGAGAATTCTTTTTGTAGTTGGTTGACATTGTAGAAAAGGCGGTTTCTAGTTTCTCTTTGATGGTTTCAAACCTGTTGCCTTGACCTGTTATTGCCAGGTCGTCTGCATATACAAAAGTTTCGGTTTTGTCTGGAGTTGGTTGGTCATTTGTATACATGTTGAATAGGATTGGTGCCAACATGCTCCCTTGGGCGAGCCCATTTTTCTGATTCCGCCATAGACTCGTTTTCCCCTCAAGCATTACAAAGAACAGTCTATTTTGGAGCAGGGATTCGATTATCTTGACCAGGTGGTAGTCTTTCAGGGTCTCGTAGGTTTTATGCTGTAGTGTTGGGTGATCTGCTGTATCATATGCGAAACTTAGGTCGACTAGTGCCAGCCTGGTGATTAGTTTATTCTCAAACCCATCCTCGATACGTTCTGTCAATGCCAGAATTTGACTGGTGCAGACACAATATTCTACAATCATGAATGAATGAATGAGTATCAGGTGGGGCAGTAAACCACATTATTGACTTGAAAACAGAAATTAATACATACATTCCATTAAGTAGCTCATCTTATACTGACTTTCCAGAAACAAGTAAAAATAAAAAAGTTTGTATGAATGTGGAAAATAATGCCAGTAAATATTTTCTAAGGGATACAAAATCTACATTTCCTGCAGATAAATATGCAGGTACAGTTACAAAACGTAGTAATGTTGGCCTTGACACTGATCTGAATTTTAAAAATTTGTATTTCCAGCTGCAGTTGATAATATTGAGATTAAAATTGATGTATGTATTACGTTTCTTCACTACATGAGCAAGAAGAAGTGTATCCATTGAAATTTAGGAAGTAGAAGAAAGAGAAAAATGAAAATATCCACTCTTTCCGAAATTCGCACTATCACTATACAAACAATTCATATGGTCTCGTTTTGTGTCAAATTACAAAAATGAAGAAATTAAATTTATTTGTGATATGTGTATGCAACTCTTCAACAGTAAAGAACGAAAAATTTGTGACACAAGAAACTGCTTAGTCAACCCACCATTACAAGTAGAATTACCACAGATTGTTTACTGAGGAAGTTTTAAAACAAAATGATTTTCAAAATGGTTGCACAGAGAAATACTAGAAGATAAATATAAACCTAGCAGTTAACGAATAAATTTAAGCAGTTTATAATTAAGTAGTCAGTCTTACAGTAAGATATATCAGAAACTCTAACCAAGTGGTTTTTGTTATTATAATAGGCAAAATGATTTGAACTATAAGGATTCAGTCATATATTGAGTACCAAATCGTCATAAAATTCATTGAATGTATGAAATAAGAGCTGGCCAGTGTGGCAGAGCGGTTGTAGGCATTACAGTTTGAAACCATGTGACCGCTATGGTCGCAGGTTCGAATCCTACCTTGGGCGTGGATGTGTGTGATGTCCTTAGGTTAGTTGGGTTTGAGTAGTTCTAAGTTCTAGGAGACTGATGACCTCAGCAGTTATGTCCTATAGTGCTCAGAGCGATTTTTTATGAAATAAGACATGGAAGCAATTGGAAGAATTTAGTTTGATATTGAAGAAATGAGTCCATTATTCCTGAAGAACGATAAAGACATGGAAGAGATAAAATAAGTTCATTTTGCAGATGTCATAATACATAAAATAATAAAAGTTTCGTCACTGTGATCATTTGACTGGAAAATATATAACTCCACCAAGCAATCAGTTTATTCTTCAATTGAAAGATCCTAGTTTGGTTCCAATTTATTTGCAGACATTCTGTCTCAGGATCTGATTCTCATATGCTCCTAAAGAATTCTGTTATGATAACAATACAACAGAGTTGATACTCAGAAATGAAGCTAAGTTTATTAGCTTTGACAAGAAGACTAAAATTTGAAAATAAGATTCACTGGTACATTCAGATTCACAGCTTCAGACCTTAACAAAGTTTCATCGAATTTGAAGAACGATCAAGTAACAAACATTAGGAATTTTTTCCCAGAAGAGTTTTCAATCTAGTAAGGAAGGAAAGTGTCTTACCCTATTATGTGGACAGCTAGAACAATTTCCAAGGAACCCAGTTTCCACTGAGAGAACTTACCAATCATGTGAATTTCTGTGAAATAAGTGATGAAGTTATTATCCTACGAATTTAGTTTCAAGAAAATTTGATGTCAAAAATGTAGGAGGATATCAGAACCTGTAACATGATAATGATGTTCTGTTATTCGCTGATGTGTTTGAAAATTTTAGAAAATCTTGCATAAAACCGTACAGTTTCGATCTGCTTTGATATTTTGATCCACCTGATTCAGTTTTCGATGGAGTGCCAAAAGCTGATGGACAACTACTTGCATCACTACCTGTTTATAATACGGTCCCAATGGTGGAAAAAAGAATAAGGGGAGGTGTACCGCAATGTTGTAACAGAAATGTGAAGGCAAATAGTAAACATATGAAATATTATGATGTCAAAAAGCTGTCAAATGAATTAGCATATTTAGATGCAAACAACATATATGGATATAGCCTGGCCCAATATTTACAATACAATGGATGTGAATGCGATGGTTCAGATTGTTTTGATCCTAAAATGTAAGTTAAGTATTGGACACTTCTCAAACTGGAGGAGGAGGAGGAGGTTAGTGTTTTAAGTCCAATAGACAGTGAGGTCATTAGAGGTTGAGCACGAGCTGGGTTAAGGCACGGTTGGAAAGGAAAGCAGCCATGCAATTTCGAAGGTACCATCCTGGCATTTACTTTAAGTGACTTAGTGTAATTATGGAAAACCTAAATGACAACAGCTGTACTGCGGTTTGAATCATTGTCCTCCCAAGAGTGAGTCCAGTGTGTAATCAGAGGAGTACCCTGCTCAGTTTCTAAAATTGGATATATATTTGGAATAGAACGGCAACATACAAAAGAACTGTGTGTTTTACGTAAAGATGTACCACCTGCTTCTAAATATAAAACTGTACAAGGAACTAAGAACAGTAAGTTGTTGACTATTCTGGATGATCAAAATAAGAATTTAGATTGCTATATAAATCACAAACAGTATCTGTCTGTAAAAATAAAAAAAATGGACAAAGTACTAAAATTTAAACAATCTAGTTGAAAAAGTATATGAATTGGATTACAGTAATGAGAATGAAAGCAAAGAAGATTTCAGAAACAACTTCTCCAAATTTATCAATCATTTGGTATTTGGGAAAAAGATGGAAATTATGAGAAGCAGATGTTAGATGGTCTTAGAGCAAAAAAGGATACCTATTAGGTTGGTGACAAGGAAGAGGAAAAAATCGAAAGCCATCAAGAAATGTGTTACAAGTAAAATAAGCTTAGAAGATTACAAAAATCGTTTATTCAACAGTAAAATTAGTAGAGAACTGAGAAATTAATTTTATTTTTGGTCATCAGTCTACTGACTGGTTTGATGCTGCCCGCCATGAATTTCTTTCCTGTGCTAACCTCTTCATCTCAGAGTAGCACTTGCAACCTACGTCCTCAATTATTTGCTTGACATATTCCAATCTCTGTCTTCCTCTACAGTTTTTGCCCTCTACAGCTCCCTCTAGTACCATGGAAGTCATTCCCTCATGTCTTAGCAGATGTCATATCATCCTGTCCCTTCTCCGTATCAGTGTTTTCCACATATTCCTTTCCTCTCCGATTCTGCGTAGAACCTCCTCATTCCTTACCTTATCAGTCCATCTAATTTTCAACATTCGTCTGTAGCACGACATCTCAAATGCTTCGATTCTCCTCTGTTCCGGTTTTCCCACAGTCCATGTTTCACTACCATACAATGCTGTACTCCAGACGTACATCCTCAGAAATTTCTTCCTCAAATTAAGGCCGGTATTTGATATTAGTAGACTTCTCTTGGCCAGAAATGCCTTTTTTGCCATTGCGAGTCTGCTTTTGATTCCTCCTTGCTCCGTCAGTCATTGGTTATTTTACTGCCTAGGTAGCAGAATTCCTTAACTTCATTGGCTTCGTGACCATCAATCCTGATGTTAAGTTTCTCGCTGTTCTCATTTCTACTACTTACCTTCGTCTTTCTCCGATTTACACTCAAACCATACTGTGCATTCATTAGACTGTTCATTCCGTTCAGCAGATCATTTAATTCTTCTTCACTTTCACTCAGGATAGCAATGTCATCAGCGAATCGTATCATTGATATCCTTTCACCTTGTATTTTAATTCCTCCCCTGAACCTTTCTTTTATTTCCATCATTGCTTCCTCGATGTACAGAGTGAAGAGTAGAGGCGAAAGGCTACAGCCTTGTCTTACACCCTTCTTAATACGAGCACTTCGTTCTTGATCGTCCACTCTTATTATTCCCTCTTGGTTGTTGTACATATTGTGTATGACCCGTCTCTCCCTATAGCTTACCCCTACTCGAACAGCTTGCACCATTTTATATTGTCGAACGATTTTTCCAGGTCGACAGATCCTATGAAAGTGACTTGATTTTTCTTTAGCCTTGATTCCATTATTAGCTGGAACGTCAGAATTGCCTCTCTCGTCCCTTTACTTTTCCTAAAGCAAAATTGATCGTCACCTAGCGCGTTCTCAATTTTCTTTTCCATTCTTCTGTATATTATTCTTGTAAGCAGCTTCGATGCATGAGCTATTAAGCTGATTGTGCGATAATTCTCGCACTTGTCAGCTCTTGCCGTCTTCGGAATTGGTGGATGATGCTTATCCGAAAGTCCAATGGTATATCGCCAGACTCATATATTGACAGGAATAGGGGAAAGAAATACAGTAGAAGAAGGATGGGTAGCTCTGCGGGATGAAGTAGTGAAGGCAGCAGAGGATCAAGTTGGTAAAAATACGAGGGCTAATAGAAATCCTTGGGTAACAGAAGAAATATTGAATTTAATTGATGAAAGGAGAAAATATAAAAATGCAGTAAATGAAGCAGGCAAAAAGGAATATAAACATCTCAAAAATGAGATCGACAGGAAGTGCAAAATGACTAAGCAGGGATGGCTAGAGGACAAATGTAAGGATGTAGAGGCTTGTCACACTAGGGGTAAGATAGATACTGCCTACAGGAAAATTAAAGAGACCTTTGGAGAGAAGAGAACCACTTGTATGAATATCAAGAGCTCAGATGGCAACCCAGTTCTAAGCAAAGAAGGGAAGGCAGAAAGGTGGAAGGAGTATATGGAGGGTTTATACAAGGGCGATGTACTTGAGGACAATATTATGGAAATGGAAGAGGATGTAGATGAAGATGAAATGGGAGATAAGATACTGCGTGAAGAGTTTGACAGTGCACTGAAAGACCTGAGTCGAAACAAGGCCCCGGGAGTAGACAACATTCCATTAGAACTACTGATGGCCTTGGGAGAGCCAGTCATGACAAAACTCTACCATCTGGTGAGCAAGATGTTTGAGACAGGCGAAATACCCTCAGGCTTCAAGAAGAATATAATAATTCCAATCCCAAAGAAAGCTGGTGTTGACAGATGTGAAAATTACCGAACTATCAGTTTAATAAGTCACAGCTGCAAAATACTAACGCGAATTCTTTACAGACGAATGGAAAAACTGGTAGAAGCAGACCTCGGGGAAGATCAGTTTGGATTCCGTAGAAATGTCGGAACACGTGAGGCAATACTAACCTTACGACTTATCTTAGAAGAAAGATTAAGAAAAGGCAAACCTACGTTTCTAGCATTTGTAGACTTAGAGAAAGCTTTTGACAACGTTAACTGGAATAATCTCTTTTAAATTCTGAAGGTGGCAGGGGTAATATACAGGGAGCGAAAGACTATTTACAATTTGTACAGAAACCAGATGGCAGTTATAAGAGTCGAGGGGCATGAAAGGGAAGCAGTGGTTGGGAAAGGAGTGAGACAGGGTTGTAGCCTCTCCCCAATGTTATTCAATCTGTATATTGAGCAAGCAGTAAAGGAAACAAAAAAATTCGCAGTAGGTATTAAAATTCATGGAGAAGAAGTAAAAACTTTGAGGTTCGCGGATGACAGTGTAATTCTGTCAGAGACAGCAAAGGACTTGGAAGAGCAGTTGAACGGAATGGACAGTGTCTTGAAACGAGGATATAAGATGAACATCAACAAAAGCAAAACGAGGATAATGGAATGTAGTCAAATTAAATTGGGTGATGCTGAGGGGATTAGATTAGGAAATGAGACACTTAAAGTAGTAAAGGAGTTTTGCTATTTATGGAGCAAAATAACTGATGATGGTCGAAGCAGAGAGGATATAAAATGCAGACTGGCAATGGCAAGGAAATCCTTTCTGAAGAAGAGAAATTTATTATCATCGAGTATAGATTTAAGTGTCAGGAAGTCGTTTCTGAAAGTATTTGTATGGAGTGTAGCCATGTATGGAAGTGAAACATGGACGATAACCAGTTTGGACAAGAAGAGAATAGAAGCTTCCGAAATGTGGTGCTACAGAAGAATGCTGAAGTTAAGGTGGGTATATCACGTAACTAATGAGGAGGTATTGAGTAGGATTGGGGAGAAGAGAAGTTTGTGGCACAACTTGATTAGAAGAAGGGATCGGTTGGTAGGACATGTTTTGAGGCATCGAGGGATCACAAATTTAGCATTGGAGGGCAGCGTGGAGGGTAAAAATCGTAGAGGGAGACCAAGAGATCAATACACTAAGCAGATTCAGAAGGATGTAGGTTGCAGTAGGTACTGGGAGATGAAGAAGCTTGCACAGGATAAAGTAGCATGGAGAGCTGCATCAAACCAGTCTCAGGACTGAAGACCACAACAACAACAACATACATTCTACACACCAACGTGAATAGTCGTTTTGTTGCCACTTACCCCAATGATTTTAGAAATTCTGATGGAATGTTATCTATCCCTTCTGCCTTATTTGACCATAAGTCCTCCAAAGCTCTTTTAAATTCCGATTCTAACACTGGACTCCTGTTTCTCCTCTTATCACATGAGACAAATCTACACCCTCATACAGGCTTTTAGTGTATTCTTTCCACCTATTTGCTCTCTCCTCTGCATTTAACAGTGGAATTCCCGTTGCAATCTTAATGTTACCACCGTTGCTTTTAATGTCACTAAAGGTTGTTTTGACTTTCCTGTATGCTGAGTCTGTCGTACCGGCAATCATATCTTTTTCGATGTCTTCACATTTTTCCTGCAGCCATTTCGTCTTAGCTTCCCTGCACTTCCTATTTATTTCATTCCTCAGCTACTTGTATTTTTGTATTCCTGATTTTCCCGGAACATGTTTGTACTTCCTCCTTTCATCAATCAACTGAAGTATTTCTTCTGTTACCCATGGTTTCTTCGCAGCTACCTTCTTTGTACCTATGTGTTCCTTCCCAACTTCTGTGATGACCCTTTTTAGAGATGTCCATTCCTCTTCAACTGTACTGCCTACTGCGCTATTCCTTATTGCTTTATCTATAGCGTTAGAGAACTTCAAACGTATCTCGTCATTCCTTAGTACTTCCGTATCCTACTTCTTTGCGTATTGATTCTTCCTGACTAATGTCTTGAACTTCAGCCTACTCTTCATCACTACTATATTGTGATCCGAGTCTATATCTGTTCCTGGGTATGCCTTACAATCCAGTATCTGATTTCGGAATCTCTGTCTGACCATGATATAATCTAATTGAAATCTTCCCGTATCTCCCGGCCTTTTCCAAATATACCTCCTCCTCTTGTGATTCTTGAACAGGGTATTCGCTATTACTAGCTGAAACTTGTTACAGAACTCAATTAGTCTTTCTCCTCTTTCATTCCTTGTCCCAAGCCCATATTCTCCTGTAACCGTTTCTTCTACTCCTTCCCCTACAACTGCATTCCAGTCTCCCATGACTAATAGATTTTCGTCCCCCTTTACATGTTGCATTACCCTTTCAATATCCTCATACACTTTCTCTACCTGTTCATCTTCAGCTTGCGACGTCGGCATGTATACCTGAACTATCGTTGTCGGTGTTGGTCTGCTGTCGATTCTGATTAGAACAACCTGGTTACTCAACAGTTCACAGTAACACACCCTCTGCCCTACCTTCCTATTCGTAACGAATCCTACACCTGTTATACCATTTTCCGCTGCTGTTGATATTACCCGATACTCGTCTGACCAGAAATCCTTGTCTTTCTTCCACTTCACTTCACTGACCCCTACTATACCTAGATTGAGCCTTTGCATTTCCCTTTTCGGATTTTCTACTTTCCCTACCACGTTCAAGCTTCTCACATTCCACGCCCCGACTCGTAGAATGTTATCCTTTCGTTGATTATTCAATCTTCTTCTCATGGTAACGTCCCCCTTGGCAGTCCCCTCCCGGAGATCCGAATGGGGGACTATTCCGGAATCTTTTGCCAATGGAGAGATCATCATGACACTTCTTCAAATACAGGCCACATGTCCTGTGGATACACGTTACGTTTCTTTAATGCAGTGGTTTCCATTGCCTTCTGCATCCTCATGTCGTTGATCATTGCTGATTCTTCCCCCTTTAGGGGCAATTTCCCACCCCTAGGGCAAGAGAGTGCCCTGAACCTCTATCCGCTCCTCCGCCCTCTTTGACAAGGCCGTTTGCAGATTGAGGCTGACTTCTTATGCCAGAAGTCTTCGGCTGCCAATGCTGATTGTTTATAAAAATTTAGGCAGTGGCGAGGATCGAACCTGGGACCGAAAACGTTTCGATTATGAATCAAAGACGCTACCCCTAGATCACAGGTACTTAATATGAAGCTTTAACAATGATGTTTATTCAGTTGAGGTAAATAAAAAAAGCGTTGCAACCTCATTGTGATAAAATATATGTTTTGGAAAATATAAGAAATACATGACCATAAAGATATTTTGTAGTCTGAGACTGGTTGCAGCCAAAAGAATGCTTCTGCTGTCAGTGCTTCATCTGTCACCTTATCAGCTACTGCTACCATCCTCTTCTTCATCAGTATCTTTGGCATCATACAAACTAAAATCTTGAATTTCTTCATTATCATGATCAATATATTCTACATCATAGAAATTAATGTCTGGAATCTCTTCATCTTCATCATCAAAAGGTGAGTAACATAATTTATGTTCATGAGATATCATTTCTGCTATCTTTTTAAGAGTGGAAACCCTTACAACTCTTTTTGTTGTGGCTTTCTGAGTTCCCCATTTTCATAGCAAAAATATTCTCCGCTCTCTTGTGTGTATGCTGTGAATAAATTTAAATTCTATTAAATTTTTTTCTATTTATGTGAGACACCATCTCAAGAAGAAATTCTAATTTATTTAAAAGCAAGTGATACACAAGTAAATTTTCCTTGTAACAATGGCAGTGAAAACTAAGTAATAGATATGGAGAAAAACCTTCTATGGAGTGTATTACAGAGTTTAAAATTATTTTGCCAGTTAGATACGAGTATTTGGAATTAATAACCAATGGGATTTTCTATTTTTGGAAGACGTAAAGTTTAGATTGAGATCCTTTCGAATGAATAAATTTAAAATAACTTTACTTACTTACCATAACTTACTTACTATATTTCAAGAGAAAAATATTTTATGTTTTATGCATTATGGAATCTCAGGGGATGAGCCTCTTCCTGGAATTATTAGAAATATATAAAATAAACATTTCTTTATTTCCCTCCACTTCCATCCATTTCCCTCCACTCACCTCTATCTCCCTTAAAATCCACAACAATCACAAAAATAGGTTACTGTACAATTAATATGTAGGTTCTTTGTTATTTTTCCCAAAAAATTAAAAAACATTATCATATTTTGGAGGAATTTGAGAAATTTTCAGAATCTGTTACGATTTATGAATAGTAAGCTGGAATCTTCAGCTTTATTCAACCATCATTGCAGTTTTCTCTTTAGAACATGTTGCCTTCTTACTCAAAGATATCTGCTATTTTTAAACTTTATTTATTATTACTGTAATATCCTCATTGTACAATAAGCAGACAGTATGTATGACTATGTATTTTATGCTTAGTGTAAATTAATTGTAATTTTAAATGTATGGTCAGTTGCAATTATTTGTTCGTATATTGGGTATCTTCAAAATGCATCTTGATTTCTCTGCCTGCAGCATAGTGTTGTGCAATAAGCTTTGTAAAGTTATTTCCAACACCAGTGTGCATGGGTGGTACAAGGATGTTAACAACTGTGTAGATTTAATCAACAGTGTGTTTTGACATCATGTATTGTAACATAGTACTTTTATAACAATTTTCATAAGGTATATGAAATTTAGTGTGATATGTAATAAGAAAATTAATAGTAGGGGGTGTCTGGGAAGTAAGCACGAATATTAAAATGCTATACATCATACTAACACACTAAGCAACTTCTCCCATTTATACTCATATGCGAAACATTATATCCTCCATATGACCACCCAAGGCTGCCCAGCAATGCGCAATGCATTCATTAAAATTCTCGATCACGTGCTCACATACATCGGGTTGGATGCTGTTAATAACCCTTTTAATTTTATCTTTCAATTTTTATGCTGTGAAGATCGTATGATCTGACAGACCATTCCTGGTTGCCACACAAAGAGATAGCATTTTGAGGAAACCTTTCATTCAGCAGAGAAATCGTTTCGCAGGATGTGTAGCGTGTGTTATTAAAACAAAAAATCGTCATTTTGGACAATAACAGGGAGAAACCAATCAGAAAGCATGTTTTGGTAACGGTTGTCATTCGTAGTGATGGGTGCTCCCCCATCATTTTCAAGCAAGTATGGGCAGATCACTGCTCCTGCCCAAAATCCACACCATACAGTCGTGTGTTGTGAATGCATCTCATCTTCCACAGTCACTCACGGATTTTCGTTACCCCAAATTCTGCAGTTCTGCTTACTGACGTATCCACAGAGGCTAAAGTGCGCCTCATCTGAGAAAATTATTCTTTTTGTGAAGGTCTCGTTCTCCGATTTTCGAGCCAAAACGCTTTGAGTAAACTGATATCTCTTTCCCTGATCTCAAGGCTTCCTTTGTAAGTTGAATATTGTATGCATGCATTTTCTTCTCTTTTGAAAGTATTTCATGCAACGAACTTGTAATTAATTTAACTATTGAGTTCGTCAGGGAACCGATTTCATGGGAGATATTGTCACATTGTCACACATGACAGCAATGTTTTCCTGTGGTCGAACATAGCGAGGTCGTCCTGTTTCCTTAACGTCAGAAAAAGAACACATAGTCTCAAACTTCCGGATCAACTTCCGAACTGATGATTCAGTTGGAGCACCAATTCATGAACGATGTACTTGGAACGTTCACTGTTTTTCTAATAACTTTTTATCACTTACATAAGCTGCTCACCAAGCAAAAGTTACCAGGTTACTAATGGGAAGGGTTGTAATTAACAAACATGAAAAAACCATGGCTGCCAACAGTCATATGACAAAATGGCGCAAAACTGATATTCATGCTGTCTTCCAGGGGACCCGTTGCCCTCCTCTGTCCAGTCATTAATTTTATGTTCGTATAAAACAGTTTGATTATCTTCGATCAATAAAAATATTATACTGTGATTGTGGCATACGAAGTGTGTTCTTCATTTCGAACCATTCACATCACCCCACAAATCACCATGTGTATTTTACGAAATACCTTACAGTAGACCTGTATGTCCTTTGGAGATATAATGGTTGTAGGAACTCCATTGGTTCAGCCTCTAGTAGTACCAACATAGCATATCGACTCAAGTCGCAAGGTTAGATCTATTAGTTTTTCAGACCCATCTCCCAAAAATTAATGAAATGCTTCTGCCCCCCATCAGAAAGAACGGATTTTTTCTGGCCTCTCCACAGATAACCCTCGAGTACAGTTGCATCTGTGGTACAGCTATGTGAATCGTAAGGACATGCAAGCTGACGCACCTCAGCAGGGTCCGTCTCTTATGGTGTGGCAAGTCCACTAATGGGTTATTCCGAGTGTTTTACAAGGAGGAAATGAGTGCAAAGGGCGGAGCTAAAAAATGGTTCAAATTGCTCTGAGCGCTATGAGACTCAACATCTGAGGTCATCAGTCCCCTAGAACGTATAGCTACTAAAACCTAAGCAACCCAAGGACATTACACACATACATGCCCGAGGCAGGATTCAAAACTGCGAACGTAGCGGTCGCGCGGTTCCAGACTGAAGTGCCTAGAACCGCTCGGCCACACAGGCCAGGCAGGGCAGAACATTGTCATCGATACTGTTCGTCACTGGGACTGATCAAGTAATGAATGAAGAGAAGTAGCCAACTGATAAGAAATTCAGTGCATTTGTAGGTGGTATAGTGGTGTGAGGAAGCACAGAAGAGGATGTGCAATATAAATTGTAAATGTTGAACTGTCAACTGCAGCGTATCGGCTTGAAAACCTGTCACAATAATATTGTCGTGACTGTAGTCAGCAGTCAAATAACGAAGAAGGATTATATAAGAACATTGACCTGAATGGACAAAAATTAAAAACGTTGACTACTTGCAGTACTTTGGTAGCATTGCAGCTCATGGCATCAAACCTTCCAGGGAACAGAGCTGCACTGCTCTACAAAACAAGAAAGGATAAGATACAAATTGAGAATATCCGACATGAAGCACAAGTGAAGGAACTACTATGTGGAAGTACAATAACATTAATGTTGAAATGGCTTGCACATGCCGAGATAATAAATCAGATTGGTACAGAATTGCTTGTAAATTAACTTGTGGGAAGAAACGAGGAATCATTCAAGTGAAACCGGTTCTAGAAGGAAGACATGTAGAATAGCGCAAACTCAATAAAAGGAAACGCACCAGGGCATACAAAATAGAAACTTCGTGGAAAATTAGCACTGTGTGTTAGATCGAGACTCGAACTCGGGACTTTTGCCTTTTGCGGCCAAATGCTCTACAAACAGTGTTGCCACAGCTTTTTTTTCCTTGAAAATGTTGTTTTTCGTGAAATTGACTTGCAATTGTTAAGCCATATCATAAAAATTACATTTAAGCAAACAATGATCTTTACAAAAAGTACAATAAGAAAGTTGGTGTTACATACAAAGCCGGTCTCATTCGAATTCGTTCAAGCGCATAAATTCATGAATACCGATAAGCTTATTGTAGATCAATGTAAAAATATGAGTAGATTAGAAACATAACTCACAAGCTTCAAAAACATAAATTTTCACAAATGACTAAATACGTGTTTTACATGTGTCGTGCACATGTCCCATGTATTGAAATCAGTATGTGCAAGAACAATGGCTATAAATCATTATGTATATTTCACAATATGTTTGTTTACTGAGAAATCAGAATTATTTAAGGTATATTATGGATCATGTGAGTTTTTTTAATGAGCTAAGGAACATGTAAGTTTTGACAATCCCCATTCTGGATCTTGTGAGTTTTGGTACTGAGCTGTTTGGGCGATGTTGGTTTCAGGGGAACTATCGTGTTGCGACTCGATATGCAACACTTTTTTGGTTCCGAATGCAAGCCACTTTCTCTTCTACATTGTATATATAATATTACATGCTGATGTTAATTGTGATTAATACCAATTAATCATCTTTTATAGACTTTGCTTTTGTTAGTTTACTAAAGATATCCTCTACTTTGGAATACCGTTTGCAATGTCATAAAAGAAATGTCTACCACGTACATTTCTTCAGTTTAATGATCAAAGAAATTTAAAAATTTTCCATTCCTCTTTCTCCAATGCATGAAACGTTTTCTTCCATGACTTGTGTCTCAAATAAGTTTTATTCCAACCACTATATTGAATTATATTCCCCAAAATAACTGAACAGAACAGGAAACACACTCCACTGGCATCAATATTTACTACTACACAAGAAAATGGCGCCGAGTGAGCTAATCGATGATTGGTCAGGATGAGGTACGGGACGAAACTCACAAGATCCCGCGGATCATGCGACTTTTGAAAGTAACCACGAAGTTTAACACAGGTTTTCTCAAGGATTTTGTGCCAAATGTGAATAACTGTTTCATCAGTTATGTTCTATGTATAAAGCTATATGAGAATATGTCGGCTTCTCAGTTTTCATTATTTTGGAGCATGTTAGTTATGACTCTAACCTACACATATGTAGAAAGATTCTTCACGAAAATTTCATAATAATATTTGTAGCATTTTCTTCATTAATTTTATGTCAAATCTGTTTCATAAATCATCAATAAATGGTTCAAATGGCTCTGAGCACTATGGGACTTAACATCTATGGTCATCAGTCTCCTAGAACTGAGAACTACTTAAACCTAATTAACCTAACGACATCACACAACACCCAGTCATCACGAGGCAGAGATAAATCATTAATACATAATACTGAAATTATTACACTGAATATGTAATAGTAAGTGACTGCCCATTTCGAAGCATCGCAACAGACACTTCCAGCGTCTGGCTCGCTTTTCCTGCTCATCCTGAGCAACAACTGCCTGCTACCGCGCGACCTAACAAAAGCTCTTTGTTACATATACCCTGCCTCAGCGATAGCTGCCTCGCAGCGTTCGGTGACACGTACATCTTTGTAATCGATAAATCGCTTATGCTCTTGGATAATACATTAAAATTTACAATTTTCATTGCCAAGGCGAACGTAGCGTGTGGAACAAATTGTCGCCGCCGCGCTCTAACGTAAGTGAAGGTACAGTGACTGAGTGGTGGAAGCCGATAGAAATTATCGAATACTAGTGTATACACATTCTACCGACCGAGTCAATGATCGTTGTTTTCAACTGGCGAATGAAACATTGCTCCAAATCCTTCTTAAAGGGTAATCCTCCTCTCTATTTATGATGTTCTCTCCAAGTATAATTCCTCTGGATTTCTTTGAAATACAGTCCCAGTAGCGACACTCAGGGCCAATAATTTGTGCCCTATCGCACAACATTCCATGTCGCTTTGTAAAACAGTGCTTCGCCACCGCATATATCTCAAGCTACAAAAAACGTGTGTGGCGATGATGCTCTAAGTAACTGTGTTGAATGGTGTCAATTGTGTGGCCAACATACGATTTCGCACCTTAGCGAGGGGTTTTGTAAACACCGGACATTCACAGGCCAATAAATAGTATACGTAGCTCTCGGACGAAATACTCATTTTACATTAATCTTTGTAAAAGTTTTCCTAGTTTTGAAGATACGCTCCTAACATTTGATAGGAAACGGAGAAATCTGCATCTTATAGTGGTTCTGGTGTAGGTCCAATCTCGAAGGTAAGATGGATCTGTTTGTCTGTGTAGCCATCCGGCATGAACACGAGCTTAAGGTGATTCAGCTCCTGTGTCAAGCCCTCTACATCTGAGGTAGTGTACACTCTCTTCACCACGTCCACAGGACCTCCGTACGTTGGTAGGATGGTTGACACATTTTTGAATCTCTGGTCCGTGAATGTCAGTTTTCGATAAATGCTGTGTCCCAGGATCGCATCGGTCGCTCTAGAGCAATATGTCTAGAAACAGATCCTTACCATACCTTCCGATGAACAGCGTGAACTTCATGCTGGGACTAAGGCCAGTAAAATGATGCAGGAAACGGTTCAGAACCTCTATTATATGTGGCCGTACTGTAGACCTACCATCGACCTGCCTACAAAAACAGGTAGGTTTTGAAAACGTCGTTTTCAGAGCTCTGTCTTAAAAAATCCTCCATAACTAAACTTATAACAATGGGAGACAAATGGTTTTTATAGACATTGCAACCGTTTCTTCAAAATAATATTTAATAAAAATACATCGACGTCATGAAATAATAACTAAGTTTCATTATTTTCATTAAGAGAAAAGAGTATAAAGAGTCATGAAATCAAAGCTCACAAGGAAAGCCTAAAGACAGTAACACAAAGACCACTGGATAAACATCATAGAATTCGACATATGGCGTTCACATTTTGATTTGCGGGGGGGGGGGGGGGGGGGGGGTGAGGGGAGGGGAGGTAAGAACAAACACTAAATTCTTAGTCAAGACGTAAATGAGGGCACCCAAATTACTCGTAGTGGAACGTAGTCGAACCCCTTCTTTGTTACCTTATGGCAAACCATATAGTCTCGGCGGGAAGGCAGCATTAGGTCGAAATTTTTTAAGCCCACCGTTGGATAACGAACTCTTCTTCGCAAGTGAAATCGGCTATCGTTTTCTTCTTCTGTTTGGTAGTTCTGCAATGTTTGATACACCAAATTCTTACGTAAAAGATCAATTTTGTCCACACAATCGTTTCGTGGTGTTATCTTTGTCCGCTGGTAGGCTTAATACATCCCGATCTTGTTTGATGGGCTTCTCGGGAACGGAATCCGACGAAACGTAGTCTGATTTCTTCTACTCGGTCTTCAGGAAAGCTACACTCCACTTGCTCCACCGAGCAAGTAAATTCAGTGATTGGAAGATTCCGCGGTTTTAGGAATAAAATTTCAGTGCCTCTCTAAAACTAATTGCGTGGCGGTCTAGTTCTTTGCTCGTGATGTTAATTTCGATCGGTCGTCGAGTCTCGTCCCCAAACGTCTTGGTTCGAGAACACAGGTACTGAAACTTAGAAGACTGTCTGTTGACGGCGGTCTTGTACTCTCAGTGCGCAAGAAGAATGATTCTCCTATTCCTAAGAAACAGCAGACAGCATTGACGAAACTTCCATGTGCAGGTAAGATAAATCTTTGTATGTAATATCTACTTGTATGTAAGTAAAGATATCGTCTAGAGAATGAACGGCTCTCAGTGCAGCTCACCTGTTTGAGCTCAAAGTTGTAAGGTATTCTTTAACTGTGCCGCTGCTGTTAAGCTCTGGAAATCACATGTAGAGAGTTTGTAAAAAGTGCTACACTTACTTATTTTGAACTACCACGTGTGTACCTTCAAAATAATGGTAAGACGAAGAGCAGCGTGGTGGGATCTGACGGCAGGTGACCCAAGCAGCGCAGGAGCTCAGCCTGGCCCGGCAGAGGCGGCCGCGCCGGCCGGCATCCCGGCAGACATCTGCGATCTCGTCCGCACTCGGGTCACGGCCGAGCTGTAGCACAATACATTAGACCTAGTCTTGTAAGCCATCACCGACCCCCTCTCCACCACAGTGCTGAAGAAAATCAAGAACACCAAGGAACTCATCAACCACAAGTTTTTGTATGTGCATCCTTTTGACTGTAAGCCTTGCGGACCACGACCGTTCACTATTACAAGAAAATGATTCCTCTACAGCCGTCCTTACGATCTTATTTATTGTGTAGCTACCAGTTTCGGTGTTTCAATGTGCCATCTTCAGGTCGTAGTTGATGCAGAAGGGGTCATCACGATACATTTGATGGCTGGAGTACTGACGTCACAGGTACATATAGTCTGCGTAAACCAGTTATGTTGGCCACTGATGCTGTGCATATATGGATCGTGATAACAACTTCAGCATGAACTTAAGCGTCAAGATGGCGCATCAAAGTGCCAAAACTGCTAACTACACAATAAATAAGACCATAAGAACGGCTGTAGCCGTTTCATTTTCTTACAATCAGTAACAACAATAGAACGAGATTTTCACTCTGCAGCGGAGTGTGCGCTGATATGAAACTTCCTGGAAGATTAAAACCGTGTGCGCGGACCGAGACTCGAACTAGGAACTTTTGCCTTTCGCGGGAAAGTGCTCTACCAAGCACGACTCACGCCCCGTCCTCACAGCTTCACTTCTGCCAGAATCTCGCCTCCTACCTTCCAAATTTTACAGGAGCTCTCCTGCGAACCTTGCAGAACTACCACTCCTGTAAAAAAGGATATTGCGGAGACATGGCTTAGCCACATCCTGTTTCCAGAATGAGATTTTCACTCTGCAGTGGAGTGTGCGCTGATACGAAACTTCGTGGCAGAGTAAACACAGCCTAGGGGATGTTTGCAGAATGAGATTTTCACTCTGCAGCGGAGTGTGCGCTGATATGAAACTTCCTGGCAGATTAAAACTGTCTTAATCTCCCAGGAAGTTTCATATCAGCGCACACTCCGTTGCAGAGTGAAAATCTCATTCTGGAAACTTCCCCCAGGCTGTGGCTTTCCGCAATATCCTTTCTTTCAGGAGTGGTAGTTCTGCAAGGTTCGCAGGAGAGCTTCTGTAAAGTTTGGAAGGTAGGTGGCGAGATACTGACAGAAGTGAAGCTGTGAGGACGGGGCGTGAGTCCTGCTTGATAGAGCACTTGACCGCGAAAGGCAAAGGTCCCGAGTTCGAGTCTCGGTCCGTGCACACAGTTTTAATCTGCCAGGAAGTTTCAACAACAATATTAGTGCCCTACTGAGTCCCTTGCCGAAGCTAATGAGAAAGTACGTATCCTTGAAAAATAGTTGATTCGCAGAAAGGATTATCTTGAACAGAACGAAAGACGTAACAATCTCTTTGGTCTCTTTGGTCCACCAGAAGAACCAGGTGAAAACGCAAAAGAAATAATCTTAAAGTCACCCTTGAAAAATTGGTTGTACGAGACTCAGAGTGTGATATTGATAAGAGACGCATAGTGGGATTTAGAATTCCATTTTCCTAAAAAACCAAGTCCATCATAATACAAAATTTACGTCATACCTTTTTAGGCAAAGAAGGAATTAGCAAAACTACGAGTGGCTGTACGTGAGGGCCTTACACATGAAAGACTGGAAATATTGAGCAATGCGATCTCTCTGTTCGGATTGCAGAATGTGTCGACCAGAGATGGCAGAAAAATCTTAAGGAAACGTACGGAAAAGCACTCAGTGAGCAACATCATTACATTTACAAAAGTATTATCTGTGCGAGACGAAAGTGACCTTTTGTGTAGAAACACGTTGTTTTATACTACTGTGCTTGAAAACAGTTACCTGTGATCATCATACGTTCGTCCTGATTTACTCTGAGTGCCAGTTACGCATAGTTGTTCGATTTGTGTACCTACAGTACCAATATAGTCGTTAATTCACAATTACTTCACTGGTCCAGTCGTGGATACACATGGGAAGTGCGCGGGGCACCCACACCCACCCCCTCCACCACTCCTTGCAGGGCAGCCCGCTTTGCCACCCTCGTCGCCCCCGCCAGTCAGCCCGAACTATATTCGTTCGTTTCTTTCGTCAGTCGACTAGACTGAATCGAGTTATCGAGCAGCTGTAGTTTCCTTTGAAGCACGCGCGTCCGCGTCATCGTATTTTATACGTTTCTGTCTGGCACATAGATAGTTAACACATACCTTACGAGAAAGGTAGCGGCCATTCTAGTTATTTCCATTCGTTATGCTGTCTGGCATTTGTTCAAGAAAAATCACGAGTATTCTACTACTTTCTTGTAGAGAGAACCTTCCATAGATGTTGCTGTTGTTGTGGTCTTCAGTCCAGAGACTGGTTTGATGCAGCTCTCCATGCTACTCTATCCTGTGCAAGGTTCTTCATCTCCCAGTACCTACTGCAACCTACATCCTTCTGAATCTCTTTACTGTGTTCATCTCTTGGTCTCCCTCTACGATTTTTACCCTCCACGCTGCCCTCCAATATGAAATTGGTGATCCCTTGATGCCTCAGAGTAAGCCCTTCCAACCCATCCCTTCTTCGAGTCAAGTTGTGCCACAAATTTCTCTTCTCTCCTGTTCTGTTCAATACCTCCTCATTAGTTATGTGATCTACCCATCTAATCTTCAGCATACTTCTGTAGCACCACATTTCGAAAGCTTCTATTCTCTTCTTGTCTAAACTATGTATCGCCCACGTTTCACTTCCATACATGGCTACACTCCATACAAATACTTTCAGAAACGACTTCCTGACATTTAAATCTATACTCGATGTTAACAAATTTCTCCTCTTCAGAAACGCTTTCCTTGCCATTGCCAGTCTACATTTTATATCCTCTACGACCATCATCAGTTATTTTGCTCCCCAAATAGTAAAACTCATTTACTACTTTAAGCGTCTCATTTCCTAATCTAATTCCCGCAGCATCACCCGATTTAATACAACTGCATTCCATTATCCTCGTTTTGCTTTTGTTGATGTTCATCTTATATTCTCCTTTCAAGACACTGTCCATTCCGTTCAACTGCTTTTCCAAGTCCTTTGCTGTCTCTGACAGAATTACAATGTCATCGGTGAACCTCAAAGTTTTTATTACTTCTCCATGGATTTTAATTCCAACTCCGAATTTTTCTTTTGTTTCCTTTACTGCTTGGTCAATATACAGATTGAATAACATCGGGGATAGACTACAACCCTGTCTCAATCCCTTCCCAACCACTGATTCCCTTTCATGCCCCTCGACTCTTATAACTGCCATCTGGTTTTTGTACAAATAGTAAGTAGCCTTTCGCTCCCTGTATTATATCCCTGGTACCTTCACAATTTTAAAGAGAGTATTCCAGTTACTATTGTAAAAAGTTTTCTCTAAGTCTACAAATGCTAGAAACGTAGGTTTGCCTTTCCTTAATCTATTTCCTAAGTTAAGTCGTATGGTCAGTATTGCCTCACGTGTTCCCAACATTTCTACGGAATCCAAACTGATCTTCCCCGAAGTCGGCTTCTACCAGTTTTTCCATTCGTCTGTAAAGAACTCGTGTTAGCATTATGCAGCCGTGGCTTATTAAATTGATAATTCGATAATTTTCACATCTGTGAACACCAGCTTTCTTTGCGATTGGAATTATTATATTCTTCTTGAAGTCTGAGGGTATTTCGCCTGTTTCATAAACCTTGCTCACCAGATGGTAGAGTTATGTTAGGCCTTTCTCTCCCCAGGGCTGTCAGTAGTTCTAATCGAATGTGAGACCTGAGTTTCTCCTGGCGTATACAACTTTCAAATAACTTCCGGGAATTCATCCAGATAACACTTTCAGCGACCGCCGATATTTAGGCAGGAGAACACCCCGCCATTTTGAAGGCAAACTCCAACGGACAGGTGGCGAACATGCAAATTTAAAACCTCGGTCCTGAAGAAAAATGGTTTCTCGCCGGACACTACAAAAGTCTTAACACCTATAGTGTTCTTCCCCCTAGGTTATTTGACCTTCCGAAGGTTTACAAGGAAGGGGTTCCTATCTGTCCTATTGTGAGTAACATCGGCGCTCCGACATATCGTGTGGCCAAGCCTCTTGCTTCTCTGTTGAGTCCACAAGTAGATCGCTGTGAACATCATATCAGGAACTCAGCTGATTTTTTACGTCGTTTGGGGGGACTGCGGTTAAGTGACTCTCATATTTTAGTGAGTTTCGATGTGGTCTCTCTCTTCACTCGTGTTCTCTGTGTGATTCGTTGCGGTTAATTAAAGCCAGGTTTGGTGCTGAATTAACTAATCTCTTTCGGCATGTGTTGGCATCGACTTACTTTTTATTTAATGACCAGTATTACGAGCAGACAGATGGAGTTGCGATGGGTAATCCGTTGTCTGTTGTGATCTCAAATTTATTTATGGAAGACTTCGAGGAGCGTGCATTGGAGTCGGTGCCTTTGAAACCCGCCTGTTTCTTTAGATACGTTGATGTTACCTTCGTTGTTTGGCCTCACGGTAGGGAGAATTTGAATGTCTTTCTAGAACATCTGAACTCGATCCACCCGAACATTCGTTTTACGATGGAGGTGGAAGATGATGGTTGCCTTCCCTTTCTTGACGTGTTGGTTAGGAGGAAGGATGATGCGTCACTGGGACATGCAGTATACAGGAAACGTACTCACACCGACTTGTACTTACAGGCTAATAGTTGTCACCATCCGGCTCAGCGTGAAGGGGTACTTCGTACCTTGGTACACAGGGCACATGCCGTTTCTGACGCTGAGACTTTGCCAGCTGAGCTGTCCCTTCTTGAACTTACATTTCGTCAAAATGGTTATAGTGATAGACAGATTGAACGTGCGTTGCGCTATCGACCAACTGTACATCGGCTGATTGATGATAATTCTGAATCAACACCTAAGTCTACTGCCTTATTGCCTTACGTAGGAAACACGTCCAACAAGATCGGTCGTATTTTACGGAAATACGATGTGAAATGTGTTTTCTGACCTCCATCTAAAATTAGAGCACTTTTGAGTTCCGTTAAGGATGATCTTGGACTACGTAAGGCGGGTGTATATCGCATTCCTTGTAGCTCTGGCATGGCATATATTGGTCAAACTATCAGGACCGTGGAGGACCGATGTACTGAGCATAAGCGGCACACACGGTTACAGCAGCCAAGTAGATCTGCCATTGCTAAACATTGCTTGGATACTGGTCACCGCATGTTATATAATAACACCGAGATATTGGCATCCACGTCCAGCTATTGGAACAGTGTTATTAGGGAGCCACCTCGTTAACAGGGATGGAGATTTCTGTTTAAACTCTGTGGAATCCGGCTCTCTCCCTTGTCAAAAAACAGAAGGAGAGAGTCAATGCTACCCCACCTGCGAATTCATAGTCTCACTATCGATAGCTCTGACTTTGGTCATCTTTGGTGGCACTAGTGTTCAGTGTGTGTGTTATCTTTCCTGTTTCAGTCCGAGAACCGAGGTTTTAAATTTGCATGTTCGCCACCTGTCCGTTGCAGTTTGCCTTGAAAATGGCGGGGTGTTCTCCCGCCGAAATATCGGCGGTCGCTGAAAGTGTTACCTAGCTGAATTCCCGGAAGTTATTTGAAAGTACTAATGGAATGTTGTCCACTCCGGGGGCCTTGTGTCGACTTAGGTGTTTCAGTGCTCTGTCAAACTCTTCACGCAGTATCATATCTCCTATTTCATCTTCATCTACATTCTCTTCCATTTCTATAATTTTGTCCACAAGAACATCGCCCTTGTGTAGACCATGTATATTCCCCTTCCACCTTTCTGCTTTCCCTTCTTTGCTTAGAACTGGGTTTCCATCTGAATTCTTGATATTCATGCACGTGGTCCTCTTTTCTCCAAAGGTCTCTTTAATTTTCCTGTAGCCAGTATCTACCGTACCCCTAGTGATATGTGCCTCTACATCCTTACATTTGTCCTCTAGCCATCCCTGCTCAGCCATTTTGCACTTCTTTTTGATCTCAATTTTGAGACGTTTGTTTTCCTTTTTAACTGCTTCATTTACTTCATTTTTATATTTTCTCCTTTCATCAATTAAATTCAACATATCTTCTGTTACCCAAGGATTTCTGTTAGCCCTCGTCTTTTTACCTACTTGATCCTCTGCTACCTTCACTTTTTCGTCTCTCAAAGCTACCCATTCTTCTTCTACTGTATTTCTTCCCCCCATTCTTGTCAGTCGTTCCCTAATGCTCTCTCTGAAGCTCTCTACAACCTCTGCTTCTTTCAGTTGATCCAGGCCCCATCTCCTTAAATTACCACCTTTTTGCAGCTTCTTCAGTTTTAATCTACAGTTCATAACCATGTGGTCAGACTCCACATCTGGCCCTGGAAATGTCTTACAATTTAAAACCTGGTTCCTGAATCTATGTCTTACCATTATATAATCTATCTGATACCTTCTAGTATCTTCAAGCTTCTTCCATGTATACAACCTTCTTTCATGATTCCTGAACCAAGTGTTAACTATGATTAAGTTATGCTCTGTGCAAAATTTGACCAGGCGGATTCATTTCTTTCCCCAAATCCATATTCACCTACTACGTTTCCTTCTCCCCCTTTTCCTACTATCGAGTTCCAGTCACCCATGATTATTAAATATTCGTCTCCCTTCATAAATAACGTTGGAAATACGGACTAATCGGCTAACAAGAAGCTAGTTTACTTTCAGAAGCAGAAACATTAAGACTGAAGAATGACTAAATAATAGGTCATAGCTGTAGCAAGTGCAAGTGTGAAGATTAGCCATCAGTGACTATGATCAGTTGATTGTGAAGTATTAATAATAGTAAATCATAGTAATAAAATTTTCCACACCTAACTCCTATTACGAGTTACGTATGGGAAATTACTGATGCGTATATCTCCGGTAATAGTGACTTTCGAGAAGATTCCTAAGAACACATTGTTACAATATAGGCCCTCTATCGAATGCACTAGAAAGGGACGGAATCGACAAGGTTCCACATACACATAAATTTCCGGATGAAGTCATCATTGGAAACTTTCCCTTACATTATACATCATAAGGTACATATTGGTTTGTCACTTTCACAGTAGGTATTTGTTCACACTCCATAAAAGGAGTGTAAAGCGAACATTCTGTTGTTATCGAAACAACCGAGCCGCATACACAGAAGCAGAGTCGCTGCCAGGTAGTCAGTTTGAAAGCCATAATCGTAGTGATAACTTGGAAGTGATACAAAGTGAACAACTGCGACTGTTGGCTAATAACACGGACTTACATATGTGTATAATCAGTTTAAATAAAACTTTCTTAAACTCTGCGTGTGACCTGACTACTTTTTATTACGGTAAAAGTAAAGGTAGCTCAAGATATCGTTATCGCTCAATGCTTGAGGTTTTTCTGTATCCCCCACTGCACAGATCTCTTATAGTATATTCATCAGACCATGTAACATATTACTCTTAATGGATAGGTTACAAGTTAACCACTGTTGGCACCCCCAGAGTATTTTTGCGCCATCTTACTGCTCACAAATTGCTTGAAAAAAAAAAATAGAACTCTGCCGTGGCAATATTCGTGGATTTTGAGCCACCATCGTAACGGTATCATAAGCTATTATTTTTATGACCTGGATTTTAGCCAAAAATCCTCTTCTACACCCTCATACGTTCACAAAAAGTTTGTTTTTCTCTTATACCAGTATACCATTTTGTAAACAAATTTTTCTCGCAAATTTTATGTAGTACCACGAAGTCCACTTGAGTTTCCTTAAACCACAGTGGTAATAATATTTAATCAATCAGTTTTGCTTGTTGGCTTTATGATATGCAATCGTAATCCAAGTAATACAAAATGTAATTAATTTGAAATTATTTAATACCTTGTTGCAATGCACATGATGTTCACTTTCCAGTTTCACTGTAGCAAGGGCTGATTCAAAGATTTTACATTCTCCAATCCTCTCATTATGGTAGTAGGCTGATTAATGTAATCTAATCCATTTTGTCCGTAATACCTATACGCCAGTGGAGACACCTACGCGATACTAGTTATACATCGCTTCCTTGCCCACAATGGCAAACGAGTACAATCTCTTTATAAGTACACTGCCTACTGAAGTTCCGGAATGTGTTCTTTAATTCTGTTCTAAATACGTGCAATCAGTGTTTTCTCGTCTCCAACTGATGCGTCTCAATCACCGATCAATTAACGTGCACTAAAATCTAGTAGTAACCATCATTTTACAGCAGGCTGTGGTCAGCAGTAACTAGTTAATGTCAACATTGTGCATTTATTCAGATGGTCGATTTGCACGATTTCAACTATACTCTTGAAATTCATACTGTTTCGTATGATATATAAATAAACAGGAGGATTTGTTGAGCTATTACCACAGCATTTAGGTACGTTTTTTAATATTAGGACAACTATAAACTCACTGTTATAATTTTCGACCCAAATATATCTGTCCTAAACATTGACTATTATAAACTGTTAATCAGTAAGGGTCTACATAGAAATTTACACATAAACCACTCTTACTCACAATTTTTGTGTTTCATCTAGTATGTCCTGTGTGTATCACCCAAAGAGATAATAGTCATTTTAATGATCGCATTTCCAATGTGTGAAAACTACATGCTTGTGACCAACATTATCACTTGTAACAGTTTTACGTGAAGAGATCTGTGAGAATTAAACTTGCAAACATTAATTCTGTATAGTTATCTGACTCAGTTACTCACAAAATCCATGAGTTATAACTTTCCTCAGTATTAATAATTGATGTTAAAGTATGGGTTTTTCATTTTTTATCCTTTCTTAACGCTACTATGCTATTCGTCATGCATGTCCAGTACCCTGTTGCTGATTAATATCACTGTAACATAACGTAAACTAGAATGCAAAGAAATCAAAACAACATATTTTTGACAATTCTTTATTGAAAACATTGGTAAAATTTATATAAAAGTAAGCAAAATATTCTGTGTAATGGAGATAATGAATAATAAAATAAACTGAAGTATGACTTGTGCAAGAATTGAGCCAACACAGAGAACCAAAGGCCCTGGCCCTCAATCTAGTTCACACTAATCTCCTCAACTGTTTAGTTTCATATTTCTTCTCACATAGTGACATCAGCGAAAATCTAGAAATGGAACGTGTTTATGGATTTTGTCATTACAGTCTTTGTCATATTGAAATGGATTTTTAAGCCTTTTTAGGACATCAGTAGCTGTGTACTTTTCTCAGCTCAGTGATTCAAACGTAGTCAATGCGTGCAGAAATAAAGAAACTATGAATTTTACTTTTACAAGCATTAAAACATACTGTGAGAAAAAAATGCCCGCGTTAGAAAATCTACGTTACCGTTTCATCTTTAGTTTAGTTTAGGTCTAGTAAAGGAAGTTACAAAAATTGTATTGTGTTGAACCAGGGACCTACAAATGACAGAGAGGCTCCATCCCCGCCGCAGCCTCAGTGTTACACAACCCCACCACAGGCTACAGCAGTCCACACTCACCCTACCGCCGTCCCACACCGAACCAAAGGTAATTGTGCGGTTCGTCGGCCCCCAGTGGATCCCCTTCCCCCCCCCCCCCCCTCCTCCCGCCCACGGGAACGTGTTATACCAGACGAGTGTAGCCCCAAATGTTTGCGTGGTAGAGTAATTATGGTGTACGCGTACGTGGAGACAGTGTTTGCGCAGCAATCGCCGACACAGTGTAACTGAGGCGGAATAAGGCAAACCAGCCCGCATTCCGCCTCAAAAACCATCCGCGGTCTGGCCGACACACCAGACTGCGACACTAATCAGCCGGGAGGATTCCTGACGGGGACCGGCACGCCTTCCTGCTCGGGAAGCAGCGCATTACTCCGCGAGACTAGCTGGGAGCCCTAGTTATAAATATTACTTGACACTCTTCTGTGACAAATAAAAAGCATATAACATGCAACTCGACTTATGGATGTATGAACAAAAGAAGATTGTCTTAATATATTTGTTTAATCACCTACGAAAACATTAGTTGGATGTACTTTCTGTCAAAAACACGTCGAACAAGGTAAAATATTAGGAAACTTATGGAAATGATTTTATTTCTATAGCTATAATCACGTCTATCAGAAAGATTACTAAGCAGTTCTCAAAGGTACATCGTTCATCAGGCAGACGAATGATTTTCTGTCACACGTAGAGGTACAAGAACTATATAAAATTTTCCAAACAGTCTTATTACCACAATTCTGAATTTCGGAGGGCTGCTTTAACGACAGAATTGTAGTTTCCGTGCATCGAGCTACATATATACATGTCGTCTAGGTCTTGGCCCTCAATCTTGTACAAGTCAGCCTTCACATATGTGGCCATGCATGGCACATCATTTCTATATTCTAAAGTAATAGCTTACAAGCTACTCTATTCTTTATTTATTTGTAATTGTTTCAACGCCACAACCTCTATGTTGATGGTTCACTCCTTTGTTAAATGTTACTGAGATCTACCCAAAGTAAAAAAAAAAAAAAAAAAATGTTCTGTCCTTTTTTACAGCTCCCTCTATTCTATGATGTGGAGTAGTCACAAGGTACAATATTTATTTGGAAGCTGTTTGAAACATTAAGCTAGTATTCTGTGTACTGTGGACAGCGTAATATAATAAACAGTTAAAAAAGGTTTTCAAAAATATAACAAACTACAGGGAAACTAGTGTAATGAATGTGATATGATAACAAGAGCCACTCAACATACAGTACTCAAAAAAAATTTAAGTAAATGGACCAAACAACAACTGTTGAGGAACCAGGTAGTACAGTCGATGACATATTTCTGTTGAGTACTGCCTTCGTAAGACAGGTCAAGCTTCTAGGGAGAATCGTTATACGTTTTTGAACAAATGGCCCAAAAATCGTAGGAAATAGCAAGTCAAGAATACATACCAGAAAGAAGAAAAATTCCCAAAGTAATTCAAAGCTCTAGAAAACAAAATTAATTTCGTATAAATCAAGTTTCTACCCTGGTTCCCGTTGAGACAATGTGCAAGTTATTTCTACGAAAGCTTGAAGACCTTTGGGCATTATCAGTACCTCCTTTCAATGGTTTTGACTTCAGAGTCAAAGTAAAATTTCACTGCTCCCCAGGGTTTCATTTTACAAAAGTGATAAATACCAGCATGCTGTATACACATCAGTCAAGAGATGTCAGCGTCCTTCGAAGTGACTATTGGCGCACTTGTCTGAGGATGGGACGGGAGCACCTCATCCGGGTAGAGTACAGTGCAATTCAATATGTACATGGAGTAAACATGGGGGTATCTATTCTTCAAAGTGACACATCTAAAACCATTCCCAGAGATACATCTCGCAATAATTATGCAGGTATAAGAGTTGCTCATCCATCTGCAGTATCTAGTAAACATGCACCGGGAAAACTTTTCCTGTGTCGACAAAGCATTCCTGAAGCAGTAGAGTTCACTTCAACACGAAGAAAAGACGGCTGAAAGACGGACGAAAACACATATGTTGGTGAGTTTGGTGCTATACTCGGGGAACGTACAAAATTAGATGGACAACCACTTTTATTGCGCTCAGTACCTCTGGGAAAAATAATTAGGAAAATATTTAAAATTGTACAATATAACTAGTAATTAAAAAAAATGAGCAAAAGAAGCAGAACAGAACCTTGATACCATCGTCAAGCTGTACGAACGCCACTTGGGTATCAGTAAGTTTTGCCTGATGTTCCGACAGTCTTGTGGGACGATGTAGCTGCCTTTGTGTGAGGCAACTTCGTTACTCGTCCCGCCTCTCATTGTTCTCATAAGACGGTCAAGTCAGTTCATTAGATGACTGATCATTGTCAAGACATGGCTGCACATACAAAAAACAATTTTCACCTGCATAAAGAGTATTCCTTTACGTTCTCTAGAACAACTGTGACTTCAGCGATGGTATTATTACTCTTGTTTGGGTTATTTATACTCGTTAACTTTAGTAGACGGCCCATTCTTTCATCATCTCTAATCCATAAGCTACTACCTGTAAAGGTACTTACATATTCTGTCTGGACGAGATTCTAATTTACTACTTGTTATATCCCTCAATTTTAAAATGGAGGACTGTTCACGAGCCTTACCAAAACCAGATAATGAATAACTGGAACAGTTATTCTCATACATACATTTCTTGTGCATAGCAACTTCTCTGGGACGTTCTCATTAGCAAATATCTACACAGTTTCTTAACTATCCTTTCAGCACAATAGTTCAATGCACAACTTGAAAGAAATCGTTTTTAGGCTAGAAGAAAATACAGTTCATGATATTTAGAAGAGCAGAAACTAAATTGTGACGTAGTAGCAGCATCCATATTAAGAACATTTAATAGTAATGGTTAATAGGAAAATAATCGTTTTCCCAAACTGGATATACAATGCTGTTAACAATTTTCTCATACAGCTCTATTATCGACTTACAGAAAGCGAACAGAGTTTGTTGGGACATAACACTTGCAGATAATTATACTTTTACTTATGTCACCACAGGTTAACATGGCTTCTCGATACGAAACTGACTACAAGTAACATTCATGTTTAGAGTACACAACTCGTATAAAAATTATGAGGCAGCAAGAAACAAAACAAAAAAAGTAAAGACGAGGACACTGTAGTTCACAGAACCTGTTGCAGCCGAACACGTCTTGAGCCGTTGCAGTTTCATTTTCGCAACAATGAGCGCGTTGATATTGTAACAACAGTAACCTACAATAACAATCGATACTTTGTATACGGCCTGCAGTGGTCTAAGTGCTATATGGACGGTGCAGCAGATTGATGATGAACCAGAAACGAACTTAAATCTGTTGAAGGAAAATTTTTCTTGCTTGTAGGAATGTTACGGGCACGTAAACGTTTGTGGATCACTTCCTTTTGAGCACTGGTAGCAACCAAACTTTCGTAAACGAACAGTTTTTGATAGGTATCAGCAACCTGGAAAATACTCAAAAGTAATTGGAACTAAGATAACTTTATCGCTAATGTTGCTTTCGATCTTCGCATCCAAATAACAGAAAACATGTCCTAGAACTGTGAATGAAAGTACATTCAAGAAATTAAGGACGAAACAGTAAATTATAGCATATGAAACCTAAGACTTTGTTTATTGCCGCGTAGACAGCTACGTTTGAAGCAAATGGAAAACAAACAGAGGCCAGAAAATAGTACACCCTATGCAAATAACGCTCGATGTAGTGATTTTAAACTGGTATCAATGCATGCATAATTCGATCATTTATACGTACTGAATATTAGACTTGAAGAACTCTGTATATTTTAAAGTGGTGACTTGAAATTACGGACGTGAGAAATTCGGTGTCGGTCATTATTAGCACTAAGAAAATTCCGAGCTGTTTTTATTAAACTATTGACTATTATTCTAATCCGAATTCCTTGTATGGATATGAAACACGTATAAATGCGAAAACAGCTCCATGCATAATACTACACAGATTAGGGAAAATTATTAATAGCCACAGTTTCTCTGGCAGAGCTGTTATACATCGCAGTTAAAAATATTATTAATGTCATTCCAATTAACATTCATCGTCAAAAGAAATGAATCTATTAAAAATTATTTAACTTCACGCGATCTGACGAATTTTGCATGATATTCTATCTAAATGGGTGTAACATTTTACATATTACACAATGACAGTAGTTTCATAGTGTTGTATATATAAATAATCAGAGTCAAGATACACATCATACTTTATTAGGGATGTTATAAGTGTAGAAACAAAGATGTGTTTCATAAAATGTTGGTATTTACCTTACTGTTTCAGTCTGGAAATGATAAATAGCAATTACTACTCGTCTCGTCTACTCTTATCTCGCAAATATTAGAGATCTTTTGTGGTGTAGCATGGTCTTTGTATGAAAGTCATATAACGTAATAAGAGCCGTCCTCATTCAAGTGTTTGAGTATCAGCCATAAGAATTGTTTCTCTCTCCGTATGTTCTCCGAATTTACATCATTATTTTGCATCACTGATGCAGATATTTTAGGTACTAAAATATACTTAACAGGTTAAAATTTTGTTAACACATCTTCTTACATCAAGTAGTTCTGATGTACGTAAAATATCGGCTTTAAATGAAGTTACTGATATGAAGATAGACGTATCATCTTAATGAGACTGGTTACTATATTACGTGCTTCAATCAAGGAAATAAACCAATGACTAAGCCAAAGGAAGGAACCATATTGTATGACATGCTACCGTTGACTAGAAACGAGGAAGAAGTACCAGAACAAATGAAGGGATTGTGCTATTTGTGAGCAAACAATTTTAAAGAAGCGTGAAGTAACGTAGACTAACAGCAAAGGGATGTTGTCTGTGTAACAATTGAAATGTTCTGTTGCCAAATTGAAAAACTGAGGAATAACGTGTAACCCTTTTCCCTCTAAGTAAATTTCTCTGTAACAGAGGAAACTGATTAGTAAAAAACCTGAAGAACTAAACAGAAAAGAATCTGAGACATGGGGATACAAACGAAAGTGTGAAATTAAGTGTACTTGAACGTTATGAAACGAAGAAGATCAGACAGACCTTGAGCAGAAGGATTTTTCTGCTGTAAGCATCATAAGGATAAGGTGACAATTTCTACAGTTTATCAGTTACCATCGAAGAAATTTACAGTGAAAGACAGATAGTGAACGAGACAAAATAAGAATAGATAGAGACATTTTCACTGCATTTCTAATTAACTGCATAATGTGGAAATGTACAAACGTAACTTCAAAGACGTCACATTACCAGTGCTCCGGGGGTGAGACATGGAAATTCGTGAATGGTATTGTACGGAAAGCGTATTACTAAGATTCTGAAAGATTCTAACAAAGTTCATGAAGAAGAGATTACGTAGCAGTCATGAAGCTCATTACTGAATGCCTGATGGTGAGGTCTACTGTGTACAATAAATGCATTCGATACGTTGAACTGGGTTCAGTGGTAAGGCCTGTGGGAAGAACTAGGACTAAGTGGGCTGATAATCTGCCAACTATGAAGACAAAAAATAGTGAAAGCAACACAGAAGCATCGGCACTGGCTGATAAAAAAACATAAACATTAACAGTTTATCTAGAATGTCTAAAACATGGATGAAAAAACTTTCCGTAATTACTTTTGCTCCTATTTATGTCTCGCAGCTGCGTCTTATTTTATATGGTCCTAAATGGAAATTCTGTTGAAAGAAATTGGGGTTGATGATCTGACGAGGTTGGGGTGGGATGGATTTCAGTTTGTGTCTGATGCGGTCTGTGAACTGCGGCAAGATCTAGATATGAATTTACACATTAGACGTACCCTTTTCCCAGCTAGTTTACTTGAGTTTCCAGGCAAATCTGATGCATGGACAGCATGTTCAGAATTCTATAAAACAAAGTAAGACTTGTAAATCTGAAGACTCCATTCTGAGGAGCGATCAAAACAGGCAACATAAAATTATAACTACACGTCCTTCAAGACTATCGACAACGACGTACAGGTTTCATCTATTCAATATTACTGGTATGTATGCGTCAGACAACCAATGGGAACTTGCTGCACGTTACTGCTGTATACTGTCGCACTGGTAGAGGGAAGTATGCTAATGGTTTCCAGAATACGTATAATTAGAGCTTGCACTTGATGGTTGTGTCGTCTCCAAGTTATATTATTAAACCTCTGCTCAGCTCATTAATTTCGTATATAATTAGTCCGCGCCTGCAGATAGGCAACCCAGTACATTCATGTGGATATCGGGCTGCTGCTTCGCCATCCCGGACAACCGGTGTGAATGAACCTCCTGCACGTATCAGTGTTAGCCCACACTGAGCACCTGCAATGTGATTTAAGAAGTTGAGGTAATGCTCCGTCCCCTAACATGATTCGGTTTTCTCTACTATTACAGTTTCGTGCACAATCGTTTTCTGAAACCCCGTAGGTCTTTATGAATAGCCGTGCATGCCACTCCCATCCCCGTTTTGAGAAACGAATAGCCGGAAAATACAGTTCTTTCACATTGTTCCTTCTGACTACCCATTAATTAAATTCTGAAGTTTGCGAAAGGGTTAAGACTCAAGTCCACGGAGAGCGGAATTACATAGGAAGAAATAGGGCGATTAAAAGTAAAATACGATAATGCTCATTAATGTGGCTGCTGCTGCTAAATCGTCTCTTAGGATTAGTAAATGTCTTTACCACTGTATATTATGGTGACACAGATAGAATGTGAGTATTTGTAACGCGAGTAGCGCAGTAATCTCGTGGTATGCTGCGTGGCCGCTTTACGGAGCCACGACGGACGCGGCGGCGGCACCGGTGGCGGCAGCGGCGGTGAGCGTGAAGTTTCGGCCGTTGGCGGCAGCGGCATCTTCAGGACGCTGCGGCGCGTGCTGCACCAACTCTCCCGACACGCGCATGATGACGCTGGTGCCCGGCGCCCTGACCACGGACCCGCCCCCGCCGCCACCCCCGCTACCCCCGCCGCCCCCGGGAGGCGGCCCCGGCGCGGTGCACTTCTTGCGGTGCGTGCGCATGTTGCTGGACTGGCTGAAGCGCGCGCCGCACCGGTCGCAGGAGTACGGCCTCAGGCCCGTGTGGAAGTTCATGTGCGTCTTGAGGTGATGCTTCTTGGTGAACGCCTTGCCGCACTCTCCGCAGCTGTACGGCTTGATGCCCGAGTGCAGGCGCAAGTGCAAAGTCATGTTGCTGCGGTCCGCGAACCGCTTCCCACACACCTGCAGCAGATAAAAAAAAAATCTCTCTGACACCTCGTGCGCAGGACTCACTGACAATGGAAGGAAACATAGGTCACCATTGAGCCGTGGTAAAAATTGCTGTTTTAAAGAGCGCGCCGCAGCGCGTAGTGTGAAGCAGTCGCCCTCCCTTTCTGGCGGTGGGGCCGCTGTGGCAATCGCAGCTTCTGTGTCTCCCTCTGGTGGGAAAGTGGAAAGGTTGCCTGTTCACCTGCTTTTAAGGGGCGCTGTCAGCTCGCCAGTGGGTCAGTCTGGGTGTCTCTCGTCCGCAGCTTGCTAATCTGTCTGTCGTCCGCATTTGTTAGGCAGTTAGTGTCTGTCTGACGTTCGGAGTGCTAGAATGTCTGTCGTTCGGATCAACCTTTAAAGCCGGAAAAATGAGTCTTTTCACTCCACCGGTAAGAGATCTCAGCGAGTGGTCGTCCGGTCTGGGCTTAGTTCCTGCATCTGAGTCTGCGCGTTAGGCCGCCAGTCTGCTCGAGTTTGCTCAGGCAATGGTCGTTGGCGGTTGGATCGATCGGTTGGTCGGTCGCGCACTGAGACACAAGATGACTTGTCCGTCTTGAGCATCGGCGTATGTGAGGTCGCCACGTGAGTCCAGTGGGCCGTGGCGTATAGCGAGGGGTAGTGACTTCGCGGTCATCACGAGAGCAACCACGACATCGGTCTGGCCGGCACGACGTGCGACGCCGTGAGGCGGGAGATCGGCGCGCCTTCCTGCGTCCGTTGAAGCGGTTGGCAGCGGACGGTTCGGGAGAGCGATTTGGGGGTGCTGCGCCAAGTCTTCTCGAGAAAATGCAATTTATTAGAAGTTAAGTGATTGGTGATATGTTGTTTGATTTACTCTTGTTAAATTCTACTTGTTTTCTTGGTGAAGTCACCAGCAGTTTAGCTTTGGGGGCGTCCCACCATTCTTCTCCGTTTGCCCACCCACGGGATGGTGGCTGTTTATAATTTGGGTGGTCCGTTTTTCCCTTGTGGAGTAGGGGTGGGTTAGAGCATCGTGCAGTTGGGGTTGTTCGGTAATCTCCCTATCAATCTACCGTACCTTAGTAGCTGCGTCTGTCATGTTTGTCGGATTTGGTGTGTTAACGAATTTATTGCTTGGAGTATAACGGCCTAATACCTGAAATATGTTTTGATCTTTGGAAAGTTTGATATTGTAGCCTATGATCTTGATTGGCGGTATCTGTGTACTATAGAGCATCTTAACTACTGTCTGGCCTAACTTGTAGAATATTATATAAGTTTGCATTCCATGGGCTTTTATTTAAATGATCATTTTAGTATATAAATTTGCCACCCTTTCACTGTAACACTTTTCTTAGAAGTTAAAATCAAGTTGCACCTTGGTGGCAAGGTTAATACACTCCTGGAAATTGAAATAACAACACCGTGAATTCATTGTCCCAGGAAGGGGAAACTTTATTGACACATTCCTGGGGTCAGATACATCACATGATCACACTGACAGAACCACAGGCACATAGACACAGGCAACAGAGCATGCACAATGTCGGCACTAGTACAGTGTATATCCACCTTTCGCAGCAATGCAGGCTGCTATTCTCCCATGGAGACGATCGTAGAGATGCTGGATGTAGTCCTGTGGAACGGCTTGCCATGCCATTTCCACCTGGCGCCTCAGTTGGACCAGCGTTCGGGCTGGACGTGCAGACCGCGTGAGACGACGCTTCATCCAGTCCCAAACATGCTCAATGGGGGACAGATCCGGAGATCTTGCTGGCCAGGGTAGTTGACTTACACCTTCTAGAGCACGTTGGGTGGCACGGGATACATGCGGACGTGCATTGTCCTGTTGGAACAGCAAGTTCCCTTGCCGGTCTAGGAATGGTAGAACGATGGGTTCGATGACGGTTTGGATGTACCGTGCACTATTCAGTGTCCCCTCGACGATCACCAGTGGTGCACGGCCAGTGTAGGAGATCGCTCCCTACACCATGATGCCGGGTGTTGGCCCTGTGTGCCTCGGTCGTATGCAGTCCTGATTGTGGCGCTCACCTGCACGGCGCCAAACACGCATACGACCATCATTGGCACCAAGGCAGAAGCGACTCTCATCGCTGAAGACGACACGTCTCCATTCGTCCCTCCATTCACGCCTGTCGCTACACCACTGGAGGCGGGCTGCACGATGTTGGGGCGTGAGCGGAAGACGGCCTAACGGTGTGCGGGGCCGTAGCCCAGCTTCATGGAGACGGTTGCGAATGGTCCTCGCCGATACCCCAGGAGCAACAGTGTCCCTAATTTGCTGGGAAGTGGCGGTGCGGTCCCCTACGGCACTGCGTAGGATCCTACGGTCTTGGCGTGCATCCGTGCGTCGCTGCGGTCCGGTCCCAGGTCGACGGGCACGTGCACCTTCCGCCGACCACTGGCGACATCGATGTACTGTGGAGACCTCACGCCCCACGTGTTGAGCAATTCGGCGGTACGTCCACCCGGCCTCCCGCATGCCCACTATACGCCCTCGCTCAAAGTCCGTCAACTGCACGTACGGTTCACGTCCACGCTGTCGCGGCATGCTACCAGTGTTAAATACTGCGATGGAGCTCCGTATGCCACGGCAAACTGGCTGACACTGACGGCGGCGGTACACAAATGCTGCGCAGCTAGCGCCATTCGACGGCCAACACCACGGTTCCTGGTGTGTCCGCTGTGCCGTGCGTGTGATCATTGCTTGTACAGCCCTCTCGCAGTGTCCAGAGCAAGTATGGTGGGTCTGACACACCGGTGTCAATGTGTTCTTTTTTCCATTTCCAGGAGTGTATTTTAATTGTTAGTGTTTTGTACCATTTCCATCCCTTCTTACTCTGGGGTGTATAGTTTGTGAGCTTGTGTAAATTGTTAAATCACTTAGTTTAAAGTTATCTGGTGTGTGGCAAATTTGCACCAGTGTAATCTTTCAGAGACTGTTATGAGCGATCGTAACTACGGCCCTGTCAAAAGGGAGCGGCAAGGTTCTCTGCCCATAACACGGAAACTAGTTGCCATGCGAGTATTTAACTTGGTACCGTTAATGTCCACAGTATGGGGAGCTTGATTTCCATACATCACAGCGCCACCATCCAGTCTTAACTATGGCCAGCAGATGACGTGGTCAATCATCGTGATTCACATTCTCACGCACTTCATCAGTCGCAGTGCACTTGCTGACGTGCCAACATGAGCTTGGACAAAAGGAGCAGGGCATTATTAGTGAAACTCTACTATCAAAACAACAGTAATGCTGCAGCTACACTTTGAGAATATCGCCGGATTAAAGGATCGTGAAAGGATCCTCTTCTGCACCTGTTGTGCGGAGCTTGATGAAGAAGTTCGAATCAACCGGAGAAATGGGTCCCGCTCCACGACGAGGCCGACGACTGGTTGCACAACAGGTGGTTCATGAAATCGCTGTTGCTATGGCAGACGACCCTACGCGCAGTTCCCAAACGTCAGGTAGTGTGCGTGGTGCGTCACGACAGTTGAACATCCCATGGTTCACTGTAAAGGTGCTTCGTATCAAATGGTATCCATATCACACAGCAGCTTGCACCACAGGGCACACAACGACGTGTTGACTTCCCTCTCCACTTTCTTGCAAGGACTGAAGTTGACGAGGGCTGGCCCTGGACCATCCTATGGACAGACGAAGCTCGTTTTCCTCTGACCATATCTAGCCTACGGGTGAGTTGAACACACAGAATTTCCGGGTGTGGAGATCTTCACCTCCAGACACTGTGCATGAAGCTCCTCTGTGTGGTGAACGTGTCACCGTATGGTGTGGCCTCACGGCTGTGTTCATAATTGGCCCATTCTTTTTTGAACAGTTTCGCGCTCAAGGACCAAAGATGTGCACTGTCACTGGCCAGCGTTACTGCGATATGCTTCGCCAGTATCTCATACCCGTCCTACAGGAAAGAGACGTATTGAACTCAACAGTTTTTAAGCAAAATGGGGACCACAGCACACAGCTCGTGAGGTTCACCTGCTTCTCCGAAACACATTTGGAAACGACCGAATTATCAGCCGATCATTTAGAAATGTATGACTCACTCCCTGTGATATCTGGTTGTGGGGTTACTGAAGGACAAGGTTTACCACATGTGCTGATCTGAAGGGTTGCATATATAGAGAGGTAGCCAACATATCTAAGAACATGCTTCGTTCTATTATGCAGAATCCAATCCTACGCTTTCAGACTCTTCTGGGCAATGATGGAAGGTACATTAAACCGCTTTTGTACAACTTATAATACCGGTATATAATGGTATGATGTACCGCAGCAATACGTAGGAAGGGTTTCAGTTGAACTGATTCTGCATTATTTCTCTTCCCAGATCCTTGACATTAAAGCTACCAAGTCTGGTACACATAGGGTAATTAGCTTCCATGTTAAGACGTGTTAAGTAGGGAAAGTTTAATTATAACCACCTGGTACATCACTTCAACTGAACGAGTGCTTATCGCTCTTAAGGTATGCATTTTAGAGCCCATGGGTAAGAGACAAAAATGGTTCAAATGGCTCTCAGCACCATGGGGCTCAACATCTGAGGTCATCAGTCCCCTAGAACTTAGAACTACTTAAACGTAACTAACCTAAGGACAACACACACATCCATGCCCGAGGCAGGATTCGAACCTGCGACAGTAGCAGTCATGCGGTTCCGGACTGAAGTGCCTAGAACCGCACGGCCACCGTGGCCGGCGGTAAGAGACAATTTTTCTTGTATTGGTATGTATTTGTTCCTCCCAAAATATGGAAAGCAAAGAAGCCTAAGGTATTCAATTCATAGTCTATGATTACTAGACTTAGTTGCTTCTATCGATCGTCACTGACTTATCCCTGAACACTGACCATTGCTTCTGGGGTACCCTCTATATGTCATTGATAATTAACTACATCTCCGAGTACTGGCCTGGTAGTCAAATACTTTGAAATTCAGCTCATGGTGTAGCGCAGGATGTCTTTAATCAGCACTCAAAAGTCGGGGAAGCCCAGCATACAAAATTTTAAAACTGGCAATAACCAGTGTGGTGTCACGTATTGATACGACCCTACCAGCGTCAATGTTGGCAACTGAATTATAAGTTTCTGTCGGACGCCAACAGGACTTGTGCTGGATCTGGTGGACCGAATGCATCAACGCTTCCAGTGGCTCTGTAACACAAGCACCTTCCACCACCGGGAGATAGGACGGCCAGCGGGACTCACTCAGTCCTTCGCTATGTGATGCCACGCGGACGCCGCCTAATCACAGCTCCAATACCATCGTTCGTCCTTGCAACAGAGAGCCTAGTCCCTAACGCTGTTGTAATAGTACGACTTATTTCTTGCTGCATACAGTTAGAGATATGCAAGTTAAGTAACTCTTCTGTATGTCATATCAATTTGTTCAGTAATTACTTCTGCTCCTCTCCAGCTTTCTTACAACGATAGGTGCCACACCACCCTTTAGTCCACCTCCTCTTACCATTCTACATGAAGTTGTACACAATGTATCTGGCGATGAGTGTGGCCATTTTCAGGTCTAGATTACTTCTTCTTCTGTCGTCTTTTGGGTTTTCCTCACTGCTTTCCTTTTGTGCATTCAGTGTTTGCATCGCTTGTGCATTTTATGTTCTAGGTTGTTGCTTTTGCACCTCCTTCCTTTTCCTCTCTGCACTATTCTTGCTTTTCACTGTTTGTATATGTGCACTACTTATTTGATAATTGCCATTGCGCAGCAATTCCTTGCTGCGCCGCCTGCAATGCATCGAAATCAGTTTATTCAGATTCAACAAATGGCACAGCTGTCTTAAGTGAAGAATCGCTTCTTGACGGCGCAGATGACTTCACACAATCCGCCGGAGCCAGTGCATGCGCCACCGCCTGCATCGTCTGCGTGTGTGCCATGATTTCGTGAACTTGACGCGACGAGGGAAGACTGCACAGAGTACACCGTACAATATAACGCCCACAGTGCAGTACGTACATCACATACAAGGTACTCACAAACATTCTTATTTCTTGGGCATGGCGGGAATAAGAGTTTAATGGCTTTGTGCCAAACTTTTTCTCACATTCCGTCCTGAACAAGTACAATATGAGGACTTATTGTGGGTTTCCACAAAGTATTATGAGGGTGGGGTGTAAGTGGTGGCTGGCCATTACAAATTCTTTTAGGTTACTGTTGTGTGCATAGCTCCGGGTAGTCAGCGTGTACACAACTTTCCCACTAGAGCACGCCCTGCTAAGCATAACAGCGCAGGCGCAGCACTCGTCCGTCTCTGCACTACGAGATGGCACTGCCTTAGAGACGGACCAAATTCTGCTCCCGCCGATCCGCGTATTAATATGTAATGCAGCCAATGAGATTGCTGCTAACATAGAACCTTTTCTCCTCCCGGATCACACTCGCGCAGTGATACCTGAATGCGCGAGGTATTATAACAAGTGTACAGACCTCTGATTAGTCAGTCTGCATTAGTCTGCATTAGTCTGCACCAGTCTGCACCAGTCTGCATTAGTTTGTACCAGTCTATAGTCAAGTTTCAGTCTGCACCTAATAAGATTATCATATTCCTGTACTTTGCTATGAAGATAAAAGTATAGACACTTTGTCATGTATCAGAGATATGTGAGAATAAGATTAACGTACCAAGACCAAAGGAACTTATGATTGTCAATTATAAACAGCATCCAGAATCAAGTTAAGTAAGGTTTATGCTTGTTATTATTTTAATAAATGTGTGTGAAAATTAATCAAGTTCTGTTTAAAGTTGGTCACCGTCAATCTGCTACTCTAAGCGTTCAAGTGGCATTTCTATCGTCTGACCTAACGGCAGAAGATAAACAGGCCACGATAAGACCACGAGACATATTGCTGACACTCGCCTACTTCGTTAGAGCGACAAGTCAAATACTCTGATGGTGTGTGTACTAAAGGTCTTACAGTACGCACATCACAGTTACGTAAGCAACAAGGACGGACACACCGTCACTGAGACATTGAATTGCAAGACCTTAGAAGTCAGCATATATTCAAAGATAGCTGCGGCAAATGTTACGCCGATACAACGGTTCGTGATGCCACCACGCAAAAAGTAGCCGACTTTCGAATTCTGGAACAGATTCTTAAGTACTCGGATCCTTCCTTCCAACAGATTCTCCATATTCTTGACTATTAAGATTCCTGCGAAAGCGAAGCAGACAGCTTTGATGTGTCGCCTGTTTTTACTGTCGACAGGTAGGTCAGACAGTCCAAATACACTCCTGGAAATTGAAATAAGAACACCGTGAATTCATTGTCCCAGGCAGGGGAAACTTTATTGACACATTCCTGGGGTCAGATACATCACATGATCACACTGACAGAACCACAGGCACATAGACACAGGCAACAGAGCATGCACAATGTCGGCACTAGTACAGTGTATATCCACCTTTCGCAGCAATGCAGGCTGCTATTCTCCCATGGAGACGATCGTAGAGATGCTGGATGTAGTCCTGTGGAACGGCTTGCCATGCCATTTCCACCTGGCGCCTCAGTTGGACCAGCGTTCGTGCTGGACGTGCACACCGCGTGAGACGACGCTTCATCCAGTCCCAAACATGCTCAATGGGGTACAGATCCGGAGATCTTGCTGGCCAGGGTAGTTGACTTACACCTTCTAGAGCACGTTGGGTGGCACGGGATACATGCGGACGTGCATTGTCCTGTTGGAACAGCAAGTTCCCTTGCCGGTCTAGGAATGGTAGAACGATGGGTTCGATGACGGTTTGGATGTACCGTGCACTATTCAGTGTCCCCTCGACGATCACCAGTGGTGTACGGCCAGTGTAGGTGATCGCTCCCCACACCATGATGCTGGGTGTTGGCCCTGTGTGCCTCGGTCGTATGCAGTCCTGATTGTGGCGCTCACCTGCACGGCGCCAAACACGCATACGACCATCATTGGCACCAAGGCAGAAGCGACTCTCATCGCTGAAGACGACACATCTCCATTCGTCCCTCCATTCACGCCTGTCGCGACACCACTGGAGGCGGGCTGCACGATGTTGGGGCGTGAGCGGAAGACGGCCTAACGGTGTGCGTGACCGTAGCCCAGCTTCATGGAGACGGTTGCGAATGGTCCTCGCCGATAACCCAGGAGCAACAGTGTCCCTAATTTGCTGGGAAGTGGCGGTGCGGTCCCCTACGGCACTGCGTAGGATCCTACGGTCTTGGCGTGCATCCGTGCGTCGCTGCGGTCCGGTCCCAGATCGACGGGCACGTGCACCTTCCGCCGACCACTGGCGACAACATCCATGTACTGTGGAGACCTCAAGCCCCACGTGTTGAGCAATTCGGCGGTACGTCCACCCGGCCTCCCGCATGCCCACTATACGCCCTCGCTCAAAGTCCGTCAACTGCACATACGGTTCACGTCCACGCTGTCGCGGCATGCTACCAGTGTTAAAGACTGCGATGGAGCTCCGTATGCCACGGCAAACTGGCTGACACTGACGGCGGCGGTGCACAAATGCTGCGCAGCTAGCGCCATTCGACGGCCAACACCTTGGTTCCTGGTGTGTCCGATGTGCCGTGCGTGTGATCATTGCTTGTACAGCCCTCTCGCAGTGTCCGGAGCAAGTATAGTGGGTCTGACACACCGGTGTCAATGTGTTCTGTTTTCCATTTCCAGGAGTGTAGCTCGCTCGCTGAGAGCAGCCAGGTTGGCAACAGCCACAGCGCTCACTTAAACACGTGTCGGTTCGCACATGGTGTGAAGTCATGCACTCGCTGTAATACAGCACGTGATCGCCGATCATGACCCTCGGGTGAAGTGATTTGGGGTATATGTGGCAAAGGAGGACACGTACAGTCACTGTGACCTGAGTCAAGTAAGGCATCCCCCTCTGCTCCTCCTTCACGCAAACAGTGTTTCGTGGGTTTTCAAGCAGCACAGTGGTGTTAGTGCGAAACAACAGTGCAATAGCCGTTCAGAAAAGGCTTCCAGCTCACCTGCAGAGCTGCGTGATTCAAGTACCACAGTGGTGTTAGTGCGAAACAACAGTGCAATAGCCGTTCAGGAAAGGCTTCCAGCTCACCTGCAGAACTGCGTGATTCAAGTACCACAGTGGTGTTAGTGCGAAACAACAGTGCAATAGCCGTTCAGAAAAGGCTTCCAGCTCACCTGCAGAGCTGCGTGATTCAAGTACCACAGTGGTGTTAGTGCGAAACAACAGTGCAATAGCCGTTCAGAAAAGGCTTCCAGGTCACCTGCAGAGCTGCGTGATTCAAGTACCACAGTGGTGTTAGTGCGAAACAACAGTGCAATAGCTGTTCAGAAAAGGCTTCCAGCTCACCTGCAGAGCTGCATGATTCAAGTACCACAGTGGTGTTAGTGCGAAACAACAGTGCAATAGCCGTTCAGAAAAGGCTTCCAGCTCACCTGCAGAGCTGCGTGATTCAAGTACCACAGTGGTGTTAGTGCGAAACAACAGTGCAATAGCCGTTCAGAAAAGGCTTCCAGCTCACCTGCAGAGCTGCGTGATTCAAGTACCACAGTGGTGTTAGTGCGAAACAACAGTGCAATAGCCGTTCAGAAAAGGCTTCCAGCTCACCTGCAGAGCTGCGTGATTCAAGTACCACAGTGGTGTTAGTGCGAAACAACAGTGCAATAGCCGTTCAGGAAAGGCTTCCAGCTCACCTGCAGAACTGCGTGATTCAAGTACCACAGTGGTGTTAGTGCGAAACAACAGTGCAATAGCCATTCAGAAAAGGCTTCCAGCTCACCTGCAGAGCTGCGTGATTCAAGTACCACAGTGGTGTTAGTGCGAAACAACAGTGCAATAGCCGTTCAGAAAAGGCTTCCAGCTCACCTGCAGAGCTGCGTGATTCAAGTACCACAGTGGTGTTAGTGCGAAACAACAGTGCAATAGCCGTTCAGAAAAGGCTTCCAGCTCACCTGCAGAGCTGCGTGATTCAAGTACCACAGTGGTGTTAGTGCGAAACAACAGTGCAATAGCCGTTCAGAAAAGGCTTCCAGCTCACCTGCAGAGCTGCGTGATTCAAGTACCACAGTGGTGGTAGTGCGAAACAACAGTGCAATAGCCGTTCAGAAAAGGCTTCCAGCTCACCTGCAGAGCTGCGTGATTCAAGTACCACAGTGGTGTTAGTGCGAAACAACAGTGCAATAGCCGTTCAGGAAAGGCTTCCAGCTCACCTGCAGAGCTGCGTGATTCAAGTACCACAGTGGTGTTAGTGCGAAACAACAGTGCAATAGCCATTCAGGAAAGGCTTCCAGCTCACCTGCAGAGCTGCGTGATTCAAGTAGCACAGTGGTGTTAGTGCGAAACAACAGTGCAATAGCCGTTCAGGAAAGGCTTCCAGCTCACCTGCAGAGCTGCGTGATTCAAGTACCACAGTGGTGTTAGTGCGAAACAACAGTGCAATAGCCGTTCAGAAAAGGCTTCCAGCTCATCTGCAGAGCTGCGTGATTCAAGTACCACAGTGGTGTTAGTGTGAAACAACAGTGCAATAGCCGTTCGGAAAAGGCTTCCAGCTCATCTGCAGAGCTGCGTGATTCAAGTACCACAGTGGTGTTAGTGCGAAACAACAGTGCAATAGCCGTTCAGAAAAGGCTTCCAGCTCACCTGCAGAACTGCGTGATTCAAGTACCACAGTGGTGTTAGTGCGAAACAACAGTGCAATAGCCGTTCAGAAAAGGCTTCCAGCTCACCTGCAGAGCTGCGTGATTCAAGTACCACAGTGGTGTTAGTGCGAAACAACAGTGCAATAGCCGTTCAGAAAAGGCTTCCAGCTCACCTGCAGAGCTGCGTGATTCAAGTACCACAGTGGTGTTAGTGCGAAACAACAGTGCAATAGCCGTTCAGAAAAGGCTTCCAGCTCACCTGCAGAGCTGCGTGATTCAAGTACCACAGTGGTGTTAGTGCGAAACAACAGTACAATAGCCGTTCAGAAAAGGCTTCCAGCTCACCTGCAGAGCTGCGTGATTCAAGTACCACAGTGGTGTTAGTGCGAAACAACAGTGCAATAGCCGTTCAGAAAAGGCTTCCGGCTCACCTGCAGAGCTGCGTGATTCAAGTACCACAGTGGTGTTAGTGCGAAACAACAGTGCAATAGCCGTTCAGAAAAGGCTTCCAGCTCACCTGCAGAGCTGCGTGATTCAAGTACCACAGTGGTGTTAGTGCGAAACAACAGTGCAATAGCCGTTCAGAAAAGGCTTCCAGCTCACCTGCAGAGCTGCGTGATTCAAGTACCACAGTGGTGTTAGTGCGAAACAACAGTGCAATAGCCATTCAGAAAAGGCTTCCAGCTCACCTGCAGAGCTGCGTGATTCAAGTACCACAGTGGTGTTAGTGCGAAACAACAGTGCAATAGCCGTTCAGGAAAGGTTTCCAGCTCACCTGCAGAGCTGCGTGATTCAAGTACCACAGTGGTGTTAGTGCGAAACAACAGTGCAATAGCCGTTCAGAAAAGGCTTCCAGCTCACCTGCAGAGCTGCGTGATTCAAGTACCATAGTGGTGTTAGTGCGAAACAACAGTGCAATAGCCGTTCAGAAAAGGCTTCCAGCTCACCTGCAGAGCTGCGTGATTCGAGTACCACAGTGGTGTTAGTGCAAAACAACAGTGCAATTGCCGTTCAGAAAAGGCTTCCAACTCACCTGCAGAGCTATGTGAGAAAAAAAAATGTTTCATGTCTTTTACTATTGCTTAACGGTCAGTCCGTTTGCAACTTGACACTGGGGCTTCAGTTACTTTGCTCAACTGTTGCACTTATGTATTGCTTGGCATACCTAAGTTGTCCACATCAAGCCACATGCTGACGGCATATAACGGCCAAGACATTCTTTTCTTAGGCACTTGTATCCTCACTCAAACTTTCAGAAATGTTCAAAGATAGTGGCATTTATACTGCTTTTCTCTCGAGACAGTGCTAATATTTTTGGAATATACTCTTTTGATTTGTTTGGGTTGAGTGTTCAGGACAAAGTACATTCTGTTTACTTCTGTGGGCCTCGGGAGAGTGTTGCTAAGTTATGTGCTAAATTTAAGGATTTGTTTTCTGAGGTTTTAGGTTCAAATGGCTCTGAGCACTATGGGACTTAACATCTGAGGTCATCAGTCCCCTAGACTTAGAACTACTTAAACCTAACTAACCTAACGACAGCACACACATCCATGCCCGAATCAGGATTCGAACCTGCGACCGTAGCACCTGCGCGGATCCGGACTGAAGCGTCTAGAACCGCTCGGCCACAACGGACGGCTGAGGTTTTAGTCAAAGTCAATAATTTTGTTCCCATGTCACAATGAAAGACAATGCACAAACACGTTTTGTTAGAGCTCGTCCTGTCCTTCTGCTTCTTGAGAAGAGGTGACTCAGGAAGTTATTCCTTTGCAAGACAATGAGGTCGCAGCACCTATTACTGCCAGTCAGTGGCCGTGTGCTCTTGTTACTCTAAAGAAGCCGTCCAGTTGTGCACCGGTTTTAGGAAAACTGTGAATTCTCAAGCCGTCACTGACAGTTACGCCTTGCTGCACTTAGAACGGACGGATAAACTGATCTGATTTGTTCGATGCTTATTTGCTAATAGCTTTGGATGAGCAGTCGCAACAAATCTTTGTCATTAACACTCATCTGGGCCTCTTCTAATTTCTGAGGTTGCTGTTTGACAGTGGTTTCACGTCCGCCATTTTTCAGCGTTTATTAGGGGCGCTGACTGCAAAAGTTCCTTTTGGCTCAAATTATTTACATGACATTGTCGTCTCAGGTCACGCTCCAGAAGAACATATTAGCAATCTTCACGCTCTGTTTGAAGTGTCAGCCGCAGCTGGTCTCAAATGCTACAGACACAAATGCGTGAGTACTTGGGACATTAATAGACAAGTTGTTACATTTCTTTGCTATCCATGACCTTCCACCCCCATGCGATTCGCGCGAACTGCAGTCTGTGTTACATCCTATTTATTCCTAACGTCCTCAAATCGTGGCTCACTTGCATAGCTTGCGCAGGAAGAATTCTCGTTTGGTCGCAAGGGTGTCAGTCTGCTTTTGAGAAGCTCAATGGTGCTTTGCTTGGTGATTGTTGTCTTGTTCATTTTGATCCGGCCAGATCTGTGACGGCTGTGGATGCTTCCTCTTATGGTGTACGTGCGGTTTTGCCGCATAAAGTTGGTGCTGTTGACAGGCCTATTGCCTTTGGTTCGAAACTGTTGAACAGACGTTGTTGAAAAGTGATAATTTGTCCACTAAAAAGAAGGGGCTCCTGCCATTGTCACTAAGTTTCACCAGTACCGTTTTGGCAGAAAATTTTACTAGTCGAGTGAGCATAAGCGTTTCAAGTTTTGTGTAGCCCTTACCACTCATTCCTAACTCATACAGCGCAGATGCTGAAATGCTCTTCTCTTGTCAAATTACCAATACGTGTATCGATCCACTTCTTAGCATGTCATGGCAGATGGCCTTTTTCGCCTTCCTGTTGGCCCACATTCAACGAGTCCTTCTGCCACCTATTGCTACATTAACGCGCACGGCACGGATACTTTGCATAGCTTTCCACTTAAGCAACGGAAAAATGCACAGGCCACAGCAGCGTATCTTGCTTTGCAGACCCACTTTGACTACATCCGCTCTGGTTGGACGCATTCAGTCAGACAGATTCATAGCTCTTGATTCGCCGATATTTTGCCTGTGGGCACGCCCTTGCAGTTCACCAAGGTGTCATATTGCTCTCCATTGATAATGACCAGTCACTCCAGCCTAGCATACTTTATTTGCTACACGAAGGTCGCAGCCACAGCAAGCAGCAAGCAGATGGCTTGAGGCCATTGCACCTCACACAGTCTGTATAGACAAACTGAACTGTTGGCTACTCAGTGCCAAGCTTATGTTAAATATCAGTCAGCCGGCCGTTGTGGCCGAGCGGTTCTAGGCGCTTCAGTCTGGAACCGTTACGGTCGCAGGTTCGAATCCAGCGTCGGGCATGGATGTGTGTGATGTCCTTAGGTTAGTTAGGTTTAAGTAGTTCTATCAAGGGGAGGCCGCAATTGTGAAATTCAGATTCGATTCATACCGCGCATAATAAAAGCTCATGGCCAGAGGTGTAATGTGGCAAAGCACCAAGATGCACTTCTCAGCCGTTGTCGAGAAAATCGACAGTTAAAAGAAACCGTTTCGGTGAAATACTCTCTTCGATTAATGATTCTCTACAGCGTCGTGGCGCAGCGGTAAGCGCTCGGGTTCGTAATCCGAAGGTCGCCGGATCGAATCTCGCGCTATGCAACCTTTTTTTTTTAGTAGTTGTTTTTTATAATTCAAATATATATATATATATATATATATATATATATATATATATATAATTCCCGGCAATCAGTTGCAACAATTATGCATATAATAAGTTGTTGAAAGTCGTTTGTCGGGGAAAAACTGGCGACATCATTATGTTTTCCGCAAACAAAGTTGTATTTCACAAATGTTATTAATTGTCTTCATAATGTTAACCACGTATAGTTAACGGAAGACGTAGAAACGATATTCCCAAACGAATACGTATAGCGTAAGTCAAACGTTCGAATTAGAATAGAGATCCCGCGAACACAAATTTGCTGTGGCAGGTATGAAATATAAATTCCGTTACTCGCTCGTTACACTTGAAAGACAGATGTTGAATGGGCCGAAACGAGCCGCCGCATAACAGCATAGTTGCCTGCTAACTTCGAAAGAAGATAGATGCGGTCCCTAGCGCAACTTATAACATTGTCGAAAATCAGTGCGGACGGGAGAGCTTTGGTACACTCTGTTGAAAAAAACGGAAAATGGAGGCGGTACAATTGGAGAGCGATCCGCCTTCACCAACATGCATAAGCAATTCATTAATACTTTATATATATATATATATATATATATATATATATATATATATATATATATACTGCGCATATATATATTTGAATTACAAAAAACTAATAATAAAAAAAAATTTGCATGGCGCGAGATTCGATCCGGCGACCTTCTGATCACGAACCCGAGCGCTTACCGGTGCGCCAGGACGCTGTGGAAGAATATTAATCGTTGAGAGTATTTCACTGCAACGGTTTCTTTTAACTGTCGATTTTCTCGACAACGGCTGAGAAGTGCATCTTGGTGCTTTGCCACATTACACCTCTGGCCATGAGCTTTTATTATGCGCAGTATGAATCGAATCTGAATTTCACAATTGGCGGCCTCCCCTTGTAAGTTCTAGGCGACTGATGACCTCAGATGTTAAGTTCGATAGTGCTCAGAGCCAACATCAGTCAGCCCCACCTCAGCAGTTCTTTGAATGGCCCCAACCTCAAGCATCTTGACAATGACTGCACTTGGATTTTGCAGCATACACTTTGGCTCATCGTCTTTGGCGCTCTCACCAAATTTCTCTTCGTGGTTCCTATGGACTCTAACATGACTGTTGCAACAATTTATACCTTGTCGTCGAACATTTGACTCAAGCGAATGCCAGAAGTGATTGTGGCTGACAGTAGACCTCAGTTTGTTGCCACCGAGTATGAACAGTTTTGCACCATCACGAAACCACCATTCAATCTGCACTACAACGCCCAAGTTGAACGCTTTGCACGAACTTTTATGCAACAGCTGTACATGCTTTGTGCCTGTCACATTTATTAAACTCTGGTCTTGTTATATTCACACAGCTCCCAGACACCCAGACACACGACAGACCCGCGCCAGCAGATTTATTACATGGATGGCGCTACAGCACCTTGCCGAAGTTGCCGCTCACGCATGGAGGGTATCGCTCAGTCCGCCCAGACGCACAAAGTATCACACTAACGACTCGGTCTTTTACACATTTTATGGCAGATGGAGACAGTGGGAGCGAGGCACCACTGCACATTTTCTTGGACATTCTATTGCACATTTTCTTGGACATTCTATATTCTCCTTCGGGGACCGGGACGGTCGATGATACGCCATAAGGATCAGTTTCTTTCGTGTGAATTGCGTAATCCAGCAGCAGGCTTTCAGGTTCCGTCCCTGCCTGGACGCAGAAGCTCTCACACCATCCGTTTCCCTTGGGGCCCCGCACTATCGGCTCCAATCCCATAGGCGACGGAAGTCTATACCTTTTTACAGTCATCACTGTCTCGACAACCACGGTCGTCTGGGGGTGGCCCCTCTTCCTGGTGGCTGCCTCACGTGTTGCCTTGGGTCCCCCTTCGGTCATCGATATGCTTCTGTTTTCATTTGCTGCAGCGTCTCTGGATGTGAGTACTCGCGCTCCATCCCGTTCCTGGGCTGGTTCAGGAAATATGCCTGGGCATGGGCGCGAACTTCGTACAGGCTTTAGTTTCAGCTCCTATCTCGTCATAGCCACCTGCAAAGAGCCTCCCCCCCCCTCTCTCCACCCCCACCACCCCTCCGTCGTCGTTCGTAGTGATGGTAAGGAGGCTTGGGATGCAGGGGGAGGTTTGTAGTGCCGCTACGAATACTACCGTACCCACATCAAAGTTGGCAACGGAACTGAAAGTTTCCGCCAGACGTCAACAGCAGTCACAAGGTGTCTGATTGGACCAGAGGAGCTTTCCTGCTAAGCCACACCAATAGTGGCTCAGCAGTATGAGCGCCCTCTGATGCCACAACACAGGACAGTCAACTCGTCCTTGGAGCCTCTTCGCTACGTGATGCTACACAGACGCTGTCTAGTGGTGGTGGTGGTGGTTAGTGTTTAACGTCCCGTCGACAACGAGGTCATTAGAGAGGGAGCGCAAGCTCGGATTAGGGAAGAATTGGGAAGGAAATCGGCCGTGCCCTTTCAAAGGAACCATCCCGGCATTTTCCTGAAATGATTTAGGGAAATCACGGAAAACCTAAATCAGGATGGCTGGAGACGGAATTCAACCGTCGTCCTCCCGAATGCGAGTCTTGCGTGCTAACCACTGCGCCACCTCGCTCGGTGGACGCTGTCTAGTCACAGCTTCGATATCATCATTTGTGCTTAGTTCAGGGGGCCTCATCCTTGTTGCTGTTGTAATAGTTCAACTTATTTCTTGCTGCATTATTTGTAACGAGTCTTCGTAAACTTGGGAACCATAAATCACAGATCTGCTGTTTACTCTTTTAACTTGTTCCTTAGTCATTTCTGGCCCTGTCCATCTTACCTCCGATGACAGTTGCCGCACCACTGTCTAGCCCATCTCTCCTTACCATTGTGTATGGAACCATACACAACAGTCAGCACTGATAAGTAACATGAAGGTCAAAAAGGTCTTCTTCATACCACCGCTCATAATGATCACATAATATGCAGCGCCTCCCCAATGGAGGACAATGTTACGGTGGACAGCAAAACAAGTAAATATAAAGCAGAAGCTGCGTGCTCTAAGATCATCCGGAGCAGTGGTACGAAGAAGACCAGTCTGGCCTTCACGTCACTTTTGTGCGCTGACTGACGAAGATGCTCTACATAAAAAAAAAGTTGTGTTACTATATTTTAATGTGTGGAGAAGAGGGTATGATGTTGGTTATGATGCAGTGGGAGGGCCTGTTAATTTAATTATGTGGCACTGAATATGAAGCGGGAGGTCGTTCTCTCGAAACACGTAGTTCAACAGGAGGACCCGTCCACCTGTTTGAATGCAGCTGTTCAAGATATTAACACTGACATTATTCACCACAAGCAAAAATCAAACAATGGAAAATCCAGGATGTATTGACTCGATTACACCTCGCCATGAATGCATCAACATATTTGTTATTATTAGTTTTCCTTTCCGAAGAGACATGATTCGTAGTAGCAGTGCTACTAATTGCTGAAGATTAGAGAAAAGAAAACGAAGAAATAACAGAGATTGGAACGCAATACAGGAAGGATTTTAGTCTGCCGCTTTACCCAGATTTTGTTAACAACAGTGCTCGTTGTTTAACGCTCTTGTCTGGTGTTCAACAGGCTCGTAAGACTTTGAAATTCGATTCATCGAAATTGCTTAATACGTTCATCGTACTAAATCAGCATCTGTTACATCTGAGTATGTCCTACAACCACGCTAAAAACTAACAGTAACGTTGACCCGTTGTTTGTATGCTACCTTCGTAGGGGCGTCACAGCTTCAGACCCTTATGGTTAACGTTATATGGACGGAAGAAAACATATAGTCCTGCATCAGTCACGAAGTTCTTATTTACTCCATCAATCGTTTTGACAAACCATCATCAGGAGGAAGTCATCTCTTAATCTCTGTTTCTAGTTCCAAGCATTGACGGTTTTCGTGGCGTAGCATGTGTGGTGGCTATGAGGCTTTGTTGTGTATTGTACTGGTACTAATTGTCTGAATTAGCCAAGGATTTCTAGATGAGGTATAAAAATGGTTTATAATTGTACTCGTTTTTACAGTGGAAGATGAGTGCTATCCGTGCTGCATTCTGACGCACAAAATCACAGATGATTCTCACTGAACGGCATTGACACGGATTATGTGGTTGCGTCGTTAAGAAGTAGCGTTGGGCGATCAATATTTGATGTGAAAAAATTTATATATTGGATCTACAACAGAAAGAATATTATTTATTACATGTATGCTGATTTCTGTTTCGTTCATTTTCATTAACAGTCGCAGTCGTCACAATATGCACCATAAAGTGTAATTGTGCCATAGCCAAATAGAAACGGATCTTAATTATTCTGATTTAATGGAGCATTCGAAATGAAAGGAAATGAAATTTTTGCAGCTGATTTGTTGAAACGAGGTGACACAGGCAGAAGCATGTGTGGAAATGCAGTGAAGCATTTGTACATGCATGCAGTCAAATATACTTTGCGCTTAACTACTGAATTCCTACAACATAGCCTCATAGTCATGGAGCAGGACCAAGGTGTGAAGACAATAATAAAGGGCGGAGATGTGCTTAATAATTAAGTTTCGCTAGTTCCATAACAATTTCAAAAAAGTACAAATGAGTAATACATACACTTTTTGGCCCATACCTTTGTTGAAACAAAGAAAACATGTATGAGGAGGAAACACTTTTGAGACATGGTAATTCTAAGCGAAATTAATAAAGTGGGCCTCTTTGTATACTTAATCAGTTAATACTAATTGCAGATTATAGTACACAGATGTGATCTTCCACCGACATATTAAACAGTCTACTTTTTTCTCAAACTTAAAAACATTAAATTCATTCTTTCATGCTATTGACGTATGTACAGAAGAAACATCTATTAGAAATTATGTGCGAGATGACCTTATGACATAGTGGAGAGGTTACTGACTATTTTGGTCAATAATCGTGTGCTGCAAAAGGACTGATCACACAGCACGCACATAAAATTCCGAATGAGATACTGCACTGGTGCAATGAAGTCACCATTTTTACCATCAATTTTCTACGTGAATGTTCGAAGTTAGTTCAAATCTGGCTCTTGTATTTAAATGCCGTAGCTAAACTGGTATATTAAGAATCAGCATAATACGAAATGGGTTAATGCCAATAATTAATCATACGGTAAAGCGATATTTGTATTATGGAAAGACCTTTAATTATTTGTTGACCATTCTCACCGAAGATTCATAAGGCTTGAAGTAATTCGAGAGACATTAGGAAGTAAAGGTAGAAGACCGATGGAAACCAAAAGATTGTTTGTCCCTTGTCTTTCAGAGATGACAGCACTGACATTTTGTCTATTATCTCCGTAATTGCTACAATTCCCCAGACTGCAGAAGTGTCTTACTCAGATATCAGTTTCAAATGCGTATGTTGAAAGTTAACACCCAATGATTTGGTAAAAGATTGTAAAACGGTGATGAGAACATCAACATTTAAGCTGTTTAATCATGAATTTAACTACAAGACTGAAGACTTGATAAAAAGCAAAATTAATGAAAAATGCACGAAAATATCAAATTTAGTTCTAATTTATTACGTCAATCAGTTTTTGGAATATGAAGAAGCCATTACTCGTTTAGTTTCCAATGCGTATGCCTTTTCAAATACACCACAAAACTGAGTGAACCGAAATGGTATGGATTCTTTCTACATGGCAATAATTTACGGTACAATAGTACCAGTCTGGAAACTGTGTGTAGCTCACTAGACCTGATGTACTCCTTCAGGTGGAAGTTGGGGCCCATCTATCGTACATTGCTAGCCCCACAACAAATTACCGACAGATGTTTTCAGACTTAATGAAAATACTGAATGGGAGGGCAATGAGGGTGTGGAATTGCTGTAAAAGCGGACACGAGAGAGAAAGCAGAGTGGGAGAAACTTAAGAATCTGAAAAGTAATCCACTTTTTTAAGGGCGAAGATGAAAGTGTTAGTGATATTGTTTGAGCAATGATTCGTGATTTCACTGAAGTGATTTGAGGAAACGAAAGAAAATTAGATCAGGGAGTCATATTTGTGATCTGAAACCTTTACCCCCACATATAGCAGCAGCGTCTTGCACAGAGGCTATTACGAAAAAATAGCTATAAATATGTAGCTCCTGAAAAATACATCTACATTTAGAGGATGGACCAAAACTGGCGCACTCTGAAGTCACAGCGCGATTCCTTGTGTACCTACATTAGAGAAATGTCTGTATAAAAATTCCGTTCTGTGGATATTTTTGATACAAAATACTTGTAAACGAAAGGAAAGTTGACAACACTGTAATCATATGGATGACAATTGCCATCATTCAGAACTGTTTAGCTGTGGTACCCAGTTAGTACAGTGGATAGACATTTGCGTTAGAATATCGATGTTCGAGATATTGATACCGCGACTAGATGTAATCTATATTTCTAATTGTAGTCCGTGCAGTGTGGTATATGGGTTTCTTACTCGTTATACAGCAATTGCAGCACGCTTTATACAAAACAAATGTAGTTATTTAATGGATATGGAAGTAGCAAATATAAGAGTTTGCACTAACCGAGAGAATCAATGATAGAATGGTATAATGGAAACTGGCTTCGAATGTTGTAGATGAAGTGGAGCAAAACCATACTCTTAGATAATATGACTACGTGATCAGCGTAGTTGCGGGAGAACTACCTAGAGTAAAGTAGTGTAGCGTGTACAAGAGACCAGATAAAAGTCGAAAATTCAAAAATGGCTCTGAGCACCATGGGACTTAACTTCTGAGGTCATCAGTCCCTTAGAACTTAGAAATACTTAAACCTAACTAACCTAAGGACATCACACACATTCATGCCCGACGCAGGATTCGAACCTGCGACCGTCGCGGTCGCGCGGTTCCAGACTGTAGCGCCTAGAACCGCTCGGACACACCGGCCGGCTGAAAGTCGAAAGCAAGGTACTTCCTAAAAGTGGTTTAATAAACACAATTGTATTCTCTGTGTTGGTATTAGATACTGTCTGTGGTTTAATAACTTCAGTAGTTGGTCTAAAATTATTTAGAAGCCAGATAGTATTTCGTATAGTGTAAAAATGAGAACAAAAATTACAGCTTGACCCGGAGTAGAAATCTCGGAATGGAGTATATTAATGCAAAATTCTATACTCTGCTCTAACAGGGTACATCAACATCTACATGACTATTCAGCAGTTCACACGTAAGTGCCTGGCAAAGATTCATCAAACCACTTTCACATCACTCCTCTACCGTTTCACACTCGAAAAGCGAGGGGGACAAACGACCCCTTGATCTCTCAGTACGAGGTCTTATTTCTCTTAATTTATTAAGGTGATCATTTCTCCCTGGATAGATGGGCGTCAAAAAAATTTTTTTGCATTCAGGGGAGAAAGTTGGAAATTGTAATTTCGTGAAAAGAAGGTGGTGCTAAGAAAAACGCCTCTGTTTTAATGATTAACATCCCAGTTGGGTTGTTATACGTGGCACTCTCTCCTTATTTCACGATAGTACAACATGAGGATCCCTTCTTTGAACTTCTTCGACGTCCTCCGTAAATCCTAATTGCTAAAAATGTCATACTGCACAGCAGTTCTCAAGCAGAGGAGGACATGCATAGCAGAAGCAGTCCGGTAGACCTTTCGCATTTTCCAATCGTTCCGCCAGTAAAACGTATCTTTGATTCGCATTCCTCACAATATTATCTATGTAATTGTTCTAGCTTAAGTTCTTTGTGGTTGTAATACCTGAGTATTTAGTGCAGTTTACAGCCTTTACATTTATGATTAATCGAGTAAGCGAAATTCAGAGGATTCCTTTTAGTTCTGCCGTGGATAACCTCACACTTTTCATTATTTACAGTCAACTTCCCCTTTTCGCACCATAAAGATAGCATATCTAAATCATGTTGGAATTAGTTTTCATCTTCTGGTGATTTTACTAGACGGTAAATAACAGCATCATCTGAAAACCATTTAAAAGGGCTGCTGACATTGTCTTCTGAATCGTTCACTTAGATTCGGAACAGAGGGCGCCTGTAACACTTCCTTTCTTAACGCTAGACATCGCTTCTGTTTCACTCGGTGTCTTCCGGTCCTTACTTCGAACTGTGACCTTCCTGACACGAATCCAGTCGCACAACCGAGTCGATACACCGTAGGCACGCGGTTAGATTAGAAGTTGCTTATGAGTATCGGTATCGAATACCTTCTGGAAATATAGCTAAACGTTGCTGCGGGAAGGCACTGAGTGTTGCCAAGCTCTGTTTCTTTCACATTCAGTTTCTACTGAAAATATGCACTGGCCGCAATTTTGTTAGAGACACATTTGTACTGTTAGTCTGTAAGGAACCTGTTTGTAGCATAGAATGATGCGACTTTTGATTCGCCCTGCATACTTATAAATCCACCTTGGAGTGCGTACCTCTTTTCAGTGATTTACATTTGTTGAATGCCAATAAAATTACATATAGCAAAAAGTACTGAAATAAACCTGTCTTGAAAACATAGCAATATCTGTTAATCAGCGAAAGCAGTATAACACCGTGAGAAAGGCACGTGTAGTACCTCACAGGTGAAGGGTTTCTCGCCGGTGTGCGTCCGCATGTGCTGCTTGAGGAGCATCTTGCGCGTGAAGGCCTTGTCGCAGAGCGCGCACGCGTGCGGCCGCTCCCCCGTGTGTATGCGCACGTGCATGTTGTAGGCGACCCGCTGGTTGAAGCGGCGCCCGCAGTCGGCGCAGGCGTACTCCTTGCGGTTGCGGTGGATCTTCATGTGCGAGCTGAGGTAGCCGCGGTCGTTGAACACCTTGCCGCACTCGGGGCAGGCGGCGGCGAACTCCCGCGTGCCCGCGTGCACAGACACGTGGTACTTGTAGTTGCGCAGCTGGCTGAACGACTTCCCGCACTCGGCGCACTGGTGCGGCTTCTCCCCCGTGTGCGTGCGCGCGTGCGCCTGCAAAGTACACCAGAGCTATTTGAAGGCGTTGCTGCGGCCTGCAACTTCCAACTACTTACACAAAGCTGACATTGCCTTATGTCTGTCATCAGCCGTCACCGCCACCAAAAGTCACCCTACTACCACGTACAACAGCCATTTGGCACGATAATGTCCTCACACAGGAAAGAAAGTCTGTAAGTTTCTTCATGTGTCCCAGTGCATCTCATCGAAAGCTTTAGCGCTACTAAATTCTCCAATGCTGATTCCTCCGTTTCGTGTGCTGTTCCAATCAGACCCAGGCATTTTCTATACCATTAAAATCAGGTTTATGTACACTGACACTAAAATTATGATTAAAGCTTCTGAAAGAGTATGTCTTCCGTGTATCAGGGTGTCAGACCATCATTGACATTATTTAATACCAGATGAGAATGTGTTCGGGCATGTATTTATTATACCAATCTTCTATTAGTACATATCTTCCTTCCCCCTTCCTCTGTCGACCTCCATCTTTCCCCCTCTGTTCATCTCCTCCTCTACTTACCTGTGCCTACCTCCTCCTTCCCACTATCTTTCTATCCATCTCCTCTTCCCCCTCTTCTCCACTGCTCTCTCCACGTTATTACCCCCACTCCAAAGGAGGCTACTGCTGTTCCGCCCACAGTATTTCTTTCCAGATCATAACTACGTGAAATCACTCGATGGGCTTAGGATGAGCGCTTTACCCGTGACTTGGCGCGCATATACACATGTGAAATATATGCCACATATTTCACATTTAATTTAGTACATGTTTTATCTCCCCCCATGAAACATGGACCTTCCTGTTGGTGGGGAGGCTTGCGTGCCTCAGCGATACAGATGGCCGTACCGTAGGTGCAACCACAACGGAGGGGTATCTCTTGAGAGGCCAGACAAACATGTGGTTCCTGAAGAGGGGCAGCAGCCTTTTCAGTAGTTGCAGGGGCAACAGTCTGGATGATTGACTGATCTGACCTTGTAACATTAACCAAAACGGCCTTGCTGTGCTGGTACTGCGAATGGCTGAAAGCAAGGGGAAACTACAGCCGTAATTTTTCCCGAGGACATGCAGCTTTACTGTATGATTAAATGATGATGGCGTCCTCTTGGGTAAAATATTCTGGAGGTAAAATAGTCCCCCATTCGGATCTCCGGGCGGGGACTACTCAAGAGGACGTCGTTATCAGGAGAAAGAAAACTGGCGTTCTACGGATCGGAGCATGGAATGTCAGATCCCTTAATCGGGCAGGTAGGTTAGAAAATTTAAAAAGGGAAATGGATAAGTTAGATATAGTAGAAATTAGTGAAGTTCGGTGGCAGGAGAAACAAGACTTTTGGTCAGGTGATTACAGGGTTATAAATACAAAATCAAATAAGGGTAATGCAGGTGTAGGTTTAATAATGAATAAAAAAATTGGAGTGCGGGTTAGCTACTACAAACAGCATAGTGAACGCATTATTGTGGCCAAGATAGACACGAAGCCCACGCCTACTACAGTAGTACAAGTTTATATGCCAACTAGCTCTGCAGATGATGAAGAAATAGATGAAATGTATGACGAGATAAAAGAAATTATTCAGGTAGTGAAGGGAGACAAAAATTTAATAGTCACAGGTGACTGGAATTCGTCAGTAGGAAAAGGGAGAGAAGGAAACATAGTAGGTGAATATGGGTTGGGGGGAAGAAATGAAAGAGGAAGCCGCCTTGTAGAATTTTGCACAGAGCATAACTTAATCATAGCTAACACTTGGTTCAAGAATCATAAAAGAAGGTTGTATACCTGGAAGAGTCCTGGAGATACTAAAAGGTATCAGATAGATTATAAAATGGTAAGACAGAGATTTAGGAACCAGGTTTTAAATTGTAAGACATTTCCAGGGGCAGATGTGGATTCTGACCACAATCTATTGGCTATGAACTGCAGATTGAAACTGAAGAAACTGCAAAAAGGTGGGAATCTAAGGAGATGGGACCTGGATAAACTGAAAGAACCAGAGGTTGTAGAGAGTTTCAGGGAGAGCATAAGGGAACAATTGACAGGAATGGGGGAAAGAAATACAGTAGAAGAAGAATGGGTAGCTCTGAGAGATGAAGTAGTGAAGGCAGCAGACGATCAAGTAGGTAAAAAGGCGAGGGCTAATAGAAATCCTTGGGTAACAGAAGAAATATTGAATTTAATTGATGAAAGGAGAAAATATAAAAATGCAGTAAATGAAGCAGGCAAAAAGGAATACAAACGTCTCAAAAATGAGATCGACAGGAAGTGCAAAATGGCTAAGCAGCGATGGCTAGAGGACAAATGTAAGGATGTAGAGGCTTGTCTCACTAGGGGTAAGAGAGATACTGCCTACAGGAAAATTAAAGAGACCTTTGGAGAGAAGAGAACCACTTCTATGAATATCAAGAGCTCAGATGGCAACCCAGTTCTAAGCAAAGAAGGGAAGGCAGAAAGGTGGAAGGAGTATATAGAGGGTTTATACAAGGGCGATGTACTTGAGGACAATATTATGGAAATGGAAGAAGATGTAGATGAAGACGAAATGGGAGATAAGATACTGCTTGAAGAGTGTGACAGACCACTGAAAGACCTGAGTCGAAACAAGGCCCCGGGAGTAGACAAAATTCCATTAGAACTACTGATGGCCTTGGGAGAGCCAGTCATGACAGAACTCTACCTCGGGGAAGATCAGTTTGAATTCCGTAGAAATGTTGGAACACGTGAGGCAATTCTAACCTTACGACTTATCTTAGAAGAAAGATTAAGAAAAGGCAAACCTACGTTTGTAGCATTTGTAGACTTAGAGAAAGCTTTTGACAATGTTAACTGGAATACTCTCTTTCAAATTCTGAAGGTGGCAGGTATAAAATACAGGGAGCGAAAGGCTATTTACAATTTGTACAGAAATCAGATGGCAGTTAAAAGAGTCGAGGGGCATGAAAGGGAAGCAGTGGTTGGGAAAGGAGTGAGACAGGGTTGTAGCCTCTCCCCGATGTTATTCAATCTGTATATTGAGCAAGCAGTAAAGGAAACAAAAGAAAAATTCAGAGTAGGTATTAAAATTCATGGAGAAGAAGTAAAAACTTTGAGGTTCGCCGATGACATTGTAATTCTGTCAGAGACAGCAAAGGACTTGGAAGAGCAGTTGAACGGAATGGACAGTGTCTTGAAAGGAGGATATAAGATGAACATCAACAAAAGCAAAACGAGGATAATGGAATGTAGTCAAATTAAATCGGGTGATGCTGAGGGAATTAGATTAGGAAATGAGACACTTAAAGTAGTAAAGGAGTTTTGCTATTTAGGGAGTAAAATAACTAATGATGGTCGAAGTAGAGAGGAGACTGGCAATGGCAAGGAAAACGTTTCTGAAGAAGAGAAATTTGTTAACATCGAATATAGATTTAGGTATCAGGAAGTCATTTCTGAAAGTGTTTGTGTGGAGTGTAGCCATGTATGGAAGTGAAACGTGGACGATAAATAGTTTGGACAAGAAGTGAATAGAAGCTTTCGAAATGTGGTGCTACAGAAGAATGCTGAAGATAAGATGGGTAGATCATGTAACTAATGAGGAGGTATTGAATAGGACTGGGGAGAAGAGAAGTTTGTGGCACAACTTGACTAGAAGAAGGGATCGGTTGGTAGGACATGTTCTGAGGCATCAAGGGATCACCAATTTAGTATTGGAGGGCAGCGTGGAGGGTAAAAATCGTAGAGGGAGACCGAGAGATGAATACACTAAACAGTTTCAGAAGGATGTAGGTTGCAGTAGGTACTGGGAGATGAAGAAGCTTGTACAGGATAGAGTAGCATGGAGAGCTGCATCAAACCAGTATCAGGACTGGAGACCACAACAACAACAACATGTTTTATCTCTATCGCCTGCTAGTTTTGCTCTGGGCTGCAGTTTCACGTAGCTCAATTCTTGTAATGTCCTATATCCTCAACTATGTGACGTACAGAGACATAATTTTCGAAGTACAGCCGGTGGCACATGTGTCTTTTTTGGGTGAGATGTGCTGTAAGTACAGTTAGTAGCAATGAAGTAACACATTAAAACATCACGCATGATGCAACGGTTTTCCATACATCTCTTTATTTATGACGCCACATCTCCTCGAATATGTGCCGTGCAGCGATATAATTTTGCTTTAGACTCAGCGCTATATGCGAATGCCGTCTGTAAAATGTGTGGCGAATACAGTTAGCAGTAAATAAGTAATAAATAAAAATGTCTTGCTTCTTGCGGGAGTTCTACTCCATAACGGCGAAAATATGGCGATTTTCTTCCTTTCATCATTTTGTGGGGTTTGTCAGCGAGGGAAACCTATATGAAACGATGTGTAAAGTCTGTTTCAAGTAACTAAGAGCTCTCATTCTGAAATATTCGATGAATAAACCGTGAGTATGCGCACATTGTAGGCTACACCGCCTTTCCATCAATACCCCCACACCTCTGATAAGTAGTGGTTCTTATCCTGAAACCGGTTCTTTCCTCTCAGTGACATATGTTTACCAAATTTAGTTGAAATCGGTCGAGTGATTCAGCGAGAGAGTGCAACATACACACTTACATTCAAAGATACGATTTTATAAAATCTACCAGAACTATACTGACAAACAAGGTGGTTTTATGGAGCCACTGTGAACACTTGTTCAATAGGAAAGATGTATTTCACAATAGCGAAGATGAACAAGTGCTCATAGTTCTAAAGTTACATACTTTCGAGCCCATGTTTACTGGACATTAATTTCTTGTTTCTGTCTTCACTGCCACCTCTACAATTACGGGAATCACAGAACTTTTACTAGCAAAGTTGTGTTTGCTAGTAGCGAAGATAAACAAGTGATCATACCTGTTAAGGCATACATTCTCGAACTTAAGTTATGAGCCATTTTTTCCTTTTCTCGGCCCTTACCACGAACTCTGAAAGATTGTCGGTGAGGCCTGGTTCTCCTTTATACATCACCAGCACCTTAAGAAGATGGAAACAAGTAGTACATCCAGAGTTACAGATATTATGTTATGGAATCATAAACACCTGTATTCCTGTAGACTATCAATTTATTAAATTTGATAATGATAAGAAACTAAAAGTCACCTGCGAGTAAAAGATTACAGCATGGAAATCTCAGTTAATAAAACTAAGCAACAATCAAGAAGCAACATGGAGTCTTTCAAAAGGTCTGCGAAACCAAAGCTCTACCAGAAGATTGGTAAACAGCACTAATTCACCTAATCCACAAAAAAGGTGGTAAAACTGACCACAACAATTGACCAGAATAAGCATTATAAACAAACTGGGAAGATATGCAGTTAGGAGAGTATGAAGGAGGGTTGAGAAATGGGCTATTCAGTGTAAAACAAATCTCAATCCTCACCATAACAAGGGGTGGTCAGCTTATGCCGACATTTGAAGATGTTGTAACCTCATCATGTACCTTATATCTTAAAAACTGAAAAAAATTGTTTTTAATAATTTCTCTTACTGGATTCTGTAATTGTTATAAATTGTTGAGTAAAACATAAACCTACAATTTAATTCTTATTAGTAGAACTGAGTTTTCGTACTAATTGTCATTTATATTTTCAGTTTCAGGACTCTTTTCACTCATCAATAACATCTCCAAATCAATTCTGCTTTGTAAAAGTCAATGAAAATTAATGAATTATTTGTTTCTATATATTTCTTGCCCCTGCTCATCAAGTACACCCTGTCGGTAGTTCAGACTATGGAAAATGCGTTGGTATTGCTAATATTGGGTTAAATAACAATTCCAGAATCAAGATCCAACATACACCTCAATACCTACAATAACCATTTAAAAGTGGTGCTTTTAAAAAATTTCTGAACGTTTTAATTCTAACAATCTTTGCTGTGAGCATAAAGCACAACCCATGCCCCCTTTGTATTTTGAAAAATTCATCGTTATTGCCAGGGTTTAACCTGAAATTTGTAATCAGATATAGAAGAATGAGAAGCAAAACCATTTGTATAACATTTACATAGCTTACAAAAGCAAATGATTCGATTGACAGGGAAGCATTATTCAACACCTTAAAGTAATTTGGAGATGGTTAAAATCAGTGGTGAATTACAAGAAGCACACTGTCAAATACAAAACCCCTAATTTAATTTTTAGGTGAAACTTCCACAGCTCTTGAGTTAAAACTGGCATAACAAGATAAAGAAAAGGGAATCACAAAATCACAATTGGTGGAAGAGCAAATAATCTGAATATTGACTGTTTAGCTTTTTGAAATGACCTTCCAGTCTTAGCTGAACCTAACAAGGTAAACAATGCAGAAAAATCATCTTGAAGAGTCAGCTTCAAAAGCAGGACTACATACATCTTTTTAAAAACAGAGTATATGAGAGATGTGAAGAAGGAAACCAAAACACTTTATATGGAAACTGCTTAATGGGGAAAAACTTTCATTATCTAGGTGAAATAATTCAATCAAATACTTTGCACAAAGAAACTAACTTAATAAGGGCAACGAAAATGAGGTGGCTTTTCGATTTATAGGGAATATGTGTAACAACATCATTATTTCCATAAATACAGAACTTTGGCAGTACAGCATTTTCAACAATGTCTCTATGCTTGAGAGTATCCTTCGTTATGTTCACAATTTAGTGTAATAGAAAACAAGGAAGAGAAAGTATCAGGAAAATCTTTGGATCAAGATATTACATGGAAAATGGAAATTAAGGCATAACATAAAATATAAGGAAAATATAGAACGAATATTAGACACAGTGAGGAAGAGAAGATTTATATCCCATGGACACCTAAAAAGGCTAGATAATGTATACTAATATATTTTCATATTCCTTTTTTAAATAACGACATTCGCTTTTTAAATTCTGCTGTCTTTTTCTCAAATTTCAAAAGTTACTGTGAATAATTAAAGTCTATGCAAATGTGAAAATACGGTCATGTACTTAGGAACAACTACTCGATTTAAATTTAAAACCGTTCAATCCATAGGATTTTGTCAGTATTCTATTTAAATCATCTGTTACCCAATTACTCTAATACTAAGTAATAAGTACATGAAATCAAATTAAAGAAACATATTACCAAAAACCAATTACCATCTAAATAGATTTTGAAATAAAAGCTATTGGAAAGAAAAAAATACATTTTCAAGACAGGTAAGATAGCTGAGGGATACAAGAAAGTCAGTTTATTTGCAAGTATCACATTTTCCTTGGTAAAAGTCCTCTTCTGTTTCAAGATACGAGATGGTGCACAATTTATAAATATGACTTAATGTCTGCATATAAACAGTCATGAAAATGTTAGTAATTTGCTCACCAGTATATTCTCTGCCTGAGAAATAAAACACACATTTCCAACAGCTCTAACATATATGTAGAACGCAAAGTATTTACAAATGCACTACAAAATAACATCATGTCCAACTGTAGGAAATGGCCAAAACTGCTTATGGCAGTCTCTAGTACTCATTCCTTCAAGTGGTTCTATAATCTGTAGCTAGACTGAGGAACCAACCAAAACCCACCCTGTGTTCCTAGGTACACTGTCATGTGTGTTCAGCTCTCTCCAGTACAATTTGAATTATTAATGACACATTGACAGGCTTTGCATAACAATGATTATGAGTTTGAAATTGAGACAGCTGTCTTGTGTGCTTTCTTGAACTGTGGAGTTGCGATTTCAAAAGAATTTTATTATCTGTCAATTTTGTTTATTTGTATGATTGTTGTACACTTTTATTTTTTGTGGCTTTTGCTTTTCTCTTTAATGGTCGCTTAATGTGAAATTATGGCCACTTTGTCGATAATACGTATTTTCCTTTAGAGTCTTCTTTTCCAAGAGCATCAGGTTTTTGATTTTGTATGTTACTTCAGTTGCACATTGCTGAAACAGTAAATTATGCATTAGGTTTTGCAGTGCACCTGATCCTCATGATATGCCCCACCTTACATTGCCAGGATGTGCTCCATGTATGCATTTTTAAATAAAATGCATGTGTTGAAATCAAATATGAGTGGTTATATTTTAAAGATATAAGTTTAAAGACATCATATATAAATCTCTTTGTACAATTAGAACACATATGGACTATCACACAATTGAGTGTTTATTTACCATTAGAGGCATGTTAGAATTTTTTAATAATTCAAGTAAAACACGGTGAGGGATATCTGTTACAGGTGTGGGGTTCCCAAATCAGATGTGTATCAACTAGTGTTTAGCAACTAACAGCGTGCAATGTACATCCTACCACTGCACTAACAATGCAATGCTATTAATGAGCAAAAATATTATAGATTGAGGAGAATCAAAAGCAATAAACTGATACCTCTGACAAATTTGAGCTATTCCAAGTAATTAGAGAAACTCAGGAAAAATATTCAATAACCAAAACTCATTTTACTTACACAGGTTCCATAATACATGCAGCAATATTTCATAATTGAAGGAATATTAAAATTAGTAATTTAACAGTGAGTTTATCTTATGTAAGAATGAGTACATCTGCAGAGCTACCAAAAACAGCCTGGGATACATATATTGCACTATATGTCGCATCTCTGAAAATGAATTTAGAAGGAATTATGAAAACAGGCAATGTATTATACATCAATATACATTTTTATCTCCGGTATGCAAAAGAACAAGGACCGTTGACCTTTCAACCGCAAAAAAAAAAATACAATGCTGAGCAAATATTAACTTGCACTTTGCGTCAGTCAGCATAATGACTCAAAGAACTCATTAGTTTACCTCTTCAATGTCCCTTAATACCTTGACAATTTGTGTGGAAAAGCTATCTATAAAACTCATGCCTACAGTTTCTATCAAAGTTATAACATTGTGTAGAATTTATTTAGCTTTTTATGTGAGTTTGAGCCCATTATACTTGTTGGGCTGTAATAAGACTTCATATATGGTATGGTATGAATATGTGCTGATATGATGTTTGTATTGTGAGTGAAATGCAAATGAAACTTACGATATTCAGTTAATTTCATATTTTCCCATCTAGAATTTGGTTCTCTTATGTGTTATTTCTGTGGAATGGAAAATGTATAGTACTATTACATAAATTATGGATGTGCCAGTATTACTGAAAAAATCTTTAAAACATGAATATGGGGGAAAATTAAGGCAAATAATAAGTGTGTATTTAGGAAAGGCAGTGACTCCTCCTTTAACAACAATTTTAAAGCATTTCGCTTTTGTATGGAGAAATTTTCCAGGAGGTGATACAATGATGTATAAGGACTCGGTTGTGCAAGTGAACTATGTATATGTTAAACACCCTGATAATACACTGATATGAGGCCAGAGCTTTCTGGGATTGTGGTGACTGTGTTTAGTAATCATGGTTCTGTTTAGTTAGAGGATAACGACAAGTGAAACGTGTAATAAATTAGAAAGAATTAAAGCTGACCGAGAGACTGCAACATGATTAAATAGTGGCTTAAGAAGAATTATTGGTTTCTCGTAAGTGTTCTGTCATTACTATTAATGCAACTAAAGACACTTTAACGATTAGGAACAAAAAATTTTAGATAGTCACATAGATAAAATAGTATATTAATCAGGATAGATGCGAATTTTGCGCTCTCTGCAATATGTTACAGCTTGAATTCATTAGAAGAGTAATGTGACAGTGGAGATCAGAAATAAATGTATTTGACAGACTATAGTTGCCTATAAATAAGTATTTTCGATTAATCATGAAAGATGAAAATACCATTTGCTCATCTCTATGTCTACAAATATTCTACTAAAGCCGCTTCTTAGTGTGTGGAGGAGGATACTTTGTACTCTTCATATTTCACTGGTGCAGAGAAAGTGTAAAATGACAATTGGTATGGCGCTACAATCGACTTAAACATAGTTGTTTTTCTCATTGAAAACTGTGGTGACAGTATAAGTATTTTATAGTCTTCCTCAAATACCGATTATTTAAATTTATCCAATGAATTTTATTCAAACGATTCCCATTAAAGTTCTTGGAATATCTCTGTTACACTTTTGTAAGGGCCATATCGACGTATTAAGACCTTAGCAGCACCTCTCTAAAGACGGTATATGTCTTTTGTCATGGCTACTTGATAAAGACATTGTGTGTTGTTCCAACACTGATCAAACTAGCAACATTTAAACCACTTTTTTCCCTGATACCATGCATTTTTCGGTAACATTTCCAACGAATATAAATCTCCCATTAACAATTCTTACTTTAGCTTTCTTGTGTACATTAAATTTCATATTGATTTTCAGTATCTCACATTATGTTAAGCAATGTATTATGCTACAGAGCTTCAGTACCAATCATGTAACTAGATACTATTGCACGGTTTCTCTTTATTTTGGGCATTAGTTTAGAATGAGTTTTCATTGACCACACTCTGAGTTTTCATTGACTACTATTTACATTTTGTTCAAATCTTGCTGCATATCCTTCAAATCATCCAATGTTGACACTTCAGAGTAGGTAATACCATTATCAGTGACTGCTCTGATAGTGATCCTCCTCATACTTGATAACTTGTTTTACGAATACTAGCAACCTTAGTTAGAGAAATGGTGAGCAGAGCTTGGAAACACGAAACTTAACGACAAAGATGTCAAAGAATTCTATGTCTTTTAACAGGCAAAAATGAAACATTCCAAGAAAATCTACACTATTCTAGTGTAGTTTTATGGGACATATTCTTTGACAAATAAAATCAGAAAATAGAAAAGCATTGAGAAGATTATATCAGGCTTTAAGAGAATATCCTTAGTGAAGAAATGAAGATAAATGTCTTCCTGGTCAATAGTAATTTGGTGTACAGAATACGATTCTGAAGAGAGAGAGGGCTTTTCTTTTTTTTTTTTTTTTTTTGATGATGGTATTGGTTGAGATGCAGGACAATTTCAAACAATACAATCAAATGAAAGATCTTCACTGCACTGTTTTTAAAGGGAACACTGTAGCATTTGTCTTATGAGAATGAATCTGGGGAGATGTGTGTTTATGTAGACTTTAATTCAGAAAGAAAATTAAAATATTTATTGAAGTGAAACTATTAAAGAAAGTGTATAAAAGTGTCAAAATGACACTAAAATTAGTAAAGGCTTATGTGTATCAACTTAGCATAACATCACAAGCAGGAGGAGATCTTCAAGAATCTGTAAATGAAGTGAACATAGATTTGCATGAATCAGCTCATCGACAAAAACTGTCACAGAACCAATATGTTTGACATAAACAAAAATAGAGTAAAATAGTTAAGAATGTTAAGGAGTATTGTCAGTATGTTGCAGTGAATAGATTAAAATGAATTATCCTGTTATAAATTAAAGATACAAACAATTTAAACCACAAAAGAAACAGCAGCTATAATAGCAGCAATCTTAATAGCATACACAACAAAATGTCTGGTTGAAAAGGAAAATAATGATAGTGTTGTTTTGTATGACACATTTATGACCATATCAAAAGGGTGCTAACGATGATGTCTATATTTTAAGACTGATAAAATTGTAATTGGCTTAAGTAAAGCTGAGTCTCATAAAACATTTACAAGACGTTCTGCAGGGTTCATAACTGCCCAGGAAAATACAGTTAATTCAGATTTCTACATATCTACAAGGACCTGTAGGAAGATACATGAACAATAGTAACAATGAAATTATTTAAAGCTAGACAAATAAAACAAGAATTAGACGTTTTTGTAGTCTCAAAAAGGGCATAAAACATGAACAAATAATTTTTGAAGGCAGGCAAAAAGCGCAAAATTTCGCAAAGATAGAAAAATAATCCTTCACAATAAATCTGAGAATATAATAACTAGTCAGTAATATCTCTACTGTATCTTGGCGTTAAAGTATTTACAGATTTCATTTATTAAACGTTAGAACTAACCTATGTAGATGAAAGTGAAGATGAATTCCAGTTAGCCAAATTCTGATCACTACTAATATTCAATTTGAAACATATAGTCCTTCATAAACACCAGAATACAGATGCAAAGTTGAAACAGGTATATTTTGCTCTTCCATATGAGAAACTTGAGGTTCACAAATTTGAATATTTTGTTTCAATCTAAATTTATGAATCAATGCAAAGTACACAGTCATGATCATGAAAGTAAGATTAACATATTAAGGCTCTAAAGAGTGGTACAGGACTAATACAGGGTGACAGTTCCTCTCTAATACTTTTCAGATCTGCTGTACAAAAGTTCTCACACTATAGAATGAAAAGTTATTGCACTTTCTGAAAACCTAGTAACTGGAAAAATGTAGAGAAGCCTATTAACACAAGTAATAGTGAGATAACATTTAAAAATGCCTTAATGAGAAAATAATTTCTATCGATATTAAAATGACTGCATTTCAGTAACAAATATTAAATATCAAAAAGTTGAATTATTTTAAGATACAATCCAAGAAAGTGTTTTAGAAAAGTCTATCTAAAATCTAGCAATTAATTAAGAGAAGCATAAATAATAATCATAAATATGTAACTATATGGTGCGTAGGTAATAATACAACAGTTACATATGTTAAAACAATAATGAAATCCAGAAGATCTCAGTTCAGTCAAGTGCTTGGTAATTAATTGAATATTTGTAAATAACAAAAGTTTATGAAAATGGTTTTAACGAAAATTATTAAATGAAACATTATACAAAATACATGGAATACGATTGGGGGTCATTTTGGGCACTTACATAGAAGATAAAACAACAGGGTAATTAAACAATTCGTTTGGTACTTTTGAGAAGACAAAGGAACACCATGCTGGATCAGATTGATTGAAAAACGACTGGAAGTATATAATATAAATAAAATGTAAAGAATAAAACTATTAATGCTGGGAAGATTCCTTGTTTGAAACACAGTCATCAGAAGTGAGGTAATGTTAGGGAAAAAGGAAAGATACTTGGTGGAAAGAAAAAAAAACATTATTGATCTTGAAGATTGCTCTTAGTAAGGAGAGGTGTTAAGTTGTCAATAGAAATTATGGAAGAAAAAACAGTAGTGTTACAACTCAATACCTAAAAATAATGGTCTATGAAAGATATTGTCTAAAACGATAATAGTAAAAAGGAATCGAAACTGACTGAAAGCACTTAATTTGCTGGAGCAGAAAAGAAACTCTCCAGCTGTCAACTAAAGGTGAAGTTAGAAATTCTTACTTTCCTTTTATTAAATATTGCCATTACAATAGGCTAGTGTTAATACAGTTGCTGTAAAATCTGCGCTGGCAGTGCTAGAAATCATTATAAGCTGGTCAATTGCTTAGGGACATACATAAGTTAACAACAACTTAAAATTCACACTAGAAATTAAAGATCGATCGGCCATGTTACTCTCAGACAATGTCAGTCGTCACAGATAGGAAAGAGAAAATTTTAATATTATGTTAGGAAATTACAGGAGCATCCATGGTAAGATCCCACAGTTAGTATAGCTTATTAAAGCTTCTAACGTCCAGATAACAATGAGAACTCGACACTGCCAACAAGACTGCATAATACCAAATGATATGCAAAAAACCAATAGAACACTGGGAAATAAAATTATGAAAACATAAATAAAATATTATTGGATAATAGCTACCGCCACAATGGTATTTCGAAGTAAGACTTGGGCAAATACTAAACCGCGGAAAAGTATAATCCACGTGTCAGAAATTAAATTCCTAGGTTGAGTGAAAGGCTACATAAGATTACACACACCAAGAAAGGTAGGCATAAGAGAAGACCTTGGGTTGTGCTACAAAAGGGAAGATCAAGGCCAATCGACAAACCTAGCTACAACTTCTGCAAAGGCTGCCACATTCGAGACTACCAAAACACGCCATATACTTTAGCTCCTTAGGTAAGCGATCCTTAGAAAGACCAAGAAAAAGCTGGGTGGGCACTTCAAAGACGGAATACGTCTGTAGCCTAGATGACGACGAAAGCAGACTTATTAGAAACAGAAAGTTGGTTGAAGCCGAAAGTGAGTAGCTACGAAATCCCAAATTCAGATTGGAGTATTTCTCGTAAGGGCACGGTAGAAGCCAGTGGCGGCAGCGTCTGAATTTCAGAATAGAATTCGCTGGCATCTAATGAGTTTATATTCGATTCCAAATGTGAAATAACCCGAGTGAAGTTAATCATCAAAACTACCGTTATTCGTTTCAAGGAACGCTATATAGAAAACCGGTGTTCAAAGCTGACTGTACAATGATCCTGCTGCACCAACGTGAATTTCGCGTAAGGATCGTGAACATTAGATGAGAGAAATCAAGGCTCGCACGGAGGCAGACAGACAGTCACTTTTCCCTTCATCTATTTGTGAGTGGAACAGGAATGGAAATGACTAGTACTCGCACAATGTACTCTCTGCCACTCACCTTACCGTTACTCACGTAATATGTATTTAGATGTGATTGTAGATGTACATCCTAGCGGTGCTGATAATGAAGACAGCAGGCAGAGGTATTAAATTTCTCGTTTAAACATGTAATCACCCATGATGATAATACCGTCCCGGTACTTGATCGCCGCACATTCACAGGTAGTAGAAATTTGTATTAGCACCCTTGGCACTGAAAAAAATATGAGTACTTAAAGTGAACACGGCATCAAAATCTAACTGAATACCAGTTCATGTGGCAGCGAATACATGGCAGTCAAAATCTCCTGTAGCTCCTATCTTCTGAGGCTATGAATCTCAGCGAATAAACACGTGTGTTTGGAAGCGAACACAAATCGCTTATCCAGAAAAAAAGACCGGATGCACAGGATTACATAGGAATACTGATGATGCCTACCTTCTGCAAGATCGCGGAGCCTGTAAACACTATGACGTTAGTGTAGGACACGTAGCTTCGGGTCCACGAAAAACTACTTGTGTGAAAAGCAGCTTATTTTGTTCATGCACGACCTCTCGTAAATAATAGATGCAAGTGGACGGGTATACCCGTCTTGGAATTCTGAACAGCGCTCAGCACTGTATCCCACTGAGGACAAACAAACAGGATACGATTATACAGAGTATGTTCGTATATGTGACTGATCGAGGAATACTTTTCGAATAGAGCGCTGCACGTTATGTTGAGCGGCTAACATTCCATACAACCGAAAGCAACTGAAGAGGTGTGATCCTACCTCTAGAAAAAATAGCGTTTTCTGTGTACCTAAACGATTCATCAGACACTATGAGTAGCACTAACACATTGTTCGCTGGTGATGCTGTTGTGTGCAGAAGAGTACCGTCGTTGAACTATCGTAATGAACTGCTGGAAGATTTAGACGAAATTTCCACTCTGTGCAATGAATGGTATCTCTCTTCCACTGTGGATAAGTTTAACACAGTGACTATAACGAGAGAAAGAAAAATATACTAACTGACTAAAAGACCAGCGATGAACATCTTGAGCACGTCACTTAATGTAAGTATTTAGGGGTAAAATTAAGACGCGACACAACATGGGACAATCACATAATGCCATTATTAGGATATCTAATGCAAGAAGTAAGATTGTTACTGGGAAAATGCAACACATCTGTATAGGAAATCTCTTTCAAGAAGCCAGTGCATCTACTCTGTTGTTAATGTGATTAGTGTCCTTACCAAGCAGACACGACAGCAGAGATTGAAGAGGTTAGGTGTTAGGACAGTAAAATTTCGTTATAGCCCACACGAAAGTGTAACAGAAATGCTCAGCGAATTTAAACAGGAATGACTGGATGAATAGCACAGTAGTGCTTGGGAAATCCGTTTTGTAAATTTAAACAATACGATCGGGAGAGCAGTGTGCTGGCCCCTGTGTATATCGCATCCGAATGACACCGATACGGTGGTCGGTGACCTTTATGCAATGATTTGCTCCTGTTGGGGGAGATAAGTTTCTTTTATTCTTATTCGAAGAACACTGTATGACCTTTATACTTCCACCATCGTGTATCTTACTAAAAGTTTACCAAAATATATGACGGGTTAATGCACACATCTTCCTCAGTCCGCGAATAGAATATCAAAAAATATTGGTAGAATGTACACTCGGTATCCACTCTACTTACGGAGACTATGTGAAGATTTGAAGTAGTGGAAAAGTTTCGATGGAGCTCATGAATGTTCAGCGAACCAGGTAAGTATAAACATGGCTGTTGTCTGGGAAGACAGAAATTTCCACTGCACTTTCGTCATGAAAACGTGGAACAGGGAGTAACACTCATAAAACTGAAATAAACATTGTGGATCATGATCACTGAAACTTGAATGAGTTGGACAAATCATTGTTTGAAGAACAGCCTCAAAAATCACAAAAGAACTCAGGTCTTAAATAAAATCTCCACAGATTAAAACTGTGTGCTGGCCCGAGACTCGAACTCGGGACCTTTCTTTCAAGAGTGCTAGTTCTGCAAGGTTCGCAGGAGAGCTTCTGTACAGTTTGGAAGGTAGGAGACGAGGTACTGGTAGAAGTAAAGCTGTGAGGACGGGGCGTGAGTCGTGCTTGGGTAGCTCAATTGGTAGAGCACTTGCCCGTGAAAGGAAAAGGTCCCGAGTTCGAGTCTCAGTCCGGCACACAGTTTTAATCTGCCAGGAAGTTTCATATCAGCACACACTCCGCTGCAGAGTGAAAATCTCATTCTCGAAAATCTCCACACATAACAAGTTTTACTCCTTATCAGGCATTTGGCACACTCAGAAGCTTGAGCAGAGAGTCCATATAGCCTGTGGCTCTATTAAGTTACAGCTTGGACCCTTCGAAAGAGTGAGAAAATATATCTTGCAACATATGAGCGCTTATATTGCACCCAATATATATATATATATACATACACACACACACACACACACACACACACACACACACACACACACATATATATATATATATATATATATATATATATATCCAGACAGCTGACATCGAGAGCTATGTAGCCCTGAATCGAATCCTCGTTGTGGATTGAGCCCTGGTGAGCTCACCTGGTTGGATGTAGCTTTAAAGCGGTTTTCCGCACACAGCTTGCTAAATGCCGTACGGTAGCCACTTCCCCCTAAGTCACACCCTCCGCAAACACTTATAAAACTTTATCACCTTAGACCACAAGATCTACAGACTGAAGCTGTCACAGATTTCGTTATTTGGAAAGTGGTGGCGTCAGGAGGTGCATTTTGGCATGAAATTACACTACCACTGCCAAAACCAGTGTCTTACATTGCGGATTCCATAGGGAACTGGGAGAAGGCAAGAATGAGAATCGTGTAATGCACTCTGCAACAAATAATTCCTTTGTTGCAGACTCATATTTTATTTACACAAATGATATGAATATATCGTTCCTTATCTGCGCAGCATTCACATCCTGAAGTCGTTCCCTTACTTAGTTTACGCTGAATAGTTTTGTTCCTACCGTTCTAGTTACTTAAGCACTCATCTCTGTACTTCATTCAGTGAAGCGAACAAGTTTACAAGTGTACATACCTTGAGAGACGTCTTGGTGCCAAAGAGCTTGCCGCACTCTTCACATTTATGTTTTCTCTGCGGATCAACGGCGGTCTCGGCGGCTGAGACCGGGTTTGCCACCAGGTCTTGAGGTTTCCGTGATGACTCTGGTGGGTCTGGCGGCTGCTGTCGAAGGGGACACGGAGGCTGCGACTGCGGAGGCTGAGGTGGCTGCAGTTCCTGGAAGAGTGCTGGCTGATGTGAGGGCATCACTGGAGGTGGTAGGGCCGCTGGGGGCGGCGGAGGTGGTAGCAGAGTCTGAGCATGCGGATGGATCTGCTGGGGGGTTACGCCGAGAGGTGCAGTTGTTGTTGGTGGAGGTGGTGGTGGTGGTGGTGCTGGTGCTGTTGCTGGAGGAGGAGGAAGAGGAGGAGGAGGAGGATGAGGAGGCGGTGGAGGCGGCTGGTAGACCCACAGACGATGCTGCAGATGCTGCGGTGACGTCCCGGCCGTCAGACTGCTGCTGTTGTTGTTGGTGTCTGGCCGCGCCTTCTTGTCTGGGGGTCCCCCACCCAGCAGCCGCTTCAGGCGGGGGCTGTCTTCCTCCGCATGGACGGCTTGGCGCGTAGTCGGCGCCCCGGGGCCGTCTAGATGCTGTGGACGGAAGACAACCACGAGTGTAGCAGCGCACGTACTGGACTCAATACAGTACTTGTGAACAGGCGGTATTGGGAGCGCAGTTGGAACCCACGAACGAGAGCCGGAAGCTGAGACTGATTAGTTATAAAATAAAAGGTTTTGAACTAACTTCGGGAATTTAATTGATATTCGGCATCCACGAGAGTATATTGCGTCATGGTAACAAGGTGTAGATTATCTATAATACAGAAACACTTCACATTTTGTAAGTAGGCTGTTTAGGTTTTTATGTTGGTAACGCCATGTAGTGCTCTATATGAAAATCACAGACTGTGCTGTGTGAAGGCTGTGGTTGGTTTGCATTGTTGGAGTATATGCTATTGTAGTGTTGGGCAGTTGGCTGTTAACAGCGCGTAGCGTTGCGCAGTTGGAGGTGAGCCGCCAGCATTGGTGGATGTTGGTAGAGAAATGGTGGAGTTTTGAGAGCGAATGATCTGGACGTGTGACCATCAGAGACAGTAAATTTGTATGACTGGATGTCATGAACTGCTATATACATTATGACTTTTGAACACTATTAAGGTAAATACATTGCTTGTTATCTATCAAAATCTTTCATTCGCTAACTATGCCTATCAGCAGTTAGTGCCTTCAGTAGTTTGAATCTTTTATTTAGCTGGCAGTAGTGGCGCTCGCTGTATTGCAGTAGTTCGAGTAACGAAGATTTTTGTGAGTTAAGTGATTTGTGAAAGGTATAAGTTAATGTTAGTCAGGGCCATTCTTTTGTAGGGATTTTTGAAAGTCAGACTGCGTTGCGCTAAAAATATTGTGTCAGTTTAGTGTTGATCAGAACAGGTAAAGAGAGAAATGTCTGAGTACGTTCAGTTCTGCCCAGCTGTTTGAAAATCAATTAATGTAAGAGGTTTATCAGCACAGTAATTCATTAATTTTTCTATGGGGATGTTTCAATTTCACATTAATAACAACTCATTCAGAAACTGCTTACTTTAGACAGGAAACTAAGTGGTCTGTAGTCCTGGAACAGTTTTTACAGTAGTCTGTTGTGTGCCTTTGGCCTCCGGATTTGGAATGGAGAACATATAAAATAGTTAATAATCTTGATCGATCTGTGCTTCCACAGCTGGATAATGTGGTCGTACTCAAAAATCTTAGCAGTAGCCCAAACTCTTTTAAGTCTAAACTGAAGAGTTTCCTCATGGCTCACTCCTTCTATTCTGTCGAGGAGCTCCTGGAAGAGCTAAAAAATTAAGCAAATTCCAGTGTTACATTGTTGATTTTCTTCATTTAAACTTACGACTTGTCACCTGAATATGTTTTTTTATATTTCATTTTATCTGTTCCTAATATAGTGTTATAATTTCATGTATTGACTCGTTCCATGACCATGGAGACTTCTCCTTAATTTGGTCCCACGGAACAATAAATAAATAAATAAAATAAATAAAAAAAGTACGAAAGATGTCGCTATATGTGCGATTATTACGTCACAACTGTTTTTGTTAAAACTGACATCTTACGGTGACCAGCACTTTAATTAGAACAGATCATGCTAAAATCTATTAAAAGACACAAATAATGTGTGTTATACATGGAAAATTCACCAACAGTTACGAAAATAATACGAAGTCTTCCGGTGCCGTGATTCAAAAAATGTCTGATCAGTAAACCTAACGCTGATGGCACAGCTGGAACATGACGAACACACTGATTCACTTAACGCACCTAGCATGTGCCTTTAACATCTGTATCTAAATCTACATCTACATCTACAAGGTAACTCTGCAGTTCACACTTAAAGTGACTGGAAGAGGGTTATTTGAAACACCTTCGGTCTATTTTTCTACGGTTAAGCTCTGTACGTGCACTGATTCCTCTTATTTTATTGTGATAATCATTTCTTTTTCTACACATTTGGAAATAATAAAAAGTTTTCACATTCATAGGACGAAGCTGGTGACCGGAAATTCGTGAAAAAGTTTCGTCGTAACGAAAAATTCGTTTGTTTTAATGATGGTCATCCCAACTCGCATTTAGTAGTGGCATTGTCTCCCTTATTTCGTGATAATACAAAAGGAGCTGCCTTTCTATGAACTTCTTTAGACCTCCCAGTCAATTCTATCTGGTAAGGATAACGAACAACCTAGCAGCACTCCAGCGTAGTAAACCTGTTGCATCTTGTAACCGTTGTGCCAATAAAAAGTAGTCTTTGGTTTGCCTTTACCACAACATTATCCATGTTGTCATTGCCATTTAAGTTGATCGTAATTGTAATTCCAATGTATTTAGTCACATTGACAGCATTTAAATTTGTGTTATTTATCGTGTAATCGAAATTTAACGTATTTCTTTCACACTCACGTGGATGACCTCACAGAGACAAGTGCCACTTTTCGCACCATTCAGATACAGTGGCTAAGTAATTTTGCAATTGATTTTTCTCTTGTGATGATTTTATAGGACGGTAATTGACAGCATCATCTGCAAACATTCTAGGAGAGCTGCTCAGATTATCTCCAAAATAGTTTATGTTGAGTAGGAGTAGCAGAGGGCCTATAACACTTTGTAGGGGAACGCTGGATATCACTTCTATTTTACTTGACGACTTACCGCCAATTACTAAAAACTGCTACCTTTCTAAGAGGAAATGTCCCAAAGCTGAAACAATACTCCATAGGCACGAAATTTGATTAGAAGAAGCTTGGAAAAACTGTGTCAAAAGTCTTCTGGAAATCTAATAATACAGAACCAATTTCAGATCACCTGTCAATACAACAGACAACTACGTACAAATAATGACCTAGGTGTGCTTCAGATTATCGATATATTCTTAATATGTGCTGAGAGTGTTTAAGTAGACTATTACCTTCGAGGTAATTCATGAAGTTCGAACACAGTGCATATTTCGATGTCCTATTGCAAATCGACGTTAGTGAAACGGGTTTGTAATTCAGCGGGCCATTGCTATTTCCCTTCTTGGTTTCGTGCAGTGAAGGTATTGGTTGTGTCTTAACGCTGGTGTACCTTCCACACAACCAGAACCTCTTAGATTTTTCTGTCATATTTCGAGATTGTGGTATCTATTGAAAGCATCTCGCGTTGGACTCTGTGCTAATTTTGGAGCGTCAGTAAAACACTGCCAGTCTTTTAAGTTTCGCATGGTTTTTTCGTTGCTTCTGCAACAGTCCCCTGACCTCTTTTGTGTACCATGGGGGATCAGTACAATCGTTTATTAATGTCTTTGACTTTAAGCCATATATCTTCTCCACTTACATAATTAGTTGGGAAGGAGTGGAGGCTATCTCTCAGCAAAGAGTCACGCGAATTTTTAGCTGCTCTTTTTAAATACATATACTTTGCGTTTACTTTCGGTAGATTTAGATGTTGCAGTGGTCAGTCTTTCTACAATTACCTTTTAGCGCTTGATCTCGCGATTAAGTATTTTTTGAATTATTACGCGGATGCACTTAGTGAGTATTAGCTACAAACACTGTTGGAAGATTTACTGTTAAAAACAGTCTTGATCACAATTTATTTAGTACGGTGACCGGTTTCGACCACTACTTTTGTCATCTTCAGACCAATGAGTAAGAACCTCCTTCTGCTAGTTCTAGAAGGAGGTTCTTACTCATTGGTCTGAAGATGACCACAGCAGTGGTCTAAACCGGTCACGGTACTAAATAAATTGTGATCAAGACTGTTTTTAATAGTAAATGTTTGTAACATATTGCTCACTGTCACTCCCATAATGTATTCAAAAGTAATTACTGTTGGAAGAGATTTCGGTGTGTTACTTATCACATACCATTTGCATCTTGTAATAGCTCTTAGCCTTAAATCGGCTAACTTCCGGGTAGCCAGAGATGTTCATTTCTAACATAATCGAATGTGGTGTAATAAATGAACGTATAAAGACACCTGTGGAGGTTTTTATGGACAAATATACTGTCGAATTAGGTTCAATATGGGAACTAAAGTCCACTCTCTTGCTGAAGTTCAGTGTCACAAAAAAATGGTTCAAATGGCTCTGAGCACTATGGGACTCAACTGCTGTGGTCATAAGTCCCCTAGAACTTAGAACTACTTAAACCTAACTAACCTAAGGACAGCACACAACACCCAGCCATCACGAGGCAGAGAAAATCCCTGACCCCGCCGGGAATCGAACCCGGGAACCCGGGCGTGGGAAGCGAGAACGCTACCGCACGACCACGAGATGCGGGCTCAGTGTCACATTTAACGTTATTTCAGAAAGGAAGAAACTGTCTATGGAAGTGGAATCTTGCAACGGTATGTACATTTTTTTATATCTGTAATATGTCCCATATAACGGATAGTAAAGTCCACTGATATTGGGGCTGCCTTAACATGAGAGACGTTACTAATCTACAGTAGCCTGTCAGTACAAAGCTTGTCATTTAACAGTCCAGTGCAGTCTGTAACGTGCTGCGTCGATTCGGAAAGTTTACCGGAGATCAAAGGAGTTTGGTCTGTTCGTTTCGCTGTCAATCTAGTTTACGTCTTAGAATCTAATCCTCCAATAGTATTGAGAACCATTAAGCTCTCACATTCTTAGTAATTATCCGGAGATTATCCTATTATATAAAAGGCCAGCTAAAGAAAACTCCCATCTTTTTCTTTTTTTCCCACCGTGCCGTCCCAACACTACAGACTGTCGCTACACCAGGAGATGGTTATTTATTATATCTGTCGTGCTAATACACCGCATCAGATTACGATTATTTTTGACGATCTTCACATACTTCACCGATAACTGCTATTCAATGCACTCCCAAGCAGCGTGCTAAAACGAAGTAAAATCAAACTCGGGTGTGAGGTCAAACACAAGTTCTGCTGGATAATAATAGAGGACGGATCGGGCATGGTCTTCCATCACGTAATATCCTGGTACTGTAAGATTCACAAAGCTTACTTCATCTACCTGCACAGTGAAAAAGTGAATGCTGGTCACGTACCGTAACTGCGTCACGTTACATATACAGTTAGAATACGTGCAAGTAATTTAAATAACGATGTTCTATACAAGGCAGACTGATTATCAAAAATATATCGTTGCGTTACTACAGTCCCATAGGCAGCATTTGCGTCGATGTATATAATATTATGAAAACGGATATACGTGCAGTATATCGGTGTTTAGGCGTGTGTGTATGTCCCACATTTCCTCCTAAATCACAAGACCAATTTCATAAAACTTGGTGCGCATATTACTTACCGTCCGAAAAGAATTGCTGTAAGGATAAGACCCACCTAACTATCAAAAGCGTAGAAGTTTAGTGACTCTCACCGAATTTTAAATATAATTTCAAACCTTTATGAAACTTCTTCTGTGTGACAACTCCTGAAAAATGAGGAAAAGAAAAAAAGTTTATCGCTTACTAAATTTTTGCCGTTCTTATAGCACAAGTACCGCATGAAGCATGTTTAACTTGATGACTTCTTTATTGATTGTTGTTGTTGTTGTGGTCTTCAGTCCTGTAACTGGTTTGATGCAGCTCTCCATGCTACTCTATCCTCTGCAACCTTCTTCATCTCCCAGTACCTACTGCAGCCTACATCCTTTTGAATCTGCTTAGTGTATTCATGTCTTGGTCTCCATCTACGATTTTTACCCTCCATGCTGCCCTCCAATACTAAATTGGTGATCCCTTGATGTCTCAGAACATGTCCTACCAACTGATCCCCTCTTCTAGTCAAGTTGTGCCACAAGCTCCGCTTCTCTCCAATTCCATTCAATACCTCCTCATTAGTTATGTGATCTACCCATCTAATCTTCAGCATTCTTCTGTAGCACCACATTTCGAAAGCTTCTATTCTCTTCTTGTCTAAACTATTTATCGTCCTCGTTTCACTTCCATACATGGCCACACTCCATACAAATACTTTCAGAAACGACTTCCTGACATTTAAATCTATATTCGATGTTAACAAATTTTTCTTCTTCAGAAACGCTTTCCTTGCTATTGCCAGTCTACATTTTATATCCTCTCTACTTCGACCATCATCAGTTATTTTGCTCCCCAAATAGCAAAACTCTTTTACTACTTTAAGTATTTAATAAAAATTTTGCAGGCAGTCTGCATGTATAACGCTGAATGTACTTACAAAAATGTGTTATTGTAGAAAACATAGTTCAGGAGATATGACGTCATAAGCACTGACATTCTTGAATATGGAACAGCAGGGTGAAATTCACTAGGATGCATGTGAAACATGTGTACTAATACATGTCAAATATGTTAAATAGACGTGTTGTATATTTCACATATTCGTACGTGCGAAAAACCACGAGTAGAAGCTCATCCTGAGCCCTGGAACGATCTCAATCAAATTTGGTACATATTTTACTTATTATTTGCAAAGAAATACTGTGAGGGTAAGAACTAATAGCTAGCGGTTGGAGTCGTTGTGATAACACTAAGAGAGAGAGAGAGAGAGAGAGAGAGAGCGAGAGAAGGAAGAGATGGACAGAGAGATTTCAGGCGTACCCGAAGGTAGTGTTATAGGCCCTTTGCTATATCTTGGGTTGTTTGCGGATGACGCAGTCGCTTATCGACAAGTAAAGTTATCAGAAGATCAAAACAAATTTCAAAACGATTTGGAAAAGTTGTCTGTCTGGGGCAAAAGTTGGCAATTGACCCTAAACGACGAAAAGTGTGAGGTCACCCACATGAGTGCTAAAAGAAATTCGTTACACTTGCGTTACACGATAAATTAGTCAAATCCAAGGGCCGTAAATTCAACTAAATACCTGGGAATTACAATTACTAACAACGTAAATTGGAAGGAACGCATAGAAAAAGTTGGGGGGAAGGGTAACCAAAGACTGCATTTTATTGGCACTGTATACAGAAAATGTATCTACTAAAGACACTGCCTACACTACGCTTATTCGTCCTGTTTTAGAGAGCTGTTGCGTGTTGTGTTATTCTTGCCAGATAAGACCGACGGAGTACGCCGAGAAAGTTCAAAGAAGGGCAGCACGTTTTGTATTATCGCGAAATAGGGGAGAGATTGTCACTAAAATGATACAGGATTTGGGGTCAATATCGTTAAAACAAAAGGCCTGTTTAGTTGCGGCGAAATCTTCTCATGAAATTTTAATCACCAACTTCTCCTCGGGATGGGAAAATACACTACTGGCCATTAAAATTGCTACACCACGAAGATTACGTGCTACAGACGCGAAATTTAACCGACAGGAAGAAGATGCTGTGATATGAAAATGATTAGCTTTTCAGAGCATTCATACAAGGTTGGCGCCGGTGGCGACACCTACAACGTGCTGACATTAGGAAAGTTTTCAACCGATTTCTCATGCACAAACAGCAGTTGATCGGCGTTGCCTGGTGAAACGTTGTTGTGATGCCTGGTGCAAGGAGGAGAATGCGTACCATCACGTTTCCGACTTTGATAAAGGTCGGATTTTAGCCTATCGCGATTGCGGTTTATCGTATCGCGACATTGCTGCTCGCGTTGGTCGAGATCTAATGACTGTTAGCAGAATATGGAATCGGTGGGTTCAGGAAGGTAATACGGAACGCCGTGCAGGATCCCAACGGCCTCGTGTTACTAGCAGTCGAGATGACAGGCATCTTATCTGCATGGATGTAACGGATCGTGCAGCCACGTCTCGATCCCCGAGTCAACAGATGGGGACGTTTGCAAGACAAAACCATCTGCACTAACAGTTCGACAACGTTTGCAGCAGCATGGACTATTAGCTCGGAGACCGTGGCTGCGGTTACCCTTGACGCTGCATCACAGACAGGAGCGCCTGCGATGGTTTACTCAACTACGAACCTGGGTGCACGAGTGGCAAAACGTAATTTTTTTCAGATGAATCCAGCTTCTGTTTAAAGCATCATTATGGTCGCATCCATGTTTGGCGACATCGCCGTGAACGCACATTGGAAGCGTGTATTCGTCATCGCCATACTGGCGTATCACCCGGCGTGATGGTATGGGGTGCCATTGGTTACACGTCTCGGTCACCTCTTGTTCGGCACTGACACACTGAATAGTGGACGTTACATTTCAGATGTGCTACGACCCGTGGCTCTACCCTTCATTCGAACCCTGCGAAACCCTACATTTCCGCAGGATAATGCACGACCGCATGTTGCAGGTCGTGTACGGGTCTTTCTGGATACAGGAAATGTTCGACTGCTGCCCTAGCCAGCACATTCTCCAGATCTGTCACCAATTGAAAACGTCTGGTCAATGGTGGCCGAGCAACTGGCTCGTCACATACGCCAGTCACTACTCTTGATGAACTGTGGTATCGTGTTGAAGCTGTATGGGCGGCTGTGCCTGTACACGCCATCCAAGCTCTGTTTGACTCAATAGCCAGGCGTATCAAGGCCGTTATTACGGTCTGAGGTGGTTCTTCTGGGTACTGATTTCTCAGGATCTATGCACCCAAATTGAGTGAAACTGCAATCACATGTCAGTTGTAATATAATATATTTGTCAATTGAATACCCGTTTATCATCTGCATTTCTTCTTGGTGTAGCAATTTTAATGGCCAGTAGTGTATTTTGTTGACGCCGACCTACATAGGGAAAAACGATCACCGTAATAAAATTAGGGAAATCAGAGCTCGCACCTAACGATATGGGTACCCGTTTTCTCCGCGCGCTGTATGAGATTAGAATAATAGAGAATTATTATGAAGGTGGTTTCATGAGCCCTCTGTCGGGCATTTAAATGTGATTGGCAGAGTATCGATGTAGATTTAGATGTAGAGACTGGGAGGAGGAGAGGAACAGTGACAGGGAAGGGGAGCACATGGACAGAGAGAAGGGTAGGAGGAGATGGACAAATAGGGACAGCAGAAGACGGGCAGAGAGTAAAGGCGGAGGGCGTGGAATGAAAACAGGAGAAGGAGATGGACAAAGGGGGAAAGAGCAGATGGACGGAGGGCCGGAGAGCAGACTGACAGAGGGAGAGGAAGGAGTGAATGGAGATATGAGGAGATGGACTGAGGGAGCGGCATGGGAAGATGGCGTAAGAGAAGATTTGTATAAATACATACCCGGACAAGGACGGTACTCAGCTATTTACTATTATAAACGAAAAGTCCGCCTCCATAGATGAATGATCAGCATGGAAAGCTACCACGCGGAGGGCTCAGATTCGATCCCCTGTACTTCCAAGGATTTTCCTCGGTGCTAGGACTGGTACCGGTGCACTTAGCCTCGTGATGCCAACTGCGGAGGTATTCGATAGAGAAGTAGCAGTCCACACGTGGGAAGACGGCAAAACGGCCAGCAGAGCGGCCTGCTGCCATCTGCCCCTCCACAGAACATCCGTATGATGCCGCAAAGCAGGCGACCTTCGACAGCCCTCTGGTCATCCAGTCGTGGGCGAGGAGCTCGCTTGCTTCTAATTGTAAATGAAGCGAATTAATGGTTTGCCTGTTACCAGTAACAAGATTATCTGGGTCTGACCACGGTTGGTGTGGGCCAACCGGAACTGGGCAGGCAGACTTCGATGACAGAGCTGTATTGTAGTTACGGGGCGATGGCCAGGCTGCCGCCGGTGCGTAGGGAGGCGCGCTGCAGACGACTGACTGGATGTCCGAGAACGGCCGGAAGGCGTGCCGGAGCCTGTCGGTGGTATCTCCCGCAGATTCGGCGAGCGGTGGATACGCCTTTGGAAGTTGCCGGCGCAGAGACGACTGACGCCCAGCCAGTGTCTGCGTTACTGTCTCGGCAGGCGTCCACTTTCGTGTATTAACGACAAGTGTGCCTCCGTGGCAACCTCTTTGCATTCTTCAGAGCTCTCTCCCTAGGCATAACCACATACCGATTTTGTTAGCACACTTTCTTCTTCTGGCCAATCAAATTATTGTCTATCAGTGTCGTTAAACATTTTGTACCGCCCACAAAACTCACGAGAAGAAAGGGACCCAATACTCAGACTTCACTGCTGTTGAAATTCCTTCACAGGCCAATACATTTCGCCATTTAGCAACAGAAGCCCTGTCTCCTGTCAAGTCACGTGCTGATGTCTCCTTTCATTCCATCTGTAAGCAGGCTGTCTAGGTTTTTATGTTGGTAACGTCACGTAGCGCTTTATATGAAAATCACTGACTGTGCTTGTGCAGTCTGTGGCTGGTTTGCATTGTTGGAATTTGCTATTGTAGTGTTGGGCAGTTGGGTGTTACCAGCGCGTAGCGTTGCGCAGTTGGAGGTGAGCCGCCAGCAGTGGTGGATGTGGAGAGAGAGATGGCGGAGTTTTGAGAGTAGATGATCTGGACGTGTGTCCATCAGAGACAGTAAATTTGTAAGACTGTATGTTATGAACTGATATATATTTATATTATGACTTTGGAACATTATTAAGGTAAATACATTGTTTGTTCTCTATCAAAATCTTTCATTTGCTGACTATGCCTATCAGTAGTTAGTGCCTTCAGTAGTTTGAATCTCAGTAGTGGTGCTCGCTGTATTGCAGTAGTTCGAGTAACGAAGATTTTTGTGAGGTAACTGATTCATGAATGGTGTAGGTTATTGTTACTCAGGGCCATTCTTTTGTACGGATTTTTAAAAGTCAGATTGCGTTGCGCTAAAGATATTATGTCAGTTTAGTGTTGATCAGAATAAGTAAAGAGAGAAATGTCGGAGTACGTTCAGTTCTGCTCAGCTGTTTGAAAACCAAATAACGTACGAGGTTTATCAGCACAGTACTTCATTAATTTTTCTAAGGGGACGTTTCACATCTTTGCTACTTATGTCATGACCGGCGATTGTTCTCACATTTCTAAATGCAGAGGTCTTGCACTGACTTAAAAAAAAAAGAAGAAAAATAATCGTAGTAAGTGTTCCTTTCCCTCGCAAACTGTAAACGTCCTTTAGTCTCCAGCTTGCAAACGTGACCCCGTATCCTATCGACACTTACCGACAGCAGAGAGTCCGCTCACCCGACGCCAAGAATTTTTACTCTCCAGATCCGTAATCGCGACTGTGAGCATGCCTTGGCAGACCCGCCGCCTGTGAACAGACAGGTGTCATGTAGCCGGACGCCTTTGTTCCATCTGATAAGGAAACGATCGTGCACATGTGATATCGAGTGACGGACTGCAGCCACACACGAGCGATTTTCCAGGAAATTTCATCCAGTATTACGAACTCCACTGTGTCGAGAGGGTCTGATATGGCAATTGAGCTGCTATGTTTACCAGCAGTCTACATCTACATCTGTATGTATACTCTGAAAATCACATTTCAGGGCCTGGCAGAGGATTCATCGGACCACCTCACAATAGTTCTCTATCATTCCAATCTCGTACCGCGCGCGGAAATAATGAACACCTATATCTTTCGGGGCGAACTCTGATTTCCCTTATTTTATTACGGTGATCGTTTCTCCCTATGCAGGTCGCCGTCAAAAAATATATTCGCATACCGAGAAGAAGTTGGTCACTGGAATTTTGTGAGAAGATTCCGCCGCAGCGAAAAAGTTTGTTTTAATGATGTCCACCCCAAGTCCTGTATTATTTCAGTGATACTCTCTTCCCTACTTCGAGAAAATACAAAACGTACTGCCCTTCTTTGAACTTTTCCTTCGTCAATCCTGTCTGGTAAGGATCCCACATCGCGCAGCTGTTTTCTAAAAGGGAACGGACAAGCATAGTGTAGGCAGTCTCTTTGGTAGATCTCTTATATTTCCTAACTGTGGTGCCAATAAACCGCAGTCGTAGGTTACTCTTCCCCACAACATTTTCTGCGAGTTACTCCCAATTTGTTTGTAATTGTAACTCCTAGGTATTTGGTTGAATTTAAGGCCCTTAGATTTGAATAATTTATCGTGTAAGCCAAGTTTAAGGGATTTTTGTAGCACTCACATGGATGATGTTACACTTTTCCTTATTCAGGGTAAACTGACAATTTTATGCACCATACAGATATCTTTTCTAAATAGTTTTTCAGTTCGCTTTGATCTTCTGATAACTTTACTAGTCGATAAGCAACAGCGTCATCAACAAAAAATCTAAGACAGCTGTTCAGATAGTCTCCCATATCGTTTATATAGATGAGCAACAGCAAAGGGCCTGCCAGAAATCACTTCTGTTTTACTCGATTACTTTCCGTCAGTTACTAAGAACTGTGAACCCTTTGACAGGAAATTACATATCCAGTCACCTAACTCAGACGAAATTCCAAAAGCACGCAATTTCACTACGAGCCGCTTGTGGGGTACAGTGTCAAAAGCCTTCTGGAAATCTAGAAATACGGAATCAATTTGTAATACCTTGTTAATAGCACTCAACACTTCGAGTAAGTAAATAGCTAGTGGTGTTTCACAAGAACGATATTTTCTAGATCCGCGTTCACTGTGTGTCAATAGACTGCTTTATTCGAGGTAATTCATAATGTTCGAACACAATATATGTTCCAAAATCCTGCTGCATATCGACTTTAAGGATATGGGAGTGTAATTTAATAAATTGGCCCTATTACCTATCTTGAATATCGGTATGACCTGGGCAACTTTCTAGTCTTTGGGTACGGATCTTTCGTAGGGTAAGCGGTTGTATATGATTGTTAAGTATGGAACTATTGTATCAGCATACTCTGAAAGGACCATTACTGGTATACAGTCTGGACCGGAAGGATTGTTTTTGTTAAGTGATTTAAATTGTTTCACTACTCCGTTGTTTCACTACTACGTTATTCATGTTGGCAGCTGTTCTTGATTCGAATTCTCGAATATTTACTTCTTCGCTGAAAGAATGTCGGAAGGCTGTGTTTAGTAACTCTGCTTTGGCAGCAATGTCGTCGATGGTATATCAAATTAGTATCGCTCAAAGAAGGCATTGATTGTATCTTGCCGCCAGCATACTTTGCATACGGCCAGAATCTCTTTGGATTTTCTGCCAGCTGCAGAGACAAAGTTTCGCTTTAGAAACTATTGTAAGCGTCTTTCATTGAAGCCTGCGCTAAATTTCGAGAGACTGTGAAAGATCGCCAATCTTGGAGAGTTTGCGTTCGTCTAAAGTTGGCGTGTTTTTTCGTTGTTTCTGCAAAAGTGTTTCGACCCGTTTTGTGTACCAAGGAGAATCAGCTCCGCTGTTTGTTAATTTATTTGGCATAAATCTCCCAACTGCAGCCGATACTGTTTCTTTGAATCCAAGCCACATCCGGTCTACACTTATACTGGTGATTTGGAAGGAGTGGAGATCGTCTCTCAGGAAGGCGTCAAGTGAATTTTTATCTGCGTTTTTGAATAGGTATCATTTTCGTTTATTTTTGGAGGATTTGGTGGTTGCAATATTCATTCTCGCTATGGCAACATTGTTTTCACTAATCGCAGTATCCGTTCAGATGCTCGCAATCGCAGCTGATTTCCGTATTCCCACGAACACTTGTAAAAATTAATTAATTAAAAATACGGGATTTGCAATTTATGAAACTTGTTTTGAAGCTTATTTTTCCTTGAGAAATCAAGGCTACTTTGATGATTATATTACATTTTTCACTGATGCCAAGTACGTAACGTACCTCTACCTGAATATTAATAAAATTCGTTTTTCGTCTGTTAGTCGTCAATTCTTTTTCGTCATTAGTCCTATTGTTTAATTTCAAGTACACAGTCTCGATGTTTGTATAGAAATTTCGTCAATGGCAGCACTGATAATTACCACAACAGTTATTACAAATCTTGTGATGGATAGTTAGATTATATTAAATGACAAGGGACTTGAGTATAATTGTATAACAGCTTTGCCCTGTACATTTAAAATAAAATTTCCTCTTAATATTATGAGAAGACATCTTTTTCAAAAGCTAAATCTTTAATAATATGTATGGTTGTGTCATAAATAACTCAAAATCGTCAGACTGAGCATTGTGTATAAACACTTGTTACTATTAAGTCCCGAAAATTTCTGCTGCTGAAGCATGATCTTTAAAACGCTAAGCATTGCAAAATCTTAGTTTGGGTCTTGAAATACTACTTAATATAAATGGCGATGCTGGATTTTACCTCTCAGAGTAGTTCGTTGTCTCTGACTGCGTCATTTAACATTGTCATAGCTGAACGAAGCAAAACTGCACAACCACACTTGATAACGAGTCGCGGTCACTTTGCTGCACATCGCTACTACCAGCCAGGCTGCCGTGTTACATAATCGAACCGCATGCGATTCATCAGAATGCCTTGGTTTTCCATGCGATCAGTGACGGATCGATGTGATTTTCCCACTCACGTGCAATCTATGAAGTGATCGGTCGCCCATGCGACGCATGGCTGTGATCTGTCGCTCGTGTGATGGGCCCTTTATATTTGGGAGTGGAAGAGGGCGGAGGCTTGGTTCGATCCCGGGGAACCGAGATCTCTTACTGACGTCCAATGTGTATCGCTGAAATGACGTCTAAAGGAGAATAAACTACTCCACAGACTGAAAACATCAAACGTGTTAAGTGAAGGAAAAAGAAACCTACCAGTCGACATTAGGCGATAGTTTCACATGAACAAGTTCTGCCAGTGGATGTGACACCTGATCATACATACGCTATTCAGACTTCGAAACAACAGATTTTGGTCTAGAAGATTCTTTCATATTCGATACATAGCAAAGTACAACATTACAGTTATATGTAGAGGTCAAGTATTTTGTTCTTTCCTACCTTCAGTTTTCACAACAAGCGCAAGTGCAGAGTGATGATAAATAAATAACGCTTTTTTTTTATTTATTTATTTATTTATTTATTTATTGTTCCGTGGGACCACATTTAGGAGAAGTCTCCATGGTCATGGAACGAGTCAATACATGAAATTATAACACGATTGTAGAAACACATAAAATGAAACAAGTCGTTAGTTTAAATAAAGAAAATCAAGAAATAACACTGGAATTTGCTTAATTTTTTATCTCTTCCAGGAGCTCCTCGACAGAATAGAAGGAGTGAGCCATGAGGAAACTCTTCAGTTTAGACTTAAAAGTGTTTGGGCTACTGCTAAGATTTTTGAGTTCTTGTGGTAGCTTATTGAAAATGGATGCAGCAGAATACTGCACTCCTTTCTGCACAAGAGTCAAGGAAGTGCATTCCACATGCAGATTTGATTTCTGCCTAGTATTAACTGAGTGAAAGCTGCTAACTCTTGGGAATAAGCTAATATTGCTAACAACAAACGACATTAAAGAAAATACATACTGTGAGGGCAATGTCAAAATTCCCAGACTATTGAATAGCGGTCGACAAGAGGTTTTCGAACTTACACCATACATAGCTCGAACAGCCCGTTTTTGAGCCAAAAATACCCTTTTTGAATCAGAAGAATTACCCCAAAAAACAATACCGTATGACATAAGCGTATGAAAATATGCGAAGTATACTACTTTTCGTGTTGAAATGTCACTTATTTCAGATACTGTTCTAATGGTAAATAAAGCGGCATTTAGTTTCTGAACAAGATCCTGAACATGGGCTTTCCACAACAGCTTACTATCTATCCGTACGCCTAGGAACTTGAACTGTTCCGTCTCGCTTATAACATGCCCATTCTGTCTGATTAAAATGTCAGTTCTTGTTGAATTGTGGGTTAGAAACTGTAAAAACTGAGTCTTACTGTGATTTAGCATCAAATTATTTTCCACAAGCCACGAACTTACTTCATGAACTACATTATTTGATAATGTTTCAATGTTACACACAAGATCCTTCACTACCAAGGTGGTGTCATCAGCAAACAGAAATATTTTTGAATCACCTGTAATACTAGAAGGCATATCATTTACATAAATAAGGAACAGCAGTGGCCCCAGCACCGACCCTTGGGGAAAGCCCCATTTAACAGTGCCCCATTGGGACTGAACATCATTACCACTCTCAATATTGCGGAGGATTACCTTCTGCTTTCTGTTCTTAAAGTAGGAGGCGAACCAATTGTAAGCTACTCCCCTTACTCCATAATGTTCCAACTTCTGCAGTAATATTTTGTGGTCAACACAGTCAAAAGCCTTCGTTAAATCAAAGAAAACACCTAACGTTCTCAACCTTTTATTTAATCCGTCCAAAACCTCACAGAGAAAAGAGAATATAGCATTTTCAGTTGTTAAGCCATTTCTAAAACCAAACTGTACATTTGACAGCAAATTATGTGAATTTAAATGCTGCAGTAACCTTGTATATGAAGGAGGTACTGAGAAAATGTTTTTTAAGCAAAACTTATACTAACGTTTCAGCAGATCTACAGTTTTGCTCAAGCGTGTAAGTAGACCGGAAAGTTTATCGTGCGACATCAGTTGCTAGTGATCTCGCGTTTCAGTTTTTGGCAGACAGTAAGAAGGTGAATTACGCGAGTCGAGATAATTATCGTATAATTACGTAAATGACCATAGCGCGTTAACGCCAGTCAAGCAAGTTATTACAGCAATTATATATATAGCCCGCCGAAAAGCTATTGCAGCAATTATTTGTATGGCCCGCCGAACTCGTCCCAATATTTTCGACAAGCGACCTGGTCCTACGTTGTCAGGCCCCTCAGACCGTTAATAGTCGCCCCTGATGATGGAAAACGCCGGCCTTCAGAAGTGTAAGTTATTGCCGTGCGGCATGTGGAAAACTTGCTCTGCATTTTAGATCACGGTTTCTCCGCTTTACGGGGAGAAATGCTGCACTAATGAACTTCCGTCGACGTGGTTATGTCCGTATGATTTTGATTCACCTCGAGATACAACAACACTAATTTTATAGCGATTACATTGGTAACTGATGCTTAATTTTCTGTTCCACATTCACAAAATGCGCAGCAAGTTCTTTGTACCTTAACTGAGGCCATATCTCTTGTCACGTCATTTTCAACTCTGTAACACTTTTAAGCTTGCGTTAATCTGCTTTAGAATAACTTATTGAATGCTGGTTGCCACTTTCGGAAACCAACGTCATTTGTGCGGTAGGGGTTAATGTGTTGTACACAGTGCGGTTCAATAAATTATCCGACTTCAGTGGAATAAAGAGTGTGGTTGAAGTAGAACCACAAGAGACGCGTATTTTCAAAGTGTGGCGAAGAACAATAATGTATGGGATTTGGAAAAAGCCTCCGAAAGAGTAGGCAGAATTTTTCTCTTTTCTGCAAACCAAATAACGGTAAAGGCACGCATATAACTTGAGTTTACTGAAACTGGCATTGTCCCAGATGATCGACACGTTCTGTCCGAAAACCTGTGCACTTTCTTCACTCTCTCGCAACAGTTACTCTGGAGCTTACTTTGTACTACCTTTTACGCATCTTGCTTATCCATAAACTCATATTCTGATTCAGACATGCTTGAATATTAGGAAGTAATTAATTTTTACGAATTTTAGCGAGCTATTTCTTCTTCGCGTAATTAGAGAGAAACGCTACCTGCACGTTGTCGCTGTTTCTTCTGCTTACGATCGTCAACAGTGTGAAATATAATCGCATCTGTCAAGAACACTTAACAATACTTGTATATTTTTATAGCGACATTTGGTACACTTTGCGACGGTTTAATACACGATATAAAACAATACAATTAGTACCGAAACTAGTTGTTTAGAAATTAAAACAATGAAGTACTAAAACGTTCGTCATAATTGACATTTGATACCTATTACCTGGTGGTGTCGGCAAGTAACCACGCATTAGCAGCTAAATCGCAAACGACTGGAGCGCTTCATTCGTTCATCTCATATAGGCCATATTTAGACGACGTTACTTCATCTATCTTGCCTTTGGTGTTCTGATGTTTGCCCAGTGCTCCCGCATTCGTTCTCGGTGTTGCTCCTTCCTCTCCTTGGGTCCAAGCCTTTCCTGATTTTCGTTTTGGCTTTTCTTGGAAGCCCTACCACGCCATAAAATTTTCTCCGTGAGCGGGACACGCTCCACGATGCCTCATGGATGATCCCCACTTGTTTAAGATCTTTCTCCACCTCTGCGTTTTCTTGTCCTGAAAGTAGGTGATCGTACGATTGGTGAGTCTTCCAGGGCTCATTCGGGTCGTATGTCCGTAAAACATAAACCTTCTTTTCCGGATGGTACTGGTTAGCCTCTCTATGTGGGAATACAGTTCAAGATTATAACGTCTTCTATATTCCCCATTCTCTTTGATGGGACCTAAGATCTTTCTCAAAATCTTCCTTTCCTTGGCCTCCAGTTTTTCGATTAGGCCATTTTTGTTCATTACTAGGCATTCAGAATCGTACAATACCTGCGGACGGATAACACTGCAGCAATGCCTTAACTTTGCATTGAACGATACTGATCTTTTATTGTACATGTTTTTGGTTAAGTGGAATGCCATTTCCATTTTGTTCGTGCGTGATGTGAAGGCTTCTTTCTCTGATAAGGTGGGTGTTATCCATTCTCCGAGATATTTAAACTTTTTAACTCGCTTAATTTTGCCTTGACCCACTACAAGCTTCCGTGGTGCTGAATTTATGTTCGTTACAAACTCGGTTTTCTCGAATGGAATTTGGAGGCCAGTCTTCTGTACTTGTATGTTAAGCTCATTAATGTCTCAGCTGTTTCTATGGCATCAGAAAAAATTGCAAGATCATCTGCGAAAGCGAGACAATCGATTCCTAGATTTCGTTTCTTGTAACCCAGCCTGACACCATTTTTAATTCCTATGCTGGTATAGGCTCCCTCGTAGAGACGGCAGGTGGCAGACTTCAGTTCAGACAAAAACTGGGAAAATACATTCAGTATACATGAAAGACGGCTTAAAAATCTCTAGTGCGTTTCATCTTGATATACCACTCAAGTGTGCGTGGCTAAAACCAAACAGAATTAAAACTGAATACAAATATATTCAAAGAAATGGGTACTAAAAGTGACAGTCTTTGACTCATGGGCCTGCATTACGGAAACGCAAAAAAATAACGACAAAAAACAGAGTTGCTCAAACTCATGAAGAATGACGCATTTATCCCTCGAAAACCTATTTAGAACATTTGAATAGCAAGTATTATATGAAGAATCCAGAGATATAATCTTGAGCCCTCTACGCAGCGCTCCCATATGGACCGCGAAAGCAAAATTTGGCTAATTGCAGTATGAAAAGGGTATTTAGCATTATTTCCGTTCTCCACACACAAGAAATCCTGACATATAGTACAATAATAAACACTCTCTGCGATGCACTTCACCTTATTTGTTTGTGAATCTAAAGAAGAGCATTGCCAAGGCTTGGTATTCGGTCTAAATGAGGTCATCGTCTATGTAATTATTTGTAACTTATGCTGACTATTCTGGATGAGTTCACTTCTTTTTACATTGAGATTCGCGTGTTTTAGATAGTCGGTTACCTGGTTCCAATACGTATACGTCAGAATAACGCACAGTAAAGGGTAAATCGAGGATGGGCAAGTACATGGAGGGATTCCTTAAATAGACTCTGAAAACAAATGAATGCAAAACAGTAGTAACGTCAGTGTGTAGCGAAAAGTGACCAGCAAACATTAGTCTACGTAATTAGTACCGGGAAATGTGGAAAACTTGAGGGTACAGTTTCTCGACGACATCTGGTCATGAGAAAGGTAGCTTCTAAGGAATATCAAAGTGCAAACAGGAAACGAAATCAATGGCGCACAACAGCTAGTTGTTGTTCAAATGGCTCTGAGCACTATGGGACTTAACATCTATGGTCATCAGTCCCCTAGAACTTAGAACTACTTAAACCTAACTAACCTAAGGACAGCACACAACACCCAGCCATCACGAGGTAGAGAAAATCCCTGACCCCGCCGGGAATCGAACCCGGTAACCCGGGCGTGGGAAGCGAGAACACTACCGCACGACCACGAGATGTGGGCTACACAACAGCTATTTCGAAGCAATCGTAAGATATGATTTGTAAACGCACATCCTCCTCTTTACACAGGACAGAGCAGATTGCCCAACAGGTAAAGGTAATTCCACTGGCTCAGTTTCGGTTTCTTTGGAAGACGGCAACTCGAATCTGTTAGTTATGGGGATGGGAGTAGCAGCTGGAGTTTTCCTGGAACGCTAGTCCCTGCCTCTCTTTTGTACATTGTACCTAGCCCTACAACTGACACGGCACTGATGTGACTTCGTGTAGAGGAAACATGATCGGCATGGCAGGAGAGGAGTTGAGGTACCTTTGGAATCTCTAGTAGACGACTCTCGAGAACCCTCCGAACTCACCCATTCGCAAAAGCATTCTGTCACACGACGGTTTCTTATTTGTTTCATCAATTCTGTGACTGGTTTAATGTAGACCGACACTACTTCTCCCCTGTACAAACTTTTTTATTTCAGAGCAGCACTGGCACCCAACATCCTCAATTATTTTTTGGATATATTACACTTTTATTCTTCCTACGCAATTTTTACTTCTGCATCTCCATTTGGTACAAGGGAAGTTTTTCTCTGTAGCCTAGCACATGTTTTATAATCCTGTCACTTCTCTTTGTCAGTTTCTCCACATGTTTCTCATCTTATCGATTTTTCCGAGAAATTCCTCGTTGCTTATCTATCAAATGTTCAACATCGTTTTGTAGCACCGCGCTTCGAATTTCTTCTTTTCCGGTTTTCCCACAGTTCATGTTTTACTACCGTTCAATGGCTCGCTCGAGACGTAAATTCTCAGAAGTTTCTGCCTCAAATTATGGACAATGTTTGATACCGGTATACCCGTTTTAGCTAGGAATGCTTTCTTAGCTTACGCTGGTCTGCTTTTTATGTCCTCTTTGATTCGTCTCTCATACGTTATTTTTTGTTACAAGGCAACAGAATTCCTTCGCTTCGCTTGACAGTAGCCAGGGAGATAGCTAGCTCCTTACGACCGTACGAAATAGAGGATACTGAACGTATAAGTTTAAGGGCTTGCTTGGCGCCCTGTCTCTCACAGAGATGCTGCAGATGCTGAAGTGACAAAAACATAAAGGCGGACTATCCCGAGAAAGCCTACTTATAAAGTGTCCAGAAAAAGCTTTCACTAATCAATGTGGGAATATACTACAACACAGTACATACAGGTCCAGTATGGTTCGCGATAATAAGGTTATACTAATAGGCGTTTAAACAATCATTTCTCCTGCGCTCTGATTACGTGAATGGAACAGGAAGAAGCCCTCATGACTGTTTATTGTGGAACGAACCATCTACTACGTCCCCCACAGTTGGTTGTAGAGTATGGATGTATTTGTATGTAACGATAGGCATTGCATTCTGAATAGAACCACAATGATGTCTTGAACAATAGGGTTTATCTTGATAGATGTATATGGAGGAGTCTTATAGACCACACGTGTCAAAATGGCTCTGAGCACTATGGGACTTAACATCTGAGGTCATCAATTCCCTAGATTTAGAACTACTTAAATCTAACTAACCTAAGGACAGCACACACATCCATGTCCGAGGCAGGATTCAAACCTGCGACCGTAGCAGCAGCGCGCTTCCGGACTGAAGGGCATAGAACCGCTCGGCCATGACAGCCAGCAGCACGAGTGAAATTGGGGCTGTTAGATGAGGTACGGCGATGAAAGGATTCACGTGTATTACGCGCTTTTTGCCTGTTACCATTTGTTTATTATGTGCGAGTCAAATTGTTGGATCATGGAACGAGGCAGAACATGGCTTACAGAGTGCTAATTAGAATACTTTTGAGCAAAGGAATTAATACTGTGAAGTGTCAAAGAAAGCGGTATAGGCACACATATTCAGAGATATGTAAACATGAAACGGCGCTGCGGTCGGCAAATACTATATAAAACAAGTGTCTGGCGCAGTTTTTAGATAGGTTGCTGCTGCTGCAAGGGCAGGTTATCAAGATTTCAGTGAGCTTGAACGTGCTGTTATAGTCGGCGCACGAGCGCACGACCATTTCATGAGTGTACCGAGAATATCAGGAATCCGGTAAAACACCAAATCTGCGATCGCTGCGGCCCGGCAAAGATCCTGCAACAACGGAATTAGCCATGACTGAGGAGAATCGTTCAACGTGGCAGAAGTGCAGACATTCCGCAAATTGTTGCAGATTTCATTGCTGGGCTATCAACAACTGTCAGCGTGGGAAGCATTCAACGAAACATCACCGGTATGGGCCTTCGGAGCCGAAGGCCCACTCGTTTACCCTTGATGACAGCACGACACAAAGCCTTATGCGTCGCCTCAGCCCGTCGACACCGACATTGGATTTCTGGTGACTGGAAACACGTTGCCTCGTCGGACGAGTCTCGTTTCAAATTGTATCGAGCGAACGGACGTGTACGGGTATGGAGACAACCTAATGTATCCATGGACCCTACGTGTCAGCAGGGGACCCTTCAAGCTTGTACAGGCTCTGTAATGGTTTGGGGCGTGTGCAGTTGGAGTGATATGGACCTCTGAAGCGTCTATATACAACTTTATCTGACACATAAGTAAGCATCCTGCCTGATGCCCTGCAGCCATTCTTGTCCATTGTGCATTCCGACGGACTTGGGCAGTTCGAGCAGGCCAATGTGACACCCCACACTTCCAGAATTGGGGTGGCTCCTGGAACACTCTTCTCAGTTTAAACACTCAGACTCCTCAGACATGAACATTATTGAGCATATCTGGGATGCCTTCCAAAGTGCTGGTAATGAGATCTGCACCGCCTCCTACTCTTGCGGATCTATGGGCAGCCGTGCAGGATTCGTGGAATCAGTTCCCTCCAGCACTACTACAGACATTTGTCGAATCCACGCCACGTCATGTTGCGGCACTTCTGCGTGCTCGCTGGAGCCCTACACTCTTCTCATTTTAAACTCTTTCGTTGGCCACCAGACTCCCTGACATGAACATTATTGAGCATATCTGGCATACCTTGCAACGTGCTGTTAAGAAGAGATCTCCACCCCGTCCTACTCTTGCGGATTTATGGGCTGCCGTGCATCATTCGTGGAGTCAGTTCCCTCCAGCACTACTACAGACATTTATCGAATCCATGCCACGTCATGTTGCGGCACTTCTGCGTGCTTACGGAGGCCCTACACGATGTTAGGCAGGTGTACCAGATTATTTGGCTCTTCAGTGTATAACACGAAAAAAATCGTGAGGGAGCACACGAATATTTACGACTTCATATCTCCTCAAGTATGTGTCGTACAATGATGTAAATTATCAGGTACATTCGGAGATGTAAGTGTATAGCGTCATCAAAATGTGTCATGAATACAGTTAGTAGTAAACAAGTAATACATTAAAACGACGTGCATTGTACAGCAGTTTTACTGCGTGAACGCGAAAATGTTGAAGGCGACAAACATAACGGAGACTGGCCGCGAGAAATTATTTCGTAAAGACTTGAAATTACGTGTAAATATTGCTGCATCCATTAAGTGACCTCATTCTCAAATACAGTATGAATAAAGTCCGCGAATTCGAGTGTCGTGAGCTAAACTGCCTTTCCACCCCCCCCCCCCCCCCCCTCCGTCGCTTTTTAAGTATGTGGTTGTGGTTGTTATCCTCACAGCAACAGCAATTGCCTTCATACAATAAGTGATATCAGTGCCAAATTTGGTGGTTAGGATAAGATGTGGAACATACGTACATACATATACATGGTGGTCCATTGATAGTGACCGGGCCAAATATCTCACGAAATAAGTATCAAACGAAAACCTACAAAAAACGAAACTCGTCTAGCTTGAAGGGAGAAACCAGATAGCACTATGGTTGGCCCGCTACATGGCGCTCCCTAGGGCCAAACGGATATCAACTGCTTTCCTTAAAATGAGAACCCCCATTTTTATTACATATTCGTGTAGTACGTAAAAAAATATGAATGTTTTAGTTGGACCACTTTTTTCGATTTGTGATAGATGGCGCTGTAATAGTCACAAACGGATAAGTACGTGGTATCACGTAACATTCCGCCAGAACAGACGGTATTTGCTCCGTGATACATTACCAGTGTTAAAATGGACCGTTTACCAATTGCAGAAAAGGTTGATATCGTGTTGATGTATGGCTATTGTGATCAAAGTGCCCAACAAGCGTGTGCTATGTATCTTGGACGACATCATCCAAGTGTCCGGACCGTTCGCCGGATAGTTGCGTTATTTAAGGAAACAGGAAGTGTTCAGCCACATGTGAAACGTCAAACACGACCTGTAATAAATGATGATGACCAAGTAGCTGTTTTAGCTGCTGTCGCGGCTAATCCGCACATCAGTAACAGACAATTGCACGAGAATCGGGATGATCAAAAGCGTCGGTGTTGAGAATGCTACATCAACATCGATTGCAAAAAGGTTCATATGGCTCTGAGCACTATGGGACTTAACATCTATGGTCATCAGTCCCCTAGAACTTAGAACTACTTAAACAGATGTTCGAGTCTCGGTCGGGCACACAGTTTTAATCTGCCAGGAAGTTTCATATCAGCGCACACTCCGCTGCAGAGTGAAAATCTCATTCTGGTAACCTAAGAACATCGCACAACACCCAGTCATCACGCATCGATTGCACCCGCACCATATTTCTGTGCACAAGGAATTGCATGGCAACGACTTTGAACGTCGTGTACAGTTGTGCAATTGGGCACAAGAGAAATTTCGGGAGAATGACAGATTTTTTGCACGCGTTCTATTTAGCGACGAAGCGTCATTCACCAACAGCGGTAAGGTAAACCGGCATAATATGCACTACTGGGCAACGGAAAATCCACGATGGCTGCGACAAGTGGAACATCAGCGACCTTGGCGGGTTAATGTATGGTGCTGCATTATGGGAGGAAGGATAATTGGGCCCCATTTTATCGATGGCAATCTAAATAGTGGAATGTATGCTGATTTACTACGTAACGTTCTACCGATGTTACTACAAGATGTTTCACTGCCTGACAGAATGGCGATGTACTTCTAACATGACGGATGTCCGGCATATAGTTCGCGTCCGGTTGAAGCGGTAAGCATATTTCATGACAGGTGGCTTGGTCGCCGAAGCACCATACTATGCCCCGCGCGTTCACCGGATCTGACGTCCCCGGATTTCTTCTTGTGGGGAAAGTTGAAGGCTGTTTGCTATCGTGATCAACCGACAACCCCTGACAACATGCGTCAGCGCATTGTCAATGCATGTGCGAACATTATGGAAGGCGAATTGCTCGGTGTTGAGAGGAATGTCATAATCGTATTGCCAAATGCAATGAGGTTGACGGACATCATTTCGAGCATTTATTGCGTTAATGTGGTATTTACAGGTAATCACGCTGTTACAGCATGCGTTCTCAGAAATGATAATTTCACAAAGGTACATGTATCACATTGGAACAACCGAAATAAAATGTTCAAACGTACCTACGTTCTGAATTTTAATTTAAAAAACCTACCTGTTACCAACTGTTTATCTAAAATTGTGAGCCATATTTTTGTGACTATTACAGTGCCATCAATCACAACGCGAAAAAAGTGGTCCAACTAAAACATTAATATTTCTTTACGTACTACACGAATACGTAATAAAAGTGGTGGTTCCTATTTAAAAAACTCAGTTGGTATCCGTTTGACCTATGGCAGCGAAATCTAGCGGGTCAACCATAGCGCCATCTGGTTTCACCCTTCAAACTACACAAGTTTCGTTCTTTGTAGTTATTTGGCGTCACCCTCGACCGTCGCCTCTCCTGGACCCCCCACCTCCGGACGATCCAAGCCAAGGCACGCTCCCAATTCTGTCTCCTCAAGTTCCTTTCTGGCCGTACATGGGGTCTGGACCCTTCCACCATCCTCCATACCTATAAATCCCTCATTCGCCCTATCGTTTGCTACGCCCACCCTGCCTGGATCTCCGCCTCCTCTACCTTTTACAAATCCCTTCAGATCCTAGAACGCCATGCTCTTCGCCTCGCCTGTCGCATCCATCTCCCGTCCCGCACGCGGATCCTGTACGACCTTATTCCGTTCCCCTCCTCCTCCTTTTCCTCGAATGGATACGGATCCACTACACCTCCCTTAATCCCGATCCTACTCACTCGCTTGTCTCTCCCGTCCTCTCCCGCCCCTGTCCGCTGCCGCGCCTGTATTTCCACATCCCACCTACTCTCCATCGCTCCACTCTCCATACCCTCTCCCAAGGTGGCTTCGGCCAGCTCCCCATCCCTGATGATGCCCTCCTCCCCTCCATTTACCCCTCTTACCAACTTTTATCCTCCCTCCCTCTTCCTATGGGCACCCTCTCTCCCTTCTCTCCCCCTTCCCTCCCTCCTCTCTTTCTCCTCATTCCTCCCCCGGGCTTCCCCTACCCCCATAGGAGGTATGGAGGATTCCTCCTACCATCTCCTCTGCCATTGGCATCTTTGCTCTCCTCTCTTCCTCCCTCACCCGCTTCTTCCCCTCTTGGCAGGTCCCCGGACTTGCACACATTACGTGGACATTCGCGCGCCGGAGATCATCGCCAAGTGTTTGTGTGTGGCGTCGTGTTCGTGCTCAAGTGTTCCAGTGTTTATTCGTTTGTGCTCCAAAGTTCGCGTGTGCCATCTATCATCTCTGTACGTGTCCACGTGCTCGAACATCCTTATCTTGGACTCTGCGCCCGTGAACGGCTCCATGTGTCTTAATTTTGTATGTCTACGTCTGTATATCCACCCTATTCTACGATTGTCTTCTTTTGTATCTTTAGTTTTATCTGTGGCCGAAGAGCGGCGTAATATTCCGCTGCTAGCCTACCTGTGTCAGGTGTGAAATTAACAATAAAGAAAGTGTTGTGGCTTGGCAAGACAGCCAAGCCACTATGAGGAAGCCGAAAGGCACGCGTTTAAGCTCACGCAGGCTGGCGTGAGGTCTGGAACAGGACAGGGTAATTAATATAGCCAATAACGTACGTAGTTGCTGGAATACTTAACTTCAATCCACAATTGGTGAACATCGCTCGTGACGGTACATGTTTTACAGCATCAATAGTAACTGGTAATGTCGCCTTGCTAGGTCGTAGCAAATGACGTAGCTGAAGGCTATGCTATCGTCTCGGCAAATGAGAGCGTAATTTGTCAGTGAACTATCGCTAGCAAAGTCGGCTGTACAACTGGGGCGAGTGCTAGAAAGTCTCTCTCTAGACCTGCCGTGTGGCGGCGCTCGGTCTGCAATAACTGGTAGTGGCGACACGCGGGTCCGACGTATACTACCGGACCGCGGCCGATTTAAGGGCTACCACCTAGCAAGTGTGGTGTCTGGCGGTGACACCACAGAAAGAGATGTCCATGTATTTCGAAACAGCCTTTGAAACCTGGGCAGGTACGTATTTCAAGATTTTAAACATGGGTGAAACAGCAACCGTTGAAATTCTTCACGATAAAGGATGACAGCCAAAACAATTGCAGGATAAAAATTTATTAAAATTCTTGACCAAGGTTTCGGTATATATAAATATATCTTCATCAGAAGTAAAATATCTAAAATTAAATCATGCAATGGAGATTAATAAAACAATTGTGCCAAAGGCGTCGTCAATAATTAAGACATCATCTCAATTTGTACAACATGACTATAGGCACAGGGTCAATGCGAACAGTTTAGCACCAGTACTTCGCCTATGAACTACTTCTGATGAAGGTGTATTTATACATACCGAAACCTTGGTCAAGAATTTTAATAAATTTTTATCCTGCAACTGTTTTGGCTGTCATCCTTTCTGGTGAAGAATTTCAACAGTTGCTGTATCAGCCATGTTTAAAATCTTGAAATAAAGAAAGAAAAAAAAGAAAAAGATCCAGACCGACCCCTGTAGCACTTACAGTTTATATGGTCCTAGTGAAATTCATATTTTTTTGACGTTTGTTGACACTGAAGGACAACATTCTGCTGCCCAAGGTGTCCCTGTACCGATGAGGCTATGATCGGTGTTGCAAGTGTACGTGAACAGGTGGGATCACGCACCTGTTCCGGGCCACCGTCTGAGAGCGTCCAGGATTGGATGCGCCGGCGCGTGCCCGTGGCCCAGGGCGACACGGGGTCAGAGACGGGCAGGAAGGCGGACGTGGGCGGCGGCAGCCAGGGTGGCGGGGGGCGGCAGTGGCGCAGCGACACCGCGTGCACCGCCGGGACCCGCACCAGCTGCGCCGCCGCCACGGCCTGCGGGGGACCGTGGGCGGGGGTGGGCGGCGGGGGCGGCGGCGGTAGCGGAATCTGGCAGGTCGGCGGCGGTGTGGGCGGCCGGGCCGGAGGTATCTGCTGCGCGGAGTCAGTAGGTTGCGGGGGTGGCGGCGGCGGCGGCGGCGGCGGCGGCGGCGGCGGTGGCGGCGGCGGCGGTGACGGCGAGGGGCAGCGCAGTGGGGAAGGCGCTTTGGGAGGCGGCGCCGCGGGCTCCGGTGGCGACGTGGGGTTGGCGGCGGGGGCGGTAGCGGGGGCTGCGGCGGCGGCGGGCTCGGCGGCGGCGGCGGGCTCGGCGGCGGCGGGCTCGGCGGCGACCTCGCAGACGCGCAGCGCGGCCGACTGCAGCAGGCTGACCTCGAGGGCCTCCGCGGCGCGCAGGAAGCGCGACAGGTCGTGCGCCGGCACCTCCGCGCCGCCCGTGTACATGAGGTCCAGCAGGCGTCGCATGTCCTCGTGGCTGACGTCCTGCAGGATCACCGTCACCGACTCGCCCGCGCCGCACGGGTGCTCTAGCAGCACGCGCTGCAACACAGTCCGCACCGGCCGCGTCAGCGTCCAGTCTGTGGGCCATCTCTCAGCAACCAAGTTGCTCGCCAGAACAGTACACAGGTGAGAAATAAACAGTATATCTGTGGTAAGGATTTAAGTGGTCTGAGGCACTGTTGTTGGAATATCGCACGTACAGAGGCCTAGAACGGAACCCAACTCTGTCACACAGCAGGACAACGGTGGAGCTCTTGAAGAATTCTGGCCTACCAGAGAATATAAACAAAAATCTTAAAGCGCGAGCTCCTAGACCTCCTAGGTCGTATGGTTCACCTACAGTCGACAAGGAAGGTACTCCACTGCGGCCTATTGTTAGCGCCATTGGTACTCCTACCTAGAGGCTGGAGAAAATTTAACTAAGTTGATGACTCTATAGTTTGCCGCCGCGAACGTCACATCAAAAACTCGCAGATGTTCACAGAGAAAATTAAGCAGATTAGAGTTGGCCCAAAAGACATTTTAGTCAGCCTAGACGTAACTTCACTATTTACGAAAGTTCCTGTGGAGGAGTGTGCTGACCACACGCCCTTCCTATCCGCATCCTCAACTGAGGATGACACGGCGGTCGATGGTACCGATGGGTCACTTGTGGCCTGAAGACGGAGCGCTAGTGCTGTGAGGACACACCGAAACTGTTGACAGAGTATTTTCCTCCTGAAACGAAAACCTTGTTCCGAGATGTTATGAAGACAGTAAATTTAATTAAATAACGGATGGAATGGCTATGGGTCCTCTGCTGTCTCCATCAGTGACCATCTTCTTCATGCAATATTTTCAAGGACGTGCATTAAATTTGACTCCCCTTCGTCTGTCTTCGTTTTATCGTTATGTTGACAACACATCTGTGGTTCGGCTACATGGCGTAGAAGCTCTTGATCATTTTAGTCAGGAACAGTACTCGTGGAGCCTTCAGTTCGCTGTCGCAAGAAAGGAAGGCTGTCATTCTTACAAGTCCTGGTACAAGGGAAGTCGGATGGACGCCTCGGCCACTCCACGCACCGAGAGCCGTCGCCCACTGATGTCTATCTTAGCGCACAGTGTTTTCACCATCCAGTCCGGAAGACAGTGGCTCTAAATACACCAATACACACAGCAAAAACAATTTCCGACGAGCACCACTCGGATTCCGATATTTATCATCTGAAGTACATGTTACGCACGTATGACACCGAGCGAGATCGCGCAGTGGTTAGACACTGGACTCGCATTCGGGAGGACGACGGTTCAATCCCGCGTCCGGCCATCCTTATTTAGGTTTTCCGTGATTTCCCTAAATCACTTCAGGCAAATGCGGGGATGGCTCCTCTGAAAGCGCACGGCCGACTTCCTTCCCCATCCTTCCCTAATCCGATGAGACCGATGACCTCGCTGTCTGGTCTCCTTCCCCCGACAACATTCCCCCCCCCCCCCCCCCAAATCCGAACGTATGGCTGTGATATTAAGCCAGCGATCTCCAAGAAAAGGAAACGTGCAAATGTTGAACATTCACGTGATGAGTCAACAATTGCATTCCTTTCGTTCTCCGGAGCTACATCCAGAAAAGTAGGCAGACTCCTGAGAAGACTCGATGTAGGAGCTATTATCCGAGCAGCTAAGACGATGAACGAGTTACTACACCCAGTTAAGAAGAGTCTCAGCCTCAGGATCCCTGGGGTTTTTAACAGCCCTTTTGAGTGCGGAAGTAGTTAAAACGGTCAGTCGATCTGTATAGTTCTCAATCGCTCTGCAGAAAATCAACGCCATATTGAAACTCGAGTACCGAGAAATCTACAGTTGCTGAGCACAACCTCAAAAACAAATACAAAATGTTATTTGATGAAACGAAAGTTTTGTCCCAGCCTCCCACGTACTGGGATTTTGTAATTAGAGACGGTTTAGAAATAAGACTGTGCGAGAAGAACTCCAACCGTTACAGCGGATATCATCTTAGGCGTGCAGAGAAGCGACTCTCGATTCAGAGAAGAGCCAGAGATACTCGTCGCAATGTTTAGGCTAAGATGGGAGCCACCAGCGCAGACATTGACAGTACTGTGTACTTCCCGACCAACCACAAGACGTCTATGGGCTATACAAGAACACCACAGTAGCAGTTTTGAGAGTCAGTTGCTCCTGACGATGCCAATGGAGGTAACCATCGAAAGTACGAGGTTTTATCCTGAACCAACGCGACAGGAAGACCGAGAATGATTTATAACAGTTAAATTGTCAGCTACGAATGAAAATGCCATGTACTTATTATTAAAACGTGACCAGTTAAGACACCCGATAATGAAATTGAGCAACAGGCCCATATGGAGAAAGTCCGTCATCCAATACCTTGGCGTCTTCTTGGACGAGTAGGAGAAATATTCTGCACATTTTGAAGAAATGTGCAGGAAGTGGTGAACAAAATTATTAGTCTAGCAAGGTTCGATTAAAAGCTATCAACTCAAACAATAAGAACGTATCGTAACGCTACCGTAAGTGCGATGATGGGATATTGTGCCAGTGTTTTGGTCCACAGACATCTGCTAACAACGTCGGCACCGGTAGGTAATGCAGAGCAAGGAAGAACATGGAACTGTTGGTACTGCGTCTGTTGAGGCGTTGCAGGAAGTACTTGGTTACACCCAGTCCACGTCTAGGTAGGAAAAGTAGGAGATGTATTGAATGAAAAAAGAGCAAAACATGAAGCGCAGAATCTAATGAGAATACGGGCCATAGGCAAACAGGAAATTCAAAACCAGATCCTCCGCCTCTGTCAGATGATTTGCAAACAGCGAGGAGCACTTTAGCTTTTGTCCCAAACATAGAGCAGACACTGGAAATGAGGCACCTAAATTCCCAAGAAGGCCTGACACACTTCTTGACGGGTCATTGGTCTTAAGTTACTTACCGGCATTGAACGGCTCAGGGAAGAACCACCTAATGTGTCTGTGGTGAAGAAGGCACACCAGATCATACTATCTGGAAATGTCCGCAGTATGGCGATGTTGTTGATGTTGATCGGCAATGTGCTGGCGTAGGCTGTCGCCAGCACACCAGTCGGCAAAGATGTAACGCGGAGATCGGTAGTGGGCGCTGGATCAAGAGCACATAACACGAGAAGGCCAGAGAAACACGCACAAGCAACATGCCGACGATGCTCTCTGGACAAAATGTACAGGGTGATTAGAATTAAACTTTCAAAACACTTAGAAATAACACCACTGGTCAGAGTGACGTCAAATTGCAACGGAATAGTATCGGGGAAGGGGGAAAACGTATGGCAGAAGAAAAAAATATTGTGAAAATTGATCAATAGATGGCGCTGTATGTGCCAGAATACGTAAATGAAAAACGACTCATGCCCCATGGCGCACGACCCAATGATGTTGGCATAAACGCGCCAGGTACACGGCTTTACCTTCTTCCGCGTCTGCGAAGTTCGCCATGACTGTCTCAATGCAGAATCGCGTTCTGCTTGTAAAGCTGTATTACAAGAATGATGCGGCGGCCGGCCGGAGTGGCCGTGCGGTTCTAGGAGCTACAGTCTGGAACCGAGCGACCGCTACGGTTGCAGGCTCGAATCCTGCCTCGGGCATGGATGTGTATGATGTCCTTAGGTTAGTTAGGTTTAATTAGATCTAAGTTCTAGGCGACTGATGACCTCAGAAGTTAAGTCGCATAGTGCTCAGAGCCATTTGAACCAATTTTTGAATGATACGGCACGCGGTTTGAGGCGCCACGTCACGGACTGCTAGGCCCCTGCCGCCGGAGTTTCGAGTCCTCCCTCGGGCATGAATGTGTGTGTTGTTCTTAGCATAAGTTGGTTTAAGTAGTGTGTAAGTCTAGGGACCGATGGCCTCTGCAGTTTGGTACCTTAGGAATTCACACACATTTGAACATCTGAACAAGAATGATGACTGTGCACAACTCGCTCTACAGGTTCCAGACTCTGAAGTGTTTGAACAAAGGCTTTGGTCGGATGACGGTGGGTCTGGAGAAAATGGTTCGGGAACTCGAAAAGACGGGTTCTTTTGGTGTACAACCTGGTAGAGGAAGGAAACGAACTGATTCGACGTCAGTGGAAGCAGAGGCCACAGCAATGCAGTGCAGGAGGAGACGAATGGTGGTGTGCAAACGTATAGTGCACGAAGAATTGCCCGAACATTGAACAAGCCCGTGAGCACGGTGCGTAAGATCTTGCAAAACATCGTTCTTTGCTGTCCATTCAAAATTACCCACATGCACAAGTTGCTTCCAGTTGACTGGCCAGCAAGAGATACCTTGCTTTATTATTGCTTGCTCGGATGGAAGTGGACAATGACTGGCCTTCGAAGATTTTGTGGACAGACGGAACCAACTTCCATCTGACAGGATATATTAATGCACAGAATTCTCGAATATGGGTAACGGAAATTCACACGCAAATGAACCAGGCACACTTCATCCTGAAAAGGTCACTATGTGGTGCGGGCTTACGGCATCATTTATCATGATTTTTTTGAAGAGACAGGTGCTTCCGGCCCTGTTACCTGTACTTTCACTGGTAAGCGCTATGAGTGTTCAAATGGTTCAAATGGCTCTGAGCACTATGCGACTTCTGAGGTCATCAGTCGCCTACAACTTAGAACTAATTAAACCTAACTCACCTAAGGACATCACACACATCCATGCCCGAGGCAGGATTCGAACCTGCGACCGTAGCGGTCGCTCGGCTCCAGACTGTAGCGCCTAGAGCCGCACGGCCACTCCGGCCGGCGCTATGAGCGTCTTTTGCGCAACCACGCCATCCCAGGTCTCCAACAGCTTGGATGTGTGGATGGGATCATTTTTTATGCAAGATGGTGCACCTCCTCACATTGCAGGTCGACTTAAGCAGCTGCTGAAGCGCCATTTTGGAAATGCTAGAGTTATCAGCCGCTAATTCCCTACAGCCTGGCTGTCCCGGTCGCCTGATCTTAATCCGTGTGACTTCTGGCTGTATGGCTATCTGAAAGACTTCGTGTTCAGTGTTCCGATTGCATACTTAGCCGCATTGAAGGCACGCATTGCGCAACACATTCTGAAAGTGTCCCAGAAGACACTTCGATTAGTTGTGGAGCATGCTGTTTCTCGGTTTGAACTTGTAGAAAACGGTGGACAGCATATTGAACAGGTTCACGCCAGTCACATGGACATTAATAATCCGATTTTATTTTGACTGATACTTTATATGCGGTGATTGGCCTCAGGACAATTAGAAACCGATTTTTCCCATCCGGTTTGATATGACTTTGCCGTGGTGGATTGGCCTGCGTAACAGTATCACATCTGTACACACATGCACACTGTTTAACGTCTAACGTACACCTTACAAGGGAACCTCCCCATCGCACCCCCATCAGATTAAGTTGTAAGTTGGCACAGTGGATAGGCCTTGAAAAACTGTACACAAATCAATCGAGAAAGCAGGAAGAAGTTGTGTGGAACTAAGAAAAAAAATGCAAAATATACAAACTGAGTAGTCGAAGCGCAAGATAGGCAAAATCAAGGATAGTGTGATGTTAGGAGCGCCGTGGTCCCGTGGTTAGTGCGAGCGGATGTGGAACGAGAGGGCCTTGGTTCAAGTCTTCCCTCGAGTGAAAGTTTACTTTCCGTATTTTCGCAAAGTTATGATCTGTCCGTTCGTTCATTGACGTCTCTGTTTGCTGTAATAAGTTTAGTGTCTGTGTTTTGCGATCGCACCGCAAAACCGTGCGATTAGCAGACGAAAGGACGTGCCTCTCCAATGGGAGCCGAAAATGTTTGATCGCAAGGTCATAGGTCATAGGTCCTCCACTGGAATACTCGTCTGATATATTCTGTACGACACAGGTGACGGCATGTGCGTCACATAAGAGGAATATGTTGTCGACCCACCTAACTTGTACACTTGGCGAATGGGAAAAAGATTCTTCTACCTTGCCCGATTTAGGTTTTTCTTGTGGATGTGATAATCACTCCCAAAAAGTGATGAAAACATAAGAGTTTGTCACATAAACTGCAACAAATGAATGCAACAGTTTCACAGTCACTGAAATCAGTAATTGAAAATGCAAGTGTTTGTACTAGTTTTGTTCTTATAATGACCGAAGCTAGTAATAAATCAAATTATACGTAAACTAAGACTGTGTATTGTGAGTCGTATAACAAACCCCACTGCAGAAACATGCCTTGGCCGTGACGGAGGTAATTTATCTCGATCTTGCAACATGAGGTAAGCGACATACTCCATGTGATAGCACATGTCTGACGAAATAACTACGGAAGAAAACTGAAAGATAGTAAGGGTTCTGTTAAAAGTAATCGAACAATGTTAGTAGTGCGAATTCAGATGACATTGTGGAAGGGGGGGAGGGGGGTGGCGGCGGGGAAGAGAGAGGGAGACAGAGAGAGATAGAGAGGGAGAGAGAGAGAGAGAGAGAGAGAGAGAGAGAGAGAGAGAGAGAGAGAGTGGAAGGGTGCCAACAGGCTGCAATGGTACATTCTCGCTGTTTATTAAGGAACTCATTTAATTCACATCCCCCAATATCGTTTCTTATTTCTTCCCTTGTTGCAGTTTTTAAATGCAAGATATTATTAAAGTAACATTTACATGCATACCAATATAAAATTTGTATGATAAAAAGTTATTTTCCTGCACATAAAGTAATTTCAAATCGTTGTACATATTTTGTGCTTTCGAGGAACGTGAAACTTTGATTATTATAACTCTCATCATTATGGTCACTATCAACAGTACTAGCGACGGAAACTGAAGTAAGTGAAATATGTATGAACTGATTTTGTTCACGGTATTATGTCTCTGGACGTTTGTAGAACCTTGACGGAAAGAAATTTTTTTACAGTGGGCATGTATTGGGAGTGGTTGTGTATGGAGCATAATGCTGTTTTGTGTTGCATTAATTGTCATTATCCATGAAGAGATAGTCTGTTTGTACCTAAGTAAAATTCATGAATACTGTAAAAAGTGAAGAGAAACACGAAATCCAACGAAGATCCAAGTTACCCTTCATCTTAACAAAGCTAAATGTCTCCTGATACTCAAGTCTACATCATAATGACTACCCAGATTATCTAGGAGTAGTATTATTTAGTATAATATGGGAGAGTCTTCACAGAACCAGGACCTACAAGAAACACTTAGAAAGCATCGCTGCGAAGCTGAGATCGCGTGATAGCATCAAACAGAAGCTGAGCAGCACCTCGTGGGGCGCAAGAGCTGCAATACTACGATGTCCGTGCTTAGGATTCGTCTATTCTGTCTCCGAATACTGTGCCCCAGTACGACATAATAGTTCACGTGCACAAAAATCGACGTTCTCTTACATGAAGCGATGACAATAAGAGGTTGCAACAGGTGTACTCCTTTTCGCTGAATACCAAGCCACATTGTGCTACCAGATCTTCTAAGACAGAATGCTCTTCTAAGGGGATACTAAATACTAATTGAAGTTCTCAGCTCCCAACACACTATAATATGCCTGCAGTTAAATTGAGCCGATTAAAATCCTGGTTGTCACCACTCACATTGGCGGAATCGCTGCTGTTAGTGGGTTTCAACGTGAGGAGGAAGTAGTCAGAAATATGGAGTAGCTTTGGTCACTGGGAATATCAGACCCTTATAAGACCTCTTACAAGACGGGTCAGAATGTAATTACCACTTCGTGCTTGGACATGGCATCTGTGAAGGAAGCCTCCGTCAATGGGAAAAGGCCTCGCCTTCTCAATGTGAGTCTGGCAGTGAACATCAGACCATCAAACAGATTGTAACAAGCTGCAGCAGGTGAGCTTACCCTGAAGTCACAGAGACAGCCATTGAATGTATTAAAAAACCCAGATATTACTTTGTAGGTCTAGTGTTTTAGTTTTATTTATTTTGGAAAGTTGTGCAATTTATGTACGGTAGTTGCAATTCAGTGGATATTAGTGTACGCTAAGTAAATAAATAATGAAAAATTGGATATATGAAGGGAAAATCCTGTGTTTAATAGTGTATTTAAAACAAAATTGGGACTCTAAAATCAGCTTCGCAAGCAAGAGTATATCACTAGACGCACTGTGTCAACTACACAAACGAAATAAAATTGTAAATGGACAACAAAGTATTACAGTATTACTGTATAGTTCTCGTGCTAACTTTTGTATTTATTCCTCAAAGCGCTGTGGAATATACAATGATGCAAACAGGGCACTGTGGGATTTAATGAGGTTTGTTAGGTGGTATTGTCGATACTTTCCTTATTTATGTAAATTACTTAAATCAAGAAATAGGTTAGAAGAGGAATGATCGTTTTACACGACGCATACACCGTCACGCATCCAACCTAGCCTACGAAGTTAAAATATAGGTGTACAGGTATGTGTATACGCTTGTTTGTTCGTGAAGTATCCACAGCTTTCTGATAAAGTAATAGGTAAGCCAATTATGAAAGGTTCCCACGATCTTCGTTTAAATTGCACTGCCTTCTCAGTATTCACACACTAATCTTTAGAAAAACGGAGGGAATGAAGCCGACGGCTGCTGTCAGCGGTTATTACGTGACTGCCCACACGCGACGTGCTACTACAGGCGAGGAGCTCGCCTGATGTGGCGGTCCAAGCCAAAACCAGGGCTTCCGTTGCGCCACTGGCTCCATCACTGCCACACAGTTGACACTTCACTTCCAACTCGCTGGGCAACTTCTAGCAATACTACCTCGATGAAATTCCGTTCACTCCGCAAAACGGTGCTCGCAATCAGCATCTGGCATGTCTACAGTATTTACTAATTCGAGCGGATACTCTAAATGGCTCTGAGCACTATGGGACTTAACATCTGTGGTCATCAGTCCCCTGGAACTTAGAACTACTTAAACCTAACCAACCTGAGGATATCACACACATCCATGCCCGAGGCAGGATTCGAACCTGCGACCGTAGCAGTCCCGCGGTTCCGGACTGAAGCGCCTATAACCGCACGACCACCGCGGCCGGCGCGGATACTCTACCAACGCGCCAAAGCAAAACGGGAAGTCATACGCCGCGAGGTTTATTACTGAAGGAAACACAGCATTTAGTGCACACAATGTCCGACATATTACTAACCGCCTCAAAAGAGCATACATATTCCCTCACAGAGCTGTGCGTGGTGCACAACTGGTACCAAGTGATGATGTCGCCCTCCAATTCTGACAGAATTCGCAGTGAAGAAGTGATGTGCATGTACCAGTCTAATGCATGCAATCAGTGTGGTACACTGGAGGTCGACAAGGAGACGTAACGAAGAGCCACAACGGAGATACCGGGTCTGCATGTGCCCGTGACCACATCGTAAATTACGTTACCCTATTTGTAACGTGGCCAGAAGGAAGTGTAATATTTACTCTCATGCTGTACAGCATAATACCAATATTATATTTATCGTGTTGCAATACATATACAAAGATGACAAAACTACTACATGTCAACATTTAAACTTAGCTCTCCACCACAAAATACCACAAATCACAATAGCTATACACGGATATCAAAGTCTTTCAAGTATTTTATCTCACTACTGGTCACTGGTCACTGTCAGGATATTTTCGAAATGAACCTTTTAGGCACCTTCAGGATATGTTGATACAACATGAGCAACTGTATGTCGCTGTTGAGTATACCTATCCGAGTGCCGATACTCGAAGAGTGTCTGCTGACGTTCTCGAGATAGTGGCACAGACATTATGGAGAATCTAAACGCAATGAATCACAGCCAGGAAATCCACTTGCGTGTGTTCTGTTTAGCATGTTGTTGTTGTGGTTTCAGTCCTGAGACTGGTTTGATGCAGCTCTCCATGCTACTCTATCCTCTGCAACCTTCTTCATCTCCCAGTACCTACTGCAGCCTACATCCTTTTGAATCTGCTTAGTGTATTCATCTCTTGGTCTCCCTCTACAATTTTTACCCTCCACGCTGCGCTCCAATACTAAATAGGTGATCCCTCGATGTCTCAGAACATGTCCTACCAACAGACCCCTTCTTCTAGTTAAGTTATGCCACAAGCTCCTCTTCTCCCTAATTCTATTCAGTACCTCCTCATTAGTTATGTGATCTACCCCTCTAATCTTCAGCATTCTTCTGTAGCACCACATTTCGAAAGCTTCTATTCTCCTCTTGTCTAAACTATTTATTGTCCACGTTTCACTTCCATACATGGCTACACTCCATACAAATACTTTCAGAAACGACTTCCTGACATTTAAATCTATACTTAATGTTAACAAATTTTTCTTCTTCAGAAACGCTTTCCTTGCCAATGCCAGTCTACATTTCATACCCTCTCTACTTCGACCATCATCAGTTATTTTGCTCCCCAAATAGCAAAACTACTTTACCACTTTAAGTGTCTCATTTCCTAATCTAATTCCCTCAGCATCACCCGACTTAATTCGGCTACATTCAATTATCCTCGTTTTGCTTTTGTTGATGTTCATCTTATGCCCTCCTACCAAGACACTGTCCACTCCGTTCAACTGCTCTTCCAAGTCCTTTGCTGTCTCTGACAGAATTACAATGTCATCGGCGAACCTCAAAGTTTTTATTTCTTCTCCATGGATTTTAATACCTTCTCCGAACTTTTCTTTTGTTTCCTTTATTCCTTGCTCAATATACAGATTGAATAACATCGGGGATAGGCTACAACCCTGTCTCACTCCCTTCCCAACCACTGCTTCCCTTTCATACCCTTCGACTCTTATAACTGCCATCTGCTTTCTGTACAAATTGTAAATAGCCTTTCGCTCCCTGTATTTTACCCCTGCCACCTTCGGAATTTGAAAGATAGTATTCCAATTAACATTGTCAAAAGCTTTCTCCCAGTCTACAAATGCTAGAAACATAGGTTTGCCTTTCCTTAATCTTTCTTCTAAGATAAGTCGTAGGGTCAGTATTGCCTCACGTGTTCCAACACTTCTACGGAATTCAAACTGATATTCCCCGAGGTCGGCTTCTATCAGTTTTTCCATTCGTCTGTAAAGAATTCGTGTTAGTATTTTGCAGTTGTGACTTATTAAGCTAATTGTTCGGTAATTTTCACATCTGTCAACACCTGCTTTCTTTGGGATTGGAATTATTATATTCTTCTTGAAGTCTGAGGGTATTTCGCCTGTCTCATACATCTTGCTCACCAGATGGTAGAGTTTTGTCAGGACTGGCTCTCCCAAGGCTGTCAGTAGTTCTAATGGAATTTTGTCTACTCTCAGGGCCTTGTTTCGACTCAGGTCTTTCAGTGCTCTCTCAAACTCTTTAAGCAGTATCACATCTCCCACTTCATCTTCTTCTACCTCGTCTTCCAAAAAATGGTTCAAATGGCTCTGAGCACTATGGGACTCAACTTCTGAGGTCATTAGTCCCCTAGAACTTAGAACTAGTTAAACCTAAGGACATCACAAACATCCATGCCCGAGGCAGGATTCGAACCTGCGACCGTAGCGGTCCTGCGGTTCCAGACTGCAGCGCATTTAACCGCACGGCCACTTCGGCCGGCCCTCGTCTTCCATTTCCATAATATTGTCCTCAAGTACATCGCTCTTGTATAGACCCTCTATACACTCCTTCCACTTTTCTGCTTTCCCTTCTTTGCTTAGACCTGGGTTTCCATCAAAGCTCTTGGTATTCATGCAAGTGGTTCTCCTTTCTCGAAAGGTCTCTTTAATTTTCCTGTAGGCAGTATCTCTCTTACCCCTAGTGAGATAAGCCTCTACATCCTTACATTTGTCCTCTAGCCATCGCTGCTTAGCCATTTTGCACTTCCTGTCGATCTCATTTTTGAGACGTTTCTATTCCTTTTTGCCTGCTTCATTTACTGCATTTTTATATTTTCTCCTTTCATCAATTAAATTCAATATTTCTTCTGTTACCCAAGGGTTTCTACTAGCCCTCGTCTTTTTACCTATTTGATCCTCTGCTGCCTTCACTATTTCATCCCTTAAAAAGTGCCCATTCTTCTTCTACTGTATTTCTTTCCCCCAGGCCTGTCAATTGTTCCCTTATGCTCTCCCTGAACCTCTGTACAACCTCTGGTTTAGTCAGTTTATCCAGGTCCCATCTCCTTAAATTCCCACAGTTTTGCAGTTTCTTCAGTTTTAATCTACAGTTCATAACCAATAGATTGTGGTCAGAGTCCACATCTGCCCCTGGAAATGTCTTACAATTTAAAACCTGGTTCCTAAATCTCTGTCTTACCATTATATAATCTATCTGATACCTTTTAGTATCTCCAGGGTTCTTCCATGTATACAACTTCTTTCATGATTCTTGAACCAAGTGTTGGCTATGATTAAGTTATGCTCTGCGCAAAATTCTACCAGGCGGCTTCCTCTTTCATTTCGTAGCCCCAATCCATATTCACCTACTATGTTTCCTTCTCTCCCTTTTCCTACTGACGAATTCCAGTCACCCATGACTATTAAATTTTCGTCTCCCTTCTGTACCTGAATAATTTCTTTTATCTCATCATACATTACATCAATTTCTTCATCATCTGCGGAGCAAGTGGGCATATAAACTTGTACTACTGTAGTAAGCGTGGGCTTCGTGTCTATCTTGGCCACAATAATGCGTTCACTATGCTGTTTGTAGTAGCTTACCCGTACTCCTATTTTTTTATTCATTATTAAACCTACACCTGCATTACCCCTATTTGATTTTGTATTTATAACCCTGTATTCGCCTGACCAAAAGTCTTGTTCCTCCTGCCACCGAACTTCACTAATTCCCACTATATCTAACTTTAACCTATCCATTTCCCTTTTTAAATTTTCTAACCTACCTGCCCGATTAAGGGATCTGACATTCCACGCTCCGATCCGTAGAACGCCAGTTTTCTTTCTCCTGATAATGACGACCTCTTGAGTAGTCGCCGCCCGGAGATCCGGATGGGGGACTATTTTACCTCCGGAATATTTTACCCAAGAGGACGCCATCATCATTTAATCATACAGCAAAGCTGCATGCCCTCGGAAAAAATTACGGCTGTAGTTTCCCCTTGCTTTCAGCCGTTGCAGCACCAGAACAGCAAGGCCGTTTTGGTTAGTGTTACAAGCCCAGATCAGTCAGTCATCCAGACTGTTGCCCCTGCAACTACTGAAAAGGCTGCTGCCCCTCTTCAGGAACCACGCATTTGTCTGGCCTCTCAACAGATACCTCCGTTGTGGTTGCACCTACGGTACGGCTATCTGTATCGTTGAGGCACGAGGCACGCACGCCTCCCCACCAACGGCAAGGTCCATGGTTCGTGGGGAGACGGCATACGGAATAATTATTGCATTCATTACATGTAGGTAAGGAGGATCGATATTCCATCAATTCATCTGAGGAGTTTTGTTACTCTTGTAAAGCCGCTATTAAGATTGAATAAAAGACATAATACTGGCTAGACAGAAACTCTACTGATCAGTGGCGCACAGTTAATGCTTCAGTGGTCTAGTGAGAGTAACTGGTAGTTATCGGAGACCGAAATTTGCAGGCAGTCGCGAGTCAGTGGATAGCTCCACATGACGGACTTGTGGCGGCTGCGGCACCCCCCTTGGGAGCACACTGAGGCTGGAATATATAGCGTGGATATCTCACCTACTCCCGATACTCAGGCTAAGAGGATAATACTAATCACTGACGGGTACTAAACGCTCGACCATTGCAACCCATTCTTTTTAAGTCCCAAGGTACAACCATTTGGCTAGTTGGACTGCTGGTAGCATTTTGCGACTCTTAGGCGATTGCTTTCACTGGTTACAAAATATTCTTTACACTCACCCTCTACAATCCTCGAATGTCTCTGTTAGTGCATGAATTCTGCTTGGTGATTCTTTATCTGTAGTCGTTCCTTCGCGTTTGCACTTCACACTCACATCAACAAGGGTTGATTTGGGCAGCGTTCGAAGGGCTGATACATCACTGTTGGATCTGTTACTCAGATGTCACCCAGCGGAGCCTCCATGTTCGAACTCACTGAGCTATACAGATGGGCCCGTTCTGCTATTACTGCTTCTCTACAACGACGCAATCCCCTCCTTTTTTCACTTTGTCAGGCCCACGTCTCCTGAAGCCTCGTAACCAGTTCTGCGTTACACGTACGTGTCCTAATACTTTCGGTCAGATTCTATAACTGTTGCATCAGTTATGCTAAACGAATTACAGATGTAGTAAAAATATCGATATGGTACAGAAGCGGTTATCCGCTTTAGTAACTGAGCTGACAGCGCTGCTGACTGCCATAAAAGAGACACGGGGACCCGGGATCGATTCCTGGTACCTTCCTTCGTGTAAGGACTAGTACAATGTGCACTCAGGCCCGTGAGTCTGGCTGACGAGCTCCTAGCCCGATTAGTGGTGCAATTAATATAAAAACTATATTGAACACTAAAGTACGTGGAGTAAAGTGTCGAATTCTGATTGGCTGACACAAACTAACCTGCCTAGAGACGACAGAGATAGTAAAACAACATTTTTGTTGGACCGTCATGACGCACCAACCTCAATAGACAGGTCTGAATGCACTGATGCACAACATTGGTGAGATGTTGTGTATCCCTTACCTTGCTCGATTGTTGCTGTGTCTCCCTCTCAAGGATCAGTTCGTGGCATAGCTGCTTTAGGGTGAATGATTAGTGTGCTTCATGAAAAAATTTCAGTATTGTGTTGTAAATGTTGAATTATTATAGCAATATTGACTAGAGTATTGCTGACTTCATTTATTCCTGACTGGGATGTGTTGGCGACCCTGACATTTTAGCAATTCCTGCTGGTGTTGTGTACCTGCTATATGCAGAATGTCCAGTCACTCGTTGTGCAACAGGGCATAGAAGTGGAAGTATAGGTAGGAGCATTATAACGCAGATCCCGGTTCGCTAGATTGCGATTGTGGTAGAATCGATACTCAAATACACAGCTCGATAACGGCACTACACACCCTGTAATAATACCAACAACTTACACCGTAGCTGGGTGCTTGTCAGAGTAGATATGTGGATGTAAACTATCGATGCAGACAATGACAGCTGTGGTAATGTCTGAATGCGTATGTGTGGCTATGTGTACGAATTCGTCTTGGCATGGTAATACGTCTACTGTTACACCCTGGCGCTATCTCTGCTCATAGCTGGAATCCACAGATGGCACTAAAATTGCAATACCAAGAGTAATATGTAACAACGACATGTTACTTCTTTCACGTACACACTCTTGTTAGATGTCTACGACATTAAGTGAAGTACACAAAGCTGCCAATTCTGGCTGTTTTTTCCTCCTTACACGAGGGGGCACTGAATAGTAATGCCTCCGAATTTTTAATGTGAAGACTGAAAGATTTTATAGAAGATTTTACTAACATTCTACATCATTATGCTTCATATCTATATATTTGCAGCCACCTGCCGCTAGAGAGCTCCGAACAGCATCGTATAAGATGATGGTGTGTGGCGTAAATACGTATGTCGTTGCGAGAGAAACAGCGTCCTGTAATCGAGTTTCAAATAGTTCATCCACTCATGGAGCGCCGTCTCATTCGGCATGTCAATGCAGGATCACACACGAGTGCTACGACATCTTTAACAGTCCGAAGCCTTGGGTTCACTGTCATCCGTCAACTCCCATATAACTCCAACTTGGCCTCATCCGATTTTCATCTGTTTTCAAAACATGAAGAAAATTTTCGAGGACTTCATTTTGATAGCGATAAAGTGGTCCAAACAGAGATGAGGCCGTGGCTCCATCAACAAAGTAAAACATTCTACAGTCATCATCAGCAGCCGGCCGAAGTGGCCGCGCGGTTCTGGCGCTGCAGTCTGCAAACGCGAGACCGCTACGGTCGCAGGTTCGAATCGTGCCTCGGGCATGGATGTGTGTGATGTCCTTAGGTTAGTTAGGTTTAACTAGTTCTAAGTTCTAGGGGACTAATGACCTCAGCAGTTGAGTCCTATAGTGCTCAGAGCCATTTGAACCATCATCAGCAAGCAGGTCTCTCGTTGGGAGAAATGTTTTCGTTGCCAGGATGACTATATTGAGAAATAAATATGTGGAAATGTAGAATAAAGATGTAAAATGTTAAAAAATTTTCTTTTGTTTAAAGAGATTTAAGAGTTTTCAGCTACAAAATAGGAGGCATTGCTTTTCTGCGCGTCCTCGTAATTTGTTAATTATGATATTAACTAAGTGCCCGTTTTTCTTCCTAAGGTAATCTCATGTGTAAATAATGACAGATCTTCATTCAAAGATAGGGCACAGACGCAAGAATAGCACAGTATATGATAGTAGCTTATATATGGTGTCACCGCCAGACACCACACTTGCTAGGTGGTAGCCTTTAAATCGGCCGCGGACCATTAGTATTCGTCGGACCCGCGTGTCGCCACTGTCAGTGATTGCAGACCAAGCGCCACCACACGGCAGGTCTAGAGAGACGTACTAGCACTCGCCCCAGTTGTACAGCCGACTTTGCTAGGAAAGGTTCACTGACAATTACGCTCTCATTTGCCGAGACGATAGTTAGCATAGCCTTCAGCTACGTCATTTGCTACGACCTAGCAAGGTGCCATAGCATTTGATAATTAATATTGTGAAGCTTGTACTGTAACGAGAGATGTTCACCTATTGTGGATTAAAGTTAAGTATTCCAACAGCTACGTACTTCATTTGCTAGACTCAAATCCTTTAACTATTCCAGACCTCACGCCAATCTGCGTCAGCTTAAAAGCGTGCATTTTGGCCTCCTCTAGCAACACGGTGTTGGCTCTTCTGCCAACACTACAATATGTATATATATATATATATATATATATATATATATATATATATATATATATATATATGCGTGTGTGTGTGTGTGTGTGTGTTTGTGTGTGGGTATGTGTGTGTGCGTGTATAAGAAATAAAGTATGTATCTATACTAAAGACCTCTTATTGTTTGTAGAACGTAGTGGTGATGCCCAACTTCTCTCCACATCTCTGCCCACTTTCCTTCCATCAATGCCTCTAAAACATGCCGTATTTGTGCCACAAGAGTTTGCGCATCATAAACCGGTGACCAAATCACTTTATCCTTGACGTAACACCACAAAAAGGTCATGAGAGTTCGAGTTTAGGTGAACATGTTAGCCATGATATTGCGCTCTCTACCGACGCATCTTTCTGGAAGGCTATCATTCAAGAACTGAGAAAAAAGTAACCACCAGTGGGGCGTTACACCGTCTGGCTGAAACTCCGCCCGTGAGCACATGCAGAAATCTATCCATATAAGTTAATGACTTAAGCTACCGTTTGCAACAAACAGCACAGCTGTATGCTGCATATTCCTTAGAAATAAACCTGTGTAATCAGGGAAAGGCATTATGCTCATCCTGTGCCGTCGTCTCACGTGCAGCCAATATTTAAGTACAATTTCTATATGAAAAACCTGCTGCATAATATTTTCTTGAATACACAATGTAGATGACATCGTCCAACCTTCTTTTGTGGTGTTATTCTGAAATGCTAATCTTTTACATCCCTCAGCATGCAGAACGTTTAATGCCAAGAAACTCAGAATCTCTACAGCGTTGCAATATTAATGGCCAACAGTTTACTGGAGGACATGGCGATAGCGTATTGACCCCTTAGGCCCTCGGTCCATATGGACTCTCAATACGCCTCGTGGGACAATCGGGTATCCCAACATGCGACGTGCCACTGATCTTCTTTGTTTTACGAAAGCCCTGCGGCGGCCATTCGAATGAACAAGGTACTGCATGAGCTCCGAAATTCAAACTTCCGTACTCGAGACTGATCCGTTTTTCTGATATGTTCGCCCACTTGTGTTCGTTCCCCACAGACCTGAAGAGTAATGCTTAAGTAAGTGAAAGAACAAGTTCTTCATCGCCGTATTCATGTCAAGAACAATGTTGTAATTATACTGATTAAGGGGGTATAATGCTTTTAGCGAATATTACGAAACTGATTTGCTTTTTGAGAAACACTAGCTTGAACCCGAGTTTCCACTTATCGTGGCCATTAGCCTTAACGTCTTTGGCTAATCGAACTCGTCTCCATGAGCAGTCCTAACTTCCATATGTCACGGAATCCGCAGTCCTTACACTCGCACATTTCGTGATTCCTGTAATGGGAGACAAATATCACATAGTCCTTTTAGCCCAGTGAGGCATCAATAGATCATTTTGCTTACAATGTCTGTATGTATGCACTGTCTGTATCTTCTCTTTTCAATGCCTTCAGAGATGCGTGCTTGTGCTAGGAGGATGGGAGGCGGTGCTGGCTGCGCAGGAATTAGCCGTCGTGGCTGGTGGCTGTCCATGGGTTGGCCCCTGTCAGCATGGTGTCAGAGATACCCATTCAACTTCAGTAGGTCCTGTTTGAGCCAGTGCAGTTGATGGAGAGTGCTTGGAAATGATTTGTAGTCTTTTTCAGGCAGAATTGTTTTACAATTTCTCTTTTCTGGAAGATGAGTCATATTCCTGGGTCAGGTCTGGCTTGGTCTATGGAGTAAGTGTTTTGCTATTATGTTGTATTGTAGTCGGAATGATCAGCTTTGTCCTTTGTGTAGTGGACCAGCATAGTGGCTCTTATTTGGAGGGAGTTAATACGCCTTCCATATACGACGGCTTGTGCGACCTGACTTGGTTACAATTTCAACAGGGTTCCTTTCACATATAGTGGTGCAGTATTTGGTGCTAGTGTGCAAGGTTCCCCAGGTCTCTGGTCGGGAGTTCCTCCCTGATGGTCAGCACCAGGAGCTAAGATCTCGTAAGGTACTTTTTGTGTCACCTTGGCATGCATTGACTCAGCAGTGATTTGTTGGATTCTGTTTCAAAGTTGACTAACCGCGGACCTGATGTGTTTTAAACGTGACTGACTGTGTAAAGTTATATGGTGGCATGGTACACTGTAGCCAAGCGTGATTAAGATCGTCTTAGTACGTTCTTGTTGTTTTATTGTGGACCTTGTGCGTGTCACCTTTGTTTGTTGGTGGGGAAGCAGTCATGAGTGTCAAAAGCGGCAAGAAGGGAGCAGGTTGTGCTGTGTTCAACAGCATGGATAATTTTCGTGGTTTTAGAGAGTCATTCCGAACAGCGTGTCACACTGAAGACATCAGCAGGTGGACGTCATGGATACCTGTTTGCTGCAAGCCCTGCTGTGGTCAAGCAGGTGGCAAGAACAGTAGGCATCGAGATCAGGCAGCTGCAGCAAAAGGAACCAGCCCACTTTTCAGAGGCGAGTGCTGTCACCACAGTGGACACGATGGACCAGCCCGTGACACGTCGCCAGGGGCTGGTTTGGTGTGCTGGCCAATGTGTCAACCTGCGGAGGGCCAAAGGTGTTGGAGTAGCCAGAAAGAGAGTGTTGGCAGAACCTTCAGCGAGGATCTCGTGAAGCAGAGTGCTGAGTTACTGTCATTTGTGGGTCACTGCAGTCTGCACAGTGTGCAGCTGAGTGAGTTGGTTGAGAGGTTTGTGTCTTTTACAAGCCATTCGAGACGAAACAAAGAAATCCCCTTCGGCATATGAAGTGACATAGTACCTAAGTTGTTTTGCAGATGACAATTGCAAGCTGGTGGTTTTATGGTTGATTTAATACACCATTTGGCATAAAAGTGGTGCATTGTATCTAACTGCTGGCAACAACATGCTGCATGAAAGTGTATGGTTGCGTGTGACAAGTTCTGATTTTTATTGATGGCACACAGGAGCGTGGTTGTGTGCAATGTGAGCAAGTAGAGTACAACTGAACTGCTTAACCCTGAAAATGTTTCTTTAGACAATACTGTGAGCATGATTCAGTTGAGAAGACTGTGGACAAGTCATTGTTTTTATATGTAACGTTGTCGGAGAACAGCGCTCATATTGTGATAAAATTATTTAAAAGGAGTGTTGATGGCAGCCGATGTTAACTTCTGAGCGGTTTTGGCCATTGAACTATGGGCCATCGCCGTCATCCAGATGGTGAAAATTTGGATAATGGCCTGTAATTGAAAGGTCGAGATGGTTGGATGACCCCGCCACTATGCTCCAAGAGTTCTCATTTGGGGAGAGGTCTGGTCTACGGTAATGTTTGGCAAGCACAACGTTTAGCAGTAAAAACTCTCCGTTTGCAGTCGGGCACTACCTTGCTGAAATGTAAACACAGGATGGCTTCTACACACCATCACTCCTGATTGTTGAGCCGTATGGCGAGAAATAGGCACGTTTGTAACAAACCACTGTCTGGAGCGCCCTCACTCACGTCTTCCGCTTGCAATCTGATTGATATAAGTAGAACAGTCTTTAGTGATGAGTCCTATTTCGAACTGTGCTCTGATGACTTAGCTTTTGTACAGGAAGACGCTAAGCACCGTTAAAAATATGAAATAGTTTTCTCACTGTTATCCAAAAACGCGATTAAGTGAAAGATTTTGCTTTTTTCTCTCTGAAAAAGTTAATGGTGAAAATGCAGCCTTCTGCCAATGAATATGCCCTATTACAACTTGGATAAGATCCAGCAGGGAATGTGTTATATGCTTCATCGTGCGCCTTAGTGTTAATTGGATAGCTACATAAATATCGTGTATCCCTAGGTCACACTAATTTTGGAACACATGTGTGAGGCAGTGGTTACTTCTGTACCCCATAGCAAGACGATGATTTATCTACTCACTGCTTGTTGCTCGCCATTACCCAACTGACAAGTGATCTCCTTTCTCCTTGCTGGAGGCAGGTGTTTACCACGACACGAGGTATCCTACGGTACACTGTTGGCACAGAGCCACGTCATACGTCGAGTCCCTGTACCAACTCGGCGGTGGAATGTCCAGTGGGTCAGGCGTTGACATAACGCGCTGGTTGTGCACATCCTACCCATTCCATCCCAGAAGGCCACAATGACAGCGACTACGAGGTATCCCGGCATACCCATGCTGATACAGCGAACCATCCGATTCTCTGTGACGGTAGGTTACTCGTGATGTGAATCAGACCTGCTCACCGACCTGCTAGTGTGGTGACGTCATCATTCTTGCTGGGGAATGATCAGACACATGTTGCCGAGATTGTTTCGACTACGCTGTACAAGTTTCAAAGGAAAGCTGTTACGCATCCTATGCACAGTCCTGATGGTTCCCCATTTGATTTACATGTTTTTGGAGCACTGAAGTAAGAGATTTTATTTTTGCTTCGAGCGAAGAGGTACGCTCGTGAGTACAATCATGATTGTGTAGAAAATCGCAATCACTTTTCCATGAAGGCACTGACCGTCTTGTCTCACAGTCGTATAAATATAGTAACAGTTATAGTGATTACTTTTGAAATAACAAACTGTTTACTTACTTTTATTCCTACCTGTCTCGTTTTCATTTCGCAAGCCGCCTTGCGGATTATGAGGTCTTTCGTAATTATTCTGCTGGCTTCCAGAATTGCATTATCATGAAGGTGACATGCAACAGACATTAAACTGAAATGAAACGTTCGGACATGTAAATGATTAGAATTTCAGTGCAGTCGCACAAAGTATGGAGGTATTATGCAGTCTACATTATTTTCCTTTTGCCTCTTTTACTCGCGTTTTGCCATCGCCATATGTCATCCATTACGTTTACGTAGCATAATTCTTAATAGTTATCCTGTTGTGCCCTTTGTTAATTGCTACTTAAACGAAGTAGACTACGAATAAATGAATGGTGGGTGTCACCATGAGAAACTACTTACAATGAATTACACCACCATAGTGAAAAACACAGCACGATGCAGAATGTCCACAAATCATGTACACGATGTACCCAGACAGCCATATTATACGCACACACGCACACACACACACACACACACAGACGGGGAAAAAACATCGCAGCACATAAATTAATGTTGCTAGACGTATTTGTGCATCTGTTAGATGATGTGTATTCAGATCTCTGGCCAGTCGCGCTAGAGTGGTGTTAGTGGCACAGGCACGCAAATCAGGTTTGCTTTAACGCTGTAATGGTCGTGAGCGTTATTTACCTTTGAGACTGGACTGGTGAGTTAATGTTAGTCACGAAAGGCGACAAAGGCGCCGCTCTAAACACTTCACTGACTTTTAACGAGGCTGTGTAATAAGGCTACAAGAAGCTGCATGTCTTTTCTCCGATATTGCAGATGTAATTGGCAGCAATGTACGCACTGAACATGACTGCTGTCAGAGGTGGTCACGAGAAAGTACGCTCGATCACTCGCTCGCTAGACCCTGCTCCAGACGGAGACGTGGTGCTCCTGAGTGTCGTGTCCGGCCTACGACTCTGGCACATCGTACTGCATCTACAGCTGCAGTTTGACCAGCAGTTGTCACCATAGTGAGACAAGGAATTGTTGCAAACCGGTTACTTCAAGAACAGCTCCGAGCCAGATGCTCTGCAGCGAGTATTCCACTGACCCCAAACTATCACCATTTGCTGATCCAGTATGGTCAAGCGAGGGCATATTGTATGGCAAGGTGGGAGTCTGTTGTGTTTTCCGTTGTAAGAGGGTTCTCAGATGTGTTGGTTAGGAGGAGGCCAGTTTAGGGCTTACAACCAACCTTTCTCGGCACTAAACACACTGAACCCACACCTGGAGTTACGGTCTGAGCTGCGTTTCCTTGTGACAGCAGGAGCACACTTGTGGTCAACCCACCAACCGTGACTGTAAACTTGTACGCAATCTGGTGATTTGACCGATGGCGTTGCCATTCATGAACAGCATTCCAGGGGATGTTATCCAACAGAACAGCGCTCGTCCACATACCATTGTTGTTGCCCAACGTGCTCCACAGAGTGTCGACATGATACCATGTCCAGCTCGTGCTCGATCAACAGAGAAGTCGCGAATCGAGCACATATAGGACGTCACTGGATGACAACTCCAGTGTTATCCACAGCCAGCGTTTACCACCCCTCTATTGACCAACCAAGTACAACAGGCATGGAACTCCAGGCCACAAACTGACATCCGACGCAACACAGTGCTTGCACAATTGCATGCTTGTTTTCAAAATTCCGGCTATTACACCGGTTGTTAATGTGTCAGCATGTCACATTTCCACACTCTGTGATCAGAATTATCCGGACACCTGGCTTAAAATGACTTACAAGTTCGTGGAACCCTCCATCGGTAACGCTGGAATTCAATATGGTGTTGTCCCACCCTTAGCCTTGATGACAGCTTCCACTCTCGCAGGCATACGTTCAATCAGGTGCTGAAAGGTTTCTTGGGGAATCGCAGCCCATTCTTCACGGAGTGCTGCACTGAGGAGAGGTGTAGATATCGGTCGGTGAAGCCTGGCACGAAGTCGGCGTTCCAAAACATCCCAAAGGTGTTCTATAGGATTCAGGTCAGGACTCTATGCAGGCCAGTCCATTACAGTGACGTTACTGTCGTGGAATCACTCCGCTACAGGCCGTGAACTATGAACAGGTGCTCGATGGCGTTGAAGAATGCAGTCACCATCCCGAATTGCTCTTCAACAGTGGGAAGCAAGAAGGTGTTTAAAACATCAATGTAGGCCTGTGCTGTGATAGTCGCACGCAAAACAACAAGAGGCTCCGAGTTTTGCTGTTTGCACTTCACACGCTGGCAGATGACGTTCACGGGGCATTCGCCATATCCACACCCTGCCATCGGATCGCCACATTTTGTGCCCTGATTAGTCACTCCACACAACGTTTTTCCACTGTTCAAGTGTCCAATGTTTACGCTCCTTACACTAAGCGACGCGTCGTTTGGCAGTTACCGAGGTGATGGGTGGCTTATGAGCAGCCGCTCGACCATGAAATCCAAGTTTTCTCACCTCCCGCCTAACTGCCATAGTACTTGCAGTGGATGCTGATGCAGTGGAATGCCTCTGGGGTGGTCTGAATAGATGTCTGCCTATTAGACATTACGACCTCCTTCAACTGCCGGCGGTCTCAAATGGCTCTAAGCACTATGGGACTTAACATCTGAGGTCATCAGTCCCTTTAACTTAGAACTACTTAAACCTAACTAACCTAAGGACATCACACACATTCATGCCCGAGGCAGGATTCGAACCTGGGACCGTAGCAGCAGCAGGGTCCGGACTGAAGCGCCTAGAACCGCTCTGCCACAGAGGCCGGCGCCGGCGGTCTCTGTCAGTCAACAGACGAGGTCGGCCTGTACGCTTTTGTGTTGTATGCGTCCCTTCGCGCGTACACTTCACTGCCACATCGGAAACAGTGGGCCTATGGATGTTTAGGAATGTGGAAATCTCTCTCACGATCTCTAACGACTAGTGAGATCGCTGATAAGGAGTGCCTGGCAGTAGGTGGCAGCACAATGCCCCTAATATGGAGTGTCTGAATAGTCATTGTGTATGTTCCGCAAGCCACCGCGTGGTGCATGGTGGAGTGTGCGCTGTGTCATTTCCAGTCGTTTCCTTTCCTGTTCCAGTCGGAGATAGGGATAAACGAATGTCTGTATGCCTCCATGAACCATAATTTCTCCTTTCTTATTTTCGTGGTCGATATGCGAAATATACGCTGGCTGCAGTAGAATTGTTCTGCATTCAGCTTCAAAGGCCGGTTCTCTAAACCTTCCCAGTTGTGTTCTTCGAAATCAGTATCTTCTCCCTTCCAGAGATTGCCACTTGAGTTCACGAAACATAGCCGTAACACTTATATTATGATGAAGCTAGCATCTCGCCTCTGAACTGCAACGATGTTTTCTTTCAATCTGACCTGGGGCGGATCCCAAACACCCGAGTAGTACTCTCGAACAGGTCGACCTAGTGTCCTATATGTGGTCTCATTTACAGCTGAATCACACTTTCCTAAAATTCTCCCGATAAAGAGAAGTCGACCGTTCTCTTTCCCTACCACCATCCTCAGGTGGCCGTTCCACTTCATATCGCTTCGCATCGATACGCCCCGATATTTAAACGACGAGATTGTATGAAGCAGGAAACTACTTATGCTATATTCGAACATTAGGGGTTTATTTTTCCTACTCATCCGCATTAACTTACAATTTTCTTCATTTAGAGCCAGCTTCCATTCATCACACTGACTAGAGATTTTGTCTAGATCATCTTGTATCATCACTGATCTACGATACCCTCCCGTACCCCACAGCATCATCAGCGAACAACTGCAGATTGCTCCCCACACTGTCCGTCAGATCATTTATATATATAGAAAATAGCAATGGCCATGGGGCACCCCTGCCTCCGACGAACATTTCCTGTCGAGAACAATACACCAGGTTCTATCGCTTAAGAAGTCTTCGAGCCACTCAATTATCTGGGAGCCGATTCCGCACGACCGTACCTTCGTTAACAATCTACAGGGGGGTTCCGTATCGAATGCTTTTCGGAAATCTAGAAATATGGAATCTACCTGTCTCCCTTCATCCATAGTTTGCAGTATACCATGTGAGGAGCAAGCAAGCTGGGTTTCGCATGATCGATACTGTCTAAAGCCGTGCTGATACGTGGACATGTGCTTTTCGGTCTCTAGGAAATTTACAGTATTAGAACTCTGAATATGCTCTAGCATTCTGCAGCAAACCGACGTTAAAGACATCGGTTTGTAATTTAGCGGGTCTGTTGTTTCACCCTTTTTCCAGTCGCTTGGCTCTTTGCGCTGGTGGAGAGATTCGCGATAAACGCAATCTAAATAAGTGACCAATGACGTAGACTACTCTTTGTAAATACGAATTGGGATTCAGATGGTTCAGATGGCTCTGAGCACTATGGGACTTAACATCTATGGTCATCAGTCCCCTAGAACTTAGAACTACTTAAACATAACTAACCTAAGGACATCACACAACACCCAGTCATCACGAGGCAGAGAAAATCCCTGATCCCCCCGGGAATCGAACCCGGGAACCCGGGCGTGGGAAGCGAGAACGCTACCGCACGACCACGAGCTGCGGACAATTGGGATTCCATCCGGATCTGGAGAGTTATCTATTTTCAACTCTTTCAGTTGTTTCCCTAGACCAGGGTTACTTAGTACTACGTCATCCATACGGGACTCTGTGCAATGGTCAAACGGCGGTACGTTTGTACGATTCTCCTGCGTGAACGGTTTCTTAAAAGTGGAATTCAAAACTTCGGCCTTCCTTTTGCTATCTTTTACTACAAAAACAGACTGATGAATGAGTGACTGGATGGTAGCCGTAGACCCGTTTAGCAGTTATACACGAGACCAGAATTTTTTCGGGTTTTTCCACAGATCGTTAGCCAAGGAATGATGGAGGTAGATGTGGTATGCTTCGCGCACAGCTTTTTTCACAAACACACGAATCTACTAACATTTTTCTGTCGTCATTTACAGGTCCTCTTTTGAGCCGAGAGTGCTACAGCCTTTGCTTCCTCAGCATTCTCCGTACTTCATTATTAAACAATGATGAGTCTTTTCAGTCCTTAATCCACCTATTAAGCACATACTTTTCCCGAGAACAATTTACAGTCTGTTTAAACTTTGTCCGTAATTCCTCTAGGTCCGTTATTCTGAAACTAAATGTGTGCAGTTGACTGTGTATGTGAGATGCTAACAACTGTTAATCTGCTCTTTCTAGCAAAACCATCTCCTAGCCCTCTTGACTGATTGATTAACTTCCGTAACCATAGCCGTTATGATGATATCATGATCACTGATCTCCGTCTCTATACTGACGCCATCGATAAGGTCTGACCTGTTTGTTGCTACAAGGTCCAAGGTATTTCCATTGCGTATGGGTTGCCGATCCAGCTGCTCAAAACAGTTTTCCAAAAACGGGTTCAAGAGTACTTCACAAGACTGTCTGTCTGTACCGCCTGCAATGAATCCATGAACATCCCAGTCTGCATTCAGTAGGTCAAAATCGCTACCAACTGGTTTTGCACAATCAAGGACATTTATGCACAACTGACCGTATACTTTTTCAGAATGGCTCTAGAACTGTCACAGCGGAATCGGTCGGTAAAAACATTCAACCGTTAACTCGGTTTCACCTAGACCAAATATGCGTGACCAGACAACTTCACTATCACACTGAAATTCAACCTCAATAGACAGGAATGGTTTGTCTCGTGCTTACATGAACGTGTGACCTTGCAAAGTTAATCACTAAGATATGTTACCTGTAGAAAGGTATACACGAAATTTCTTTGCTGTACATAAATTATTTTTAGGTGTTGCGACTTTTTTCCGCTAGTGCATTTAAATTTCTGAATACATTTGACTATAGTTACTCTTTTGTATTGATAGAAACACTTTATTCGATGACAGAAGATGAAATTTTGCCATAATCGATGCTTGCATAAAAGATATTTTACTGCATCTTGTGTCTAGTATAAGAAAATAGTAAATGGTTCACTTCTTTTCTTCGTGGTAGAAATTGTAGTTGGTGTTCGTTTAGTCGTATTCAGAACAGGTGAGTTAAGAACTTTTCATGATTTAAGCAAACGTGTGTAATCGTTGTTATGAATCATCTGCTTCTATCCCTATAAATACACCGAGGAGACAGTATTACTTCCGACATCAAAACTGGAGCTTAGGTAGAAAATTATTCCCCTCCATCAACCATTGTAATCTCTTTTTAACCTTTCCCTTCCACATCAAGATAGTGCTAAAAGACTGGCTAAACGGATGTTTGTTTGGATTAAGAATAGAAACTGAAAGTTTCGTCGTCCATTCTTGTGGCACTGGATCACTCATCTGTATTTAATTGTACATCCTTCGTAGTACTGTCTCAGATGACAACGTGCTACGTCGAAACGTGGTGCTGTGTTAAGTGAATTGTTTAAAGCATTAATAGCTTCTTGTTCTGCGAAAGTTCTGCACAACGGTTTTATCATTCAGAAATCGCATTTCACATTGAGAGTTGCGTGGGAATTCGAGATCATTCAGTGCTGTCTGCACGCTGAGCACTGTAAACTTTTTTTTTGTTTTTTTGTTTTTTTTAAATAGATAGAACGACAGGGTGATGGTCGAAGGAACACGATTTTTTTATTATGGTATTCGAATGTATATACATTGAAGAATTGTTCCCCAAAGTATTATGCGCGAACTCCAAGATGTCACGATTGTGTGAGCGTTTCAAACCGAGTGTGCGCGGCACGCTTCGTGGTTAGAAAACCGGTTTTCATAAATCGTTATCCGTGCCATCATCCATATTTGTACAGGTCTGACTAAACCTGATTTGCAGGAGCGTTGTTTGGCCGGTTTTACTCACAATGCGAACGAAAGGTTCAATAGCCTCATTTGGAGTCAGGCTCCAAAAATAATATCCGGCAGAAGCGAAATTGTTAACATTGCTGCAGATTTGACCATACGTCTATTCAGTGTAGGCCATACTGCAATAATGCACGTGGCAAATGCCCTACAAATCAAAATCGGCGATGAACTACGCCGATTATCTGAAGACAGAGACGCCAGCCGCGATCCTCGGAAAGGGCTTTGAGGAGGAAAAATGAGGGCTAAAGAGGTCGACGTAGCTGAAAGCGGCCATCCACTATGCAGGACGAAAGTTATTATGGACCAGGCTCCGATGATATTCCGTAAGATTCAAGATTTGTCCCTTTTTTTGTATGGAAAGTATTTGCGAAACATTAAACGTGTTTTTCTCAAAACCATGTTTTCAGGCTTGATTGTCTCCACCCACCCTACGATTTTTGCCCTATTTTAATGATTTTTTGTCTCTGTTGAAGCAAAGTGAATCCTCTTCTGTTCATCATAGGCTATTTTTATGGTGATATGTAGTATTTTTTCAGCCAAAAAAATGGGTTCAAAAATGGCTATTTCTTCGACTATCAAGAATTTCCTCCGTTATTTTTTATATTTTTTACAAATCCCTGCAATGAATTAAAATTACATCTGCAAGGATCAGGCTGACTTAAACTTCATGTTTCAGTTAACCACAACCGGCGTGACAGCGACAAACGTCGATCTACCTCCTTGCTAAGCTGCCTCGGGAAAATCCCAATTGCACAGTAAGATATTAATTTATTTCAATTAAAAATACCAATAAAAACTTCAATACATGCCCTATTTGTGGCAGCAAACCCCAATTTGTCTACTACATTTCAGTACGGAGGAAAAAGCTCCTGAATTTGAGCAATATTTTCGTCCGTCGCCCCGTCATTCCCCTTGGACGCATCAGCAGGCACGCCGACATTGGTGCGATCAGCGGTAGCCCTTGACACAGAGATGGCACCACGTCGTCTTTTCAGACAAGTATGTTTCTTCGTACGGCATCGCGATCGACGTACCCGCGTGTGGAGACTACGAGGAGAATTTGCGTTGCCGGATTGCATTTGTCACTACTGTACTGGTTTAGCACTTCGCGATGTGGTAACGGGTGCCTAGTGTAAACAACATCAAAAAATAGAAAGGAAAGATGTAGGTTTAGCACCCCGTCGACTGGAGCACAGGCTCGAAATATTTCAAAGATGGGGAAAGAAACAAGCCACACCCTTTCGAAGGCCTTTGCCTGGAGTGATTTTGGGACATCACGGAGAACCTGAATGTAGAATGCTGGTCGCGGATTTGAACAGTCATCCTCGCGAATGCGAGTCCAGTGTGCCTTACAATACAGATCACTTCTATTCCACATTGACGATGGGTTGCTTAGCTGCTGTTACACACTTACGTGCAAACAGTAGGACGAAAGAAACTTTCGCATGAAGTATCATTGACGAGAAACACAGCTCGAGGAAGCTGAGACTATACATAGAAGTAGCTCCAACAATAAACTAAAGATGGTAACTGGAAGAGATACACGGCGAGATTAACAGAAATGACACTATTATATAAAGACAATAATTACACTGAAGCCACCGCCACGCGACGTGGTCCCTGGACATTACATCACGGGCTGCTATTCATGCTGTGCATCGTGCTCTCATGCTGCCAAGAGGCTGGTAAGAAATTTTTGCGGCTGGACTATCCGTTGCTCCACCAGAGCGGTTTACAGCTGCTGTATGGTCGTCAGTCGTCAGTGTATGCAGACGTGTTCTAAGATGTCTTCCCAGAGAACCCCCAAACGTGCTCCATGGGATATAAATCACCGGAATAGGCAGTAAGTCCTCGCTCCAATTGCTCCCCCAACAGCACTGCTCGATACGGTCACGCAGTGTCGTCCACAAAAATGAAGTTGGGACCGAATGCACCCCTGAAAAGATTCCCATAGGGAAACAGCACAATATCATAATAACGTTGACGGGTCAGCGTTCCATGTTCAAATATTTGGAGGTCAGTAAGCCCATGCTACATCATGGCTCCATATGCAATAACACCTGGACCAACAAGACGTTCGAAAATGTTCCCGTATACATCGCTTGTTACCACCTCTTGCCATGTGAGCGTACGTCCAGCATCATCGAACAAGATGTATCTGGCGGTCCAGGAGTTATGGCGTCATGAAGCGTAATGTTGAATGGAAGCACTGACCTCCAAATCCTTGAATACCATACATTAAGACGCAAACATCGTTGTGACACCAAGTATTCCTTCACCAAGTGGGTGTCTTTAGGGGTTCATTGGACCCTGATTTCCTTCTTACGGTCGATAGTGTCCAACCGAACAGAACAGCGCCGATGGAGGAGCTCTTGGAAGAGAGTGTATTTGGGGAAGGGAAAGGATTGCCCATTCCCCCGTTTAAAATTTCATCAAACACGTGTAGGACGCGCTCTGGACATATAATGCGGCACGCCCACATGCACTGACGACCACCCCTCTCGTGGAGAAATATAATGCCCTGCCACAAGAAGACCTCACCGGTTCGTGGCCAGCATGGGAACACGTTGCGGAGCAGGCATTGCTATCTGTGGCGATCACACAGCCTGTTGTGAACCGGTCTCATATATTGTGACAACCAGGTGACCACCAAGAGACGCTGTTGACTTTAATTACTCAGATGGTTCAAATGGCTCTGAGCACTATGGGACTTAACATCTGAGGTCATCAGTCCCCTAGGACTTACAACTGCTTAAACCTGACTAACATAAGAACATCACACACATCCGTGTCCGAGGCAGGATTCGAACCTGCGACCGTAGCGGTCGCGCGGTTCCAGACTGAAGCGCCTAGAACCACTCCGGCACACCACCCAGCACTCTAATTACTGTCTTTGATTAAAAGCGTCATTTATGTTCATCTCATCGCACACTTTTTTCATCTACCTTTTGTACAACAATGCAGCAGTTCTCTCTGTGCGTCATCCAAGTCTCGGCGAGCAATGTTGCTTGACAGCATGCGTATATGCCAATGTATTTATAACGTTTTAAGACCAGCTGTCTTGTCCTATCTTTGACGTTTCCATGATGTTATGTTTCAAGACAGCTTTTTGTCCATGCTGTCCTGGCCTGTCTCGATACGGAAGGTGTTTGACTACTGCCTTGGGCAGCTCACTGTCCAGCCTCTCGGCCATTCAAAAAAACCTGTTCAACTCTTTCCATGGAGACTGAGCTGCCATCACTTGCCAAGCAATTCCAATGATTAACTCTGCCATAGAGTTGACACACCATATAATAATTTCAGCGTTTCTGAAATCTGAGCTCAGTTCCTCTCATACCCAACTGGGTTACAGTTATTGATGCCATTACATGTGGGGTTTCTGTGAACCAAATTTCACGCTCTTTATACCCCGAAAATCACCTGTAAATTTGCTTCGCCTCTGTAGCTGAATGGTCATCACAGCTGAATACCTGGCAGGTTCGATTGCCAATAGTGCAAGGAATAGGAGGTGCACTGGACCGGGGTGCATCGACCTTATAATGCCAACTGAGAAGAGGCCCCAGGCCCGCTAAATCGGTAACGACTGTTAGAGCAGTGTGCTGCTCTCCAACCCTCTACACAGCATCTCATAAAGCCTTTAGCAGGGCACGACTCCGCAGTAGATCAGTCTCGATTGCCGCATCTGTGAAAGGAATGGCAGTGTTTATGCTTGCGCTATACCTGCAAATCTAATCATGCGTTCGTCTTGCTATAGTATGTGAAGTATCTGCACTAGCAGAATAGAAATGCGGAAAACTCAAGTCCGAAAACAATTTGTGGGACTCGCCAAAACGAAACAATAATACAATATCCAAAAGAACAACCGACTCGGCCCCAACTGCTGATCGATACAAATACAAAATAACAAATAATAATAACAATAACAATAAAGCCCCTAGTCTTCAGGGCGAGAGAACACAAACAGTTCTGCAACGTCAAGAGGTTCGTCGACTATACCAAGAGCTCGGCCAGCCGGAAGAGGCGTCTGGCCGTGGCTGTCGGGGCGGAGGCTCTGTATTCTTCCGAGCGGTGCATCGAACTGCCTCTTGCCGCCAGTGCGTCGCCTTCTAAAGCCCGTTGGCGTATGTATCTGCCGGAACTATTTACGATCACGTGCCTGGCGTAGAGAAGCAGTTCCTGGGTTAGCTACGACCTCTGGTGAAGCTGTTCTGCAGGCTCCGCGAGCGGGTAGAAGTCCCTGGAGGCCGTTGGTGGAGACCTGGTCGTGTGTTGTGTTGTGGCCGCCGGTAAGTGTTTGTTTTGACAATACAGACGACGTAGTTTTCCTGTTGAATAAACATACTGTGAGCCGGCCGCGGTGGTCTAGCGGTTCTGGCGCTGCAGTCCGGAACCGCGGGACTGCTACGGTCGCAGGTTCGAATCCTGCCTCGGGCATGGGTGTGTGTGATGTCCTTAGGTTAGTTAGGTTTAAGTAGTTCTAAGTTCTAGGGGACTTATGACCTAAGATGTTGAGTCCCATAGTGCTCAGAGCCATTTGAACCATTTGAAACATACTGTGAAGTAGGCATCCCGTGATGGATGTAAAGTGGGATGCCGATGCAGTAGGCGCTACGACGTCCAAAGTGTGCGGCCGCATCAGTACGTGCACAGAGTCGTCCTCGTGTTGACCAGCAATGAATCTTTTCAGACATGTTGTGAGAGTGAAGTGATGGATGACAGTAACATACGTACGTCATATAGTTAGGAATTACGTATATGTTTGAGTAAATGAGAAGCTAGCTGTAGTTTGATTTATTGTATAGTGAGCTAGATAAAATCACATAGTCAAGTGTCCTTACAGAGGAAGTCCACAAGAGTAGTGTGTACAGAGACAAGGAGACAGAGAGAGCACTGACCTGCAGGTAGGGGCTGCAGGCGGAGAGTAGCACGCGGTGAGCGCGTAGGCGGTGGCCCTGGCAGCAGAGGGTGACGTCGACGAACGCCTCGGCCGCCAGCAGGCGCCGCAGGTGCGCCAGCACGCCCGATTCGTGCCGCTCCCACCGCACCAGCAGCCGGTTACCACCCATCTGCAGCACACACACGCATACCCCATTATATCACAAGCAGTAAGATACCACATAATCACACTAACACACACACCCACACACACACACACACACACACACACACACACACACACACAGACAACTCTAATCATCAGCATCGACGGTTCAAACCCGCGTCCGGCCATCCTGATTAAGGTTTTCAATGATTTCCCTAAATCGCTTCCAACAAATTCTGGGATGGTTCCTTTGAAAGGGAACAGCTGCCTCTATTTCCCATCCTTCCTTATCCGATGGGACGGATGACCTCGCTGTTTCGTCCCCTTCCCCGGTTCAAAATGGCTCTGAGCACTATGGGACTTAACATCTGAGGTCATCAGTCCCCTAGAACTTATAACAAACCTAACTAACCTAAGGATATCACACACAGCCATGCCCGAGGCAGGATTCGAACCTGCGACCGTAGCGGTTGCGCTGTTCCAGACTGTAGCTCCTAGAACCACTCGGCCACCTCGGCCGGCTCCCCTTCCCGAATCAACCAACCAACCATCATCAACATCTGGCTAATATACACTGAAGTTGGATCTCAATATTTACGTAACAAGATGGCAGTAGTTTCGCGTACACAAAATATAAAAGGATAATGTATTCGCGGAGCTGTCATGTGAAAATATTTACGATGTGATTATGGCCACACCACAGTTATTAAAGGACTTTGAATACAGAATGTAATTGGAGCTAGACGCAAGGGACACTCCATTTCTATAATCCTTAGGAAATACAACATTCTGAGATCCACAGTGTCAGGAGTGTGCCGAGAGTATCCAGTTGCAGGCGTCACATCTCACCACGTACAATGCAGGGGCCGACGCCCTTCTCTTAACCACTTGCTCTCGGGGGCCCTACACGATATTAGGCATATGGCTCTTCTATTATATACTCACTCCCCTCTACAAATCGTAGAAGCTTTAAACGGAAAACACCGTAAAATTTTAAAGTTAAATTTTATACGCTAGCAGACGCCATAACAGGTGGAGGATTAAACTAATTGTTGCCCAAAATACGTCACGAGCATTATTATGTTTGTAACATGTACAAATGAGGAGGAGGTCACTCAACAGTATGGGAGCTCACTTGTTAATCGAAATAGCGCCGAACAATATGCCGTCTCCCATTAATGTGCAACATATTCCAAGAGAACTGATTCATCTAAAAATATTTTTTCATCGAGTTCTGTTACATCCAGCCCAAATTCCCAGCAAAGGAGCCCATGACGGTGAAAACACTTCACAGCAATCTGTTGGAAAACGAGAACAGGAACATCACAGAAGATTCCCGGGTCCCACTATATCTTCAGACCTCGTACACCCGAAAATCATTTCGTATCAAAACACCAAAGAATGTCTGTCAGCTGGCTAAATCTAATTTACGTAATGTCATAAGGAGCCAAAGGTAAGGAATTCTGGGGGTGTTCTGTAGCTCATACGATGAAACGAAGGAGGGAGTAGATGGAAGTTAAAATTACTTTTATCTTTCTTTAAGAACTGATAAATTTCACGATATAGTATTCTTCCGATAGTTAATCGTTTGGGAGTCCGGATGAGTCGCACTGACGACAGCAGGAACTGAATAAAAGAATCATAACCGAACCAAGTAAATGACGATATACAACGATTTCTACTGCTGATGGTCTGCTGTTATTAATTTTACTACCTGCTTAGCTGTTTGTCAAACTCCGAATCGTTGTCAGCGAACATTTAAGTTTGGTAACGGCGTACCATATTTGTATTAGATACAATGTAGCAAATAATTTTGCGTTCCGTTGAATAAATGTAAATCGAACTTCGTGTAGTAAATTTACATTACAAAGGTTCGACTGTTCTGTGGTGTGCATATCTGGCCATAGTGGCACGCAGTTGCCGCGCAAATCGACACGTCACCAAACTGATCTCCTTCCAACTCCAATTACATTGAAATACCGAAATTTTTATTAGTGGCAAGGGTAACAACTGTGCTCTTTGAATGAAACATGACTCTTTAAATGAAAGAATACTATTGTAAGTACCCAACTCCTTAGGAGTTATCACATGATAAGCTGCTGCAAGAGAGAAGGCCGAAGGAAAAGTGTTAAAAGAAAGAAGGAGTATCCTACCTCTCTTGTTTACAAAAGAATGTCCTGATTCACATCAGCTATGGCTCTATGAATGTAATGACAATATTTAGGTTTGCTTTGCTATCAGAGTACTTCCTCACAATAGTACAACTCAGTCTAATTTCGAAGACTAAACATTAGAAGGAAAACTGTGCCTGATTTCTGAAAGTAGATCTAAGATAGAAAATGATACTAGATCATGAACCAAGTGAAAGTTAAAACACATTTTTTTCACATTTAATGAAAAATTTCTTTTGGCGTACTCGGAGAACATATCTCTCACTTTTTACTATCTTTTTTGTTTTTGTTTTACTTAATACTGCATTTTAGCTTATTTTATACGTAAAAGAAATAACCTTAATTTTAGAGGGTACTTAAGATTCACCATAACTAGAAGATCAAACGGAGACTTCCGAGAGAAAGCACTATACAATTTTGTTGTTTCACTTCTTTATAAGGTGAAGAAAATTTTCTGTTAATTCTACCAATGTGGAGATGAAGCACTTCGCAGTTACGTTTAACAAACGGATACTGTATCACCTCATCAAATAGGTTTTAGACACATCACGGAAAAGGAAGTACGTGTCCACATTTACTGTGCTCCAGTGCGCAGATGTTGTGATAACACACACGATGTTCTAACAGGTAGGACCGCTGCACTTCTTGTCTAGTGCGACAAGAATGTCAGAAGATTCTAAGCCCTTCGATTGTGAAACGCGTGCAGGCATGTGTGTTAACGACAAAGAAATTACTCTACTGATATTAACTGTGGAATTTATGAAGACATGTTTTCTGAATAAGCATGAGCTGCGGTGTGTTGTGCGCTCTAAGGTAAGAAAATAATAATTATTTATAGGTGCGGATCAGATTTTGCAAGAGATTAAAATGCTAGGAGAAAGTTGACGTTACAGAGTCACTGCATTATTGGACCTTTTCTTTTACATATCACAAAAAATTTTGTACAACTCTTGATCACACACTACACTAGTAATAGAGAACTCTGAATTGGATATCCCTGGTTTACCTTCCCGTGACTGCCACCACCCTCTTACGTGGGTAGACGGCTATCATGAAAGTGTTCAGCAAACAACAAGGACCGTCAAGGCGCTGTGATCATGGTTCGGATCTTGGTTAAGGTTACTGGTGACAGAGTTATAGCACGAAGTGTCACAAAAGGCTGTCCACGTTACGGTAAGTGCCTCAGTTTTGCAGTAAAGTATACGGAATAATAACAAAAAGCTGTCACGTTTATTAGGCACCTTTACATAATCAGATGGAAATTACTTTCCAAACTACCATAGTATATCAGTCTTCGGTGCTAAGTTACTGTATGTTACGTAACACTGTCGACGATTTGTGAGCGGTTCTCTTGGTTGTTTCACCAGAGGAACTTTGAAATCAGATGCTGCTGTTCGGATACTTCTGATCACATAGCGTATCACAAATTATGAAAATAAAATTGTTACATGATTGTGGACTGACACTTTCATTTATAATATGTAGAATGGTTGCTGGCATATTCTATAAGGTTAAACAGAAACTTCATTTTTCTTCTCTTCTTTTCAAAAATTTGCTTCTTGTGTACGTACTATGAGTTACAGCTTTTTATTAAAGGTGTATAGAAGTGACTTGTATGCAATGCTGCTTGTTCACAGAGTTACATGTGGTGATCTGGAGCTATGAACGTAAATTTCAAGCTCTCCAAGAACACTCGTTTTCGTTCATTTGCTGACAGTATTTGGTGTTTGCAGGTTGACTTAAATGGCTGTGGCTGAGTAGTCATGTTTTTTCAGGTGTGTCGCAAAACTTATTCCATCAAAATTACTTAGGTGAAAGGCATCGATGTGCTCCTGGTATGTTACATTGTAACTTCTTCCTGTCTGGCCTATGTAGAATCGTAGGCAGTTGTCACAAAAAATGACTGATTTACTGTGACAATGTCTATTTTTCTTGTTGCAGCAAATTGTGTGCTATCGTAGCCTTTTGTTAGTACTTAAGGATATCTGGATACCAGTATCACGAAAAATGTTAGTTACTTGGCATGAAATTTTTCCTAGAAACGGAGTGTCAGTAAATTTTATTTGTTCTTGTGAATCTGATTTATGAGGTGTGCATTGTTTACTTTTGATTTCACTTTTACGGAATTACATTTTCCTGGAGATATTCAGTCTCAACTCTATCTTCCATAAGCACAGAAGCTGAAATAATGAATTAAAATTTGTATCACAACTTGGACTTGAACTTGGCTCTCCTGCTTAATAGGCCTGGCAGAGTAACTAACTCGGCTGCATGGGTTTCGCTAGTCCAATGCCTTCCCTAACACAAACTTCAATTCACACCTTCTTTGATTTTCCCCATCGTAAATAGTCAGCATTATCGAGGCTCTCCTATATTAGAATACCATCCCAAATTTGTATTTAAATTGGGGAATTCTGCCTGTACTTCAAGCGTAGGTGATCTATTCATCTGATGACTTTACATTTTCCTGGAAAGACAATGAGTCCCAATTATATCCTTGTCAAGGGTAGAAGCTAAAGCAATTAATTAAAGTTTAGGCCAAGGCTAGGACTTTGGATCTTCTGGAAATAAAGTCATTGTGTACATATTCTAAGAGTCTTGCACAGGGAACAAACTCACAGTCCATTCGCCAGTGGTCTTCAAAGAGATAATACCATGTTCAGTCACCGGTCTGGTCACTTTATAAAGTCTATAAGGTGGTCACAATAACGTTTCCCGCTTGTGGGCTTGTCATTTGAGCAGTAATATATGTTTAAAAGTTTTACTCTACAATTGGAAGTCACTGAGGTTAAACAGTTAACCCTGTCATATCGTATAGATTAACAACCCTAGGTGTCGCCTCCAACCGAACATTATGCTCCACCTGGAAGAAACCTTATAGAACTCTGAAGCAGGTGGGTTCTTTTAATGTAGATTTATAGTGTTGTTTCATGTGGTAGAACACGGGTGCTGTGTATAAATCAATGGCATCATAGAATATTCGGCAAAAAATGGCGGTGAATGATAACGTATTGGTATAATTTAATGTTAAATTCCAAGATTTATGTTGCAGAGTACCAAATAGCGATGGACAGACTGTACCACTGACGGTATTGTGGAGAAAAACGCTTCCCCAGTTTAAAAACAGCACTTAGAGTAACTTATTACAGTCGTACGCAGATAGGATGTAGTTCATGGTCCACCTGTACGCCAGCTGACGAATACCAGAGCAGCTTCTAACCCAATGCTGGCAGAACTAATGGAGTCACAGCATCCAAATGTAGGACACACATTACCGGCTTGGGTGCTCGAATAAAATGAGTGGAACCTGCTGTAACTGAGTGAATTGCAATCTGTCGTCCAGTTCTCACATGTTGTGAGGATTTAACTGCAACAGGAACGTGGAGCTGCAGGGTTGTTAGTGATTAACAACAAGCCGATAGGGCTGACATAGTGCTTTCAAACCGTGTCACTCTAAGCATAATACATCATAAAGTTCGCGTGTATAGCACTGTAGCAAGCCTAACAGCTTATGTAACAAGGGAGGCATACACTGCAGGTAATGTAAATATTGTTTAGTAGTACGAATTTCCAAATAAGGTCTGTACCTCATAGTCTGAAATTGCTGTATACGATTCATACACGTTAAGTAGCACTTTTTAATAGTTGTATATAACACATCATAAAGTTCGTGGGTAGGGTATGGATTGCATATGTGAACTTGTTTACAAAAAAAGACATTTATTGTGTTTTACAACAGATACATTTTAATTTGTGAACTGTGGAGCTGAACATGTTACCACGCCAAGCTCCGAACACGCAACACAGGAGGAAATGAAAAAATGGAAATGGAAAGTGCGCATTTAACACAGGTAGTAATGTGTCCAGTTGGTTGGAACATTTCACCCACTTCGATTTGGAAAGAAATTTTACACAGACGAGTACCCTCAACCACGTGCTATTCATATGAGACTGCTTTATTCAGAATATCTGCCTCAAGTTTAATATTTAACATATTATTTGCTGTAATTACAGCGGTTTTCGTTCGACAGATAGTATCCACAAAGTCGGTGCCCTATTCACGAATCACAAATATACGAATACATTTGGGCAACGACAGAGCTTGTGCTGTCCATGGATCATCATTTTCATGCCAAAGCTTCAAACTACTACCACAATGAAAACACACTATTTCACCATCGTTACCAGTGTAAAAGTACCACGATTCACTTAACTTAGCTAGTCACTGCTTAGCAAAAAGAGGCCACTCATCGAATGTTGGTAATGTTGTACTGTACTGTACTGTATTGAGACCACACTGCCACCTGCATGATTTCAGCTGATTTACTGGAATTGGAGAGCTGACGATTGACCACAGGAATACTATGCCTGTTTCCACCTGCTGGTGACACACGAGAGACAGGTCGGATCTGCAAGGCTCTTCTTGGTATCAGCCAAGGTTGAGAACCTGAGAACCGACGACTTGTCACCATGCCTGGTGGGATCTGCTGGTGCAATTAGAGAACATGCTGGTCTCCCACTTAGCAGTAACAGCTGTACCACGTCTGCTGGAGGCATGAAACCCAGGAAGCGAATTTCCTTTCCGGACACTATGTACAAATCAGTTTACGTATTGGACGATTAGGATCTTACTGCATACAAAGAGGCACACAATTGACCTTGCATATAAGCAGCAATAGACAGCTGGCGTTTTGATCGTTGTACTGATGACGTTTCCAAAAGTGTTTCTTCTGTTCTTGAAGAGGGGCACAGACAATGTATGTTAAATACTTAACTGAAGTCTTTAAGTGAGGAGATGAAAAGGATAAAGTCAATACATAAATACAAAGTTCTGCATACCCTACGACACCTAGGGCTACATTATACAATAACACAATTAGGGTTGATTATTTTACGTGGGTGACCTCCAATTGTAGACTAAATTATATATGTATTATACAGGTGAATCACAAACCCAGGAGAAAGCAACGTTAGTATTAACCACCTTACAGACTTCACAAAGTGACCTGACACGTCACTGAACATGGTATTAAATGGCTGGAGACAAAATGGATGGTGTGTTTGTTCCTTTTTCAAGACTGAACGTACCTGATGACTTGTACCTTTCTTTTCACCTACTCTGTTGTGCAATATACTTACATCACTTCAGCAATTAGTGGTGATGCCTCATCGCTATTGCTGCTGTAATCACATTATTTCGTCGTTATTTTCCGTGTATTGCGAGGTCGGTATCTTCGTCTCTGCTAACTGGCGTTGCAATGCTGTTACACTGGAATGTTGAGGTACCATACCTCTTAATATTTAGAGCCATTACCTTCGAGCTTCCCTTAATGGAGCTCCGAACGTGAAATGTGTGGTTGAGGACTTGTTATTAAGCGTATACTTCAGATGAGGCATGGTAGAATCTCAAACGTCATTTCCGGCGGTGATCCACAAATGTTTTAGATCATTACATCTGCGTCCACATATCTAAAAGCTTCAGAGGTTAGCATCACTTTAACACGTGCTATGGCACTTATTTAGCATCTACGTCTTGCGTTAGGGATTGGGCGTATTATGGTGGCTCTTTTTGGAAGCAAGGGGTGCGATCTTTCGTGGGCGATTTTGTTTGTAATACGATAAAAATGTATTTTAACGAGTTATACATACAATTGAAATGCTGAAACTTTGTGCTTGCGATGTGCGAGAGGTCTCTTACTATACAGTATTGTGGTAAGTACTTTTTCCTGAGATATACACTCTCCCACTGTCTTTGGGAATGTCACATCTCTCTCTGTTACTGGCTTTGGTCATGTGTTTACAGGCTGGTTACATGTTATTGCCGGCCGTTGTGGCCGAGCGGTTCTAGGCGCTTCAGTCCGGAACCGAGCTGCTGCTACGATCGCAGGTTCTAATCCTGTCTCGGGCATGGATGTGTGTGATGTCCTTAGGTTTAATTAGTTCTAAGTCTAGGGGACTGATGGCCTCAGATGTTAAGTCCGATAGTGCTCAGAGCCATTTTTTGCATGTTTTTATTTTTGTGAGCCATAGTTTCCAGAAACGCAATTGCGCAGATCTAATACTCACTTTACTTATTTACATACGTGAACATCGCTGTTCTCGCACTGATGACATAACAGGCCTATAACATCGGACAAATACAGTCTATAATGCTTTTAGTGACCCTTCTGTCTTCAGAGTGCTGTTATTTACATAGCCTTTGGAATGCCTATGTCATCTGCAACACTAGCAATAACTGACAATGAATAGATTCGTTTAAAATGTATTATATTTTTCCTTCCTAAAATGGTATTTGAGAACTTTTTTAAATGATGGAATGTATACTCTGAGTCCGTGTTTGATTAGGTCTAGTGAGTTAAATACAGTGAGTCTATTTGACTGCTTAGCTAACACATATTTTTCTGCAGTGACAATCCTGTCAGCGTAGTTTTCTGACGTCAGCCAGTGAAGCCTAACTCCCAAAATACAAGATGTTATTATGGGTCGAAATCTATCTTTGGGGCACATTCTTTAGTGCTAAGGGCCACTAATTTGGAGAGTATGGCTGTATGTGGAAGTTAATTCACGCTTTCTTTTACGTTGGAGATGTATGTGACATCACTTTAATTGATCTGAGTCTTACAGTGGTTTTCTTTTCACGTATAAACTTGAACCAGCAATGTAAACGTCATGCGTTTTTCTCTGCCTCAGAAATATTTTATTTTCGAGTGCGTTGTGCGTAGGCCTAATTAATTACATCCAGACTATCAGTTTCCCTCCTTAGCTAACGCTTATTTTTGTGCTGTTATAAACATGGTCCGGCCTTTCGAACTTTTAAGCCTGACTTCTGAAATGTGTTGAAATCTACCATTGGGTTACGTAATTCACAAGTTTGGGCACTAATTTGGTGAATATGTACATATGTGGAAATTAACTCATTTACATTGCAGACTTTTTTCCAATATTGTGACATTAAGCAGCGTTTTTCTTGTGTTAACCTGAACATTCAATGTACACATTGCTCTTTTTCGTGGTGCTGACTTATTTTGCAAACATTTTAGAATTTTTTCGAAATCTTAGAGATTGAAAAATAATTAATTTACCACTCTGCTATGTTTTTTTTAAACTATGCAGCAATCTATTGGTTGTAGTACAAAATCATGGTCTATAGACAGAATTTCCTTGTTTTGCAATGCAGCCATCCGCTGGGGGGGAACTAAGCACTTATTCTCTACAGTGCAGCAACCAGCTGGTGACAGGAAGAACTGGGATGTGAAACTGGGTATGCTATTATTTCACATTTACTGGGATTGTAGAATAGTATTCAAGATAAAACGCATGTTCAAGAAATACAAATTCTTAATTGGTTGTTTATATTTTACAAGCAAATGTTAGTTTTTAATTATTTATAGAGAAATATTGGTTTTACAGTGCTGGTCACGGGAGCAAGTAGGATGTGAAAGTGATCTCGCTTCTGTTTACATTTTCAAAGCTTTTGGATTAGTAATTCAGGGAAGAAACTCATTATCAACACAAAAAAAAACTTCCTGTTACGTTACTTGTATTTTATAAGTAAATGTTGGTTTTTAATTATTTAGAGAAATATGACAACTACTCGTTCCATGGCAAATGATATGTAGCTTCAAATCAAAGTTACCAACCGTAGTCATATAAGGAGTACCCAGAAGTCAGTAACGCAAACACAGTTGCAGAGTGGTGGCGTGGGAGAGGGCGCAGAAGGTGCCTCATGCAAGTTTCTGGAGTGCATATTGCAAATATGACACGCGCAGTTGTTTCAGCGGCAATATGACACTACAGAAAAGAAAGAGGACAGTCTCCGCTCATTCTCACCTTGCCCTACTACCTACGAAGTCGACGATGGTAAATTGTAACCCATCCAAACGATGATTTGTTTTAGAGGCGTGTATAGCCAACGGTTCGTGTAATCGTCAGCCTTGGTAGCGCGGCAGAGGAAGAAACATCATTGGATGCCGTGTTTTAATTAAATGTAGCAGCTCAGCCAGTAATGCATGAAACCAGTTCTCCTTGTGATAGATGCACATAACGAGTGCGTGGACAGCACTACGGAAATCACTAGAGCAGTGGAAGGACATGTTTCCGTATTTGACAGCAGTTAACTCGGCAACTCGAAATATCGAGAACTACGATTTTTAATTCCAAGGTGAAGTGTGTATAGAATGTACTGCGTAGCTCGTGTGCTTGGATTATGTGGACACGTGAAAGTGGTAGACAGCCGCTCCTAGTGGCTAAACCGGTCACATACGTTTTTGTTACATAAAGAGAAAGTTCGAATAATTAATCTTGTCGCTTGCTATATATGTGCGAATGAGGAGAAGCAACGCTTCCCAATGGACAGAGCTCATGTGACTGTACCTCGTATTGTTATGTTTTAAAATTTCGTCCGCTTTTACACCACGTTACCTTTCGTTCTCTGAAATGTAGTCGGAATCCAGCTATTTTAACTGTTTTTGTATGCATAACGGAAATTCGTTACAAGCCAGTCAATGTCGACTAAACAGGTAGGAACACCAAATGAGTTAGTCCCTAAGTATTTTACTGATGTATAGTTTATCTTAATTACAAGGATAATTTCTGTACTACACTTGTAGTGTCGGGTAATACATTATGTCACGTAGCATAAAATGACTGATTTGTCCAGTATTCATCTTATACATAGATTAACCAGCACGAATATCAAGCAGATGCAGTTAGCTTACATTGCACTTGTAAGGACCACAACAGCAGATAATGAGACCTTTCCTACTGCTGAAGAATTTTACTTCAATATAGTTCTAGCAGGCCGGGCTTTCTGAGATACAAAATTAATCTCACACATGAGAGGTAAGTGCTCCGAGGGAAACGGGCGTTGAACCCGGATCCTACCAAATACGAGATCAAGGCAGGAAGCTCACGGCCCGGCACAGAGATGGCGTCGATATCATCCACATTTACATGGCTGCTCTGCAAATGACACTTAAGTGCCTCGCTGAGGATTCACCGAACCACCTTCACATTAATTCGTTATTATTCCGCTCTTGAACAGCGCGCAGAAAGAAAGAACATACAGGGTGGTTCATTGACAGTGACCGGGCCAAATATCTCACGAAATAAGCATAAAACGAAAAAGCTACAAATAACGAAACTCGCCTAGCTTGAAGGGGGAAACCAGATGGCGCTATGGTTGGCCCGCTAATGGCGCTGTCATAGGTCAAACGGATATCAACTGCATTTTTTAAAAGGGGAACCCCCATTTTGTATTACATATTCGTGTAGCATGTAAATAAATATGAATGTTTCAGTTGGACCAATTTTTCGCTTTGTGGTAGATGGCACTGTAATAGTCACAAACGGGTAAGTACGTGGTATAACGTAACATTCCGCCACTGCGGACGGTACTTGCTTCGTGATACATTACCCGTGTTAAAATGGACTGTTTACCAATTGCGGAAAATGTCGATATCGTGTTGATGTGTGGCTATTGTGATCAAAGTGCCCAACGGGCATGTGCTATGTATGCTGCTCGGCATCCTGGACGACATCATCCAAGTGTCCGGACCGTTCGCCCGATAGTTACGTTATTTAAGGAAATAGGAACTGTTCAGCCACATGTGAAACGTCAACCACGACCTGCTATAAATGATGATGTTCAAGTAAGTGTTTTAGCTGCTGTCGCGGCTAATCCGCACATCAGTAGCAGACAAATTGCGCTAGAATCGGGAATCTCAAAAACGTCGGTGTTGAGAATGCTACATCAACATCGATTGCACCCGTATCATATTTCTGGGCACCAGGAACTGCATGGGGACGACTTAGAACGTCGTGTACAGTTCTGCCATTGGGCACAAGAGAAATTACGGGACGATGAAAGATTTTTTGCACTCGTTCTATTTAGCGACGAAGCGTCATTCACCAACAACGTTAGCGTAAACCGGCTTAATATGCTCTATTGGGCAACGATGGCAGCGACAAGTGGAACATCAGCGACTTTGGCGGGTTAATGTATCGTGTGGCATTATGGGAGGAAGGACAATTGGCCTCCATTTTATCGATGGCAGTCTAAATGGGGCAATGTATGCTGATTTCCTACTTAATGTTCTACCGATGTTACTGCAAGATATTTCACTGCGTGACAGAATGGCGATGTACTTCCAAGATGATGGATGTCCGGCACATAGCTCGCGTGTGGTTGAAGCGGTATTGAATAGCATATTTCATGACAGGTGGATTGGTCGTCGAAGCATCATACATAACATGGCCCACACGTCCACCGGATCTGGCATCCCCAGATTTCTTTGTGTGGGAAAAGCTGAAGGATATTTGCTATCGTGATCCATCGACAACGCTTGACAACATGCGTCAGCGCATTGTCAATGCATGTGCGAACATTACGGAAGGCGAACTATTCGCTGTTGAGAGGAAAGCCGTTACACGTATTGCAAATGCACTGAGGTTGACGGACATCATTTTGAGCATTTATTGCATTAATGTGGTATTTACAGGTAATCACGCTGTAGCAGCATGCGTTCTCAACGTATCACATTGGAAGAACCGAAATAAAATGTTCAAACGTACCTACATTCTGTATTTTAATTTAAAAAAACCTACCTGTTACCAACTGTTCGTCTAAAATTGTGAGCGATGTGCTTGTGACTATTACAGCACTACCTATCACAAAGCGAAAAAAGTGGTCCAGCTAAAACATTCATATTTCTTTACGTACTACACGAATATGTAATAAAATACGGTTAGTATTTTAAAAATCTCAGTTGATATCCGTTTTATCTATGGCAGCGCCGTCTAGCGGCCTAACCATAGTGCCATCTGGTGTCCCCCTTCAAGCTAGACAAGTTTCGTTGTTTGTAGTTTTTTTCGTTTGACGATTACTTCGTGAGATATTTGGCACGGTCACGATCAATGGGCCACCCTGTATATCTTTCCGTGAGAGCTTTGATTTCCCTCATTTTAATATGATGATCGTTTCTCCCTATGTACGTCGGCGTCAACAAAATATTTTCGCAGCCGAAGGAGAAAATTGAAGATTGAAATTTCGTGAGAAGATACCGTCGCAACGAAAAAGTCTATATTTTAATGATTTCTACCCCTAGTCTTGTACCATGTCCGTGACGCCCGCTCCCCTATTTCTCGACAGTATAAAACGCGCTACCCTTCTTTGAAACTTCTCGATCTACTCCGTTAATCCTGTGTGGTAAAGATCCACACTGCGCAGCAGTACTCCAAAAGAGGACGGACAAGCGTAGTGGAGGCAGTGTATTTAGTAGATCTGTAGCATCTTTTAAGCGTTCTCCCAATAAAACAAAGTCTTTGATTCGCCTTCCTCACAAGATTTTCTGTGTGTTCTTCCCAGTTTATGTTGTTCGTAATTGTAATTCTTAGGTATTTAGATGAATTTCTGGTCTTCAGATTTGATTGATAGATCATGTAACCGTACTTTATCTGACTGCTTTTAGCGCGGTTGTAGATGACCTTACACTTTTCATAATTTAAGGTTAATTGGCAATTTTAGAACCACAAGATATTTTATCTCAATCGTTTTGCAATTGGTTTTGATCTTCTGATGACATTATTAGATGATAAACGACTGTATCATCCGCAAAAAATCGAAGATGTTTGTTCAGATTGTCTCCTAAATCGATTATACAGATTAGGAACAGCAGAGAGGCTAAAACACTACCGTGGGGAACGCCATAAATCACTAATGCTTTACTCAATGACTTTCCGTCAGTTACCACCAAGCATGACCTCCCTGATAGAAAATCACGAATCCACTCGCATAAATGAGACGATATTCCCGGATATCACTGACTATTGTGGTTAATTAGAGTACATGCTACGTAATAACCCAACGCAAGTATCAATATGTGGAAAAAATTACTACGCACAGGTTTCTAAAATGGACGTGCCGTTGCAACTTTGTTAAAGTGAGTACACTCGAGTTATGCTTCTCCAAAAACTTCCTGTTTAATACACTTTTAAACTAACGGAAATTAATGCAAGTTTTATGACGGCTTTTAACGATACTACTTAATTTCTAACTTTAAACGTGTACTGAAGTTGCAGTTGGTTCATGTGAAGAATTACTGTTGAGAATCTGGTATGCGTGCACAGTATCGTCCTCAACGATGATTAACGGTGTCTGAAATTAAGGTTTAAAGTTGCTTCGATGCAGAGATTATTCGAGGCGAAGAGAAAACTCGGGACAATTAGGAAGGATATTGGCCTTGTGGGAGGAACGCTTCCCGCATTTTATGGAGTTTTATAAAAAAGACGCAAATCCTATATATGAATAATCGGACGAGGATTTGAACCGCCGTCCCCCCGAATGCGGAATCAATGTTTTACCACCGGGCCATCCCACTCCGTGTAATGGCTGACGTCACAGAAATGTCCTAGGAAAGAAAGACACTTTTCATAAAGTATTACTAGAAGGTAATACTTTACACATAAACATAAAATGCAGGAAGCGTTCCTCCGACAATGTCAATATTCTTCCTTATCGTCCAGAGTTTTCTCTCCGTTGTCCGCAGCTCGTGGTCGTGCGGTAGCGTTCTCGCTTCCCACGCCCGGGTTCCCGGGTTCGATTCCCGGCGGGGTCAGGGATTTTCTCTGCCTCGTGATGACTGGGTGTTGTGTGATGTCCTTAGGTTAGTTAGGTTTAAATAGTTCTAAGTTCTAAGGGACTGATGACCATAGATGTTAAGTCCCATAGTGCTCAGAGCCATTTTTCTCTCCGCCTCGAATAATCTCTGCATTGAAGCAACTTTAAACCTTGATTTCAGACGCCGTTAATCACCGTTGAAGACGATACTGTGCACGCATACCAGATTATCAACTGTGGTTCTTCACATGAACCAACTGCAATTTCAGTACACGTTTAATGTCATATTTCTTAACTGCTAGAAATTAAGTAGTATCGTTACAAACCCTCATTAAGCTTCCATTAATTTCCGTTAGTTTAAAAGTGCATAGAAAAGGTAGTTTTTGGAGTAACAGAACTCGAGTTTACTCACTTTAACAAAGTTCCAACGGTTCCAAAATGAATCACTCAAATTTAAAAGCTGTCAATTCAACTAAGTACCCAGAGATAACCATTACGAAGAACTTAAACTAGAACCATCACATTGGCCGGCCGAATTGGCCGTGCGGTTAAAGGCGCTACAGTCTGGAACCGCAAGACCGCTACGGTCGAAGGTTCGAATCCTGCCTCGGGCATGGATGTTTGTGATGTCCTTAGGTTAGTTAGGTTTAACTAGTTCTAAGTTCTAGGGGACTAATGACCTCAGCAGTTGAGTCCCATAGTGCTCAGAGCCATTTGAACCATTTAAACTGATTTTGTAAACAGATCTGTTATTGTGCGTGGCACGTACTTTCAAAATTTCACATCACAAGGAAGAAAAAACATCAACTCAGTGGCTAGAGGCCGGCGGCATGTGCTCACAGAAACGTTGGTCTCATCTGCAAGAAACAATGTATAGGGCATTCTAGTAAACAAAGGGAGCTGTACGTTAGTGGCTATAGCCTAAAGTATAAAACAGTAACTGTCAAGCACTACACGTATATTACGTACTGGATCTATATGAAATTTCGTGAGAACGGACCTGGATTGAAAATGAAAAAATAAAACATGTCATAGGAAGAACGCGCGTCCCCAGAAAGGTGCCTAGGCAAAGAGAACGCCGAGGGATTTCTAGTTCCAGTTGTTGGAATATCCATCGTTTTAAAAGATTCTTATTTTGAGTCCAATGGCCTGTTTCTCGTAGTTGTAGGAATTGTATTTCACAGACTCTCCAGAATTGAAATATACTCTCCGTCAACAATCTGGACAGACTACTTTGACATAAAAGGCAACAATGTCGAAAGAGAAGTGCATTTTTGGTCAAACAGCTCTTATCTCACGTGCAGGCGATGATCTACTCTCTATGCGGATATACCGGGTGATCAAAATGTCAGTATAAATTTGAAAACTGAATAAATCACGGAATTATGTAGATAGAGAGGTAAAAATTGACACACATACTTGGAATGACATGGGGTTTTATTAGAACCAAAAAAATACAAAAGTTCAAAAGATGTCAGACAGAGGGCGCTTCATCTGATCAGAATAGCAATAATTAGCATAACAAAGTAAACAAAGCAAAGATGACGTTCTTTACAGGAAATGCTCAATATGTCCACCATCATTCCTCAACAATAGCTGTAGTCGAGGAATAATGTTGTGAACAGCACTGTAAAGCATGTCCGGAGTTATGGTGAGGTATTGGCGTCGGATGTTGTCTTTCAGCATCCTTAGAGATGTCAGTCGATCACGATACACTTGCGACTTCAGGTAACCCCCAAAGCCAATAATCGCACGGACTGAGGTCTGGGGACCTGGGAGGCCAAGTATGACGAAAGTGTCGGCTGAGCACACGATCATCACTAAACGACGCGCGCAAGAGATCTTTCACGCGTCTAGCAATACGGGGTGGAGCGCCATCCTGCATAAACATTGTACGTTCTAGCAGGTGTTTATCAGCCAGGCTGGGGATGATGCGATTCTGTAACATATTGGCGTACCTTTCACCCGTCACGGTAGCAGTTACAAAACCACAATCACGCATTTCCTCGAAGAAAAAAGGCCCTATATAACGGTAGATATGGTAAATCAAACCCATACCGTGACTTTCTCGTCGTGCAATTGAATTTTCACGACAGTTCTAGGATTTTCGGTAGCGAAAATTCTGCAGTTGTGGGCATTGACGGACCCTCGGAGTGTAAAATGAGCTTCGTCGGTCCACAACACGTTACTCAACCAATCGTCATCTTCCGCCATCTTTTGAAACGCCCACACCGCAAATGCCCTCCGCTTCACCAAATCAACAGGTAACAGTTCATGATGCCGACGGATTTTGTACGGATAGCATCGGAGGGTACGCCTCAGTTCCAACCAAACAGTAGTGTATGGAGTGCCGGTGCGACGTGCGACTGCACGAGCGCTGACTTCCCCATGCAGAGACGAACCTGCTACAGTCTCCATTTCTTCCTGAACTGTCTCAGCAGCATTACGCCTTGTGCTCGGTCCGCCACTACGGGGTCTATCGTCTAAACAACCCGTGGCTTCGAACTTCGAAATCATTCTCGCCACAGCTGCATTTGTCAACGGACCTTTACCCGTTCGAATGCCCTTCCTATGGCGATAGAATCGTAACACTGAACTAGCACATTCCCCATTCTGATAATACAGGTTCACTAAAAGCGCCTTTTCAGGTAACGTCAACATGCTGCGACTGCTGGCGCATCTGACTCTCTCTCTCATTACAGCTCCTTTTATGCACGATTGTCATGCGCAGTCCAGCGCCGTCTGTCGGACATTTTGTGAACTTTGTTTTTTTTTTTTTGTTCTAATAAAACCCCATGTCATTCCAAGCATGTGTGTGAATTTTTACCTCTCTATCTACATTATTCCGTGGTTTATTAAGTTTTCAAATTTATACAGACTTTTTGATCACCCGGTACGTATCAGACACGTAAGTCACTTACCTAGTCTCTTCGCCATTCTTGTAACACAAGGTCTTTTACTTTATGTCAAACTAATTTAGTGAACGTGAAAACTTCTGTGGTGTAGAAGGGGCCAACTTGACGTTCGTTTTCCATATTTCATGCTGATTACTACCTAGCCATTATGGGCTTCGAAATACGAACCGGTTCGCCTTAGGCGCTAATTGGGATCAGGCCGTAATTACTTAATATGCTACGGACCTGACTGGCGCCAGTATTAGAGGCGCGTAGTTGGAAGCGGTACTGGCGTTGCTGCCGACGCAACTGGCGCACTGGCTGCCACGCCGCGGCTCAAATCCCAGTGTGGCCACCCTCACCTAGGTCTACCCTTTCGTTGAGGTGACACATGTTTCCCATCGTGATTCGTCCCGCAGCATGCATAAACGTGTACTGGGGAGGAAACAGTAAGCGCGATTTATATTTCGCCTGTATGTCACCTGAATGACGGCACGGAACTTTCCATAAAGCCGATTCTGGTACAGTTCCTCACCCTCGTCCCAGTGACATATCGTTATGTAGCTGAATGCTTCAACGAGGCTGAATTTCAGCTGTGCTCATCCTGCAAGATGGTCGCAGGATCACTTCATTGCAGAAAAGGTTACTCTGGTTGTTACATTTAGCTAAAGTGGTCTGCGTCTCTGTCTCTCGTATGGAGGACATGGTTTCAATTCCTGGTACTGCCAGAGACATTCCTTGGTGGGAAGACTGAAACCAGGTATACTCAGCCTCGTGATGCTATCTGAGAAGCTACTTAAATGAAGAGTAGAAGTCAAGGCCTTCAGGGTCGTTAACGGTCTGGAGAGCGGAGTGCTGACCAATTGCCCCTCTACACTAGGGCCGTTTATAAATCATCGACATGTTGATATCTTCCCCAAAACCATCGATACATAAAGGCGCGTTTCTTATCGATATCGAAACGATAATATCGAGTAGAGATTGTTTGTTTTATATTATTTTCGCGATTTTTCGTAAATATTTGAAATTTTTCTTTTGAACTGTAGTAGAACATAATTTTACTTTCACGGTGTGAAGGAGTCTTACTACTTTTTGAGCTTTCATCACTCTCAGTCTTTCTCTTTGACTGTGTGAAGCAAGTATAGGTGGCACAAAGAAGAAGTCCGATTCAACTGGACGTTGGAGAGGGGGGGAGGGGGTGTATGTAATGACAAGATATCAAGATATCCGATGTGACGAAATAGCAAAAAAGTTGCGTTATAAAACAATTTTTAACGCAACTAGTGTGCTACTTCTTCACATCGGCATTCTTCAAAAACATTTTCTGAGGCTGATGAACAAAAATCTAAATAACACGATTGGCCTTTACGGTGCGCGGACACGTGTGACGGGATATGATGACGTAATCGGCGCTCTGCGCTACCGACAGAAACTGCAACGTTCATCTTCACCACGCAATTTTGGCACTGCAACCGCTAGGTCACTGGCGTTTGCAGAAATGAAAGAAACAGGGAAGTCGACATGTCAAAAAATGTTCGAATGTTTGTGAAATCTTATGGGACTTTACTGCTAAGATCATCAGTCCCTCAGCTTACACACTAATTAACCTACATTGTCCTAAGGACAAACAGACACATCCATGCCCGAGGGAGGACTCGAACCTCCGCCGGGACCTGCCGCACACTCCATGACTGCAGCGCACTAGACCGCTCGGCTAGTCGACAGGTCGACATGAAGTGTTCCAGACAAATCCGTTATGTGACGAAACGGAACGACGGAGCCATAGGACACCTTTTATTGTGGCACTTGCATGCAGCTACCATTGTTAGCGCCGCTCGGGGTAGCATAAGTTAGTTGGATTAAGTAGTGTGTAACCCTTGACCTCAGCAGTTTGGTCCCATAGAGGCTTACCACAAATTTCCAGTTTTACCATTGTTAGCGAAGTAGCTTCACCGAGCATAACGTGCATCGTTTTCCTTTCAATTCTTGGTCTAAGGGGTATAAGCAGGCTGATAGCTTGTTTATGTACAAAATATAAATCAATACTCAAATATACAGCTCTAAAACTAGTAGTGTATTTACATTGTGCAGACAACTTTTTTTGGACAGTACGTCGATTTTTTTCTGGTGACTTATCTATAATTTTTGCCATATATCATTGGCCGATGAACATATTTCTTAAATATCGAAATATGTGAACCCTCATATTTTTAAAAATATCAACAGACCTACTCCACAACGCATCCGAATGGCACCACGAGACAGAGGGGGACCCTGTGGCCGGTCGCAATAGCGTGGTTTTCAAGGAGGAGAGTTGTTTTTTTTCCTCTTTTTTTCATTTTTTTTACCTGTGTGTCGGTTATAAATGGAAGGGGGGAAAATCTGACCATCTACGCACAGCCAGTTTAAGACCGAAATGAGAAAAGCGCCGCCAGGGGGACCCAAGTTGAAAGTTTGCCGGTGGTGTCCCAGATGTAATTTTTCTATACGGGTCGTATCACAATTCCTAGCGGCCACTTGGGTGTTCCAAGCCGAAAGATTTGTATACAATGCATACCACAATTAGTAGCGAAAACAGGTGAAAGTGTAAGAGGGAAAACGGGGAGGGAGGCTGGCGCCAAGTGATTAGTTACTTGTGGGAAAAATCGTATTAGAAACTCGCCCCTCTAAATGCTTATCCTCTGCGTAAACGACACCACCATGTAGCACTTTAAGGAAGGTCTGGTGGATACAAAGTCTTCTGATTAGGTCCTAAAAAGATAAAATTTTAATCGATGTACGCCCCGAGACATGAAAGTCGTCATTAATAATGTGAGGCCCGTCGTAATGAATGTTGATAAACATGGATGACCCAGTACTGGACACAGGAACGTAGCCCCTCCCAACCATCTCACACACACTCGCATCCGCACCTGGCCGGTCGGGGTGGCCGAGAGGTTCTAGGAGTTACAGTCTGGAACCACGCGACCGCTACGTTCGCAGGTTCGAATCCTGCCTCGTGCATGGATGTGTGTGATGTCCTTAGATTAGTTATGTTTAAGTATTTCTGTTCTAGGGGACTGATGATCTCAGAAGTTAAGTCCCATAGTGGTCAGAGCCATTTCAACCATCAGTCTTATTCTAGAATAACAGTGTTCTGTATTCTAGAATAAAAACATTCCCGTCTTCGCCAACCGATCTCGCACTCAGCCACGTGGACAGAGGTATCAGTTCAGTACAATTTTCAGAAAGACCGAACATGGATATTAACTAATAGCAGGTATACCCAGAGCCGTTTGCCGTGAAAACTCAAAACAAGTCCTCTAATGGTCGCTGTTCTCCTCGCAACTGAAAATGCCACGTGTCTCAGAATTCTAAAAGTTATGCAGAGTTGCACCATCATTTCGTGGTGTTTTTCTCGTGTGTCGGCCAATGTAAAAAAACTACAAGAATGTGAATATGGAGTATAGTCTTTATGAAATTAACTGAATTTTGTTGAAATGTCGGATGGCATTAGTAAATTAGTAAATGTAACGTTTCTCACACAACACACAGTTTTTCGACGAACCGTGTATGAGTTGTCATCTGCGCCACTTTATATAAACTCGTAATAATGGTCTTGTTGCTACACGTAGTTGAAGTGAAAGTACGAAAGCCTCGCCTCTTTTAATGGCACGTGAAAACTTTATATGCGTCCTTAATGAGTTTATACTCCACCTAGTTAACAAAAAGTAAACCTTTCAAATTTGAAATACACAGTAGTAACGTTTCACGTTAATGTTTATTTTGCATTTCGTTCTTAACTGACGTTCGGATACGTCAGTAGACAAGGTTAAACAGACAGTGAACACAGTAGAGCGAGCTTTTGTCTGTACAGCGAACGTCATTTTACGACTATACAGGATGACACCTACCGATGTCGTTTTATGCACACTGCGATGTTGCACCTAGCCTTAAAAAATTTCACGGGAAATTTTCATATTCTCTTGCTCGTTACGCGCAGACTATTAGTTCTACAGATAAACTGAACACGTCTTTTTGTGGGAAATTTAATTTAGTCAAATTATCTTCTGGCATATGGTTTCTCTGGAGGTCATGGTTTACGAGTTATTTTAAAAAAAAAAGTGCAAAAATGACCTTCAAGCCCACGCTCTCCCCACACTCAACCGTCAGAAGTCAGGATTTCTCGTAGGCTGTTCGTGGCACTCCCTCTTACCGCTGTACAAAAATTTCCGACTACACGAACTATCCACGATATTTGACTTTCCGTCTCTACGCCAGCAGCGTAGTCGGCTATTTCGTTAACATTATTAATTCAAACGTGTCCTTGATGGTAATGGAAGGAAAACCACTGTTAGGACGTAACGCTAAAACTAATCCTGTAGAGTATTCGATCCGCAGTTAAGACTTACAGGCACAGTGCTTTCGTAGTCAGAAGGCCTGACGATTGCAAGGATATAATTGTTTATATATTTTAAAAAATATCAAACTCACAAATTCGTTGGTTAAAATTTATTCAAATGTTATTTTTACCGTTTGTGTGCTCCACTAAGCTTGTGACGTAATAAGACCAGTCGATGAAGAGCGAAGAGAGTCGACTGTGGGAAATAACTCGTGCAGTCGCAAATTTTCGTACAGTGGCAGGAGGGAGTTCCATGAAGAACATACACAAAGTCCTGACCGGTGGGGCTGAGTGCGGGGGTGGTGGTGCGTTTGAGGATCACTTTTGTACGTTTTTCTTGAGTAACTCGAAAACTGCAGCCTCCAGTAAATTTTCTATAATAAGATGCTGGTCATTCATTCAGTGGGATCAATAGTTCTCTCGTATCGAGCAGTAAAGTCTGAAAATCTCCCCCGTGACTTTTGGAGACCAGATATAACTTGTAGTTGGCATAAATCGACATCGGTGGATCACGCTGGAACATCTATAGGAATGACTAATTGCGATTCTTCAGTGCAACAAGAAATTTCTGTGATAACGCTCTGAATGTTTTCGATTCTAATGATATCAGTACGAGTCTTTAATCCCACTTATTGGCTGACAGTGGTAAGCATTCAGTACATTATTAGAAATTATTTCTTGCTACGTACCAATGTGAAACTGAAAAACAGCAATTTGCTTTGTTTGTGTGGATGTGCAGAAGCTAGATAGTAACATATCACTGAAAATAACGTTCATTTTACAGACAGAATCTGTCTCTGATATTGTGACGACTATCTTTAGTCTTAAGTTGTCCGTTGATGCCTCGAAAATCGGAAGCAGGTCAAAAACGAAATACAGACTATCACTGTGGTCGTTTAATAGGTCAAAAAATGTTCAAATGTGTGTGGAATCTTATGGGACTTAACTGCTAAGGTCATCAGTCCCTAAGCTTACACACTACTTAGCCGAAATTATCCTAAGACAAACACACACACCCATGCCTGAGGGAGGACTCGAACCTCCGCCGGGACCAGCCCCACAGTCCATGACTGCAGCGCCTTAGACCGTGTAATCTCCCCCCAGACATACCATGTCGGAGAGAAGGTACTAGTTAAACGACATACCAAATCATCCGTAATAAAGAAAAGTATAAAGAAATGGGAGTTACTATATACTGGACCATACATTATCCTACAAATTCCGAATCCGGGGGCTTATCTGTTAGCAACCCGGGATCGAACAAAATAAAAGGGTTATTTTCTCATAACGACTTAAAAAAGTATAATGAAGATTAGAAGATAGGGAGGAATGGTGTTCCGAGTGACAGAAATGAACGCTCGTAAAAAACATAACAATAAACTGTGTGTGTAGTGATAGAAACCTTTAAATTGAAATAGTTAATCTGTGACATAGAGTATAGAAATAGTGACTAACTATTATTGTTGAGTGTTGTAAAGAAGATAGTGGAGATAGGCTTCACCTGTGGTTTGGGTGAACATAGAACTTTAGCATTGCTAATGTCATCAAGAATGATTAAGGATCTAACAGACCATCAAGAAGAATGAAATGTTTCCCGCAAATGACGCGGAATAATCAAAAGAGGTTCCGAGTGAATATTCATATATAATCTTGTAACGCCGGAAATCCCACATTGTCTGAGGATGTTCGTGTAACGTAAACAGACTCAGAATCTCATGTGAACGCTTACATGTGTAAACGTGTGAAGGGATGTGTTGTGGTAGTGAATCGTGAGTGACGGTTAACGCCGCAAAGATAATTTCCCGCGCAAAACAGTTGACGTCGGCGCGAGAATTAAAATCGATATAGACGATACAGATATGCTTTGTAAGAGACTCGCACCAAACGCGAGGATAAACTGATTCATGTTGAACTCTAAAAGGAATAGGTGTTATAATTAGAAGTTAAGAGTTTTTAATTTATTAATGAATGATTAAAGAAAGTAATATTCATAGATTCAGTAGCAATTTAATGGTTCGTGTTCGTTTGGGAATTTTGTGTGAAAAAATCCATTTCTGTATATGAGCATGGATGAACACCGTATGAATCAGAGAGTAATTGAAAGAAGCGAATCAGCATTCCTCAATGCTAATAACTTTTACATTTCAGCACTCAAGCGAAGAAATATATGTATTTAGAATAAAAAGTTTTGAATATAGCTAAATTATATGACTTATCAAGGAAATATAGATGATGTCTTGGTATAAAATGAACTACACTTTCCATTATTCGATGATTTGAATCCAAAATCTATAGTAAGTTGCATGAATCCTTTAAATTACGAAGAACAAATCAGTGATAGAAAATGTGTTAGAACTTTTGGACTTATAAGCACAAGTGGGGAGGCAAAGTCAAAAGGAGTATTCAAAAGGGAGTAAATCGGATGATGCTTTTGGCAACATCATTAGTTAATGGTTGAATTCCTTGAAGTACGTCGTAACAAAAAGGATCCATGAAGCCATAAGGATTTTGCTTTCAAAAAGGAGAATCTTGGACGGTGCAACCTAATCAGTTCTCTTACAGGAAGAGTTTTCCTTTTGGTCATTGCTAATTCTTTTGGAATGAATGTTGCATGTGAATTCGAGTATCCCTGTTCCTTCTACTCTTCCCATTGTGGGCCGCGTAGAAGATCAACTACAGAGGGGGCCGCGTAGAAGACCGACTACAAATGTGGACGCCGGGGACATGCAAGACCCGGGGGAGTTTAGCACCGCAAGATATTGTACTAGGAGCAAGATTGTAAAACGAGAATTCACGTTATTTATTGTAAAACTTTTTTTTTGCTAGAGGCACAAACCACTCTTCTCCAAATCGTGATACAAATTGATCCCTGTCTTTCCTTTAGAGATCTATTTCAAAATTATATTTTTTTTTCTTCTATAGGCTTTCCTATCTTCTATGTACCGTAGGCTGGGGGTCTAGGCTTAAGAGGTTTTCCAAGGTTTCCCTGCTTAAGAAAGTTCCCGAATGGGTAGACCCTGACATCAGTTCATGAAAGATCATCTTCCTTGGTTGTGCACAGCAAATATAACACCTAGATGCACGTAAAAGCAATACAGCCGCGGTACCGGTCTCTTCATTTCTTCTGTCTTCAACATTTCTTTTCTTCGTCTGTCTCAAATATAATATTCTTTTTCAGTCGGAGGACTGACAATCATCACTTCCGGGTTATCCACGCTAATAGATAGCTCGCGAAGTGTGTTCGGTGAATCAAAATTGAGCTCACAAACTTCGCTCGCTGCGAGGGGCATTGTAATCTCCCCACGGAAAATTACCCTCTACCACGCAATAATTAATAATGGTCAACCAAATCATCCACATGTATTTACGTTTGAAAAGTATCTGATCAGATTTTCTAGTAATATATGCGCCGACAGCTCGTCGACGCCAAGGTATTTTTCTAGTACGTTTATTCTTTGGAACAACAGAGGTACAGATATGTATGCTCCATGGTTATTATAGTGGGAGAAAGGAACAGCTTCGGAAGTATCGGTTGGAAGATTGTCGGATTGCTAAAGGAGATTTTATTTACTCTTCTTCGCGCTAAAGCGGGCTAGGAAAGTTTGTGCCGCTAGCGTGATAGATAAAAAAGAAAAAAAAACCTGTAAAAGAAAATTACATGAGACTTGGAACCAACAGAAAACGGTACATGTACGGAAATGGATTCAATATACAATTTTCCTCAGAAATAAGGTTTGTGAACATTTTATTCTAGAGTGAATGACGAATGAGTTCTCTGTCTAAACCATTGATGATAGTCTGGGCCCTGTAATTAATTGGGAAGTTTCAGCTGTGACGAAGAGAGCCTGCAATCTCTGAGTTTTTATAAATCGTCCAAAAAGGCTTCGTCCACATCTGAAATTTTAGATCCGTCGTAAACTGAACGAACTGTTCAAACGATCGATTTTCCCAACTGAATGCAGTGCTTAATAATAATAACAAATGTAAAGATCTTTTCCAGCAAGCCAGCCGCTGAACATTAAGACGAAGGGCTCCACCAGAGATTCTACTAGGCTGATTTCACGTAAATAATATAGTTAAACTGTACACAGATAAAGGACAGAGAGAGAGAGAGAGAGAGAGCGAATGAAATTCGAGAAATTACTCAGAATCCTCCATTAGCATAATTGTTTGTCTGTCTTTTCACGGGTCAGCCTAATAAGAAAACACGAAGCCCTGACTTTATTGTACCGATTTATGTGTGAGGGTGAAAGAGCGATAAAGGCGACAGATACACTTCTGTACAGACAAAACATTACACCAAGTTAGCGGCGAGCTGCATTCATATAGACTTTCATCATTTACAGAGTAGAATTCATTATAACCGCTCGGCTAATTTAATAGGTCAACTGTGTACTTCAGTTTTAATCTGTCTACTTTTGTGCAAGGGCCGACGAAATGTTCCACAAATTTTAAACAGTAAACCGTCTCGAAAAATTATGTTAGCATCAGTTGAATTAGAAGCAACAGTTCTTGAAACTTAACTCTGGTGGAAACAAACGTATGCTGGTGTGTAAAATTAAATGCGGAAAGTATAAGTTAGTCAAATAACATAATTCATATAAAGAATTGCAGCAGTATCCTGCAGAAGTAACTGAAAGAAATGCGCAATGAAACATACAGAAATTATATTTTTATTTAGTGTCAATAATTAGTCTGAGGTCATCGAGGGTTTATGTTGGTTGCATGGCCATTACATAAGCGGGGGGGGGGGGGGGGGGACATGGTTCTTGATAGACGTGTGATCCCTACGGGTGGCAGCGCGAGCTTTGCAACGTGCTCTCTTGCTGACCACTTAGCTTTTATAGGGAGTTCTCCCGGGGGGGGGGGGGGGGGGGGGCGTTCCATTCCTCTAACAGCGCGGATGGCAACAGCGAGATGACAGTTTGAGGACGCTGACGTGTTGCAATACGCCTTCTCAGCACGTGGGTCTTCCCATCCTACACCATATGAGGGTTATATTTGTCATCTGCATTTTCGTGCCTGCTAAGTTTACTGAATCTAATGTGGCGGTTCTACTATAAATGTCCGCAGCTCGTGGTCTAGTGGTTATCATTGCTACCTCTGGATCACGTGGTCCCGCGTTCGACTCCCGGCCGGGTTGGCGATTTTCACTGTCCGGTGACTGGGTGTTTGTGTCGTCCTCATCATTCTTTCTGAAAGTGGCTAGACTCGACTGTGTACAGATTGGGACTGTGTACGGGCTCTGATGACCGCGCAGTTCAGCGCCCCACAAACCAAACATCATCATCATCTGTTACATATTTCGAATCTTTATTTTTCCTTTATTGTATTTCCATTCCCTATCGGGGCGGGCTGGCAGCAGCATATGCGCTGCTCTTCAGCCGAAAGACATAGAACAAACAACAGAAGACACTTAAAAATAACGAAGGAGAAATCATGGTGAACATAGATATAAGAAATCGAAGCGTTTTAATCCTTAGTATTTTGCATGAAGATACTGACTGCGGGCTGCTCGAGAAGAAATACTGCATTCAATTTCAGCTATTGTATTTGCGATTTTTCTGTTGCTGAAAGGCACGAAACGGTATCTGCTCAACTTCATCTTCCTAGATAATAAAAGCAGCGATATGAAAACGCAGCTGGCGAAGTGTCTTCGAATAGAAAGATTTGCGCTACATGTGGGTCCACGATAGTTTCCTCTGTACACTCCCACCCTCTTCTGGCACTTAGCGTAGATACTTTCTATAATCTGATTGTATCATTGACGCATAGAGGTAAGGAGAGAGGCGTAAGACAAGTGTGATTCGTTTTTACATTGCAGTACGTTCTGGCAGATTACTTTGCCTCTCAGAGCGTGAGAATCTCACTGTGAGATAAGTACCTGAAATTGTTTGGTAGCTGATGCGGAGAACGTTTACGTCTTCCAAATGTCGCAGCAATTTTATGCAGAGTGTATAAATTTTGGGAACAGCTCACGTCAGTCACATAAAGCTGTAGATCAGAAACAGTGGCCGGAACCGGTTCACGTGTTATTAACGAAATGAGCGCAGGTGTTGGAGGAGATCCGTGTGAAGGTGCCCGCCGAGCGAGCGCTACAGGTGAGTGATGCGATGTGCTGGCAGTGGGGCGGCCGGCTTTTACATAACGACGTGGCTCGCTGCCAGGAGCGGCTGCACGCAGCGCAGTCGCCATGGGAGACTGTTATTCGCGGTGCTGGCAGCGCACGGCGTTAAGTAAACGAGATTGAGTCAATAAACGCCATTTCTGATCGGCGTCAACTGGAGATACAGCCTGGGCTATAGCGTCCTGTGAACACCTTTTTTTATTTTTTTTTATTTATTTTTTTTTTATTTTCAACCAGCGTAGAGAAGCTGCATTCCGGAGTCGTACTTAATTTGAGAGACGCATTAAGTGTTGCGACCAGCCACCACCACGCCCCGGTGAGTGTCCGTTAGATGGCCAGTCCAGCTGCAGTTGACTAAATATGCCTGTAACAGCGTCGGTATGCAAGCGAACACATAATGAACGGCAACGATCACATGCATGGGAACGTGGCAGGCTAGATATTGTCTATGCACGGGGAAATAAGCCTGAAGTAATCTTCAACTTTTGTAGTCCTGTCTTCCTCAGTTGCGTGTTACGGTATATTGAATATTTTTACTTATGGACCGTCTGACAGCAACTGAATAAAACACAATTTTAGTGCCATACGCGTTTCGCCTTTATTTTCTGCAAGGCATCATCAGTGGCCTGGAATATGTACATATGTTAGCTATTTTATTTACATTTTTGTCACAGTGCCTATAGGTTATAAACAGTTCTTGTGGATGGTATATCCTATTAAGTAGTAATGTTTTGAACTGTACTTACAAGTTGCGTGGACAGTTTCTTACATATTACGCTCCTGTTGCATTTTTGGTGTTGTTCTTCTTCTTATGAACGCCAATTTGCGGTTTTTTCCACATTCCACAGCACTATGCACTGAACGCTTGTTTTAATGCAATGTTTTGGTTTCTGTTGCCGACTGTCAAATGTTTTTGCCAAATATCGAATGTTATTGCCAAACTTATGAATGTAACTATTGAAGTATCTGTGGTCTGTTCGTGCATGCATTTGTGTATGTGTGTGTGTGTGTGTGTGTGTGTGTGTGTGTGTGTGTGTGTGTGTGCGTGTGTGTGTGAGTGAGTGTTTTTTGGTGTGATCTTACTTTTATTTCATTTTATTTAATTTTTTATTTTTTTATTGTTTTTGTGCTGATGTGTGTTTGTTCATTTATCACATGTTTGTTTTCTGCTATGGCTTTCTGGATGTGGAAGTTTTCTTGCGTTTGTATAAGATGTTTGTAATGTTTGCTTATTCTCATTATTTTCACTTCTTGTTCCACGTTTGTAGGATGATGGTTGTAGTGTTTTAAATGCTCTGCAAATGTGGAATGGTTTGTTTCATACTTCCAACATCTGATATGTTTTTGTATCTTGTTTCAAAATTCCTGCATGTCATGCCTATGTATACTTCATCACAACTTTGACATTCAAGTTTATATATTCCTGATTGTTGTAATTTGTCCCTCTTGGTAGCTGGCTGGCTTAGGTGTGATTGAAGGGTTTGCCCAGGCTTTTATGTTATTTTGAAGCCCTGTCTCTTTAGGATGTTTGGAACTCTGTGTGTTAGTTTATGTGTGTAGGTCATGGTGTACCATCTGGTTCTTTTCTGTGTGGTCTTGTCATTGTGTGTGTTTGTTGATTGTGTTTGTAAGTTTTCAGCTTGTGAGTTCTTTTGTATTGTGGTTATGTTGTGTTTGTTTTTTATTTGTGTTTTTATTTTTTGATTGAGCCTGTGTACCACATGTTTGTCATACCCGTTGTTCCTAGCTATTTGTATGACTGTACTCATTTCTTGTTCATAGTTTCTCTTGCTGAGTGGGATTCTGTTTAATCTATGTAACATGTGTCTTAGTGCTGCAAGTTTCTGGCTGTGGGGGTGATTGGATGTGGAATGTATTATTGTATCTGTCGCTGTTGGTTTTCTAGAGATGTTAAGTGTATGTCTACCATTTCCTTTTTTAATTGTAATGTCAAGAAAATTTATTTGATTTTCTTTGGTTTTCTTTTTCTTTTTCAAGTGTGAATTTTATGTTCTGATGAATTTTGTTTATTTCTGAATGGAGTTCATCTATTTTTTCACTTGGATCATCTACCAGACAAATAATGTCATCCACGTATCTGTACCAATATATGATTTTGAAACTTTCATTTGTGGTTATCTTGTCAAATATCTGATTTTATAGGTGACTGATGAAAATGTTTGCTAGTGTTCCTGATATTGGGGATCCCATGGGCAGTCCATCAGTTTGTAGATAATATTCTTTCTCAAACTGAAAGTAGTTTTGTTCAGTTGTCAGTCTGAGCATATCTGTTATTTCTTTTATTGCGTCTGTGGTGAGGTTGCTGTGGGATGAGAGATTTTGTTCTATGATTTCTATTGTTTCTGTGATAGGGATGGAGGTATACATATTTTCTATATCGAATGAAATCAGTGACGCTGTGTTTGGTACCTGTATGTTCTGTATGTTTTCTATTAGGTTTCATGTGTTAATCACTGCTCTGTTGTTTTCTACTTTATAGTGTTTTGTAAGTAACTTTTGGAGTTGTTTGGCTATGCGGTATGTTGGGGCTTTCTTTAAGTTGATAACAGCTCTCATTGGCATTCCGTCTTTATGTACTTTCGGTTGACTGCGGAGTGTTGGTGCTTGTGGGTTTTTCTGTGTTAAGTAGTATTTCTGTTTGTCTGTGAGTGTGTGTTCAATGTTTTTCAGTGTTCGTTTCACATTTGCCTGGAATCGTGTAGTTGGATCTGTCTTCAGTTTTTGTATGGCGTTGATGTTTATGTATTCCTTGGTTTTTTTATGTATTGCTCTTTATCCATCAGTACTGTTACCTTTCCCTTGTCTGCTCTTGTTATTAATACGTTATTGTTTGTTAACTTTTGATTTAGCCTTTTCATAGTAGCTGCTTCTGTTTGGTTGTTCTTATTGTGTGTCTGCTGTGTTTGTTTTATTATGCCTTTTATTTCTTCTTTTACTAATTCTCCTGTCAGTCCTATGTTTATTTCACAATTATTTTGTTGTTCTTCACGTGTAAGGATGTGTTCGGTTTCCACTATGAGATTTTCTGTGTATTGATTGTTCACTTTGCTATTGTTGCAGTGTTTCAAACCTTTTTCCAAGAGCATTTTTTCATTTTCGTGAAGTTCTGTCTCTGTTAGGCTAACTAAGCGTGGATGGAATGTGTGTTGGTGTTCATGTGGTTTCACATTTAAAATGTAAATGTATTTTTGCGTCTTTTTTACTGTTAGTTTCTTTATCTTCTGTTTAAGTTTTGTAAATGTTTAATTGCTGTGTATGTGTTGTGTTCAGTTTTTTCTACTAGTTGCATGAAAACTGCTGCGTTCCCTACGTTTTTTGCCAATTGTAGATGTCTCATAGAGCATCACGTTTAGGTGCTATTTTTTCGAATAGAGCATTTAATTTCATGTAGTAACCAATATCGTTCTGCAAATGATTTCGACTTTTGTGCCACTGTCGAACTGTTTTTAACTTTTACATTAATGTAACTTGGAATAAAATCGTTCTTTTTGCATGTTCTGTTGAATTTTATGTGCTGTATCGTCTTATGGAGTCTCAGATGTATTTTCTTGAACCTGTTGTACACGTTGACAGGGAATGCTTGACATAGCTGGATTGACCTCTTCAACTTTTGTAGTCCTGTCTTCCTCAGTTGCGTGTAATATTACGGTATATTGATAATTTTTACTTATGGACCGTCTGACAGCAACTGAATAAAACACAATTTTAGTGCCATACGCGTTTCGCCTTTATTTTCTGCAAGGCATCATCAGTGGCCTGGAATATGTACATATGTTAGCTATTTTATTTACATTTCTGTCACTGTGCCTATAGGTTATAAACAGTTCTGGTGGTTGGTATTTCCTATTAAGTATTAATGTTTTGAACTGTACTTACAGGTTGCATGGACAATTTCTTACTTATTACGCTCCTGTTGCATTTTTGGTGTTGTTCTTCTTCTTATGAACGCCAATTTGCGGTTTTTTCCGCATTCCACAGCACTATGCACTGAACGCTTGTTTTAATGCAATGTTTTGGTTTCTGTTGCCGACTGTCAAATGTTTTTGCCAAATATTGAATGTTATTGTCAAACTTATGAGTGTAACTGTTGAAGTATCTGTAGTCTGTTCGTGCATGCATTTGTGTGTGCGTTTGTGAATGTGTGTGTGTGTGTGTGTGTGTGTGTGGGTGTGTGTGAATGAGTGTTTTTTGGTGTGATATTTCTTTTATTTCATTTTATTTTATTTCATTTTATTTTTGTGCTCTGTGTGTGTGTGTGTGTGTGTGTGTGTGTGTGTGTGTGTGTGTGTGTGTGTGTGTTTTGGTGTGATATATATTTTTTTGTGCTGTGTGTGCCTGAAGTAACGTGCTCATTGCTCTTTACAGGAACATGCAAAGGATGACGCAAGGAAATGGGAAAAAATATGACTGAAGGAGAGAACAGAAAAATGAAGTTGCTATCGAAGACAGTTGATTACGAAATCCATCGTGTACATAGGTTGGGCGAAAATATGGAAACACCGTTAGAGTTGCATGCTGTTACACGACTGCAGATATCACCCAATCATGCAGGTTGTAAGTAGGCTGCTTAGATTTTTATGTTGTTAACGCTACGCAGCGCTCTGTATGAAAATCACTGGCTGTGCTGTGTGCAGTCTGTGGCTGGGTGGCATTGTTGGAATAGTCGCCATTGTAGTGTTGGGCAGTTGGCTGTTAACAGCGCGTAGCGTTGCGCAGTTGGAGGTGAGCCGAATCAGTGACGGATGTGTGGAGAGAAATGGCGGAGTTTCGAGAGCGGATGATCTGGACGTGTGTCCATCAGAGACAGTAAATTTGTAAGACTGGATGTCATGAACTGTTATATTTTTATGACTTTTGAACACTATTAAGGTAAATACATTGTTTGTTCTCTATCAAAATCTTTCATTTGTTAACTATGCCTATCAGTAGTTAGTGCCTTCAGTACTTTGTATCTTTTATTATCTGGCAGAAGTGGCGCTCGCTGTATTGCAGTAGTCGAGTAACGAAGATTTTTGTGAGGTAAGTGATTGATGAAAGGTACAGATTATTGTTAGTCAGGGCCATTCTTTTGTAGGGATTTTTGAAAGTCAGATTGTGTTGCGCTAAAAATATTGTGTGTCAGTTTAGTGTTGATCAGAATAGGCAAAGAGCGAAATGTCTGAGTACGTTCGGTTCTGTTCAGCTGTTTGAAAATCAAATAATGTAAGAGGTTTATCAGCACAGTAATTCATTAATTTTTCTAAGGGGAGGTTTCAAGGTTGCGCTGTTGTATTTTACCATGAAGGGCATCTTTGCTATATATTCAGTGCTCTGACAGTGTCAGTCGAGATCAGAACAATGTTGTGTGTACTTGTGACTGCATTATGTCGGAATCAAGTAAATTCGAATCAGGGAAAATTGTTGGTGTTGGTACGGTGGGTGATTTCGCAACCAACGGAGCCTGAAGTGTTTAGTGTTTCAAGAGGCACCGTATGGAAGTTTTATACTGCAGAAAAGGAAAGCCCTCAAACGTTATCCGCTAAGTCACAACACTGACCGAAGTATGTGTCGAGTGATCGTGGCAGGGGGACGGAGAAGAGGATTGTTCAAGAATCACAAGAGAAGGAGGTATACTTGGAAAAGGCCGGGAGATACGGGAAGATTTCAATTAGATTACATCATGGTCAGACAGAGATTCCGAAATCATATACTGGATTGTAAGGCATACCCAGGGGCAGATATAGACTCAGATCACAATATAGTAGTGATGAAGAGTAGGCTGAAGTTCAAGACATTAGTCAGGAAGAATCAATACGCAAAGAAGTGGGATACGGAAGTACTAAGGAATCACGAGATACGTTTGAAGTTCTCTAACGCTATAGATACAGCAATAAGGAATAGCGCAGTAGGCAGTACAGTTGAAGATGAATGGACATCTCTAAAACGGGCCATCACAGAAGTTGGGAAGGAAAACATAGGTACAAAGAAAGTAGCTGCGAAGAAACCATGGGTAACAGAAGAAATACTTCAGTTGATTGATGAAAGGAGGAAATACAAACATGTTCCGGGAAAATCAGGAATACAGAAATACAAGTCGCTGAGGAATGAAATAAATAGGAAGTGCAGGGAAGCTAAGACGAAATGGCTGCAGAAAATATGTGAAGACATCGAAAAAGATATGATTGTCGGAAGGACAGACTCAGCATACAGGAAAGTCAAAACAACCTTCGGTGACATTAAAAGCAACGGTGGTAACATAAAGAGTGCAACAGGAATTCCACTGTTAAATGCAGAGGAGAGAGCAGATAGGTGGAAAGAATATATTGAAAGCCTCTATGAGGGTGAAGATATGTCTGATGTGATAGAAGAAGAGACAGGAGTTGATTTAGAAGAGATAGGGGATCCAGTATTAGAATCGGAATTTAAAAGAGCTTTGGAGGACTTACGGTCAAATAAGGGAGAAGGGATAGATAACATTCCATCAGAAGTTCTAAAATCATTGGGGGAAGTGGCAACAAAACGACTATTCACGTTGGTGTGTAGAATATATGAGTCTGGCGACATACCATCTGACGTTCGGAAAAGCATCATCCACACAATTCCGAAGACGGCAAGAGCTGACAAGTGCGAGAATTATCGCACAATCAGCTTAACAGCTCATGCATCGAAGCTGCTTACAAGAATAATATACAGAAGAATGGAAAAGAAAATTGAGAATGCGCTAGGTGACGATCAGTTTGGCTTTAGGAAAAGTAAAGGGACGAGAGAGGCAATTCTGACGTTACGGCTAATAATGGAAGCAAGGGTAAAGAAAGATCAAGACACTTTCATAGGATTTGTCGACGTGGAAAAAGCGTTCGACAATGTAAAATGGTGCAAACTGTTCGAGATTCTGAAAAAAGTAGGGGTAAGCTATAGGGAGAGACGGGTCATATACAATATGTACAACAACCAAGAGGGAATAATAAGAGTGGACGATCAAGAACGAAGTGCTCGTATTAAGAAGGGTGTAAATCAAGGCTGTAGCCTTTCGCCCCTACTCTTCAATCTGTACATCGAGGAAGCAATGATGGAAATAAAAGAAAGGTTCTGGATTGGAATTAAAATACAAGGTCGCAGTACTGCAGTGTTTGTTGTTATCAGCGTAACACCTATTCATCTCCACCACCGTTACCAGAACTTGCCAATATTTTGCACGACCAGCCGAAAACCATACAGGATCCGTATTTATACACTACTGGCCATTAAAATTGCTACACCACGAAGATGACGTGCCACAGACGCGAAATTTAACCGACATAACGAAGATGCTGTGATATGCAAATGATTAGCTTTTCAGAGCATTCACACAGCTTGGCGCCGGTGGCGACACCTACAACGTGCTGACATGAGGGAAGTTTCCTACCGATTTCTCAAACACAAACAGCAGTTGACCGGCGTTCCTGGTGAATCGTTGTTGTGAGCCCTCGTGTAAGGAGGAGAAATGCATACCATCACGTTTCAGACTTTGATAAAGGTCGCATTGCAGCCTATCGCGATTACGGTTTATCGTATCACGACACTGCGGCTCGCGTTGGTCGAGATACAATGACTGTTAGCAGAATATAGAATTCGGTGGGGTCAGGAGGGTAATACGGAACGCCGAGCTGGATCCCGACGGCCGCGTATCACTAGCAGTCGAGATGACAGGCATCTTATCCGCATGGCTGTAATGGATCGTGCAACCACGTCTCAATCCCTGAGTCAACAGATGGGGACGTTTGCAAAACAACAACCATCTGCACGAACAGTTCGACGACGTTTGCAGCACCATGGACTATCAGCTCGGAGACCATGGCTGCGGCTACCCTTGACGCAGCATCACAGACAGGAGCGCCTGTGATAGTGTACTCAACGACGAACGTGGGTGCACGAATGGCAAAATGTAATTTTTTGCGGATGAATCCAGGTTCTGTTTACAGCATCCTGATGGTCGCATCCGTGTTTGGAGTCATCGCGGTGAACGCACATTGGACGCGTGTATTCGTCGTCGCCATATTGGCGTATCACCCGGCGTGATGGTATCGGGTGCCATTGGTTACTCGTCTCGGTCACCTCTTGTTCACATTGACGGCACTTTGAACAGTGAACGTTACGTTTCAGATGTGTTACGACCCGTGGCTCTACCCTTCATTCGATCCCTGCGAAACCCTACATTTCAGCAGGATAATGCAGGTCCTGTACGGGCCTTTCTGGATACAGAAAATATTCGACTGCTGCCCTGGCCAGCACATTTTCCAGATCCCTCACCAACTGAAAATGTCTGATCAATGGTGGCCGAGCAACTGGCTAATCACAATACGCCACTTACCGCTCTTGGTGAACTGTGGAATCGTGTTGAAGCTGCATGTTCAGCTGTACCTGTACACGCCATCGAAGCTCTCTTTGACTCAATGCCCAAGAGTATCGAGGCCGTTATTACGGCCAGAGGTGGTTGTTTTGGGTAGTGATTTCTCAGGATCCATGCACGCAAATTGCGTGAAAATGTAATCACATGTCAGTTCTAGTATAATATATTTTTCCAATGAATACCCGTTTATCATGTGCATTTCTTCTTGGTGTAGCAATTTTAACGGCCAGTAGTGTACATTCAGCGACGACCGGAGGCTATTTTGAATGCCGACAGGTTTCATGCGTCGTAGTAGGCACGGAAATATGTGCTGCTTTTGGTGTTTCTAGGTTTTTGCACAAACCTTGTATCTTACGGCGAATGGCACTTTAAAACTTTATGGTAAATTAGGTCATTAAAAAACGACGTTATGCATATAGAAGTGTTCTAAGAAAAATTTCGTATATTTTTGGTATACATGAGCTAGGTATATGCCACGAATGACTCAGGTCAGTTCATCAACTTTCTAACACTCTGTAGACCAGTTTGATGACGTCTACAATGACAAATAGTGATCAGTAAAATCCTCTGCAGAATCATAATTGGGTATTTTATCTCGAAGACAAATATATTTCACGGTGTATATACATGAAAATCAGTTAATTTTCCAGTAGCCCCCAACAGGTTTTGATGTTGTTGTTGTTGTTGTTGTTCCCATTGTTGTATTTGTCGTGTCCTTTAGTCCGAAGAGTGGTTTGATGCAGATCTCGATGCTAGTCTTTTCATCCCTGTAAAGTACTGCAACATACGTCCATTTCAACTCACTTGTTGCAGTCAAGCCTTGGCCAACGCCTAAGGTTTTTCCCACCAGCAACAAATATACCCTTTTTTAATAACTCGGGATGTCTCCTGCCAGTTGACCCTTTCTTTTAGCGAAGTAATGCTATGAATTTCCTGTTTCCCAAGAACGATTGAGCAGCTCCTCATCAATTACCCGGTATATTCATATAAAATCCAGCATTAGTTTGTAGCTGCCATATAGCAATTATATGAATGAGCCATATTCCCCGCTGAAGCTTGTTCTTTTTACAACTGGTTTCGGCTATTTAACCCGTTGTCCAGTGATTATGTAGAAGAACTGCCATATGTGCAGAAATGACAGCATCTTCACATTTTGTGTCTCCATTTTGTTTCCGATTTAACTGGTCGTGATGTTTTGACCGACAGTTGGTAAGCGTAAAGCGGAAAACTCGCAAAGATATAATGTTGACCACAGAATAATCTGTCAGAATCTGAATTAAATTTTTGTAAACGTAAACGAATGGAAACGCAAAATGTGAAGACGTAGCAGTTTTACTAAATATGGCAGCTTCTCTAGATAAGCACTGAACAAAGACTTTAATAGCCTAACTGGTGAACTGAAAGAGAAGCTTAAAATAAATAACAGCTTCAGTGGAAAAAACGCCTCATCCTTTCAATAGACACGTGGCTGTGTTATCCTTGACGAAAATAAAATCCAATAGAAGTTCGGCGATAGTAACTGGAAGTGAGCAGTACGCTTTGTTTTTCTGGTATCGTAAACAGTTGTAAATCAGGATTCTCTCGCATACAGAATGAGATCTATATGTGAAATGACGTTGCCTTGCAGGATCTGGATAGTATTTTCCATACTTTTTCGGCACCATTAGATGTGGCCTAGTTTGCTATAGTTGAAAATCCATATCTCCATAAGTTAATGACTGTTTTTCTTTATCCACTAGTGCTGCGACACTCATATGTCGTTATGGAAACTGACTCTTTACATAAAAGAAGCTGCTTTATGCCGCCGCACGAACATACGGCAGGAAAAGTTCGAGGACCTACTGAGAAGCTATGCATCCCAATTGTTTGTACTGTTCTCTGTACCGCTTGAGGTTTTACATTTTATGCACGTTACTCGGTAGACTTCCCCGTTGCGCTGACACAATTTGCGACCCTCTGACACTAGAGGGGTTTGATGTTTAGCATTTAATACGGCGGCGTGTAAGGTAACTACGTCGGTGCGTGAGAAACAGAGTGCTGTAACCGAATTTCTGTCCTCAAATAACTAGCTTCCGATTGAAATTTATGGAGAAACGAAAGCTGTATAAGGTGATGAAGGTACTGACATCGATAATGTGCAACTTTAGATTTTTCGATCCCGTAGTGACAGAGCTTTTCACGAAAATTCTTCGTTATTATATTAAGCTAGAGCAGGTAAATTAGTAAGCGTAGATTGGGGTCGATCCAGGGCGTATTATTTTGTGAACTGGCAAGACAGCCAATCCTCTAGGACGGGAGGCCGAAGGGCACGCGCTTAAGATCACGCAGGATGGCGTGAGGTCTGGAACAGGACAAGGTCTTTATAGTAGCAAAAATAATACGTAGCTTCTGTAATACTTAACTCCATAATTGGTGAACATCGGTCTGACGGTACATGCATCACAAGATAAATAGCAATTGATAATGGCGCCTTGCTAGGTCGTAGCAAATGACGTAGCTGAAAGCTATGCTAACTATCGACTCGGCAAATGAGAGCGTAATTTGTCAGTGAACCATCGCTAGCAAAGTCGGCTGTACAACTGGGGCGAGTGCTAGGAAGTCTCTCTAGACCTGCCGTGTAGCGGCGCTCGGTCTGCAATCACTGACAGTGGCGACACGCGGGTCCGACGTATACTAACGGACCGCGGCCGATTTAAAGGCTTCCACCTAGCAAGTGTGGTGTCTGGCGGTGACACCACATATTCTATCGGTGCAGCGGCGGTGGCCGTCCCTTAAGGTTACGCACGCCGCTGGAGGACAGGGCGCCTAGCTGTCTTGATAACCCAGTTCGACGGGTCACATACAATGGAAACATTTTAGACCTTTTAGCTACAAACGAGCTGGACCTTATAGACGGTGTCAGTAGAGAGACAGGGATTAGTCATCATGATCTCTTCATAGCAACGATGGCTGCTAAATTTAATAAATCCATCATAAGAGCAGTTAAGCAATTGCTAGCATCCCACTTACGTAATGAACTGACATTTAGTTCCAGTATGACGGAAGTAGAAGAATGGAAGTTGAAACGGATTGGCGCTCAGGAAAAATATTTGACGAATAAATGGATTAAGGAGCATTTAAGACACACCGTAGTTTAATAACAAAACTCAGAAAATGCTGAGGAGGCTACGACTGGTGCACTCTCGGTTCAAAAGCGAACACGCAAATGACGACAGAAAAAAGTTATTACAAATTCGTGAGTCTGTAGAGAGATCGATGCGCGAACGATACAACAACTACCACCGGCCTATCTTAGCAAAGGATCCAGCAGAGAACCCGATAAAATTATGGTCCTTCGTAATGTCGTTAAGTGGGTCTCCAGCTTCTATCCTGTTATTCGTTGACCAACCTGATGTGACTGTAGAACAGAGAAATAGGAAAATGTCGCGTTTAAGAAATCGTTCGCGCAGGAGAATTATACAAAAATGCTGTAGTTTGACCAACTCACAGACTCGTGTGTTGAGGACATAGTAACGGGCATCGCCGAAGTGGAAAAAGATCTGAAAGGGTTGAATACAAAGAAGTCGCTATCTCCTGATAGAATAGCAGTTCAGTATTACAATGTGTACTCCATGGCACTGGCCCCTAACTTAGCTTCCATCTATCGCCAATCGCTCCCCCAATGCTAAGTCCAAAGCGACTGGAGAAGTGCGCAGGTGACTTCTGTATATAAGAAAGATAATAGAAGTGACCCACAAAATTACAGACCAGTATCCTTAACATCGGTATGCTGTAGATTTTTCAAACCTATTCTCAGTTCGAGTGTAAGGAAGTTCCTTTGGATGGGAAAGTTCGTGTCTCCAAATCAACTTGGTTTAAGGAAGCATCGCTCTTGAGAAACTCAGCTGAGAGATATGGATGAAGGGCAACAGGCTGGTTCCATATTCCTATATTCCCGAATAGCGTTTGACACGGTGCCCCACAGCAGACAAGGAAGGTACGAGCATTTGGAATTGGTTCGCAAATATACGAGTGACTCGCAGACTTCTTAAGTAATATGACACAGTATGTTTTTCTTGACCGCGAGTGTTCATCACAGACAAGGGTAACGTCAGAAGTGCCCCGTGGAGGTGTGATAAGGCAGCTATTATTCTTTACGTACATAAATGATCTTACGGACACGGTGAGCAGCAATCTGCTTGTTGATGACGCTGCAATGTATAGGAGGATAGCGTCGTTGAGTGGCAGTAGAATCATAAATGATGAGTTAGAGGAAATTTCGAATTCGTCTGATGAATGGCAGCTACCTGCAAATGTAGGGAAATACAAGTTCATCAGATGAGTTGTTGTTGTTGCGGTCTTCAGTCCTGAGACTGGTTTGATGCAGCTCTCCATGCTACTCTATCCTGTGCAAGCTTCTTCATCTCCCAGTACCTACTGCAGTCTACATCCTTCTGAATCTGCTTAGTGTATTCATCTCTTGGTCTCCCTCTTCGAATTTTATCCTCCACGCTGCCCTCCAATATTAAATTGGTGATCCCTCGATGTCTCAGAACATGTCCTACCAACCGATCCCTTCTTCTAGTCGTGCCACAAGCTCCTCTTCTCCCCAATTCTATTCAATACCTCTTCATTAGTTATGTGATCTACCCATCTAATCTTCAGCATTCTTCTGTAGCACCACATATCGAAAGCTTCTATTCTATTCTTGTCTGAACTATTTACTGTCCATGTTTCACTTCCATACATGGCTACACTCCATACAAATACTTTCAGAAACGACTTCCTGACATTTAAATCTATACTCAATGTTAACAAACTTTTCTTCTTCTCCTGTCTTACTCCCTTCCCAACCACTGCTTCCCTTTCATACCCCTCGACCCGTATAACGGCTATCTGCTTTCTGTACAAATTGTATATATCCTTTCATTCCCTGTATTTTACCCCTACCACCTTCAGAATTTGAAAGAGAGTATTCCAATCAACATTGTCAAGAGCTTTCGCTAAGTCCACAAATGCATGGAACGTAGGATTGCCTTTCCTTAATCTTTCTTCTAAGATAAGTCGTAGGATCAGTATTGCCTCACGTGTTCCAACATTTCTACGGAATCCAAACTGATCTCCCCCGAGGTCAGCTTCTATCAGTTTTTCGATTCGTCTGTAAAGAATTCGCGTTAGTATTTTCCAACAAAGCTCTTGACATTCATGCAAGTAGTTCCCCTTTCTCCAAAGGTCTCTTTAATTTTCCTGAAGGCAGTATCTGTCTTATGCCTAGCGAGATAAGCCTCTACATCCTTACATTTGTCCTCTAGCCATCCCTGCTTAGCCATTTTGCACTTCCTGTCGATCTCATTTTTGAGACGGTTGTATTCTTTTTTGCCTGCTTCATTTACTGAATTTTTACATTTTCTCCTTTCATCAATTAAATTCAGTATTTTTTCTGTTACCCAAGGATTTCTATTAGCCCTCGTCCTTTCACCCACAAACAATTCCATGTTGTTCAATACCGGCTACATATCTAGGCGAAACGCTGCAACTCGATATGAAATGTGCGGCTGGTGCCAGCGGAAGTTCGTGTCCTCCCTCGGGCATGGGTGTGTGTGTTTGTCCTTAGGATAATTTAGGTTAAGTAGTTTGTAAGGCTTAGGGACTGATGACCTTAGCAGTTAAGTCCTATAAGATTTCACACACATCTGAACACTTTTTTTGATACGAAATGGAACGAATATGTAATGATTGCAATGGAGAAGACGAATGGTCGACTTCGGTTTACTACCACAGTTTCAGGTTCATCTGTGAAGAAGACAGCGTTAGAAAACCAATGCGACCCGTTCTTGAACACTGCTCGGGTGTCTGAGATCCCCACCAGGTCGGATTAAATGTGGCATCGAAGTACAAAGGACGTGAGCTGCTAGATTTGTTGTGGGTGGATTCGATCAACACGCAAGTATTACGGAGATACTTCGTTAACTCCAGTGGGATTCACTGTAGGGAAGACGACGTTCTTTTGGAGGAACGTTACTGAGAAAATTCAGACAACTGGCATTTAAAGCTGACTTCTACATCTACATCTACATTTATACTCCGCAAGCCACCCAACGATGTGTGGCGGAGGGCACTTTATGTGCCTCTGTGATTACCTTCCTATTCTGTTCCAGTCGCGTATGGTTCGCGGGAAGAACGACTGCCGGAAAGCCTCCGTGCGCGCTCGAATCTCTCTAATTTTACGTTCGTGATCTCTTCGGACGGTATAAGTCGGGGGAAGCAATAATTCGATACCTCATCCAGAAACGCACCCACTCGAAAACTGGACAGCAAGCTACACCGAGATGCACAGCGCCTCTCTTGCAGAGTCTGCCACTTGAGTTTGTTAAACATCTTCGTAACGCTATCACGGTTACCAAATAACCCTGTGACAAAACGCGCCGCTCTTCTTTGGATCTTCTCTATCTCCTCCGTCAACCCGATCTGGTACGGATCCCACACTGATGAGCAATACTCAAGTATAAGTCGAACGAGTGTTTCGTAAGCCACCTCCTTTGTTGATGGACTACATTTTCTAAGGACTCTCCCAATGAATCTCAACCTGATACCCGCCTTATCAACAATCAATTTTATATGATCATTCCACTTCAAATCATTCCGCACGCATACTCCCAGATATTTTACAGAAGTAACTGCTACCAGTGTTTGTTCCGCTATCATACAATAAAGGATCCTTCTTTCTATGTATTCGCAATACATTACATTTGTCTATGTTAGCGGTCAGTTGCCACTCCCTGCACCAAGTGTCTATCCGCTGCAGATCTTCCTGCATTTCGCTACAATTTTCTAATGCTGCAACTTCTCTGTATACTACAGCATTATCCGCGAAAAGCCGCGTGGAACTTCCGACACTATCTACTAGGTCATTTATATATATTGTGAAAAGCAATGGTCACATGACACTCCCCTGTGGCACGCCAGAGGTTACTTTAACGTCTGTAAACGTGTCTCCATTGAGAACAATATGCTGTGTTCTGTTTGCTAAAAACTCTTCAATCCAGCCACACAGCTGGTCTGATATTCTGTAGGCTCTTACTTTGTTTATCAGGCGACAGTGCGGAACTGTATCGAACGCCTTCCGGAAGTCAAGGAAAATAGCATCTACCTGGGAGCCTGTATCTAATATTTTCTGGGTCTCATGAACAAATAAAGCGAGTTGGGTCTCACACCATCGCTGCTTCCGGAATCCATGATGATTCCTACAGAGTAGATTCTGGGTTTCCAGAAACGACATGATACGCGAGCAAAAAACATGCTCTAAAATTCTGCAACAGATCGACGTCAGAGATATAGGTCTATAGTTTTGCGCATCTGCTCGACGACCCTTCTTGAAGATTGGGACTACCTGTGCTCTTTTCCAATCATTTGGAACCTCCCGTTCCTCTAGAGACTTGCGGTACACGGCTGTTAGAAGGGGAGCAAGTTCTTTCGCGTTCTCTGTGTACAATCGAATTGGTATCCCGTCAGACTTCAGAACTGTCCTGCCTCTGTTACATTTCGCGTAAGGACCACGAACTTAAGAGGAACCAGAGCGGGTACGGAGACGTATAATCAATAGTTCTTCTCTAGCTCTAAAGTCGAGGTACGCTGAACTCTTCGCTGACCCCGGCGTACGAGTGGTGGGGTAATATTGGCGACGGTTGTCCAGCGGACGCCGTGTGTTCCAGCAGCCGGCAGCTGGCGGCCATATTGTTGCGTACCTGCCTGCTGGCTCGGTCAGCACGTATAAATAACGCCCCAGTAACCGTTTATTTGGCTGTCTGGCAGCGCCGACACGCACCGCTGACTGACGCAATGCTGCAGCGGCTGGTCCTTACCGGAATCTTACCGCCGTGCAGGTAAGGCACTGGCCGGTTTGCAGCTCGCTGTACGGTCAGTCACGTGGCGCCAGCGCGCTACGTGGATCACGGTGTCCAGAAATTTCTTGGTGCCGAGAGACTCCGCTCCCCCACAAGAGGGAAACGACTATTCGAAGTAATAAAACAGAAAGCTATATTACTTGCGACAGGAAAATTGCTTGTCTCACTACTGCAGCAACCAGTGAAATCAGAGCACTCCACATTACACACCGCCATGTCAAAAACACCTTCAGCGAAAGTATCCTCGGAGAACAAAATGTACCTACCGATCAAACAGAGGCGCTTCTCACATATGCTTTGTTATGGGACAAATAATAGAGAAATTTTATGAATACGACATAGGTTTCGACTTCGAATTCTTCTTGCTTTGAACAAGGTTTTGACAGCGTTAACAGGCCAGGATTTTATGAAGCACTGAAAGAATTGAGCTTCTGTAACAAGCTAAGATGGGCATTGAAGAGTAATGGATATAAAGAGAGCTTTGAACGTACACATGGAATGAAATGGGAAGATGGTCTCTCTGCAGTCCTGTTTAACTTAGCACTTCGTAGCCCGCTACAAAAAGTAGACAAGAGAAAGAAATGTACGAAATAACAGAAGCAGAGAGAGTGAAAATTGAACTTGCTGTTGACAAAACAAAAGACATGGTACTGTCCAATTCTAAGGCTAGAAGAATACCACATGAAATGAAAGCCTCCAATAAATGTTTTAAAGCCGTCAGTTTCTTCCATTACCGTGGTGTTCTCTTAACCAGTGACATACTACGAAACAATGTGTTACAGAAATGATATAAGCAGGAAACAAAACCTGTTACGCAAACATGCAGGAAGTTAAACATTCTCTAATTACAGGAACAAAGAAGTTACGAGTACATTATTCCCATTTACGACGAGATGCTGCGTGTGAGTCAGAAACGTAAAGGATGACACTAGCAGATATAAAGAACTTAAGGACTTTGGGAAGCAAAAACCTGCGAAAATTGTATGGGCCTGTGAGAGAAGCAAAGAGTTGGACGGTGAGGTACAGTCACGAAACACAAAACAATATATATAAGGGAAAGACGGTGTAAAATCCATTAAAACTCAGAGAATGCGCTGGCTGAGGCGTATGGGAAGGATAATACACTACTGGCCAGGTGATAAACAGGTATTCATTGGACAAATATACTAGAACTGACATGTGATTACATTTTCACGCAATTTCGGTGCATAGATCCTGAGTAATCAGTACCCAGAACAACGACCTCTGCCCATAATAACGGCCTTGATACGCCTGGGCATTCAGTCAAACACAGCTTGGATGGCGTGTACAGGTACAGCTGCCCATGCAGCTTCAACACGATACCACAGTTCATCAAGAGTAATGACTGGCGTATTGTGACGAGCCAGTTGCTCGGCCACCATTGACGAGACGTTTTCAGTTGATGAGGATCTGGAGAATGTGCTGGCCAGGGCAGCAGTCGAACATTTTCTGTATCTAGAAAGGCCCGTACAGGACCTGCAACATGCAGTAGTGCATTATCCTGCTGAAATGTAGGGTTTCGCAGGGATCGAATGAAGGGTAGAGCCACGGGTCGTAACACATCTGAAATGTAACGTCCACTGTTCAAAGTGCCGTCAATGTGAACAAGGTGTGACCGAGACAAGTAACCAATGGCACCCCATACCATCACGCCGGGTGATAAGCCAGTATGGCGATGACGAATACACGCTTCCAATGTGCGTAATCGCGATGTCGCCAAACACATATGAGACCATCATGATGCTGTAAACAGAACCTGGATTCATCGGAAAAAATGACGTTTTGCCATTCTTGCACCCAGGTTGGTCGTTGAGTACACCATCGTAGGCGCTCCTGTCTGTGATGCAGCGTCAAGTGTAACAACAGCCATGGTCTCCAGGCTGATAGTCCATGCTGCTGCAAACGTCGTCGAACTTCGTACAGATGGGTGTTGTCTTGAAAACGCCCCCATCTGTTGACTCAGGGACCGAGACGTGGCTGCACGATCCATTACAGCCATGCAGATATGATGCCTGTCATCTCGACTGCTAGTAATACGAGGCCGTTGGGATCCAGCACGGCTTTCCGTATTACTCTCCTGAACCCACCGATTCCATATTCTGCTAACAGTCATTGGATCTCGACCAACGCGAGCAGCAATGTCGCGATACGATAAACCGCAATCGCGATAGGCTGCAATGCGACCTTTATCAAAGTCGGAAAAGTGGTGGTACGCGTTTCTCCCCCTTACACATCATATTCAACATATTTAACACCTCTATGTTTCAATTTTTCACATGTCTCTCTTGCGAATTCCGCCCCAGAGTTTCGTTTTGCCCCAGCTCAGTTTTTATGACATGACGTTACGTGTCGCACAATGCTATGTTTTTGCAGGTCCCATCGGATTGGGGGAGGATGGGGAAGGAAGCCGGCCGCGGCCTTTCAAAGGAATCATTCCGGCACTGGCCTGAAGCGATTTAGGGAAATCGCTGAAAACCTAAATGAGGATGGCCGGACGCGGGTCGGAACCGTCGCCCTTCCGGATGCGAGTCCAGTGTACTAACCAGTGCGCCACCTCACTCGGTATTTAGGAGCAAATATGGAACATGGAATTTTATAATATGTATAGATCTCAGCAATGCACTTAGGCAAACAAGACATTAAAAAATGTTAGACCCTCTCCCTTTCGCAATAAAACTTCATACTAACACCGTGTGAAACCGCCTTCACAAGGCTTCACTTTGGCGAGAAAGATAGTCTGCGAATTCCTTGGGAACTGCTAAATCAGACAGCAGACAGCCATTGAAAATGAGATACCTTGTAGCTACCGAAGGGCAGGAAATCTTGATTGCTACGTCCCATCCGCTGGTCCTAATATTCAAGACACGTTCTATAAGATTTAGATAATTTGGCTTAGCGGGCCAGTCGAAGAAGTTCATGGCCGACAAAATGGGTACGTGTGAGTGCAGCCCTGTGAACACGGCTATTGTCTTAGCAGTGCTCCCAACATACTCATCATGAAGATGAAACGGCAACGTGTGGTCACCGATAATGCTGATGTAAGCAACGTAGTTCAAATTCACGGTGACTTCAAAGACTGAACACAAGTGATGATATGAGAAAGGCCCATGACACAACACAGCAAGACCCCTTTTCTGTAGCGTTCTCTCGACACAAGGACGGTTTTACCTCTCATCGGTCGTTCGATGCACTCCATACCTGGCATCATCTGAAAAGTGGCGAAGTCGCGGCTCCTTATACCACATACCGCATTACACCCCTGCCGTCAGCTGCTGTCCAGTTTATATGTCGTTTGTCGCTTTGAACACGTGCAGCTTTGTGTACCACCGTCAGTAATTGCCCTTCTAAAGATACGCAACTCCAGCTGTTCATTACGTGCAGTTCCCTTCGCTGTGTTCGCTCGGAAACTGGTTGAGGCGGACTTGCATTCTCCGACAGCTGCTATTACTGTCAGGTTCGGAGTGCGTTTGCTATTGACAACGCGTGACACTTGTCCCCAGTACTTGTCTGTTAGGATCTTTATCCAACCGCTTTTCTTACGCTCTTTAACAAAGTGAGGCAAATAGCTTAATGATAACCTGCTCCTACGTATGCTGGGCCTTTCCTCACAGTTATTATACGTGGTATCTCTAACTGCTTCTGTAAGCTTTACGGACTCTACAGGGTTGTCCATCTGTGGAATCACCCTTGTAAGACAAAACAGGCGGCTACGGACAAATTTAAAGCCAAGCAGTAAGGCACAAGAGAAGGGCTGTGAGGCTGTGTTACGAAGATTGTGATCATTACGAAAGCCGCCATCATGGAACAATTCATAAATTGCACCTAGTAAGGGGGTCGTGTGACATATCAGGCATATAGAGATTTACACTATTAAAATAACTGTGTCTTTCATTTGAGCATAGTTTTATCCACACGACCCCATTTACATTTGAAAACTGCGTTAAATGCAAGGAGCACACAGATGGCAATCGTGGTGCTATGCCCGACAAGTTTTCCCCCTCTCCCATCTGAATAGCCACCTGTCTTTGCGTTAGAAAGATGCTTCCACACCTGTGAACAACCTATATTTTTCAGTAGGAATCACAAAATGTCAGAACTGGAAAATGAGGGCCACTTTGAGATAAATTTTCCTTCAAAAAGGTGGAACGATGATTAAAACTGCGTGCTGTAACGGTGCGCCAACGGGGAACCTTATCTTTCGTGGTCAGTGCTCTCACCGGCTGGGCTGTCCACACATGATCTACCCTCTCGACGGCAGTACAGCCAGTGACTCCCGCCTCCTTACTGAAATAATTTACGGTCTCTGTTCGTGTGCCGGCGTGACTCGCCGACTTAATTTGGCAGAAAAACTGACAGTGGAGCACGGCACATGCCGATACAGATTGAATGCTCAATTATCATCCACGGCGTCGACACGATAGACGAAACTCGCGTTGGACAAGTACACAGCTGCAGCCTTGCCATTTTTCTGAAGTCAAGAGGAAGATAAATTTCTTTTTCATCAATTTTTTGTCTTGTGACTTTTATACAAAGTAAATCTGCTGTATTTTCAGAGTAGATCCCATTAGATAGTTTTCTACAAATGTAGGCATCCCATGCTAGTGTAACAATGAATATTTCCGCAAGTCAGAAGACACTCGAAGAAAAAAGAGGTCGAACGTGATGAAGAGTAGCAATTTTGCATGTTTCGCAATTAATCAGGATATCGGTTGCACCCACGGCTGACTGAGGCGTGTTAACCAGTAGTACTTGCGAGTGTGTGTGTGTATGTGTGTGTGTGTGTGTGTGTGTGTGTGTGTCGAGGGGAGGTTGGTGGGCAGTAAAGGCCGAAGGTTCTTCTGTGTTCTTTTGGGAGAATTACTCATACAGTGACGCTTTGATCCGATCATTCAGCTAACCGTGATCATGAACTGGAATGTTTATTTTAACATTCAACATTCTCGGCAACCAAATGTTCTCATATCTTCTATTGCTTTGTCATGTGATGTATAGGTGACAGTTGATTTGAAATCGCGGAAGAAATCGATTCTGCTTCAAACTTTTCTTGGTATCGAATTAATATACAGTAGAGACTCGACCTTGCCGCTCTAAGTTTTGTAGTTACCATTTATGATGAACGCAAATACTATATTGGTTTTATATTTCATGACGACTTCGTGTAGAGATCACGGATTATGGAAAAGTTTTATAGGTGCCAGAAAATAGTCGTTAATAACAACAACCAATATATACTGCAATCATCGTATTAAGGTAAAAGTAATAAGTGCAAACTTCGGAAAACATTATGTGCTTTTTCCGTGCAGGTGCCAAGAACCATCGATTAAAAAGGAAATTAATTCAGTTTGCAGTTCAGCCCTTAAGTAATAACTGCTTTTGATGACATAATTTTACTACTTAGGTTCCACTTCAAGCTGTTGAAACACACAATAAGCATAAAATGCCGTAAGTGAGCTTCCCAAAGTCGGAATACAATGGAAATTAGAGTAACTTTTGTTCCTGTTATAGTTTACGTGATTGAAAATATTTGTATTTTTATATACAAAGTATTTGCATTTTTATCTAAAAAGAATAGACAACCAACCAAATTTGAAATTTGTTTCAGAAGACGGAGCACTAGAACCTACATGGAGAGGACGTTCAGTGTTCGTCAAATTTTGTCTGCGACGGTGAGAAATGAATTTCTAATGAAAGAAACATTTTAAAAACTCATGACTGTTCATTGAGCAATAGAGAAATGCATGTTGGTGATTACAGGGAGAAACAGGGAGCTTTATAGATGGATCAAGTGGAAGAGACGGGTAGACATAACTGAAAAATAATGAAAATAAAATGGTAAAAATCAGATAAAAACAGTCTCGATCGCGTTTTCAGATTTTTTTATTTGTTAGAAAAATCTGAAAACGCGATCGTGGCTTTTTTATCTGATTTTTAGGATTTATGGCGATCATTGTGCTCCAGAAGGCTTTTTAAAATTTTGAAATGAAATGGGTATGTGATGGACGTGTATAAGGTATATCATGAGAATTACTTGCTGGATTCCAAATATGAAAACGACATCCTGACAGAAGATAACATTTCCACCATAGATCACCCATCGAAATAAATGTTCAAAATTAATAATTTCAGATATAGCTCAGCATGAAGCTATGTAATATCAGCAGGTATCAACGCTGGAGGAACGAATGCTAGACATAAAACTGAAATACTTAGTATTGGCAATGAGTTGAGTTCCTCCAGCTTATTTCCAAATTGTAATAAGGCACTCTTTTTTTGCAGTTAACACTTCGCTGCAGAAGGCGAAAACTTATCCAGTCGAGTCATTCTCCATCAAATGAGTTGAAAGTAACAAGAGGCCACAGAGCCTCAGTTACATATTTTTGGTATAAATAAATAATCATCAGTATTACATTATATATTGTTGGCTATTTCGTATACAATGAATTCCTTAAACGACAGCAATTTTACATTGCTTTTAACTTTATACTTTGCTTAATTTCTTGTTTTTCCTTGACAGATCTAATGTCTCTTACAAAACTCGATTATATTCCTTAAAATTCAAATTTGGTATATTTGTTTCCATTTTCTGGGATGTCCTTGGTTATTCCGTTAATATCGGTCTCCAACGACCACCCATAGGAATAAAGTGAATCAATGTCCTCCCATGTTCATAACAAAATTTAGTTTTCATATACAGTAGCAGTTTATGTAAAGTTATATAACTGAACCTACGAAAACAATTACACTTGCGTATTTTTATAATACGTTATTAATTCCGACAATTACGGAATCATTTCTTTCAAATGATCCGTAACTCTATAAGTAGGAACCAAAGTGTCAATCATACATTTCAAAAACATATGACAAGGCAAAAATCTCGAAGTTGTAGATTCGAGAACCGCACATGTGTCAGGCTCTTCATTAACACTAAAATAGTACGCATAATAGCCTGACGGTAGGAGTTACACTTTAGAATGAGATTTTCACTCTGCAGCGGAGTGTGCGCTGGTATGAAACTTCCTGGCAGATTAAAACTGTGTGCTGCACCGAGACTCGAACTCGGTAACTTTGCCTTTCGTAGGCAAGTGCTCAACCAACTTTTTTTTTATCTCATTTTTTTCGCTTTTGTTCGTTGTATCTGCTCGGGGCAGACGTCGTAAGACATCCGTTTAAGTTCTTTGTTGATCGATTAACTCAGTTTTTTTTATTACAGAGGGCAGCTAACCCTCTGACCGAACACGCTGAGTTACCGTGCCGGCGTCCAACTGAGCTACCCAAGCACGACTCACGCCCCGTACTCACAGCTTTACTTCTGCCAGTACCTCGTCTCCTACCTTCCAAACCTTACAGGAGGGCTTCTGTAAAGTTTGGAAGGTAGGAGACGAGGTACTGGCAGAAGTAAAGCTGTGCTGACGGGGCGTGAGTCGTGCTTGGGTAGCTCAGTAGCTAGAGCACTTGCCCGCGAAAGGCAAAGGTCCCGAGTTCGAGTCTCGATCTGACATACAGTTTTAATCTAAGTTTCAGTTACACTTTACATTGGAGAGACCATATAAATGCATTTACGTTAAGACGTTATGTGGTTATGTTGGTAAGTTACTATGGGACCAGACTGCTGAGGTCATCGCTCCCTCGGCTTACACACTGCATAATCTAACTTAAACCAACTTATGCTACGGACAACATACACTCTCGTACCCGAGGATGACCCCAACCTCCGACGGGTGGAGCCGCGCAAACTGTGGCAAGGCGCCTCACACCGCGCGGCTACCTCGCGCGGCTAAGGAATAAGTCCAGCGGTGGTTATCGTGGAGAAGTGCATATCAAATAAGTACTTGAGGATGATTATAAGCTTCAGGTTGAGCATTTAGCACAAAATCTGGAACACCATGTCAGATATATACCACGTGTAACAGAAAGATTGAGGAAGTTTTAATCTGCCACCTCTCTTCTTCTAATGCTGGGCAGCTGTACAAATTCTCGTGCTAATCGCAGGAAGTAATTCTTGTCCCAGTCCAACAGTTTGAATAGTCCACTCAGGTCCACTTGGGAGCACGCGTCACTCCAGAGTGGATGATTTAATCGAACAGATCGCTGGTGTTTGCTGCATTCGTGGGACCTCCCGAGAATTCGGTCCCCTTAATTGGAGGCGGCTGGAGCCGGACGGACACCGTCCAGCCGGTGGGCACGCGTCGCGCACTTCCGCTGGAACCGGTCCCCGGTCCGCACGCGACTGGAGCCTCCAGCTCCTGCCCCGAGCTCCTGCCAGATCGCATCCGGCCCGGCGCGGCACGAGCCACCATTACTGCGTCTGGCTGGGTGAAGTCAGCCTAACCAATTGCTTCCGGTCGCGCTGCGTGTGCCAGCCTAAATTAACTGCTGGCTGATTTACGTCTGAGCCTGTCACGGTCCTCGTCTCCACTTTAAGGATGAGCACGTGGCTGATTTTCACTTTTCTGTTTTTTAGGCAGACCTGCCACCGCCCCACTTGCTACCGGCTGCCGAGTTTCTAGTTGCGTCTGGAGCTGTTGTTACTCAATGTGATAGCGCATGCTTCACATACAGTCGTATATGCGTCCGCATGCACTGCTTACAGTGGTCAAAACTGATCATTGTAATCAGTGATAGAAGGAGAGGCTAGAAATCGGGAGAATATTGAATCCGAACTGGTCTCTATGTTATTTTCAATAATTTGTTCCCCTCCCACCTTCGGTTCGAGTCCTCCCTCGGGCATGGGTGTGTGTGTTGTTCTTAGCATAAGTTACTTGAAGTAGTGTGTAAGTCTAGCGACTGATGACCTCAGCAGTTTGGTCCCTTAGGAACTCACACACACACTGGAATAATTTGTTTATTTCATATATGAATTCCTCTTATCCGTTAACGTTAGCGCCATGGGATCGTATCTCGCCAAGTATCCTTCACAGATTCTTCTAAAGTGAATTACAATTATAATTAGTGGTAACGCCTGTAAGCAGCTAAGGGTGTTCATTTCATTGTAATTTCATTCTAACGAGCTGCATGGTCACCGATGGTATCTGTTCTTTCGGACGTGTCCGAGAGAACAGATACCATCTTAGTATATATATATATATATATATATATATATATATATATATATATATATATATATATATATATATATATAAACAGTGCCCGAACTCTTACGGGAATTGGCAACGCGCCCCGAGTAATGAGTATAATGGGCGGGGGCACTAGGAATGTAGTGCGGGACAATACGTTGAGAATGTGGGTTTCGCGGGAGGCGTGCCAGAGATAAATCCTCTGTGTCCTCGGTGGCTCAGATGGATAGAGCGTCTACCATGTAAGCAGGAGATCCTGGGTTCGAGTCCCGGTCGGGGCACACATTTTCATCTGTCCCCGTTGACGTATGTCAACGCCTGTAAGCAGCTAAGGGTGTTCATTTCATTGTAATTAGTGGTAACATCGATGACAAACGCGTTATGAGTGGTGTTAAGAATGATGATGATGGTCTTGGAAACACCACATGGAAGATTAATGTAATAAATTGCAGCTGAAGAAGAGTAAAGGGCGATAACGAATCTATAAGGAGCGATAAAGAAGTTTCCGTTTTTACAACCAGAATCGGTGTGCAAATCACGTAAATCGCCGCCCAGCATTGTGCAATAGTCCGGCCGGCACAACGGGTTGAAGATACTCGCTCGGTAAAACACGGTATCGTGCTGCGTGAAGAAGTCCGTAATTACCCGGTGCACATCCTCGTTCGACAGGAATCGTCGATCCTAGAAGGTCTTTTCTAAGGGGCCACAGGTTTCATAATCGCACGTGGGAAGACGAGGACTATAAGGCGGGTGCTCGCGTGGCTGTCACATGAAGTGACGTAACTTCTGCGTTACAGCATTTGCGATACGGGGACGTGTGTTATCACGTTGCACCATTCCACAATGGTGGTTTTCGGCAGAGGTGCTGCCCCGTCTATATTCTTCATTCTCCATTGGATGTCTACCGCTGTTTGTCCTTCGGCGGCCAAGGACAGATGGTCCTCTTTGGAGCATTTTGTAGCAACGTTCGCCGTAGTTCACGTTTCCACATTTACCACCATACGTCGGAAAGACAAGAGTGCCATTTAATTCCTTGCTGACATGTTGGTGCCTACTTACTGGCAACGTAGTGGCACTACGTCGTACATACGCTGCGGCAACTCTCTCAAACCGAAATTTTTCGATCACTCGTTACATAAATGGACTAACGTAGCAGTAAAATAAAAACTTATGTTCTGAAACACATCTACGTTTATATCCTTTTAACAAGGTCTAATCTACAACCTCTGTGCTGCGGCTAAGTAATTTCTTCGCAGTATCCTTTCATCCAGATATGCAGATCCAGAATGGCATGCAACAGAGATTCTGAAGAGTTACGAAGTGAAGGCAGAGATATTTATGGAATGACGCTATTATGAGAATCTTGAGTCGTGGTCGGGTAGGTCATTGGGCACAAGCATAAATTGTGAAAGACAACTTTTGTGTTAGCAGAAGAGCCAACACCGTGTTACGAGTGGAGGCCGAAATGCACGCGTTTTAGCTCACGCAGGCTGGCGTGAGGAGGGAAGAACTATTCTGACGTGAGGTCTGGAACATGACAAGGAATGAGAATTCCGAAAGCGGACGTAATTAGTTTGGTACTTAACTTTAATCCATTAATGATGAACGTCGCTCTTGATGGTACATGATTCACAATATTATCTATTCAGAATACATTTTAAAGTACTTATAGTAACTGAAAATGGCGCCTTGCTATGTCATAGAAAATGACGTAGCTTAAGGCTGCGCTTAACTGTCGTCTCTGCAAATGAGAGCGTGTGTAGACAGTGAACCATCGCTAGCAAAGTCGGCTCTACAACTGGGGCGAGTGCTAGGGAGTCTCTATAGAATAGACCTGCCGTGTGGCGGCGCTCGGTCTGCAATCACTGATAGTGGCGACACGCGGGTCCGACGTATACTAACGGACCGCGGCCGATTTAAAGGCTACCACCTAGAAAGTGTGGTGTCTGGCGGTGACACCACAACAACTATCTGCGTATGGAGTCCAGAACTGGCATACAATTTTAATGTGTAAGAAAAGTTGCGTAACGCCGTGCGCTTCGTTCCAGGTTGAAATATTTGTTCTGAGTTTCATTATAGTTCTTGGTAAAAAAAACGGTGGTGTTTCTTATATAAGAAGTTCGTAAAATACCTTTTGAACTAGGCAATAGTATTCTCTAAGCTCATGCTATGAAGGAAATGTGTAAAAAACAGAAATTGGGAGAAATGAAGGAGTGTAAAGATAGCTACTGCGTTGAAGCTGCTATCAGTATCCTTCTGAAGGTGAACCCATCAACAGAATCCAGCATGCTTCCGAAACTCTTTTCTGAAGTAACCTAATGACAGTGGCACGTAAAGTACCCTCCGCCACACACCGCTGGGTGGCTTGCGGGGTATAAATATAGATGTAGATGTACAGTAGTGGAGTGTCGAGCCGTTTCGGTGGGGTGCATAGGAAGTAAGCAGGTCCCTAGATGTTTCATACAGACGACAAACAGTGCATTGTTTTGAAATAACGAGATTTTTTGTTCGAAATAAAAAATTTCTTGATGCTGTGTCACTTATTTTATATTCAATTTATGGAATTCTATAAAAATTCAAACAATGGTTTCGAACTGTCATTGTTCGCAAAAGCACGAATATTTTACTGTATGATCCATTCTCGTAGCTTTTACGTGCCGAGATATTAAAAGAGAATGTATTGTTTTCAATGCTTTACTACATCAGTTGGGTTCTATAGAGCTTGGATATAGGCATACAGCAATATGACCACAGTTTAAGTTCATTGAAGAAAACAGGCGAGGTTAGTGAAAATGTGGTGCCAAAAATTGATGGAACAGCCCTATCAAATTGGCGAGAGGGTAGCTCACTGAACTCATAATGTTTCTCACTGTAAGACGTTCAGTCTCAATTTGTACGGAATGTACTGCTCGCTGCTTCTGTAGAAATTCGACAAGCCCATACGTGACCGCTGGGTCATCATAACACTTCAACGAAAACGGTTAGTCAAGTCTGGGTACTGATTAGGAGGTCAAGAGTTCCGTACTAAGTGGCAGTTGGTAGACCCCGCTGTCTCCAAGTAACTATCTAAAATCGATAAAATTACATACCTCCTGATCCCTTCCTATGTAGAGTGACCTTAAGCAGCATAGCATGCAGTTGGCACATGTTTCTGTCAACCAGTCCCATTATAGATACCATTAAATACTTTTTAAAGTACTTTCTGCTCATCTCTCTCGTGCCTAACAAAAAATTAAAGCACCCAGAAAACATGGTCAGAAGACAACGTAACTTCGTTCTTGTGCTCAACATCGGTGGGTACGGAAATGCTGCAATTCTCTGTGACAGGAAGAACGGTCACTAGAGGCAGTACTGTTGTTCGTGTTTAGTTTTTTTAGTAGGCCTGGTAGGGTATATAAGGGGCGTGAAAATCGTCACGTACTGAGCAGTCACTGTGAAAGTTCCGGAGATACCACAAACTCTTCTGAGACAGCGCTATCAGCACCTGACACAGTTCGAAAGAGGACTCGTTGTGCGCCTCGATATAGCCGGCTGATCGAATCTTGCTTTATCCAGACTTGAGGGGCAATCCGATGTAACAGTGGCCTGATGTCAGACTGCACGGGGACATGTGGGCAGGCGTACTTATCAAGGATCCAGTAGACCACGTCTCAACACGACAAATTGGGTCACTGTACTGAGCACCATGCACATCGTGAAACCTTGACCTCTGCGATTGACACCCGAGAACACGTAATGGATTCCTGGCAGCGTTCTGTGTCCACCCGCAGCACTGACCGATGAATAGCAATTATTAATTATCGACACAGGTGATGGCTGCAGTTAACACTACTACACAAATGGCATCGTTTTGAGTAGTGTTGCGTCCAGAAAGCGTGGATTGGTGATGAATAGCACTGCATTGGGTTCAGTGATGAATCGTGGTTTTGCATTACCCCGATAATCACCATCAGTAAGTTTGCTGGTGACCTGGGGAGAGCTCTCAGTCTTATAATGTTTTCTAGAGGCAAAGTGGAGTTACTCCTGGCGCAGTCGTTTAGGGAACCGTCAGGTGTAACCTCGGATCACAGCTGCTAGTGATTGATGGAACCCTGACGCCACTGCAGTACGTCCTGTGTCATCATGTGATATTTCTCATGTGACAGTATCACTGTGTCATTTTTAAACAGGACAATGTCCGTCCACATGTGGTAGCAAAGAACTACCTTGGTGACGTTGAAGTACACCCGTGGTCAGTAAACTTGCAGATCTTTTTCCAATTGAACATGTGGAGAACCAGCTCAGACGCCCACTACGTCCTAGTTCTAGTATCAAGAATATCAGGGTCCAGCTCCAGCAGATGTGAGGCAGCTTTCGTCAGGATAGGATAGAACGGCCCTATCAACCCAATCAGTGCACGCATCCAGGACAGACAGGGTGCAACGTCCCGATTAGCGGGCTCATACTGTCAATTAGTTTGTAAATTCGACTCGATGTTGTATTTACTGGAAATCAAATACTTTATCAACCTGTCAAGTTTCATTTCGTTTGCTCTTCCCTTCTGAAGTGCTTCACTTGTAATACGCGCTTTACCCAAACAACAACAATATTCAGCATACACTGAGGTGACGTATATATATGGAGGCAGTATAGTGTACACTAGGCATAAAAGTGCAGAGCATAGCAGGAGCAGTCATTATCACTTGCATGATTCATGAAACAGGGTTTCCGACGTTAGCATGGCTCCACGGTGGTAATTAACAGCCTTTCAACGCGGAGTGGTAGTTGGAGGTAGACGCACGAGACATTTCATTTTGGAAATTGTTAGGAAATGCAAAATTCCGAGATCTACAGTGTCAAGACTGTGCGAAGAATGCTTAATTTCAGGCACCACCTCCCACAACGCAGTGGCCGACTTCCAACGACGTCGTGCTACTGCACTGTGTGGGCAAAAGAAGATTCGACACTATATTAGGAGGTGCCTCGTGGCTTTTGCCACCTGAGTGTCAAGATTTTAATCATGACTGAAACAGCAACTGTTGAAATTCTTCACGATAAAGGATGACAGCCAAAACAGTTGCAGGATAAAAATGTATTAAAATTCTTGACCAAAGTTTCGGTGTATGTAAATATACCTTCATCAGAAGTAAAAAATCTAAAATTACATCATGCAATGGAGATTAATAAAACAATTGTGCCAAAGGCGTCGTCAATAATTAAGACATCTTCTCCATTTGTAGAACATGACTATGGGCACAGGATCAATGCGAACAGTTTAGCACCAGTACTTCGCCTATAAACACTCTTGTCTCGATAGTTCATAGGCGAAGTACTGGTGCTAAACTGTTCGCATTGATCTATGTTGACAAATGGAGAAGATGTCTTAATTATTGACGACGCCTTTGGCACAATTGTTTTATTAATCTCCATTGCATGATGTAATTTTAGATTTTTTACTTCTGATGAAGGTATATTTACATATTCCGAAACGTTGGTCAAGAATTTAAATAAATTTTTATCCTGCAACTGTTTTGGCTGTCATCCTTTATGGTGAACAACCTCAGTGTAGTGTGGCCGAGAGCCTCTGAGTCACGTGCCGCTCCTGTTTCCCGACCTGCAAAACGTGGAGTCTTCCATCACCGAAAGCATTGGTGTCAGTCCTGGCTGGACGTGACAGCCAGGGGCAATCATGCGTAGTAACCTGCACGCTTAATGTGGGCCGCTGCAATCGTTGGGTCAGTAACTCATACGTAGCACCGACTCAGATCAATCTGTGAACGAGTCTCTAAAAAAGGAGTGAAACATGATTACGACACAGTGGATTTATCGTAGCGCAATTTTAACTTGTCTGCCGCGTGACCTTTCGGCCTTAACGTAATGTATCGCAAAGGTAAGCTGAGAAGACTTGCTGGGTTTTATCAGAAAACGATTATTTTTTTCCTGCAGAGTTTAGGTGGACGTTAAGGAAGTTGAGATAACCAGTTCTGTTAACTGGTCGACGTAACCGCAGCAGTGGATACCCATTAACGGCCATTCTGCGGTCTCCGTGCAGTATACTTGGAACCCTCAAGAGTGAACATCAAAGCAATGTTTTCACGGCCTTTCCGAGTGGCACATGAGATTACTCAGTCAAAATGTTTGTTCCAGATAGGATTGTGATGCAGCTGCCGTTTCCAAATCACACCAAACATTCCATTTACGGAAAAGGCAATAGTAATAATTGAGCAGCGGTTTCTGCTTAATTACAAATTTTTCCTGCTGTTGCTGTGAGAACAACCACATGCTACGATTTATGTGAGGCAAGTAATTTTTTTCTCTGTGACAACGGGATGAACGCTCATATCTGCCGCAGTAAACAGTGCACTCTCGTATGGTGAACAGTGAAACGGAAGAAACAACCCTGTTCCTTAAGTGTGCAACAAATGGCACATGCGTAAAAAGTAGGCAGAAAGATTTATAACACGTATCCAAGGTATGTGAGACAAGTTGAATAAACTCAGACTTGAAGAAGAATAATTCAACAGCTCTTCAGCAGTGAACACTATATTTTAAGGTGCGATGAAACCATGCATTACTGTAAAAAAATGGTAGTAGAATTAGAACAACGGCGTGTCAGATGATTGCTGGGGCACTACATTAGGAAATGAAACACCAGAAACAGTAGATAAAGTTCATTATTTAACAGCAAGACAACTGACGACGAACGAAGTAGAGAAGGCAGAAGGCATTTGTACTGCGTTTTGCACTGTACGGCAGTGAAACTTTGAAGAATAACAGTTTACACAGGAATAGAATAGGTTTTGAAGTGTGGCGCTACAGAAGAGCGGCGAGTATTGGATGGTTAGATGGGACAATAAGTGAGAAAGGGAGGTACTGAACTAAACTGAAAAAAAAAATTGTGGTACAGCTTGGCAAGAAGACTGGATCGGTTACTATAACATGCACTGAGGAATCAAGGAATCGTCCTGCAACCACAGGATTTCCTACTACATGAGGGACACCATAGTCCAGTTTATTTTCTGAACTTCAAATAAACGTCACAGTTTTCCTGTCCTTCCCGCACCCTCTGTTAGATTGTATTTCTCCATTTTTCCTGTATTCGTTTATTTTATTCTCACAGTCTACATACTAGATAAACTGTGTTGTTAGACTTATTGTCAATTCAATCTTGCACGGTGTTTCTGTATCACCGTCCATATGCAAGATCTCTTCAATTTATTCTTTTGTATTCTTTTTACATAGTAGTTTTATATTATTGGTATTGTTAATTCCAAGTCAAATTGTTATTTAGCGGCTGTTTTTTCGTGTTCAGTGTTGATGTTTCTCCGGTTTGTTTCCTTTATATTTTGCTGTGTAACTTTAACATTTTTAATTACATTACCACTGCGCTCTCAAAGAAGACATTTACTCTGTTTTCGTACCTCAGCCTATTCGTATACATCTTTTTCAATGCTGTTCACGTATATTGCACTTTTTTCCATGAATATAGTTAAAGTAAGCAGAACACCGGTAAATAAATTAAATTAATAGTGTAGCATATGCACAATAATGTGCCTTTCGTTTCATATTATGAGCTGCTCTACAAAGGAGCGAAGGAAGACTGAGTTAGCACAACAGCAACGTACGATAAACGACGCAGAAATTAAGTAAAAGGAATCCATTGCGGAATGTATGCTTCACTTTGGTAATTAATGAAAACTTATGTGGGCTTACGCAACGCGTTTCCTTTTTTTTTTTTTTTTTTCGCATTTGTAAACATCCTTTCATCCGCATTCTGAAAGCTCCTACCGTGTGAAATGCAACCTGGTCTGTTTCTTCATGTGGACCAGGCCCCTATAGATAAAAGAAATATTGTGGCGTGTTCCTTGACTGTTTGAAAGCCTTCGGCAAGTTTCCGCAGTGTGGCCTGGTGAACAGAAGACGTGATTAGATCATCCCAGCAGGGACGCGATGGAGTGCTAAACCATGATAAAGAGGACTGTCTCTCTTAATGGGGACATCCAGTTTGGAACGGAAGTAGCATGCGATTTACGTCAAGGCAGAACTGATAATTGAAGTAAATGGCGTGACAGAGAACTTTCGTTTTCGACGTGACTTGAGGAGCAAGAAACACTGGAGAAGACAGAAGGGCGATCAGGAATATGGAGAGACTCCCCATACAGCCCGATCCATACTCGTCTCTCTTGTCTCTTCTCGTTCGGCTCATTCTCGATTAACGTTAAAGGTATGACATCCTCTTCCAAGATGCACGATCGGATGAGCGACAGAAGATTTTTAAAAGTTTTCATTTCCTCGGCACGGAAGCGTGACCGATGCACTTCTGGCCATTAAAACTGCATCACCAATACGGATAAACGAAAAAATTTACTGTGCGAACAGAATAGTTTGAAGAATACGCGATTAAATGTATAGGTAATTTGGGAAAATACAGGGTACTGTACTCCTACAAAGAGCTGCTAACTCTGGCCGTAGCGATGTCTGTGACGGCTGGGCAGCGAGAGTCCTTCAGTCTTAGTGGCTAGCCAGTGGAGACTTGACAGTCCTCAGCATCCTATGACATGTTGTTGGAAGTACCACGTCAGAAATGTAACGCCTGATGTCCAAAATCCAGTTTACGCGAAACACAGGTAGTTGTGAAGCCAATAGCACCCTTATCTTTTTGCTATGTGCAAGGACTCTACGATGGTGAAGAATGCAACATGGCGAGTTCATCTTCCCGAGCGGCTTCACACGTCGCATGTGGCCGTTGAGACCCTGCGTGGTCTTTCTGAACCTATCCATCCCATATTCGTATGACTGTCCTGGCAGGTCGACCGCCGTCTCAACAGGAGAGTGCCTCAATGGTGTTGAACTGCACCACTTGCTGGAAGACGTTTCTTTTTCTTACACTAGGCATACCACGATCATGTCACCAAGAGCCAACGTCCACTTGCGATTTATGAAGAAGAAACACAGATTGTGAGCTATGAGTGAGCGCCCTGATATCGAGAATGGTACATGGTGAACCTGTTTGGTTGTGTTGCTGATCTGCGTCTTCTCAGTAGTCTCCTATGGCGCCGTTTTTGCAGCAACGCGAAAACGGTTGAAGCTCCATTGGCTGGAGGTCGGCTAGGAGTTCGTCGTTGGACGCAGCCAGACTAGGAATCGTGGCTTGTGTAGAGGTGTAGCGGTGGGCTGCTCCCTGTGTTTGGATCGCTGGAGTTTACTTCGCAGACCTCGCGTTCTTTCACTGAAGGGTCACAGTCTTCTGTTTGACTGTACATTGAGGTGACAAAAGTCATGGGATACCTCCACCCCCTCTCCCCCCCCCCCCTCCCCTCACCCAATCATGTCAAACTTCATTTCGCCCGGCGTAGTGTGTTAACTTTAAGTCTGATGTTGGTCGAAGTAGAGAGGATATAAAATGTAGACTGGCAATGGCAAGGAAATCGTTTCTGAAGAAGAGAAATTTGTTAACATCGAGTATAGATTTTAGTCTCAGGAAGTCGTTTCTGAAAGTATTTGTATGGAGTGTAGCCATGTATGGAAGTGAAACATGGACGATAACCGGTTTGGACAAGAAGAGAATAGAAGCTTTCGAAATGTGGCGCTACAGAAGAATGCTGAAGATAAGGTGGGTAGATCACGTAACTAATGAGGAGGTATTGAATAGGATTGGGGAGAAGAGAAGTTTGTGGCACAACTTGACTAGAAGAAGGGATCGGTTGGTAGGACATGTTTTGAGGCATCAAGGGATCACAAATTTAGCATTGGAGGGCAGCGTGGAGGGTAAAAATCGTAGAGGGAGACCAAGAGATGAATACACTAAGCAGATTCAGAAGGATGTAGGTTACAGTAGGTACTGGGAGATGAAGAAGCTTGCACAGGATAGAGTAGCATGGAGAGCTGCATCAAACCAGTCTCAGGACTAAAGACCACAACAACAACAACAGTGTGTTAACTTGACGTGACACGGTCTCAATAAGTCGCCTGCAGAAATATTGAACAATGCTGCCTCTGTAGCCGTCCATAAATGCTGAAGTGTTACCGATGGAGGATTTATGCGCCGACTGACATCTAGATTATGTCCCACGTATGTTCGATGAGACTCATTCCGAGAGATCTGGATGGACGAATCATTCGCTCTTCAAAACGATCGTGAACAGCTGTGGTCCAGGCACATTGTGCATACTGATCCGTAGAAATTCGATCCATGGTTGGGAACATGAAGTCCATGAATGCCTGTTAATGACCTCCAGGTACCCTAACACTACCATTTCCAGTCAGTGATCAATTCAAATGGACCGCAGGACCACGCCCTGTCCGTTCCAACACAACCTACATCATTATTCGGCCACTACCAGCTCACACGTGCCATATCGAGAACTTTGGTTCATGGCTCTGTGGGGTCTGAGACACACTATCATCAGCTCTTATCAACTGAAATTGGGACCCATGTCACCAGCCCACGAATATCCAGTCGTCTAGGGTCTAACCGATACGGTCACTAACCCAGGACAGGACCTGCAGGCGACATCGTGCTGTCAGCAAAGGCACTCGCATAGTTTCTCTGCTGCCGTAGCCCATTAACGCCAAGTTTTGCCCCACTGTCCTAACGAAAATACTCGTCGTATGTCCCTCATTTAATTCTGTGTGTTTCTTGTCTGTTAGCACTGACAGCTGTACGCAATCGCTTCTGCCCTCGACCTTTAAGTGAAAGCCGTCGCCCACTGCGTTGTCCATGGCGAGAGGTAATGACTGAATTTAAGTATCCTCGTCATCCTCTTGACGCTGTGGATCTCGGAAATTGGATTTCCCAACGATTTCCGAAACGGAATGTCCCGTGCGCCTATTTCCAAGTACCATTTTGCGTTCAAAGTCTTAATTCCCGTCATGCAACCATAATCAAGTCGGAACTCTTTCCACATGAATCACATGAGAACAAATGAACGCTCCGCCAATGGAGTGGCCTTCTACAACATGTGTACACGATGCTACCGCCGTCTGTATATGTGCATGTCGGTACGCTATGACTCCTGTCACCGCATTGTACGTTTGTTGACAGAAATAATCGAAAGTAGCAACCGTAAAACTTGGTAACACTTACAAAGACGGACGACTCTCAAGTAACAAAAATAACAGTTGAAGTGCTATATTTTAAAAACAAATAGGCCATAAGAAAAACTGCAAGCATTCAACCCGTTTTCCACATCACAGAATGCAATTTCGTTTGCAAATACTGAACTGTACGCTGATCCGTAAATACCTTTCCAGTTTATAACAAAACCTTACACGATCTTTTTTAAACCCTACGTCTACAAAAAGAGGCATAGATAAGGTGTTTTTCTTTCTTATTGGCACTTAGAACCAATCAGTTGTCTGGTATGGCAACTAGAGTGTACTTAATGCACTACCTACACTACTGGCCATTAAAATTGCTACACCACGAAGATGACGTCCTACAGACGCGAAATTTAACCGACACGAAGAAGATGCTGTGATCTGCAAATGATTAGCTTTGCAGAGCTTTCACACAAGGTTGGCGCCGGTGGCGACACCTACAACGTCCTGACACGAGGAAAGTTTCCAAAGGATTTTTCATACACGAACAGCAGTTGGCCGGCGTTGCCAGGTGAAACGTTGTTATGATGCCTCGTGTAAGGAGGAGAAATGCGTTTCCGACTTTGATAATGGTCGGATTGTAGCCAACGAGATTGCGGTTTATTGTATCGCAACATTGCTGCTCGCGTTGGTCGAGATCTAATGACTGTTAGCAGAATATGGAATCGGTGAGTTCAGGAGGGTAATACGGAACGCCGTGCTGAATCCCAACGGCCTCGTATCACTAGCAGTGGAGATGACAGGCATCTTATCAGCATGGCTGTTACGGATCGTGCAGCCACGTCTCGATCCCTGAGTCAACAGATGGGGACGTTCGCAGACAACAACAATCTGCATGAACAGTTCGACGACGTTCGCAGCAGCATGGACTATCAGCTCGGGGACCTTGGGTGCGGTTATCCATGACGCTGCATCACAGACAGGAGCGCGTGCGATGGTGTACTCAACGATGAACCTGAGTGCACGAATGGCAAAACTTCATTTTTTCGGACGAATCCAGGCTTTGTTTACAGCATCATGATGGTCGCATCCGTCTTTGGCGACATCGCGGTGAACGCACATTGCAAGCATGGATTCGTCATCACCATACTGGCGTATCACCCGGCGTGATGGTATGGGGTGCAATTGGTTACACGTCTCGGTCACCTCTTGTTCTCATTGACGGCAATTTGAACAGTGGACGTTACATGTCAGATGTGTTACGACCCGTGGCTCTACCCTTCATTCGATCGCTGCGAAACCCTACCTTTCAACAGGATGAAGCATGACTGCATGTTGCAGGTCCTGTATGGGCCTTTCTGGATACAGAAAATGTTCGACTACTGCCCTGGCCAGCACGTTCTCTCACCAACTGAAAACGTCTGGTCAATGGTGGCCGACCTACTGGCTCGTCACAATACGCCAGTCACTACTCTTGATGAACTGTGGTATCGTGTTGAAGCTGCATGGGCAGCTGTACCTGTACATGCCATCCAGTCTCTGTTTGACTGAATGGCCAGGCGTATCAAGGCCGTCATTACGGCCAGCGGTGGTTGTTCTGGGTACTGATTCCTCAGGCTCTGTGCACCCAAATTGTGTGAAAATGTAATCACGTGTCAGTTCTAGTATAATATATTTGTCCAATGAATGCCCGTTTGTCATCTGCATTTCCCTTGGTGTATTAATTTTAATCGCCATTAGTGTATTTTCTAGTTTGTCTTATCTTTTTTGCAGTGATGAAATCAGCAGCATAATTTTGTAATGTCCAAATGTATTGTTATCCTTTAGGATACAAGTAGATTATGTGCAAAATGAAATACATTTTGTTCTTGATTCTCCTGACAAATGTAAGATCTGACCATTAGAACGTTTCAAGTTCCCACTCCTCAGCTGTCCATTGCGACTCAGCCCTGCGACTATTATCAGATAATCTGAGCCAACTTCGAGCGCTCTGTCTTTATAGTGAGTGCCCGCCGTCATGCCAGGAATATCATTATGGGTTATTAGGTCGCAGGAATGTTTTCATGTTATTTTCCCCCACTCTGTTGAGGAAAATTTCGTGGCGCTTTATGTTCGCCTCTGAAACCCAATTAGTGAGCAAAAAAGAAGGCGCTCGTTAGGGCAGCCGCCTCGCAGCTCGTCATCCCGGCTAGCGCACTCCACTAAACGCCGCCGCCGCCTGTTTCGCCGGTGGGACAGGAGCCTGGCTGCCCGGCCCCCAGCGAGCCACCTGTTCGCCCGATCAGGCCAGCGGCATTGCTTTCGGAGGCGGCGCCACCTCCCGAGCTGCTTAAAATTCGGTCCATAAATTCGGCCCGCTCTACGAGAATTTCACGACGCACCTGGATCCCGGAGATAGCGCTCCGTGTTTAAGGATAAACAAAGAGTTTGCCACACGCACGAGATCGTCGGTTTCATTATAGCAGCGACAAAATGGCGGAGACTCTTAATTGTAATGGACCCTGCGGCGCCAGAAAAACATCTTCTTCGAACAATACACGTCAACGGGGAACTTTTAAGATTGCTCTAAAATATGCCCTTAAGTTATTTGTGGCGGTGTTAGGACGGCACGGATTAGCAAATATGAAAACACGTAAAGATACAGGGTACTTATAAACGGTGGAAAAATCAAAATTTTTTGTGACTTTATTAAATACTATAGTCTTTCCTCTTTACATTGATATATACGTTATAGGGTTTCAAATGAAAAATGACCTATTTATACCAAATTGTAAAGTTACGGTAATGTATTCCGCCACGCCCCCTTTATTTCTGATACAGAAACCAGTATTATTTCGAAAAGAACTGCGAACTTTCTGATTCCAGCGATTATACGTATGATGCTGGCATGAGTTTCTTAGAAGTAGATACCTTATGGGTTGCGAAGCAACTCAAATCGCTTGATACGGGCAAGTCTTCAGGTCCAGATTGTATACCGATTAGGTTCCTTTCAGATTACGCTGATACAATAGCTCCCGACTTAGCAATCATATACAACCGCTCGCTCACCGATAGATCTGTACCTACAGATTGGAAAATTGCGCAGGTCGCACCAGTGTTTAAGAAGGGTAGTAGGAGCAATCCATCGAACTACAGACCTATACCATTGACGTCGGTTTGCAGTAGGGTTTTGGAGCATATACTGTATTCAGACATTATGAATCATCTCGAAGGGAGCGATCTATTGATACGTAATCAGCATGGTTTCAGAAAACATCGTTCTTGTGCAACGCAGCTAGCTCTTTATTCGCACGAAGTAATGGCCCCTATCGAAGGGGGATCTCAAGTTGATTCCGTATTTCTAGATTTCCGGAAAGCTTTTGACACCGTTCCTCTCAAGCGACTTCTAATCAAGCTGCGGGCCTATGGGGCATCGTCTCAGTTGTGCGGCTGGATTCGTGATTTCCTGTCAGGAAGGTCGCGGTTCGTAGTAATAGACAGCAAATCATCGAGTAAAATTGAAGTGCTCCCCAGGGAAGCGTCCTAGGACCTCTGCTGTTCCTGATCTATATAAATGATCTGGGTGACAATCTGAGAAGTTCTCTTAGGTTGTTCACAGATGATGCTGTAATTTACCGTCTAGTAAGGTGATCCGGAGACCAGTATCAGTTGCAAAGCGATTTAGAAAAGATTGCTGTATGGTGTGGCAGGTGGCAGTTGACGCTAAGTAACGAAAAGTGCGAGGTGATCCATATGAGTTCCAAAAGAAATCCGTTGCGATTCGATTACTCGATAGATAGTACAATTCTCAAGGCTGTCAATTCAACTAAGTACCTGGGTGTTAAAATTACGAACAACTTCAGTTGGAAAGACCACATAGATAATATTGTGTCGAAGGCGAGCCAAAGGTTGCGTTTCATTGGCAGGACACTTAGAAGATGCAACAAGTCTACTAAAGAGACAGCTTACACTACACTCGTTCGTCCTCTGTTAGAATATTGCTGCGCGGTGTGGGATCCTTACCGCGTGGGATTGACGAAAGACATCGAAAGGGTGCAAAAAAGGACAGCTCGTTTTGTATTAACAAGTAATAGAGGAGAGAGTGTGGCAGATATGATACGTGAGTTGGGATGTAAGTCATTAAAGCAAAGACGTTTTTCGTCGCGGCGAGATCTATTTACGAAATTTCAGTCACCAACTTTCTCTTCCGAATGCGAAAATATTTTGTTCAGCCCAACTTACATAGGTAGGAATGATCATCAAAATAAAATAAGAGAAATCGAACAGAAAGGTTTAGGTGTTCGTTTTTCCCGCGCGCTGTTCGTGAGTGGAATGGTAGAGAGATAGTATGATTGTGGTTCGATGAACCCTCTGCCAAGCACTTAAATGTGAATTGCAGCGTAATCATGTAGATGTAGAGGACGGCACGGATTAGCAAATATGAAAACACCTAAGGATACAGGGTACTTATAAATGGTGGAAAAATCGACATTATTTGTGACATTAAATTCTATAGTCTTTCCTCATTACATTGATATATACGTTATAGGGTTTCAAACGAAAAATGACCTATATATACTAAATTTTAAAGTTATGGTCATGTATTCCGCCAAGCCCCCTTTATTTCTGTTACAGAAACCAGTACTATTTCGGAAAGAACTGCGAACTTTCTGATTCTAGCGATTATACGTGTGATACACTGTATATGTTGGTAATAGTGCAGGTTTCTAGTGATTGTAAATGATTATCTTTGATAGTATTTACTTTTGAATCGCTGAAGCAGTTTGTTCACGAGTTACTGAATGTTTAGTGCCCAACTGCTGTATATATTTGTGGAAGTACATATCCTTTAGTGTGCAATAAATACAAACTATGCCACGCATCAAGAACACCAGCGTACTTAAAATGTAAAGTTTTCGATTAATTTGTCATCTAAATGGAACATTCAAGACGACGAAGTTGAAGTGAAGTTTCACACGCTATTTCGTCCATGTAGAAGGTATAAGCACAGAACGAATGTCTGATTGTTTTCGCTTTTTGAATAAGGTGCAGTATCGTCTTTTGGAAGAGGGTATTAATTGCGACTCTCGCTTGATTTCTTGAGACAGTTTCCTGTATGGGATAAGAGATATGATAGCGCTCGTTAATCCTGTTGGAACAGGAGAGGCAATCCGCCCGCCATTAGTATTCTCCAGGGGGCCCGGCCTGGAGCGGATCCGGAACCGGATACACCGGCTGTAGGAGTTGCGTAGTTCAAATGTACACTTTTCGATTAATTCCTCATCTAAATGTACTCAAATATCTCCCATGCTCCATGGTTAGAGGTTACGGTCGATGTACGATAGGGCACCACCACATTTTGTTACTTATGTAAGTCGACATCTAACGTACTAATACACAGGACGATTCAAAATTCCTCTTACAGGCCTCTAGGGGCTGTAGATGGGACTTAGCAGACGAAGATTCGATGACGTGGAAATGTATCGTTTCGATATAAAATACGTTTCGGGATCGGATCGCTTCACGGTACGCACACAGCGTAGACATTGAGCTCCCACCTCAGTGCTATAGGAGCCCATGGCATGGGCAATGTTTCGAGCACTTGACCCCTGGGTCTCTTCAAAGGCGACAGTGCAGCGCATCAGCAGAGCACCAGAGCCAATCCTCCTAGTACCGAACGACCAGTTTCTCGCCACCGTCGTTGTAGTCGGAGGGCGCTATTCCATGTAATTACAACACGGACCGACGACGGCGACCTCTTCTCACCTTGTGTGCGTACCGTGAAGCAGAGATTTGAAAATGGTCCGATCTTCAAACTTTCACATCCAAACCAACATTTCTGACATGGTTTCTTTCTTAAATTTTCTAAGTCCCTCCACGACCCTTAGAGGTCTGTAACAGGATCTCGCTTCAGTGCGAGACAGCTACGTTTGGCAGGGTCTGCACGTCAGATTCAAAGATCACCTGACCGCACTTCTCTGTATTCTTTCGTATGGTGCCATCCCGCAAGCGAAGTGTACAGAACTCCGGTGATACAGTTGAAGAGATGGAGCAGCGAGTTTTACCGTCGAGTCAAGGTTTAAGAGGCGGCCTGGGGCACGTTGCAGGAATTAGTAACACACTGTAGAGACGCGTGGCGGACCCGCACTAGACGTGAACGGACGCTCGCGTCACATCGCGACATCTCACATCACGTCGGTGTCAGGATGTATGCGCACTGGCTGTCACGTCAGGTCACTTAGATCGGTACCGAATGGTGACCTCACAGTCGTCAGACCATCCGTGATACAGACAATCTGGATACAGTAGCGGTCTTGAGGAACTAACAACGATAAAATTTATACACGTCTGAAGCAAACTTTTTAAAGGACGGTCTTGATCAGTTTTCTGCCGAAAATTTATGATGAGTGTAACAGCTTTTCAAAAGATCGGTTTTTCTTATCTAGCGAAAACATGTACGTACAAACACATCAAACAATTCCAGAATGAGATTTTCACTCTGCAGCGGAGTGTGCGCTGATATGAAACTTCCTGGCAGATTAAAACTGTGTGCCCGACCGAGACTCGAACTCGCGACCTTCGCCGGCAAGTGCTCTACCACCTGAGCTACCGAAGCACGACTCACGTCCGGTCCTCACAGCTTCACTTCTGCCAGTACCTCGTCTCCTACCTTCCAAACTTTACAGAAGCTCTCCTGCGAAACTTGCAGAACTAGCACTCCTGAAAGAAAGGATATTGCGGAGACATGGCATAGCCACAGCCTGCGGGACGTTTCCAGAATGAGATTTTCACTCTGCAGCGGAGTGTGCGCTGATATGAAACGAGGTACTGGCAGAAGTGAAGCTGTGAGTACCGGGCGTGAGTCGTGGTTCGGTAGCTCAGATGGTAGAGCACTTGCCCGCGAAAGGCAAAGGTCCCGAGTTCGAGTCTCGGTCGGGCACACAGTTTTAATCTGCCAGGAAGTTTCACATCAAACAATATTTACAAGGAAATGAATGAAGCCTGTTAATGTTATACATCATGGGTTTTTTCTGAGGAAGTAAATAGCGCCATAAACAACTGTATTTTACTCCTTCAATAGAACTGACTTTTTCGCATAAAAATATTATTTAATGAAAAATGGCTCATCTGTTTACGTTCTTATTCATATTCAGTGTAGGCATGAGCTCTGTTTTGTTATTGTACATCCTAAATCATTTTTCGTTTTCAGGTATCTGCAATCACGTAAGGAAGAATGTCCAGTGGAAAAAATAGTCGCGGAAAATTTACAATTAGCCACGAGAATAAAGAAAAATATTAAAACAAAGATAAAGAAGATACAAATGCACGATATTCACTACGAAAACATGAGTGAGCGCCGCGACGAAATTAGGTTAACTTAGCACACGGCTACACAGTTCGCCCCTGCCAACGTCACCTCAGAGCTTACATCCCGAGAAACATCGACAGTTACGAAACGTGACGCGACGTTGGCGGCCTGTGTGAATGCCGCAGTTTGAAATTCAAAAATGATTCAAATAGCTCTGAGCACTATGGGACTTAACATCTATGGTCATCAGTCTCCTAGAACTTAGAACTACTTAAACCTAACTAACCTAAGGACATCACACAACACCCAGCCATCACGAGGGAGAGAAAATCCCTGACCCCGCCGGGAATCGAACCCGGGAACCCGCGCGTGGGAAGCGAGAACGCTACCGCACGACCACGAGATGCGGGCAGTTTGAAATTCGATGCGTGTTTGTTTTAGTAAGGTCCGTTTCGTTGTAGACACTAGTAGTTCGTCTGCATACCGCAACGAGCGCGTGCGTCGTGTACTCGCATGCCTCGGGAACAACTGCGCTTAGTTTCAGCTCTGTAGCTAACGTGTACGGTTCTGTTCTGTGCTTTCAAAATGTTTCACACTATCAGCTCGTCCGCCGCGTGTGAGGTTCGTTCAGTGATACGGTTTTTGTCAGCAAGGAACCTGTCTGCTGCAGAAATTAATCGACAAATTTGCGAAGTGTACGGTGATACTGTTATGAATGAAAGTAAAGCGCTTAAGTGGGTACGAGAATTCAAAGATGGCCGTGACAACGTCCGTGATGAGGACCGCTCCGGTCGCCCTTCTTTGTTTACAGACGATTTGGAGGATTCAGTTAAAGCGAGGATTCGTGAGAACAGGCGCTTCACAACAACAGGTCTCTCAAACGAATTTCCTAACATGTCGAGATCAGTGCTTTACGACATTGTTTCTGAACACCTAAAGCTGGGTTTTTGTGGTCGACTGTTAGGAGTTTCGGGACCCAACGGGAGCACGGATTCCTAAAGATTTGACTGTGCGATGAAGTTCTCGACTCGTTATAACGAAGAAGCTGACGGCTTCTTGAGTCAGATCGTAACTGGAGACGAAATACTGGTTTCGTATATCATGCCCGAATCGAAGTAACAGAGCATGGAATGGAGACACACACACTCGCCTTTAAAGGTGAGGGCCAAGCAGACTCTGTCCCAGGGCAAAATCATGGCGTCGGTGTTTTGGGATTTGCATGGTGTATTGTTCGTCGACTGCATGCAGCGAGGAACCGCTGTCAGTGCAGAATCATACTGCCGAACCTGAGAAAGCTACACAGAGCGACTCAAAACAAAAGACGCGGCATGCTGAGAATGGGAATTGGCCTTCTCCATGACAATGTAAGACCTCACAGTGCAGGTCAGACCCGCAATTATTTGCACATTTTTGGCTGGGAAGTGTTAGACCACTCACTCTACAGTTCTAATATTGCGCTGAGCGATTACCATCTGTTCCTCCACCACAAACAAAACCTCAGTGCAACCGTTCAATGATGACGACGACGTGAAACTGGCAGTGAACTCTTGGTTATCGGAGCAGGCGGCAAGTTTAGAATGAAGAGGGTATTTTAAAATTGGTTGAGAGGCATAATATGTGACTGAATAAAGTTGGAAACTATGTCGAAAAATAGAGTAAAGTATGTACTTTCTGAAAATAAATTTACTTTTTTGAAATAATCTTTCTTTGTGTACTTATGTGCGAACGGATCTTACTTAAAAAACACGCCTCGTACGTTGTGTAATGTTCAGGCGCGACGTGAAGCTACGTGACGGGACGAAAAGTGTTAACTGGCGTTAAATGCGAGGACGACACGTGGAGCACGCCCTTGATCAGTTACAAGTGTACAGCGAATTGTAGCATGCGACCTATTGTGGCGGACTTGTGTCTGTAGCTAATGTTGGCCGTTGCTGAAATTCTAATCCAATTCAACGGGGCATTAATCAAATGTCCACTTTTAAAATACATATGTGTCAACGAGGGGAGTAGTTCACAGTTAATTAAGAGGGGCTCTCAACAGCAGACGCAGTCGTATTTAATCCGCAAACGGATTCTTTTCCGTCTCGCTTCCTGTCAAGATAATGCTTCAAGATTCACGTTAATCCATCATTGTCAAAAGACTTACGTAAAACTAACTAATGATTTCATTAGAGAAATAATGATAATAATAATAATAATGTTTATCACGATGATGTTGTTAATGTATGTAATTAGTGACCTCCTTAGGCCACAAGAGTAGATGCCAGTTTAGCGATGACTAATTCCGTCTTCATCAACCGAAGCGTAAAGTCGCGTCTTTCGCAAATAAGTACTTCGTTACTCCCTTTACTCGCGATCTGATGCATCGCTCAGAAGTGAAAAATATAAAATGAGCTATTGAACATGTGCATGCTCGTATTTCAATGATATACAGGGTGAAGAAAAATTCGCGCACTCGGACTTCTCAGCAGGGTTCCTCAAATACCGGCAATACAAAAATGTATGCCACAAAATTTAGTCCTGCGCATATTTCTGGTAGTAAATGGACGTTGAAGATTGGCAATCTCACAACACTGTAATCACGTGTGCGGTAACTGCCTCTGTTGCGTTGTAGCAGCAGTGCTGTGCAGTTGGGGCTGTAGATCGTGCTTTGGGTTAGTATGCAAGAGATCGAGGGTTCGATTGTGCGTAGAGTCTGATTTGTTTTTATTTGCTCAAAGCAGTCTGCTTGGTACGGTATCTCGTCGTATATCGTCATACAGCGATTGCAGTGGGTATTCTACAAAACATTTGCAGTTACGTACTACGGGCACAGAACTGGAAATATAATCGTTTTCATTGGTCAGCCTTAAAAAAAAAAAAAATTGCATAACGTGGGCGCGAACTGTTTCACACCACTGCATCTACTAGATTGCAAACTTGTTTTGTGTGTACTCTCCCCCAGTGGTCCCGTCGATTAATACCAACTATTATTCTTGACCAATGAAATGATTGTATTTCCCTTTTTGTGAACATAGTATCTAATTGCAAATGAGTTGTAGAAGACTCACTGTAATCGATATATGACGATTATGTCGTCAGATAACGTACCACACAGGACACATTTAGCAAATAAAAACAAATCAGCCTCTATCCAGACTCAAACTCGATCTCCCACATGCTAGCTCGAAACCCTATCCACTGCACCAACTGCACAGCACTGCTGTCGCTAGTTGCCTTCAATGTGTTCGCAGTGTTCCCATATTTCCAATCTTTAACGTTCATTTTCTGCCCTAAATACGTGCAGCACGAAATTTTGTGACGGGCGTTTTTGTATTGCCAGTATGTGAGGAATAGCACTGCGAAGTCCGAGTTTGAGAATTTTTCTTCACCCTATACATTCATAAAATCTAGTTTCAAATATTCGTTGTTTGTTGATGAGCGAACAAGAAATCGACAAGCCTCCATGTATAAGCTCGTCCCCGTTTAGATTTAGAGTCTCTTGAAAAACTGAAAGAGACCAGCTTGAAGAAACAGTTAGCAATGAATGTATTGAATCTTTAACCTTGACGAATTTCATTTTATCTCATTGGCTGTACTGACCTCATTGACTTCTTCAGATGTATCTGTGAAGTAGGCAGCGTCAAAATGTCGTGGTTCGTCAGCGTCACAAAGACTTCGATCAGTCGACCCAATAAACTTTAACATTAGCCTCTATTAAAAATTTCATAGAAATGTCGCAATTCCTGTCATTACGACAGCCACGAAATTTCCGCATTTAGGTGAACAGGTTCTAGTACATTTTCTGTAGACAGCGTATAGAAAACGGGTTTTATTTAGTAACTAAATTAATATTACAACTCAGGAAATCATGCAGTCCTTAGAACAGCAAAGTGCTGTGTCTGAAATAGTAGCGCTGTAAGGCGATCAAGTCACGTACAGGCTATTTTAAGCGGCCCGCGTTATGCAGCTTCGTATATTACAATGGAAACCATCGCCTCGTTCTTCTTTTTAAAAAATTCAACTATTTTTTGTTTATAAAGGAAAATTTCGTGTTTTTGGCCATACTTTGTCAATGGTCAGTTTCTGCACGGTACCGTCATTCAGATTAATGAACCTAATGTGCTTCATTATCTTGACTGTAGTTGTTTCTTCAGTTTACCATAAAAATTCTACGCTTTTCAACAGGCCGTAGAGTTTCCATAACATCGAAGGCTTCTCTCAACGATGTCATTAATCAGCGGATTCTATTTCATCACCGCATATGAACCTTGTATCGTACGGCAGTGACAGTCCTACGAACATTTCCGTGATAGGCTTTGATTTCTCACGTTGCAGTATTGGGCAGATTTGCCAGAGGCTAGACAGCTTCTGTCAGCGTTGTAGTAGTTTTTCGAATAAGTTCCCCACTGTGTCTCTTTCTTAAACTTTCGTTTGAAACTTAGGAAAACTGAAACAGACTTGTGCACGCTAAATCAATGCTTTTTTGCGAAGCAATCACTGAAAGCTTCAAAACTTCATTTCAGAATGTTTTTTCACAAGAGAGACATAGATTGGCACCACAAATGAGATAAAAATGACAGTTCGCGTGTAACAAGGCGTTTGTTTGTTTATTAAATAATGTTTGCTGCTGCTCATCACGACTTTCATTTATTTCTTGCACGACGCGTTACGGGAAAATTTCCCTTTCTCAAGCGCGGTTTTCATGTTTTATGGTATTATTTCATGAGTGATGTTTGCATTGAGTCACATGTTAAATTGTTCCGTTGCCTTTGCTGTAATAACTTAATGCGTACAAATTTGTAATTATGATGATATAACGAAATAGTTTTTCTTACGCTTTTCTTAAAAAGAAAAGTACGGATATTATACATCAATTGTACATTTATTCATAGTGCACAATAATAGAGTTGTAAAGATTATTTACACACCCTCAGCAGAGAACTGTGTAGTGGGTAGTATACACAGTCTATGAACAAACTGTAGGATCGTATCTTTGTTGCCAATATGTGAAATATCTCTATGATTTTGTTACTGTATGTCTCTGTTTTAATCTCTGTCTTTTATTTATGCCGTGCTCTTTGGATTGAGTAAGTTATGTTTAATATTGTCAGTTTCTGCATTTGAAGACTACAAGGAAACCGCAAGTGAAACATTTTTTTGCAAATTAGCCATTATGTATACAGAAATATACATCAGTAACTATAAAAGCGCGCTCATTTCTATTACAGTGAAGATACCAGAATATTGCAACAGCTTACACAACTCAAACATCACGTATAAATACCATAATACACAAAACCTTACTTGACACTAGGAATTACTTTCCGAAATTGCCCGTGCGAGAGATAAGTATAAGAGAATAGTGGCTGGTAGCAGAGAAAGTTATTTTACTAAAAACGAAACCTTTGCTTTTACAGTCACCGGTTTTTACCAATCATTTCTAATGGATAAAATAAGACTGTTCGTAATAGATGGGTCTATATCTGAAGTGTTCATTCAATTATTGACAGTACTTATTCTCAGACATTTTGAGAAAATATTCTTGCAAAGTGCACTAGTTATGCCTTTATCCACACCACAGTTTTACACCGTGCTCCATCTAGTCCACGCACAACTCTGCAGGATACAATACCATGCAGCTTTTGCAAACTCAACACTGACGAAACGCTGTTACCAAAGCATTTGATTCTGCCTATAAGTTTCGGGACTTTAAATCTCTTTCTAATACAGTTTTCTTACACAGCGTAGTTATAGAAATATAATATTATTACATATCCTGATGCCATTCTATAGTGGTCGAAACGTTGATTCATTATTTCATAATATGAGTCGTTCTATAACTCACAAGAATTTTGTGGAAACTGATAACATCCGCGAAAGCTACGAATATGCAAGATCTTAATCAATAATAGTGTCTTCAGTTGTCTTGTAGTGCTAAATTTTATGGAATTAAATCAACATGCATTTCGTCTGGTAGTACCTGAGATTTCAATCAAAAAAGGAAACTTCCTCAAGTGTACTTCTATATTCCGATGATTGCTTTCTGTCCCTCTTTACTCTCCCCTGCATCCTCGACAAATTAAAACTTCCTCTCTCCCTCCAGCAAGGAAGAATAGTTCAGTAGTCAGGACCATTGTTCTAGACAATTCTCATAAATATTCTTTACTAAACTCTTTTTCACATGTCATTTAATTTAATTTGTACATACTTTATGACACAAATCAAAGATTTAGATGCGAGGATAGTAAATAAATAAATGTAGCAGGGAAAGCATGTAGGAGGAAATATACCCTCTAAACATTCCTGGTGACTTGACAACCACAACAGAATGTTCGTCACAAACGAAAAGGGGAGCCACATGTACGCGAGCTTTAGTACAAAGTAGAGAAAATCAGTTCCTACATGCCGATTTCAGAACAATGTCAGGGAAGCATTAGTCTCATGCGCAGGATAAAATAACTGGATAAGGGTGAGCGGGCAGTAGACGATTCTGACTACATCTGGTTTGAAAATATTGTGCAAAAAGTAGATCTGTTAGCCTTTCAGGAATAAATCTTTCTCTTCAGATAAATTACAATGGGTTAACATCAAGAATAACAGTATTTCGAGCTACAAAATCTCGTGTCTTTAAGCTGTGCCACCTTGGAATCAAATGCGGGTGGCAACGTACGGAGGACGTTGTTGTAGTGGTAGTTTTGTGCATGCCTGACCATGAGAATGGGCTGAGTTTACTGTTACAGGTGTTTATTATTCCTGCAGGAAAGCTGTCGGGATATGGAAAATAAAGGATAACATGTTCCTCGCAGTCTGCCGCAGATTACCTGTTGAATGATAACTCACGGCAGATTTAAACCCAGTGCGATATCGAAAGCTGAATACTCGTCTCTATTTTCCGTAGATATCGGCTCATGCAACCTGCTACAAATAGTGTGTGACCGCATTCTCTACCCCTTAACCCATTGCATAAACAAGTGCTTACTTGAGGAATATTTTCCTGATGAGTTAAAATTGCCTAGGATCGTCCCAGTATACAAAAAGGGAGATAAAGACTCTCCATCTAGCTACAAACATAGAAAATGTTAAAGTAGGTGTGCCTCAGGGATCTGTACTGGGGCCCTTCCTGTTTCTGATAATGATCAATGACCTCCCCTCGTTTATTAGATCCACCACTGTATTGTATGCAGATGGTACGACTTTTCTCCATAGCAGTAACAATCTTAATGATCTTAAAACCTGTGCTGAAAATACACTCACTCATGCAGCATATTGGTTCAGAGCAAATGGTTTCCTGCTAAATGAAAATAAAACTCAGCAGATAATCTTCACTCTAAGAGACAAGCCACTATCTGATGACCCTAGTTCTGTTAATTTCTGGGAGTTTATTTAGACGAAAAGTTATCCTGGGGCCAACATGTAAACTATATTAGTAGTAAACTATCTAGAGTAATTTATTTATTAAGACAACTCAGAAATTGTGTACCTGAAACATACATCAGATCATCTTATTTTGCATTTTTCCAGAGTATAATATCCTATGGCATTATCTTGTGGGGTAACTGTAGTCATATACATGAGATCCTATTATTGCAGAAGAAAGCTATTAGGATAATTACAGATTCTTCACATAAGGCTCACTGCAATCCCTTATTTACTAAACAAAAAAGTATGACTGTAATAAACCTCTATATATACAATGTCTTAATCTTTACGAAGAAGAACCTACAAGATGTGAAACGTAGAGAAAATGTACATTGTTACAACACAAGAAGCATCAAACACATATACACGCCTTACCACACACTATCAAAATCAATAAATAGCTGTAAAGTCACAGGGCACAAGCTATTTAATAAGCTGCCACATGCCAGACAGGATCTTCCTGAACATACATTCAAAGAAAGACTGCATCAATGGTTTATTGCCCACCTGTTCTATGATATCAATGAATTCTTCAACTGTAAAATGCAGTAATCCAACAGATGACCAACTGTACATTTATTGTAATATAAGCTAAAATATTTCAGTAGTCAATACCTTATCACACTGTATTATAAATTGTAATTTCATTTGACGTTGTCAATTGCTGTAATGGCCTAAAGACAATAAAATCTTTATTATTATTATTACTTAGGAATGGGCAGAAATCATCAATCTGTTAGTGAACCCATATTTTTTCTTCATTTTTGTATATTTCTCAAACATTCGATTGATGACAGTATTTCCAGACTTGTTCCAGAGAAACACGAAGTTTTCATCTCTTAGTTTCTGTCACTAGTAGCTAGTATTATTACGCTATTGTTTCCAGTAAAACAGTTACATGCAAGAAAAGAAGTTCGAAATAGCAGCAGTGCCAGATAATGGTAGATACACTATTCAGTTCACGTTGAATGAATTTGTAAGAAAATCTATACAAAAAATTGCACGAAATGTATAACCGCATTCTTAAATACTTCAGATTCTTTTTTTTACTCGTGCCCGGTGACGTGATGGGCTGGTTAGCGATCGTTTAGGCTCGCGTGAAATAAGTTGTTGTGTAATTGTAATCCTCCCGCTTAGTAAGCGGCAATCGTTCCGTGCTGGAGCCTCGTAATAACCTTCACTTTGAATTTTGATTTAACGTTTACGATAAAAGATAATTTTATTCTGCTCAGCGATCATATAATGGATTCGTCATCACCGCCTTTGTTCTTTAGAAGCTGTCTTCTCGTCACGATACAGTCGACAGCTAATTAACTTCCTGTCTACCTTTAGCTGAGAGAGGACGCAATATAGTAGCACGAAGCTATTAGTAATCTCGATGAAAAAGTTTAGTAAATGAAACAGTAAATAATTTAATGATTATAGATAGCGTACATAAACTAACTACCCATTAATTATTATCAATTACAGTATAGATCGTGTCTCATGAACTGTTCAGGAGAAAGACTACATCAGCCTTCCAACAGGTAAATATTAAAATAAACAGGGAGGACAAGAATGTCTGAGGTTTAATTCTCGCTGCAGCAACGGACCTAGGTTTTCCTTAGTGTTCCCTAAATAACGTAATGCGGATATCGGGAAGGTGCCTCTGTGAACAGACACGACTGTTTTCCAGCAACATGCTTCGACCTTGAGGTTATTCTTTGAATACTTTATAAATTCGTCTTCTATGTTTTTCATAGGAAATGCAAGGCACATTCAAGATGACGAAGTTGAAGCGAAGTTTCACACTCTATTTCGTCTATATATAAGGTATAATCACAGAACGGACGTCTGATTGCTTTCGCTTTTTGAATAGTGTGCAGTATCGTCTTTTGGAAGAGCGTCATGGTGCAAGCGTACTTGCGACTTGCTTGATTTTTCGAGACAGTTTCCTATATGGGACAAGTGATACGATTGCGCTTGTCGATCCTGCTGGAACAGGAGAGGCAATCCGTCCGCCATCAGTATTCCAGGGGGGGCTGCCTGGAGCGGATCCGGAACCGGATACACTGGTTGTAGCAGCTGTCCGGAGCCGCCAGCAGATAGAAGCCTCCCGCTACCGCTACCCCAGAGTTTCTCTCTAAGGGGACAGACTCTCAGAGAACCCTGCTTGATAGCGTCCAATAAAAGAAACCGTACGTCAGGGCAGCATGGCGATACGCAAGGCACGTAGCAAAAACCCTAAAGAAGCGCTCAGAAGTACAACGCTTAAAGAGGGGGGCTACGGTATAAAAGACGTCACAGCGTCACAACGAAAGGGAAGCCAGATGCTGGGAACGCAGTTCACAAACTAGTAGTTCTAAGAAAGTAGATCACACCAATACAATGTGAAAGCAGAGAGTCTTTGGCAATCAAAGTTTAATTTAATTTATCATTCACGTTTGCCTACTTCCTACTTCGAATGAATGAGCCAGTTTCTCCCTGTCACATAGTGATTTGTCCTACAAGCATTTAACGACATGCTGTCACGGAGAAAAAAGTGCAAGAAAAGGAAGTTTCGAAACCTTATTCAATCAGTGCCCAAAAGAATGGCTCGATGTGGCCATACATTTCTTCACATTGTGGATACAACTCGTTCTCTTCACAACAACGTAGTACTATATATAAAAGGCCAAAACTATATTACTCTTTTATCGTCCGTACCAAGATATTATGTTCTCTTTGGAACTTTCAACGCAAGTTTAATTTAATACTGAGAATAGGACGGCTTGCGAAGACACAAGCCGTTTCTGATTACATTTGCCTCCAGAGCTAATTCGGTTTTAAACGCTTGCATTTCTTACCAGGCGAAATGCACCTTGTTTTCCATATAACAGCGAAAGACTGTTGCCTCCAGGCCAAGAAAAGTACTGTTTCTCTTATGTAGTCCTCCCAGTCCTTTTCCCAGTTATGTTTATTCATATTTTTTTCAGACGAATATTTTACATTTTCAGACTGCGATTCTAGCAGAAACGCAAGATAACCACTTACATCCGGCGTATCCCCACGATGGGACTCCAAGTATTTTCACATCAATAATTTCCTTAGATGTGCGAAAACGGAGTAATCAGAGAGTCCCAAACCTGAGGAATAGGGCGAATGCCACGAAAACACCTTCTTCAGGTCGCTCAGCCTATTCGTCGTTAACAGGGCTTTGCGGCAAGTACATTGTCCCAATGAAAGGCGACGTTTCTCCTGTTTATTTCCAGTCTACTCAAGTTCTCACGTATATGTAACGCCAACCCGAGTCGCAAAACGCCCTTCTCCATGTAAAACTTCTGACCATTGAGACTTCACATTCGTTTCTTCGACTATTAGCTTAACTCCTAGTCCCCAGTGCATTAGAAAAAACAAAAATATCAACCTAGGGAAGAAGCTACCTATGCACAGCTGTGGAATAAGCTCTTCAGCGCAGACAGTGTGTGGTGATACCTACTGTGTAGCTGGATTGAAGTTTCGTGCTAATTATAAACAAATCAGTTCTGACTTTCTTAGCCGTGAATCTTTTCCAGTTTGTTGCGTCTAAAGAAACGTCTCACTGTCATTGTGCTTTTAGTATGCGAGCATTATTTCATAAGTCATTGATTCACACAAATTTACGGTTGCAAAGATAAAACAATGCTCTTCATTTCTATTCGATTATGACTTTCATTTTCTTTATACATAATCGTAATCGGTCGTTGTGGTAATACTTGATGGAGCTCAGGCATACAGGATGAACTTCCTTCGCGGGAAACATGGATATCGAAAGTTAAAGAGAAATATAATATTAAATACATTCCACGACTTGCCAGGCCCATTAGTTCCTCTAAGTTGTGATGAGGCTGCATAATAATCTCCACGTTTCCTTAGCAATGTGGCGCGGCCACTCGCCTGAAAAGAGCGCTAGCCGTGTGCTTCCGCATAGCGTTTAAAGCGACTGATGGGGATGAAACCCTCTCACGCGGCTTCGACGCTAGGTTGCGGTGCTCTATGTAGCATCCCCCGCGCAGTTCATCCAGAACCACAATAGGAAATGCGTGTAGGAACGTGACAGTTATCAGATACGCATGTGACCATTATTATATGTCAGGATTAGTTAGATATGTGCCACAGTGTCAAATAGATCTCTTGCGCATAAAAGAAATATATAAATATATCATGAAATATAACTGCTGGAAATTTCAGTGCAAAGTTTGTACAAATTGGTTATAATTAAATATCCGCGACTCGAGAAGGCAGCCGTGAAAATCGAGAGAGGTGATAGGACAACGAGACTTTGAGGAAACATTCGTAAGGACATTCGGAAGAGAAATGTGCTTCATCACTCCACAAAATGTTCCAAGGCTACATGTCGTCAACTTCAACCCTTTCAACGAACGTAAAAGCAAAACCTACTCGCACGTCTGCGTCACGTGGCAAAAGCTGGTGTGTAACGTGAAGTTCACACGGATAACACTTCACAACCGTACACAACGCTTCTTGAACGGTGGACCAAGGAATGTTCAGAGGTCATGAGACAGTTCGTATTCTTCTTCAACTATTTGTAGCCTCTTGTAGAAGCAATTCCTAAACTGCCATTTAATAAGAACGTTTGGATCATGTGTTTCAAGCCAGGTGTGGGAAGAGTATCTCTCCGTACTCTGCTAATGCGTCGATACCACGAAAAGAAGGAGCACAATTGCTGTCGTTTTGATAAAACAGTTTTACGAGTAGGGCTCTCCTCAGTTTCTCCAGACCCGTGTTGATTGCGTGGAATGTAATTCACAGTGCTGCCTGCGTTGCAAACCAACTTCGCCGTATCAGCACGGCAACGTGTGAGACTAAAATTACAAACAACGCAAATCCAGCAGCGCACAGTCTGAAAATATTTCTTATAAAGGTGGATACCTGTAAGACAAATGTCTTTACTTATAACTGACTCATGTCGCAACAGCTTAACTATAACCTATCTGTACTTCATCTGTGCCTTACTTCTATGGCTACTAACGCATGCCGATTAACGTCCTTTTTGAATTAAGCTTCTTAACGTACCCTCTTGCTGTTCTCTTTCTCCTTCTTCTCTTTTTTTATTATTTTTAGTCTCATACATTCAATTTTCTTTCATACTCGACACAGGAGATATTACTAGCAACTCTAAGACGTCGGAGCTACTTGCTGCCTCATCAATAAAACGCATTGTTGCGTCTAACAAACGTAGTCGCCTAGGTTTGGAACCAATGAAAGTTATTTCTGGGTCTACATTCTCATATCGTGTTTTCCCAAGCATGCATCATGATAACAATGTCGTATGATTTAGATTGCTATAAATTGGCTGTATTGCCCTTATACTACGTGTGATGGTGTGTTTAAAACCTACCAATTGCAAGTGTATTTTCTTATCGAAAGTAAGTCCAGTGACAACAATTGACGTGTGAAAGTCGGAAAAAAATGGAGGTGGCTTTGCGAAGAGACATATTATTTCCAAACATATTTCCCCTGTACGACATAAATGTTTTATGTCACGAAATGAAATTCCTACCTTAGCCTCAACTGAAATAAATCGAGTGAAGTCAAGTGAAAATTTGTGCCACACCGGCACTCGATCCCGAATTCCTCGCTTTACGCGAGCAGTCGCCTTATCCTCTGTACGAGCAGCTTAATTTCCAACCCTAATTCCAAACTTATCACACACCATACCTAGCGTCCCTTCTCCACTACCCTCATTGCACGCAGACCCACGTCGCTTCTCGCAAAGGGTCGGACAAAGAGTGCCTGTGCACTGAATGACCATAAATGCTGTTGTCAATGTGTGTGTGTGTGTGTGTGTGTGTGTGTGTGTGTGTGTGTGTGTGTCCGTATGTCTGTGTGTGTGCGAGGTAGGTATGTCAAGGATCACTGCCCGAAAAGGCTCAGTGACGTATTTCACAAATGCGGCACTAGAGACGAGCTTCCGCTATTTGTGAGGAAACAGACGTTGTGCAAAACTTTTGCTGTTACTTTCGTGTTAATTCTGGAGACAAAACACATTCTCTATTCTGACCAGCCGAAAAATTTTATCGTGTAGTTGCATAATTTTAGTATTAAGGCTTAGTTTGTACAATATTCATACAGTTTTTGTTTCTTTTCTTAACTACGAACTGGACGCCGAGTTCGCTAGCTGCAGACAGAAGTCGCGGTGCTCCATCTATCCCAGAAATTAGGCAGAGATGGACCAATGTTATTTGGGAGAGACAGACAAAGTGTTTTAATGTGGGAGAGATGGAACACAATTAAATTTAGCTTCAAGGCATGGGGAACAATTTCACTGAAGACTTTGCTTAATATGTCGAAAAATATTCTCGTGACAACAAATGGAAGAGTACAATCTCGCACGTAGGCCAAACAACTACTTCAAAGTTCATCAAAAGGCTTAATATCCCAAGCACACAAAAAGAACAGAGTTATCTGCAAAAGTCAAACTTCACTGATACAACTTCGGGCTACACTCCTACTAACCCTAAAACGTACAACACTTCAAAACTGACTACTCCCAAGTCTACACAGAAAAATCTATTGAAGCGCATATCACCTGATCCTTCTGTTGATAAAACCATGAATTTTAAGACAGCAGCTATAGCCAAATGTTTAAACTCAGCTGAAAATATCTGCACTTCGAAGAAAAAGGGGGGTTAGAAAACAAAGGTAGCAGAAAAAAGGTACAAAAGGGTCACTACTGGGCAATACCAGTGAAAAGAAAAGCAGAATGAAATAGCTAGAAAGGAAAAACGCTGCAAATAGTTGAAAGTTTTCGTCAGTTGCAGACACTGTAGAAGATTATGAAAATAACTTTGATGAATACGATGAAGATGTATGTGTTGGGTGTATCGAAATCTGTTACGAACGCAATAAAAATGACGATTGGATGCAGTGAGCTTCCCGTTCACGCTAGTCACATGAATGTTGTTCAATATATGGCAATAAGTATAACTGCTGTGGCGACAGAAAGATATGCTAATACTTGAAAAAATCGGCAACTCATTGAAAAAGATAATGTTCATTCTTTATAATCGACTGGTAATGTTGTTTAGACTAAAATATCTGATAGTATAATTATGTTTTCAGTATATCATATTACAAAAAATATATGTAATTTTAATAGGCTCTGCTCTTCACCAATATCCATTTTTAAATGTCCATCTCTCCCATATGACACTCCGTATGTCTACAAAAATGCTGCCAGAGATTAAAATAGTTGAAAAACACATAGGTATTGTGCTGAAGAAAAATGGGGTCCAGTTCTCCCAGACCTACTTGTGTGTGTATGTGTGTGTTTTTGTGTACATATATATTTGTGTACATATGTAATGACCTCGAGTTCGACGAAACGAGAAACTTTCTCCTAGTTTCTGATGAATGACAGACTATTACGTCTCCAGACGTGACACTGTGAAGCACCATAAGCTCCACCGAGGAGAACGGATGTGCAGCACTCTCGACAAATTTAACAATAACCAGTCGCACGCCGTAATGACGAACATCTCCACTTCTCCGTTACACTTCTGGCCCTACACCTGAACAATACGATACCTAAACAAATGAAGTTCATAAAACCTACAGCAAAATCGTGGCAGTTACTTAGACTCGTCTTTGTGCTAATAATAACACAACAGAAATCATCATTTCTGTGCAATTCATACCAGTGGAATGCGGACATGGCTCGAAACATCCACGCACAGAATGTCTCAAAAATACAACAACACGCATTTGGATTACACGGCTGAGACCTTGTACTGCCTTTGGAAATGCGGATTATAAGCCACAGGTTCTTGATGCTGGTGATAGAAATGTTCGAAGATTTTATTTCTACTACATCAGTAATTACAGACTGCGTGGCTGCAAGCTTTAAACGTTTATTGTTTATGAGCACAAATGATAGTATTCCATCCTCTTTTCTTAGCAAGGGTCTATGAAGCATAGTTCATCAGTGTCTTTTTCTTTTAATCTTCGAGTGACGCAGGGATTGCTAAGAAATAGTTCGAGCAATTGCAACACGCTCAGAGAAGTCTAAACAATCATTATCCCCGCGCTTCATATGTGAATGGAATGGGAAGGGACCCTAATAACTGAACAATGGGAAGTGCCGTCTCTCATAGATTCTACGGTCATTAGTAGAGTATGAATATAGCTGTTGATGGAGGCCAAAGCTGTGTGCAGCACTGCGGCCTGAACACGGGAACTTGTACTTCGAATCAATGCTTTTGCCGACTGAGCTATCCAGGCACGAGCTATGACCGCGATCTCACAGCTCTACATACCCGCAAATGGCAAAGTTATCCGTTCGAATCCCAGCGTCGCCGGTAGTTTTAATCTTCCACGAAACTGCATCACAATAGTTTGTTACTCCTTTCTCTTTGCCTAAGTGTGTACACAATATATCGGGAATCATACCGCATCCACTGACTAAATTCATCACTCGTCTTGTGCGCAGAGCATAGCTCTTTGTTTGTCTTTAAGTTTTTAGAATTAGCACATATTAATTAAATCAAGAATGGAAAAGAAAACGAGAATGCGCTAGGTGACGATCAGTTTGGCTTTAGGAAAAGTAAAGGGACGAGAGAGGCAATTCTGACGTTATGGCTAGTAATGGAAGCAAGGCTAAAGAAAAATCAAGACACTTTCATAGGATTTGTCGACCTGGAAAAAGCGTTCGACAATATAAAATGGTGGAAGCTGCTCGAGATTCTGAAAAAAGTAGGGGTAAGCTATAGGGAGACGGGTCATATACAATATGTACAACAACCAAGAGAAAATAATAAGAGTGGACGATCAAGAACGAAGTGCTCGTATTAAGGAGGGTGTAAGACGAGGCTGTAGCCTTTCGCCCCTACTCTTCAATCTGTACATCGAAGAAGCAATGATGGAAATAAAAGAAAGGTTCAGGATTGGAATTAAAATACAAGGTGAAAGGATATCAATGATACGAATCGCTGATGACATTGCTATCCTGAGTGAAAGTGAAGAAGAATTAAATGATCTGCTGAACGGAATGAACAGTCTAATGAGTACACAGTATGGTTTGAGAGTAAATCGGAGAAAGAAGAAGGTAATGAGAAGTAGTAGAAATGAGAACAGCGAGAAACTTAACATCAGGATTGATGGTCACGAAGTCAATGAAGTTACGGAATTCTGCTACCTAGGCAGTAAAACAACCAATGACGGACGGAGCAAGGAGGACATCAAAAGCAGACTCGCTATGGCAAAAAAGGCATTTCTGGCCAAGAGAAGTCTACTAATATCAAACACCGGCCTTAATTTGAGGAAGAAATTTCTGAGGATGTACGTCTGGAGTACAGCATTGTATGGTAGTGAAACATGGACTGTGGGAAAACCAGAACAGAAGAGAATCGAAGCATTTGAGATGTGGTGCTAGACGAATGTTGAAAATTAGGTGCACTGATAAGGTAAGGAATGAGGAGGCTCTACGCAGAATCGGAGAGGAAAGGAACATGTGGAAAACACTGATAAGGAGAAGGGACAGGATGATAGGACATCTGCTAAGACATGAGGGAATGACTTCCACGGTACTAGAGGGAGCTGTAGAGGGCAAAAACTGTAGAGGAAGACAGAGATTGGAATACGTCAAGCAAATAATTGAGGACGTAGGTTGCAAGTGCTACTCTGAGATGAAGAGGTTAGCACAGAAAAGGAATTCGTGGCGGGCCGCATCAAACCAGTCAGTAGACTGATGACAAAAAAAAAAAATTAAATCAACCGCAAGAGGTGGTAGGTAGTGGTTTTCGAATCGAGAAAAATGTCCCTTTTAGCGAATTCTCACTGCTGCTTGGGCGACTTCCAAACAGCAGTCGATTTAGTAAGTTGAGGTATAGTCGATGCAAATTTCGAAATATCATCACAGAGGCGTAGTGCGATCATCTGCTCACCCGAGAGCTCATTTTCCTCGACACCTCTCTTAACTAGAACATATGGCAGTAAATGTGTTCAAATGGCTCTGAGCACTATGGGACTCAACTTCTGAGGTCATTAGTCCCCTAGAACTTAGAACTAGTTAAACCTAACTAACCTAAGGAAATCACAAACATCCATGCCCGAGGCAGGATTCGAACCTGCGACCGTAGCGGTCTTGCGGTTCCAGACTGCAGCGCCTTTAACCGGACGGCCACTTCGGCCGGCAGTAAATGTGTAATCTATACTCTATACTACAATATAGTGTTCAGAAAAGAGTGTCGAGTAGTTTGAGAGGTGGTAGTACTCATCGAAACAAGGAAAATATGTTCAATAAACATGGGTCAGGAAATGCATACTTTCTGCGATAAACATGTGTTTAGAGGAGGCGTTCAACGTGGTGTCAATTTACGATAATGCACCCCCAGGCCTTTTGGCCTAAGGAATGACACCCTCTTTGAAGTACATCCGGTTGTTGTTGGCATGCATTCAACACTGGACGTTTAGTACCAGCGCATCGCTGACAGGCATGGCGTAGACCAATTCTTTCAAGTGTCCCTATAACCAAACGTCTAGGGGAATGAGATCTGGCGACCGAGCAGGCCAAGGTGTGCCCCCCTCCAACCAATCCACTTCTTCAGCTTCTCGAGCACATTGTGACGAAAATGTGCTGGCGCACCGTGATGCATTAGTAACATGTGTATTCGCTGCTGCATCGGTACAACGTCAGGATGGTGGGCAATACATTAATCAGAAAGTCCAGATAATGCTCCCCAGTTAACCTTCGTGGTAGCACATAGACCCCTATTGATCTATCGCCAAGTACGCCTGCCAATACGTTGATTGAGAATCGGTGTTGGTGCCCTCTTTCCAGAATTGCTCGGGGATTTACATCCGCCTTTACATGCTGGTTATGGAAATTCACAACACTGTCTCCAGTGAACCCTACTTTATCGGCAAATGAAATTTTAGTGGATCTGTGGCACACTTCTGCAACAACCACTGACAGTACCGGAGTGTGCCATGATGATCCTGTGGCCTTAGGACCTGAACGTGCTATAGATGTTTTGGGTACGGCTATTGTTCATGAATTACCCCGCATAAGCGAGTGAGAAACGCCTTCTGGTGGTGTTAAACGACGCACTCTGGTCACATGGGTGTCTTCCACGGAACGTAGCAAAGGCTCCTCCATGTCAGGTGTGCGCACTGTGCTGGGCCTTCCACTGTCTGCCGAGGTGCAAGGCTACCAGCATCCCTCAGACGCTGGAAAATGCTGATCAGCTTATTAGAGGGCACTCTGGGCTGCGGTTATTTTTCACCGTAGAGGGCATGGGCTCGCAGGCTACGTACATTTGCTGAACTATAGCAGAATATCATATCAGCCATTTCAGCTGTCAGGCAGTATGTTTCTATTCGTTACAAGTGGCAGAAGAGAGAAAATGTAAATGTACTATTCTATTTGTAAGAACAAAACGCGCAGTGACAGTAAACACATAAGTGAATCCGCGTTTGGAAGAAGGTAAAACACCATGAAATGTACCTAATGCTGAAAGTACTGTAAGATAAGGCACACAAACATGACGAAAACTAACGTAACCTACAATATGACTCTAACTACATAGCTGACTGTAGACTACCTAACGCTAGGTAGAGTACTATGAGTAAGACATCATAATATTCTGCCTACACATCTGGCGGTGCGCCGATGCAACAGCTGTGCTAATATCCGCAACCAAGCGTCGCGCAGCCCTTCCTATAACACATATTCATCGCGGAGAATGTGCATTTCCGGACCCATGTTTATTGGACTTACTTTTATTGTTGTTTCGATGAGTACTAACACCCCTCAAAGTATTCGTCACTTTTTTTAACACCGTGTATAAGTTCAATTTTGTGAGCAAAAATTCGAGAAATACTTGATGGCTTTATCCACACGATGCTGTAGTGAACAATCGAACGGAATAGGCTAAATATTTTTAATATATATAATATAAATACGTACCTGTAATATGTGTAGACGAAGTCGAGAAGTATTTGATGGATTTACTCCAAGTTTCCACACGGTACTCCAGTGAACATTCAAGGCTATATATGTTTTTCATATAAAAACATATACGTAATGTATGAAGGGGGAGTGTTGATACTAAAAGTCTCGAGTAGTTGTTGACCGGTTTACTTCAGACTTTTACACAATACTCTAATAACATTCAGAAGGCCATGTACAGGCTTTTTTTAAAACTGATTACGAGGGAGAAAATGCTGTGTCGTAGTGTGAATCTGTGTGTTTCGATTTATTTCTCGCAGTCAAACAATGGCTCTCAGAACTTCTGAGGTCATCAGCCCGCTGTGGGCTCCCGGTGGCTGAATGGTCAGCGTAACAGAATGTCAATCCCAAGGGCCCAGGTTCGATTCCCGGCTGGTAACAGAATGTCAATCCCAAGGGCCCAGGTTCGATTCCCGGCTGGTTCGGAGACTTTCTCCGCTCAGGGGCTGGGCGTTGTGGTGTCCTATTCATCATCATTTCTCATCATTTCATCCCCATCGACGCGCAGGTCGCCGAAGTGGCGTCAACTCGAAAGACCTGCACCAGGCGAACGGTCTACCCGACAGGAGGCCCCAGCCACACGACATTTCATTTGATCAGTCCGCTAGAACTTGGAACTACTTAAACCCAACTTGGGCCCAGGAAATGACCTGGGGGGATCTCCAGATAGGAGTTGGAGGACAGTGGAAGGCAACGGGAAACCACCACTGAACTATCCCAAGAAAACCCCATGGCTTCGCTCAGCTCAAAATGTTCCGGAGTTTCAAGTTCCCCGATCGGATCTGCGGGGGGAACCAGGTTGAGAGGAGCTTCACGAAGAGTAAGATGGTGCAAAGAGAAGCACTGCATAGGAACATGGAATGTAAGATCCATGTATCAAGGAAAACTAGACATAGTGAAAAGAGAAATGGAGAAAATTAACATCGACATATTGGGAATAAGTGAAATGAGGTGGACTGGCATGGGAGAATTTGCTTCGGATGGCCATATGGTGTATTATTCTGGGCACAATAACAACAGAAGTAATGGAGTAGCCTTCATAGTTAGTGATAAAGTGAGAAAAGCTGTGATGGGATGCAAATATAAAAATGATAGAATGATGTCCATCAGACTTCAAGGTCAGCCCCTCAACATCACAGTAATTCAAGTTTATGTACCAACAACCGATGCTGAAAAGGAAATTATTGACCAGTTCTATGGAGATTTACAAGAACTACTACTGTCAACACCAAAAAAGGATATCGTCTTCATAGTTGGAGATCGGAATGCAAAAGTGGTACAACAAATGAAGCTGGACAGAGATTCCTAGAATTCTGCCAAGAAAATTCATTGATAATTACTAATACACTGTTTCAACTACCAAAACGACGCCTATATACCTGGACTTCGCCAGATGGCCAACACCGGAACCAAATTGATTACATACTTTGTAATCAGAGGTGGAAGAGCGCGGTTCAGTCAGCTACAACAAGACCTGGGGCTAACTGCGGATCAGATCATGAGCTCCTGATTGCAAAATTTCGGCTGAAACTTCAGAATGTACCAAAAAGTATCCCAACTTGCAGATACGACCTTAACTCTATACCCTCCGACTATGCTGCAGAGGTACAAAACAGATTTAATGTATTACAGCTGGAGGACAAAAGCTCGCAAGAGATGTGGACAGAAGTAGCTAATACTGTCAAGGAGGCCGCAGAGAAACACATTCCCAAGAAAAGGAACAGTAAGAAGGCTAGATGGCTATCAGTTGAGGCACTGCAAGTTGCAGAAGAACGAAGGAAAGCAAAAATCAAGGGAGATAGATTAGCTACGTTTGAATTAAATAAAGATTTTCAGAAATTAGCTAGAAGAGATAAAAATATATTCTTTAATGAACAGTGCAAGGAAGTTGAAGATAGTAATGTAATGGGGAAGACAAGAGATCTTTATAAGAAAATCAGAGAAATTAAAGGAAAATTCCAGGCAAAAATTGGAATGATAAAAGATAGAAGCGGGAAAGATCTGAGTGAAGCAGAGATGTTAAGGAAAGATGGGCAGAATATGTAGAAGACCTATACAAGAAAGAACTGCATCATGACAGGGCTCCTACTGCTGATGTTAATGTTAGTTTAGAACTAGAGCCAGATATTTTGGAGAGCGAAATCCAGTGGGCCCTTGAAAATATGGCTGATAACAAAACTAGTGGACATGATGAAATACCAGCAGAATTGCTTAAAGTCACTGGAAAGGATGCAGTGAAAGTGCTGCACTCAATATGTCAAAAATATGGATCACGCAGCAGTGGCCAGAAGACTGGAAAAGATCAGTATTCATCCCCATTCCAAAGACGAAAAGTTCTAAAGAATGCTCAGATTACCGAACAATCGCACTTATTTCACATGCTAGCAAAGTTATGTTGAAAATCTTACAAAATAGACTTCGCCAATATCTAGATCGAGAGCTGCCAGAAGAACAAGCTGGATTTAGGAGAGGAAGAGGAACTAGAGATCAAATTGCTAACATTCGGTGGATTATGGAAAAAGCGAGAGAATTCCAGAAAGATGTGTACCTCTGCTTTATTGACTACGCCAAAGCCTTTGACTGCGTCGATCACAACAAATTATAGAACGTACTGAAAAACATGGGTGTACCAGATCACCGCATTCATCTGATACGGAGTTTATACCTTGACGAAGAAGCCACGGTGAGAACTATGTATGGAACAACGAAATGGATAAAGATTCAGAAAGGGGTCCGGCAAGGCTGCATACTGTCACCGTACTTATTCAATCTGTATGCAGAACATGTCATGAGGAATGCGAGGCTAGATGAAGGAGATACAGGAATTAAAATAGCTGGAATAAATGTAAACAACCTCAGGTACGCGGATGATACGATCCTATTGGCAGAAAGTGAAGAAGATTTGAGAACACTCTTACTGAAGGTGAAAGACGAAAGTGAAAAGGCTGGTCTTATGCTGAATGTGAAGAAAACGAAAATTATGGCAACTACACCTACCAATTCGTGGGATATAGCAGGAGAAACCATGGAGGTAGTGACCACATTCAGTTATCTCGGTTCCCAGATCTCTGCTGACGGTGACTGCAGCCATGAAATTCGGAGACGCCTGTTGCTCGGTAGACAGGCGATGTCAAACCTTGACAAGGTTATAAGGTCCAGAGATATAACACTAGCAACAAAGATCCGTATTGTGAGGGCTATGGTCTTTCCAGTTGTGATGTATGGATGTGAGACCTGGACCATTAGAAAGGCTGAACGGCGAAGAATTGACTCCTTCGAATTGTGGTGTTGGAGGAAACTTCTTAGAGTTCCATGGACTGCAAAGAGAACCAATAGATCAATATCAGAGCAAATTAAACCAGATTTCTCCATGGAAGGTCTAATCTTAAAACAAAAGCTGACCTACTTTGGACACACAATGCGAAGGCATGCCTCGCTGGAAAAAACATTAATGCTGGGGAAGATTGAAGGAACTAGAAGAAGAGGACGTCAGAGGATGAGATGGATCGATGGCATCACAGAAGCAATGTGTTCCAACCTGGAAGGTCTACGGGAGAAAGCGCAAGACAGGAAAAAGTGGCGTGATTTGGTTCATGGGGTCACGAAGAGTCGGAACCGACTAAACTAATAGAGAGAGAGAAACCCAACTTACCTAAGGACATCACACACATCCATACCCGAGACAGGATTCGAACCTGCGACCGTAGCGGTAGCGTGGTTCCAGACTGTAGCGCCTAGAGCCGCTCGGCCACGTCGGCTGGCTCTCACAGTCAGTTTCAGCTACTATAGCAAGGCATTAAACCATCATTCAAATGTCTTCACCCATGAATTCTTTTACTTAAATGTATTTTTTTAAAGTTGCATACACAATAGTGTATTGTTTTGATGTCTTGCTCACCGTTACAAGAAACAGGAGAGATGTATTTATGGCTTATCGGCTTATGATGAAAATATTACTTCGGAATATGAATCGTCCGTAACTTTGCAATGTTACCCATTTTAAGATTAAAAGTATGCAACTATCCTTACAGATACAGCAGCTGGCGAGATCTCTTTCATATCCCATAAATCTGTTATCAGACCCTATTTACCCATTCATTTAAAGCGACTTCAGTTGAAAATCAACGTTTCGTTTGTAACAATAATAAATAAGGCTCAATGTCAGAGAGATGAGAGAATGAACAGAGAGTATGCGACGAGGAGAACTTGTTCAAAGCAAAGAGGGAAGAGGAGATGTGCAGAGAGAAGGAGGTGATGGAGGAAGCAGGTAAAGATGAACGTTTATCCAATCCCCAAACATATTTAGCAATAGCGAAGCATTGTCAGGTTCGCTAGTCGTTGTATAGCCGGCAATGTCCAATGTTTATTCAGCATAGTATTCCTCTTATTGTACCATGGAAGTGAGAGCAAATGCGACCATTAATCCTGAGGACGGCGCAACATCTGTGGCTGATTCGGGATGTCCATCGGATAGGGACATTAAGTTGGACAAATCACTGACGATGTATTTCATCCTCGAGTTAGTAAAATATGTGAAGGCGACTGGGAATTTGAGGCGGGCCGGCCGGCACGGTGCGGCGACATTTTTCCTGCGCTTACGGTCGGATTCCGGCCGTGAAAAAAGCCCTCACCGACAGCCGCGGCGGCGGCGGAAGCGGCTAACCTTGGCTCGGCGGCCGTCGCCGCGCAGCCTGTCTCCGAGATCTGGCTGCGAGGACCTGGCAAGAGGCGGCCAGGGTGCCGACGTGCAGAGGCTATCGGTGTGTCGAAATATCGAAGTAATATCGATGCGTAACGTCGACAATTAAATTCTCGATGTAGTGATTAATGTATGTTTAATAGTGAATACCGAAAGCATTATTTTTATTGTCTCACTTTTCTTGATTTATAGGCACTACTTTTCACATCAGTGGATTTATCGCCCATTCCAACTACTAGACTCTAAATGGCACTATGTGTTTTACAATGGGCTTAATGCAACATCACGTTCAGTACAACAAAAGAGCACCAGATCTGAAAGTGGATGTATACGTATTGCATATTCATGAAAACTTGTTACTTCTGTGTGCCACTTCTACCATTATAAATGACTCCTAGAGGTAAAAAAGGGCACGTTTGGTGACAGCACTGTATGAGAATGGTGGAAATTACCTCGATGCGCTTAGGAAATCAAAGCGAAGTTTTCGTAATGGAAACCTGGGGCCGGCCGGTTATACGTACTTCAGTCCGGAACCGCGCGACCGCTACGGTCGCAGGTTCGAATCCTGCCTCGGGCTTGGATGTGTGTGATGTCCTTAGGTTAGTTAGGTTTAAGTAGTTCTAGGTGACTGATGACCTCGGATGTTAAGTCCCATAGTGCTCAGAGCCACTTGAGCCATTTTGAAACCTGGGCTATCAGCGTAAATAGCATACTGACGAAAATACTGTGTGACAATTACATAGCACTTACATGATCAGAACTAGACTCATCCATGTGGGCCATCACGAAAACATGTGAAGTTGCACGATCAGTATCTGTCCAGGAGAAATTTTGCCTGTCTGTATATGATGATGAAGTTGGCCCTGGTGACACCGATTTCACTTTTTTCGATGTTTAAGTTTCGGATGAGTAGCCAAGTTGTTTCTGTTGCCAGAAGTTTTATAATTTTCACCACGTAGATTAGAGGAAACGGAATTCATTGCTGCTGTGTTCTGAGAAGAATTTCTGCGGTGCAGGCATAGTTGTACGTATTTTGGAAACAGAAAACAAGGTACACTGTTATCTTCAGCTAAAACAATACCTCGATCAGCGACATAGATTTCTGATTCTGTACGGTTATGGACTGATAGTCTTCTGTTAGAAATTACACAAAAATGTAATATGCCCAGTTTCGTCTGAAGAAGTAGGCTGACAGAGACACATATCAAACAAATTGAAGTCTACGGGTGATGATTATTGGTTTCATTAATAGTTTTCTCTGTAATTAAGCGATTTTATAGTACGGTGTCTGTCTTTTATTGGTTAGTGTTGCATGTAGTAAATTATTTGACAACTTTTTAATGTTTGTTAATCGTTTCTGTCACTTCGATCATTTTTTAAAAAAGAATTCCTGTTTACATGTTTCATATGAAAACGTCGACCAATAAGTTTAAAAATATCGATGTATATATATACATCTGCAAGACAGACAATCTACAAAACAATTGAAGACGTGGAAATGACAACATCTGCTGCTGACAAGAAGAAGAATACTATCAAATCTGTCGCCGCACATTCACTACTAGATGGACCCGCCGTTTTCTGTGGATGGAGACTGAACTTCAGTATTGATCTGAATGATACATTTTCGCATGGTAACGGCTGGTTGACAGTCGCAATTGTACGAGGTGGTACAGGTGTACCTAATGTATCAGGACTGGAAAGTTTCGTCGACCGTGACGTCATAGCCTACCGCACATACCATGTATGTGAAAATGCAAATAAAGGCTTTGGCAAATCATCATATATGTCACCCTCACCCTTTTCCTTGTATACACTTAATAGAGGTAACATATCTGTTAATGAAACTGTATATATATATATATATATATATATATATATATATATATATATATATATATATATATATATATAGAAATTTGCCCTTTCCTATGCCTGGGAACGCTGCTACAGAACTGCAGAAACCCACGCGTAAACCTCACAAGCTGACGAGTTCCGGCAGCAGACATACGCAGTTCTCTTAACACAGCCATTCCGATGCTGGCCGCTCACATGAACCGTAAGGAATTCATTAATCGCACATTTAAAAACCCTTCATTAGGGAAACGCATGTAACGGAATTATCGCGTGTTTTAAATTCACTCCGAAATCACTTCTCTAAAAATGGTTCAAATGGCTCTGAGCACTATGGGACTAAACATCTATGGTCATCAGTCCCCTAGAACTTAGAACTACTTAAACCTAACTAACCTAAGGACATCACACAACACCCAGCCATCACGAGGCAGAGAAAATCCCTGACCCCGCCGGGACTCGAACCCGTGAACCCGGGCATGGGAAGCGAGAACGCTACCGCACGACCACGAGATGCGGGCATCACCTCTCTCTCTCGTTTTTTGGGTCATCAGCAGTCAGACTGGTTGGATACCGACCCTCCCCCCTCCCCCACTAATTCCTGCCTTGTGCAAATCCTACCATACCAGGAAAGCGTCTACTCCCAAAGTTCTCAATTACTTGTATTGTGATTCAATCACTAACTCTCCTTCTTTGTTTATTGTGTTCATCAAACAAGCTCTGAGACATTTGAAGGAAAAACGTCTGGAATTAATATATTCCATCTTCCTAGGTTTCCATGCCTCAGTCGGTAAATGCGAAACCCTATAAGAATCGCTATTTTCTCCGCCTGTGTCTGTATCTCCGATTATTAGGGAACCTGTTTCTCAGTAACGGGTAGAACGTATAAAGTTGAAATTTATGTCATAATTTAAGCTTCTAAGCCAATGCGATCAAAAGATACGGCCATTTATGTAACATACTTTGATACTCGAAAACGCGCTCATCAACACCTACAGGGTATCTCCCGTTGACTTAGAAATAAACAGAAAGTTTAAGTAATTGTTGCTGATTATTATCATAGCATTTTAATATAAATTAAATATTAATAATACATATGAAAAATTACAATAGTTAATGCTGAAATCATCCAAACAATTTAAACTTAAAACTGACAATTGATACATTCTCGAAAGTCTCTGAGTATCCGGGACCGATAAGATTCCAATATGGATATCGACAACACACAACAATCGTCTAGATTTTCGACTCCCGAGATGAACTGTCTGTCTGCTGGCACAAAACCTTCAGAGGGCAAGTCATACTCACACTTGGCCAGTTTTTATTTTGACGTAGCAGCGATGACAGTTATAGCTCTACTCATGGGTCTTATTTTATTTGCGTTCGGTTTCGATGTTGCACCATATCATCTTCAGTCCCCTCTATGATATCACGTAATCATGTGAATACCGGGTAATCATCACCATAGATCCCACAGACTGTACAAAGAAATCTATGCCAATGTCTGGAGCCCTCTTCCCTGCTTCTGGTGTAAATGCTGACATCTAGCTGATACGCTGCCGAGACGGCGTAATGTTACACAGAAATCGATTAAAAGTAAAATAAGACTCATGAATACAGTTGAAGGCGTCACGCCTACGACATAATGACAAAGTAACAACTGTCATGCCAAGATCTATCGGAAGGCGGGTGCACGGAAACCTGCAGCTATGAACGTAATTGTCGTTTATTGCAGAATAGTTGTAAACGGTACTGGATTAAGAACTCGTGGTGAAAAACATATGTGGAATATACTTGTTGAATTTCGAACAATTATGAAGGAGTCTTAACTTCCAGACTAAGAGAAAAAAAACCAAAAATTTTGGTGAGTAAGCAAATCAAAAATTAGAACACCTGGCAACCAAATAAAATAGAGAAATGATGACTTTTTTAATTTACACTGACGAGCTAGGTATAGACATCTGCACTTAAGTTCAGGGACACATAAACAGGTGGAATACGGCGCTGCGGTCGGTGACGCCTATAAAAAAATGGAAATGTCGTGTGGCTAGGGCCTCCCGTCGGGTAGACCGTTCGCCTGGTGCAGGTCTTTCGATTTGACGCCACTTCGGCGACCTGCGCGTCGATGGGGATGAAATGATGATGATTAGGACAACACAACACCCAGTCCCTGAGCGGAGAAAATCTCCGACCCAGCCGGGAATCGAACCCGGGCCCTTAGGATTGACAGTCTGTCACGCTGACCACTCAGCTACCGGGGCGGACAACAAATGCCTAGCGTAGTTCTTAGATCGGTTACTGCTGCTACAATGGCAGATTATCAAGATTTAAGTGACTTTGAACGTGGTGATATAGGTGGCGCATGAACGACGGGATCTCCGAGGTAGCGATGCAGTGAGGATAGTCCTGTACGACCATTTCACGAGTGTGCCGTGAATATCAGGAATCCGGTAAAACATCAAATGTCCGACATTGTTGCGGCCGGAAAATGATCCTGCAAGAAAGGGACCAACGACGAATGAAGAGAATCGTTCAACGTGACAGAAGTGCAATCCTTCCGCAATTGCTGCATTTTCGATCCTGATCCATCAACAAGTGTCAGCGCGCGAACCATTCAACGAAACATCATCGACATGGGCTTTCGGAGCCAAAGACCCACTCGTATGCCCTTGATGACTGCACGACACAAAGCTTTACCCAGCGTCTGGGCCTTTCAGCGCTGAAATTGGACTGTTGGTGACTGGAAACATGTTGCCTGGTCGGAAAAGTCTCGTTTCAAATTGTATCGACCGGATGGACGTTTACGGGTATAGAGACAAGCTCATGAATTTACGGACCACGTATGTCAACACGGGGCTGTTCAAGCTGTTGGAAGTTCTGTGATGATGTAGGGCGTGTACAGTTGGAGTGATATGGGACCCCCAGATAGGTCTAGATACGACACGGACAGGTTACACGTACTTAAGCATCCTGCCTGATCACCTGCATCCATTCATGTCCATTGTGCATTCCGACAGACTTGGGCGATTCCAGCACCACAATGGGACACCCCAAACGTCTAGAATTGCTACAGAGTTGCTCCAGGGACCCTCTTGTGAGTTTAAACACTTCCTCTGGCCCAGACATGAACATTACTGAGCATATCTGGGATATATTGCAACGTATGTTGACAAGAGATCTCCACCCCCTCATACTCTTACGGATTTATGGACATCTCTGTAGGATTCATGGTGTCAGTTCCCTCCTGCGCTACTTCAGACATTAGTCGAGCCCATGCCACTTCGTGTTGTGGCACTTCTATGTGCTCGCGGACTTTCTACAAGATATTAGGCAGGTTTACCAGTTCCTTTGGCTCTTAAGGGTAGGTGCCTTAATTACAGATTCCAATAAATGCGACATGGAAATAAGAAAAATGACTGCAACAGTAAAATCCAGTGAACATTTCGCTCAGTATAGATGTGCAGAACTACAGGCCTATATCTCTAACGTCTATTTGTTGTAGAATTTTGGAACACGTATTATGTTCGAGTATAATGACTTTTCTGGAGACTAGAAATCTACTCTGTAGGAACCAGCATGGGTTTCGAAAAAGACGATCGTGTGAAACCCAACTCGCGCTATTCGTCCACGAGGCTCAGAGGGCCACAGACACTGGTTCCCAGGTAGATGCTGTGTCTTTTTACTTCCGGAAGGCGTTCGATACAGTTCCCCACAGTCGTTTAATGAACAAAGTAAGAGCATATGGACTATTAGACCAATTGTGTGATTGGATTGAAGAGTTCCTAGATAACAGAACGCCGCATGTCATTCTCAACTGAGATGATAGATAAACTCTAGTGGAAGACTCTGCAGGAGAGACGCTCAGTAGCTCGGTACGGGCTTTTGTTAAAGTTTCGCGAACATACCTTCACCGAGGAGTCAAGCAGTATATTGCTCCCTCCTACGTATATCTCGCGAAGAGACCATGAGGATAAAATCAGAGATATTAGAGCTCACACAGAGGCATACCGACAATCCTTCTTTCCACGATCAATACGTGACTCGAATAGAAGGGAGAACCGATAGAGTTACTCAAGGTACCCTCCGCCACACACCGACAGTTGGCTTGCGGAGTATGGATTTAGATGTAGATGTAGATGTACAGAAAAAAATTATCATACCTTCATCTGGAGTGAACTATCGCTGTGAAACCGACGGAAACGTGGCTTTGGAGAAAGCTAATGGTGACCCAGTGGAAAACAAGAAAAACCAATGAAAATATTCGAATAGGGATCAGTGAGCAGAGAAACTCGCGAAACAGAAAAATATAAATTTTTGTACGTTTATAAAGAAAAAAATAATTTTTAACCTACGTATTGTAACCAAACGCATTGGCATATAAAACCAAGGAGACGCAAAGGAAGCGGATACTTGAAGATTTATTGGAAGTAACAAAGTTCTGAAACTATTAAATCAAGAAGACACCTCAGGACACAGAATTCCTGTAGCAACAAGGCATAACTTTGATGATTGTTTTCTGGTACAAATTTTTGCCCGCTACGGCTCCCTCTAGTTATTCCCATCTGTCTTAACACACGCCTTGTGATCGAATTCCTCCTGGTTAATATACTCGTTTTCCCGTCGGTTATGTGGGGAACGTCCTCATTATCTTGTCATTCTACTTTATTTCCAGCGTCCTTCTGTAACGCTACATCTCTCACTCTTCTGTTATATTCTTTACTGTTCATTCTCCAGTCCACGATTCACTTCCAGGCAATGCCATAGGCCAGGCGACTTCTCAAGATTTCTTTCTGAAATTAAGGCCGTCCTTAAAAAGGGAATGATCTCCTTGCCTCTGCTGTTCTGTTCCTTACACTCTCCTTGCCTCGTCCATGATGCTTTATTTTGCTTCCAAGGTATCAGTATTTCTTCACTTTGTCTGCAAATTGTTTCCCAATTTTAATGTTAACTTGACAGTCAACAGTATTTCAGTAACCTCTTGATAACTTATTTTTTCTTTGCTTTCCTCGCATGTCATGTTCAATGCATATATTAACTTTTTCTTTTATTTAACTACATTTACCTCTTCCTCATCGTCACAGTAAAACGAAATGTTAGCTGCAAGTATCACTGTATTCCTTCGATCGGAAGCGTTGATGCCACAGATGAACCTTTCTTTTCTAAGCTCACTGCTTCTTCTCTGCGTCATATGGCAGCCGTAAAATATTTAAAACCTGACAGAAGAAGGTTTCCGTAGTCTTGTGTGAAAACTTCACACTATCACGGATAATTGTGAGCACAGCCGGAGACATTTGATTACTGTACGTTGAGATAACCAAATAAGTAGTTAACGAGAAAAATAATACTTGGAAGTTGCGACGGAGGTAAGCAGCTACAGTGCGATATCACCGAGATGAATCTAAAAGCTCATTGTTGTCCCTAAATCACGTAATGGGATTTCCAGAATTGTTCTTTCAACAACTTCATGGCATATTTCGTTCCTCACCTTCGTCAAATTTCGAAAGTACACTGCCTGTTATGATTGATGCCCATGGGTGAAATTTAAAATCTCCGTAGCAGAAATGGTTCTCGACCTAGACGTCGTATGTCGTGACATCGTCAAAATATTACGGCGCCACAATTGACCGAAATCTTCAGGTAATAACAACATACCCGTCCTTCCCAGGGTGTATGGACTGCCTGAAATTCATAAATATAGTGTGCCACTACTATTGGTGAGCCAACATACAGCTATTACAAACACCTGGCAGCGAAACTGAGACCCTTAGTACGAAAATAAGAGCGACACACACGCGCCTTCGTCGGCTCCAGATGGTACGACTCGGCCCGTCTGATGTACTAGTGAAATTTGGCGTGGGTTCAGTTCTCGCCTGAGTGCCGTTGCAGGGATTGTTGTTGGTCATGAGGAACATGTAGCAACTTTCAAGAGCGTTTTGCGCGCTCACTTGGACACATTTTTAGGATTCCACACCTGAGTCGATAAAAAACGGAACTGTTAGAAGATTACTGTCGACCGCCTATCTGTTTGCCCATCTGTACGACTGTCAAGACCTCTGTTTCTCAGGAATAGGCAGAGGTATCAAGCAGAAATGTATGTCAGGTGGTAAGTCTTCAGTCACTGGCTGTGAACAAAATTTAAATTTGTTTTCCAGGCCAATACGATCAAAAGATACCACCGTCTGTAAAGACCCCTTTCTTCAAGAATGGATAGAAGAGGTATCAGGTTGAAATTTATGCCAAATGCGATACCCTGGCTTAGTAAGTAATTAAAGCTTCTAATTCAATGCAGTCAAAAATAATACCATTTATGACACATATTTTGGTACTCGTAAACTCGCCCACCAAACTTTTAGATGAACTATGTATATACATGTTGGGCTTGGTGATCAAGTGGTTAACGCGTGCTTAGAAATGGAGAGGTCACGTCGTTGAATCGCGGTCGGACGACGGACATTTTCGTTTTCGTTTTGATCCAGCCTTTTCATCCAACGATGTGAGGAATCGCCGCAGGCCGAAGTGGCCTAGCGGTTGTAGGTGCCGCAGTCTGGAACCGCACGACCGCTATGGTCGCAGGTTCGAATCCTGCCTCGGGCATGGATGTGTGTGGTGTCCCTAGGCTAGTTAGGTTTAAGTAGTTCTAAGTTCTAGGGGACTGATGACCTCAGAAGTTAAGTCCCATAGTGCTCAGAGCCATTTGACCATTTTTTTGAGGAATCGCCAATAATACGTGCTTCGGATTCCATGTTGAACTGTAGGTACCCCTTCTCCAGTTGGGTAACTGGGGTTTGTTAGTGAAACGCATGTCGCCGAAGTGGGGTCCAATAGAGTGCTTTCTGCAATGCCATTGAGCCTCACGCAATTGTTACTATTATCTACACACGTGATTAAGTTGGTACGGTACCCTCAAAGCACGAATCCTACAGACAACTGGTTTCAGTGACCAATACTTTCAATGAACCGACGGGCTCGCAATATATAAAAGCCCATCGGGACCATCCGACCGCCGTGTCATCCTCAGATGAGAATGCGGATAGGAGGGGCGTGTGGTCAGCACACCGCTCTCCTGGTCGCTATGTTGGTTTTCTTTGACCGGAGCCGCTACTATTCGGTCGAGTAGCTCTTCAATTGGCATCACGAGGGTGAGTGCACCCCGAAAAATGGCAACAGCACATGGCGGCTGGATGGTCACCCATGCAAGTACCAGCCACGCCCGACAGCGCTTAACTTCAGTGATCTGACGGGAACCGGTGTATCCACTGCGGCAAGGCGGTTCGCAGTATATAAGTCCCTTGTAATCTATTGTGGCTAATCTTTTCGTAGAGGATTTTGAGAGGAGAGCGCATCGTCAGTGGAGGTAAAAACCTATGTGTTTCTCGTCACATTCTTGTAATCTGACCCCACGGCACTGCATCGCTAGATGTATTTCTACGACATTTCAGTTCCCTTCATCCTAACATCAGGTTTACAGTAGAGGCGGAGGAAAACGGCGAACTACCGCTTCAGGACGTGTTGCTGCGGAGAAAAGAGAATGGCAACTTGGGCAACGCTGTGTATTGTGAACAACACACGTCCTTACGCTTACAGACTACCAGTTGTCATCAACCTTCGCAAGGAAGTGGTGTGCTCAGGGCGTTGGTCCGCATACCACGAACTCTGTCGGACATGGACAGCTTCCAGAAGGAAGTTTCATGGACAGCTTATTCGATAAGTTACGCCACCTCGTACCGTATTCCTGCAAATGGATGTTGCGAACGGGAGACAGGCGTTGCCTTACAGCTGGCGCTTGTCAGGCCATATGAACAACAAAAAGAAATGGTCGTGTTTCCATGCACCGGTGGAGTTTCTTCGATGACAGAAAGGCTCCATGAGAAACATAGAGTCAAATATGGCTGCCGTCAGCCAACTCTCAGTGTAGCAAAGCCTTGATTTCAGAAGATTTATGCAATTCCTTGTTTCTGAAGGAAGTCATATATCGAAAAATCTGTCGCACCGTGGAAGGCAAAAGAGCCTAACATTCACGACACACGTCGCTCGACTAACCAGAGAAATCTGCAGTGGCGGAGCGTTAATCAATGCGAAGCACAATATGTACAAAAATTCTATAGTGAGTATCTTCGTACCGGGACCGCGAAATTAAAGACGAAATGCAAACTAGCAGCCCGTAAAATCTGGTGAACACAGCCACGGGATTCCAAATTATAACAGCTTGAGATCCAACTGTGGTAGTATTACAGTTACAGCGACGACAAAAGGAAAACTACTTATCATCCAAGGGATGACGCTTCGGTGACGACTTAAGTATTCGGATGACAACGACGAGGATCATCACTTGCCAAAACGTATTGAAGCGAGCTTTCGACAGAGGGCGCTGCAGCGGCTTGGAAATATTTGGTTTATCGTCCTACTGGTGGCGTTGCTGTCTCTTCCGTCATCTATCAGGAAATCTTCGTTCCTAGCCACCGAATTTTAAGCCGTCACGTTTGTGGGTTTTCCGTTTAGATTGGTATAGATAGAAGGTTTCAGTCGTAGCTCAGCGAAATGAAACACCTGACATTGGCTTTTAAGTAAAATTCATAAATATTGTGCACAAATGTGTTTCTTTGAAAAATAATTTATTATCATCTGTTTTAAGTATTTTGGAACAGCTTTACACATTGTGCTTTGTAACCTTTGGATGAACATGATCCGTCGGAAAAGTGTCTTATAATACACATAATATAAACATCACACATTTTTATGGAAATGATAAAGTAAACAATCGGCTAACATGTATAAGATATTCTTGTTTTTAAACTAGGAACAATAGATCACGTTTAATCCTAGATCTCTAGTCGTCTCTGTATAGTAAATTCGGTAGCTTCTGCGTTGCGGCTCTCCCGTTTTGTTCCCATCACTTAGAAGACAGCTGACATCTTTCTCAGGCAGTGTTAACTACCTATAACTGAATTCTGACAAGCAATAATGAAATGTAAATTTCAGTCCTTTTAGAATCTGTTGCTTGTCAGACAATTCATTTTTCTTTTCGAGCTGAAGAAGCATCACGCAATGTGTTTGCCGTCGCGTGATGCTGGACTGGACGTTCCCTATGGATACACCGCTCCACGGCAGCAGAGGCACTCTAAGTTCACTGCGGCCAATTTCATAGCTGCCACCTGGCCGCGTACGGTGTACTGCGCAATAGCAGTCATGAGATCAGTGTTGCCGTATCACTGGTGGACATCAGGTGGTCTGACAACCTAAACTGGCTAGGCCACTGCGCCTGCGCTGCTTATCGTCGACAGCCACGTCACTAGTGAACAATGAAGCCGAGACCGACGAAGGTCAGACGTACGTGACACGTACTGTCATCTACTAGCCAATGGCGCCATGTGGATGCGGTGTGGAGGAGTGGGCGTCACCACACTCGCCTCACAGGGAACGTTCTAAGGAATTACCGGTAATCGAACTTGGGTCCTGCGCAAGTCAGTCAGCCACGCTGACCAATTACACAGGTGAACAATGTATAAATAAACATTTAATATCCCCTCCGGACATTATAGCACAAGGATGCGTAAAATAGGTTAACTAGCTCTTGCAAAGTAACTTTGCCAGTGAGAGAATCTGTTGGTAAGTTACTTGCATTTACAGATGGTCCACATTATCACCGCGTATTCTAATGAATCAAAAGCGGAAATAAAGGCATAGCTTTCTTCACGGCATGTCCGCATTGAAAAATATAACATGGAAACGACACGACTTCACATATATCTAATACTCTCGCGATATTGAGTCTTGTGGATATAACCCGAATGCCCCATGTTGCTGCAGTTTCGCCTTTACGCTGAACATTGCAGGTCGACATACGACAATATCAAATGTGTGAGACAAAAGTCTGTATCACCTCTGCCTACAGCGTAGCTCAGGAAGAGAGAGACAAACACGCCCTGTACTTCACACAACACGAGGCGCCGAGGCGATAAAGGCGCGTCCAGCGCTCCAACTGGCCGGCGTCGAGAAAGATACCCGTCCTTTCCTGCTTGCAAAGATGTGGTGTCACCGCCAGACACCACACTTGCTAGGTGGTAGCCTTTAAATCGGCCGCGGTCCGGTAGTATACGTCGGACCCGCGTGTCGCCACTATCAGTGATTGCAGACCGAGCGCCGCCACACGGCAGGTCTAGTCTAGAGAGACTCCCTAGCACTCGCCCCAGTTGTACAACCGACTTTGCTAGCGATGGTTCACTGACAAAATACGCTCTCATTTGCCGAGACGATAGTTAGCATAGCCTTCAGCTACGTCATTTGCTACGACCTAGCAAGGCGCCATTACCAGTTACTATCGATATTATGAATAATGTACAGTCAAGAGCGACGTTCACCATTAATGGATTACAGTTAAGTATTCCACCAGCTACGTCCGTTTTTTTCTAAATTCTAATTTCCTTGTCCCGTTCCAGACCTCACGCCAGCCTGCGTGAGCTAAAACGCGTGCCTTTCGGCTCCTCTAGTAACCCGGTGTTGGCTCTCCTGACAACCCACAACACTCTATCGTAAAGTTTTTTTAGTATTTGTTTTTCGTTAAATTACCCGTGATGTTGCAGTCGCTGAATTAAAATACGAGTAAATGTTTGGGATTATTATAATTTTAATACAAGAAGCGTCACATCCGAATGACATAAAACGTCTAACAGAATGTTGTATTACTTGGTACTACTCACACGAGAGTATGAGTTAGTTGCACAAAAAGAATACATTTCGATCTAACTAGGTTTTATATATTTGTCCATAACTGCGTTGGTCCGATTCCCGTGAACGCAGAGGCGCTTCTTTCATTATGTTTCGTAAAGGTAGGCTCCTTACACTTTTGACTTGATCTTAAACAGTAGTCTATTTTTTAAAAAGGTTCCAACACCGTAGCATTTTACTACAGGATCAGAGCTGCCGTTTACCTAGGAGATTACAATTGAACATATATATAAGCAGGAACCTGACCTTGTACCTAGAGACGAGAAAGTAAATTTGACTTTAATAGAGGATATTCATTTAAGCAGGAGCATCATACTAAAATCGACAAACTAACTTTTCGAATGAGCTGTGTCTTCGCCCAAAAAAAGTGAAAGAAAATTATTGCTACAGTTTTATAAAATCCGCTTTCAACTATTGTAATTATATTAAAAGATTGAATAAGCCAGATACCTAGTGTAATCAAGATTTAAGATAACATACATACATTTGCGAAGCATAACACATAATTATAAAGTTCCCTGTGTTAGTTCTAGGGGAACGGCTTAAACGTCCAGTATAATAATTTACTAATTTACAACATATAAAAATACCAAGAAGTTCACTCACTTTCTCTGTGTTACCACATCTCACTAAATGTAGACAGTCCAGTTGGTTCCAGTTCTGCCAAATATCTGTATAACGACTGTCTTAATATTCCTTGATCTTAGTCTCCAGATAAAGAATGTGCTTGGAGAAACGTGGCCCAATACTTAACGGCAAAGTGCTGCAGAAAATGTGGAAAGCGAACTCCGTTCACGTGTAGCCGAACTGTACGGTACAGCCAAGAAGAATTTGTTCGGTCGTGCGCAACTGCCATTACGAACTTGTAACTTCTATAACCCCGGACCTTAAGGTTACTGCAGTGTAAGAGAAGCTCGATCTGGTTTACTCTCTTTGTTAGCATAGGTTGACCGCTTCGTGTTTTTTTGGGCTTTTAGAAAACGGTTTTTCGCTCTTCCTATATTTGTGTTCTTTGTATTTCACTTCTGTAAAACTTGACACAGAATGATGAATGCAAAACACTTGAAACGACAGCAAAAGTTCAATGGATACCACTTCTGTGAAGTTTTACAGAGCAAAAACGTCGTATGTAACTCTCTTCTCAGCTGCTATACGCTTCAACCGAAAATAAGTGATACATAACAACTACTGCAAGAAATGACTATTCATCCACATTATTTATTACACAATGCTTATGTGTGAAGCCATCGAATACTGTGTGCGACATACGAACTTCTGTTGAATGTTCCTCAACAGGTGTTGCCCTAGTTGGCCGTATTATTTTCTAAGACGTCGTGTTGTGTAATATGTTCCAAAGCTCGTTCTAGCAGCGCCCGCGGGATACAGTTTCACTTCCGCATCGTAAGTCTGGCGCCTCTAAGGCGCTAAGTAGGCGCCATGTAGTACCGACTGATCCCTCATACGAAATCGTCACCATTTCGTGCTGGCCATGACACAGAGTAACCATGAAGGTGAAGCATCAGGATTGCTTCATTATCAAAGTATGGCGACGAGTTATTTGTGACAGACTCATAGGGCCGTCCAGTTTACCAAACAGATTAACAGGTAATTAACTTTTCATAACTGGGATTCACAGTCATGTGAAGTTTCTTGAGAGACATTGTGTTTACGCCAGTGACCCATAAACTTTTTATTTCCACTATTGCAATTTCGGCCTTAGGCCTTTATCAAGTGCAGATGTTTTGGCTTTAAGCCAAGCTGACACATTCATCTGTCGTTGTCATTTGCTGTTATGTACATTACATATCAGCGTTACGAATGTTTATAACAGAAAATGACAACGACAGATAAATGTCTCAGCTTGAATAAAGTAGACATGGCTTAAAGCCAAAACATCTGCACTTGATAATGGCCTAATGCCGCAACTGGAATAGTGGAAATAAAAAGTTTATCGGTCACTGACGTAAACATGATGTCTTTCAAGAGATTAACAGATGCTGTGTGCCACAGATTTCTGCGTGATGAATTACCAGCGCTATTTGAGAACGTTAACCTTGAAGAAAGACAACGATTGTCGTTTATGGGCAACAGGACACCACTCTATTTTCTACAGATAGTGCGACAGTACCTCACTGCACCGTTTCATGGGCGATAAACCGGTCGAAGAGATACGGTAGCACGGCCTCCTCGTCACCGAACCTCACCCCGTTGGATTTCTGGCTATGGGAACATTTCTAGCCATTGATGTATGCCCAACCCATTGACTATACGCAGACGTTACATGAGCGTGAGAACCACGCATGTGACACAATCGGAATAAGGCAGTTATATTTGAAAGTGCTCGTAATTCACTGCGGAAAAGGGCAGAAGGATGTGTTAGGGTGCATGATAACCACATGGACTACAGTAAATAGTGCCTCATTCTACGTAACAGAAGCACAGGAAGAAGATAAGAGACTGGCCAGTACATCAACAGGTATTGGTTTCTAGTTATATCATTGTAGGTACTTATGTTTTTGACCAGTACTACCTCCTCCAGGAACACGTGACACTTTGTCTTCTTTTTTTTAAAGCACCCTGTTTACTGAGGCCTCTAAGGTCGTTTCGTCAGCTAATCTCTCTACACTTATTATGTAATCAACAACATTATCTGACCTCTTGGGCTAATGCTATGTATATATTTGTTACTCTTCACAGGTAAAATCAGCGTTTTTTTTCTGACTTCGCTTTAAAGAAACAAAAAATTTATCTGCCACATTCTCTACTATACCTGATATACACTTCCGTCTATTTTGCGTCTTAGGTAATCTTCGGTACATTTTTTTTAAATTTTATGCCTATACGAGGTGCGTTCAAGTTCTAAGGCCTCCGTTTTTTTTTTTTTCTCCAGATTGGAAAGAGATAGAAACATGCGCATTGTTTTAAAATGAGGCCACGTTCATTGTCAATACGTCCCAGAGATGGCAGCACCGTACGACAGATGGAATTTTACCGCCAGCGGCGAGAATAAGAACTGTTTTACTTAAAATGGCGACGTTTTCCTTACTTGAACAGCGTGCAATCATTCGTTTTTGAATTTGCGTGATGTGAAACCAATTGAAATTCATCGACAGTTGAAGGAGACATGTGGTGATGGAGTTATGGATGTGTCGAAAGTGCGTTCGTGGGTGCGACAGTTTAATGAAGGCAGAACATCGTGGGACAACAAACCGAAACAACCTCGGGCTCGCACAAGCCGGTCTGACGACATGATCGAGATAGTGGAGAGAATTGTTTTGGGGGATCGCCGAATGACTGTTGAACAGATCGCCTCCAAAGTTGGCATTTCTGTGGGTTCTGTGCGCACAATCCTGCATGACGACCTGAAAATGCGAAAAGTGTCATCCAGGTGGGTGCCACGAATGCTGACGGACGACCACACGGCTGCCCGTGTGGCATGTTGCCAAGCAATGTTGACGCGGAACGACAGTACGAATGGGACTTTCTTTTCGTCGGTTGTGACAATGGATGAGACATGGATGCCATTTTTCAATCCAGAAACAAAGTGCCAGTCGGCTTAATGGAAGCACACAGATTCACTGCCACCAAAAAAATTTCGTGTAACCGCCAGTGCTGAAAAAATGATGGTGTCCATGTTTTGGGACAGCGAGGGCGTAATCCTTATCCATTGCGTTCCAAAGGGCACTACGGTAACAGGTGCATCCTACGAAAATGTTTTGAAGAACAAATTCCTTCCTGCACTGCAACAAAAACGTCCGGGATGGGCTGCGCGTGTGCTGTTTCAACAAGACAACGCACCCGCACATCGAGCTAACGTTACGCAACAGTTTCTTCATGATAACAACTTTGAAGTTATTCCTCATGCTCCCTACTCACCTGACCTTGCTCCCTAGTGACTTTTTTTTTCGGGTGAGTAGTTAGTTAGAAAAAAATCGGAGGCCTTAGAACTTGAATGCACCTCGTAATTCACCACTGTGATAGTTATGGCAGCATATATACAGTTATTATGTTTGTCCTAAATATGGTGTGGAGGATTTAAGTGTTAATTTAAATGTCTTGCTCGCGGAATTACATGGTACACCAAGAAAATATCAGTTAACGTGTAATTATCGTTTTTCGACGACTTGTGGGCCTCTCCATTGCTCTCAGGAATGCTTTATATCCGATGGATTCTTGTACTAACTTATCAGATATGGGTAGACTGTAGTCCTGTAGTATTCGCTCTGGTGTAGTCTGAATATGTCCGAGACAACGAACAGAACAAAGCAGCAGCCTTTCTTTTTTCGGGGCTATTGGTCAGGCAGAAATCCTTTCTGGAAACAAAAAGGGTGGACCACATCACCGCTACAGGACTTCCTAGAACCGTATTGGCCAGCAGGATAGTGGTCCTATGGCGAAAGAGAAAAATTTCCTCACATTCGAGAGCAACACCATGTTTCATTGGCGATCGGGCGTAATGGTTATGTCTTGACTGGTAATGGTGCAGAATACATACATGTCACTTAATTAATGTACGCTACAGTCAGGAACCGCGCGACCGCTGCGTTCGCAGGTTCGAAACCTGCCTCGGACATGGATGTGTGTGATGTCATTACGTTAGTTAGGTTTAAGTAGTTCTAAGTTCTAGGGGACTGATGACCTCAGAAGTTAAGTTCCATAGTGCTCAGAGCCATTTGAACCGTAACTAATGTAACCTAGTAATTGGAATGAAAGGAATGGAAAGGAATCGGGACTGGAAGAGATAGGAAAGTATACTTCTTAAGTAGGACCCCCTACAGGCCAAAATAATAATGCGTAGTTAGCGTAAAAAAGCAGACAAAACGTAAATTGAATTAAAAACATCCTCTTGGCGAAACAAACAAAAGGGCATCCGCGCCCCACCAGCTGTGTCGTGGGTGAAGGCACTCAGAATTCCAAGTCAGTCAGGCATGTTGCGCGCACGTCTTCTCGGCGAATATTCCATTTTGCCGGTACATTTGTCCGGGTCCTGATATTACACAGTCAACGGAAATCAATTCCTCATACCCGGGACACAGCTGCAGGGGGGGAGGGGGTGAAAAAGGGGGAGGGGGTCCAAGAAGGCACTACCCAATGACGGTCTCTTAGACTGTGTCTGAGAAAGGCAAAGCGATCTTGCAGAAATGTTCAAAAATTAAAAACATTCTTATCCCTTTCATGAAACAAGTAAAAGATCGATAGGCCTACCATCCAATTTACACCGCTGGTCTTTGTACGTGGGGAATCGGCCTCATGTGGGAACAGATGTGACTTTGGTGCAATACGTAGGAGAAAGCCAAGCATTTTCCGAATCCGCTGCCAAGCCCCTGCGGAACATCCACACATCAGTCGGTGATCATCCCTGTCAGACGTGTGACACTGGGGACATACCGGCGGATCTGCCATGTTAATGGAATGTAGACGAAGTTGTTTCTGCCATTTACCATTGACAACCAGATACCAGGTCGCAAGAGCGTTCGTGTCAAGGACTACTTGGTGCACAGAACGCCTGACCACCAGGCGATAAATGTCAGGTGCCGTAAGGTTCCTCGCACAAGTCAAGTCGATGTAGAAGCAACTGTATCCGATGAAAATTGTCTTGACGCGTGAGAGGGAGGCAGAAATATGTGTGCTACCGCACGGGCGGCATTCGGGAGGAGAGACCAGTTCATCAGTCAGAGATCCCGTTAATCCGGTTCGGTGGCGGGTCCACGATCTAGCCACCGCACTTTCATAGAGGGCAGCCGCTCTTGCACGGTTGTTGACAAGACTGAGGAGAAAGAGTTAGTGTATCGTAGCGAATTTTGATGGGAAGACTCACGCTTACAAAGTAGCCAAACGCCTCCTAAAGTGCCTCGTGCAGCACCGGAACGACCTTTGCCCATTAACGCGCTACTCGCAAATTTCTGACTATCGCAATACATCTGACCTTGGTTGTGCATTCGCGCTGGAAGTTTTTTATCAAACAGCCGTCGAGCCCACAGAATTATAGATATTAATGGGGTCTCTTATATCTAATATGTAAATTCATGGTCGGTATTTATTTACAAGTTACTGTTGATGAAGAAGGACCGAAGGAGTGGGTGGGAGAAAGATCCAACTTTGTGTGTGTGTGAATTCCTATGGGACCAAACTGCTTAGGTCATCGGCCCCTAGACTTACACACTACTTACACTAACTTATGCTAAGAACAACACACGCACTCATGCCCGAGGGAGGACTCCAACGTCCGGCGGGAGGTGCCACGCGCTCCGTGACATGGCGCCTCAAACCGCACGGCCACTCCGCGCGGCGATCCAACTTTAATCTTCTTTCATCTTCTTTTGTCACACATTACGCTGGGAGTCCCGTCGCAGATTTTAATTTGTATTTAGAGCGGTGGTCTTTCTTTAATCTTTCCCTGATTGACAGGAATAAACTTTTAGGAAATATAATTACATTCAACCTAGGTTATGTATCCGTCTTGTACTATAGTGTTGTGTGCACACTCTTATAATTCTGTCCTTGTTTCTTGTGTGGCAAGTGAGATGGGAAAGTTGCACTTGATCCAGATTCTCGAGCAATTAAATTCCCATCTGGACACAGGGATTTAGGTCTTCTGGCGTTTTCCGAAATTGCTCAGTGCGAATTCCGGAATGGTTTCTCTGAAATAGACGCGACCGATTTCCTCATCCAACGTGGTCATCCGTCTGCTCTCAAATGACTTCTTTGTCGATGGGACCTTAAATCCATCTCTTCTTTAGGTTTACAATTCTTTTTCTGTCTCATCGATGTACTGAGTTTCGAAATTTTAATTTTATTTGACTTTATGGCTGGATGTGGTCTCTGTCACCTAGGTTGTCAGTTACGTAACGGAGGGATATCGTATGCACAACCAGTCTGTGAAATGTGTAACCTTTCTGCTATGTGTGTGATAGTATTTCATCTGTGTATCGTATTTTCTTAGGTGGGAATTAGGGATCAGCCCAGTAGTCCACTGAATTAGAGTGGAAACCGTTCAAAACCCACACTCAGCCGCGGCTGTTAATCCGCTGCACGGATTCGACCGTTGTTTGGCTGATCTCCCCTGTCCGGAAAGCTTGGGCACTGAGCGTTACTTTACGGGAGCAGGCCTTTTCTGTCCCTTCTGTACTCAGCTACTGTACTTGAAATCTAATTTCTACTGTGAGTAATAATTCTCTTTCTTTCTCTTTCTTTTGAATGCATGCCATACTTCAAGCCGCATTCCAGATTTTGGGAGTCTCATTGTACACTATTTTCTTTCTTCGTTTAAACGTATGTAAGGCTTTAAATCTGTACAATCGAATCTTCGTTTTCCGCTTTCGATGTAAACTACTCCTTTAATTCCGTGGCCCTCATCTTATTGGTGGGAACGAAAATACTATTTGTCTACAACTGTGAAGTAAAGTTCACGGATGATATTTTATGTGGATTCCTTATTCTTAGCAAATAATGGAGCCATTGTATATTTATTATTGCGTTTACACTTCACATCTAGTAAGACAGAATTTCGTCAATGTGTAAAAGTATTACAGACTTTCGACACGCCCGCTGTACCGTTGCTGGAAGGGGAGAATTTCGAAATGACAGAATGTGGCGCCAATATTTTCCTTACCTTTCTCTGAACATGTCATCCGTGTGCGATTGATTGATCATTGTGAACTATTTTGCCACAACACATTGTAGTGGGGTCTACGCTGACGAACTACTTGTTGATTGCATCCAGTACTGCTAGGTGCCGTCTTTTGTTTGTTTTTTCGATGGTGTCAGTCGTCTGCTAACAAACGATTTCGATATCTTTACTAATGAAGAGTTGACCAATTAGCACCTTGTGCATCACTGAATGAAGTGGAGGAGCGACACAAACACATTACGTAACAAAACACTCAGTAGACATTGCTGAACAACTTCCAAAGTTTTGTCGATTGAGCTTTCGTTCACTGTGTATAAACGATACATTAATATTTGACGATGATACAGGGTGATAATTATTGAACTATATGAAATAAAACCGTCATAACTTCTGAACGTTTGTGTTTGGACGTTCCCAGGTAGACGCCGTGTTTCTTGACTTCCGCAGGGCGTCTGATACAGTTCCCCACAGTCGTTTAAAGAACAAAGTAAGAGCATATCGACTATCAGAACAATTGTGTGACTGGATTGCGGAGTTCCTAGATAACAGAACGCTGCATGTCATTCTCAACGGAGAGAAGTCTTCCGAAGTAAGAGTGATTTCAGGTGTGCTGCAGAGGAGTGTCGTTGGACCGTTGCTATTCATAATATATATAAATGACTTTGTGAATAACAGCGGAAGTTCACTGAGGCCTTTTGCGGATGACGCTGTAGTATATCGAGGGGTTGTAACAATGGAAAATTGTACTGAAATGCAGGGGAATGTGCAACGAACTGACGCATGGTGCAGGGAATGGCAATTGAATGTCAATGTAGACAAGTGTAATGTGCTGCGAATACACAGAAAAAAAGATTCTTTATCATTTAGCTGCAATATAGCAGGTCAGGAACTGGAAGCAGTTAATTCCATAAATTATCTGGGAGTAGGCATTAGGAGTGATTTAAAATTGAAAGACCATATAAAATTAATCGTCGGTAAAGCATATGCCAGACTGAGATTCATTCGAAGAATCCTAAGGAAATGCAGTCCGAAACCAAAGGAAGTAGGTTACATAACACTTGTTCGCCCACTGCTTGAATACTACTCACCGGTGTGGGATCCGTACCAGATAGGGTTGATAGAAGAGATAGAAAAGATCCAACAGAGCGCAGCGCGCTTCATTACAGGATCATTTAGTAATGACGAAAGCGTTACGGAGATGATAGATAAATGGAAGACTCTGGAAGAGAGGTGCTGAGTAGCTCGGTACGGGCTTTTGTTGAAGTTTCGAGAACATACCATCACCGAGGAGTCAAGCAGTATGTTGCTCCCTCCTACGTATATCTCGCGAAGAGACCATGAGGATAAAATCAGAGGCATACCGACAATATTTCTTTCCACTAACAATAAGAGACTGGAGTAGAAGGGAGAACCGATAGAGGTACTCAAGGTACCCTCCGCCACACACCGTCAGGTGGCTTGCGGAGTATGGATGTAGATGTAGATGCAGACTGCACGGTTGGCCACGGGGCATGATGCACATGCGCAATGCGTGGCTTAGCGACGACGAGCACTTTCATTCGGATGGGTTCGTCTATAAGCAAAATTGACAAATGTCTCTGAGCACTATGGGATTTAACATCTAAGCTCATCAGATCCCTGGAACTTCGAACTACTTAAACCTAACTAACCTAAGGAGATGATACACATCCATACCCGAGGCAGGATTCGAACCTGCGACAGTAGCGGTCGCGTGGTTCCAGACTGAAGCACCTAGAACCGCTCGGCCACTCCGGCCGCCTGCAAAAATTGACACTTTTGGGGGATTGAGAATCCGCATTTCGCAATCGAGAAGTCTCTTCACCCTCAACGGGTGACCGTGTGATGCGCAATGCCCAGTCTTGGAGTAACCGGTGCGATATTTCTTGAAAGTTCGGTGACTACCGAACGGTACGCGAAGATTTTGGACGATGACTTCATCCCTATTATCCAAAGTGACCATGATTTCGACAACATGTGGTTCCTGAAAGACGGAGGTCGACCTCATCGAAGCAGGAGAGTGTTTAATGTACTAGAGGAGCACTTGGGGACCGCATTCTGGCTCTGGGGATGGGCCTCGATTTTCCGCCATAGTCTCCGGATGTGAACGAATGCGACCCCTTTCTGAGAGGGTATATTAAGGACGTGGTGTACAGCGATAACCCCAAAACCATAGTAGAGCAGAAAACAGCCATTCAGGAGGTCATCGACAGCAATGATGTTCCGACACTTCAGCGGATCATGCAGAATTTCGCTATTCGTCTGCGTCACATCACCGCTAATGATGGCAAGCACATCGAACGTGTCAGAATCTAAATACGAATATCTGTAATGATGTTTACATGTTGAATAATGTGTGTGTACGCCGAAGTTCGTAAGCAGTTTTCGTTTTTCTCATATACACTCCTGGAAATGGAAAAAAAGAACACATTGACACCAGTGTGTCAGACCCACCATACTTGCTCCGGACACTGCGAGAGGGCTGTACAAGCAATGATCACACGCACGGCACAGCGCACACACCAGGAACCGCGGTGTTGGCCGTCGAATGGCGCTAGCTGCGCAGCATTTGTGCACCGCCGCCGTCAGTGTCAGCCAGTTTGCCGGGGCATACGGAGCTCCATCGCAGTCTTTAACACTGGTAGCATGCCGCGACAGCGTGGACGTGAACCGTATGTGCAGTTGACGGACTTTGAGCGAGGGCGTATAGTGGGCATGCGGGAGGCCGGGTGGACGTACCGCCGAATTGCTCAACACGTGGGGCGTGAGGTCTCCACAGTACATCGATGTTGTCGCCAGTGGTCGGCGGAAGGTGCACGTGCCCGTCGACCTGGGACCGGACCGCAGCGACGCACGGATGCACGCCAAGACCGTAGGATCCTACGCAGTGCCGTAGGGGACCGCACCGCCACTTTCCAGCAAATTAGGGACACTGTTGCTCCTGGGGTATCGGCGAGGACCATTCGCAACCGTCTCCATGAAGCTGGGCTACGGTCCCGCACACCGTCAGGCCGTCTTCCGCTCACGCCCCAACATCGTGCAGCCCGCCTCCAGTGGTGTCGCGACAGGCGTGAATGGAGGGACGAATGGAGACGTGTCGTCTTCAGCGATGAGAGTCGCTTCTGCCTTGGTGCCAATGATGGTCGTATGCGTGTTTGGCGCCGTGCAGGTGAGCGCCACAATCAGGACTGCATACGACCGAGGCACACAGGGCCAACACCCGGCATCATGGTGTGGGGAGCGATCTCCTACACTGGCCGTACACCACTGGTGATCGTCGAGGGGACACTGAATAGTGCACGGTACATCCAAACCGTCATCGAACCCATCGTTCTACCATTCCTAGACCGGCAAGGGAACTTGCTGTTCCAACAGGACAATGCACGTCCGCATGTATCCCGTGCCACCCAACGTGCTCTAGAAGGTGTACGTCAACTACCCTGGCCAGCAAGATCTCCGGATCTGTCCCCCATTGAGCATGTTTGGGACTGGATGAAGCGTCGTCTCACGCGGTCTGCACGTCCAGCACGAATGCTGGTCCAACTGAGGCGCCAGGTGGAAATGGCATGGCAAGCCGTTCCACAGGACTACATCCAGCATCTCTACGATCGTCTCCATGGGAGAATAGCAGCCTGCATTGCTGCGAAAGGTGGATATACACTGTACTAGTGCCGACATTGTGCATGTTCTGTTGCCTGTGTCTATGTGCCTGTGGTTCTGTCAGTGTGATCATGTGATGTATCTGACCCCAGGAATGTGTCAATAAAGTTTCCCCTTCCTGGGACAATGAATTCACGGTGTTCTTATTTCAATTTCCAGGAGTGTAGTTCAATAACACTCAGCTTGTATTTTGTCACTTTCGTATACAACCTAAGAATCTGCAGCCTTATTTGAGAAATAAGGAAAAGGTATAGTGCAAAAGAATATATCGGGTGTTTCTCTAGGACCAACAGTCCATGCGGCGGGTACGCTACCACCTGTGAGAACTAGTAGCAGCTCCTCAGCATCCAGTATCTTCGTAGTTGCGTGGTACACGAGACAATCTATTTCGAGATGTGTTACCGTTCTAATGTGTATGAGTTGAAACGTTGACTTTTTTCTATATTTGCAGACCGCGTCAAGTAAGTAAGGGCGCGACCTCTTGGTCTAAGCTGATAATTTACGTCAGGGGTAATTTATGGTGGAAGGCGTTTCATTCCTTCCGTATGTGCTCAACACAATGGGAGACACTTCAAGGAACGCGTCGTGCACCACGGACCGACTTGCTCACATTGTTTTGATGTTTCACGTCTTACATCAGAAACATGTTATTCCCTTTCTTAAACTTAGTGTAATTATCATGAGGGCACAATTACATAAATTCTGTCTGCTGATCATGTGTAAGACCACTGGCTTTTTTGTAACAGTTTTGTAACGACGTGAATTGTCAGCGCTCAAATACGCCGGTCATAACAGCCCCAGAAGGGCACGAACCAGTCATCAGAGAGATAGAGAGCGCAATTGGAGGATTACAGGTGAGAGGTCTGACTCTGGCCATTCTGTTGCAACCACCTTCCCAGTTACATGCAACCGTGCAAAATAAACTCAAGGATTTGAGCGCAGATGCTGCCAAATCACCTTCGCCTGTGAGCAGGTGGCCAGAAAAGCCCACCGAGTGGCTCCTGCTGGTTTCCGCGTCTCACCGCCGAAGCGCGTCGCTGGACCACAGAATTGGCTGTGTCGACCTTGCAGCTGACCGTCGGCAAGGCCACTCTTGTACCGTGTGTGACAAAAACCTACACCTGCCGGCTCCCTTGTCTTCTTTTTGTGTAAAAATGTACAAGTGCGTGATAGGTCAGGCGATTGTGAAACATCATCTCGAGTGCCTACTAACAGTTTCAGTATGCATCGACATCAGTTATTTAATTGCTTGTCTAAGACAGTAAATAGATACGAGGCATATTTGCACCAACACTGTGCCTAACTTTCTTCTGGCAAGAAATGGCTTCTTACTCGTAGTCGAGATTACCCATTCAGTATATCTACAGTGGATGGTCAGTGTTTAGGAATATGACAAGAACGATAACTTGAACGAAAAAAATCACGGGCACCAAAAGACATCCCTTTAAGAGCTATGAGGACTTCATCTTCAATACTGTGAAAAAAATCTCTTATATTACAGGACGTTTGCTTTCGATACATTGAGAGGTAGTAGTATGGTCCAAAACAAGGAAAATATTTCCATTAAATATGGGCTCTAAAATGCATATCTTGTTCGTCTTCGCTACTGTTAACCACGTCTCTTCTACTGAACAAGTTCTCGTAGCTCTTGAAGTATCCATTTTAGAGCTCTTGTTTAGAGTACGATTTTTTTCTTCTTTTGATCCATTCCAACCCTTCCCAAAATATGGAAAGTAGAGAGCGTCCAGTGGAAGAGATTTGTTACACAATATGGAAGATGAAGAAGTGCTCAATTCTCTTAAGGTATGCATATTATAGCCCATAACAACTAGACGTTTTGCTTCGAATATTTACCAGCCCTCCGGGGACACCCTCTAAATGTATATATCACTTTCAAGTACAACGAAAAGAGTACTTCCTTATTGTATTAATTGTTGTGGTATGAGGTACGAGAATAATGACGGCTTAAATGCTTCTGAGCACAACGTAATTGGCCTCATCTCCTCGAGCTCCCTACTGAACCCATTACACAGAAGGTTTTAGTAGATTGTCCATTATTTCCCTTATCCTACCTACGAACTGAACGCTGCTGTCTGCTTTGCCTACGACTGAGCGTATACGAGCGTTCCACTACATGCTGTTCTTCAGGATCTAATGGCGAAATTGAGGTTTTACAAGATTTTAAGTTGGCCAGTGAGTTTCCGTACTCTCCTTCATTGTATTTTGACAACTTCACGAATTCTTTTCATCAAGTGTGCAACGTAGGTTTCGTTCTTTGCTGTTTATACTTGAACGAAACTGCCATAGACATTATAATTACTAAAAAATAACAAGAATTTTGTCAATAATAAACTTTTATTAGAGTTTACCTTGGTAACAACGTGTATAATTTTCCTTCTAATTGTCATTTCTTTCAACTTCTCTGTATAAACCGAGGAGAGAAGGAAAACATTAATCTCCTTATAGCATATCAGGAAAATACCGTCAGAGCCTTTTTCCCAGTTTTAACACATCAGAAATCAAGTTGGAACTGTAAGTATATGAACTGACAATCTTCTTTATACATACTGTTAAAAAAGAAAATGTATACGAAATGGTCATGTGCAGAGACCCAGCTTTAAAATAGGGTAATCGTGACATCTCCAGCTAATGTCTGCATTCCAGATGCCATAAAGAAGATTAACACAAAAAACGAGAAGAAGTGCAGAAACTTAAAACGACAATGGGCCCTGACACATTCTATAAAACCCGAAAAAACAACACGGCTCTGGGCGTTAACGAGAATGTACAAACAGCTAACACCGAAATATTCAGCCAGACGAAAACGACCGCCACTCATCTATATCATCTATGCGGGCTCCACGAAGGATGAACGTGGTCGCTAACGAGTATCGGCTCCTGGTCTCACGACCTTTTATATGCGGGAGGAGCATGAAAAAATCTCTTGCATCACCTGCCAGAGTCAGGTTCGGTCTCCAGCTGTCTGTTGAATAGGATAATGAGAATCATTACATCAAAGTTGATAGTTGCGAGCACGTGGCTCTTGCAAATAAGGGAAAATTTAGAACAACGTAGGAGATTCTCCTTCATTCTTTCTATGTTACAGGAAAAAAATTGGAAATGTGTCGTAAGGTATTATGAGACCAAATTGCTGAGGTCATCGGTCCCTAAGCTTACGCACTACTTAATCTAACTTAAACTAACTTACACTAAGAACAACAAACACACCAATCCCCGAGGGAGAACTCCATCCTCCGATGGAGGGAGCCGCTCGTACCGTGACAAATCGCCTTAGACCGCGAGGCTACCCCGAGCAGCTTTTATTTTATAACTCTCTTCAAGATTTGACACAACACTGAACAATGGATGCGATCTACTGCCAGAATATTACGGTCCGGGTCTCCTACTGTAGTGTCCTGCTCCGTTTCCACAAATACAGTTACTTTCAAACATTTACCAATCCGATCAAAAGTATCCGGACACTCACATGCAACACAGAATCAACTACTGGAGGTCACGAGAGGTGGACCCGCCACTATAAATCTAGGCGGGAAGTTCTGTTGTGTCAAAAAAGAACCACAAAAGCAGAATGTGTCGATCAGGAGAGCACAGTGATTTCGAACGTGGAATTGTCACTGGACGTCACTTAAGTAACAATCCATCAGGTAAATTTCGTCCCATCTAAGGCTGCCGAATTTGACAGCTGGTGATGTGGCTATGAAGTGGAAACGAGAAGCAGGAACTACAGCCAAATCAAAATCAGGTAGCCGTCACCTATTGAGAGACAGATAAAGTTGGAATTTGCTGAGGGTGGTTGTAAAAATGGAATGAAGTCAACGGAAGCGATACCTAGTGAATTACAAAGTGATACCTGTAGGCGAGCTAGCGAGCTAAAATGGATAAGGTACAATTCGAACACGTTCTCAAAAGCCACAAATTTCTGTTTTTAGTGCTACATGATGCTACAAGCGCAGTAAAGAAGGACGCCACTCGTCAACGCATGACAGAAAACTTGTGACTTCAAGTTCTGAATTATGCAATATCCTGTGGCAATCCGATGGAAGGATTTGGATTTGGTGAACATCTGGAGAATGTTGACTGCCATCACGCGTGTAGTGCGAATGCGAATAGTGAAGTACAGAAGAGGTGGTGATACGGTAGGCGGCTTCTTTTTAGAGATAGACTTAAGAAAGGCTAAATGCAAAGGAGGAGAATATGAGCATATTCTACAGTAGTCTGTACCGCGTAGAGTGGAGGAGCACTTCGGAGACGACGATTGTAACAGAATGACGATGCAGCTCGTCATTCAGTAGCGTTTGTGAGGCAATGGTTTGCGACAGCAACATTCCTTAAAAGGACAGGTCTATCAAAAGTCCCTACCTGAACGCAACGGATTGGCTCTGGGAGAGTTAGAACGTCGACGTCGTTCCAGACCCCAGCGTCCTGTATGACCACCTTGAGGAAGAATGGGCTGCCGTTCATCCACAGATATTCAGACGCCTCAGTGAAAGTGTCCCCAGAAGGGTTCAAGCCATCATTAAGGCGAAGCTAGTGACATCCGATATTTATACGCACTTATGGGTGTGGGGATATCTTTGATCAAATTCAAATGGCTCTGAGCACTTAACATCTGAGGTCATCAGTCGCCTAGACTTATAACTACTTGAACCTAACTAAGCTAAGGACATCACACGCATCCATGCCCGAGGAAGGATTCGTACCTGCGACCGTAGCAGCAGCGCGGTTCCAGACTGAAGCGCCTAGAAACGCTCCGCCACAGCAGCTGGCTATTTTTGATCACACAATGTATAACACATAGTGTATAACAAGACTGAAGTAAAGTATTGAAAAACATACAGACTGCAATAAGGAAACACATTTACTCTTCATTGATTTCATTAAACCTTGTGCCCTTGTTGAAACAGGCGAGTTCCTCAGATACTTGAGAAGAGGACTGGCGGAAGAAATGTTGCCTTTTGTTCAAGAATACCTTACCTTCCACATCTTTCAAACAATATCAACGTACAATCACTGAATATGTTATTAATTACCATAGTCCGCACCACGGTCTTCTGACACCCGCCATTTACTCAGCATATCTGCTACAAAATCTTGAAACTCCTCTCTTTGCATCACCAAGAGAAGACAAATTATATCTCCGTCCGCCTCTTTTACATTTATAGTAAGGCAACTAAAAATGAGACTGAGCTTATAGTCAATAGTAGAGGATATCTGACGAGATAATTGAAAATGCTGCATAAAACCACGAAACGAAACTGAAAGAGTAATGTCGCAGCCAAAGAAGGCGCAGTACACTCCACTAAGCATTTAATGCAAGCCATCAAAAGCGTGTATTGAGAGCAACATATATTCACTACAGGAAATGAAATTAAAATAGGGAGAAAGGAAATCTAAGTTAAAGACAAGGGTGCAGTTTATCAGCTGTACATTTTAATAGCTATATAAAGTAAATGGTTTTGTAATGAATAAATGAACTACCATACGTCTTTTATTTTAAAAATCAGACAACATCCGGACTATCTTATTTGCACATTAACAGGTGAGGTGGGAATAATCAAAAAGCAACTGAATGTCAACTACAAAGTATACGATCTTCATACAACATGATTCTAAAAAGGATGATCTCATTTTATGTTTAAACCTAAATGATTCCAAAGTTGTAATGAAAGGCAAAATAGTAGAACATGTATGGAACTTTAAATGATTGGGATGCAACATACACTGAAAAGCCAAAGAAACTGGTACACCTGCCGAATATCGTGTCAGGATTAGGATTAATGATTCTAGATTTGAAAAAAAAGGAATAGAATAATGAAGAAGGAAATTGAGTGGGGGTATCAATAGGATGGAAAATGGTAGACTTCCAGTGTGTGTGTGCACAACGATGACTGCCAAGCTGTGTCAAGCACGGCATGATTCTGAGACAAATTAATTGCATCATTGATTCTAACAGTCATTTCATGTGTGGTCATCACTGGAGTAGTTTACTTCACACTATCGACATGCTGGAGAGAGAGAAATCATGTGAGCACAGCTAACTGTCGATCTCGGACAGCAGATAACGTTCGACAGGTCGAGCAGTAGTTTAGCTGTCGCTTGACCAGTGCTTTTGCCCGATTTAGTGGTCCACATTAGTTTTTTTTTTTTTTCTGGTGAAGGGGAGAGGGGCATATGCGTCTGACTCAACTGCTGCCACGGTTAGGTGATTTCCCGAATTAGCCGTTCGTTTAACGACTCGAAATAGAATATAGTCACACTTGACAAAACTGACGCCAGCTGCCAGGAGAGTACGTAATGAGGCTCAAGGCAGATTGTTTGAGAAGGAGTTATAATTTATTCAAACATAAGGTTAATTTGTAAAATACTTTCTACTGCTTCAATCACTTTTTAGTAATATTTATTAGCACGACACGAATCGGAGTACGCTGCCCATATCAGGTCTGTTACTGTTAAATGAACATTAATATGAAGTGTCATGAGACTCATTTACTGGTTGCACCATTATGTATGTTATGTAAAATATAGTGAGATGACGAAAGTCATGGGATACCTCGTACTATCCTGTCGGACCTCATTCTGCCACGAGTAGTGAACAAACTAGCCGTGGCATGGACTCTACAAGCCGTTGAAACTCGCCTGCAGATACATTGGTTCATGCTGCCTCCGTATCCGTCCATAACAGCGAAGGTGTTGCTGATGCAGGAGTTTGTGCACAACCAGGTCTCTAGATTATGGCCCACACATGTTCGAAAGAATTCATGTCGGGCGATCTGAAAGGCCAAATTCGAGCGACCTGAGTGGCCAGATCATTCGCTTGAATTGTTCTGAGTATTCCTTAAATCAGTTGCGAACAACTGTGTCCCAGTAACATGGCGCACTGTCATCCATAAATATTGCATCCTTGCTTGGGAACGTGAAGTCGATGAACGGCTGCAAATAGTCTACAAGTACCAGAACATAACCATTTGCAGTCAATGATGGTTCTGTTGGACCAGAGGACCCAGTCCGTTCCACGTCAACTCAGCCCACACCATTATGGAGCCGGCATTAGCTTGCACAGTGCCTTGTTGACAACTTGGGTAAATGGCTGCGTCGGGTTTGCGCCACACTCGAACCTTACCATCAGCTCTTACCAATTCAAATTGGGACTCAACCAGGCCAAGGTTCTCTACTCTTCTAGAGTCCAACCGGTAGGTTTATGAGCCCAGGGAAGGCACTGAAGTCCGCAGCTCGTTGTCATGCGGTAGCGTTCTCGCTTCCCGCGCCCGGGTTTCCGGATTTGGTTCCCGGCTAGTTCAGGGATTTTCTCTGCTTCGTGATGACTGGGTGTTGTGTGATGTCCTTAGTTTAGTTAGGTTTAAGTAGTTGTGTTCTAGGGGACTGATGACCGTAGATGTTAAGTCGCATAGTGCTCAGAGCCATTTGAACCATTTTTGAAGGCACTGGAAGCGATGTCGTTTACTGATATAGTCCATTAATGCCAAATTTCGTCTCACTCTCCTAACATATAGGTTCGTCGTACGTCCCACATTGACTTCTGTGGTTATTTCACGAAGTGTTTCTTGCCTGTTAGCACTGACAACTCTGCGCAAACGCCGCTTCTCTCCGTCATTAAATGAAGCCATGGGCCAGTGCGTTGTCCGTGCTGACATGCCTGAAAGTTGGTATTCTTGTGACACTCTTGACATTGTGGATCTTGGGATACTGCATTTCCCAAAGAATTCCAAAATGTAATGTCCACTGCGTCTAGCTCCAGTTACGATTCAGCGTTCAGAGTCTGTTAATTTCCGTCGCGCAGCCTAATCACGTCGGAAACCTTTTCAACTGAATCAGCTGATAACAAACTATAGCTGCGCTAATGCATTGCGGTTTTATACCTCGTATACGCGATAATGACGCCATTTGCATATGTGCATATTCCTGTCACCACAGTGTACGCAAATGGTTCAAATGGCTCTGAGCCCTATGGGACTTAACTTCTGAGGTCATCAGTCCCCTAGAACTTAAAACCTACTTAAACCTAACCTAAGGACAGCACAGAAATCCATGCCCGAGGCAGGATTCGAACCTGCGACCGTAGCAGCAGCGCGGTTTCCGACTGAAGCGCCTAGAACTGCTCGGCCACAGCGGCCGGCTCAGTGTATGCCTCTGTACAAAAAGAGATATTTAATTTAGTGTATGAAGATTTATGAAGTTTCATTCATGGAACAGTGATTGATAACAAGTTTCCAAATGATGAGACAGAAAGTAACAATATGAATTTCTTCAAAGAAACTCTCCAATATTGAGTAGTCATTACATTTAAAAAAGTCTTCGTCGGTGCTGCTCCTTTTTTTCTCTCCGTGTCTTGTTTGTATTGGATCGGCAGTCAGAATGAATAGTTCCAAATGTTGCCAGTCGGGAGTTATCGCGAGATTGACCCATTTTGCCTCTGAATTTACTGGGGAAAGTTTCTTTGAGAGGCGATCCAACGAGTAGAAATGTTTTTCCCACGTTGAAGTGTTATTGTTACGATTACTATGCTGTGATAAAACAGAACAAAGAAATTTCACAACCGTTGCACTATCTTAGAGAAAGGAACAATTTAAGTTGGAAAACAGAGGTATTTTAGCCCTCATTACAAAACGGTAATCCTGCCTCGGGCGTGGACGTGTGTGTGATGTCCTTAGGTTAGTTAGGTTTAAGTAGTTGTAAGTTGTAGGGGACTGATGACCTCAGCAGTTAAGTCCCATAGTGCTCAGAGACATTTGAACCATTTTTTAACAAAACGGCATTCACATGTCTAATAGCATCATGTAAGACAATAACTGAAATGTTGTTACTTTAGCGACACATGTGGATTCAACGAAATGTAGACCAGGCCCTATAGTTCCTGCAAGCACTGTAATGTGTACGAAAAGTTTGACATGTATCGAAACTCGTCTAGCCGTCGTAAACAAACTTGGGGAAAAAATCACTTGCTCTAGCGTGCTGGTGTAGTATCGTGTAAGTATCTGGTATGGGGAATTCGAAATACGTAGCAAGTCTTGCAGAAGACGTAGTGATAAATCGAGGATGCTTGTAGCACGTCACTTGGTGACAGGCGTCCAACCGCAGCCATTATCACATACATTTGGAGTCGGTGTCACACACAGCGCTGCTACTCTCTGTCTCCCACTTTTCTCTCCCGTTGTTCGTTTTTCATCGTGCTGTATTCTGATGGACCGTGTCCAATAGAGTACCAGCCCGCTGCAGACGGAGCACCTGTCGACGATGAGGAGGGGGACCGGCCCTGACACTGACTGAGCGGGGCTGCCCCGTCATCTCTAAACCGCTGCTTTCTTCCGGCCCAGTTCCGCCCTGTCGTTGTCCTCCACCGCCTTCCGAAAGATTTACGAGTGTCCAGCAGAAAAAGAGTTCATGGTCTGGCAGTGAAATATGCGTTTGTAGCCAATTATCTCCGATGAAGTCCACTAAAAGCCAGTGCAATATATCATGTTTTTTCCAACGAGTAAATTCCATCCCTGGAATGCGGTCCCGGAAGTACGGAAATAATTATTGATTGCTGCTATAATACACTCCTGGAAATGGAAAAAAAGAACACATTGACACCGGTGTGTCAGACCCACCATACTTGCTCCGGACACTGTGTGAGGGCTGTACAAGCAATGATCACACGCACAGCACAGCGGACACACCAGGAACCGCGGTGTTGGCCGTCGAATGGCGCTAGCTGCGCAGCATTTGTGCACCGCCGCCGTCAGTGTCAGCCAGTTTGCCGTGGCATACGGAGCTCCATCGCAGTCTTTAACACTGGTAGCATGCCGTGACAGCGTGGACGTGAACCGTATGTGCAGTTGACGGACTTTGAGCGAGGGCGTATAGTGGGCATGCGGGAGGCCGGGTGGACGTACCGTCGAATTGCTCAACACGTGGGGCGTGAGGTCTCCACAGTACATCGATGTTGTCGCCAGTGGTCGGCGGAAGGTGCACGTGCCCGTCGACCTGGGACCGGACCGCAGCGACGCACGGATGCACGCCAAGACCGTAGGATCCTACGCAGTGCCGTAGGGGACCGCACCGCCACTTCCCAGCAAATTAGGGACACTGTTGCTCCTGGGGTATCGGCGAGGACCATTCGCAACCGTCTCCATGAAGCTGGGCTACGGTCCCGCACACCGTTAGGCCGTCTTCCGCTCACGCCCCAACATCGTGCAGCCCGCCTCCAGTGGTGTCTCGACAGGCGTGAATGGGGGGACGAATGGAGACGTGTCGTCTTCAGCGATGAGAGTCGCTTCTGCCTTGGTGCCAATGATGGTCGTATGCGTGTTTGGCGTCGTGCAGGTGAGCGCCACAATCAGGACTGCACACGACCGAGGCACACAGGGCCAACACCCGGCATCATGGTGTGGGGAGCGATCTCCTACACTGGCCGTACACCACTGGTGATCGTCAAGGGGACACTGAATAGTGCACGGTACATCCAAACCGTCATCGAACCCATCGCTCTACCATTCCTAGACCGGCAAGGGAACTTGCTGTTCCAACAGGACAATGCACGTCCGCATGTATCCCGTGCCACCCAACGTGCTCTAGAAGGTGTAAGTCAACTATCCTAACCAGCAAGATCTCCGGATCTGTCCCCCATTGAGCATGTTTGGGACTGGATGAAGCGTCATCTCACGCGGTCTGCACGTCCAGCACGAACGCTGGTCCAACTGAGGCGCCAGGTGGAAATGGCATGGCAAGCCGTTCCACAGGAATACATCCAGCATCTCTACGATCGTCTCCATGGGAGAATAGCAGCCTGCATTGCTGCTTAAGGTGGATATACACTGTACTAGTGCCGACATTGTGCATGCTCTGTTGCCTGTGTCTATGTGCCTGTGGTTTTGTCAGTGTGATCATGTGATGTATCTGACCCTAGGAATATGTCAATAAAGTTTCCCCTTCCTGGGACAATGAATTCACGGTGTTCTTATTTCAATTTCGAGGAGTGTATCTTCATTAAAGTCTCAACAATCTTCCAGCTATAAATCTGTAATATACAATGGTGTCCAAAATTAACAACAAACGGAAATTTTGCAGGGTTGCGTTATTTTGCCACAAAACAGTATAAACAAAAAAATTGCTCTGAGCACTATTGGACTTAACTGCTGACGTCATCAGTCCCCTAGAACTTAGAACTACATAAACCTAACTAACGTAAGAACATCACTCACATCCATGCCCGATGCAGGATTCGAACCTGCAACCGTAGCGGTCGCGCGGTTCCAGACTGTAGCGCCTAGAACCGCTCGGCCATCCCGGCCGACACAGTAAAAACAGGTGATAGTAGTAAAACCGATGTAAAAAAGACCGAACGTAATCAACCGCAACATACACAAAGATAGACAAAATTTTCTTCGTGGTTTCCAACTTAACGGGTATGCGCACAAATTATGACAACTGGTTAACGTGCTCAGTACCGAGTGCGACATGCTCTGACACCAATACAGGCCTCACAGGGACGGTACATGCTGTAAACGATGTCATTAATCTCATGTTGGGGCCATAACGTCCATTTTTCATGCAGAGCTGCTCACAAGTCTTGGAGAGTGGTTGGTGGATGCCGACGTGACGCAACCAGTCTCCCTAGTGTATCCCAATCATGCTCTATGGGATTCAGAGCGAGGAAGCGACGCCATGCGTACAGTAACTACCATTTTTAAAAAAAACATCAAGCACCACGCCTTATGTCGAACATCATCGTCCATCAATACGAAGTCTGGGCCCACAGTACCTTGCAAGAACCGCGCATGAAATCCCAAGATGTTCTCACGGTACCTGACCACAGTTGAATCTTGCTTATTCATCCGTACAATTTCATGAAGAAACGTTCGAGTGGTCACCATAATCCCTGCCCACACAATTACGAATCCTCCTCGATATCGGTCTCTTTTCACAATGTTTGGGTCCAGAAATCTTGTTCCACTTGCCCTCCAGTTGGGAATTCGTCGAGAATCACTCTCCATCGTAAACAGGGACTCATCTGTGAAAAGAAAATTGGCCCACCATTCGAGCGTCCAGGTGGCATGTTGATAACTCCACTCTACATTTTCTCTTCCGTGAAGATTCGTCAGAGGTAAAGAGACAGCAGTTCTCCAACTATTATGGCCACTCTGCTGAAGCCTTCGGTACACCGTTTGCCTCAATACAACACGTCCAGGGGATGCTACGAGGTCAGAGGCCAGCTGCAGTGCTGTACTAAGGCGGTACCGACGTGCTCTTACAGCCAAATAATGGTTCACTCTTTCTGATGTCACACGTGATAGGCCCTATCCTGGTCTGTGGGATACAGTTTAGTTCTCTATAAACACACCAGTGTATCTATTGTGGTCAGAAACAGTATATAATGCTTGTAAGGGTGTATCAGGGTGAACTGTGCAGAGAAATAATCGTTAAGAAGAGATCAGATACGTTGCGCCGTTTCCGAGTTAATTAGCATTGAAGTTAGCTAATTAGTCTGTTGCGCGCCCAAGTTCAAGCGACCCGCCAGACACAATTACTGTCAGTCGCTCTTACAGCATAGACGACAGCGCACGACACGGCTCGGTCTTTGGCTCGGTTTCCATTCTTACTAAAGGTCCGCACCCAACTTTCGTATCGTTCTCTTTTTCGGTTGTAGAAAACCAAACGAAGAACTCTTTTGACGACACTGTCTCTGGTGGACCACTGGGATTTTCCGCAAGCAAAGTCCCGATTGGCTATCTCCGATACCAATTAATTCGGAAACCCGCAAAGTATCGATTTTGTTTCTTAACTGTTACTTCTCATCACAATCCACCCTCCAGCATCAAAGCAAGCTTTCAGATTGCTTCTGACGACCCTAATAATACAGTGTATTAATTTTAGCTGAAGACATTGAATTATTTCGGAAACTACACATCGGATCAAAAATAAGTTACAATTTAAATTTGTTTGTCTCGGAGGGGGATATTTAGCGATACCACACTCGACACATCATCCCGTGCGTCTGTGGCGGGGGGAAACTTCGAAATCTTAAACCCCCGTTTTTTAATCCAGATTATGATTCCACGGCAAAATCTACATTTGTTTTGTCTGAAGCATTTTTGTCGTTTCGCCACAAACGGCCGTGTGATCGGAAGTATAGAAATCGGTGCACATTCGTAATTTACGAAATTTACGACTGTACGCGAATATGCATAAATACGTAATGAATGAATGAATGTGCGAGTGCAGGATGTAGACACATGGTTGACATCATATGGGAGTTTGGGTCTCACCGTGAAGTGTGCTCAGGTAGCGTAATGGTAAGGCGACCGCACTCGATAAGCGGGAAACCCGGGTTCGGTTTCCAGTCTGGCACAAATTTTCACTGCGATCTTTCCATTATGCAGCTGGTGGTTGTCCATACTCGTAAATGAAAATAAATTTCTTGTGGTCTTCAAGAAATGAAATTTATTCCTGTCATACACTGATGCAGAGTTGTGATAGTTTTTGAAACTTTGGAGTACCGTCAGGAAGTTAAACGTGAACTATGGAGAACGAACAATACGAATGTGAAATCATGGTAAATTCTCGGTTCCAGAATCATGTTAACTACTAAATATTAGTGGACATGTAAAAGGAAAGTGTAGAAATGAAAAGACAGCGGCATACGAAAAGACCTCATAAGAACGAAGGGACTAATTATTTGGGAATTTTCTTCTCAATACGAGTAAATTTTAACTTGCGGTTGGATGAAAGAAACGAACCAAAGTATCAAACGTGCCGGAAGTGTAACAGGAGGTTACCATTTAAATATATGTGGTCTGGAAGGAATCGGAGAAATTTAGAAATCGGCGGCAAACTGGATGTTGAGCCAGTCTGCCCGGTGTGCAAAGATATCGCCAAGAGTCACGCAATGGCTGTAAAAATCGGGGGCACTTGGGCTCCTAAAGACAACTCTTCGACCGATGTTCATTACTGATAAGTAAAACAGGAAAATAACATGCCAGACAAATTTGCCACTGACAGCCGGGTGTTTCATTTCCAGACTGGGGGGTTGCCGTCGTACGCGCAACGTACAGTATTCATTTATTTGGTAACTGTAATATTAGGGCCACCGCTGGGTTGAGGGGACAACTAATCATCCAGTTTTACTGGTGGAAGGGGAACGGCGCGGACTGAGATAATGAGGTCGACAGGCCAGCTTCGAAATGGACGCAGTAATATTTACTGCCATTGTGTACTAAGAGCCCAAGGAAGAGCAGATAAAGAAACAACAGCAAACTCAAATGGCTGCTCGGAGCGTGCTAAGAGAGTGGGTGAGACAAACTATGACGGAACCATACCGTCGTAAATCGGGTAAATTTATAGCTACTACCAACCATTATTCATGGACGCTGGTCTTCTTATGTTGCAGAAGGAACAAATACAAATGGGCTGTCACCACAACATGCAAAAAGCCTGCTCCTTCAAAGTGGCTATTTCGTTACGGTTTCGTGTCATGTGTTAATAGTTCTGATAGCTTTGAAAAACGTGTTTCACAAGCTGTCGTTGGCTGCAAAGGATCAACTCATGACGGAGGGCATAAATCGTCCGTATTCCACACTAGACCCTGTGGCTTCAAAGAAAGTTTTTGATATGGGAGGTTAAGTCTTGATTTCAAGCATGATAACAGATGTAAATAAATTTTGCTATGGAGCTTGTTTTTCTCCTTTGATAAATGTGATTCAGTTTAGGTCATCAAATATGGCGTATGCAGGCTATGGTAGGACTTTCGCATCGAACACAGATTAAGGCTAGACAGAATATTAAATATCAAAACTGCACATATGTGCACTGTTCATCTGGTAAAGGAAAGAGATGGTGATGACACAAATGGTTTCTTTTATAATGCTGGAATATATGAGTAACGTGCACCTTCCTTTATGCTACTTTACAGCGTATCCACAGGTATTTACAATTGCTGTGCTGTGGCAAAACCCGTCGTCTTGAGCATTACATTGCGAATCGAACTACGAGGCAGGTTTGCAAAACTTTTAAAAGCTACGAAATTGAGGCCCGACTTCAAATGTTGCTGCATTTCGCTTGATGATGATACACGTGAAATACGTTCCAAAACATTAAGAAACTGATTTTGTATTAGATGATGGACAATTTTATTTCTATGAGGCAGCGAATGTGCATAAAATATGAGAAAGCACCGTGGAAAACAGTTCCATATACCTTCTACAACGTTTATCAGCGTTGTTCTGACTATTTGGAAAGATATAAATGTGGTTTTGTCAGTGTACTTATGATACTGTGGGTGAAAAACGGATCCTCCATTTCCCGGTATAGGCGAAACAACATTCAAAGAGGAGGTGGAAAGCAGATGGTCCTGCAGGAAAAAATGAAAAAGTTAATTTCACCCGCAGCAAATTCTCGACCATTGTTCTCTGGGATGCGGAAGGGATTCTTCACATTGTTTGCTTTGCGAATGGTAGAGTTGTAATCGGCTTAATGAACCCACGTTTGCTGAACCAACTAGACGAAAAATAATATTTGAAATGAGACGAGGTTTGCAAGAAGAGAAGAAGAAAAAGTTTTGTTCCGTCAGGAAAACGCTGTTGTCTACAGTAGTGCTTCTGCAATGTGAAACTGAGGAATTCGTTGTCAAATGGTTGAAACACCAACTCTGACTTCTACCTACTACCACATCGAAAGAAATTTCTGGTAAGGAAAGATCTGGAATGCAATGAAGAGTATAGGGCGGCAGCAACTGTCTCTTTGCACACCTACCACAGTCAGTCATCGAGAATGGGAAGCGCTCTATGGAAAAACTCTAGAAAAAATACTTGAATCTTACAGGAGAAATGAAATTCTTAAATCCAAGATACAGTCTTTCGCTAGGAGACGAAAGTCATCAGTATTGACCCTGCGTCATACTGTGTCACCCTTGTAGTTCATGTGTATGGTAGTGGATCTTTACTGAAAGTTGTTTAACATTAATTAGTGATCCGTACATCAATCGGTAAGAACGGAACCCTTATACCACCTTATATCCTCTTGTCTCTCAGTCTGTCGTCAAGTTGAAAAATACATCACGTACTTAGGTCCTTAGGCCCTTGGTAGTGTAAGAAATGTAGGCTTCGAAGTCAATGCAATCGAATGATACGGCCGTTTATGTCACATATTTTGATACTAGCAATCTCACTCATCAAAACATGTAGGTTATTTCTCGTTGACCAGGAATCATGATATTTAGCAAGAAGCAATGTATCACAATACAAGTAAAGGACAAAATAATACAAATTTCATTTGTAATTACATCATACGCAAATATATATCTTTTTTGCATTTGTTATCGGACGTCAAACTTGAAGTTAAAACTATCAGTAGTTCTGCATTCAGTCTCACTGGGTCGGAATGGTAAAAGTTAAACATCAGACAAGGAATGATTTTATTGCTTATATGAGGCGTTTCGGAATTTATCCATCATCAGACACTCAGGAACGATCGCTGCACGTAGACATAGCGCTGCAAGTCGCGTGTGAAATGCCATATCTGTATTCAGAAATAGCTGTTGCATATCTGATGACTACTCTGCGAATGTCTGTTTCGCATCCAACTCGAAACGCCACATCTACGTGAAGTAGTCGCTCATGGTTATCTGATGGATAAATTCCGAAACGCGTCATCTAAGCAAGAAAAATATTCCTGGCCTGATGTTTTCGTTTACCAGTGCAAACCAGTGAGCCTGAATGTAGACCTACTGATTACTATAATATTGGCCCACTGCATCCTGCATGACAACTATATTACTAAAATTAAAATATTCTCAAAACTCTTGGAATTCCTGGGACTAGTATGTTGCAAATATCAATGTCGATAACAGGCAAAAATGGTCGAGATCCTCGACTGCAGGAATGAATGGACGGCCTGTATACAAAGTTCGTACAAAACCCACAGCGCGTGAGTACTACCTGCACCTGACCAGTTTCATTTTGTAGCTGGTTTGGGTGTATTTAAGCGACTGTCACAAGAAAAAACTGCACTATTTATGCACCATCATCAAAAATATGCATTTATTAACGCAAGTGGAATAGTGATTTACTTTTCTCTTAAATGAATTGGAGCTTCTGAAAATTATTTCAAAATTATGACCTGCATGATCTTAAAGCGACTTATTTATACCAATATATCTCGTTATTGACAGCTATTATAGCATGCAGCAAGAGGTAGAAAATTACGGCAACTGTTAAGCAGCATGTTACTCCACCTCCTGGGCGCAATACAACAACGATTTTTCACCGCTTGGATTCGACAGGTCCTTGGTAAGTTTACGGAGGTGTGTGGTAACAGATCTCTTAAGCACTGGTCACGCAATTCCCACAATTTAGAGCCGGTGGTTTGTGGGTGCGCTGATATCGCCCCTGGTGTGTTCAGTAGATTTCTGGTCTGGCGAATTTGGTGGGTAAGACAACACGCCACCTAAAACAATGTAGCATGATTCTGGCCATGGTTCACTGACAGTTTTTCTGCTGGAAGAAGCCATCGACGTCAGGGACGACGTTAAGCTTGGAGAGATGTCGGTGGTCAGCAATAATGTTTACGGTTTGCACAGCTTCGATTACGAGCACAAGTTCTATGGGTAGATGAATGTCCCTCTCAGCATAATACTGCCTCCACCAGCCCATGTCCGTGGCGGACTGTAGGCTTCGATCAGCCTTTCGCCTCGGTAAAGGCTTATCCGAACACGAACATCGTCCTGGCGTAGCAACAAACATGATTCATCCGACAAGGCGACACGTTTCCAATGATCCGCTGTCTATTTCAGTTACAACTGGACAATCACGGAAACATGTAGAGGTCGTTTGCTACGGAACCCTAAACAACTTTCGTCCGCACCAGTACAGTGCTCTGCCGTCAAGTATGCCACAGATCACATTCTATCCTGGTTCATAGAGCGAGCGACCCTATGACCAAGTTCTGTAATGAAGCGTTATTGTCCAACACCTTGTCGACTACTGGTGATATCCCCTTCCATCAAGCACTTTCCATAGAGGATAGCGACAGTAACACGTTAACAGCCGACCAGTTTCGTAATTTCCAAGATACTCCAGGCGCTGGGCCTTAACAATCTGCTCTTTATCTCGCTAATGTCAGCGGATTACCCCATTTGCGGCCCGTATCAGCGCTAGAATGATTTCCCATTTGTGACTATTGCTCCTTCAACTCTCAGATCCTTCCCCTCTCATATTATAACGTTTATTTAGCACGTTACATACAGACAACGCCTCCAGGCAGCAATGAATTTCGATGTCGGTAATGGTCGTAACGTTTTAGCGCATTACTGCGTGTTTTTGTAATACACTCCTGGAAATGGAAAAAAGAACACATTGACACCGGTGTGTCAGACCCACCATACTTGCTCCGGACACTGCGAGAGGGCTGTACAAGCAATGATCACACGCACGGCACAGCGGACACAGCAGGAACCGCGGTGTTGGCCGTCGAATGGCGCTAGCTGCGCAGCATTTGTGCACCGCCGCCGTCAGTGTCAGCCAGTTTTCCGTGGCATACGGAGCTCCATCGCAGTCTTTAACACTGGTAGCATGCCGCGACAGCGTGGACGTGAACCGTATGTGCAGTTGACGGACTTTGAGCGAGGGCGTATAGTGAGCATGCGGGAGGCTGGGTGGACGTACCGCCGAATTGCTCAACACGTGGGGCGTGAGGTCTCCACAGTACATCGATGTTGTCGCCAGTGGTCGGCGGAAGGTGCACGTGCCCGTCGACCTGGGACCAGACCGCAGAGACGAACGGATGCACGCCAAGACCGTAGGATCCTACGCAGTGCCGTAGGGGACCGCACCGCCACTTCCCAGCAAATTAGGGACACTGTTGCTCCTGGGGTATCGGCGAGGACCATTCGCAACCGTCTCCATGAAGCTGGGCTACGGTCCCGCACACCGTTAGGCCGTCTTCCGCTCACGCCCCAACATCGTGCAGCCCGCCTCCAGTGGTGTCGCGACAGGCGTGAATGGAGGGACGAATGGAGACGTGTCGTCTTCAGCGATGAGAGTCGCTTCTGCCTTGGTGCCAATGATGGTCGTATGCGTGTTTGGCGCCGTGCAGGTGAGCGCCACAATCAGGACTGCATACGACCGAGGCACACAGGGCCAACACCCGGCATCATGGTGTGGGGAGCGATCTCCTACACTGGCCGTACACCACTGGTGATCGTCGAGGGGAAACTGAATAGTGCACGGTACATCCAAACCGTCATCGAACCCATCGTTCTACCATTCCTAGACCGGCAAGGGAACTTGCTGTTCCAACAGGACAATGCACGTCCGCATGTATCCCGTGCCACCCAACGTGCTCTAGAAGGTGTACGTCAACTACCCTGGCCAGCAAGATCTCCGGATCTGTCCCCCATTGAGCATGTTTGGGGCTGGATGAAGCGTCGTCTCACGCGGTCTGCACGTCCAGCACGAACGCTGGTCCAACTGAGGCGCCAGGTGGAAATGGCATGGCAAGCCGTTCCACAGGACTACATCCAGCATCTCTACGATCGTCTCCATGGGAGAATAGCAGCCTGCATTGCTGCGAAAGGTGGATATACACTGTACTAGTGCCGACATTGTGCATGCTCTGTTGCCTGTGTCTATGTGCCTGTGGTTCTGTCAGTGTGATCATGTGATGTATCTGACCCCAGAAATGTGTCAATAAAGTTTCCCCTTCCTGGGACAATGAATTCACGGTGTTCTTATTTCAATTTCCAGGAGTGTAGTAAATCATAGTTGTGTACTTTATTTCTAACTCAGCTGAGTACACGGTGTTACCCGCGAATGTATTTATTCAAATCTTCTATTTCTCCATCTCCTCCTTTCACATCCCTCTGTTGATCTCCTCCTCTTCCTCTCCATATTTACCATCTCCGCCCCCACTCTCTGTCCATCTCCTTGTCACCCTCTCTGAGAATCTGCTCCTGCTCCCGTCTCTCCATCTGCTCCTGCCCCTCTGCCCATCTCTTCCTCCCCCTGTCTCTGTCTACCCCCTCCTCTTTTCTATCTCTCTCTTCTCATTTCTCTCTGTCCAGTTCCCCTTCCCTCTCTCCCTGACTTCCTCCTCCTCCACCCTACCTATACCCATCGCCTTCATTCCACTCGCTGTCCGTCTTTCTCCTGCCCCGTCCTCTATCCACGTTTCGTTTTCACGTAGCGCAGTAACTACCTCACTTAGTTAATTCGCACGGTATTTCAAAGGAATCCCATTTTACTATCGCTCATACTGTACACCATTCGCAGCTTATAACACAAATTGTGTGATTTATGTTTCGGTCGGTGCTGGAGAAAGCAGGATGTAATGGGTATATTTGTGCACTAGAATTCAATTCGCGATATATTTTAAGACTTTACATTCCTTGCACTAATGCAAAAGGCGGACTGTTTGGAATCCCACGAACTGTGGTGAATCTCTGTTTACAGCCAAGTACCAGCGACCTTTGAGGGGGGGTATATGGGTCCGGTGTTTCTCCTAAGACTGGGAAAAACCTCTAAAGAGCATTTCTCGGCACCGGAGCCGTAAAACTCATTCTCATTTTTTTTCTATGAGTCTGGAGGGTATAAATGATAGCTGTTTACAACGTACCACACAAGTGGAATCCACAAAAACAATATTATAAAAGACGCTTGCCAATCATGCCGGAAAACAATCTCAAATTTTCCACAGTGCATGTGGGCCGTGCGAGATGCTCAATACCCTCTCGCCTTCTCATGCCGCCAGGTGCGCTACTGTTAGTAAGTAAACCTATCATATGAGGATAATGGAAGAATAAAAAGTTTTTGAACACGAGATACAAAAACTAATTACGTATTCAATTCGAAATAAGCTTAATAATTACAAGTACAGTAATCGCGTAGCGAGAAGGCAAGAGGAATATAAAGATTTAACTGTTAATTTCATGTAATACGGACTCACAAAATTGTGAGGTAAAATGTACATAAACGTCAGTTCTTCAATATGTATGCGCACAACTAAGCTCGTGGCGTAAAAGGGCAAGAGGATATTCCTAAAGCTCGAGTGACGCACTTACGCTGTAGCCTAGATGGTCTTTGGAAGTCTGTGTGAAGTTGTTTCGCGGCTCGACATGGTACAAGAGCCGTACATCAAATTGTCCGCGTCGACTTCCGCTTCACCACTGTCGTACGTTGTACACCCTGTATATCCTACACATCTGTCCCTGTAGTCACAATCGCTAACACACGCCTGTGTGGTGGGGCTCGACTTGGGGGTAAGCCAGTTCGAGTCCTGGTGATGGAGAGTTTTCTCTGCCAGTATTTGACAGGCAGGAATGGAGCGGTGGGGCGTCAGGTTCCTCATCATTAGTCTTTGCACCAACTTTCTGGATGAAATTCCAACCATCTCCGCTGTGTGGCGTGGAGTTAGGGTATGTGACGCTGTTTGTGGTGGTAAGTACGTCAGACGGGCTGGTTAAGCTGTTCGGTCTCCTCGGTGCTGTTCCAGAGGAGTAGGTTGTGTGCCGAGGTTGGGTTTCACCCTTTGCTTTCCTTTCATCCACAAAGAAACAAACCCAACACATCTCTCTACGAGTACGCATCACTGCCATCCTTACGACACAGGCACACACTCGACATTTCATAATGGGTCGGAGGAAGGCAGCGGGAAGACTCCTAGATTAGGACCTCGCTAAGAACGGCGATACACGCTGGATTTTGAATACGGGGATTACTACTTTTCCACACATCTTAGATTTAAAAAAAAAACAAATGCGTGAAGCCATGTGTTAATGTAACAGAGCAAAGGGTTATGACCTGCACGATACGTATGTTACGGGTTTTATTCCCTACTCAAAAGGGGCAGACAAGCTGTTAGAGAAACTTTTTAGTTGAACAGACCAGAGAAATCTAGTTGTATCTGTAAAATCGGTATGTGTAGCTACACTACTGGTCATTAAAATTGCTGCACCAAAAACAAATGCAGATGATAAACAGGTATTCATTGGACAAATGTATTATACTAGAACTGACATGTGATTACATTTTCATGCAATTTGGGTGCATAGGTCCTGAGAAATCAGTACCCAGAACAACCACCTCTAGCTGTAATAACGGCCTCGATACGCCTGGTTATTGAGTCAAACAGAGCTCGGATGGCGTGTACAGGTACAGCTGCCCATGCAGCTTTAACACGATACCATAGTTCATCAAGAGTAGTGACTGGCGTATTGTGACGAGCAAGTTGCTCGGCCACCATCGACCAGACGTTTTCAATTGGTGAGAGATCTGGAGAATGTGCTGGCCAGGGCAGCAGTCGAACATTTGCTGTATCCAGAAATGCGCGTACAAGACCTGCAACGTGCGGTCTTGCATTATCCTGCTGAAATGTAGGGTTTCGCAGGGATCGAATGAAGTATAGAGCCACGGGCCGTAACACATCTGAATTGTAACGTCCAAAGTGCTGTCAATGCGAACAGGAGGTGACCGAGACGTGTAATCAATGGCACCCCATACCATCACGCCGGGTTATACGCCAGTATGGCGATGACGAATACAAACTTCCAATGTGCGTTCACCGCGATGTCGGCAAACACGGATGCGACCATCATGATGCTGTAAACAGAACCAGGATTAATCCGAAAAAATGACGTTTTGCCATTCGTGCACCCAGGTTCGTCGTTGACTACACCATCGCCGGCGCTCCAGTCTGTCATGCAGCGTCAAGGGTAACCGCAGCCATGGTCTCCGAACTGATAGCCCAAGCTGCTGCAAACGTCGTCTAACTGTTGGTGCAGATGGTTGTTGTCTTGCAAACGTCCCCATCTGTTGACTCAGGGATCGAGACGTGGCTGCACGATCCGTTACAGCCATGCGGCTAAGGTGCCTGTCATCTCGACTGCTAGTGATACGATTCCATTGGAATCCAGCACGGCGTTCCGTATTACCCTCCTGAACTCACCGATTCTATATTCTCCTGACAGTCATTGGATCTCGACCAACGCGAGCAGCAATGTCGCGGTACTATAAACCGCAATCGCGATAGGCTACAATCCGACCTTTTTCAAAGTCGGAAACGTGATGGTACCCATTTCTTCTCCTTACACGTGGCATCACAACAACGTTTCACCCGGCAACGTCGATCAACTGCTATTTGTGTATGAGAAATCAGTTGGAAACTTTCCTCATGTCAGCACGTTGTAGGTGTCGTCACCGGCGCCAACCTTGTGTGAATGCTCTGAAAAGCTAATCATTTGCATATCACAGCATCTTCGTCCTGTCGGTTAAATTTCACGTCTGTAGCACGTCATCTTCGTGGTGTAGCAATTTTAATGGCCAGTAGTGTATAATAGGAAACAGACGCTCCACTACAGTGTGCGCTTATGGCTCTGTTATAATGAATAGGACGGTGGACATGTGTATATATATATATTTATATGTATACATATTGTATGTGTGTGTGTTACGAGTTTCTGAAGCCCTGAGGTGTCTAATGAATATGAATTTTTTGTGTTCACATCACCATTTGGATGTTAGTGGAGGACTTGTCTTTATTACCTAATTTAAGCTGCTTCGCTACACTGAGGACATCTACTTCTAAGTTACTCAAGTTTGCAGCTGTTCTTGATTCGTATTCTGGAATATTTATTTCGTATTCTTTGGTGAAGATATTTCATTTAGTAACTCTGCTTTGTTGTCTCTGTCATTGGTAACATTACCATTGCCATCACTCAGTGAAGGTATTGAATGTATCTTGGCTCTTGTGTACTTTACGTAAGGCGAGAATCTATTTCGATTTTATGCCAGATTTCAAGACAGATTTTCGCTGTGGACACTGTTAAAAGCATGTCACTTTGAAATCCATGATAAAATTAAACCTTCAGGGAAAACATCGCTAATCTTGGAGATTTTGCTTTGTTTTACGTTTGGCATGCCTTTTTCGTTGCTTCTGCGTGAGTGTTCTGTCCTCTATTGCGTAACATGGGGGGTAAGTTTTCCTACTCATTAATTCGTTTGGCCAAAATATTTTACTTGATGTACATGCTATTTCCTTGAATTAAAGCCTCATCTGGTCTACCCTCATATAGCTAGATTAGAGGAAAAGGAGGCTGTCACTTAGAAAAGTATCAAGAGACTTCTTACCTGCTTTTTTAAATAGATATATTTGTGTTCTGTTTTGGTGTATTTGGATGTTATGCTAATCAGTAATGCTACAACGATCTCGTGGTCGGTAATTCCTGTAACCATCACGATGCTCCGTGTGCGTTAGGGATTATCTGTTTCAAAGAGGTCACTTCGTGTGGGCTCCAGAACTAATTTGTCATCATAATTTTCGGAGAAAGCACGTAGTGCAGTGTCGGACGATGTTTTATGCATACCACAGATTTTAAACATGTATTTTTGCCAACATATTCTGCGTAGACTGAAGTCCCCACCAATTATGAATAATGTATGAGTAGGATACTTATTTGAGATGATACGCCATTTTTTTCAACATTTGAGCAACTATATGACTTGAGTCTGGGGGGCGGTAAGAGGAACCAATTCCAGTTTTCAAGTGTAACCTCAACCCATAATAGCTCACAGGAATACCTACCACAGTTTCACTACAAGATAAACTACTTCCAACAACAACAAACATGCCGCCACAATACGCATTTAATTTCTCTGAACACCATTTAGTCCTTTTTTAAATAATGCGGCTGAACTCCGACTTTCATCCAGCTTTCAGTACCTATAATGATTAAGTGCTTGGAATTCTGGCGCAAAACACGGCTATAATACTGACGATTCCGTCTTCGTGTTCTGTTTGACCTGCTCCCTTTGAAGCACATTTTGTACTTTCCTGAGAGCTTCTGCCCTAAAAACCACTCAGTCCACCTCACACATCTCCCAATACACGTCCAGCACCTTTCTATGTGTGCTGGACCCCCAACCTACGAGAGTTAAATGGAACCCGAAAACCCGCCACTCTACGACGTAAATCAAGGAATGTGCAGCCTACACGTCCATCTCAGCCTCTGATTCAAACCCACCGCTTAGCCCTGTACAAGAACCGCAGTCGGTCATTTCGGCGAAGCTACAGGTGGTGAACTTATTTTGTAAAGAAGTCTTTACCACTTCAGACAGGCGTCGTAAACCAATCTTTTCCGATCCAAAGCGAAATACATCATTTGTACCCACATCCACAACCTGCAATTGGCTGTACCCTTGGCTCTTCATGGCGTCCAGAACGACCCCTTCCACATCTGGGATGACCCCATACTAAACAAAGTGCACAATGGACCTCTTCCTCTCCTTGGCAGCCATGTCCCAGAAAGAACCCCCCCCCCCCCTTCCCACTGTGCCCAGCACTTACGTTCCCAACTATCAATTACCCCAACGTCTGTAACTGTCCGGATCATGCAGGCCTAGAAGCATAAGAAAAAGGAAACGCCACTGAATATGCCTCAGCATCTTTATCAACAATTAATAGCACTTGTAACTCTTGCCAGACGGACTAGAGATAGCTTGCAGCCGGCCGCGGCGGTCTAGCGGTTCTAGGCGCGCAGTCCGGAACCGCGGGACTGCTACGGTCGCAGGTTCGAATCCTGCCTCGGGCATGGATGTGTGTGATGTCCTTAGGTTAGTTAGGTTTAAGTAGTTCTAAGTTCTAGGGGACTGATGACCACAGATGTTAAGTCCCATAGTGCTCAGAGCCATTTGATAGCTTACAATCGGTCCCTCAGGAAGTCTTTAGCTGCCTGCCACACCTTGAAACAACCTCTCTCGATCACTGGTGAAGCGTCAACCTGAAAGCGGGCAGCAACCGAAACGGACACAGTAACCGTTCTACCGTATATTAACTAGTGCATAATGCATCAGCCCTCTGAAACTGAAGAGAACTCATTGGTGGCCCGGAGTAAACTGACGTATAATGCAAGACAAGAAACAACAACTCTGTGCCCTGTTGTCAAAAAAAGTAAATCAAGGCGGTAACACCATAGAGTTTCCTTTCTCCTTACAGACACCAGTCACAGATTAGTTAATTCCGTTTTATTTTCAAAGTGCTGTTGTTTTACCCCTAGCTGCCTTGTTACATTGCGCAACAATGGGACATTTATTAGTAAGACACACTGCCCCTCTCCACAGTAGGCTTTCACCCTTCGTGGTTTCTGTTGTACATACAAGATTCACACACAAGACTATTTGCTGATAACAATAACGTTCTAATTACGGATAAAACATCAGACTTCACGTAGCCAAGGTCAACGATACCATAAAATCGTGTTTAAAATCGATCAGTTGGCAACTTACAAACACTGAGTACAAGTGAAATCAACGGCATGAACTTAAGCACGGAAAATTGTACTTTAAAATGCACTTGATGGTTCCATAAATTTTGTAACAAACGCTAAATCCTCAAGGATGTATACTGTCAGCAGAAGTGGAGTGATTATGCAACTGTATAATCTAAGGGAATGTCTTCAGTTATCACTATATTAAAAAATTTTGTTCCCTTCGACATTTAATATTATTTATTAATTCCGCGAATTCAGTTTCTTACTTCGGCCTAACGTGGATAGAACTGCAAGTGTGTCCATAGAGAAGAAAAAATAACTTATTGAAAAAGAATACGTACTATTACAGAATACATTTAAGCAATAAATAGGAATTATAGCAGAAGGGAAGTAAGGGAGCAGTTCAAGCACTTACTACGAGCTGCTCGTTTTTCTCATCATTATGAATGTCACCAAATCGCTGGACAAGATAGGATATTCTAGGCGTGAGTATACGCAATGGGTGTAGAATCAGTTAAGTAGCGTCGGAATCTCCTTCCCAACTGCAAACAATAGAAGTTTTTTTCATTTATTTTGAATCCTCGCCAACGACCTGTGATTCCAGCAGTAAAAGGAAAAACTGGTTTCCAAAGCGCCGTGACAGTACGAGCAACGCCAAAGACTTGTGAGTGAAGGTCATGAAAGGCCTTCTGCCTCTCTCCGTTGCTTGGGAGGCTTCTTAACAGATGCGTCGCTACCGCCACGTGTGACGGAAGATAACGTGCTACAACGGCATACATTCTTGCTAGTGACGGAGTGAGACACAGATCTGATATCCGTTAACCCTTTTCTAAATTTAATGCCGGTTTAACATTACACCATAGACACTTCGATAACTTTACGATACTGCCGAATGAAATGAGGTCAAACTAACAATTACATTACTCTTAAATGGAACTATTCTTATTTCATACTGGCAAATTTTAATGAAGTTTACAACACATTACTGGATAACAAGTGTGAGGATTTAAGGGTCTACGTCGTGGAAAAGAAATGTCGCCCGCATCTCGTGGTCGTGCGGTAGCGTTCTCGCTTCCCACACCCGGATTCCCGGGTTCGATTCCCGGCGGGGTCAGGGATTTTCTCTGCCTCGTGATGGCTGGGTGTTGTGTGCTGTCCTTAGGTTAGTTAGGTTTAAGTAGTTCTAAGTTCTAGGGGACTGATGACCATAGATGTTAAGTCCCATAGTGCTCAGAGCCATTTTTTTGAAAAGAAATGTAAAGATATTTACACGAATTTGCTCGTACATTTATCCTCATAATGTAGAAGTGCTAGATTTCGAAAGAGACTTTGGCAGTGATATACACGAACCTCTCAAACTTATAAAAATGCATGTAAGTATGTTCAACATGTCCATCTAAACTAGTGGATCAATTTCAGTTAAACGTAGTACACATATCACTTGACATCTGGAAAGAAGCACTATTGGGGATAAGAGCCATCTACATCCCATAGGGGCGGGAATAAAAGCGGTGAAATTGCAGCACACCTGTGGCAATTTCAACCAAAATTGTCAGGTACACGACTTGTTACTTGTATAAATATAATATCGGAGTAAGATTCACCACTACCACTAGGCGTTAGGATGTGGATGAGAAGGAGTAGCGTAAAAATATTTAAAAAGGACCATTCGGTATCTCTTTCCCGTATCCGGTTCACTTGCAACACTTTTAAAAAATGAAGTGAGATTTGCGTCTTACAAGTGCTGTTCAGCGTGTTAGTACGGTCGCTAGAATGAGCATTGTAGCGAGCCAGCAATTTTGTCAACATGAAATCACAAGGATGAATACGACAGATAACTTTATCATTCTCTGTGGAGTCGTGTAGCGTAAGCAGAGAATCGGGGAGAAATGTGTGCAGCATATGTCCCATACGCGTATGTTCCCTGGCTCGATTTCAACGGAAAACGGTACATATATTACTTACTATCTGGAAAGAAATACTGTGGAGGTAAAAACAATCAACCGCCTAGTCATGTGGGCGTGTTGTTGGAGGAAGGAGAAAGTGAACAGACGGAAGAAGAAGAGGAGATGGATAGACAGAGAGGGGGAAAGGAGACAGACAGGGAGACGGGGAAGTGGAGATGGAGAGGGTGTGAGGGGAAAGCTGATACACAAGGAGAGGAGGGCGGGAGGAGATGGACAAGGAGGAGGCTAGGAAGATATGGATAGAGGGAGAGGTAGTGTGGAGGGGTTGGACAAATTGAAACTCAACACGGATAATGCCATATTTGTCAGTTTATGTCGCACAAGTTGTAGAATTGTTTATTACCTCTAAACTGCTTGGCTTTGAAAGACAAGGCTTAATAAGTAAAATTTATGGATGGAAATAATTAAAGTGAATTATTTCCATCCATAAATTTTACTTATTAAGCCTTGTCTTTCAAAGCCAAGCAGTTTAGAGGTAATAAACAATTCTACAACTTGTGCGACATAAACTGACAAATATGGCATTATCCGTGTTGAGTTTCAATTTGTCCAACCCCTCCACACTACCTCTCCCTCTATCCATATCTTCCTAGCCTCCTCCTTGTCCATCTCCTCCCGCCCTCCTCTCTTTGTGTATCAGCTTTCCCCTCACACCCTCTCCATCTCCACTTCCCCGTCTCCCTGTCCGTCTCCTTTCCCCCTCTCTGTCTATCCATCTCCTCTTCTTCTTCCGTCTGTTCACTTTCTCCTTCCTCCAACAACACGCCCACATGACTAGGCGGTTGATTGTTTTTACCTCCACAGTATTTCTTTCCAGATAGTAAGTAATATATGTACCGTTTTCCGTTGAAATCGAGCCAGGGAACATACGCGTATGGGACATATGCTGCACACATTTCTCCCCGATTCTCTGCTTACGCTACACGACTCCACAGAGAATGATAAAGTTATCTGTCGTATTCATCCTTGTGATTTCATGTTGACAAAATTGCTGGCTCGCTACAATGCTCATTCTAGCGACCGTACTAACACGCTGAACAGCACTTGTAAGACGCAAATCTCACTTCACTTTTTAAAAGTATTGCAAGTGAACCGGATACGGGAAAGAGATACCGAATGGTCCTTTTTAAATATTTTTACGCTACTCCTTCTCATCCACATCCTAACGCCTAGTGGTAGTGGTGAATCTTACTCCGATATTATATTTATACAAGTAACAAGTCGTGTACCTGACAATTTTGGTTGAAATTGCCACAGGTGTGCTGCAATTTCACCGCTTTTATTCCCGCCCCTATGGGATGTAGATGGCTCTTATCCCCAATAGTGCTTCTTTCCAGATGTCAAGTGATATGTGTACTACGTTTAACTGAAATTGATCCACTAGTTTAGATGGACATGTTGAACATACTTACATGCATTTTTATAAGTTTGAGAGGTTCGTGTATATCACTGCCAAAGTCTCTTTCGAAATCTAGCACTTCTACATTATGAGGATAAATGTACGAGCAAATTCGTGTAAATATCTTTACATTTCTTTTCAAAAAAATGGCTCTGAGCACTATGGGACTTAACATCTATGGTCATCAGTCCCCTAGAACTTAGAACTACTTAAACCTAACTAACCTAAGGACAGCACACAACACCCAGCCATCACGAGGCAGAGAAAATCCCTGACCCCGCCGGGAATCGAACCCGGGAATCCGGGTGTGGGAAGCGAGAACGCTACCGCACGACCACGAGATGCGGGCGACATTTCTTTTCCACGACGTAGACCCTTAAATCCTCACACTTGTTATCCAGTAATGTGTTGTAAACTTCATTAAAATTTGCCAGTATGAAATAAGAATAGTTCCATTTAAGAGTAATGTAATTGTTAGTTTGACCTCATTTCATTCGGCAGTATCGTAAAGTTATCGAAGTGTCTATGGTGTAATGTTAAACCGGCATTAAATTTAGAAAAGGGTTAACGGATATCAGATCTGTGTCTCACTCCGTCACTAGCAAGAATGTATGCCGTTGTAGCACGTTATCTTCCGTCACACGTGGCGGTAGCGACGCATCTGTTAAGAAGCCTCCCAAGCAACGGAGAGAGGCAGAAGGCCTTTCATGACCTTCACTCACAAGTCTTTGGCGTTGCTCGTACTGTCACGGCGCTTTGGAAACCAGTTTTTCCTTTTACTGCTGGAATCACAGGTCGTTGGCGAGGATTCAAAGTAAATGAAAAAAACTTCTATTGTTTGCAGTTGGGAAGGAGATTCCGACGCTACTTAACTGATTCTACACCCATTGCGTATACTCACGCCTAGAATATCCTATCTTGTCCAGCGATTTGGTGACATTCATAATGATGAGAAAAACGAGCAGCTCGTAGTAAGTGCTTGAACTGCTCCCTTACTTCCCTTCTGCTATAATTCCTATTTATTGCTTAAATGTATTCTGTAATAGTACGTATTCTTTTTCAATAAGTTATTTTTTCTTCTCTATGGACACACTTGTTTGTAGCAGCAGTTCTATCCACGTTAGGCGGAGGCGCAGTCGTTATCAAACGTGATGACCAAATAGGGCTTCCGATTCTCGTGTCAATGAGTATCATTTGCCTGCTGTTGGTTCGCAAATCTAATTATTGTATTGCGCAAAGCCAATATAGCGACTAGGACTCGAACCAGAGATTCTCTACCAAAAGCTAGGGGCAACTAAACAGAAATATATTGCACTGTCGTACAGTAATGATTCTATTCGCTTTCAGAACGCTATAAGGCAGTATTTTCTGTCCTCTATCACTACACTAAGGTGAAAAGTTTTCGAATACTTATCACTACTAGGGATTTGTGGTTAAACCAGGGATTCTGTTTTGAATATTCTATCAGTTCCCGTTCTAATAATAACACAAGGACAATCATATAAAGACTAAGCACTTTTCTCGTGAATTTGACTGGTTCTTCGCATAGGGGAGCACTGCTGAGTATCCGTATTACCACCGGCTTGCCTCTCCTGACACAGTTCCCTTCGAACACGACTCATTCCTCCAACTCTTTGTGTAGCAATCAGTTCGCATTATTTTACAGTACTCTGTGTGCGTCTAGCAATGTGTTTGTATAGGTTGTGTAGGTTCGCAGAATATTACTTCCTAAGGAGACAGAAGCAGGAGAATGGAATTTAAAAACCTAAATGTACTTCTGCATCAGGAACATTATTGTAGAAGGACTGTAGCTCGGTCTCCAGCATTCCATGCATGACAGTGATTCAAGCATACTCGTGCCAGTGCAAGTGTTCCGCGATCTGGCAGACCCAGAGTAACATCATACAGGGAAGATCAGTTCATATGTGTACAAAGTAAACGTCAGCGTACTCGTACTGCGTCTGATACACGCGAAGAAGCAAATAATGTTCGAGAAGTTACAATCTCTGTCTGAACTGGGCAACGTACTCTTTGTGAACAGGGTTTAAGGGGATGCATGACGGCCAAAATACGTTTATTACGCTAACGAAACAAGGTACAAAGATTTCAATGTGTACAGCAACATAAAAAATGGAGCGTGCTGCAATGGTTCAAGGTGTTGTGTACGACGGATTTTGAAGTATCTGGAAGCCGTCGTCAAATAATTATCTGACGACTTCGTGGAGAACGTACGAACAGTCTCTGTTTGACGGCAATGGTGAGGCATGGTAGAGGGTCAGTTGTAGTGTGGGGATGTTTCTCGGATGATGAAGTCGGTGGTCCAGTGAGAATTAATGGAATGTTAATTAAGGAACTATGTTACAAGATACTGATGAACAATGTAGTTCCATCTGGTGTGAGAGATATGGCTCGTGTGTTTGTTCTGCATCGGTCAGTCATCCCAGACATGGTTCTAAATTGTGCAGAGAGGATGGAAGTAGAACAGAGTAACGTGGGGAACTAGAGAATATAATGTGGCCAAGCCAGTCGCCTGACTCAAATCCCATTGAGGTCTTGTGGGATGAACCTGACAGGGAGTAGAAAAACTGAGGTCATCTAATGTCGTGGATCTCTGGAATAATTTACAGACGTGCTTGACTGCACCATTTGCAAATAGACTACAAAATGTAATGTCCTGTGCAGCTGTTCTGAGGGTAAAGGGAGGATACTTTGAAGAGGCTAAAGTCTAAAACATATTGATTTTGTCGGTGTATTTTGTTGTACGATAAGTTTGTACATTGAGATGAGATACGTAGCTATTATCATGAGTGATAGAAAACTTTTGACCTGTAATGTATTTCCTGCTGTTATTTCCATTTCGGATGATATTGTTAGTCTTAAGCCTGATATTACCAAATGGATACCAAGAGTGCTTGATTTTACATGCGAGGTTTTGCATCTGATGCACGTAACTACTTTCAAACATTTAACATCGATTTGTAATAGCATCTGAGTGATTCCACGACAAATGAAAGAAGGAAGTCGCTATATAGTTTTAACGCTTTTCAAACAAATATGCCTGTTAGTAATTACCGGTACATAGAATGGAGAAACAAACTTGTTTTAGTTTTATTTTTTCTGCAGCACACGCTAAAAAAGGGACGTGTCTTCTTGCCCTTGCACCGTGTATTGTTTACATTCAGTCTTATGCGTAAAAATACGCATGAAAGACATATAAACTAATGCAATCTTATTAAAGTCATTTAACGTTGCATGCCCTTTGGCGGTCAATTTTTGATTTGAACGAATACAAAGATTAGGTTGAGATGAATGTAAAGAAGATCATGGCTTGTTGTAGTACTTTGACAACCTACCTTGAATTTAGTTGCTTATTAACTGTATTAAGAACCTGTCTTTAATGTTACCAATATTTTGATACAGGTAATGAAAATAATAATATACAGAGGCGTTGAAAGCTCCTTTGATGAATTATTAGACATCGGAAGAAGTTCAAACATGTCTATTTTGAGCATTGTAGATGTTGTAGTATTCGATTTTCCACCACTGGCGCAAGTAATGGCAGTGAAGTGGTGATAACGTGCTGTAGTAATGAAGTGATTTTATCCTACAATCTACTGAAGAAGAAGAACAGTGCGACATGGAGATATGAAGTGACAGCGAGCAACTGTCATGTTTGGACGTGCTCATGGCCACACCTAGAATAAAGGTGCCCGATTTCTTGGTGTATCAACACCGAACGCCCAACGTGTCTACAAGTACTGGTGTAACGCTCACAAACTATGTAACACGGTTTAACAAAGATATTAACTGTGACGAGGATCCTAATCAACGGAACCGCAGAGTGGTGTCACGCCTTGTGATGAGCATCGGTTTCAAACCCGATACAAGTCGCTGCTGTCGGGGAAAGCAGGCCCGTCTCAACCAGTTTCCGAGTCGAGCCTATGGAAGGCAGCTTCATGTAGTGGGTATTCTGGGTCGGTACTTCACGGAAAGCTGATAGCTCCCAGTAGCAAGTAAACATATACAACTTCAGTGGAACGAAAGACGCAGAAATTGGACACTAACTGACTTGAGACATGTGGAATGGTCCTCCGAGTCGCGACTTCATAGTTTTTCAAACGATACAATTTGTCGAGTGCACCGATGGCTCAGTACATTTAACCCGCACAATGTAGACTTTGCAGTCTAGGCGGGAGGTGTTTCTGTGGCTCTTTGATGGTGTCTTGCGTACCGTGACTTGGGCGCGCTCATTCAGGGAAACGTGAACGTGAATCAGGACGTTTATTTGAACATTGTAGGTGACACAGTGTTGCCCTATTCTTCTAATTCTTCATGATAAGTATTCTGTGGACATTCCTGTATTCTAAGATGGTAACAGTTGTTGTCACAGAGATACATGCATACCTTCTCGCTTTCAGTAACATTCAGGAACGATATTACAACTCGGCTGGACACCTATTTACGTGATGTTCCGGAATATTAAGGAGAGTGGATGTAATGTAGCAACCTTCACTCCTAAAATAGCTGGAAATAAAATTTTAGTTCTAATGTAACGTTGCCTACGTTTTTCACTGCTCAGCCATCGGTAGTTTTCTTTTCCTACTTATTATTTTAGATGGTGTACTGTGGACCAGCTTTTCTTTCTTTTTTCTTTCGCCATCCGCTCTCATTATTGCCCAGCATTCAGTATAATCAAATTTTCTCCCAGTACTCTCTTTACTTTTATTTTCGCGAAATGGTACGTCATTTGCCGTTTCTCAAAACTGCGGACGTAAATCTGTCTTAGGGTCTCCCTGTCGTTGGAGCCTATCGGTCCCAGTTCCCAGTCAGTCTTCATCGACCAGGTGTTGTGTACTTCTGTCTTGGGTGAATGTGTTACCAGGCAATCCTTTCACATTATCATAACGCGCTATCCAACTCTTCTTGGTACAGTCGGAGAGATTCTGGAATTTCTTCACGTGCTTTTCTCAGATTTTTAATCTTTCTGTCTGAGTACATACAATAAATGAAATATTAGGAATTATTGCGAATGATTTTCAGCTGAAAATTATGCGACACCCCTTTCTTGTCTTTCTTTCCGGTCGGTATGGTTGAGACATGTATATTTTAGTCCCTTTTGATGCTTATGTAACAGACTCCCCCACTAATGTGGTATCCCTTGTGAGACAATATAAGACTATACGCATTTCCTTTGTTCTAGTTCTTTTAAATCTTCTTTAGTCATTTTAATCAAATGTAGGATAAGCTTGCCATCATTGGACCTGTTAAATGTGTGGACCATCTTTATATTTTTGTGGGGCAAAAGGTGCTGCAATGTACCTATGCTGAACCGACTTAAAAGTTGAGTAACAAGCACAAGCTTAGTTTGAAATTTGTAAGTTACAGTGAAATCCTGATGTAAATGCATGAAGAAAATCGAGTTAGTTGATATAGAATCGGATTCGTATGCGATTGAGTATGGTAATATCATCGACATGGCTGACATCGAAGTAAGTGTCCAAGGAATAGAAAAGCAACTGGAATCACTCAATAGAGGAAAGTCCACTGGACCTGACGGGATACCAATTCGATTCTACACAGAGTACGCGAAAGAACTTGCCCCCCTTCTAACAGCCGTGTACCGCAAGTCTCTAGAGGAACGGAGGGTTCCAAATGATTGGAAAAGAGCACAGATAGTCCCAGTCTTCAAGAAGGGTCGTCGAGCAGATGCGCAAAACTATAGACCTATATCTCTTACGTCGATCTCTTGTAGAATTTTAGAACATGTTTTTTGCTCGCGTATCATGTCATTTCTGGAAACCCAGAATCTACTATGTAGGAATCAACATGGATTCCGGAAACAGCGATCGTGTGAGACCCAACTCGCCTTATTTGTTCATGAGACCCAGAAAATATTAGATACAGGCTCCCAGGTAGATGCTATTTTTCTTGACTTCCGGAAGGCGTTCGATACAGTTCCGCACTGTCGCCTGATAAGCAAAGTAAGAGCCTACGGAATATCAGACCAGCTGTGTGGCTGGATTGAGGAGTTTTTGGCAAACAGAACACAGCATGTTGTTATCAATGGAGAGACGTCTACAGACGTTAAAGTAACCTCTGGCGTGCCACAGGGGAGTGTTATGGGACTATTGCTTTTCACAATATATATAAATGACTTAGTAGATAGTGTCGGAAGTTCCATGCGGCTTTTCGCGGATGATGCTGTAGTATACAGAGAAGTTGCTGCATTAGAAAATTGTAGCGAAATACAGGAAGATCTGCAGCGGATAGGCACTTGGTGCAGGGAGTGGCAACTGACCCTTAACATAGACAAATGTAATGTATTGCGAATACATAGAAAGAAGGATCCTTTATTGTATGATTATATGATAGCGGAACAAACACTGGTAGCAGTTACTTCTCTAAAATATCTGGGAGTATGCGTACGGAACGATTTGAAGTGGAATGATCATATAAAACTAATTGTTGGTAAGGCGGGTACCAGGTTGAGATTCATTGGGAGAGTGCTTAGAAAATGTAGTCCATCAACAAAGGAGGTGGCTTACAAAACACTCGTTCGACCTATACTTGAGTATTGCTCATCAGTGTGGGATCCGTACCAGGTCGGGTTGACGGAGGAGATAGAGAAGATCCAAAGAAGAGCGGCGCGTTTCGTCACTGGGTTATTTGGTAACCGTGATAGCGTTACGGAGATGTTTAATAAACTCAAGTGGCAGACTCTGCAAGAGAGGCGCTCTGCATCGCGGTGTAGCTTGCTCGCCAGGTTTCGAGAGGGTGCGTTTCTGGATGAGGTATCGAATATATTGCTTCCCCCTACTTATACTTCCCGAGGAGATCACGAATGTAAAATTAGAGAGATTAGAGCGCGCACGGAGGCTTTCAGACAGTCGTTCTTTCCGCGAACCATACGCGACTGGAACAGGAAAAGGAGGTAATGACAGTGGCACGTAAAGTGCCCTCCGCCACACACCGTTGGGTGGCTTGCGGAGTATCAATGTAGATGTAGATGTAGATGTAGATTATTCCAGGTCTACTTAACGTATGCCTCCGGTAGGTGGGTCTTATCTACTTTTCATGGATACATTTAGATTTGTATTATTTGCAGCGACTTTGTATCTAATGGTGCTCACAGAGACTTTATCATGCTGCCACAACTGAATCAATGCTAGCTCCCAGCGAAACAGCTCAAAATTATTACATGATATCATCTGTGCAAACAGTATTAGGATTTATTTATCTCTTCTTCTGATAGGTACATGAACATAATTGAAAGTACAAATATTGCATATTCTAAATGGTAACTGCAATCAAATATTTAATATATGATATTAAATTATTCTAGCATTTTAAAAACATTCAATCAAGCTGAGCTAGAAACAGTGGTTAATTATATTTTGTACTGCAATATTCCTATCACACGCGCTCTTTTTTATAATGCAGTTCATCCCAATCCATCCAGTGATGGGTTACCAATAACAAAGAGTGACAACAAAACTACCACCAACATTGTTGAAAGGGGCAATAGGTTTGACAACACACTTTCAAGCTTCAGAAAGACCACCAACAACCGCAAAATGTATCTGAAAAACTGCAACTGGATTCAGTCGTTTGGCTATTCCTTTTGCAGACATTTATCCTACGCCAGATGGCATAATACTCTCCATCGGAAACAAAGTGCAAAACTTTTTCTGTGTATAAAAGCAGCCACATACCATCCAACGAACCGGGTCACACGTTTGCAGATGACATGATGTTCGCTAAGTAAAAAGATGGCACAGAAAAAAAAAGAGGACAGAAAATATGTCGCAAAGAGCGCCAATAATCGCTTAAGACATGCTGTAACATGCAATAAATAAGATTAAAAAAAACCACTGACGATGGTGATATTTCTTGCCGGAACTAGTTTGGGATAATAAAGAAATAAACGAATATCAATGTGTTTTGCATCAAGGCGGACTCAATTTCTCAAATTATTGTTTATCACATGAGTTAGTTTGGTCAGCTGCTTGAAATACGTTCTCCCCAATATATTTTTAAAAAATTCTTCTAAATCTTCTTGCTTTTGATTTCTCCGGTTTTCTTCTGACGTCCTCTACTCATGCGCTTCTTCTTTTGCGTCGGTTCCAAAGTCAATTCATCTTCTTTGAAGCAACAATAATGCAGCGGTCGTGCTCTATAATTTTCCAAGTTCGACTCGCATGTCCTGCAAGAAAACCCGTTCTCTGTCTCAGAGTTTCCGCCTCGAACTTGCTACATATATTTTCCTCTTTGAACACTGCTAAAACCACTCTTTTTCCCACAATTTAATGAAACTTGTCATCGATTTCCATCACACTCGCGACTGGACACCTTGAGATCTCCATCGCCCCACTTTCTACTAACTGCATTTCTTCCAGACTGGACACATTCTCTTCTTCCAGTCATCGTCTTCCGACCAATATTGTTCAGAAACACTTTTCTTTACAAAAATGCCTGCCTTTCCTACCAATATCGCGACTTATCATAGCTGACCATGTGAACACTGCTGAGTCGCCCCTCAATTGTATCTCATCGTAAAACGTTTACACAGATATATTTTTCGCCTACTGGCTCGAAGTTTCCTGAGATACATTGGCAATATACACAGGTACATTGTGAATAATATTACAACTGAAAATAACAGTATTAACTTATATCACAAATTCACGTTGGGTAAGGTTGCAATAAATGGGCGGTTAACTTTCGTCTCGAACTGTTTCAAATATTGTGACGCTGAATATCAGAACCCATCACGTAACCTATATTGTACTGTATAGCGGTTATTCCTGAAATACTTTTAGCACCGTCAGGAAAAAATGAAGAACTATTTTCGTAAAGATCCATTGATGGATACCCGTTTCCAACAACTGACCAGCTGAATTCCATGAATGTACCATTAGATATATAACCTAAATTTGCTGACTAAACACCTCTTATTCAACGTCTGTATGGGTCTGAATATGGCCATAAGGTATGATCAAGAAAATAAAAGATTGATCATGTTGAAATTGATTTTAATATTAAAGAAGAATATTGATTATGAACACAAAAGGAGCTAAATTACGATAGTTCTTAGGTTCAGGACAATTCTAAACTGATATTACTATGAAATTAATTGAAATTTAGACTGCTTAATAAAATGATTTCAGTTGTGTGTAATAGTGAGCAAAGCATTAGGCAGTTCAAATTCTTCTCCATAAGACTATTTGCAACTGAAACAAATATTCTTTTAGTGTTTTTCCTAACTCCAGCGCAATTTTCATGCACTTACTTCATAAATGCTTTGCGGAAATGTTTGTGAATTCATCTGCAAACAAGATCAAAGACTATGAAAGAAGTACGATTTTCGTACTCATATTTTTCAAAATATTTAATTCTGCAAAAGTATCTTGCAATGGCATGCCCCGTTGCTCGTTAATCTTCTGTACGTAAAAACACACTGATTCTTGAAAGAGGATAGGAGAAAGGTATTTCTGTTATATTTTCTTAAAAACCGCTGTCTGCCTCAAGTAACAATAGTGGGCTCGTTTTGCCGCCTGGACCGTTTATGTTAAAAGCATGGTCTGTTCGTTTGATTGTCATCTATGGGACAAAGCCCCTTATGCACACAAGTAGTAGTACCAACCTTTGAAACGTTTCCTGTTCTGCATGTCTGGCGATGCAAAGATGATCGCGGCCGAATGCAGACGAATTACGATACGTCTAGCTGCATTTGTCAGCTTCGCTCACTCAGAAATTTTGCGCAGCCTCATTAGCCAGAATGGAGAGCGCCACTTTCCACATCCAGGAAGTCGCGTCTCCACTTTGAACAAGGAAGAGAGGCCGACTTCCATAGAGGAGTGGTGTTCTTGCCGTCGATGGGTAAGCATGTGTTCCAAGTGGACACAAATTTAGACTAAATCACGATGCGTGTATTAAGTCAGAATCCCGTAATCTTGAAAGCAACAGTACTTTATTGTTCTCTTATCTACTATTACCACAAATTTTCATCCACTTACGTGTGAAATGCATACGGAACGTTGATTTGTATTGGACTCACCACCAGAGTTCTGTCCATTGGTTAGATCGTGTCCACTTGGAGACACTTGATAAACACGTTACGTAGATTCATATGCCAATTCCAGTAAAGGTATGGGGTATAACTGTATACTCCACAGTGCTGAGTTCCACTAAATATCATTTCAACCGACAAAAATAAGTTCTTATATTTCATAAATGTTGTTTATCTTTCACTGATATGGATTCCTCGTTAGTTATCAGGTTTTACCCGAATACCTTCTATGAAGTTTAGGTCGGACCTGAGCACTAAATTAAACCTTTGTCATGGGCAGGGAAAACCCAGTTTTTTCTTTATCTTTTTTTATTCTATTCAGTAAACCAATAATGTACACAAATCTAAATTTCTGAAATAGTTCTACGAAGACACAACTGGTTATAATAACTATGTATCTACTGTCTTTGTTTCTTCGTCATACCAGCGAAAATAATCAGTGGTGCTTTTGATGAGGACCTGGATTTACAACAGTGTCGTGAGACCACCCAGATTTCAAAATTCTGATCTCATTTCTATCTTCATCTCACAGATTTTCCGGAAATGCGTCGCCCGTTTGGCTGTAACATAATTGCCACAGTCGCTCAAGTAACTTATTCCTTCATTTTTTTCTTATTCTTGCTGTGTACAACAGAAAGCAAAAGAATCTTAAGATTGTGCATGAGTAATGTACAGAGTGGAGATGTCGTGGACGAGTATCGGTGAGTCCCACGTCCCAGATAGGAGATGCTCGTTCACCTTTTTTTTTTTTTTTTTTTTCGTGATCCACTTTCCTGTGAAGACCCGTTTGTTTCACAGTGAAACAGTGCTCCAGGAGAACGTGACACTGTTACTCAACATTTTCGATCCCCGCTCACGTTTTCCATTGGTCAGTGATCACTCGGATTCCACGCCATTGTGGTTTTTAAGGTTTTCGCCTACCTGCAACCACATCTAAAAGTTACGCGGCTCATATAACAACCTCCTCGTCATTATCGGCTTCGTCCAAGAGCCGAGCAGTGCCAGGCTGCAAGCAGGACCAGCGATAAGGCTCCTCCTCTGCCCTACGCTCCTTCTAAAGGAAGAAACACAGACACGATTCTGGCTCGTTTTCAGTGGCTTTTTCGGTAAACACTTAACGAAACACCGCCATATTCGCAATTGCGTTCTTTTTAGTGTAAAGAGTCCTCCAAGCCGGCCGATGTGGCCGAGCGGTTCTAGGCGCTACGGTCTGGAACCGCGGGACCTCTACGGTCGCAGGTTCGAATCCGGCCTCGGGCATGAATGTGTGTGATGTCCGTAGGTTACTTAGGTTTAAGTAGTTCTAAGTTCTAGGGGACTGATGACCTCAGAAGTAAAGTCCCATAGTGCTCAGAGCCATTTGAACCATTTTTGAGTCCTCCAACGAATTATGTTCCGTCACGAAAAACCTTTACAAAGCTGTAGAAATAAAACGTAGAATTCAAAAGTGGCTGCCAGATCAGGCAAGTTCTGTAGTCCATTGCAGAGAGTGGCCTGCACTGTGTGTACGACACACATGAAAATACAAACATTATTTCACGGGTGTAATACGGAGGGTACCTTCGTTCTGCTCGGGTAAGCACTGCTTTACAGTGTGCATTGTAAATGGAGGCTAACAAAGGAAGTGGAAAGCAGCAGGCGCCAGAAGGTTGAAATATCTCAACCTTCACAGCGGGCTGCACAGACCTGACGCTTATATAACCCGCGACTTTGTAATGCCTCGTAGCTTTCCATTGCTAACTACACTTGTTGTTATTTGTACATTCTTGCTTGTTAGTTGCAACCCTCCGCTTGGACAACTGTATTGCCATCCGAGAATACGACTTGAAAAGAAGAAAAAATAGCAAACACCGTTGACGGTCTTTGATTTTTCACTAATGTCTGATTTCGCTTTGGAAAGACGCTGTAATGAACAGGAAAGCAGCAACACATTGTAACAGGCGAACTGAGAAAGGCTCCATCTACAATATCCTGATATCCAACAGGCACACGGTGACGGAATGTGATGTCCAAATTCGACAGTCATAGGGAATATCTGTCATCCAGACACAGATATTCGAATCCATTTGAAGTTATACTCTGAGGTGTAGTAGTTAACACAACTTATTTCTCAAGTTATCTAGCCCAAATTAATGAAGAAAGAAAATGGCACTATCGTATAATACTCCGTCTACATCATGATACACAGAGCGACTCAGAAGCAACGCCACATTTCCTTACAAATACGCTACTGTGGCGAAACCTGATCTGCAGTGCGAAATGGACATTGAAGATTTGTCATGGGGAAGAAATATTTCATTCTGAGTGAACTGCCCGATGTTCTGAAATTTCCTGGCAATTAAAGTTGTGTTGTATTACCCATACTGGATTTTGTGAACTCTTCAGGCGTTTATGATGGTTGGAGATTAGATTAGATTAGATCAGATTAGTACTTGTTCCAGAGAATATGAATACGACACTTCGTAATGATGTGGAAAGTGTCAGGTCAATAAAAGGTGTCTATACAAGATATTACATTAGACAAAATATTACATGACACTTTTTTTTTTTGTTGCGAAATTACCCACTTACTATACCCAAAATTTCATCTAATGAGTAGAAGGAGTTGCCATTAAGAAATTCTTTTAATTTCCTTTTAAATGCTATATGGCTATCTGTCAGACTTTTGATGCTATTAGGTAAGTGACCAAAGACTTTTGTGGCAGCATAATTTACCCCCTTCTGAGCAAAAGTTAGATTTAACCTTGAGTAGTGAAGATCATCCTTTCTCCTAGTGTTGTAGCCATGTACATTGCTATTACTTTTGAGTTCGTTCGGATTGTTGATAACAAATTTAATAAGTGAATATATATATTGTGAGGCTACAGTGAAGATTTATAGCTCTTTAAATAAGTGTCTACAGGATGGTCTTGGATGAGCTCCAGCAATTATTCTGATTACACGCTTTTGTGCAATGAACACTCTTTTACTCAATGATGAGTTACCCTAGAATATGATGCCATACGAAAGCAGAGAATGAAAATAGGCGTGGTAAGTTAATTTACTCAGATGTATATCACCAAAATTTGCAATGACCCTAATAGCATAAGTAGCTGAACTCAAACGTTTCAGCAGATCCTCAGTATGTTTTTTCCAGTTCAACCCCTCATCATTTCATACACCTAGAAATTTTGAATATTCTACCTTAGCTACTGATTTCTGATCGAAGTCTATATTTATTAATGGTGTCATTCCATTTACTGTGTGGGACTGTATATACCGTGTTTTGTCAAAGTTTAATGAGAGCCCAAATTCATCTAAATCGTTTTATTTCAATGTCAAACGGCTTTCCGCTGCAACACCCATCGACAAAGGGCTAATATTTTCAGTTGCATCTTAAAATGGGCATGCTAGCACTAAACTGGCTATGGCACTCAAATAAAACATTTTAAAAGCATTTCTGGCTGCCTGCGTCATTCGCCGACGACTAGAACTGGGTGTCGAACCGGGACCCAAACTCGGAATCTTGCCTTTCGCGGGCAGTACGCTTACTATGCGAGTACAGCTCACGACTCGTCCTCACGGTTCATGAACACCACCACTTCTTTCCTACTCTTCGAACTCCATACAAGTTCACTTGCATATCTTGCTAGACAAACCCCTTGAAAGCAATCCCCACGGCCCAGGGTACTGCTTCCGGGGAAAATCTTTCACTCAGCAGCGGGATGTGCCCTGGTTTGAAAATTATCGGCAGATTATAACGGTATCTACAGACCGATAACGAACCGTTCTTCCAAAATCGGGTACAAACAGCACTGCAACGGGAAAGAGACATATGACAAGACCACTCACTTTCTCGAGTCGCTTGTCTGCGCCTGAGCGAGTGCATTTAAAGTCAGTAATAGAGTAGTTGCTAATGGACCTGGGACACGACAAGACTGACAGGGGGCAAGTTGTTGGTCTGTCCAGCTGGTGGACTGCCACGTGGGGGCGTCCACCATGGCACCCAGACAGCGAGACACGTTTCAGAAACAGAATTTTTATGTCTAACATATGACCATTTCGGATCATCCATCCGATGAAATACTATGATTCTGTTACAATCCGAACAGGTTAGAAACACAAAAAGCGAGTCAGTAGACGGCGCAGAGCACAACTGAATTAACTAAATTTACAACTGAACATTCTAAAGTGAAAGTAAGCGATCTTGATGCAACTTGGCAATACATTTTTTGTGTCCGGTTTCACTTTTAAGGGATAAAACACACCCCAAAATCTAATTTGGCATGTTATGTTCAGAGGAAGTATCTTCAAAACTATTGTACATAAAATGTTTTTCAATTAAAGGTTGATATGTAATAAACGTTCTTGAAAACTGTTTAATCCAGTTTTGTAAGAATATGAAATTTTGCATAGTACCAGACCACAATTACTTAATTTTGAATGCTTTAGTTACAACATAAATTAAGAAACTTTCACACCACATGTAATAAAGCAACTTTCTTAAGTACAATTTATTTAAAATAAGCTGTACACAATGCGCTGTCAGAGTATTTTCGGTGTACCTAATCAAAATATTTAAACACCTATTATTTTTCGAATCATTTATTTTAATTGCATTTCTTTTATGTTTTAAACTGTTGTTTTACGATTCACATTCATGTTTTACCTTTGTTTTTTTTAATGTACCTATTCACATACATATATTTTGTTAACTGAAAATAATAAGCAACTCATAATTATGCAAAAAATTATTACTGTAATGATAATCCGTAAATAAGTGCTTAAAACGTATTTTTTTATCATGCACATAAAATGAACGAAATTCCTCACATAATATACGCGACAGAGAGCACGACATAAAATAAAATTCAGCAGGATATGAAATTGTCACAGGTGATCCTTTAAATATCCTGATTTGTATCAGGTACATTTCAGTTCAGTGGTGAGTCATGAGGAAGAAACGGATTATGTGTAGTGACTACAGCTTGACTATATTGTTTCACAAGTGGAGACTGATATCACTGTTATTCAACAGAACTAGGACTGAAAATCTTCTCTCAAAGGTCTTGATTTCAAAGGGCTTGGCAGCACAGGTGCTGCTGGGGGATGTATGTGTATTTCGCTGCTGGAAGAACTTTGTGAGAAGATTTTCAGATTTAGTCCTGTTGAATGACTGTAATATCAATCTCCACCTGAAAAGCAATGTAATAAAGCTGCAGTCATTCAACATATATGAAAGACAATGTCCCTACTGATCAACTCATCATAGCCCAGCCAAGACCACGAAGGACAGAAACTTGAAATTTGGAGAAGGTGTTAGTCTTATACTGTAGGTGGCGTTAAAGAAGGCATTTTTCGAACTTCCATCCCTAAGGGGGGTGAAGTAGGACATGACAAGTTTTTTTTTTCAAAATATATCGTTACTAGGACAATTCTGAAGCTAGACCTACGAAAATAGGGATTGGATTTCTTGGTTAGGAATAAAAAATAGTTCTTTAGCATTTCTGACAATTTAATCCCTATGGGGAAGAAATATTGAGTAAAAGTTTTTATTAAAGAACTGCTGAGGAATTCTTAAAGCCACATCTATGAAGACTGGTGTTTGACTTCTCAGTTACAAATAATAAATTATGTATTTCAGTTACCTTGCAAATTCAACCTGTAAAAGGGTAGAATGGGGAATGAAATGTTTCATAAAATATTTCATTGTGAAAGCAGTTAAATCTGTGAAAATTTGAATTTGGTTTCTCACTTAGAAATAAAAAAGTATTTGTTTCAATGGTTTTGGAAAAACAACCCCTAAAGAGGTGAAACTGGTTCGGACTCATTCACTAACTCAACACCCTGCAGCCCAAACTGCTAAGAACAGAAACTTGAAATTTGGAGAGTGCATGGAATTTATACCATAAGCATCGTTAAAAATTGTTTGATATTTCACTCCTAAGGCAGCGATATGGGGGATGAAAAGATTTTTGAAAATAAGTCACTAGTAAGTCAATTTTAAAGATAGAACTTCGAAAACTGGTATTGGTTTCTCAGCCAGAAATTAAAAGAATTATTGCTTCAGAATGTTTGGAAATTCATCAACTGAAGTGGTAAAACAGCAGCTGAAAGTATTTTAAAAATTTCATTATCAATAATTAACTAAGCAATATTAGCTTAATCATTGTTAAAGGCTCATCAATGAAAACTGGAATTTGACTTCTCTGTTAAAAATTAAAGGAAAAGGGGTTCAGCTTTTCTGGAAATTAAAAGGTTGGGGGAACTGGGGAATGAAGATTTTTATGAAAATTTTTCACAATGAAAGCATTTTTAGAACCAGACTACTCAGAAAAAATACATGTTTCAGTGTTTTTGGAAGTTCAACCCCTAATTTGGTATAACAGGATGGAAGCTCTTTTGGAAATATTTCATTGTGACAGCACTTTCAAAAAAAAATTTCTGAAAATTGTATTCAATTTCTCTGATAGAATAAAAATAAATGCGTTTGACTGTTTTTTGGAAATTCAACCCCTAAGAGGGTAAAATAGGAGATGAAAATTTTTTTGAAAATGTTGTATTACAGGCATATTAAAAGATAGTTAAATCAAAATCTACAAATACTGCTATTAGATTTCTAGGGAAATGTGTGTTAGGGATGCCAGTTTGTATAGAAATAATATGATGAGAGCTGAAATGGCATGATTAGGAAACACCTCTGACTCCAGCTACTAAAACTGCTCTTTGGTCAGAAGTACAATCAGAAAGGCCATGCTTCTATAGCTTTAATTAGCATTGGAAGTTTTAGAATATGTTGCAATTTGTGAAGAATATAAAAATGCTGATACAAATAATGATATTTAGAGGATCACATGTGACAATTTGAAATCCTACCAAATTTTGTTTTACATTGTTTTCTCCATTATGTATATTAAGTGAAGAAATTGCACTCATTTTATATTGATAGTATAAAAAAGTTAGGATTTAAACATTTGAGTACAGATTATCATTATTCAAATGATTTTGTAGCATAAAATAAATTATTTATTATTTTCAATTAATAAAAATCTCATATGTCGAATGAAAACTTAAAAACTATGAATGTTAATGTAAACATAAAATAACAATTTCAAACCTAAAGCAAATATAAGTAAAATAGTTAATTAAAATAATAATGATGTTTAGACATTTTAATCAGGTATATTAAACATACTCTGACAATATGTTGTGTAAAACTCGTTTTCCAAAATTGTCTTTAAGAAACCATCTTGGTTACACACGCATTATGTGGCTTGAAAGTTTCATTTATTTAAGTTGTAACAAAGGTTCTCATTTCTAAAAATTAATTAATGCTGATGCAGTATTTTCCTAAATTTTAAATTATTACAATACTTGATAACAAAGTTTGCAACTTTTATGTGAGAAAGATTTACATATTTTCGTTTCAAACATTCGCTCCAAACTTACTATAAAAAATTACTTTTCTGGGTGTGTTTTACACCTTCAAAGTGAAACTGCACCCAAACAAAACAAAAATATGTGTTGCATTGTTTTCCCCTCTACACATTCGCCCAGCTTAATCAAGATCGTTTATTTTCACATGGGCCTATTCCCATGTTAGAATACACAGCCCACGCCGCTGAGTGAGTTACCAACATCTGATAGAAGCCCCTGAAATTTGCCCATTACTTACACCAACTTCCAGCTTTCAAATGGCTCTGAGCACTATGGGACTTAACATCTGAGGTCATCAGTCCCCTAGAACTTAGAACTACTTAAACCTAACTAACCTAAGGACATCACACACATCCATGCCCGAGGCAGGATTCGAACCTGCGACCGTAGCGGTCGCGCGGTTCCAGACTGAAGCGCCTTTAACCGCGTGGCCACACTGGCCAGCTAGCTTTCAATATATTTCATATTTGCTAACTCTCGACAACTTTTGCTAACATAATCTGACTGTAGAAGCCTGTCCATGAGTTTGTCTTTGTAGAGGCGAGATGTATAGTCTGACGTTTGGCTAGCTGTGTCTCTGCCAATGGGAGACCTACGTGTCCTGTTCCGCTGTGGACGTTAGTGGTGCTGACAAAGATTGTACTAGAGGGAGATACGTTATATGTTACGGTTATGTGAAGGGCTTGTTTCAATAGTGGTATAGTGGTGCTGACAAAGATTGTACTAGAGGGAGATACGTTAAAAGGTACGGTTATGTGAAGGGCTTGTTTCAATAGTGTTATAAGTCCATTTTTGTTCAGTTTGAGATACAGAGTCCTAAAGTCAAATGAGAGCTGAAAAATCTGCAGTTGAGATACCAGAAATATTCACGAATATGGCTTCTTGCTAGAGATGAACCTTTCTTTCTGTTTATTTGGATCAGTAATTTCAGAATCATTATAGGCAGAAAAGTGGAGGTAATGGACTTGTACCACTATTGAAATAAGCCCTTCATATAATGCCATAGAAATACGTTTAATTTTACTCTCCTCTGATGTCACAGCCGTAGAAAATAACTGTACTATTGCGGAACCACACCAACATTTCTGTAATAGCAGCGGAACGATGTTACTAAAGTGCGTCGATAGTTGCCTTGGAAACAGCGTCCTAGCCCGGTGAGGCAGGCATCAGATAATCAGAGATTATTGTGTACTGTGAAATATATCGCAAGGGATGACAATTCGACCACGAAAACAGTGTTTTCATAGATATGTCGGCGGTTGCCATCGTAATCGCGTCTTATTCTCACTGTGTTTGGATTTATCCTAGATCTGAGTGTAGTAAATGCCTGGCTGGTATTTCGAAGAGAATCTCTGGACAAGAAGACCTCATTGAAGTCATTCAGGGCAGATATTGCCAATGGTTTGATGTTTTCAGCTAAAAGGAAAGTAGGAAGGCCCTCAATAGACATAACACCACCACAAAAGAAAGTAAAAAGCCAACAGCTCCGACTGTTACACAAGATATCCGATTTGATAATCTGGAGCGTTGACCTGTATATGGTCCCAAAGGTCGTTGTCTTTATTGTCCATCTGGATATTCTACAGTCATGTGTTCAAAATGAAATCTAGTATTGTGCTTCGTTCAAAGAGGAACTGTTTCCAAAAATTCCATTGCAAAAAGAACTATAAGGGAAAATGAAACAGCAAGACTGCATAAATGTGTGTATAAATTAAATTATTGACGTACAGGAAACCTTTTGCTTGAGGTAATTGGCAAACACTTTTTTTCTATAATATGTATAAATGTGATCTACTGCTGGCAATGTTGCAACATTTGATAATTTTCATAATTTCTGTAAAAAATTTCTGAAACGTACTGAATTGTATTTCTCTAAGCATAATAAATAAATATAAGCACTGAAAATTTTTTTTGTTTTCATTTTCACCATTTGCCAAATAATGGGTTAAGATCGCTGACTATGTTTTCAAAAATCCCTTGAAGTTGAGGTTCAGGGAACACACAGAGGCTTTCTCTTTGGCATAATAATTTATAATCACAGCTCTTTCCGTGCACAATCATGAAACTAGTCACCCTAAGTCGAGAAGTGAAGAAGACCTCACAGTTGTTCATGCACAAAATTACTATACATGGCTTGAAAAGTCACAATAAAATAAATTATCAGCTTACAGGTGACACAAACAACATTTGCAAAGACTGTTATTAGAAAGATAAAAGTTATTGCTCAGCGACTTTAATTACAGTGATACCGTTGGCATTCTGTTCTTCGTGGGATTTAAAAATCCAAGTTTCCCTGCATTTTCTTTGTTCTTTGGTAACTCTCTGATTTCCTGTTTATAGTTACAAAGTGTCTACTCAAGTTACATCAATATTTGTCTTTCGGGTGTGGCCTTCATGTAGATACATGAGCCGAGAAGATGAGTAGCTATTGGTGTGATGCAACATAAACCATTTCACTTTAATCTGTTTTATCCGTTTACGGCGAAATCGATATACATCTTAGGATGCCAAACTTTCGAAGGACGTGTCCCAGTAAGTTTTCTGTTCTTATTTACATTTTATCACGATCGTTTTTACAGATTCTCGTGTAACAGTTCTGTTGATGAAGTCTTGATCTTCTAAAATGCTTTTTGGACTTCAAATAGATAGTCGAGCCGACATTTCAACATGTCCTGCTACATTTCACATAGCAGAAGCGAAAATAAAAATAAAATGTGGACCATTCACTACTGACATACGGTATGGTTATAAAAGCGATAAAAATACATCACGTGTGCTAAACTGTGTCGTTAAAATGAGGAACGTAAACATTCGATTTAACATTCCGTACTTACTTGAAGAACGTCATGATTTATCGCTAACAGCTACTTATAAAATGTCCTTACTGAACGACCCGTTTCGGTCCACAGACTATCATCAGGTTCATAAAAGCATTTACAATATCATTCTAAGAAGTAGAAAACCAATGGCGTTGGATAATAAAACTCATGGATTCGTCAGTACTGCCACATAGTAATACAAATTACATCGGAATCATAAGACAGGCATCCCTTCACGCTACATCAAAAGTCAACATTAACGCTACGATCAGAAGCATTCTAAATGTAGCTTAATACGCACTCTTTATTGCCACGTTTGAGATTGCAACGATTAAGCTGGCAATTGCCATTTTAAGGTTCTCTCCACATTGGATAGCAATTGCAAGTGAAATTTTGCTGTAGCCGCATGTCTGGGCCGCGTAGTGAGGTAAGGAAGGAACAGGCGAGGCTCGGTGACTCCACAGTAGCTTCTGGGGTTGGGGTGGGAAAAATGGCTCTGAGCAATATGCGACTTAACTTCGGAGGTCATCAGTCGCCTAGAACTTAGAACTAATTAAACCTAACTAACCTAAGGACATCACACACATCCATGCCCGAGGCAGGATTCGAACCTGCGACCGTAGCGGTCGCTCGGTTCCAGACTGTAGCGCCTAGAACCGCACGGCCACTTCGGCCGGCGGTTGGGGTGGGAGGGGGGTGGAGGGGGGGGGGAGCTTTCCCGTTTCTCGACGGGCTCCATGAGGACTGCCAGTGGTTGCAGGCGTCTTTCGTGAATACAGTGGCAGAAAAGCATGAGAATTCATTGAACTACTTTGAAACAATGGCAAAAACTTGACTGTGTGTAGAACACTGCCGATTTTCGCAACTCAAAGCTTATCGGTCAGAATACGGCTTTACACAGTTGCCGTGGCAGGCAGCCTTCCTAGAGAGCAGGAGAGAGAGACAACACTCGCAGATAAATATTTCTGTCCTTTTTTTTTTTCAGGGGAAGAGACATGGTTAAATCATTACTTTCCTGCCTTCGTGGAGGCGAGTTGCTATCAGCAGGACGCCATCTTCACCGGTGATGGATGACCTCTCGTGTTGTATAAAACTCAGAAAAGAGCTCTATTGGCTGCCCCTAAGAAAGTGGTTGCTTTCTGAAAATTACAAACGCAGGATAAGTGCAGACTGACGGAAATAAAGACATCCGTGAAGAATGGAAATTTTGTGTTAACGTTTAGGATCTGTGCTCGTGCAAATGTTAGCTATTGGGTAGCTGATGAAACTATTTCTACGAGGTGAGTTTAGAAGTTTCGATTCTAACAGTTTCGTTGTCCAGAATTCAACGGAGTCTTTCCATTGGCAAAAAATAGATTACGTAATCTTGAGGGAGAGCCGAGAGGATACAGCTCGGTTGAGGACACTCTGGTTCGACAGACCTTCAAGAACATTTGGTTACTACACTTCTACGAGAGCGCACTCATTCTCCTGTTCCATCCGTGATTATGAATGGAGATGGGGTTACTTCTGAGAGGGAACGCGATGTCCATTGACCAATTTGTCAGCAGTCATCCATACCTCTCCATCGTACAGCTTAAATCTGAAGGAGAATCTGCAGCACAGACGACCGAAATTAGAGTTATTAATCTTTCCGTAGGTATGTAGTTCTATCTAGATCCGGGAATCGTGATACTTTTGGTCAGAAGTTCCAAGGCTCATTAAAGACCCAGTTAGTTACGGTAGTTGCATATGACGTCCTATGCCCTGTGGCAAGGTAGGAGCCTTCACCGTGCAAATACCATTATCGTTCCTCTTTATCAGTGATTGTAAGATAACGAGTATCCCTTTCTTCCTTATTTCCTGCAGCCTTTGTCAGCTGAATTAATCATTAGATTAGACTGATCATTATTCATAAGGATTAGTTGTTTTTTATTTGCTCTGTGTGTTACTGCTCTCAATAAGATGTTTTTAACACAGAGGTTTTATAACAAATTGGAGTCGAATGGAACCAAACTTTAACTTTAGTAGATGGTGAACCCCATTTTTATTGACACTATAAATTTTTTTGAAAGGACCAACAAACAGGGCTGACTTTCCAAGCCCAACCTTTTCGTCATATTATTCACCAGCGCGACAGTTTTCATTACATCATCTGAGACCAAGGGGAGTGACCTGCCTCTCGGAAGTCCCAACTGATGCAGATCGCTGCGGCTGCCAGAAGGCATGTCCGGCTCGGTTAGCGCCTTTCACAAGGCCAAGATAACCGACAACCCACGTCCCTCCAAATCTCATCCAAGCCACTGATAGAGGATGACACGGTGGTCGGATGACCGATTGGCACAACCGGACCAGAACGCAGAATTGTAATTGTTGTTCTTGGTGGTGAACAAGCTGAACATATCACATGGTGTAAGTATTCAGGAGTAATACCAAGAGGGGAGGAGGGAGGGGGTGTAGCCGAGAAAAGTTTCGTAAGAATTTGAAATTAAGTTCAAAGCTTGTTTCAAGTCACTAAATGCTCTCAACTCCGAATGCTGGACGAATATAGTCTGCCTATTGTCGCGCAATGAGATACGTTACTTTTTCACCCCCATTCCTATCCCTCAGATATGTAGGCGGATCTTTTCTTCACAGTAGTTGTTTCCAGACAGTAAGTGATACGTATATCAAATTTGGATCGAATCTTATAGGTGGTTCGGAAGGAGATGTGGAACATACATACATCAGCCTTTATAATATATATGGATATTACGTAAATCTGACGCTGTCTGTGTTTCAAATTAATAAGTCGTAAATGAAACAAGCTGACGTATCAGCTTTTCACTGTTTGAAGAAGCCATTTTGAGATAAATATTTGTCTGCCCTCAAAACACAAAAAGATTAGAAAAGCAGAAGGTACATTAGGTACATTACACATCTCGAAAAAAATCATCGACATTGTTACGCTCACAAACACAAACTACGGATTTATGTTTTTGTCTGGTACATGTTGTCTTAGAAACAAATTGAGAACGGCTCTAATTCTCCGGTTCGGATCTAGAATTTCGTGATGTATCCCTTGGTTTGTAAGGCTAATGCAGGAACCTGAATTCTCGTGGTGTATATCCTCAACTGCGATTCACTCTTTGCCATTTCTAGCTCGTTGACGGTTCACTGAAAATAAATAAAGAAAAAGAACTGTCTTATGTACCGCATCTCAAACAGCCGGCGAATAAAAGTGTTAAAGGTAAAAAGCCTGACAGCTGACCTACAGACCTACCTTGCCCAGTGATGCAAGCTTTCTTACGGCTCTTGAATTACAAATGGTGTTCCATCGCACACATCGTACAAAAATTTTCACTTGTTCTTGCCACTGATTGGATTCCTTGGTATTCAAAAACCTTCCCAATCATCTATTTCTGTGGTAAATAGCCTCTAATACTCTTGTATAAATTTAACAAGGGTCGGAAGCAGCATATGCCGCGATCAGTAATTACGATAAAACGTCCTTATTCGAGGATTTTCATCTCTGATTTAACAGAAAATGACCGGCTTCCGTCTTAATTAATACGCTCTTCAGCTATGAGGAAAATAAATATAACCTTAGTAGGTCGTAACGACGTTTGAAAATTTGCTTTACAGATGTAATTACGGGTAGTTTCCACAGATCTAAACATGGTAGTAAATACTGAAGTTCCACATTAACTGCTATCTCAGAGCAAACAGCAAAACAAAAAAGAATCTTTTAACTTTAAAATTTTTAATAAGAATGCTGCAGTGCGATAGCAATTCATCTCCACCCCTCCCCCGATTTGTAGATTGGGATATACAGAATTCCATCGGCTAAAATTCCGTCTCTCTTCTTACGTTCATTTACCTTAATTTTTTTTTCAAGCGGCCCACCATGAATTCCTCCCTTGTGACAATCTCTTCATCTCATATTTCCTACATGTCCCAATCTTCGTCAATTCCGCGGAGAACTTTCAAAAACCTTCGATGGCAACACATCTCAGATGCTTCTATTCTCCTCATTTCCGGTGTTCCATATTCTGTGATTCACTACTTTATACTGCTGTGCCTCAAACGCATTTACTGAGAAATTTCATCTTCAGATTAAGGCTCATGTTTGGTATCAGCAGACTTCTCTTGGCCAGGAATGCACTTTGCCCATACTAACCAGGTTTTGATGTTTTCCTTCCTTCGTCCATCATTGGTTGTTTGGCTTTCAAGTTAATGAATTACTTACCTTCTTCTATTTCATGATCACCAATCTTGATGTTCAGTTTATCGCCCAATTGACTACTAACAATCTTCATTGTCTTCCTCTTTTTCCAGTTTACCCTCAGTCAGTGTTTTGTATTCATTAGGCAGTTCATTTTATTCAACACTTTCTGTGCATCTTCTTCAGTATCACTAAAGATTGTAATGTCAGCAGCCAATCTTGTAATTGTTGTCCTTTCACCCTGAACTTCGATCCTGCTCTTGAACCTTCCTTTTATTTCCATTATTGCTTCTTAGATTTATACATTTAGCACTAGGGAGGAAAGACAACATCCATGTCTTACAGCCTTGTTAACTGAGCACTCAGTTCTCGGTCTTCCAACCTTATTGTCTCGTTTTGGTTCTTGTATATGCTGTAAATTATTGGTCTTTCCCTACAACCTACCTACTTGTCTCAGAATTAGAATGCCTTGCTTTTTCCAGTTAAATCCTTGATTTTTCTTAACTCTTGCTTCAGTTATCCACGACAATATCAGAACCGTCTCTCTGGTACCTTTATCTTTCCGGAAGTTTCGTGTGTTGGACGACGATCCAATAGATCCTCCATTTTCCTCTCCATTTTTCTGCATATTATCCCCGGCAGGAACTTGGATGCATGAGCAGTTAAAGTAATTGAGCGATAGTTTTTGTACTTCAATGCCCTTGTTATCTTCAGGATTGTGTGGACGATATTGTTCCGTGAGTCTGATGGTATGCCCCGACTACGTAGATTATACACACCAACAAGAGTGAGTTTAAAAATTCAGGAGCAATACTGTATATCCATTTTGCCATTTTTTAGCGCAAGCCTTCCAAAGCAGATTTCAGTTCCGACTGTAATACTGAATCTACTGTGTGTGTCACATCGACTCCACTTTTTTCTTCTGTGACGTCATCAGACAATTACTCCCCCTCGCAGAGGCCTTCAATGTACTCTTCCCACCTATCCGCTCTCTCCTCTGCATTTAAAAGAAATATTCCAACTGCTCTCTCGATGTTGAAGCACTTGCTTTTAATTTCGCTGAAGAGCGTTTTGACTCTGATATATGGTGTCTCAAAACATTGGGAACAAGCTACTTAAACCAAAACAAGGAAAAAATGTCGAATTAAGATGGAATATAAATTGCATACTCTAAGAGATATGAGAGGCAACGGCCTTGCTGCAGTGGATACACCGGTTCCCGTGAGATCACCGAAGTTAAGCGTTGTCGGGGGTGGTCGGCACTTTGATGGGTGTCCATCCAGCCGCCGTGCGCTGTTGCCATTTTTCGGGGTGCACTCAGCCTCGTGATGCCAATTGAGGAGCTACTCGACCGAATAGTAGCAGCTTCAGTCAAGAATACCATCATAACGACCGGGAGAGCGGTGTGTTGACCCCACACCCCTCCTAACCGCATTGTCATCTGAGGATGAGACGGCGGTCGGATGGTCCCGGTAGGCCACTCGTGGTCTGAAGACGCAATGCTAAGAGGTATGAGACCATGTTCACCTTCGGTACTTTAAAAATATTTCCTCTGCTGGAATCTATTTGGTCTTCGTATTTTGGGAGGAGGTAGTATGGATTAAAACTAGGAAAAAATGTGTGGTGAACATGGGTTCGAAAAACATACCTTAAGAGCTATGAGGTTCATTAGCGAAGGTGAGCAAGTGCTCACAGTTCTTAAGGTATACGTTTTTAAGCCCATGTTTACAAGATTGTTAGTTGTTTTGGTGTAATTATCCTGTTGCCGAAATTTGTAAAACTATTTTTGAAACACCCTGAATGTGCTGAATCAGTAATTCCGACGACCCTCGATTCTTCACATTCTTCACACAGTACTGCTTTTCCCTGCCTCCTTATGGCCATACAGGGATCAAAGATCGCTTAATTTCTGCAACTTGAGAAATGTTAGAAATATCGTTCAAGGAAACACCAAACATTAAAATACGTGGACTTCGGCAGCCAGTGTAAAAATAATTAAAAGCCACCTATGTGCATCATCGTTAAAATAGTAAAGTAGTAAGATATCTCACGTTTCGGTCGAATGGCAGCGGCGTTCCTCAGTATGTAAATCAGTTCAAGTGGAGTGTTTCTGATGGTCCCATAAGGCCACCGAGGTTAGATTTCTTCAACTTTAGTGACCCTAAAACACCAGCGGTTGAAGGTAGGAGAGAGTGAGGGACTGTGTGGCAGACCGTACCTTGGTTAGACGGTTTTCTGGTATTTGGCAGGGCACCACAAATCAGCGAGAAGCTGATGTCATTACATAAAGGTGAGGTTAATGCGCTATTTGCTTAGCTGGTCGTGGTAGGAATTAGCGAGAGATCAACACTACGATCTTAAGCGTCTTTTTCTTCTTGGAATCGCTGGCAATCAAGAAGTCGGAGCGTGTAAATGTCCTCTCTAGCGATGTTATCAGGCTGCTTCAGGATTTCAATGGAACGTCTCTCACCAGTAACATAAATTTAGATAATACAAATTCCACGTAAATTTCTATACTGCACAACATAGCTCTGGCAAGACCATAACATTTTAATTTTCTGATTTGTTTGATAGCAGGTACACTAGAAATTTTTTCAGTAGGATCGGAAACTGTGCTCGTACAGGGATTCCAATGTAAGTAAATGAAAATATTTTTATTAATACAGACGTAATTTCAAAAACATTGATTTGGCGTATGACATCTTACCTGCTGCGTATTCATGCACCCTGCGACAATCACCTGCAACCCTCAAAGAGCTTCAGTCTGCTAGAGCAGTACAATTCTGGGTGGAAACCTTACCGTACACAACAGCATTGTCAGCAAACCAGTCCAGATAGCTGCCCACCCTGCCCATCAAATCATTTATGTATAGAGAGTATAGTAGCTGTCCTGTCACACTTCCATGGGGCACTCCTGATGATACCCTTGTTTCTGATGCGTACTCACCGACGAGCCACTCACATATCTGTGAACCTGTTCTGTATGCTCTCACGTGCCTGCAGTGGGGCACCGTGTCTAACGCTTTCCGGAAATCTAGAAATACGGAATCTGCCTGTTACCCTCCATCCATAGTTCGCAGTATATCATGTGAGAAAATGGTAAGCTGAGTTTGGCACGAGTGATGCTTTCGAAAACCATGCTGATTCGAGCACATAAGATTTAGGGCCTCAAGAAAATTTGTTATATTCGAACTGAGAATGTGTCAACGATTCCACAGCAATCGATGTTAGGGATATTAGTCTGTAATTTTGTAGGTTCTGTTGTGCTGCTTATATACAGCAGTCACTTGCCCTTCTTTCCAGTCGCTTGGGATTTTGCTTTGCGCGAGAGATCTGCGATAGATGTAAGCTAGGTAAGGGGCCCATGTTGTAAAGTACTCCTTGAGAAACCGAAATGGGACTCCATCCAGACCTGATGACTTACGTGTTGTCAACCCTTTCAGTTGTTTCTCTACGCCAAGGATGCTTAGTGGTACGCCTTCCACATGGGGGGTCTGTACGATGGTCAGACGACAGTATGTTTGTACGGTTCTCCTGCGTAAAGGATGTCTTGAAAGTGAAATTTAAAACTACTTAACGATTTTACAAAAGACCAGAATATTTCTCAGCTTCTCTGCCGGATCTTTCTGTAAGGTATGACGGTGGAAGCTATTGCAGCATAGATCTTTTTGCAGACGCACAAATCTCTACTAAACTTTGCATTTCGTCGTTTGCGTGTTCTCTTTTGAACCTAGATTGCAACAGTCTCTGCTTCCGCAGCATTTTCCGAATCTCATTATTAAACCGTGGTTTGCCTTTTCCAGCTTTAATCCATTTCCTATGGACATAGCTCTCCAGACTACGATTTACAGTCTGCTTAAACTTTGCCCATAATTCCTCTACTCCCATCCTACTAGTGACGCCAGTTTACTCCGTATCTGAGATGCTTACAACTGCGTATCTGCTCTTTCAGCAGAAACACTCTCCTAGTCTTGTTAACTGATTTATTAACTTCCGTAGCCACAGTTGCTATTATGAGATCATGATCGCTATTCGTTCTATACTGACGTTGTCGGTAAGGTCCATCCTATTTGTAGCTACTGCTCAAGACAGTTTTCAGAAAAGTGTACAAAAGCACTTCGCACGACTGTCTGTCTGTAGACCGTGAAGTGAGTCCACATAAATGCCAGTCTATACTCGATTGCTTAAAGTCGCCTCCAACTAGATCTTTTTGCAGACGCACAAATCTCTACTAACCTACTAGGGATTTAAGCGCTACTGACCGTAGGCTTTTTTAATGGCTCTAGAACTGTCACAGCACAAGTGGGCGGCCAGTAAAATCATCTAACAGTTAACTTGGTTTTACCTATACCTGTTATACGGAACCAGATAACTTCACTGTGATACTGAATATCGGCCTCAATCGAGACTATGCTTTTGTTAACTGCAATGCGCAGCCCACTCCACTTCTGTGGTATCTAATCTGTCTTTCTGAAACACGTTCTGAGATTCGCTAAACATCTCAGAGTCTCAGAGCCATTCACTTCGGGTCTCAGCCACCTCTCGGTCCCAAGTGTAATTTGTGCGCAAGAAAGTCCCTGGAGGACAGTAAATTCGGGAGATTTGTTACAAATGCTTCTTCTATCTACTGATAAGATTTTGACAGTAGAAGTGCTTTTAGTCTAAACGTAGTCTGACTTCTGTTGCTGCCCATTGACTGGCGTGTGTTTAACAGAGAATCTCAAACTAGAACGTATTGAAAAAGAACCTCACCTCCACTCCACAAGTACTCTGCTACTCGAGAAGGTGCTTCCTTTGTGTGTTGTACCCCTGCCCTATCAAGGGGAGTCCTACAAATCCCCCAACTATGACGCAGAAATTCCCGATCCCGTACACATTTTCGTTCGTCGCTGATTATTAGGCTTAATGTCCCGTTGCAGCTGGTCCCCCTTCAATTTAATACAGTATTCCACAGCTGCAGGATCTGTTCTTTCGAAGGAACAGCCACCATGCATTCAAAAATTAAATATGGGAGCAATACTGCAAATTGCGAGCTCTGTTTACATCCCACGCTTCATGCCAGCAGCCTTCACCTCTTCCGTCAATTACCTGTATGAATTGAGCATGGCCTGAGAAACCATGCTGCAGACATCATTCATGGGATGTAAGCCACAACTTGCAGACGACTGCACCCTGCACTGTCGATACCCGCAGGCATGTCCGCCTCGACATCTTGGTTGAGCCCCCCAGCTTACGTAGGGAGTGTACACTGGCTTTCTTTACAATCCTGAGCGCTCTCTGAGTAATTAGGTCCATAACGAGTCTAAGGTTGGAGCTCCCGATAACTAGTAAACACTTCCCCTCGTGTGCCGGCTCGGACACTGTTCAAAGAGCGGCGACAAGTGTTCAGTTGCAAGCGTGCAAATCAGCTACCATTAAGGAACTGTATCATGGAAATGGTTTTCTCCTGCTGTGGATATTTGGGCTATATTAATAGTAGCATTGAGTTACTATATTCACAACACACATTAAGTATGTTATCTCTTACATCAACTCTGATAATTAATTACGTCTGAGTGCAGTTGGGATCTTACGAATTTATAATCTTGTCGCCTGGTCTTTTTCTAATGAATCCTTTCATTTGTTCCGAATTGCTCCTGTTTTCACCCAAGAAATTCATCCTCGACAGGAAACCCACTGATTTTAAAATTGTATGTAAATGTGAGAGAAATAGTATTCCCTAAGTTATGTTTGCAAAAGTATTAAGTAGCAATCTCAGCTACGCGTCGTTATTGAGATAACAGGCAGTAGAGAAGAAGGCATCAAGTTAATCTGTGCTCTGACTTTTTCAGATTATTGGGTATGTAGGGCACAAATGGCAAAATCATTTGGGCTGTGCAGATTATATTTATAAGGTGCAACTTGTTTACGTGTATCGTTAGTAGCCGCGCGGGATTAGCCGAGTGGTCTAGGCGCTGCAGTCATGGACTGTGCGGCTGAGCCCGGCGGAGGTTCGAGTCCTCCCTCGGGCATGGGTGTGTGTGTTTGCTCTTAGGATAATTTAGGTTAAGTAGTGTGTAAGCTTAGGGACTGATGACATTAGCAGTTAAGTCCCATAAGATTTCACACACATTTGAATATTTTTATCGTTAGTAGATGCATGAGATCAACAGTGAACATTCTAATTTCAGTTTGTCCTAGTTGACTCTTGTTACAATCCTTTTTTATGCCATTGCGCTTTGCGAAACACCATGCCACTCAAAAACTTAAACCCTCTCATTCAGATTGCTTTTACTTAGACAAGTGTCAGATTTGATATAATGGGGCAACATTTCAGTTCGTAAAATCGGGGTCAGAGCCTCTTATGAACTCCCACTATACAGTAAATTAAGCGAGGCCAAGATTTTCAGATAAATTTAACTACATTGAAACATGATTTACCTCTCTAACATTCTTCACAGGGAAGTTTTAATTACTTAAAACCAACACAAAATGTAAGTGAATGAAATGCATCAATAAATCATCTTTATAAAAGAGTAGCTGAATTTCTTTTTAAATGTCATCCATTTAGTTTTATTCGTTCTGTATAGTTCGATCAAATCATAATTAAAAGTGATTATATATCAAAAGAACTGGTATGCTGGTTGGGTGGTTAAAATTTATATTTATTCTTCCTGATGTTGATGACTGACATCACTTTCGAATGACATTAAAATTCGATCGTTTGATAACGACAAGTTGATGACGGTCGTTACACTGTTTATTAAATATCGGACTGGTGGTCCATGGCGTAACACTTTCCGTGTCTCACGGTGCATTTTCACAAGTGCTGAAACATGTCGGGACCCGTCAACAACATGATAACGATGGTGATGAACACTCGGAACAAGGAACATGTGATGCCATTTAAACCAATCTCACTCCATGCGACTATTTAAAAACGGAATAAGGAGATAACTATTTCGACAACTGCGTAGATTCTTACGTCGTTTGCCAGCACGCACTGGCGGCGTTGTTGTGGGCACGTGACGCGGTAACAGAAGTGTATAAACGGAGTCTGACGGCAATATGGACTGCAAATGGAGAAATCTATTGAGATAAATGACTAGGACGAATAGCAGGTTATTATTACGCAGAGCGAGTGAACAAGCATCTAGAGAAAAGAGAACCTGGTCGAATGTTCACGGGATACTGTCATGAGCATCTACGGAAAGCCGTAGAAGGACAGTGAAACTATCACTAGGTGCTAAATGGTTGGACGTCAACTACTCTTCACAGAATGTGGGGTTCGGAGGCTTCTCTGGTGTCTGAACGTGGATCTCCGCAGCAGACTGCCAGTACGTGTTCACACGTTGACCCAATGATATAGTCAATCACAATTGCAGTCGGCACGGAACCATCGGCGTTGGTCGGTACATCGACAGAGTCGTGTCCGTTCATTGGATGAATCACAGATTTGCTACATTATGGCTATGGTCGTCTCAACAAACTTCGTCACCAGGGTAAGCTGCGTCTCGAAACGTGCAACGCGCCACCGACGCATGCTGGTGGGAGCAGAATTATGCTGCGGGAGACAGCCTGTCGATAGAGGGCATTTATACTCGCACACGGGCTGTGAACCCACGGTCGGTGCATAAAGAAGCCGCCGCGACGTATTTGATTTCGGTTCCGGCGAGATAAGTCGACGGCCAACTCATCTCAAGATGGTGACCAAATGACGATACGTTCCGGTTGGCGACCCGACATGAATACACTCCTGGAAATTGAAATAAGAACGTGAATTCATTGTCCCAGGAAGGGGAAACTTTATTGACACATTCCTGGGGTCAGATACATCACATGATCACACTGACAGAACCACAGGCACATAGACACAGGCAACAGAGCATGCACAATGTCGGCACTAGTACAGTGTATATCCACCTTTCGCAGCAATGCAGGCTGCTATTCTCCCATGGAGACGATCGCAGAGATGCTGGATGTAGTCCTGTGGAACGGCTTGCCATGCCATTTCCACCTGGCGCCTCAGTTGGACCAGCGTTCGTGCTGGACGCGCAGACCGCGTGAGACGACGCTTCATCCAGTCCCAAACATGCTCAATGGGGGACAGATCCGGAGATCTTGCTGGCCAGGGTAGTTGACTTACACCTTCTAGAGCACGTTGGGTGGCACGGGATACATGCGGACGTGCATTGTCCTGTTGGAACAGCAAGTTCCCTTGCCGGTCTAGGAATGGTAGAACGATGGGTTCGATGACGGTTTGGATGTACCGTGCACTATTCAGTGTCCCCTCGACGATCACCAGTGGTGTACGGCCAGTGTAGGAGATCGCTCCCCACACCATGATGCCGGGTGTTGGCCCTGTGTGCCTCGGTCGTATGAAGTCCTGATTGTGGTGCTCACCTGCACGGCGCCAAACACGCATACGACCATCATTGGCACCAAGGCAGAAGCGACTCTCATCGCTGAAGACGACACGTCTCCATTCGTCCCTCCATTCACGCCTGTCGCGACACCACTGGAGGCGGGCTGCACGATGTTGGGGCGTGAGCGGAAGACGGCCTAACGGTGTGCGGGACCGTAGCCCAGCTTCATGGAGACGGTTGCGAATGGTCCTCGCCGATACCCCAGGAGCAACAGTGTCCCTAACTTGCTGGGAAGTGGCGGTGCGGTCCCCTACGGCACTGCGTAGGATCCTACGGTCTTGGCGTGCATCCGTGCGTCGCTGCGGTCCGGTCCCAGGTCGACGGGCACGTGCACCTTCCGCCGACCACTGGCGACAACATCGATGTACTGTGGAGACCTCACGCCCCACGTGTTGAGCAATTCGGCGGTACGTCCACCCGGCCTCCCGCATGCCCACTATACGCCCTCGCTCAAAGTCCGTCAGCTGCACATGCGGTTCACGTCCACGCTGTCGCGGCATGCTACCAGTGTTAAAGACTGCGATGGAGCTCCGTATGCCACGGAAAACTGGCTGACACTGACGGCGGCGGTGCACAAATGCTGCGCAGCTAGCGCCATTCGACGGCCAACACCGCGGTTCCTGGTGTGTCCGCTGTGCCGTGCGTGTGATCATTGCTTGTACAGCCCTCTCGCAGTGTCCGGAGCAAGTATGGTGGGTCTGACACACCGGTGTCAATGTGTTCTTTTTTCCATTTCCAGGAGTGTACAATCAGTTACCACGCGGGGAATGTTATCGAACCACAGTTGTCATTGCTGTCCGTGTTATCTCCGCGCTAAGCCGCCAAAATTGGCTCTTACCTCGGTGGTGGTGGTGGTGGTTGGTGTTAAACGTCCCGTCGACAACGAGGTCATTAGAGACGGAGCGCAAGCTCGGGTTAGCGAAGGATTGGGAAGGAAATCGGCCGTGTCCTTTCAAAGGAACCATCCTGGCATTGGCCTGAAACGATTTAGGGAAATCACGGAAAACCTAAATCAGGATGGCCGGAGACGGGATTGAACCGTCGTCCTCCCGAATGCGAGTCCAGTGTGCTCTTACCTTGGTTTGTATCTAATATTCCATGCAGCGGATGTAGTTAAGCTACCTTGAGCCTCACTTCAAGAAGGCCCAAATTACAAAATCTCGGAGTATTCTGCGCCGTGACACAAGGTATATGAAGCTCTGTCAGTGTTTACTTTCTCTGCCTTGTGATCATGGACTTCAAAATGGTGATTTTCTTTTAGTTCTGCGTTATACAGGGTGTTACAAAAAGGTACGGCCAAACTTTCAGGAAACATTCCTCACACACAAATAAAGAAAAGATGTTATGTGGGCATGTGTCCGGAAACGCTTAATTTCCATGTTAGAGCTCATTTTAGTTCCGTCAGTATGTACTGAAGGAAGGTAATGTTGAGTTCGGTGCTTGTGTTGACACAGATTTTCTGTGAACGTTTGGGCAGGCATTGTTGGTAATGTCTTGATTGGGCCCCATGTTCTCCCACCTACGCTCAGTAGAGCACGTTATCATGATTTCGTACGGGATACTCTACCTGTGCTGCTGGAACATGTGCCATTACAAGTACGACGCAACATGTGGTTCATTCACGATGGAGCTCCCGCACATTTCAGTCGAAGTGTTCGTACGCTTCTCAACGACAAATTCGGTGACCGATGGATTGGTAGAGGCGGACCAATTCCATGGCCTCCACGCTCTCCTGACCTCAACCCTCTTGACTTTCATTTATGGGGGCATTTGAAAGAAGCTCTTGTCTACGCAAGCCGGCCACGGTGGTCTCGCGGTTCTAGGTGCTCAGTCCGGAACCGCGCGACTGCTACGGTCGCAGGTTCGAATCCTGCCTCGGGCATGGATGTGTGTGATGTCCTTCGGTTAGTTAGGTTTAAGTAGTTCTAAGTTCTAGGGGACTGATGACCACAGATGTTAAGTTCCATAGTGCTCAGAGCCATTTGAACCATTTGAACCATTTTTTTGTCTACGCAACCCCGGTACCAAATGTAGAAACTCTTCGTGCTCGTATTGTGGACGGCTGTGATACAATACGCCATTCTCCAGGGCTGCATCAGCGCATCAGGGATTCCATGCAATGGAGGGTGGATGCATGTATACTCGCTAACGGAGGACATTTTGAACATTTCCTGTAACAAAGTGTTTGAAGTCACGCTGGTACGTTCTGTTGCTGTTTGTTTCCATTCCATGATTAATGTGATTTGAAAAGAAGTAATAAAATGAGCTCTAACATGGAAATTAAGCGTTTCAGGACACATGTCCACATAACATCTTTTCTTTATTTGTGTGTGAGGGATGTTTCCTGAAAGTTTGGCCGTACCTTTTTGTAGCACCCTGTATATTTAATTTGAAATCAGAATGATTTTATCCATGACATTTACGGTTAATTCACAAGAAGGCAAACGTGTAGTATAGACTATAAGCAGCGTACAAAAGTTGTCGTTAGCTATAGAGAGGATTATCTCAAACGAGTATTTGATACATACGAGACAACGAATTTCAGTTGGAAGAAATTAGAGAAACCGAGACATAAGGAAACTCGAAGAGACAGTTCTAGATAATTGAGGGGGTGCTAATTGTGTTGACTTGGCGCCTTTATCTCGCGCTGAAGAATAAAATGCTGTGAGGGCAAACGGAACGAAAACAGGTTTGCTCCGAAGACGGGACACTGGCCACCTAATAAGGATCCGCAGAGGAAACATAATTGACCTGCTGTTAGATGGGGGGCTGCAGCAAAAGAAGTGTTTCGATACTCTTGTCACGTCTGCGAGATTAGAGGGAGATGGACCGTCCGATGGACGTGCGATTTCGTAAGGCAAGCAGTCACAGTGGCGGCTTCTCACTGCAGCTGTCCACATCCCAGAAGCCGTGAGGCGTCGCTTCTCCCGCAACTCCCACATGCCGAAGCTTCTCCGGCACATCTCAAGGCTCTCGTCTCTCAGTTCTCAACGATCTGAAGCAACACGTCTCGTGCCATACCGACAGCGGTGCACGTTTGAGCGCACCAGTGAGTGGCACGTGTGGCCTGTAGCAGTAAATATACAACATACGCACGTAAAACAACAATAACGCGTCACTGTTAAGGTCGGTTTTAATGTAAATAATTAAGATTAATTTGGGAGAGAAATGGACGCTTAGAAGAACTCGGATGTAAATCATATTCTGTATTTTCCCAGCATGCATCAAACCAGTCTCAGGACTGAAGACCACAACAACAACAACGCGCTAACAGGCAAGGATGAGGAATTTTAATACTGGTCGCTTTGTTACCATTCAAAATACAGCAGAAGCTACGGTTAATGAAATGGAACAACACATTTCTAACACATTCTATAACTTAATAAAATCTCCAGAATGAGATTTTCACTCTGCAGCGGAGTGTGCGCTGCCAGGAAGTTTGATAAAATCTGCCGTAAAATGGGTAACTGCAGATCTAACATATGCTTTATACAATTTTTTATTTAAGTGCTTTGATCGCAAAATTTTTGAGTATGCCTCTCATTCTGTTGCACTGCAGGTTCTATGGGACCAAACTGCTGACGTCATTGGTCCCTAGGCTTACACACTAATTAATGTAACTTAAACTAACTTATGGTAAGGACAATACACACCCATGCCCGAGGGAGAACTCGAAACTCCGACGGGGGGAGCCGCGCGAACCGTGACATAAGCCCTAGACCACGCGGCTACCTCGCGCGGCATTCATGCTTTCACAAGTGGGATATAGATAGGATTTAAATTCAATGCTAGAGGTCGTTGATACATGCATAACGCACAGATAAATGTGCAAACTAATTAAAATAACATTCATTTAGAGGTGCACTAAAAAAATTCTCAATTTTATGGCAGTCAGCAAAAACCTTTATATTCAAGCATATAATAATATATTGATTTTCTGACCATTTACAGAAGGTCAGAACTTAGCAAATTGTTTCAAAACTAAAGCGTGATTTCACAAATAATGCTAAAATATGTTGTGATGACTTTAAAATTAGTATTTGTCGAAGCGAGGACCACCGCACTTCTGTGCCTTCGCACTTTAAATTATGCTGACTGATTTATTTCTTGAAATATTGCCGTAAATTACTTTTTTATGTAACTTCACGTCCCGTTTGATTTCCACTCCCATTTTATTACTTATTTTTCGAACAACGATACAAACTGTAATGTGAAACAGATTAATACACATGTCCTCTAAGCTTTTCCTTTTTTTCTTTTGTAAATACTAATTTTAAAATCATCACAACATCCTCGGTCTCAGCATGATTTATGCAATCAGTTTTCTTACTTTTAAAATAATTTGCTTAATTGTGATCACCTATAAATTATTAGAAAACTAATAGATTCTTACAGGCTTCAAAGAAAAAGCTTCTTGGTTACTTTAATACAATTGTGAGTATATTTTACGGTATCTCTAAATGAATCTTATTATAACAAGTTTCCGTGCTTATCTCTATGATTTGCATGCATCAAGGACCGCTACGATTGCATTTGCATCCTAATCACTGTTTCTCTTATGAGTAGTCAGGTGTATTTTCTCTGGTGTTTGATGAGATATTTGCAGTGTCGCTTTTGGGACTCTGTGACTGGAGTCACCCCAAACAACTACTGCTCTTCACACGTTTCCCGCAACGCCCAGTGCGAACAGAAAGCTTCGGTTTATTTCCTCTTACAAATACACTGCTGGCTATTAAAATTGCTACACCAAGAATAAATGCAGATGATAAACGGGTATTTATTGGACAAATACATTGTACTAAAACTGACATGTGATTGCATTTACAAGCAATTTCGGTGCATAGATCCTGAGAAATCAGTACCCAGAACAACCTCTAACCGTAATAACGGCCTTGATACGCCGGGGCATGGAGTCAAACAGAGACTGGATGGCGTGTACAGGTAGAGCTGCCCATGCAGCTTCAACACGATATCGTTCATCAAGAGTAGTGACTGGCGTATTGTGACGAGCCAGTTGCTCGGCCACCATTCAGCAGATGTTTTCAATTGGTGAGAGACCAGGAGAATGTGCTGGCCAGGGCAGCAGTCGAACATTTTCTGTATCCCGTACAGGACCTGCAACATGCGGTCGTGCGTTATCCTGCTGAAATGTTGGGTTTCGCAGGGTTCGAATGAAGTGTAGAGCCACAGGTTGTAACACATCTGAAAAGTAACGTCCACAATTCAAAGTGCGGTCAATGCGAACAAGAGGTGACCGAGACGTGTAATCAATAACACCCCATACCATCACGCCGGGTGATACGCCAGTTTGACGATATCGAATACACGCTTCCAATGTCCGTTCACCGCGATGTCGCCAAACACGGTTACGACCATCATGATGCTGTAAACAGAACCTGGACGCAGCGTCAAGGGTAACCGCAGCCATGGTCTCCGAGCTGATAGTCCATGCTGCTGCAAACGTCGTCGAACTGTGCGTGCAGATGGTTGTTGTCCTGCAAACGTCCCCACCTGTTGACTCAGAGATCAGGACCTGGCTGCACGATCCGTGACAACCATGCGGATAAGATGCCTGTCATCTCGACTGCTAGTGATACGAGGCCGTTGGGATCCAGCACAGCGTTCCGTACTACGCTCCTGAACCCACCGATTCCATATTCTGCTAACAGTCATTGGATGTCTACCAACGCGAGCAGCAATGTCGCGATACGATAAACCGCAATCGCGATAGGCTACAACCTGACCTTTATCAAAGTCGGAAATGTGATGGTATGAATTTCTCCTCCTTACACGAGGCAGCACAACAACGTTTCACAAGGCAACGCCGGTCAACTGCTGTTTGTGTATGAGAAATCGGTTGGAAACTTTCCTCATGTCAGCACGTCGTAGGTGTCGCCACCGGAGCCAACCTTGTGTGAATGCTCTGAAAAGCTAATCATTTGCATATCACAGCATCTTCTTCCTGTCCGTTAAATTTCGCGTCTGTAGCACATCATCTTCGTGGCGCAGCAATTTTAATGGCGAGTAGTGTAGTTTTTAAATCGGAATTTAAGTGTTCATTCGACAGAGCGGTTCAATATTATTCTAGTGCGGTATTCGTTTCATCTATATGTATTAATTGGGACAGTAAAGCTCAAAGAAGAGCCAGTGGTCCAGCAGTGACACCATTTCCCTGCCCCATGCTTACTGCTACCGCCGAGCGTGCAGTGCTACTTAGTCGCTGCTGGGTTTCTGTTTCTTCTTCGTGTCTTGACTCTCCCTGTAATAAATAGAATACATACCCATAAAAGGAATACCAGAATAGATTAATTTGTTAGCTCTCTATAGGGTGGATGGCTAAAATTCATCCTTAAAAATGATATTGTTTTTGTAATGGAAAACAAACGGACGCTTTCCGTTCACATTGGGCGTCGCGTGAAACATGTGAAAAGCAGCTGTTGTTTGGGCTCACTTCAGCTACGCAGTCCTAAAACTAAATCGCAAATACCTGCCGAAACACCAGAGAAAATATACCTGAGGACTCTTAGGAAAGACACCCTGTATATACTGCTTGAAAAATGCATGACAATTTAGACTCGTGTTATTTTTAAATATTTCTCATTTTCTCGGTACTGTATATATATATATATATATATATATATATATATATATATATATATATATATATATAATAATATCTGTTTTTTATAATCTGTTAATATATTAGACAGGAGTTCTTTCTTCTTTTACTTCGATTGTAGGTTCTCTAGATAGATACTGGATAGCCGAAATCGGCAGTCTTATTCAGAAAACTTTGCGGATGAGACAGCTAAATAGAAAAATTACGTTCTGTAACCATGCATGTACTATACAAAATAATTGTATCTGGAGGGAACGCGTTCGAAGAAATATTGGGCCGATGTCTTGATAAGCTATCCAGCTGCTGTTTAATCTCCATTCTCACGTAATATAGCTTGACTGATTGGAAACTATTCCATTACAATAATAACTTGACGTTACAATTTTTGGCCATTTTTGAGAATCATTTGACTTCAAATATTAATAAGTAATAGATCAATATACTCTAAGATTCAGGGAGTATCGTACGAACGCTCATTCCAAACCCCTCCTACACACACACACACACACACACACACACACACACACACGCACGCACACATACACACACACACACACACACACACACACACACACACACACAACACACAACACACACACACACACACACACACACACTAACACTTTGTCATGGATGTAATAATTACTTACGTTAACTCTTGGCCAAGTACTCATTTCGTTACACACTTATGCGTACCACAGACATTTAAAACTTTTTGTCAAATGTTGTAAGTCAGTTTGCAGGATACGTTTAACATATACATGATTAGTTTTAGAAATCTTTGCTTAAAGGAAACGTTTTCAAAATATTAATAATACCACATTTCATAGCAAATCCTTTGTACATTTGAGTCACAAACCAGTTCTGAGACAGCAGCAATGATGCGGTGCTGACGACAATGGGACCGCATTCTTGGACAGTCATGTTGAAATCTTTGTCCACGCATTCCAATTCTCTGTTGTTTGCGAAAATCTTCCTAACAAAGTACTTCCAAGTTCTTTCCCTATGTTAGTTTAGGGACCTAGACGTCGATGTGATAGTGGATCGGCTGCTGAGGGAGTTGCAGGTACACAGCTGTTCCAGTCAAATGGATACAGTGTGCTGAATGGAGAGGGCTAGAAACCACCACGCATGGATGTTACCGACGACCTGAAAATATTTGAAAGGCGTATCATGCATATGGAAATAAACACAACACTCCAACCATGCTTCCAGTTTGATAAAGATAGTATCATCGTAGGTGAAGTAATAGCTTGTGTGACATCAGCCAATTTCTATGGGAGTGTACAGATTGTAGGCGGCCGCGGTGGTCTAGCGGCTCTAGGCGCGCAGTCCGGAACCGCGCGACTGCTACGGTCGCAGGTTCGAATCCTGCCTCGGGCATGGCTGTGTGTGATGTCCTTAGGTTAGTTAGGTTTAAGTAGTTCTAAGTTCTAGGGGACTGATGACCACAGTAGTTAAGTCCTATAGTGCTCAGAGCCATTTGTACAGATTGTATCAAAATGTATATTACAAGGCGCAATGGTTGATAGATGGGTACCACTTGAGCATGTTGTCCTAATAAACTTATCAATAAATGATGTATAGAGCCAATCGGTTGTATAAAGTTAATAGTCAAAAGCCTTGAGCAGGTTTTGAAGAAGGAACAGAGCCACGTAAGTTACACTGCGTTAAAATGATTAGCGTGCACTGCGAGCTAAAACACTCGCTTTTCATGGAAGATTTTCTTCTGTTTGATATAACCTCTGCAGCACATTATGTAAGCTTATAATTTTAACGTAAAGTAAGTTATGTAGTTTTAATCCTTCTGAGGGGCAGACTCGTAGAAGTATTGAAACCTGATACGAGTTGTGCTGTTTGAGGCTTTCCCGGCGCTGCATCTGCTTGATAGGTTCCCGGGAATTACGCCGGATAATATTGTAGAAACCGCTCAATGTTCCAGCGAGACAACTGCCCGCCAAGTTCAGGTGCTACTGTCGCGTCGCTGAGAAGCTCGCCAGTTTATATGCTGGCTTTCCAGAACAGCGCAGGCGCCAGCTGGGCATAACGCCATCGAAGACTAATCGTAGACAGCGTCGAATACCAGAGCCCTCTGCTGGAGAAACGGGTGGCGGTCTGCGGAGGCGCGCCGTGGCGCGGGAAAATGCGGCCGGGAGCGACGGACTCCGTTCGCGCGCGCGAGGTGTTGGCGCGCGATTTAAGCTAGTGCATAGGGCTAGAGCCATCTCGGATCAGGACAGCTTATCGGCAGAGCTTAGCCATCTCCGCTCTGTGTTTGCCCAGAACGGGTACTCCGAGAAGCAGATCCGGAACGCATTTCGACCAGCACGCTCCAAACCTCAAGAGCAGCCTGAAGAAGCAGAGAACACCACGGGCTTGGTTTTTCTACCGTATGTCGGTGACACGTCTTTTAAGATGGGTAGAATTTTCAAGAAATACCGGATAAAATTTGTTTTCCGGCCTCCAGCAAGAGTGCAGTCAATGCCGGGCTCTGTTAAAGACAACCTCGGCCTGAGGAGACCAGGAATATACAAAATCCCTTGCCAAAGTGGGATGTCTTATATTGGCCAGACGGGTCGTACGGTCAACATGAACGTCACACGAGGTTGGGTCAGCCAGAGAAATCTGCGGTTGCTGAACACTGCCTTGACACGGGACACGGCATGAATTATGAAGAAACCAAGATCCTCTCGCAAGCTTCCACATACTGGGACTCCATCACCAAAGAGGCGGTCGAAATACATATAAGCAGTGACCTAATAAACAGAGACACGGGGTTTCACCTCAGCAAATTCTGGGAGCCAGCCTTGGCGGCACTAGGGAATCGTCAGCCGCACTTGAACAACCGCACCGAGTCAACGCAGATGGGAAGCCTTAGCGTAGATGCTTAAATCGCGTGCCAACACCTCGCGCGCGCGAGCGGGGTCCGTCGCTCCCGGCCGCATTTTCCCGCACCGCGGCGCGCCTCCGCAGACCGCCACCCATATCTCAAGCAGAGGGCTCTGGTATTCGACGCTGTCTACGATTAGTCTTCGACGGGGTTATGCCCCTCTGGCGCCTGCGCTGTTCTGGAAAGCCAGCATATAAACTGGCGAGCTTATCAGCGACGCGACAGTAGCACCTGAGAATGGCGGGCACGGACAGTTGTCTCGTTGAAATATTGTGCGGTTTCTACAATATTATCCGGTGTAATTCCCGGGAACCTATCAAGGTGATAGCAGTTGATTACAAAGAAGTTTATGCAGCCGATTGGTCTGTATACACCACTTATTTAAAGTTTAAGGCTGCTGCTGGCAGCCATTTTTAAAATTCTAATAAACTTATATTTTGGAGAACCTCGTTTGCGTGCTAGAGTCTTTGAAATGTGGAGGAGGATGTAGGCAGTGTGAGCAGATGTACATGAGACTAACTACATTACGTTCAGAAAGTTGGAAACGTGGTATTCACTATGTGACGCCTGTCTGGGAAATGTTCATATTGCGAAACATCTCTTGCATTCTTCTGAGCTGCCCCTTCACGAGAAGCATGTCGGTGCGCTGTGCAGTTGTGTAAGCGACTGCATTTATTCATTTTCGTTTTACGATAGCCACATGAATGACTGCAAATAACGTATTGCATGAAATTACGGCAAACAAAACAATACTATAGTCTACTATTGTCTACTTAAGGCTGTGGCCTGCTTTCTGTGTCATGTAACAAGTAAAACAGTACTACTGGTAAGGACTGCGTCTTCACAGTACACGTAATATGATCTCCGCTGCCTCTATTGGTTGGTTTGTGTATCGACTCGCGTTTCGGGCGCTGTAATTGCGTGAAGACTCTCAGAGCGACTACTATTTACATTGTCTCCTTTACTCCTAACCCAGCTAGTGTTGTCGAATCTGCCTGCGTCGTTCTCCACATTTCAGGGACGCCAGCGTGCGAACAAAGTGTTTAAGAAGAAGCGTTTATTAGAAAATATGCTCACTTGATACACGTCTACCAGTCACCACGCCTTCTAATGTACCTTTCGGTACACCCCGTATACTGCTGTTGAAGACGGAAGTAAAGTGTAAGACGACGCAAAAACATCTAGTAACGGGAAATAACAGCTATTTTAAGCTCAGAAACTGAAAGCCCCAAAGAGAAGGCGCCATTAACACTTGAACCAAGACTAAGTTGGTCGCTGAAAAGCGAAATGTAACATATGTGCCTGGAGAGCATTCCCCATTTCGACTTATCACTGGCCTTCGGTGTGCGAAACGTGAGGACTTTTTTTAATGTTTTGGTTTCTCAGTAAGATTGACGATAGTAATTTGACTCACGATAGTCCGTCCCTGTTGTCTTGTTCAAGTGCCTCTAGCCTGCTAGCTGCCTCGACTACATTCATACCAGCCCGCCCGGCTAGCCGCGCGGTCTAACGCTCTACTTCCCGAGCAGGCAGGCGTTCTGGTCCACGGCACGAATCCACCAGGCGGATTAGTGTCGAGGTCCGGTGTGCAGACCAGCCTGTGGATGGTTTTTAAGCTGGTTCCCCTTATTCCGCCTCATTTACACTACGTCGGCGACTACTGCTCCAGCATTGTGTTCACGTAGCTGTACACCATATTTACTCCACCACGCAAACATTTGGCGCTACACTTGTCTCGTATGAGATGTTCCTGAGGGGCTTCGCTGGGGGCCGAATCGCACAATAAACCTTTGTTCGGTGTGTGTGTGACGGCGGTGAGGTGGGTGGACCGTCGTGGGGTTGTGAACCACTGAGGGCTGCAGCGGCGCGAAGCCCCTCCGTCGTTTCTAGGTCCCGGGTTCGATACATACAATCAGACTATGAGCCTATACAGGAGTACTGATAGTCGAAATCGACTGTCGCCTTTTCGACACAGATAACAAATCAGTGTATGTCAGTTTGGAACGAGTTAAGCATGTAAAAATATACGGTTGAGAGCGACGTAATCTGGGTAAGTTACACTCCATTTTTTTAAAAAAAGTTAGTTTTCCATGTCCTCAACTGTAGAATCTTACAGATGCAGTCAGTGGTATATGTGGATACTGTCTGCAGAATATTCTACGACAGAGTTGGTCGTAAAGCTGTAAATTAACAACACCTCATGTCTGTTGCTGAATGTGGTAAGCAATAAACTTTTGTCCTTTCATTCTTTGGTGGGCGCTGTTCAGCGAGAAACATTTTGGAAAACGGTGGAAATTATGTGTAAAGTTTGTTGAAGACGCTATGGGGTTCCATTCTCGGACATTGAGTGAATACCGTCTGCGTGATCTGCGCTGCTTCTACGAAGTTTTTAATTTTAATACGTGACTTAATTTGTTCAAGTTTTAACATGAGATCGTACCCCTTAACCTTGATACTTATATGAATTACTGAAAATCAAATTTTTATTGCCCCTCGAAGCCGTTAGATGGGCAACCTGACTCTGAACCTGGATTACTGTTTTAGCCTTATAGTATACAGCTTTTACGGGAAAGTTGTAACAATCTCGGTGATATTAATAAATTGCACTTACAACTATTGGCACGTAAATAGAAAATTTCTTTGATTATTCAACCTCATTTGCTGTAAAAGAGTAACACCTATTTGAATTTAATGTAATTTGAAATATTAAGATTTCTCATCTGGCTGCAAAGATAGCTAGAATGTAACTCATTTAATCGCGTAAAGTTACATCGAAGATTATCCCGTGATTCCGATTACTATCTTTAGTTTACTAATAAAAAAAGAACAGTTCATAATTCAAAACCTGCAGTCCAGAATAATTCGTGATTTACGACGCAGTGTCACATGAAAAAACGATCACCGTTGCTTAAACGATCATGTAAGGAAAAGACTTCTTCAGGCGAATAACAAATAAATTTTTGGTCCAACTATATAATGTCACCAGTCCTTTCTACCACAGTTTAATATTTTCACATTCGAATGCGCTGAGCGTGTAATGTTCCCTCAGCAGTCTTATCGAATGGTAAGATGACGTACTATGATCAACCTGTCAAGTTGGAATTTGAAGACTGATAACTGCTTCATCATTGAACAAGTGGAGTGGTCCACGTGGCATTTCACGTCAGCCCCATTTCTATTTAGCGGTGTTAATACGAACTGAAGGCCAGTTACATTTACGATAGATCTCCAGGAATGAGCCAAGAGTGCGTAACTGAGAAAATCGTCTCAGCATTGCGTCAGGCCTACCTTCACTGGTTTCCCAAGGAATCGTGGCTTAATCTGGAAAACAGGTTGGTACGTACTTGGAGCGGTGTCCCGTGGCTGTCGCCGGCTCAAACATGAAAGGCAGCGCTCAGTGGCTGCTGGCGGCGCGTCGTATCTTCTGTATGTCTCTGAGCATCTGCAACACAACAAGTGGAGTTGTCACCGGCCGGCTCTCCGGTAAATCAGGCATGAAGTGTATCGAGAAATGTGCAAGGAGAGGGGAAAGCTGATCTCGGCTGTGAAACATCGTCTGGACAACATTGTTCAGCTAGTGACACAGGGATATCTTCGATCTTGACGCAACAACAGCTATGCAGCGTAGCTCTGCGTATTACTAGTACTACGTGCACACGCGTTTACATGTGATCAATCTGTATCGCTCTTATGTCTAGCAAAAGAGTGGAATGTGAGTACTCGATGTTCTATTGATAACTACGTAATTATTAATACCTAAATTGAGAGGCTTTGATATTTTCAAACAGTTGCAGTAACAACAACTCGTGTTTGTAGAATTTCGTGGTTTTTATGTGTAACAGTAAAGCATTATACTATAGATTCGTGTTGTAGTTTAATATCGTTGAAGAAACAACGTGACATTACAAGGAACGAGAGGCAGCGGTGAGAGTTTTGACAGCTCGTGGCGGCCTGGCGGCTGTGTGAGGAACGCAGACTAGCTGCGCGCTTCGTACCGGTTTTTCCCGAGGCCGTAGCGTACGAGCTTCACTGAAGGGGTGGGGACGACACATCGGCAGCTGAGAAGGACTAAATAAAAGATGAATATTGTATATTTTAACGGAAGTACCTTACACACCCTACAAACATGATACAAACATACGAAGTACACCAGAAGAATTGCGGCTAAGAAAACTCATCACAACTACAAACATGATATTATGTTTAATATTAAGGTAATTAAAATTATTTCTAAAAGTGATATATTATAAAATTAATAAAAACTAAAGCATTTGAACAATATGTTCGTATGATATACCATTTGAAAGGTTACAACGCCGGCCGCTATGGCCGAGTGGTACTAGGCGCTTCAGTCCGGAACCGTGCTGCTGCTACTGTCGCAGGTTCGTATCCTGCCTCGGGAATGGATGTGTGTGACGTCCTTATGACAGTTAGGTTTAAGCAGTTATAAGTCTACGGGACTGATGACCTCAGATGTTAAGTCTCTTAGTGCTTGCAGCCACTTGAACCATTTGAAAGCTTACAACGTCAGTAAACACTTCCACAACCTTCTATTCATAGTTTATATGGAAAAGTGCCGACGCTATAAGTCTCCACAGTTATATGTGGTATGAAGGCAGCATTGATTTTCCACATTCTTACCTAATTTTTTTAGAGGATGAGAAATACTATTTACAATTGAGTATGTGTTTATAATTTTACATAATGTTTCCTGACACTGTAAACCCGCTTATAGGTATGCTTCAATACTGTACTGTTTATTTAATAAGAGGTCACAACACCACATTAATCTTCGCTGTCCCCGGGTAACTTACTTGTATGCACAATTAGGTTTGAATTTGAAATGTGGTCATTATTTAAGTACACAACCCGAATTCAAAATGTGTGATACTACAGGAAGTTTTTAAGCGTCACTGGTAGGATACATGTAGTTTCTGGTGGCGCTTTTCTTCTGTGTCTTATGAGTTTGTTTGGTGTTGACGAGTGTGTTTTTGTAGAGAGGCTGTGCGGATGAGATATATGTTCTAACGTCTCGTCGGAATAATTTCGTGAGGGTCAGCTACAGACTCTGACTTTTTACTCGACTTTCATTATTTCACTGTGTTTCCGGTGATAGATTTTGTGTGACTGTATGGACTCCTAATTGTTCACGTGATTTGAGGCAGCCGTAATCACTAATGGCTTCTGTAGTTTCATAGTGGAATTTAGGGAAACGGAAGTTAGTTTAAGTTGTGATTTATGGTGCGAAACTGCACGTTCGGTTTTTCAGTTATGTAACGTAGCCATTCACTAACATTTGAGTAAAAAATACCTAATAAATACATATTTGGTCTGAAATGTGGCTGCTTTGTTAACATAATTAATCCTACAGTATTTATACAGTTGTTTTCTTATTTATTTATATTATTCGCTAATGTTCCTTCTTAATAAAAACCGGTTCAGGAATAATTCTGTACTAAACATATGGACTTTAAGCAACAGTACACAACCGACCCCTCCTAGAAAAACAGAAGCAAATCAAGGCCATTAATTAGGTGGTACAGTGCCCACACAAGTGCTTGCGTATATTAAACCACCAATACGTTTGGATAGGTAAATCAACACAACAGATAAATTTGAAAGAAGTACGAAGTAAATTCGTATTTCGTATGCGGTAATTTGAATATTTACTATTACCTCAGTAATATGCCGCCGCAATGGTGCCTTAAACGAGTGAGATTAGCAGAAGTAAAGCATTACTTTACATCCTGCCCGAAGTCTACAAAAGCGACACTCCAGTAGTCCCATGCCTTTCAGATTTCTTGATTAAAATTTCATCATAGTGCGAGCACTATTTTACAATTTGCAACAGAGAGAAACGCCATTTCTAAAGAGGAAGAGTTCCGTCTATACATGATAGCTACTGGATGTATCTAATCCTACATCAACTTTTGAGGTGGAGATCGTAACAGGGCATGTCCAGTGGACACACGCATTTAGTGTATCACAATCTGTCTGTTGGAAAGGTCGAATCATTAGAAGCAGGTATATAGGAATGTTATACCGATGTGTCACACAGACAGTTGGCTGTAATTCAATAACTGTAGAATGAATGGCGGCGAAATGGACTCTAGATATCAGCGTGGCAAGACGTGTAGGCACTGATCCTTCTGGAAGCTGCACCACTAGAAGGTTATAGAATTCTTCGACTGGCTCCTAGGAGCAGACTTATGACAATAGGGAACCGATTACTGGGAGCTAGCCGAGACCTCGAGATAGAGTGCTTCGTCTATCGCAGACTCCACGCCACAGACAACAGATATTTACACGGTGTACAGCGAGTGGCGTTCAGCAAAGAGACATCTTATGGTGATCTTCCAGAAATACAACGCTGTCAGCTGTATATGATTTTCCTTTTTAATTTGCAGACGACTCGTTTCGTGATATCAGATCAGATCTTCTGGTATACATACGTCTGTAACACGTGAAGCACATGATACGTAATGGAGGGGAACTCAACCTACTCAGCGCCTATTGTATTGAAATATGGATAACCTCAGCTGAAAAAAGAAAACTGTTCGTCTACCCTTGGCGCTCAGATCGACCCCGACGTTGTGAAAGCCACAGGAAGCAGCGACTCTCGAGATTAACATCTCTCCAGCTGCTGGAATCATGTTGTGGGCAGATTGTAGACATGACAACAGGACTGATTTGGTGACGATTGAAGGTAGGCTGAATGCTCGCCAGTATGAGCAAGCATGGTAAACTTTGTTCTCATGCCCTTCATGAACAGGGTGCCAAACATCATATTCCAGCAGGATTATGCAAGACCTTTCACTTTATTCCACACCACTGACGCCTTGACAAATGTACGGATCTATGGCTGGTCAGCCGATTCTCTGATTTGACACACATACCGCATGTGAGGTATGCTATGGGCAATCGTATGCTCTCATACCAGCGTCCAGCCAGCAATCTTCATGCATGTGATTTAGATGTGGCGAGATATTCCCCAGAATATTTTGGAGACTGCCTGCTTCCATCTCATATGGAATACTACAATATATTCGCTCCTGTGACGGTCACACCTTGTACTGATGTTGATGATGGACACAGATTTCGAATGGAATGATACATTAATCGTTTAATGCAAGTTGTATGGTGAAGATCTCCGAAATGTTTCCATTCAGTCAGTGTATATAGACTGACCACTCACATTTATGTAAGCGCCTTACAAAAGCTTGAATAAACCTTTTGCTGCTTGGGCCGCTGACGTTCTGGAATAAATGTCCTGTGGCCAGGGCTTCCCGTCGGGTTGACCGGTCGCGTGGTGCAAGTCTTTTGAGTTGACGCCATTTCGGCGTCATGCGGTGGTTTTGGAGAGTAGACTACTGGCAAGGATGCTAAGACATACGGACTCTGGTGCCACGGCAAGCTGTCCTAGGTTTCTCGACTGAGGATCCACGGCGCGAACAGCCCAATCGAAATGGTACCACAGATTCTCGATTGGGTTTAAAGGCGGAGAGTTTGGTGGCCAGAGGGGCACAGTGAACTCTTCCCGTTACTCTTCAATTCACGCACAGACCCCATAGTACCGAGGAAAAACAAACAGCAAGCAAGGATATTTGCATACTTGTATTGATCAATTGATCCATTGTGCCTTCCATAATTACGAGATCACCCAGAAATTACCACAGACCACCCGGTCTTCAGACGTTTCAAGCCGTATACGTGAACAGGTGTCTGCCCGCTGGAGCATACACCGTGATTCATCCGAAAAGGATACTTCTCGTTACTCGGCGGATGTGCAGTCGCTGTCCTAGCATTCAAATTCCAGACGCCTGCTACGGAGACCCGTACGCAGCAACCTTCACTGTACGGTAATTAAGGATACACTATTTCTACGCCCTTGGTTGGCTTGGGCGGTCAGTAGCTCAAGAGTTGCACCTCTGTTTGCTCGCACGTATCTCAGCAACCGTCGTCCACGTCTGTCACCTATGAGTTGTGACGCACCACATTTGCCTCGGCGCTGGTTTTGGATAGCGCCATTTTTCCGTGCGCAGTATACCTCGACCACGGCTACACACGAATAGTTTACTAATTTAGCCGTTTCCGAAATGCTTCCAGCCTTGGTCCAAAAGCCAGTGATCATGCCATTTAGGACGTCAGATAAATCGCTCCGTTTCTACATTACGACAGCGACTGCGTCCTCCTGACACACTCTATGTACCCTGCATTGCTTGTGCAGTCACCTGCCGTCTGTGAGTCAACTGAACGTTGAGGCCCAACATAGGCGGTAGTCACATTAATGCGATAGGCCATATGCATTGCATTATGACGGCGCATGAGAATATTCTGCACTCTCCCACGTTGCATAGGGAGAGAAGAATTTTCTACCCTATAGGACTAAATCGATCGTGGACATATCAAAAACTATTGTATACTGTTTTTCGAAAATGCGCCTCCACCAATACATAAACACAGAAAAATAAGCAGGTTAAAATCACGAGACCCATATGCACAATTCATTGAAGACATTCTATAGAGTGAAATTTCACCTACCATCATTCGTTCCACATGACTTCAATTTAGAATACGCTAGCATCTGCACTACTTCGCCCTTGAAGTTTTAGGACTCGGAAAGAAGGAAAGGGAGGGGGGGATGTGGGGGAAGAACTTTTTAAGAAAATTCGTGTCCAGTTTTCGACGCGTAGTTTCACTTTTACGTCTGTTCAGCAAATTCCTTTGCATAACACAGTGTCCGAAAGCGAGATGAGTCTGTAATATTGCAAGCTCTTAACATATGCCTCGCACCTGCCTCTTCGCAGGTTAAATTCCAGCGACTGCAAAGTATCAGAGCTAGGCGCCAAATGTTACTTGTCACAATTTTCTGTGCTAAGGCTGCTTGGTACCGTTGCCAGCAATCATTAAAATTTGCATGAATTTTTTGCGTCAGAACACGTATGTATAATCTGTTCACAGTAAAATGTAATGAGTAGTTCCAATTCAACATCGCTCTTTCGGTGGAGCTCGTTATTTAGCTCATTATATAAGTACAACTTTCACTTAAATCTGATTTTTCGATTTTTCATACTACAATCACTGCAACAGCTTGGTCTGACAAAATTTGTCTTCCATTACCTTTAAAGTATGCTTCAAATACTGTTAATACTGTTAGGATTAACTCTTGACTGATTCCCGTTGACACTGAATCTGCTGTAGTTGCAACAAAATATGATAACCAATCAGAAGTGAGCAGAGATTCAGCATTCACTTCATATGAAAGACTATTATTCGTATTTGTACTGAGAAGAACATATGATGGCATGAGACTTGTTTTCGATACAAGTATACGCCAGTTCATCTCATGGCACATACACCAAATGCAATGTATGATTCTGAATAAAGTCATATCATACATTCGGCGATAGGAATATTCGTTACGTGTGAAAAGGGGCTGGTTGCTGAGTTTAACCGTGTAAAGGAAACTGTAAGACGATGTAGTATATTATTTAATGTTTCTCATAAACATCATAGTAGCAGTAAGGATTCTACAAGTTATTTACATCTCAAAGGAACATCTGAATATTAATTTCACCTTAAAAGAAACGATCATCGTGCATCAAGGAAAACTAGCACGACTCATCGAAATACTCTACTCGCCATTAAAATTGCTACACCACAAAGATTACGTTTTACAGACGCGTAATTTAACGGACGGGAAGAAGATGCTGTGATATGCAAATGATTAGCTTTTCAGAGCATTCACACAAGGTTGGCGCCGGTGGCGACACCTACAACATGCTGACATGAGGAAAGTTTCCAACCGATTTCTCATACACATACAGAAGTTGACCAGCGTTGTCTGGTGAAACGTTGTTGTGATGCCTCGTGTAAGGAGGAGAAATGCGTACCGTCACTTTGCCGACTTTGATAAAGGTCTGGTTGTAGCCTATCGCGATTGCGGTTTATCGTAGCGCGACATTGGTGCTCGCGTTGGTCGAGATTCAATGACTGTTAGCAGAATATGGAATCGGTGGGTTCAGGAGGGTAATACGGAACGCCGTGCTGGATCCCAACGGCCTCGTATCACTAGCAGTGGAGATGACAGGAATCTTATCCGCATGCCTGTAACGGATCGTGCAGCCACGTCTCGATCCCTGAGTCAACATCTCTGACCAAATGAAAACGTCTGGTCAATGGTGGCCGAGCAACTGGCTCGTCACAATACGCCAGTCACTACTTTTGATGAACAATGGTATTGTGTTGAAGCTGCATGGGCAGCTGTACCTGCACACGCCATCCAAGCTCTGTTTGACCCAATGCCGTCATTACGGCCAGAGCTGATTGTTCTGGGCACTTATTTCTCAGGATCTATGCACCCAAATTGTGTGAAAATGTGATCACATATCAGTTCTAGTATAATATATTTATCCAATGAATGCCCGTATATCATCTGCATTTCTGGTTGGTGTAGCAATCTTAATGGCCAGTGGTGTATTTCACTGGAAAAGAGTTCGGACGTAATCTTGGTGTGCGATGATACACAAAGTGCTGCTTTACCAAAATATACTGCAGAAAAGTTATTTGAGCATGCTTGAGGCGAAATTAAATCTGCTCGGCAATGGGTAAGCAGTCATCTATTATCATCCACTCACAAGTTTAAGAGAGGCACGCTGTTGAATCGATAGGATGAATATGAGTGAAACCACGGCACAGTAAAGTACCACAAACGTTGTCAAATATAGCTCAGGCATAGCGTCCTATTTAATGGCGCCACGCTCATCAAAACCGACGACTGCCTTCATGGATTGAAGGCAGCATAGCATCCATCTGACTCTGCTTTCAGGGTCCACTTGAGCTCCAGAATTCAAGAATTTTCTCCTGTTGCACTCGGAGCCTATCACAAGAAATTACTTTTTTTCCAATTCAAGCCTAACGCAAGACTATCCTTCACATCTTCCATCTGAATCTCGTTGAGCCTCTCGTAAGAAAAGCACACAACTTGCTTCGTCCAATCAAAATCCTACAATAATCAGTCCACCAATCAGGTGAGAGAACTGCGAAATTGCTGTCACCTTCCAGATGGAGCTTCGTGAGTGACTAATATTTTTCGCCCACAGGTGAGAGAGTTGTTACTCACCAAATTAGGTGATGTCATTATATCGCAATGATAACTTATGCAACGGACATCAGCATCGTCCCGCCACCTGGCTGTTGCTTGAGTGGGCGTCTCTGCTGTCTTTTCTCCTCCAGGAACACATATAGAGACAATTCCAGGAATATGAGCAATGGTAAAAGAACAAGAGCCTCGTACTTGTTCCACTTGTGAGAGCATGACCAAAGAGCGCCTCTACAAAGGAGACAGAACATCTCTCGAGCCGTTATTGCATCAGCAGCGGCCTGGCTGGCTGCTAAACCACGCAAACACCCCTGCGTCTTGTAAGTGATTCCGCCACAGGGAGAAAAAAGAGAAGGTGTGCTCTTCCAGGCACTTATTGTGAAGACGCTACAAAGTGGACCTCGTACTCACACCTTGGCCGCTTTTTTGGCTAGCCTGTCTCTCAAAACACACTGTAGGGCGCATACATACAGAACAACGTAGCGATGGAGTGAAGCTTCTTTTGTGTATGCCAGTCACCAAGACCACTGCCAGTTTTTCTCCATTAAGGTTGGGTGGCGTATCATAACAGAAAAACAGTTGATCAGTTAATTGGCTGTCTCTAATCGAAAGACTTGTTTCATGTGGCCATCTGGCTAGGTATGCTACTTTATAAGTTACAGCGTCAACGAGGTCCCGCGTTTAATTCCCGACCGGGTTGGGGATTTTATCTGGCCGGGGACTGGATGTGTGTGTTGTCCTTATCATTTCATCATCATCATTCGTGATACGGCTAGATTGGACTGCGTAAAACTTTGGAGAATGAAACAAATGGAGACTTTGTACGGGCGCTGATGACCGCGCAGTTGAGCGCACCACAAACCACACATCATCACATCATCATCATCATCATCACAGCGTCAAAGACGATTTGGGACGTGTCTCAACAGCAAAGTCACGAATTGGATTGCGTAGCGCTGCCGCAATAAAACATTGAGAAAATGAGTAAATTTGTCTCGACGAATAACGAGCAATACATGTCGCGACTCTACTTTCACGATGTAGGAAACTATAGTACTTGTTTTACAGAATTAAGTGGTTTGGTACGTTTGGGGTGTCCAAGTAAATTTCTTTGTCGTATTGGATGTCCTGGGAATTTGCCCGCACTCACAGGACACTGGGATTTGTTACGACATACTGATGACTGTTATTATTATTTACAGTTGCGGTGAACATTGAAAGTTTCTGAATCTAGTTGACAATGTAGAGCAGTAATGCTCCAATCACAGATAGATAACACGGAAGGATAGGCAGACGTCAGACTGAGAGTAGATTGCTGGGAAAAATTAATTCATCTGCTAAGGAGTTAACATACAAAAGGCTTTTCCGCCAATTCTTTAAAAGAAAAGAAGAGATATCCCTGAGACGATAAGGTCATTAGAATTGTGGATATCCTACAGCACAGGGTCAAAGTATAAATATTATACACTTCCTCCTGCTTACCCAAATGGAGCCAACCAGTTGGTCCTTTTTCGCATTTGATGTGCTACACAGTGGGCTTGATGGGACTTACGAAGACACCATTAGTTCGTTGGTGGTTCCTCGGAAAACCCACAAAATTTTTTTTTACTATATATTTCCTGTCACCAGCGGGCCAAAACCCAGCCGATGGTTCCAAAACGGCAGCACTCAACAAATTGTTGTAATTTTTGTAATGTATTTCTAAGACACCGATGTTGAACAGTCTTGAAAATTTTCGTCATATCATTATCTATTTCCGAGATACAAAGCTTCAAAGTTACCCTACTTGTAGATACGTAGACCGGTGTGAGACGGAAAAATAGTTTATAAAGTGACGTAGCACCGAGAAATAAGCTTAAAGTGTCTGGAAACCTCACGTTGTAATACTGAAGCATAAGCAGAATTTTTGTTAATGTAAAATCCGGTCTGAGGTGTAAAATTTGTTTTGCGTTGTTTCAGTTTCACAGAAATAAACTATCTACATTTTACTGACCAATACATTTTTCTTCATACGTGTTACATGTCCCGCTACAGCAGGGAAAAGATGGGAACCAGCGGGAAAATGCTCCTATCGGAGTACAAAAAAATGCGAATAACATTCCTGTTCATTTAAATGACTCTGACTGAAATATGGCGTACCAACTGCCTCATTCGGCTTTCTCGGCACCTTAAAACATTTTCTCCAAACTTTTGTGGAGCTAATATATTCGTGCTTTTTTATGCTGAGAGAGAAGAAATTAGGGGCAGTGGAGAAGAGACAGAAAACTAATAGATATTGGAAGATAGCAGACAATGGTTGTGATATAGAATGGCGAAGGATGCAATAACAATGTGACAGAAAAAGAGGGACACAGTGGCAGAAGCATTTGATTGACAGCTACAGAAGAGTGTTAGGAAAAGAATGATGGAGATTGTGTCAGGGGGTAGAAATGAAGAGAAGGAGAAAGTGGAATTGTATGAGAGCCAGTGATTATGAGAAACAGAGTATATTACAATGACAACGAGGAAGAGAAAGATAGTGAGAAGAGAGAGCAGCAGTGTTAAGCAATGACTGAGATATTTACAGTGAAAGACAGCAAGCAGTAGTCCGTGATAGTGGGAGGAGACTGTAGTAGCAGGACAGAACGAAGGGGAGTGGGGCTGTGGCACAAAGAAATAATGACATTGAGTTGAGTTGAATGAGTGAGTGAGAAAGGGCAAATGAGAATGGGTGGGTGTAAGCGGCTTACAGCGATGGACTAGTGGGTGCGAGTGAGTTAGTGTTAGGGGAGCTTAAGTTTGAGGTGATTTACATGCCAAGATGTTGGGGAAGGTACTAGAGGCAGCTGGTACTCCACTTTTCACTCACAGTCTTTTAAATAATCAGGAACACATTCGCATTTTGTGTGCTCTGACAGAAGCGTTTTTCCGCTGAGTGACTATTGCTCATCAGTCTGGACGATTACCACGCTAAATTAACAGAAATTATTCAGTGTTCCTCACTCGTTCTTCAAGTAAGCATCAAAGATATTTTAGTCTAGTAGCAGAAGCTGCATGAGGAACGTTATTCATCATTGAGAGGCCTGCCACTCGAGACAGCAAGTTCTAGAAAAAGACAAACGATGTATTATTTCATTTCATATATATCTCATAAGGACAAATCTCATAAAGGCAAACTCATACAAAAACGATCACATGCTGAAAAGGCTAATGATTTCACACTATTCGGAAATGGAGGAATAGAGGAGGTAAGTGTAAAACTGGAGGAAAGTAGGGAAAGCAAGGGACGCTGGTTAGAAACGATGTATCTGTCCCAACACATTCAGAAGTGACACGTGGAGATGACCTTCTAGGAAGTCGGGTGTACGCGTAACTTTCACTGACCAAAGGCATGAGCTGTTAGCACTAAAATACCGTGACTATAGCGGTAGAGGCACCAATTCTGATGCAGTTAAATAGTCTCCACGCTCCAGACATTGTTACAATATAAATGTGAATTATATAAATAAATAAAGATGAGCGTCATGTAATTGGAATATAAGCTTAGTTACTTTATGAAAAGAATGTCAGGCGAGGCTCACAAAATTAAAATTAATGGCATTTGCTTCATTCCATCGATACCTTTTAATTGTCTTGCACTTGTACAAAAGGAGCTGCCAATTAGTGCAATAGGAAAACTGTTAAGAAAGAAGGTAGCATATCCTGTCCAAAAGAACGATTCTGTCTTTCACCTGGAAAAGGTTATAACCTAAATGTAGGTGGTTCTGTGCGGATCTTGGCCCCTGTCCTCCTAAAATGGAACTTTTCTTGAGCACTAAGCGACCTACATGTCAAGGAAGGAAAGAAGATTTGCTTTAACATCCCGTCAACATCGAGGTCATTAGAGACGTCGGATTGTGTCAGGTATGGGGAAAGAAGTATCCCTGTATTTGCCTGGAGCGATTTAGGGAAATCACGGAAAACCTAAACCGCGGCCGGATGCGGGTTTGAACCGCCGACCTATCGAATGCGAGTCCAGAGTGCTAACCACCTCGATCTGAGCAGTAATAGGTAAAGAAAATAAGTTCTATATAATGGATGTATCCACAGCAGAAAAAAGCAATACACTTCATTTTTAATCGAGCAGTCAACCCGACAATCAGCAAGTAACATGGAATTAACGGAAAATGACGTTGCATGACGATGACCGGAAGAGGATACGAAACTGTAACCCCTCAGGACCTCCTTCCTCAAGCACTCACACACACACACACACACACAGATATGAAGAGAGAAGAAGAGCGAAGAACGAGAAAGAGGGAGAGGGAGGAAGAGGAACTGGTTAACGCTCTTTTTTTTTTAATGGCTGCAGCAGCTTTATAGATTACCACGGGCAGGGGCTTACTCAAGGGGCAATTACGTAAAGGCATGGGCCGCACCCGACTTGCAACTCGAGTAGAAAGTCACTGTCCTTGTTAGCGTATCCGTTGATTGAGAGGAATATCAGGCGCTTTTGACAACAGAGTTTGATAAATTCACATGAATAACGGGTTGTTGTCCAACAAATCTGCATCAATAACAGCGACAGTGTTGTGTGCCCATCCTTCACTGTTTTCGGCTTCGGACGTATCCTGTTGTACAAATTGTACCCTACCTGACAGTGCAACAAAAAGAACCAGTGCCAGGAATACGAACAACATAGCCGAGTTTGCGGTGATGAATCTTGTCCCGGTCGGTGCTGGTGCTGATACAGCATTAGAGTACCTTAAGCGCTGTCAGCCAAGAAGAAAATTTGATACGCATCCGACGTCGACTTGAGGACGGGCGGAAGATAATAGGTTAAATATATCGGGGCCGAACGAGTTTTCACGACTGAGAACACGGAACCGGAGAAGAGGTGGAAGGCGTTAACAGAGTCATACGTCTCCACAGGTGAAGTAAACGTCAAGATACCGTGAATCGCATGGTTACTGGAAGGATTACAAATACGCACCGTCAGAATGGAAATGCAAACGCGCCGATACTTCAGAATCAAAATGACATTGGAGGCTTGAGAGGGACTGTGAACACAGGTGGTACTCTTTCCGAACTCCGAAAAGTGAAGAATACAACTGAACAATTACTCGAATTAACGGGAATCGCCGGACGAAGAAAAGCGGAAGAACAGATAGTCGCACGAGATATTTGGCAACGTAGAGAATAATAATAAATAAACCATTATCAAAGAATTCTCTCCCTCTCATTCCAATAAACTACAGCTAATACAGTCTAAAAGGTGAAAAAATAACACCACAATTCCTGCGGCAGTGAATGTTTAAGACGTCCCTTTGTGCTCAATAAGCGAAAACATGGTTAAATCCAGACGCTAATTCTACATTTCCATGCTATCAAGGCAAAACATATAATAGAGGAAACGGATTTAGCGGAACTGCATTACCCATTCACAGTGCCATTGTGTTTAGGTAAGTCATCAGAAGCAACACAAAGAGAGGTACCTCGCAGCACCGTAACGCAAGTGTCCACGTCACAGTCTCCAAACTGCTAACGAACTTCGTTGCTGCAGATGACGTGGATAGATGCCATTAGCTATCTACGTCGAGCCTAAATAATATCTCTGTGACGATCTCTACGTTAAATATTTTGATGTGAGTATGCGTTTGAGTATCGGAATACATGTGTGGGAAACAGTGGATCCGCCAATATACCCCATAATCAAAAGTGGTATTCTAGTTATGTGTGAGATGTCTGAGAAATTGTCAAAAATAAGAGCAAATGAAAAGATAATCTCAGACACGTAGTTAGTGCGTCCTTTTCATCATATGCTTGGTTATTTGCAAAGGAGAAATGTGTCAGTAGCTGATAATGTAATTGTTTTGGAAATAGGAGTTACATAGCTAAATTTTGCTTCTGCTTTTATTTACTTTTTTTAACTAGTTTGGGCCACCTGTGGGCCAAGGTGCTTGTGTTTGTACTGCGCTGTTGCAGTCTGCCGTTTCAGCTGTTCTTGCTGAAGTTCGGTAACTGTTTTCTTGCTGATACCCTGAGTTTTCCTGTTAACCCAGTATTCCTTCAGCTTTCTTCTACACTCTATCTTGCGTTCCTTCGATCGTTTTCCGCTCTCGTTGTGTTTAATCCCCTGTAATGGATGCAAGGATGGGCCCGGTTTCAACAGATAAACAGCAGTGAATCCTGTTAGTGATTAAGTCTTGACCAATACGAAGTTCTGAAATGTCTTTCTCTATTTGCTTGGTCCACATAGATCCAGTGGCTTTATCCTCGTTGGTTACTTAGAGAATTTTGTAGGACAGCCAAAAAAATGTGTATGAAATCTTATGGGACTTAACACACTACTTAACCTAAATTATCCTAAGAACAAACACACACACCCTTGCCCGAGGGAGGACTCGAACCTCCGCCGGGACCAGCCGCACAGTCAATGACTTGTAGGACAGCCTGTGGAGGGACATTCTGTTTAGATTAGATTAGATTAGATTAATACTAGTTCCATGGATCATGAATACGATATTTCGTAATGATGTGGAACGAGTCGAATTTTCCAATACATGACATAATTAGGTTAATTTAACAACATACTTAAGTTAATATAACTACTTTTTTGTGTTTTTTTATTTTTATTTTTTATTTTTTTAATTTTTTTAATATTTTTTTTCTTAATTTATATCTAAAAATTCCTCTATGGAGTAGAAGGAGTTGTCATTCAGAAATTCTTTTAATTTCCTCTTAAATACTTGTTGGTTATCTGTCAGACTTTTGATACTATTTGGTAAGTGACCAAAGACTTTAGTGCCAATATAATTCACCCCTTTCTGTGCCAAAGTTAGATTTAATCTTGAATAGTGAAGATCGTTCTTTCTCCTAGTATTGCAGTTATGCACACTGCTATTACTTTTGAATTGGGTTTGGTTGTTAATAACAAATTTCATAAGAGAGTATATATACTGAGAAGCTACTGTGAATATCCCTAGATCCTTAAATAAATGTCTGCAGGATGATCTTGGGTGGACTCCAGCTATTATTCTGATTACACGCTTCTGTGCAATAAATACTTTATTCCTCAGTGATGAATTACCCCAAAATATGATGCCATATGAAAGCAATGAGTGAAAATATGCGTAGTAAGCTAATTTACTAAGATGTTTATCACCAAAATTTGCAATGACCCTTATTGCATAAGTAGCTGAACTCAAACGTTTCAGCAGATCATCAATGTGTTTCTTCCAATTTAATCTCTCATCAATGGACATACCTAAAAATTTGGAATATTCTACCTTAGCTATATGCTTCTGATTGAGGTCTATATTTATTAATGGCGTCATACCATTCAGTGTACGGAACTGTATGTACTGTGTCTTATCAAAATTCAGTGAGAGTCCGTTTACAAGGAACCACTTCGTAATTTTCTGAAAGACAGTATTGACAATTTCATCAGTTAATTCTTGTTTCTCAGGTGTGATTACTATACTTGTATCATCAGCAAAGAGAACTAACTTTGCCTCTTCATGAATATAGAATGGCAAGTCATTAATATATAATAAGAACAACAAAGGACCCAAGACTGACCCTTGTGGAACCCCAATCTTGATAGTTCCCCAGTTTGAGGAATGTGCTGATCTTTGCATGTTACGAGAACTACTTATTTCAACTTTCTGCACTCTTCCAGTTAGGTACGAATTAAACCATTTGTGCACTGTCCCACTCATGCCACAATACTTGAGCTTGTCTAGCAGAATTTCATGATTTACACAATCAAAAGCCTTTGAGAGATCACAAAAAATCCCAATGGGAGGTGTTCGGTTATTCAGATCATTCAAAATTTGACTGGTGAAAGCATATATGGCATTTTCTGTTGAAAAACCTTTCTGGAAACCAAACTGACATTTTGCTAGTATTTCATTTTTACAGATATGTGAAGCTACTCTTGAATACATTACTTTCTCAAAAATTTTGGATAAAGCTGTTAGAAGGGAGATTGGACGGTAATTGTTGACATCAGATCTATCCCCCTTTTTATGCAAAGGTATAACAATAGCATATTTCAGTCTATCAGGGAAAATGCCCTGTTCCAGAGAGCTATTACACAGGTGGCTGAGAATCTTACTTATCTGTTGAGAACAAGCTTTTAGTATTTTGCTGGAAATGCCATCAATTCCATGTGAGTTTTTGCTTTTAAGCAAGTTTATTATTTTCCTAATTTCAGAGGGAGAAGTGGGTGAGATTTCAATTGTATCAAATTGCATAGGTATGGCCTCTTCCATTAACAGCCTAGCATCTTCTAATGAACACCTGGATCCTACTATATCCACAACATTTAGAAAATGATTATTAAAAATATTTTCAACTTCTTACTTTTTGTTTGTAAAGTTTTCATTCAATTTGATGGTATACTGTCTTCCTCTGCTCTTGGTTGACCTGTTTCTCTTTTAATAATATTCCAAATTGTTTTAATTTTATTATCAGAGTTGCTGATTTCAGACATGATACACATACTCCTGGATTTTTTAATAACTTTTCTTAATATAACACAGTAGTTTTTATAATTTTTGATAGTTTCTGGGTCACTACTCTTTCTTGCTGTCAGATACATTTCCCTTTTCCGGTTACAAGATATTTTTATACCCTTAGTAAGCCATGGTTTGTTACAAGGTTCCTTACGAGTATATTTAACTATTTTCTTGGGGAAGCAGTTTTCAAATGCATTTACAAAAATGTCATGAAATAAATTATATTTTAAATTGGCATCAGGTTCACGGTACACCTCATCCCAGTCTAACTGCTGTAGGCTTTCCCTGAAATTTGCAATTGTTAAATCGTTGACTGAACGTACTACTTTGGAGGACTGTTTAGTATTGCTGAATGGAGCTATGTCATATATTGTAACCAGCTGTGCACCATGATCAGAAAGACCATTCTCAACAGGCTGAACATTTTTCTGGTTAAACTTATCTTGGTCTATAAAGAAGTTATCTATCAGTGAGCTGCTATCCTTTACCACCCGAGTAGGAAAATCAATAACGGTGTATAAGTGGAATCAAAAAGCTATTCGTCTTCTTCTGACAGCATCAGGTAACTTCTGTTGGTAGAGTACACGATTAGGTTTCTATCATCGTCTACCATATTGTAGGATCGTTGGTTCGTGTATCTTTAGCAGGAATTCCCTTTCCGTTAATTCGATAATTCTTTCTACGGTCTTCTCGGCTTAGGGGGTGGACACTCTGCAGCAACGAGGCCTGACGGTCTGACTGTTGCGTCATACTGTCTTAGTGTGATATTCATCGATAGATGTTTCGAGCTATCCGTTTCAATTAGATGTTCTGGGATTCGTTCTCAAGGCTCATCCATGGATACAACCAAGCTGTCGATCTGTTACCTGACACCATCAGTAGTCAGAGCTGTATTCTGTATAGCTACGGAATTTCTACTTCCAAAAGAAATTAGTCTGTCAACATTAGTCTCCCATCCTCCTCGTACACTACTTACTGATGTGACACCCCAGATTGTCACCACAATTTAATTACTAAAATAAATCGATATACGAACACAATGTGAAAGGTACCATGCCAGGAGCAAGAGCGTTCATATAAATCAAAACGGATGTTTCTTAAGCCGGAAAATACAGTGGTAACCTAAGCCAAACGTTAACTTCATCTGTTGAGTGCTTCAGTTAGTACTTCTCTTTAAGATAACCGTGTTGGCTACGTTGCCTTGGAATGGATAAAATCGATAGTACCGCCTCCACGACGATGCTTTGGGTGTTTTGTCGCTAACAGAGATTAATCTCAAGTAACTAAAGGTGTAGCAATCTCCTTCTTCCTTCGCAACAGCTGACAGATTGGCAGTGAAATTTGAAATAGCTCATACCTGTCGAGAATGGTGAACGTGAAGCACATTCCAAAAGTGCAAACACAGAATTAAGCATCGGGAGAGTCTACAATACAGTCTGTAAAGATCAATAACTAAAGGTTAGTAAAGAAACTGACGACATATTCGTATCAGAAAGATAGTAAGAACATTTTACACACATCAAAAAAAGTTTTGCGTCTCCCAAGTTCCGAGAGTTCCGGATCCTGTTCAGAAAACTGGAATAGAGATGAACATAAACATCATTTCCGCCCCTTTTATTGCTCATGAAAACCACACATTGCATGTTGTGCCACCATACAGCAAGACCTTCAGAGCTGGTGGTCCAAATTGCTTAAACACTGGTACCTCTAATACCCAGTAACACGTCCCCTTGCATTGATGCATGCCAGTATTCGTTGTGGCATACTATCCACAGATTCATCAAGGCACTGTTGGTCCAGATTGTCCAACTCCTCAACGGCGAATCGGCGTAGATCCCTCAGAGTGGTTATTGGGTCACGACGTCCATAAACAGCCCTTTTAAACCAATGCCAAGGCATGTTCGCTAGGGTTCATGTCTGGAGAACATTCTGGCCACTCTAGTCGAGTGATGTGCTATCCTGAAGGAAGACATTCACAAGAAATGAACGATGGGGGAGCAAATTGTCGTCCATGAAGACGAATACCTCGCCAATACGCTGCCGATATGGTTGCACTATAGGTTGGACGCTTGTATTCATGTATCGTAAAGCTGTTGTGGTGCCTTCCGTGACCACCAGCGGCATACGTCAGCCCCACATAATGCCACGGTAAAACAGCAGGGAACCTCCTCCTTGCTGCACTCGCTGGCTAGTGTGTCCAAGGCGTTCAGCCTGACTGGGTTGCCTCCGAACACGTCTCCGACGGTTGTCTGGTTGAAGGCATATGCAACACTCATCAGTGAACAGAAAGTGATGCCAATCGTGAGAGGTCCATTCGGTATGTTGTTGGGCCCATCTGTAACACGCTGTATGGTGTCGTGGTTGCGAAGATGAACCTCGCCATGGACGTCGGGAGTGAAGTTGCGTATCGTGCAGCCTCCTGCGTACAGTTTGAGTTGTAACACGACATTGCAGTAGTAGCCCTTGGGCGGCCTGAACGAGGCATGTCATCAACAGTTCCTGTCTCTCTGTAACTTCTCCATATCCGAACAACATCGCTTTGATTCAATCCGAGATTTCGCTTTTTGAGAGCCCTTCCTGGCACAAAGTAACAATGTGAACGCGATGAAACCGCGGTATTAACCGTCTAGGCATGGTTGAACTACAGACAAGACCAGCCGTGTACCTCCTTCCTGGTGGAATGACTTGAACTGATCGGCTGTTGGATCCCCTCCGACTAATAGGCGCTACTCATGCACGGGTTTTTACATCTTTGGGCGGGTTTAGTGACGTCTCTGAACAGTCAAAGGAACTGTGTCTGTGATATGATATCCACAGTCAACGTCTGTCTACAGGAGTTCGGGGAATTGGGGTGATGCAATTTTTTTTATGTGTACTTGATGAATTACAGTTGTAATCTAGATGAGTGCCACTTTTACTGTCTGGTGGTCAGAAGCAAACGTGGAACTGTACTGATGAGCAGTATTTGGACTGAGTAAAGTACAATCATTCACTTTGATGGTCGGATTTGTTGCTGTGAATGTGACCTCGGCACACCACATCACGACAGAGAGAAAGCAGCGTTCGGAGGAATAGTTCGAAACCGTTGGTCCTGATCCCCATTTCATCATTTAAGAATTACGGAATATTGATTATTCGAAGCGACAGAGATTATTGGCATTTACTGTCTTGAAATGGGTACGAACATTACTACTGAATAATAGACGAGATTTTGGGATCAACTGCATGAAATTTGGCTTTCAAAAGGAAAATAATCTTTTAGCAGACACTTGCACATGTGGATGCTTTGTCAAATAAAAACACAGGAGGATAAGGTAAGAATTTGTTGGAACGTTCAAACTAATACCCAGATTTGGTATCCTCTCACTTCCATCTGTTCCAAACATAAATCAGTAAAATCAGCTGGCGTATGTTAAGTGATCGGTGAAGGAGTTAAGGCAGTCGTGTTTAGTGTTTTACAGTCTGTCTAGAATTCCACTTTCAGTAATGAAAGCTGCTAATGTTAAACATTTTGATGTTGCCCTCGTGGTGTACCGTCATCTCCTACGCGCGAAACGTCTTCAATAAGCGATGGTATCAACAGCGCCTTGGCTTTTTGACCGCGATATGTGTTCTTACTGAACGAGACACGAGCAATTCTTAGTGTTCCAAATGTTTGTACAGACGTATTCTGTTACTCCTATCTCGAAGGCCAACTGTAGAGCTACTCTTTAATCGTTTCATTTGATCATTTTGCTGCTCCGGTGTCAGATGTGAGAAGCGAGTACGAAACGAGTTTTTGCTCGTCATCATCTCAACCAACATAACGATTAAACCCACACTGATGAGGGAAAACATCAGACCACTACGTACCGCGAATTTGCACGCCGCCTGGTGGCGTTATTGTAGACACTTGGCGCTGTAACAAGGGCACATAAGCTGAGCAGGCGCGGACGGGTGACCATCCTGCCGACGATGTGGGCTACAATTGGGGAACTGTACTGAGATGAGCGACTTGTACGAAGGGCAGATTGTTATTACGGAGAGCCCGTGAACGAGTATCTCGGAAATGATGAAGAATATTCGCGTGCCACTGTCATGAGCATCTACAGAAAGAGGTACATGGACAGTGAAACTACCACTAGGTGCTGAATGGTTGGACGTCCACGACTCTTCACAGAATATGCGATTCGGAGGCTTATCCTGTAAAATAGGATAGATGATGATCTGTGGCATCTCTGCCGAAAGGTCACAATGCTGGTGCAAGTGCACATCGTTCATCGTACATTGCTGAACATGGATCTCGGCAGCAGACTGCCCCTACGTTTTCACATGTTGACCCAATGACATCGTCAATTACTATTGCAAATGGGCACGGAGCCATCGGGATTAGACCTTCGATCAATAGAGACGTGTCGGCTCATTGGGTGATATAAATTTTTGTTACACTATTTCTATGGTCGTCTCCACAAACTCCGTCGTCGAGGTGAACGCCGGCTCGAAACGTGCAGCGCGACACGGGCGCAGGCTAGGGGGAGCAGAATTATGCTGTGGGAGGGATTCTCCTGCTCTTGCGTGGGACCTGTGGCTGCAGTCAAAGACACGCTGACAGCTGCGGTTCACCTGCATCCCTTCATGCTTGATGACTTCCCTGACGGCGATGTCATCATGCAGCAGTAGGCCTATTCTTGTCTTTGTCCCGCGAGCCAAAACCGTGGTACAGTGATTTGAGGAGCGTTACAGTGCACTCACGTTGATGTCTCAGTGACCAAATTCGGCTGACGTAAATCCTACAACCTATATGGGAACCTATCAGGCGCCATAACCGCGGGCGCAAAATAGCGGCTAGTTATTTACACGAATTACGTGACCTGTGCGTAGTCATCTCACGCCACATACCTCCAAAAACCTAGCAACAAACTGTCGGATCCCTGGTACGCAGAATCAGTGATGTATTTCATTCCATACATGGAAAAGCAAGCTATTAAGCAGGAGGTCGTAATGTATTGGTTCATGAGTGTATACAGGTTTTTTTCTGCGCCAGAGAAGTGTGCTCCAGCTACTTTCTATTCACTCCTTGACCACTCCATATTTTGGCTTTCTCAGATGTTTCTTTAATATTCAGACTGCATTCGTTACTGCCACCTTCATCACTGACGTGTCCATGGTGGTCCATGACCTTAATTGCCTGTATTAATTAGCCTCTACCCGGAGGCGAACTGCTTCAACACGGCCAAAACTTCGATTTGTTTCAGTTTTTGCGGCAGTTCATCTCCAAGAATTTTAATGATGTGTCAGTTGCGCTACTTTCTTGTACAAGATCGTTATTACTTTCTTATGTCATCGTCTGTAACAGGAGGTGATAGATGGTGATGGATTTGTTGTGAGACTCGTTTTTTATAGTGAATTGTAATTAATTACATGACCAGTAGGCTGTGAAAATGGAAACTAAAATGTGGATACGTATAACACGATCCATACTATCGCAAGCTAGTATCCAGCGTCACGTCACGATATACGTATGTAATTTATGACTGCCCTATCTGAGAATGAGCCTGGAAGGGCACGGAAACTAGATTATAGAGATTAAGACTTATTTTGTAAGTGACTGGTCGCAGTTATCTGCATTTTTATTCAATTAATTAACAGCCACATGTTTCACAAAACTGGTAATGGGAGAGCTTAGACATTTATTTGTCAGTTATTTACGCATATAGGTGCGCGAACATAGATATTTAAAAGATTAGGTGATAGAGGTCACTCTAGTCTCTGCGAATTAGTACTATTACAAACAAGGATCACCTCGCCGGTTGTAAACTTCTGTTAAATGATGCTGGTAGCTTTTTTCCTTTCTTATTTCCAAAAGCCTATGACTTAAAACTTTATCAAGTACGTTCGTGTGGTGTATGAAGAAAACATTGGTTTAATTAGTGCAATATTCTTATCTCGATTAATTAAATATGAATACACAGAGAATATCTTTTCCCGAAACCATGCTGCTATTCTGCTGAGACGGACTCGACTGCTGCATTTAGGCGCTGTGTCATAATTTTGACACCGTCGTTTGTGGTGCTGCCTATAGACACACCCTACTAAGTTCCATTCAGATGTACTTACTTTAAATTGCGTCCTCTTTCAAGTTACATAATGTGTCTCAAAAGTGTTGCGCCGACCTTCTAAAGGAGGTGGGACAGGATGTGTCGACAGAAGTGCCGACACAGTGTGGTTTGAGGTGACCGAAATACACGCTATAAGCTCACGCAGGATGACGTGAGGTCTGAAACAGGATACGTAATGAATTCTACAAAGAAAAGTACGTAGCTTCTGGAATACTTAACTTTAATCCATCCTTGGTACATTGCTAGTGACGATACAAGTGAGACTCTATAGTTTCAGACAATATACTGCTAATGGCGCCTTGCTAGGTCGTAGCCATTGACTTAGCTGAAGGCTATTCTAACTATCTGCTCTGCAAATGAGCGAGGCTTCGCCAGTGTGCATAGCTAGCTAGGTCGTCCGTACAACTGGGGCGAGTGCTAGTCCGTCTCTCTAGACCTGCCGTGTGGTGGCGCTCGGTCTGCTGTCACTGAAAGTGGCGACACGCGGGTCCGACATGTACTAATGGACCGCGGCCGATTTAAAGCTACCACCTAGCAAGTGTGGTGTCTGGCGGTGACACCACAGGACACACATTAAGGATTATGAATTGCATAGCAACCCATGACGGCAAACGTCACGGTAGTTGGTAGCAGACATCTAAGATCGGAAAGGAAACGAGAGAATGATTCATTTAAACATTTATTGGACATAATGAATACACATGATGTACGACATGAATACAGCTCTAATGTTATCAGACTGATCGCAGTTTACACCATCTGAAGCCAGTCATGCCCGACGCCAACAAGCACTGACTGCCAGACATGCTAGAACACACCGTGAATTTCTTTGAATGTAACAACTGTGCAAACGATTCGTACGACGAGGTCCATTCGAGACTGCACACGATCACAATACAGGACAGATCTCACGGCTCGCCACGGAAAGAGATTAGGGATCGATACATCAGATGAGCGTTCCTTTCCAGTGCTTAAGTGTGCAGTGCCAGCTAGCGGTGTATTACTACGTTTCCAGCCATTCGCTTCTGTGCAAATCTCGATCCTCGTGATGTTCCCCACCTCCCCTAGAAGTTTGTCGAAGCAGTCTCCCTTCCAAGAACTGTCATCGCCGAGACTTGAGCAATTTGTGGATGAACCACTCGGATCAACAAGTGGCTTTGTACGGAAAGAAATTCTCTATCTTCACCGGTGTTGGACGATGGTGCGTGGAGACTACTATGCTAGCGCCACGCTATCGTTGTCTGTCACCTGCACCTGCTGCTTAGAGACCAAGGAGAATAGTGTACATTGCTGTACCAACAGAAATCAGTTCGTACATCATCCTGCTAGGAAACCATCTCACAATAAGTATGCAGAAATGATACTATGTCAATACATACGGCTCCACGACTCTTTTGCAATGAGAAGCTAAACAGTGCGTATGCCAAAAAGAGCGTATCTGTTGGGTCGATAGCCGCGGCTAGTGACAGAATGTACTATTAATTTGTCAATCAGCTAATATGACGCAGCTGTGCATCAAGAATGCGACTAGTATTGAGCAAGTTGAAGAGTTAATGGTCAGAAAAGATTTGTTGTAAATTTGGAAGCTACCACAGTTTTGTGGGATCACTGCACTTTGGTGCCGCCGGAGTGCTCGTCTCTAAAGTAGACGACAAAGCGTACTGCCCGACAAACAGTGTGTGGTGTCACCGCCAGACACCACACTTGCTAGGTGGTAGCTTTTAAATCGGCCGCGGTCCGCTAGTATACGACGGACCCGCGTGTCGCCACTGTCAGTGATGGCAGACCGAGCGCCGCCACACGGCAGGTCTAGAGAGACGTACTAGCACTCGCCCCAGTTGTACAGCCGACTTTTCTAGGAAAGGTTCACTGAGAATTACGCTCTCATTTGCCGAGACGATAGTTAGCATAGCCTTCAGCTAAGACAATTGCTACGACCTAGCAAGGCGCCATTTATCCTTTGCTATGTATCTAATGAAGCATGTACAGTAACAAGACCAATGTTCACCAATTGTGGATTAAAGTTAAGTATTCCAGCAGCTACGTACTTTTCTTTATAGCATTCATTACGTATCCTGTTTCAGACCTCACGCCAGCCTACGTGAGTTTAAGTGCGTGCCTTTCGGTTACCCGTCGCTGTGGACTGGCTGTCTTGTCAGTCCACAACATTATTGTCGACGAGTAAAAGCAGGGTCTTGTTCTTTATCCTTGCTTAGATTACTTGTGTCATGGCTTCGCCACAATCTCCAGATGTACTGTCCGAATTTTATCGCTTGCAGAATCAGCAGGCGCAGGCCTTATTGGATGCCCTTGGACAGCTCGTCCAGGGTCAACGTGCAATGCAAAACGATGCGGCAGCCGCCGCTCCACCGCTACCGCAGCCACAACGCGCAGTTGCACCACCTTTTCGGCATTTCGATGCGGCGATGGAAAGCTGGACGGAGTGGTCACGCCAATTTGGATTTCATCTCGCCGCCTACAGAATTCAAGGTAATGAGCGGCAGCCTCACTTATTGTCGTGTGTAGGGGTGCAGACGTACCGTGTGATAGTGAAATTATTTCCCCGACGCGACGTAGGAACTCTGTCCTACGAAGAAATTTTGTCTGCTTTAGATGCCTATTTCAAGGAATCAGTTAATGTAGTTGCAAAACGGTATACGTTCTTTCGTACAAAACGTACGGCCGGTCAAACTAATCGGGAGTGGGTTGCAACTTTGCAAGGCCTTACAAGGGATTGTGCTTTTGAGTGTGAATGTGGACTCCATTATTCAGATACTATGGTGCGTGATGCAATTGCACGGAACGTTTCTGATGTTCGTATACGGTAGCAGATTTTGAAACTAGTCAATCCCTCCCTTCAGCAAGTGATAGACATATTGGATAGGCATGACACACTTGACTTTGGTCAGGAATCATTTGAAACTTCGCCAGCTGTGTGTCACATTTACCGGCCCGCCGGGCGCGCTGCACGGAACTAAACAGCCCTCGCGCACGTCCGCGCAGCCACGTGTCCCGCGCAAGCATGCAAATGCAGTACTAAAGTCATGCCCGCGGTGTGCTACTCGACATTCGCGTGAGAACTGCCCGTCACGCCAAGCTATTTGCTTTTTCTGTAATAAAAAAGGACATGTTCAGAGTGTTTGCCAGAATAAGCTCAGATCGGACACTAAAAACCATTCCAGCCCCTTTGCTTCGCGCCGGAATCGAACCAAGAATACTCAGGCTCGTGAACCTTCGCCCATGGAAATTCGTGTAATTCGTTCCACTCCGCCCAGTGTCACTCTCTCTCACAGTGACTGTGTTCGTCCCACAAACAGTGTGCGTCGACATCGACGGACATCACGTTCAGTCGCACGTGATTCGGTACCAGTGTCTGTTCAAATTGCACGAGACAGTCGCTCTTGTCGTCAGCAGCACAATAAACGTTTTGTAGACTTGGACATTAATGGCAACGTGATCCCATTCCAGCTCGATACCGGAGCTGCAGTTTCATTGATCAATAAAGACACGTACACACAACTGGGCAACCCTCCGTTGTGTGCCGCAAATGCTAAGTTACATAGTTATTCAGGACAGCATATCCCTGTGTTAGGACAGTGCAGCCTTCTTGCAACATACAAGGGACAAACAAACCTTGTGTCATTTTACGTCCTTCGTTCTTCTTCTGCAGTGAACTTGTTTGGTTTCGATTTATTTCAGTTGTTTAACTTGTCTATAGTAAATCAGGTCCTATCAGTGAACCAGACTGTGCCTTCAGCCAGCTTACAGAAGATACCGTCGTCGTGCAAGACAGACAATATATAAAATAATTGAAGACATTGAAATGACAACATCTACTGCTGACAAGAAGAAGAATACTATAAAATCTGTCGCTGCACACTCACTACTAGATGGACCCGCTGTCTTCTGTGGATGTAGACTTAATTTTAGTATTGATCTGAATGATACATTTTCGCATGGTAATGGCTGGTTAACTGTCGCTGTTGTACGAGGTGGAACAGGTGTACCCAATGTATCAGGACTGGAAAGTTTTGTTGATCGTGACGTCATAGCCTATCGAACATATCACGTAACTGAACTTTCAAATAAAGACTTTGGCAAATCATCATATATGTCACCCTCACCCTTCTCCTTGTATACACGGAATAGACGTAAGATATCTGTTAATGAAACTGTATTTATTTGGATTAAAGGTAAAGGTACTTGTGAATATGTTAAATTTGTTGGAGATTGTACAATGTATTTTCACAAATACAGTGATCTGTAGCGTAGCTTAAAAACGGACAAGGGTACATCTAGAATATGTCGACATAGAGTATGCAACAGCATGTTACGTCATCTCTCTGAGCGCTTGACCTTTGACCCCGCCAGACTGTGCCTTCAGCCAGTGTTTCTCGTCTATGTGAAGAATTTGCAGACATTTTTGCACCGGGTCTTGGTTGCGCTAAGAACTATGAAGCACATTTGGAACTGAAAGTAAACACGCAACCGAAATTTTTCAGAGCGCGCAATGTTCCTCACGCATTGCGTGATGAAGTCGCAAAAACATTAAACGATCTAGAATCACAGGGTGTAATTGAACGTGTGCAGGCTTCTCTCTGGGCTTCACCCTTAGTAATTTTGCGCAAACCTTCCGGAAAATTGAGACATTGTGTGGACTTCAAAGCTACAGTGAATCCACAACTAGTGATTGCAACTTATCCTTTACCCCGCCCGGAAGATCTTTTTGACAAACTGTGCCCGGGTAAATATTTTTCTAAGTTGGACCTAGCAGATGCGTACTTGCAAATACCGGTGGACGAAGACTCCCAGCGCGTATTGGTGGTTAACACGCATCTTGGTTTGTACAGATTCAACAGACTGCCATTCGGGTGCGCATCCGCCCCTGCATTGTTTCAGCAGTATCTACAAACTGTTTGTGCGTCGGTCCCTACTGCAGCAAACTATATGGACGATATCGTGATCTCCGGAAAGACAGCAGACAAACATTTAGAACATCTCCGAACATTATTTCAAGTCTTGCGACAAAATGGTCTTCGCTTGCGGAAGGACAAATGTGTGTTTTTTGCTCGTGACTTACCATATTTGGGACATGTAATCAATGCCCAAGGCATACATCCGAGTCCAGAGCACCTCCGTACCATACAAGTCTTGCCTTCGCCGCAGAATTTGAAGCAGCTACAGAGTGTGCTGGGAAAACTTAATTATTATAATAAATTTGTTCCACATGCCTCTTCCATTTCAGCTCCGCTTCATCGCTTACGCCGTAAAGGTGTTCCGTTTGTCTGGACGACGGACTGCGAAGGCGCCTTTCGCCAGTTGAAATCGGCGTTGCTTTCAAATACTTGCCTAACGCCTTCGATCCCCAGAAACCCCTTTTGTTGATGGTAGATGCATCGGATTTCGGGATCGGTGCTGTGCTTGCGCACAAAGATGGATCGCATGATCGCCCTATTGCCTTTGCGTCCAAATTGCTCTCGTCTGCGCAAAGAAATTATTCCCAGATAGAGAAAGAAGCTTTGGCTCTCGTATTTGGTGTTACTAAGTTCCATGATTTCTTGTATGGTCGTCACTTTACCATCCTCACAGACCACAACCTTTGACATCGCTTTTTCACCCGAACAAGCCTGTACCTCCACGTACAGCGCAGAAATTCATTCGCTGCTCTATTTTCCTCTCGCAGTACCACTACGATATCTTGTATCGGTCCACTGCTAAGCACGGCAACGCCGATGCGTTGTCCTGTTTGCCTGTTGCTGAGGATAGAGCATTCGATTCCTCCGAACTTGCTTGCATGTTCATTGATGCGGAAACCGATGACGTGGTCGAATCGTTTCCGATTGATTTTCGTCGTGTAGCTACAGCCACAGCTGCTGACCCTGTCCTTGCTATAGTTTTGCGTTTTGTTGCTACGCAATGGCCCTTGTCAAAGTCACGGATCGAGGATCCGTTGGTTCGCTGATTTTTTGCTCACCGGGAGAGACTTTTTGTACGACGTGGTGTTTTGCTGTTACGTTCTGATAATGATCAATCCCGGGTCGTGGTCCCACGTTCGTTACAGTCCTCTGTCTTACGGCTTCTCCACCAAGGACATTGGGGTATAGTGAGAACGAAACACCTTGCTCGTCAGCACTGTACTTGGTTCGGAATCGATGCTGCGATTACGAATGTGCTCTTCTTGCATGGCGAGTGCCGAACAACAATCCGCACCACCGCGGAAATTCTTTGCATGGCCGAAAGCCACTTCCCCTTGGCAACGCTTACACATCGATTTTGCTGGTCCATTCTGGAATGCTCGATGGTTGGTTGTTGTCGATTCCTTCAGTAATTTTCCTTTTGTTGTAAGGATGTTTTCCACGACGTCATCTGTCACCATCCAAGCGTTATCCGCTATTTTTTGCATTGAAGGTCTTCCGCAGACTATTGTTTCCGACAATGGCCCACAATTCATGTCCGCAGAATTTCAGTCATTCTGCAAGGCCAATGGTATTCAACATCTGACATCCGCGCCGTTTTCGCCTCAGTCAAACGGTGCCGCTGAACGATTGGTCCGGACTTTCAAGTCACAGATGTTGAAGCTGAAAGAGTCGCATTCTCGGGAGGACGCGTTATTGCTCTTCTTGTCCTCGTATCGCTCTCAGCCCCGAGATGGTCGCTCGCCGGCTGAGTTGCTCCACGGTCGTCCTCATCGAACCTTGATGTCTTTGCTGCATCCGCCGCATCAGGTTCCTGTGCAGCGGCAGACGCCTGCTTTTGCTCCAGGCGACGTTGTATACTTTCGCAACTATCGAGGTTCACGGCGTTGGCTCGCAGGGCGCATTCTTCGTTGCCTCGGCCGCGCTATGTATCTGGTTTTGGGGGCCTCTGGTGAGGTGCTTCGGCATCTCAATTAGCTGCGCCTCTGTCGTCCCACGGATTCTGCCGCTCCCCGTCTGCTTTCAGCGACGGTGCCGTCCGGTCAGCGCCCTGGGGACCCATCTACTGGCTCGCCTCATCCCCACGTGTTACCGACGCTGCCTTCCATTTTGCCCCATGGCGACGCGCCGCCGCCGCCGCCGCCGTCGCCTGTTCTCCCGCCGGCGTCGCCCGCAGTGGAAGCTTCGCTGCAGCCGCCATGCGCCTCCCTGGGTCACGCGCAGCCGATCGCAGCCCGTGACCAGCTGTCCTCCGACATGGAACTCTTGCCCGCTCCGGACCAGATGTCGTCTTCGCCCGTCGGGTGCTCCGACTCGATGGAGGTCGACCCGTCGGCCCCTCCTGACTATCTTAGGGCGCATACACCGCATGTTGGCGTGCACCCTGGACTAGGTTTTCAGGCGTTTCCTAGCTCCCCTCGGACCGTACGGCCGGGTGCGGGTGGCACAGCCTCGGCTGTGGTTAGGCTTCCCACCTCGTCGCATACGCCAACATGGGGTCTTCTCCACGGCGGGCGGAAGCCATATAACACAACCGTCCGCCGATTTGCGGGGGAGGAATGTGGTGTCACCGCCAGACACCACACTTGCTAGATGGTAGCTTTTAAATCGGCCGCGGTCCGCTAGTATACGACGGACCCGCGTGTCGCCACTGTCAGTGATGGCAGACCGAGCGCCGCCACACGGCAGGTCTAGAGAGACGTACTAGCACTCGCCCCAGTTGTACAGCCGACTTTGCTAGGAAAGGTTCACTGAGAATTACGCTCTCATTTGCCGAGACGATAGTTACCATAGCCTTCAGCTAAGTCAATTGCTACGACCTAGCAAGGCGCCATTTATCCTTTGCTATGTATCTAATGAAGCATGTACAGTAACAAGACCATTGTTCACCAATTGTGGATTAAAGTTAAGTATTGCAGCAGCTACGTACTTTTCTTTATAGCATTCATTACGTATCCTGTTTCAGACCTCACGCCAGCCTGCGTGAGTTTAAGCGCGTGCCTTTCGGTTACCCGTCACTGTGGACTGGCTGTCTTGCCAGTCCACAACACAGTGAATGGAGATGACGAGTAGCCTGCAACGCTGGAGTATAATTCTGAGATTTTCTTACAGAGCGTATCACTTTGGACTACCAGGGATACTTAGGGGCAATATTTGCTGTTTGGGATCTGGATATCATCTACCACAATTAGTCACGGGCTTGTCGTCGAGTCAAGTCATTCTATTTACGGGAACTTTTTTCCGTTGTGAATTGGATATCATCTACCTTGAGTCATGACTCGATTTATATGACGACAGCACTGGATTGTCCTAGTCATAAGAAACGCCAGCGAAATCATACATGAGTTTGTTCTACCCTAATAATCGTTGCCGGCCGTAGGGGCCGAGCGGTTCTAGGCGCTTCAGTCTGGAACCGCGCGACCGCTACGGTCGCACATTCGAATCCTGCCTCGGTGATGGATGAGTGTGATGTCCTTAGGTTAGTTAGATTTAAGTAGTTCTAATTCTAGGGGACTGATGATCTCAGATGTTGAGTCCCATAGGGCTCAGAGCCATTTGACTCATTTTTTAAATAATCGTTCCAGGTCACAAGAACAGTTGTCCTCTCTTGAAGTTACGTAACGATAATTTCATAGAACTAAATATTGTTAAACCCACAGAAAGAGAGCGTTGATCACTTTCGAGCGACGTATGTTGTGTAAAGAGGTGATAGCCACTCTTTTTCGATAAGAATGGATTTCAAACACGACAGGAAATGCTGCTGTTTGTTAGTAAAGATCCAGCTTAATCATTTTAACGGCGGAATTACGAAGGGAACGGAGTACGGTTTTCATTTTGAATCGGCTATATCGCGAAAAAAAATGGCTCACAGCGGTGCAGGAAGATAGACCTCTTGCTTGAAGCAAACAGTACAGAATCTGGAGGCGGATGGCGTTGTCTGACGAGTCGCGATTTTGGCTCCTCTCAAATGGTTCACTGCGTGGATTGCACCGAATATCCAATTATGAGTATCAGATGCAGTGTTTGCAGGGTGTAGTCAAGGTTGGGAGTGACCGCGTAAAAATTTGAGGGTGTCTTCCGCACTTTGGCCTATTCACTCAGGTCACCATGGACAGGATGACAGGATGTTTATTCAGAAAATCTCTGTACCAAGTGCTGCACGTTCGTCTGGACCTTCATGATGCCTACGCTGTGGACAATTTCATTTTCCAAGATTAACAGCTGCATTCACAGCTTCCATGCATACGTTTCTGGTCTGAATAACATTCAAGCAACCTACCGCATCTAGACTTGTCGGCTAGATCAGCCGACCTTAATCCCGTCAAAAAATGTGAGACTATTTGGAACAGCGGAGGAGATTAACTGCCAACATTCCCGGAAGTTGGTAATTGTACGAGACTGATGATTACACGAATGAGTAGACTCACTTGCTCGCCGAATATAGATAATTATAAAGGGAAGAGGCGGTGTTACACGGTATTAGCGTGATGTCACCTGGGGTGACTATTTTCATTTGTGACATACTTAGAAAAGAGACGTCGTAGGTCTCATGGAACATTGTTGGCTGAAATGAAGTATTCTGCTATTGGTACATCGAGTGGGCTGCTATGGATCTGTTTCGCGAAGCAGCTGTATTCTGTTTGTAGGTAATGGTGGTGATGCCCAAGTGTAAGTATCACATTTAACTGTACTTCAGCTACATTCTATTCGATAGGGAAGCGATCCTAAACACTGATTCGATGAAGCGCGGCGTGCTGCAAACAACAAGATAATGAAGTCGCCTTGACTTCCAGTACCGACGGGCAACAAGCCCGGTGGATACGTGTAGCGCTCGGTGGTACAGACCACAGGAGCAGTCCCCGGTGCGCGGCGCTAACACGTGCCCCTGTCCCGTATCATGTGCGGGGTACCCTAGGCAGCTCAGATCTACTACTGCAACAGCGTCCTGCGGGTCACAATCGTTCACAGCACATTCATTCTGCATAAAACAATTTTATGCAGTCTGAGCATCACGCTGCTACAGCTGAGGAAATTTTAAGGTAGTCGCCTATACGTAAAATACCACTTCAGCTGCTGTCAGAGTATCACTTGAGTTTTCATTACCGGTTGCGTTCATATAGTGTCACTAGGTGATCTGTAGTAATATGTTGCGGAGTCGCACATTAAGACATTTACCTGTCATAAAAATACAAATCATTTGCGAATTTGCCTTCAAATTTGAATACCCTTAAGTATCCAAGACCTTGTAGAGTGCATTTCCACGCGCTGAAGCAGCTTCACAGGCAAGTAGCTCTATACTTAGATGATACGATTGTCTCAGGTACATATTGCTCGTAACTTAATAACGAAATCCCAAGCCGAAGTATGCCACCTAAATGCCGCACGGTTAGACAAACAACAGACCGAATGCACCCAACACATAGCAGTAGGCTCGTCTGAATTCGCAGCAGAAGAAGGAAACAGGAGAAAAGTACTTTTTGGCCGATACCTTACTACTGAGTGCAGTACATGCATATATATCGTCTCCTAATCTAATATTGTCATTTAAACCATCGCAGGCAACTGCTCACTTGCTTCATACGGCATAAATTATACCATAAGTGTAGGGAAACATGACCACTACTAAAGTTCTTAATGAAACAACGTTTTCAGCCGCGACAGTCAGAACATAAAAAAGTTACGTAACACAATAAAGTGTCTAGTGGAATTTCTGACCACAATTAATTTATCCACGCAAGAGTACAGTTAACATACAATGTAGGAAAGTGAATTTATAGTCATGAGAGTAACATGATCTGTAGTTGTTACATCATCACACTTATTTCATAAAATGAAAAGAATAGATTTATGCAATAAATAGTTTAGTCCCATCTCACTAGCGAGCATAGAGAATCATATTATGCAAAAAGAACTAAATGAACACAGTCCTTACAAAATACAGCAAAATTGAACTCACAATCATGTTTGCAAAATAACAATCACTTCTTTTACGGCCGGCCGCGGTAGCCGTACGGTTCTAGGCGCTTCACTCCAGAACCGCGTGACTTCTGCGGTCGCAGGTTCGAATCCTGTCTCGGGCATGGGTGTGTGTGATGTCCTTACGTTAGTTAGGTTTAAGTAGTTCTAAGTTCTAGGGGACTGATGAACTCAGATGTTAAGTCCCATAGCGCTCAGAGCCATTTGAACTTCTTTTACATCGGAGTACGAATCCTGTATAAAAAAAAAGAAATATAAATTACCTAATACTATTAGTACATGGTCAGTGTATATAACATAAATTCTCGGTACGTAGTTGTCACGTCATACAAAACGTCCTATACAAAACCAAGAATATCACTGTAATTGGAAAACTGAGTTATATAACAGTAATTGTACAATGCGGTTAAACAATCTCAAAATACATTACGTATTTTAGTTGTCGTGTCGTCTTTATATCTATAACATAAAAATAGCGGAGCTGAACATATTACACATCTTTCAGTGTATTAAACTGTCATAGTAAAGAAATAGGATCGTCCATCTTTGTTTTTAAGGAGTTTTTTCTGTTTTAATTGAATCAAGAAAACTCATACAAATTCAGAAGCAAAAATTCCCTAGCTATTTGGGGTTTTTTGTAAGAAGCGTGCTGCGATTCGAGAATCTGTTCCTCTCACTTGTGTTGTAGAAGTTTGAAACTGCATTTCATGTGAGCAGCTCCGTATATAAGTGGAGCGGACTTTCATATTCGTATTGCAGTGCCATTATCAAATTAACGATAGGGAAAAGTTCACTTGTGAGACCTTCTGGTATAGCATAAGATGCAGCACGAAAGAGGTGAGGCAGAGCTGGCTGTACGAATATCACGTATCAGAGTGGCGGCCGCTGGTATCGTACAAAGGTCAGCCTTCCACATTTATCTACGGAATATACGTACTAGATGACGATCTTCGTGTCGGAAAAACGATAAACAAACAGTTAATTTACGGGAACAAAGATTGCGCATCCCAAGATAGGTGCCCATTCGAAATTCTCCCACTCAGTTAAAGGATGTTCGTAGCGAGAGGGAAAGCATCTGGCCACAAATAAGTTTAACAGGCATTAACAACTGGGATAAATGAGTAAGAACAACATGAAAATTGAGTGCGCAAACTAAATTATCGTATTTCAGATATGCTTACCGATTTTGTGAGTGGGAATCTCTGCGCAATAAGGCATTTAAAACATTCAGAAATGTATCTCAGCTTTTGGCACCATTTTCGTAAGATGCTTTTCTTGGTATTGACTCCACAGCATTCTTGGATTCCAGTGATGATATGAATGATGACAGTAGTGAAAAGTAGAATACTAAATCCACGCACACACACACACACACACACACACACACACAAACATTCAGCGAAGAGAGAGAAAAACAAAGATGTAGTGTTCATCCATGTGTAGATACTTAAACGCCTGGGAAAGGGTTACAATTTCTAAACTGTATTGCTTTTTGCAGGCAAAAGCAGCACGGTCATTTGCATATGTTTTTCTTCTTCGTGTATAATGAAAGAAAATAAATAACAAATAATTTCACAGCGCGTATAGTCCTCCGTCCCTCCCCTCCCCTTTTTCACTGCTTGAATCGAATTTCAGAGGTTAATTACTGGCACCGTTTTAGCAGTGGGGGACGCCGCTTGGTTTCTTGTTAGGGATGCCGAGACGAATGATTATATGAATGTGAAGTCATGCTGAAAGACTCTGTGAATATGGCTATGTGTGTAATTTTTAGCTGGAGCCTGCAGCTCAGGAAAAAATAATACCTGAACATTGAACACCTGAGTTCTAGTTATCTCACAGCAAATACGTTCTCCAATCGCGTTTAACAGGCATAGAGGACCCTACAGATTCCTGTGAAGATAGAGTGCCTTAATCTTGGATACGAGGAGGTGAGCGGTATCAATTGCAATGCGAAGAGGAAATAAATTGAAATAAATAAAAAAACATATGAATGACAATTTTCATTTGATTTCGCTACCGTGACCAAAGGATACTTCTATTTCTGATAGTACCACGTGAAACTGCGCGTTTACAAGCAGCTCGATTAGTGCTAAAGAAAAACTAGATTAAATTCCACGTCGTCATTTGTATTTGGAAAAATCACTTGGATTTTTAATCTGTCCATGTCAGTACAAGAATTCTTTCTTAAAACTGAATTTCTTTGTTTCTCATTTTCATAAGTCACCTACGTTTCAGTTGTTTGGTAGCCCCATGAGCTTAAAGTCGAAGGAAATAGAAATAAACGTTTGAAATCAGTCTGTGTCAAGAAGCAAAGATTCTGCAGGAAGGGTGACAATATTTCATGTGACAAAGTGGGAGGTCTCCAATCGCAAGGAAGAAAATAATACCTTGTTAAGCGGTAGAGTGTAATTTGTGAACTTCAACATGCAGACTATGGACGGCAGGTCATAATATGTTAGAGGCAGTCTGGTTTCATATACAGCATAATAAAATAGAGCAAACGCCATCGTAAGAGCACCTAAAAAAATATTAAGGCACCCCAAGGACACATGACGCTAATACCGCGTAAAATCGCTTCTAAACTAGGCAACAGGGTCGATTCAGTAGAGGACAGTTTCCACAAGTTTGCTGACATATAAATTTTCAGCTGAAGCTACTTGTGGATCACCAGATCACATTGATCTATCATATTACGCGCATACTGACAGCTACATTGCATCTGCCGTTGCAGGTATCTCCAGCCAATTTCTATGGGCTAAAGATCGGGTGATTTGGCGAGTCAGTCGAAGTGCGGTAGGACGACTAAGCGTTCGTCAGATGAGGCCCGTATGCAGCCCTGTAAACGAGGCTGTCGTCTCCTTGATAAGCGGGAGTGTACACAGAATTATCGTCACGAAGGTGCTGGAGAAAGTGCAATACTTGGTAAATGCTGTGTCTACGCAACCCTCCTTGTTTTAAATTTATGAATGCCATCCATCAAATGGATAATAGACGGCTCCATCAGGTCAGCATGGGTTTTTAATGACTGCATAATGTTCAAACAAATATCATGGTTCATACCCATGTTAACCTGGATGAGTTTGCCGAAGCCGTGAAACATCACAGAAACACCGCCGGCCTGAATTAATCACCTCACACCATGAAGTGGACTGCCGATGATCCGGAAGCGTTGCATCATTTGACAAGATGCCAGTTCAGACCGCACCGCACCCGTACAGACAGCCACTGTCCAGATTCTGTGTTCACTTTCGGCCAATTGAAGATGTACAGTTTGATGTGCTGCTGATTTTTACGAGGTGCCCCTGTCCCAGAGTGTGCTGCAAGAAGCTACCTCCCTTCGCAGTTTTCGCTCGGGAACTGGTTAGGTGTTGCTGCATCCATAGACAGCAGCTATTCCTGTCCGGTTTGTAACCGAATATCACTAGCAACGCGTGACGCTAATCTGCTTCCCTGTAGGTTATGGACCTCTACGGCCCTGAGACGTAACTTTTTTAAAAAAAATTAATAGGAGTGCTAAGACATAAAATTGCAGTAAATAAGTGTCGTCGAAATTCTACATTTCGGATGGGTACCGTAAAACACATACTTAACTTCCTCATATTCGATGTCCTGGTGTTCTTGACAAGAACGGTATCAACGTGTAAAGTGATTGAAAATAAAAGCTACACCTTCACACGTTTTTACATTTTATTATTCAGCGTGGCATTGGTGGTGCGTCACAAACAACAGCTCGACAGTGAACTTTATATACTAGCGTACGATTTCAGACAATTATGTGACCGTTGATTTCACACTTTCCAGTAATTACAGTTGGAAAGTATTTTATCAGATCAGTCTGACATACGTATGGAAACAGTATAAACTTTACTACTTATTTAACGCAAACAAATCAGCACGAAAACAATGATAACATTTGAATTTACATAAGATATGAGGAATAAACAATGAATTTGACCATTTCATTAATTACGCAATAGTAAAATTATATACGATGTCCCTACCATTTTTTTGAAAAACATTTTAACAGAGCTTTCAATTACCATTTTCAGTTAACTTTTTGTTTTACAGGCAAAGTATCTTCTGACGACTTGTGTACATGTGTTGGGTTTCGCTATTTCTTTACACTCACCTAATTACTTAGAATATCATTAAACTTTGATTTATGCGTTGACTATAAATACGGATAACAGCGGTTCTTGTAATCTCTGAACATTGCTTTACGTGCGAGCGACATGGTATAACACGTTTTCGTTATATGTTAATTAAAACATAATACGACATTTTCAGATGTTACTATCAACTGACCGAGTTTTATGCGTTTCATATGTATTTCACAATCATTTACATATTACACTACCAAGTAGATGGATTTACTTCTTTGTTTAACATTCTGGCGTTATGATAATGTTTGTCTAAGTTGGAATGGTTGCATTTGATATAATTAGTGCACTAAGATAATATACAAAATACCTCCATTACATTCTTATAACAGTATTGGAATCTGGGCGATGGATAGCCGTCACTGAACTAAAAGTTGTGGTAACCATCTGTTCAAAAAAAAATGGCTCTGAGCACTATGGGACTTAACATCTATGGTCATCAGTCCCCTAGAACTTAGAACTACTTAAACCTAACTAACCTAAGAACATCACACAACACCCAGTCATCACGAGGTCGAGAAAATCCCTGACCCCGCCGGGAATCGAATCCGGAAACGCGGGCGTGGGAACCGTAACCATCTGTTCAGTTTGTTTTAGATTTTTGTCTGTTACGTTGGAATCTCTATTTCCGTGCTGTGTTAAATGTCTGCCCGAGATACACCATTTCTTGTAAACAAGTAGGACACTCTGTGTTCAACAATACGTGCAACTTCATTTACCACAGTGTTGTCACGTGCATGATAGATGCCTTTTGGCATCCTGTTACGTTTCCACATGACACATCTTACTACGCTGACTCCGTAAAACCGACTGGCAAACACACACACTACTTCACTGCGGTACAAGCTCACATCTCCGCCTGGTGGCAATTTTATACTATGTACAGTGCTCTAAAGCGACCACTGTGCTCCCTTAAGGGAGTGGCTGATATCTTGTATGGTAAACTTACTGTTTTATAATAAAATAAGAAAGAGTTCATACTACCAAAGTGACAGTTTATAGATTCTAATTAAGGCTGTACTGTGGAGGTGGGGCGGAGAGCGCGTCTGATCCGGCATTCCGAGTACCCGTTTTTCCGGCTCATGGGGAAGACACTCTGCGTCAGAGATGGTGCGTGCCCTGTGCACCAGTGTTTTTAACACCCCATTCCTCTGCGATGGGTGGTGGTAGCTATCAGCATACAAACACAGGTCGATGTGCGTTTTCTTCCTGTATACCCCGTGGCCCAGGGTACCATCCTCTCTTCTTTTGACCATGACGTCCAGGAATGGTAATCTTCCTTCTGCTTCGGTCTCCATAGTGAATTTGATGTTCGGATGTATGGAGTTTAGCTGTGTAAGGAAGCCTAGGAGCTTGTCCCTTCCATGGGGCCAGATCATGAGTCTGCCATCCACACAACGGAGGAAAGAAGAAGTAGGTTTCAATTTGGATGATGCCAAAGCTTCCTCGTCGAAGTACTCCATATACAAATTCGCGACCAAAGGCGAGAGTGGGCTTCCCATTGCGACTATTACTGCTTGTTCATAGTATTCTCTATTAAAGAGAAAATACCTTAAGGTCAGAACGTGCATAAAAATGTCGGTCGTCTTCTCGTCAAATTTCTGTGCAGTAATCTCAACTGAAGAAGAAGTCACGGAGGAAGAGATAGCCACTGCCTGTATACCCTATACTGGCGCACTATCGGGGAAAATAGGACGAATATTGAGGAACCACCGAGTAGGAACTCTCTTTTGCCAACCCAATAAAACACGAGCATTATTGGGAGGTGTCAAAGACGATCTCGGTTTACAGAAGGAAGTGGGAAGACGTATATTGGACAGACAGTGCGCAACATCGAAGGTCATTGCTTACAACATCAGAGGCACACTCGACTTAGGTACCCCAACAAAGTCGGCACTGTTTGTCCGAAAATCACGAAATGGACTACCAACATACCAGCGTCTTGGGACAGACATCTAAATACTGGAACAGCTTCGTTAGAGACACTATCGAAATTAGTACCAGGGACGGTCTCATCTGCAGTGGTTGTGGCTGTAACCTGAGCAAGGCATTTAAACCAGCATCAAGTCTAATTAAAAAGACGCTCGGCAAAGAAAACGAACGGGCGACCAGGGCGGAAGAGGAAATTATACCGATGCAACCACGGACGCCTTCGCCAGCGTCTCTGCGACAGCGGGCGCGGACTGAGGAGAGAAACCCTCGCAGGGCGACGGGATTTAAGACGGGCCCCCGCCCTCAGGAGCTCAGTTCGTCAATGCACTTGACGTTGGCGACAAGTCCGATCGCTAAAATTTTGTGCCCGTTGGACACTATGGACCGGCGGTACACATGTAAACTGTTTGAGCAAGAAATACGCCGGGAGAAACTGAAGAATGACGACTGTTTCATTAATTGCCCATTTTAGTGCAAGAACATTTGAATGAAGTTTACTTTTGCTGCGTCTAACGAATTAACACAGAATATACTTGTGCGAACGTCTCCTACAAGCTTTGTGCTGCACAGTAAAACAATCGCCCAAAGCTGTACAAATAGGGGCTGTATAATACAGAACAGAGTTTTGGGGCCGGCGAGTGTGCTCCAGGCTGCCAGGTGTCTGCGTCGTTATCCGCCAAGAAGCTAATGAAAGACTACATGTGGCCTGTGTTGTCCATACCTGCCTCGATAAAGAGGGTGTTCTACTGTTGCCATGGTCAACACGTTCTCTAGATCTCTCACTTACTGGGAACTTCTGGCCATTGGATGTCCGAGAGATTGCCACGTGACCATCGCCAGCTACTACGATAGAGTTGAAACAACGTGTAATAGCATATCCGTACCATTCATCGAGCTCAGTTGATGCCGAGAATTGCTGCTGCCACGAGTGGCAAGCTTTGTCTCCTAAATTTCTCCCGCTGTATACTCCTAAACTACGTATACAATTTCATCACGTGTTTCTCTTACTACACGGCCCAGTCATGTTAATGTGACCTTCGCCTATGTTGGACATCAACGTGCAATAGCCCCTCGTACACGACAGGTGGCAGCACTAGCAGTGGAGAGTATATAAGGCGTGGTGGGGGGACGCGGAATACAGTGCAGTCGTTCTCTTAATTCGGAAACGCGACGAGATGGCCTTGGTCATTGTCTTACAGAGCAACGGTCAAAGCTAAGTAAGCAAACTGTACGTGGCGCGTCGTGGTTAACGTATACCGCGCATGGCAAAATGGCGCTATCCATAACTGGCGACGAGGGAACTGTGGTGCACTACGAGCCGTAGATGACAGACACGAAATATATTCGCAGTTGCGAATATGGACAGCTACCAACTGTATAATGGAATGAAGATAATGAAAATTTATGCCAGACCAGGACCCGAAGCCGGATATCCCGCTTATCGCGAGGGCACGAGTTACCTTTAGGCTATCCGAGCACGACTCACGGCGAGACGCAGACATCTGTATGTCGTCAGTCAAGTGCCTACAACGTGTACTCGTGCATCCATTATGAATTTTCTCGTACAGGGGAGACATTGTAAATGTAACTCGCTTGCCCCGTGCCGGCGGATAAATGCGATGTTAGAGTATCAATATAAACGTAAGGTTCTGCGGCCATTGTCACAGTAAAAAAAAAAAAATATTCTGAGTTAGTGATCGTATTGTCAATATGTAAAACTACCGTCGTTTCGTTGTGTGTGTGTGTGTGTGTGTGTGTGTGTGTGTGTGTGTGTGAGTTCCTAAGGGACCAAACTGCTGAGGTCATCGGTCCCTAGACTTACACGCTACTTTAAACTAACTTATGCTAACAACAACACACACACCCATGCCCGAGGGAAGACTCGAACCTCCGGCGGGATGGGCCGCGCAAGATGTTTCTGCCACTGTTGCAAGTGACCTTCTTCAGGGTGTATTTGTTTACTAAACACTCTGAAGATAGTCACTTAGGAGAGTGACCGAAACGTTGCTAGTTTTACATATTGGCAATGCGGTCACGAATACAGAACACATTTTACTGACCGTTACAATACCTATGTTATTTCGAAGTACGATGTTATGTTCCTTTGCATATGCGCGCCTGTGCGAAGGAACATTGCAACGTAAGTCAGAATAACACAGGCACTCCAGTGCATGCATGCATGCATATCCGAAGGAGCACTGGAACGTACTTCGCAGTAACAAAGGCACTGCAATGTCATGTTATAGAACACAGGGGTGAACGACGCCTGCAGAGATGTGTACGGGCAAACAGACGTGCAAGAGTTGAACGACGGAGTGCCCAGATGGACCAAGAGGCTACCAACAGTGTCTTCTCAGCTACCGTTCAGCGGCTGCATGGTTCATGCACCAAAGCTGGAATTTGCACCCCAATACCTCAACTGGACGTTCACTGTAACGACGACAGGTGGCCTTCTCAGATGAATCACGTTTTATTCTACAACGGACAGATGGCCATTATTGTCTACGGAGTGAAAGTTTGAAAGACCGGAGGAGGGGCCTTTTGGTCTGGGGAATGTTTTAGTTTCATTCTCTGGGTGATCTCGTCATTCTGGAAGGCACATTGGATCAACACAAATTTTTAAGTATCTTTGGATATGACGTCCACCCCCTACGAAGAGTTCGTTATTCCCCGGCACTATGATATCTACCAGCACGACAATGCAGCGTGTCACAGTTCGTAGTGTACGTGCGTGGTTGTAAGAGCTCCAGAAACAGTTTACCGTTATCCCCTGGCCACCAAACTCCCCGGATTTAAACCCAATCAAGCATATGCAGGACCACCTCGATCGGGCTGTTCGAGCCGCGGATCCTCAACCGAGAAACCCGGCGCAGCTGGCCACAGCACTGGAATCTACTTGGCTTAACATCCTTACAGAGCCTCACTGACTCTCTTACTGCACGTCTTCGCGCTGCGAAAATTCTTTATTCAGGCTTATAACAGATGTAGTAATACCGCTCCCCCCTAACACATGGTCACATTAATGTGGTGCACTGTGTACGTATACTGTATACGCACAGTCAGCACTACAGGGCCTACAGTTGTTTACTGACCTTCCTGACGTTGCAGCGTGAATGGCCAGCAGTGTAGAATGATGATCAAAAGCAAATGCGAAAACAAAGTGCAGGTTGTGGTTAGCCAAGTAAACAAGTTTGCTGAATGGACTGCAAATAGCAGAATCACACCAATGAATGCACAAAATTATCAGTTTAGTTCGTCAGTTACGTGTTATAGTGGAATTATGCTATGCGTTTGAGTGGCCAAAGTAGACGAAGTATGTGGATGCCACATGTAGATATAATGATGAATAAATATGCAAAAATCTCCTGATAATGATGTCATCGTACTGGAACGCGTTATGAAATCTGAAAGAAAACGTGAATGAAATCTTCTCGCTCTTCAGAACGAGTTAAATCGGAGTTAAAACTCTAGCTTTCGAAGGTTACCAACATCTTCGTCGTCAGGCGATAACTGTCTGAGGGAGTGAAGTAGGCTTCCTTTATTAACAAATTTGTTTCGACATGTGCTGACTTCCACTTACTTCTTACTCAATGGTCAGTACTACGAACAGACTGATGGAGTTGTAACGGGAGGCACGTTGTCACCTATTGTGGCCAATTTGTTTATGGAGGACTTTGAGGAACATGCTTTGGAATCAGCGACCTTGAAACCTGCATGTTTTTTCAGATATGTAGACGATACTTTTGTTGTTTGGCCTCATGATAGTGAGAATTTAAACCGGTTTTTGGAACATCTGAATTCAATCCACCCGAATATTCAGTTCAATATGGAGGTGGAAAAGAATGGAAGCCTTCCCTTCCTTGATGTGTTGGTCGAAAGGAAGACTGATGGTACAAAAAAATGGTTCAAATGGCTCTGAGCACTATGGGACTCAACTGCTGAGGTCATTAGTCCCCAAGAACTTAGAACTAGTTAAACCTAACTAACCTAAGGACATAGTCTTGTAAGTAGGCTGTTTAGGTTTTTTTATTGGTAACGCCACCTCTGTATGAAAATCACTGGCTGTGCTGTGTGCAGTCTGTGTCTAGTTTGCATTGTTGTCTGCCATTGTAGTGTTGGGCAGCTGGATGTTAACAGCGCGTAGCGTTGCGCAGTTGGAGGTGAGCCGCCAGCAGTGGTGGATGTGGGGAGAGAGATGGCGGAGTTTTGTAATTTGTCATGAACTGCTATATATATTATGGCTATTAAGGTAAATACATTTTTTGTTCTCTATTAAAATCTTTCATTTGCTAACTATGCCTATCAGTAGTTAGTGCCTTCCGTAGTTTGAATCTTTTATTTAGCTGGCAGTAGGGGCGCTCGCTGTACTGCAGTAGTTCGAGTAATGAAGATTTTTGTGAAGTAAGTGATTTCTGAAAGGTATAGTTTAATGTTACTCAGGGCCATTCTTTTGCAGGGATTTTTGAAAGTCAGATTGCGTTGCGCTAAAAACATTGTGTGTCAGTTTAAGCACAGTCTTGTATAATTTTTATAAGGGGACGTTTCATAGCCGAGGATACCTCACTGGAATCTTCTGATTTTTTCTTGTAGTTTGTGGAATTAGTGTAGCTATTGTTTATTGCTAGCGCGTAATTGTAGAGAGAATTTCCTTTGTGGTTGTAGTTTTTCATTGTTGTACACAGTTGTGGCATGCATTTAGATTTGCACCAAGTATTTCGCAGCTGCGCTTGCAATTAACTAGATATGATTTTCAGTGCTATGTTAATGTGTTCTCTTATTTTTGCTCTTGAAATTGTGCTTTTCTGTGTTATCGTGTGAAATATTGTGACAATAATGGCGTGTGAAAAACGTAACACTAGGCTCCAAAGTAAACTGAGAAATAATAGTGACGACGAGCGTAGCTTGCCAGCACCACTGTGTAATGAATTAACAGACGTTCAAAGTAGTAATTTGGTAACTGTGCATAGGGAAATGGAGCGGGCTGCAAACAATGCCGTAGACAGTGAAACAGGTAGTGAACAGGGAAGCATTATCGATCGATCGCTCGGCAACAGCTCGCCTCAGAAATCCGAAATGACAGGACACAATCTTGCAAATACTGTAGATTCAGGTTTTGTGTCCTCACCGTTTTTTCAAATGAGTCAAGACACATTTTCTGCTTGTCAAAATGTGAATGTTGCCGGTGAAAATGCACTGCCAAAAAGCACTGAGGAACATGTTTCAGACACTAGTGCATTGTTATTACAGTTAATGCAACAAATGGGACAAAGGCTACAAAAGTTAGACACAATGGAACAAAATCTTCAAAAGTTAGACACAATGGAACAAAATAAGAGACAAACACAGCAAAAGCTTCAAATGTTAGACGCAATGGAACAAAATCTTCAAAAGTTAGACACAATGGAACAACACCCGAGACGAACACAGCAAAAGCTTCAAAAGTTAGACACAATGGAACAAAATCTCCGGGAGTTAGACACCACGCTTGAACAAACACGTGAAGATTTAACTACTGAGTTACATAACATTTAATCGAAATGTCAAAAATTCTGTAATGACGTAAAAACACAAATTTGTGAGCATTTTCAACCTATTTTTTCGCGGCATGAAAATGCATTACAGAATCACGAAGCAGCCATAAAAGAACTGCAAACTATTGTTCAGGAAAATCACGACACCTTGCAAGCTAAAATTGACTCAGTTGCATCTACCGATTCGGTTACGCAACTTGCAAAAACTCAAGAAAACTTAAAGGACACAGTAGATACGATTTCAACACAAATGGACACTCTGAAACTTGGTTCAGAAAAACACACTGAGGAAATTAGTACACTATCGGAGAAACTAGCCGAATCAGTTCACTAATTTATCTACAAAGGTAGATGATAATCTGAATGACACAAAACCGGTAGTCTTTAATGAGACAGAAGAGTGCGAACAAATTAGGAAACTGAAACAAAATTTGAATCAAATTAATACGCAACACCAAAGAGAAATCCGGGAAGTACAAGATCAGCTGACACAGGTAATACAAGAATCACGTATTTCAGAGGACACTCGCGCCACAATATGGGATGAGGGACACAGAAATATGGAACAGCCACAAAATAATAACACAGCGCATTTCGGAAATTATGAAAGAAATTGGCAAGGTGCACCGAATTTTGAAATGGAACCGCCGAAACGACGTAACAATGACCGATATGCTACTCGCCGACATGATGATTTTGACTATAAGCTGTTCATTACTACACGTAAATTCAAAACATTTAAGAATTCTGGCAACGACATTCATCCACAAGCATGGCTCCATCAATTCTCTCATTGTTTTCCTCCCAACTGGTCGTTAGAACACAGATTAGAATTTATGTGTGGCTACTTAGAGAATGTACCAGCTGTAAGAATGCGATCGGTCATTCACGATTGCCACAGTGAAGGAGAATATTGGTCTCAAGCTACACAAGACCGAGTAAAACATAGCATCATGATGATGAAACGCTTTGAACAATCTGAATTTTCCAGTCTTGTCAAATATTTTGAAGACATGTTGCATAAGAATCAATATCTTTCAAACCCATACAGCCCTTCAGAACTCATCCGCATTTGCTTAATCAAATTACCTGAACATTTACGACATATTATTTTGGCAGGACGTTGCAAAGACGACATTGAAGCTTTTCAGGGACTCTTACAAGAATTAGAAATTGACACAGACAGTCGCCGGATGCGAAAACAGGAAAATAATCACTACAGGTCACATACGTCACAATTCCGTGACGACAGAAACAATAACTGGACACAACAAGGCTATTCTCACAACACAAATCGTGACCAAAACAGACACCACCCATATGACAACCACTGGCAGAGTAATGGTTACAAAGAAAGATCGCATTTCTGTAGTAATGAATATAACAGAGACAATCATAGAAACAGACAATATGGAAACCAGAAATATTATTATCACGGGAGACAGAATAACTTCAGACGCAACGGTCCACCGTGCAGCGATAATTCAGGTATAAATTCTCCACCACTTAACCGACAAGAAAGAAACTATGGAATCTACCGACATGACGACAGACGATATAACCGTAACGACAGACTTGAATTGTATCAGAACTGGCGAGATTCAAACAGAGCAGGGCGCTCTCGACAAAGTGAATTTGTAGAAGCTAGGTCTCCTAATCCCAATAACGACGGGCGCCAACAAAGGAACAGACAATGACTTGCACCGCAGGCAGCCACCTGCGCCGGCTGGCTCAGAGAGAAATAACACAGACGCTAACCTTGAGAAAAGATTTAACATTCCTTACCGACGTATAAAACATGACAATTGCTTTTCAGTTGAAACTCTGCGTACTAGGAAGAGTAAAGGTTTACACCACATTTCACATGTAAAACCGTTTATTCAAAGATAATCTGCTTTTTCACATTGTATTTGCCATATAACTTTTCAATTTACATTACTAGTATGCATTGTCAGACTTAGAAACTGTTACCATGCAACAATGTTTGAAGTTAAATATCCAATCAAGAACCAAGAGAACTTATTTAAACAGAAATTATGAATGCATTGTAATTGTGAGCAGACGACACAGTGTTATTGTGTGTGTACATTCTTGCTTGTTAGTTGCTCGATTACGTAACGACTACAAGGCTTACATACTTAGAACATGTACTGCTAAGAGATTTTAATGCAACATTTTGGTTTACTTGCAAATACATTATGGATTCAAGGTGCTTTCTGAGAGATACCAGATGACACAGTGGTTAGTTTATTTGACAGCTACACGACTATATCACGACGCTACTAATGTGTGACACAATTTACCTTGTTGCTTTTGCGGTGTATCTGTTTCATATCTGCACAGTTTTTCTGAATTCTTCTGGAAAGTAAAACATGTTTTAGTAGTAACTTTTGTGGTATAGCAACAATGAGACAGCCTTTTTCGTGGCACAACAATACGTTACTGTACAGTACTTTCTTCATCACGCCAATAAGCGTAGTAACTACGATATCTATACGCAAAGCATTTCACTTTTGTTTATCATGAGGTAAGTACATTGACTTCTGCAGAACTTAGCTTTCGGAGGACGATAACTACGACACTTCCACAGAGATTATCTTACAGCAAGACGCATATTTAGCGCTACAGGACACGTATTTGAGTGATTAATTTTGTACTTAAAACATTTATTTTTAATGATTTTTGAATTACAAAGAAAGTTTTCCGTGATACATTTCATTCCATTGCTGTAATCTGTAACACCTGAGGGTATAATTACAATAATCCTCAGGGGGTACACGCTTACTTTGTGTACCATGTGTGTGGCAAGCACAAGGAGCCCTAGCTAATATGGTATTTGCTTATACAACTTTTCACATCGGTACCATATTTCTCCAACACAGAATTACAAAGCCACCTGATCATTTAACTGAGAGATAAACTTTTTTACTACGTCAGTGACAGATGTTTACGCAATTACAGAGTTGGATTACTTCACACTTATGAAATTGTATTTTGTCTGTACTGTGTGAACTGTTCATATTTTTTCGGACCCATTGTGATACTACGAGAGCTTTGAATGATGTATTTGGTATGAGATCATGATTTTTAAAGTACGTTTGAGGTAGATGACACTATTTAAATGAGCAGAGAATTCTTTTTAGGTTTTGAAATTATTGGAGGAAGCTACGACGATTTTGAGATTTGACTGAGGTGTTATGATGTTATTATTACGACGACGATGTGTATTATGCTGCTGAGGTATGTTTATGATTAATAGGCTGATGCTATATGAGTTATTTGATTAAGCCATGTAGCTGTTATGATGAAATATTGAAGAAGTGTCGACGAATAAGGTAAGGAATAATGAGTAGTGTTTAGGGACTCTGGTTTGTGAAAAAGGTTGTTGGAAACCAAGATTCGTACTTTAAGAGTTATGAAATGTGTGTAAATGCGTGAATATGTCACAATGCCGGCGAAAATTTTTTGGACTCTGTTATGTTTATAGGGTTTTGTTTCTACACATTTGCAATGCAAATTCTCGACCCGTGAAATTTTGTATATGAGACTGTCACAGTAGCGGAAACTGCTGTCGTAAATATTTCCGTAAGAAAGTTAAGTGATCACCTGCACGTAATGCGTCGTGGGCACGCAGCTGTGTCAGACGCCGGGAGAACAAGTCATTAGTGAATGCCTCATCAGAAGCACAGGTAGAAAAAGAGAAAGGGGAGGCCATTGTCCTCATACTGTGGAGCTCGTAATTTATGATATTTACTAAAATGCCTAATGAAATGATTAGAAACATTTTACATCTATTGTCTTTGTAGTTAAGAGATCGCTCATTTTGTTTAATATCTGGTTTCCAGCTGTGCTGCAGCATTGGTTTTATAAAATAAACTTAAATGCATCTGCTAATGTGAACACTTTCTGTCAACAGATTTATTAAATAATTATTTTCTGATCCACATTCTTCGAAAAAGAAGCTCTTGGAATGGAGAGGAAGGAGCTCTTGGAATGGAGAGAACAATAAGAAGAGACTAATAACAGTAACTGCATCTATAATTTTCTTTTCAAGTACTTGGTAATTTCTTTTGTAGAATAATTTGTGGTGCACCACTTTAATTACATAGACATTAAGATGTGAATATACATTTCCCTTATCTGCATTGTTGTTTTTACTGTAATATTTTTTCTGCTTGAGCTATGTCATGTTTAGGTATAAGTTACTGCTGTTTGCCAGGCATAGTGTTACTGAATTTGACTTTGTGTTACTCTGCTAAGCCAGTTTTACTACTCATTTATTTTTCTTGTTGCTGCACATTGGCTCATATTAGTTGTAATGTTGCATTGCTTGGTGATTTAGATTTACTGTAGCTTGCTTTGCAATTTTCCATTTTTTTGGTCATTGCTGTTTGTGTTACTTATTTTGTGCTGCTGCATTGCCTAGTCCCTTAGTTTAGCATCTGAGCTCAGTAGATTTAAGTTAGCTTAAGAGGGGGTAGCCTCTAAGAGAATGAGTTGCGATGAATTGGAAGAAATGCATTGAGAAGTTATACGAAGAAAAGTACAGAAAACAGGTTTAGGTAGGATTTTCTTGGAAATAAATGTTGAGGTAAGAAATGTGTGAACATATAAATACAGAAAGCATGCTTAGATAGGATTTTTTTGGTGGAAACAAAGGATGAAATAAGAGGAAAGATATATGAAGTTTTGGGTTGGACTGCAGTACCAAATCTTACACTGAAAACGAACCCCGTCCTTTCCTATTGGTGTTATCCCACTATGTGTTTGTGTACCCATGTGTATTTGTTTTCTTCCTGTCTCTGTGTAGTTTCATAGAATTTTTTCTTCTTTTAATATTAAGCTACATTCACTATGATGAGGAATACTGTTATCCTCGAATATAATTGGCATTAATAATATGTTATTTACTTTGTAAAGATGTTAGACATTATTAATTTTGTTCTGTTTAATGCTCATGTGTGAAGTTGATGTTTCAAAAGTTATTGTGATCTTTTATGTATGTACTCATGTCATAATTCCACTGATGTATATGTTAGTTCGATTCTTTTGTAAAGCCTGTACTACAAATGTTATCTGTATTGTTATGTTTTTAATGACGTATTTTGTACCTTTGTTATTGTATTCTTATGTTATAAAATTGTAATTGTCACCAGTTCATGATATTATTAACTTGTTAGTTACATTTCACTGCACACATTTCCGTTGGTCATAATATATGGACAATATGTGAGAAGTAGGAACTGATAGTGTTTGCACGTGTGTTAATGATTCAGCAAGGGACTGGATAACAGCATTGCTGGTTCTAAGGACAATTCCAGAAACTTTGTGAGTGCACAAGTTGTGGTTTATGGACTTGCTATATTCTCTGCAAGACTCTTCGATGGTGATTGTGCACCTGCACATTTGCAACAGATGGTTGCTGGTCGTCTCTACAAGGACTACAGTGGGTCTACACCTTTGCTGGCTCACCAGTACCATTATTTCTACAAGGACTGCAGTGGATCTGCGCTTCTGGTGGCCCACCAATACCATAATCTCTACCAGGACTACAGTGGGTCTGCTCTGTGATGACCTACCTACCAATATTCTTCAAAACGTCGAATGACTCTGCTGTGGGTTTGCTCTGTTTTAGCCCATTACCTGTGTGCGTCTTTCCGTTGGAAGGACAACACTACTTCCTCAAGACTGCATGGAAATCCACTACTTCTGTGTGCAATTTGTTTTACTAATGAGACTTTGCGAAAAAAACTGTAATTACTATTATGATGAATGATCAGGACTGTCTTTATGGACTGTGACAAAATTTTAGCTTTTGACCAACATTGTATCAATAAGTGTGTGCATTTGATTTCTTTGTTATTGTAATTATGAAAATTTTTTTCAAATCTGTATTGGCCACTGCCCAAACCAATTTGTAAAATTTTTTGTGGGGAGCATGGGGGCTATGTAAGTAGGCTGTTTAGGTTTTTTTATTGGTAACGCCACCCCTGCTGTGTGCAGTCTGTGTCTAGTTTGCATTGTTGTCTGCCATTGTAGTGTTGGGCAGCTGGATGTTAACAGCGCGTAGCGTTGCGCAGTTGGAGGTGATTTGCCAGCAGTGGTGGATGTGGGGAGAGAGATGGCGGATTTTGTAATTTGTCATGAACTGCTATATGTATTATGACTATTAAGGTAAATACATTGTTTGATCTCTATCAAAATCTTTCATTTGCTAACTATGCCTATCAGTAGTTAGTGCCTTCCGTAGTTTGAATCTTTTATTTAGCTGGCAGTAGTGGCGCTCGCTGTACTGCAGTAGTTCGAGTAATGAAGATTTTTGTGAGGTAAGTGATTTCTGAAAGGTATAGTTTAATGTTACTCAGGGCCATTCTTTTGCAGGGATTTTTGAAAGTCAGATTGCGTTGCGCTAAAAATATTGTATGTCAGTTTAAGCACACTCTTGTATAAATTGTTCGAAGGGGACGTTTCAACCTAAGGACATCACAAACATTCATGCCCGAGGCAGGATTCGAACCTGCGACCGTAGCGGTCTTGCGGTTCCAGACTGCAGCGCCTTTAGCCGCACGGCCACTTCGGCTGGCTTAGACTGATGGTACGTTGGGACATTCTGTTTATAGGAAGCCTACCCACACTGACTTGTATCTGCGAACTGGTAGTTGTCACCATTCAGCTCAGCGTGAAGGAGTACTTCGCACCTTGGTTCACAGGGCCCACGTTATCTCAGACCCTGAAAGTTTGGCAGCTGAGCTATCACATCTCGAAGTCACCATTCGTCAGAATGGTTATAGTGAGAGGCAGATGAAACGTGTGTTGCGCCATCAGCCTTCTATGCAACGGGTGAGTGACGATAGCAACGAAGTGGCACCTAAGTGTACGGCCCTTTTGCCTTACGCAGGAAACATTTCCAACAGGATTGGCAGTATTTTGCGGATATATGGTGTGAAATGGCTTTTTCGACCACCTTCTAAGATTAAGGTTCTGTTGGCGTCCGTAAAAGATGATCTTGGTTTGCGTAGGCTGGGGTCTATCGTTTTCCTTGCAGTTGTGGCATGTCATACATTGGTCAGACAATCAGGACTGTGGAAGACCGGCGTATGGAACATAAGTGTCACACACGCTTACAACAGCCGAGCAAATCCGCTATTGCAGAACATTGCCTTGACACCGGTCATCCTATTGAATACAACACGGAGATTCTGGCTTGCACGGCCAGCTATTGGGATAGTTACTAAAATGTAAACTTTCACGGCCGGAAATATCATGTCCATTATAATTATCCGGGCTGTTATGCCGTGGTCGGTTGATGAATCTCCACAGAATTCATCAACCGACCACGGCATAACAGCCCGGATAATTATAATGGATATGATATTGGGATAGTGTTATCAAGGAAGCTGTTGAAATCAGACTATCAAGCAACCTTATTAACAGAGATTGTGGATTTCGTTTAAATGCTGCTTGGAATCCGGCTCTGTCTCTCATCAAAAAACAGAGGGACAGAATTAGTGCTACCTCACCTGTTGATTAATAGTAACTATCGATATTTGTGATGTTGGTTATCTTTGTTTGTGTTGACACTTGTTCTGTGTGTGGTGTCTTCCTTGTTTCTCCTCTGTGAACCGAGGTATTAAATTTGCTTGCACATTTCTTCTTCCTTCCATTTGTGCCTTGAATGGTAGGGTGTGCTCCTGTCGAAATATCGGCTGTGTTCGACGACGTCACCCGGCAGCAAACCCGGAAGTTATTTGAACATTCAATTCGCCAGGAGAAGTTAAGGTCCTATTGGTGCTGCGGCGCTATCTGGAAGGCGGGATTCGCATGCACAAATGCAGGAAATCGGCAGTGTGGCAGCATTCCGCAATTTCCGGTCTGCGTCCGAGAGACGGAGGGGCAATCGAGACCACCGCCAGCAGCACATCTGTCCTTAAAAGATACGGTTTCTGGACGCATTTCTTTAAAATCTCAAATGTTCGTTCAGAGGCGCCACACAGATTCTCTGAAAATCGTTCTTCCACATGCGAATTTCTACTTCTTCGCCAGCCGGAGTGGCCGAGCGGTTCTAGGCGCTACAGTCTGGAACCGCGCGACCGCTGCGGTCGCAGGTTCGAATCCTGCCTCGGGCATGAATGGGTGTGATGTCCTTAGGTTAGTTAGGTTTAAGTAGTTCTAAGTTCTAGGGGACCGATGACTTCAGAAGTTAAGTCCCATAGTGATCAGAGCCATTTCAACCATTTCTTCTTTTGGCTTTATTGATCAGCTGGAGGCAACAGTTTGTGAGAAGAGTCCTCAGTTAAGAAAGCCGACAGTGAAGGTTGTTCGTCAGAGGAAAGAACCGAGGAAGATGAAGTATTAACTGCTAGATCTTTCCATCCTTCACTGGCTTTGGCACCATCAGAATGCCACCTATATCTGTATTAAAAGATATTTGTGTCTAGAAAAGATATTGAGTTTCGTAACCATATTAAGATTGTAGAAGGCAGATATTCTGAAGACACTCTGGGATCGCAGTACAGGCGGACCTCTAATGGACGAGGATGAAATGAAAGGAAGGATAGTTCTGAATCTAATTATTGACACTCTGCCTGCGCCTCTTGAGCAACATAACGCAGGCAGCCTGTTTTAACGTTCCCATAAAATCTACAAGGGGCTGCTGGTAGGGTCTGAAGTCGGCGTCGGCGTATTTTGTGCTCCAAACTGAATGTCGCAGTGTCTAATTATCGGAAAAATTAATCTGTGGACTCGACTATCACCAGATCGTGTCTCACTACGCTTTAGCAATCTCTTTTGGCAACTGAAATTCTGTCCACCTCACGCTGTGTAGAACGCCACCTGAGTTACACATCTTTTCCCCAAGGCTAGATCAGCAACGTAAGCTGTGAAGTTAGGCAAATAACAGAAAGGTAATGTTGGTAGTGCACCTGAGAAGACTTGCCTTGCTAACTGTACCAGTAAGAGCACTTGTGGCGAAATAGATTTCCGATTCCAGACCTATTCTGGTACACAGGTTTGCTTAGTTCCATACGATCTGGTGCTTAACACCTCCAAGTGGATTACAAATACATGCGTCATATTGAATCTCACTCCTTTACGTTATACAGGAGCCACTGGAAGAAGGACGAGCGGGATAGCGTGCGTATGTGTTTTTCTTCCAGTGATTCCCTTTTGTTCCATCGGATAATCCTGAATGTTTGCACGCATGAATCAGTCCATTTTGGAAGTTCCGTGGTGAACTAGAGACCCAACTCCAGCAGATATGGGCACGTGTGCACATAGCGTAATTTTGGTCGATTTCAGCCTCGCTGCCGAGCACTTGGAATGAGTGAACGTATGTAAGTATGTGTGGTACGGTTTCCTTTTTGAGCTTACTGATACAGTTTGGAGTCAAGCGCTGAAGTGATATTCCATCAACTAGCACTTTTCAATCAGTTTCGGTTTAGATATACCATCCAGTAGCTATTTTTGTGGTTACAATTTCACTTGTATTTGATTAATTTCGTGTGTAGAAGGGATTTTGTGCAGATAGCTTTTTGTCCATGCGATACGCCCATGCGTGCTTATAGATGAATGAGTTTAGTGACTTGCTCATTCGCTTACTCCTAAATTAAGTACACTTTCGTTAGTAAAACTTGTACAGTGTTTTCCTTCAGAGATCGTGTTTCTTTTTTTTTTTTTTTTTTTTTTTTTTTATCTGCTAATGCTGACGCTACGCAGCACTTCAGTCAGCAGAAGCTAACCTGAGCGGTTCGGTACCTGACCGGTAATGTGCCAATAATCACCCTGTTTTTATCCCAGTTGGTTTGGCTGTAGTAGTAGATAACTCATAGATTTCTAGTAACTCTACACCTCAGTCAGTGAATTGTGTCTGCTACCTTTGCTACATACTACCATCCATATCGACCGTGTGCAGAACAAAAGCTACATCTATAGTAGCATCCTCATGCTGATGAATCGTGTTATTAAATATCTGAGTAGAGAACGCAGTTGAGTCTGTCATTATTTTTGTTTTTTGTGTTTCTTTGGCCGATCCGTTCTCATTTGCCTTTTTTGTAAAATGGCAACATACATGTTTAAACACAGCCAATGTGCACTCTTCGTGATCATTGACCAAAATCATTTATTAGTAACACGTTTAGATCCAAACTTCTTCCTTCCCTATAATTTAACCTGATGTATAACGAAATAACGAATTTTGAGAAAACCTATTACTGAAATGCATTTTAGAGTACTCCCTGCACCATAATTTATTCTTGAGTTATGTCCATAAAATGTATATTAATAAAACAATGGGCCAATTTAACATAATAAAATTCAACTCTTTTAACTTACACATATATCACATTCATGCTTAGCGATACGTAAATGATGTTGTGTGTGTATACGGGAGTTAAAACATTGCCATTTATCTGACATCACGTTCTGGGAACACCTCGGTTCAGGTCAGTTGGCCCACTGGTACCCTCATGGCCAACAGCGGACTTAAATATCTTTATACACCACCTCTCAAGCTGTAGAAACCTAAACTCGTTGTATTCCTAAAGGTAAAAGAAATGACAAATACAAAATTCGTCCCGTAAAGCAGCAGATAAAGAACCGCAGACACAGAATATACTCTATGATTGTTGCCACTCATATTGACACTGAGCAATCCCAGGGAGAAAATTGCAATATACACACAAGCACCGCATTTCTTGCCGCTGGCTCACCACCTATTACAGCGCATAGAACGCCTTCATTACGTTATTAGATATTTTCGTAGCGCTCTAGTCTCTCATACATCGCGCCAATCACTTCATTTCTGCGCGCTTTACATGTGATAGCCTCAGTGATTGGTCTCGCAGAGGCCGACATAAATCAGCCGACAAGTGATTTGCCTGCACCACCGTTACCGCCGCCACTGTTACCCTGTGTGTAATTAGGTCCTTGGTTCTATCTCTCACTTCAGATGTCTCATTTGACTTTTTCTAAAATGGATGCCAATCATATGTGTTTAAATACAATAAACGAGCACTCTTCTTGACTACAACCAGTTTCAAATTATTCCAATCTCTTCCGCAGGTCATCACTGCTGAACTGAAAATTTTGCTATTTTATGTAATTACTTCACAGATAAAAACAGGCCCGGACTCCTTACAAACTAGCTACGCAGCTTTTGAAGACCGCTGCATATTCCCAATAACTCCACACACGAAGTATTTCAGTGTCCTGTAAGCATAACTTTTGGGTAATGTGAACAGGTATGGGGCTGGTAGAAAGAGTTCTGAGCCGATAAAAGAACGTAAAATTTTAACAATCATTTATTAACTTCGAGAGTTACCAAATAAACAAATACTTAATGTGGAATCCCTAGTTGTTCTTGAGAAAACGCCTTGCAAAAATAAAAATAAATATTGCAATTTGCCACTCAGAAAATAGTTTAGAAAGACAGTGGGTTATCGTTCTGTTAGCATCACAGACAAATAAAGCTTAATAACGACGTGTAAACATCATGGCATGTTTAAAAAAACGGAATTCCCAAATTTTAAAAATTGGCACACCTTTCTGGTAAATGAAGAAATAATAATTAAAAAATAATATTGGCAGAGGCCAGTCACAAGCATACAATCAGTGAGACGCATCAAAATTACACTTACCATATACACTAGGCCAGACTGGATTATAGGAGAAGCCACTAAAAGTCAAAATTCGCCCACAAACGCCTCACGAAAGTACAAAAAATATTTGTTTTAGTTTCTTTAACCAACATGAACTGCCTTAGACGACCTTGTACAATTAGGCTTAGAACAAACACCTTAAAGTCATGATAAGCAAAAATGGAGTACCTAATACGTGCTACAAATTGGATTTTGCAAGCTACATACTGAAGTAAAACGCCTTCTGGCACCAAATTATAAATGAAACGCCTTTTGGCAACAAGAAAATTCAAATTTTTAAATGTAACAAGAAATTCTTCATAATTAAATTGAAAAATAGCAGTTAACGCCATTGAACGGCCAGAAAGAGCAAATACAAAATATACTAATTAACTTTCACCCACTGGGGCAGGAGTGGGAGGCAGAACAGTAAATAACAACAGAAGGTAGCGAATACGTCACAAAGGATCGAGCTCAGTGAAAATGTGGCTCGGATGTTCAAAAACTACAATGGAAGCACAAGAATTTAACCAGCTGGCCAGCTGATTTAACAAAAGTAAACAGGTACATTTATTAGCTTGTGTATTCAGAAATTAACATCATTGTGGCTCTTTGTCGTGAATTACTTGTCAGCTGTGGCACCTGTTATCAGGCAAGTGGGACTATGCAGTGAGTTCCCCTTCTAATATTATTTGGCATATACACACAATAATAATAGTTATAATAATAAAAAGCCTATACTTTCCTGTAAGATACGAGATTATATTAATCAAGTTCCGAGTAACACAGGCACAAAAACAAAAATTAACAGCATAGACAAGGACATAAAATGCAAATTAGCAAGGAAGTTTCAAAACAAATCTTGTGATAGTACAGGTAACTATGAGAATAACAACGTAATATGTGAAGCTTGGGTGAGCACCAACGAACTGCGAACCTGCGGTAAGTACAGCAACTGCGTGTCAAGCGGAGTTAGCAAGAAAATTCAGCAAATAGCCTAATGCATCTAACTAGCGAGTGTGTCCTTGACCGGCTATATGCAAGGCACCGAAAATACACTCTTGCAAGGTGCGACATAAACAGGGTGACGAGGGCCCAGGGTACGCGTTTAACAAGTTCCAATTGCTGCCCAGTTATGAAGGTAGATGTTCACCATAAAGATACCAACAGTTTACAGTCGAGTTGAAATTCCAGGCCAGGTACCCGGCCGTCAAATGGTTGAGTGTCTGATGGCTCGAATTCGGATAGGCATCTCAGCGCCAACTGTCCTGAAGCTTGGCTGCTGCATCTGCCCCAGTGATCCGCCCATCGGGAAGGTATGTACATAGGTGGCAACAGCAAATCCCCATCGGCGCTCTGTGTCTCCATTAAGGCAACCCTCTTTTAACAGATGCCATGCACTCCCATATATCGTAGCTTAGCGCCTCAGCGCTGCCCTCTTGCAGTATGCTCTCAGCAATTCTGCGGTAACTGTCACAGACGGCCTCGCAGAGCAGTAGCTGTTCATATCGCACAGGTGCGGCTCAGATATGACTTGTGCAAGGCTCACAATCATTTTAAGATTTCCCCATACCAATACTGAACTTTTGTGCATTCTGGCTACAGAATATTTGTTTCGAAACACACTTGGAGTGGTTTTTGTACCTAGTTTTCTTATGTTTCCCTTGTACCTCAGATCACCAATTTCATTGACATATATTTCTGTCATTTCCCCGAAGTTATATGTGCTACTTCAGATGCAGCACTAGGTTGGCCTAAGATTACGTCACTTTTCATCGAACCGATGACTTAAGGTACCTGGTCGCTCATATCATTGGTTGCCTCTCTATCACCAAAGAGTGCTGGAATACTAGGTGATTCTGTGCCGCGGGGGATGACACAAGAAAGATGTGAGCCATTAGAGACCCTAAATGAGGTCCACCATGATTCAGCAACAACATTTTAAAGTTACTGTGAAAACAATGAGAGCTGTAGCCTCTTTTGATAATTCATGATTTCCTGTATTGCTAATGTCGCAATATTGTTACTTTGGATGTTTAGTTGACTACATGTCAATGCTTGGGCAAAGAATACAGCGCAGAATAACTGTCTGCATGATGTAGATGGGTAGGTGACCGTTTCTAAATGGACAGGGGAAGATCAGAAATGTTTCTGCCCCCAGGACGTTGCAATACCAACCTTTCTGTTTTTGCACTCTATAGGTGTGCAGCAATACAATACACTGCACAACCAGAGCTTTCCCCTTTTTTGTGTTAGCCCCTCCACGCAAAAAATGAGGTTCCGTTCTCAATTAATGCCGGGAGGGTGGTTTTTTCAGACACTCTTGCTGCATTCGTCAAAGTGGTAAGTATGTTTCCTCCACTGGAACATAGTTTTGTCTGAGCTAGGTTAGAGATGAAAATATATGCATATTCACATCGAGTTAGTAATCAATAATGTTTGTATAGTGATCCTCACATTTGAATCTAAGTAATTTCGGGTATAACGTAAGGTCTTGTGGTCGTACTTGCTGGGCAGTATCCATCCACGTGGGCGCATCATATAAAGTTGTTGATAAGTTCACTGTTTTACTCCAGGCTATGGGTACTGAAAACCTTTCGTTTCATGAAGTATTAATTAGTCTTGTATTCAGTTTGAATGAACTTTCCTGTTGTGACGAACTTTTGTGCACCATGGTTGATGGTCCCCAAGCTGTTTCCCTGTAGTTTAGATTCGATTTATTTGTCTTTTATTTAATCACATTCAATGACCTTTTCTAGTATCATTCAACAGTGGTTCGTCGAGTTTTTCTTTCCGCGTTGCATGTTTGGTAGGCTGAAGCTGTCCTTCGTGCTGGATTGACTAACATCTGGTTTCGAATCCGTTTTTCACCGTTAGATATCCATTCCATTAAAGAGATCTTAACTGAACATAATGAACTTCTGCAGTCATCACAATAATTTAATGTATCAAGTCTTCTTGCAATTAATGTGTTCTGTTTTCGCAGACTTCCTCTGATTCAGGCATCTATTCGCAGCTACCCTCTCTAATGGCATAGTACTAATAATCCTGAGTATAATGACGACGTGTGTGCGTGAAAATCTTTCTCTAGATCAGATTTTATCGGAATAACTGGGTTTTAGCAGGAGTGCCGGACTTAAAATTTTCTCCTCCTCTTGTTTAATTGAGTATTTAGGGCGATTCACTATTACCTTTCTTCGCCTAATTCGAAACTATCATATTTGATTTCTTCCAAGAGGTGATTCCTGCCGATTAACTTACTCAGATAAATACCTCCTGTGTGTCAGGGACCATATTGCGTTATTGTTGAATCGTTAAATTTGTAAGATGGATAAATATTTCCTTTGTGTAAGTGTCCAAAGAGAACTGATGTTTGTTGGTGATGTAATGAATGTTTTCCTTCTAAGAATAGGATCTCTAAGTAGTAAATGTCGATTTTACTGGAGCTGATCTCCAGTTCATTCACTCTATCTCCAACGTCCACGGTCGTGTGTATTTCATTTGTATTTAATACTGAAGAGGTTCCATGGAGGGGTGTGTTGAGTCTCAGTAAAACTAATGAATCCATAAAGAATCTATCGCCGCCATAGAGTGGTACTAAATCCCACGCGTTATATTCAATTATCGCCTTAATGTTATAATTATCAGTTCAACTGTAGCCTAATCCGTCTTTTAATGGGTTCAGTAGGAGTTTACGCATACGGTTTCTGTGTGGGGTGCGCGACGATACTACGTAAGTACGAGTAATGGAAGTAAAGTATTACATCATGATTGCCTGAGTAGTCACAGGAATCGAATAAAATGATGGACTCCCTAGGAATGTCAGTCGAATGCTACAAAGGAGTAGAAGCCATCCTTGGCAAGCGCCATGTTCGATGCAGAGAAGTGAAGTCACGAAGGATTGTTTATCAATTCACTACCATCAGTGACGTTGAGTTCGAAATGTAAAGGGACTTTGTTAAGCTGCGTGGCAAAGTCAAACAGAAACCGACGTTTGCTGACAAAGAAAATCTAAACGAGACCCGACAATCGTAAGGAAGTGCTTCTGCTCGAATATGAAGAGTTTACCAGACACCGAATTACTTCTCTACAGGCATTTGTTTGGAACCCAAAAATATCTTTCGTGTTCACTGATAAGATTCAGTGGCAGTAAACTAGGGGAATTCAGTTTGAGACAGAGTTTCTAGATATCGAAACAATAATTGATAAAATTATACATCGTTAACTTTTAAATAAAACACGTGCAGCGAGCGGACGGAAATCGTAAACAGATCTGCACATGTATATGCTAAAAAAGACTGAGTAATGATTCTAACGACCATACGGGCTGCACATAAGGGACTTCGGTATAGTGGTACTAGGATTTGTCATGAACAGAAAAATAAAGCACAGAATTTCTGTGAACAGTACAGTGATAGGGTTGGTCTCACTAGAATAAACAGCAAAGCAACATCAATAACAATGGTTTAGGTATACATGCTGACGACGCAACCAGAAGATGACCAGTTTAGAACGAATAATTCAATATCTAACGGGCGACGATAATCTGATAATAATGGGGGATTAGGCGTTACCAGAGGAAGAAATAGAAGAAAGATTACTGGTGAATATAGGCATGGTAGTAGGAATGAGACTTGAGAAAGAATAATTCAGTTTTGCAATAAATTTCAGCTAGTAATAGCGAATACACAGTTCAAAAATCATAAGAACAGAAGATATAAAATGGCATAGTGACAGCGGAAGGTTCACGATGGATTACATCATCGTCAGATAGAGATTCCGAAATTAGATATTGGATTTTAAGCTGTACATATCAGCAGATCACTATTTAACGTAGATGAAGAACAGACTGAAGCTGAAGAGCAGCGGCCGGAACAATGTTTGTGGAATGCAGTGGGATATTGACATCCTGAGAAAGATGGCGTGCGTTTGTCGGTAAGAACCATAGAGGAAGTCGGATTACATAAAAAAATACGTAACAACCAAGAAGGAACAATGGAAATCTAAGTACGAAGAGCTCTCATTAAAAAAGTGTAACATGTGGACGCAATCTTTCGCTTTCGCTGGTTATACCCTATACCGGAGAAGCAATGACGGAAAAAAACGAAACGTTCAGGAGTGGGATTAAAAATTCAAGGTGAAAGGATATGCATGACGTAAATGCCATCCGCAGTGAAAGTGAAGTAGAATTACAGGACGCACCGACCGGAATGGACAGTCTACAGGGCGCAAAATATGGACCGAGAGAAACCCGTGAGGAAAGGAAAGTAACGAGGAGAAACAGAACTGAGATGAATGAAAAATTTATCATCAAAACTGAGGACCACGGAGGAAAAATATGTGAAGGAATTCTGCTACGTTGGAAGCAAAATAACACATAATGGACGAAGCAAGGAGAATATATAGGGCAGACTACCACAGGTAATGACGGCATTCATGACTGAAATTTGTCTGATAGTGCCAAATATCACCAAAATTAGATTTTAAACGGAGGATTACCAAGTAAAAATGCCGATAGCATCAACCTTCCCCTCGGGTAAACCCATTTTGTTGCTCCACCTTCAATTTTTCGCACAAATAACCGTATGAGGCTGCGCAGTTGCAAGTAATTCGACTCACTTTCCGGAGGACAGAGGTTCAATTTCCGTCCGGCAATTCACATTTAGGCTGTCTGCGATTCTCTTAAGTCGTCTAAGGAAAATTCCGGGATTGTGCCTTTGAAAGTCCTCGATCGATTTCCTTGCTAACCCCCTCCCCACCAGTCACAGGATGCGTTCCGTCTCTAGCGACGTTGTCTTCGGCGTGACATTTGCATTAATCTTACGTCTTTCCTTCCGAAAGATAAGCATAGATACCAGACACTTGTAAATTATTCCAGTGACTGATCATCGATATCGTTGTCAAACGATGTTGATCCTGGAAGCTGTCTGTCACAAACCTAGTAATCTGTGTACTGCAAGCCGGTCGTGGTGGCCGTGCGGTTCTAGGCGCTTCAGTCCGGAAGCGCGTGACTGCTACGGTCGCAAGTTCGAATCCTGCCTCGGGCATGGATGTGTGTGATGTGCTTAGGTTAGTTAGTTTTAAGTAGTTCTAAGTTCTAGGGGCTGATGACCTAAGATGTTAAGTCCCATAGTGCTCAGAGCCATTTGAACCATTTTGTGTACTGCAAGTCATCTGTAAGACGCAAGGAGCGCAAAGTCGATGCTATCGTCTGCTACAGCAGTCTTATCTGCAAACAATGGTTTGAATGCACACACTTGTCAATAAATTAGGTCGTTAGATTCCAAGACTCCGATTGGAATGGCCTTCGTGTTCGCGGGTAAAGCACACTTCCTTGCTACTCTCGGAGCCGGCAATACATGGTATGTTGACAATTTGTAAAGGTTCTGACGTTTTCCCTTGTGAATTATTTAAGAGAGGGTTTCCTAAACTGGAGCGTCCAGCAATTTTAGTGAGAGCATTTCTTGTTTGCACTGGATTGCAATGATTACATTTTTGCATGATTTTCAGATACAGTCGTAGATTCCTGTTTGCAACATTAGATGCCTTTGTTCTGGTAGTAACTTTGTCTGAATATGCAAGGATCATCATCAGTTTTACATAGGTAAAATTCCACTCAGTAACAGTATTACGGAGCTGTGCGAATGTATGGTATTAATTTTCTGTTGTTTATGAATTTGTGATATTGGGTACACACGTGGCTCTGTCGAGGGCATTTTTATCTATTACTTATGTTTTCTTTTTTTAGAGTAATAACTGAAGTGAATTTAATATCTCTCGTAATTTATTTTTATCCTGAAATTACTTTCCAATTTTTCGACCCCTTGTGGTGAATGGCACATACAGTGTATCAAGTAAGGTCGTGATCAGGCTAATCAGTAGAAAAATATATCTGACAATAGACTGAAACACATAAATACGTCATATATGAACAAAGAAAAATGGAATTACAATTAATAACACGTCTAATACCAGGCGGCGTCGATAGCTATTTACGCGTATTCACATGGACGAAAGCTTCGAAATTTGCGTTGACAGCTATTTGAAAGTGAAGATCATTTTCCTTGCAACTTCTTTTTGATGTAAGACCATACATTTTCAAAAGGATTAGCGTCAGGTATCTGTGAGGGCCAGTCCAGTATTTCCACACTTTTCTCCTTTGAAAGCCTGCTTTGGTGCTTCAAATCATTGTCTTCGTGCAGTATTCACTCTTCAATTTTGTAGATGAACCAAAGTTTGGCAATTGGCATCAAACACCTTTGATAAACCCGACGCGTAAGCCCTACTTATGTTGTTTCTTGTGTATCTTAATGAAGAATTCAAACTAAACTCATGCTTTATGGACATTGCATGAAAGACAAAGGTTTCCTCTTTTGGGTTGTGAAAAAGCTGATGTGACATGTTTTTCCATCTGTGTGTATTGCAGGTAACGCATTTACTTACCAGTCTGTGTGCTCAGTGAGTCTATTTTCTCGACAGCACCAGGTAGAAAGACGACTTACAACGAATAATCTGCCATCAGCAGAATTAATTCCCTTATATCCTGCCTTCTGCAGAGGAAACATTTGCTGGTTATTTAGAGAATTTGAATCCATTTAAGACAAGGCGACAATTGTCATGACCAACCAGTACATCAAGCCTTTGTATTTCAGGGTTCATGCTTCTCCTTAATAGGTCTCAAGCGTACAAAGGGCAGTCACATCTGCAGTACACGCGAATTTTCTACAAGGAAATAGATCGACTTACACTGAGGTGACAAAAGTCATGGGACAGCGATGTGATATACTGGTGGCCAAAATTAAAGCAACAAAGCAGTATATCCCCATCCTCTATCTAATTCAAGATATAATCACACAAACTGTCAACAGATGTCCGTACGATCTTGTCCTGCACGGAAAATGGCAGTCTGGTATACGGACGATCACACCAACGATTACATCAGGGGACCTATCAAACAGATAGGGTTTGCCGGGTAGTCCCACATCAATCGCTGTGTGCACACTCACAGACAGTGCAGTATGGCAGAGAGAAGACGCGTGCCAGGCTCTCTACGGTGGAGGGCCATAGGAAGAAGGGAAGCAGGACAGTCGCGAATTAATGTGTTCCGATGGCTTAATGTGATTCGTTCTGTTGTTTTCCGAATGTGGCGGCGGGTTATAGAGATTGAAATTGTATCCCCAAGACCAGTGCGACGCCGACTGCGTATAGCATGAGAAAGAGAGAATCGTTATTTGCCTGTAAGGGCACGACGGTACCGCCTTAGTACTGTACGGCAGCTTGCACCTGACCTGACAGTATCCACTGGACGTGTTGTAGCGAGGCAAACGGTGTGCATTAGCATTCTGCAGAGTGGCCTTTACTGTCGGAAACCTGCTGCATGTGTACCTCTGACGCATCTTGACAGAAGGACCGTCTAGCGTTGAGCCGTCAACGTGCCACCTAGACGGTCGAAGAGTGGGCCAGTGTTCTTTTCCCGACTTGGTCTGGAAAGCGATTCTCGACGGATTCGCGTCTGGATGGAACGTGAAACACGGTTTCGGGCACACCGTTGTGGTAAGAGATTAATATCGAGGATGATCCCTAAGGGTGTAGACTGGGATTATGTTGACCACTCGAACAGCTCGTCATTAAATTATACTGTTAAATCTGCAAGGTTTACCTGCTGTCAGGCATAGTGATGAGATCTTAGGACCTCGTGTGCGATTATTGCCAGGTGCTACGGGACCAGGCTGCATGTTGCTTGCAGATAATACTCTACTTCATAGAACACAAATGGTAGAAACGGAAGATATTGCACACATGGAGCGGTTTGCCCGCTCTCCCGATTTGAATCCCATAGAGCACATGTGGGATGCACTAGGGATACGGGTTGCATCTCGCCAGCATCGGGCAACCACTCTCCAACACTTGCTAGCAGTACCGCATTTAGGCTGGTCTTTAATGCCTCAATATGAATTTCATAGCATCGTACATAGCATGCACGTCGCTTGTCAGCTTCATATTGCTGCCAGAGGTGGTCACACCTCATACTGAGCGCATTAACCAGTTGTCGGAAGGTGTGTGCAGTTCTCTTATGTTGAAAAAAAAAACAACACTTTTGTCTGACGTTATGCTTGTTGCAGTTGATTAAGTTCTGTATTCTTTATATTGTTACTACTTTACTATCACTTGGTTGTACTGTTTTGCAGCGAATTAAACTCAACCTTGGAAAATTTCAGTTTGTTGTCTTGATTTTGGACGCCAGTGATAGATGCAGATGGCAGTATTATTGCGTTCACAACGTATAAAAGGGCAGTGGATTGACGGAGGTGTCACTTGTAGACAGGCGCTTCATGTGAAAGGATTTCCGACGTGATTATGGCCGCACAAACTGAATTAACAGACTCTGAAAGCGAAATGTTAGTCCGAGCATGAGACTGTCCATTTTGGAAATCGTTAGGGAACTCAATATTGCGATATTCACAGTTAAGAGTATGCCGAGAACACCATTGTCTCTCACCACTGGCACCGTAGTGGCCTTCACTCGAGCGAGAACAGCGTATTTTGCGTAGCTTTTTCAGAGCTAACAGACAAGGAACTCTGCTTGAAATAATCGCGTAAATCAATGTGGAACGTACGATGAAAGTATCCTTTAGGACAGCGGGCCGAAATTCGGCGTCAATGGCGTATGGCAGGAGACGACTGACGCGTGTGCCTTTGCTAATAACACGACATCGCTTGCAGTGCCTCTCCTAGGCTCGTGACTCTGTGAGTTGGACACTAGACGACTGGAAAACCGTGGTTTGGTCATACGGGTCCAGATTTCAGTTAGTAAGAGTTGATGGTAGACTTAGCGTGTGACGCAGTTCCCACGAAGCCATAGACCGAAGACGTCAACAAGGCGTTGTGCAAGCTGTTGGTCGCTCCAAAATGGAGTGGGCAGTGTTTACATCTAATGGATTGGGTCCTGTGGTTCAACTGAACAGATTATTGACTGAAAATAGTTATGTTCGTCTACTTGGAGGCCATTTGCAGCTTCACGTTCCCGAAAATGTCTGTGGGCCACACATGTTTGCGATTGGTTTGAGGAACATTCAGGACAAGTGGAACGAATTATTTGGCTACCCATATCGCCCGCCATTAATCCCATCGAACGTTTATGGGACAGAAGCGAGAGGTCAGTTCGTGGACAAAATCCTGCACCTGCCACACATTCGCATTTATGGATTGCTAGAGAGGCAGTTTGTCTTAGTGTTTTGGGAGGAGACTTTCAACGACATGTTCAGTACATGCAACGTCGAGCTGCTGCACTGGCCCGGTCAAAAGGATATCCGACACGATATTAGAAGGAATCCCGTGACTTTTTTTCGCCTCAGCGTATTAAGAAGGTCGAAGATCTTGTCTTGCTTAACTCACGCTCCAGACCACTTTGTATATTGTAATTCGTTGTGAAAGTTTGCTTCCTTCCTCGTATTTCAATAACAATATCAGATCGTGTTGTTGTTCATTGATGGATTAAACTATACACAAGAAATAGAATACTTTCAGGACATTTATTCTGGAGTCATAATTACTATGCACACTTAGATAATAATGAGGAGTAAGGACTATCACCGCCCACCCCCCATGAACCATGGGGAGGGGGAGGCTTGCGTGCCTCAGCGATACAGATAGTCGTACCGTATGTGCAACCACAACGGAGGGGTATCTGTCGAGAGGCCAGACAAACGTGTGGTTCCTGGAGAGGGGCAGCAGCCTTTTCAGTAGTTGCAGGGGCAATAGTCTGGATGATTGACTGATCTGGCCCTGTAACACTGACCAAAACGGCCTTGCTGTTCTGGTACTGCGAACGGCTGAAAGCAAGGGAAACTACAGCCGTAATTTTTCCCGAGGGCATGCAGCTTTGCTGAATGATTAAATGATGATGGCGTCCTCTTGGGTAAAATATTCCAGAGGTAAAATAGTCCCCCATTCGGATCTCCGGGCGGGGCCTACTCATAGAGGACGTCGTTATCAGGAGAAAGAAAACTGGCGTTCTACGGATCGGAGCGTGGAATGTCAGATACCTTAAACGAGCAGGTAGGTTAGAAAATTTAAAAAGGGAAATGGATAGGTTAAAGTTATAGTGGGAATTAGTGAAGTTCGGTGGCAGGAGGAACAAGACTTTTGTCTGGTGAATACAGGGTTATAAATACAAAATCAAATAGGGTAACGCAGGAGTGGGTTTAATAATGAATAAAAAATAGGAGTGCGTGTAAGCTACTGCAAACAGCACAGTGCACGCATTATTGTGGCCAAGATAGACACGAAGCCCACGCCTACTACAGTAGCCCAAGTTCATTGTCAACTACCTCTGCAGATGAGGAAGAAATTGATGAAATGTATGATGAGATAAAAGAAATTATTGAGGTAGTGTAGGGAGACGAAAATTTAATACTCATGGGTGACCGGAATTCGACAGTAGGGAAAGGAACAGAGGGAAATGTAGTAGGTGAATATCGATTGGAGCTCAGAAATGAAAGAGGAAGCCGTCTGGTAGAATTTTGTACAGAGCATAACACTTGATTCAAGAATCATGAATGAAGGTTGTATACATGTAAGGACCCTGGAGATACTAGAAGGTTCCAGATAGATTATATAATGGTAAGACAGAGATTTAGGAACCAGATTATAAATTGTAAGACATTTCCAGGGGTAGATGTGGACTCTGACCACAAAGTATTGGTCATGAACTTAGATTAAAACTGAAGAATCTGAAAAAAGGATATGGGACGTGGATGAACTGAAAGAACCAGAGGTTGCACAGAGTTTCAGGGAGAGCATAAGTGAACAATTGACAGGAAGGGGGGAAATAAATACAGTAGAAGAAGAATGGGTAGCTTTGAGGAATGAAATAGCGAAAGCAGCAGAGCATCAAGTAGGTAAAAAGACGAGGGCTAATAGAAATCCTTGGGTAACAGAAGAGATACTGAATTTAATTGATGAAAGGAGAAAATACAAAAATGCAGTAAGTGAAGCAGGCAAAAAGGAATACAAACGTCTCAAAAATGAGATCGACAGGAAGTGCAAAATGGCTAAGCAGGGATGGCTAGAGGACAAATGTAAGGATGTAGAGGTTTATCTCACTAGGGGTAAGACAGATACTGCCTAAAGGAAAATTAAAGAGACCTTTGGTGAAAAGAGAACCACTTGCACGAATATCAAGAGCTCAGATGGAAACCCAGTTCTAAGCAAAGAAGGGAAAGCAGAAATGTGGAAGGAGTATATAGAGGGTCTATACAGGGGCGATGTTCTTGAGGACAATATTATGGAAATGGATGAGGAGGTGGATGAAGATGAAATGGGAGATACGATACTGCGTGAAGAGTTTGACAGGGCACTGAAAGACCTAAGTTGAAACAAACCCCCGGGAGTAGACAACATTCCATTAGAATTACGAATAGCCTTGGGAGAGCCAGTCCTGACAAAACTCTACCATCTGGTGAGCAAGATGTATGAGACAGGCGAAATTCCCTCAGACTTCAAGAAAACTATAATAATTCCAATCCCAAAGAAAGCAGGTGTTGACAGATGTGAAAATTACCGAACTATCAGTATAATAAGTCACAGCTACAGCTGCAAAATACTAACGCGAATTCCTTACAAACGAATGAGAAAGCTGGTAGAAGCCGACCTCGGGGAATATCAGTTTGAATTCCGTAGAAATGTTGCGACACGTGAGGCAATACTGACCCTACGACTTATCTTAGAAGCTAGATTAAGGAAAGGCAAACCTACGTTTCTAGCATTTGTAGACTTAGAGAAAGCTTTTGACAATGTTGACTGGAATACTCTGTTTCAAATTCTGAAGGAGGCAGGGGTAAAATACAGGGAGCAAAAGGCTATTTACAATTTGTACAGAAACCAGATGGCAGTTAACTGAGTCGAGGGACATGAAAGGGAAGCAGTGGTTGGGAAGAGAGTGAGACAGGGTTGTAGCCTCTCCCCGATGCTATTCAATCTGTATATTGAGCAAGCAGTAAAGGAAACAAAAGAAAAATTCGTAGTAGGAATTAAAATCCATGGAGAAGAAATAAAAACTTTGATGTTGGCCGATGACATTGTAATTCTGTGGGAGACAGCAAAAGACTTGGAAGAGCAGTTGAACGGAATGGACAATGTCTGGAAAGGAGGGTATAAGATGAGCATCAACAAAAGAAAAACGAGGATAATGGAATGTACTCGAATTAAGTCGGGTGATGCTCAGGGAATTAGATTAGGAAATGAGACACTTAAAGTAGTAAAAGGAGATTTGTTATTTGGGGAGCAAAATAACTTATGATGGTCGAAGTAGAGAGGATATAAAATGAAGACTGGCAATGGCAAGGAAAGCGTTTCTGAAGAAGAGAAATTTATTAACATCGAGTATTGATTTAAGTGTTAGGAAGCCGTTTCTGAAAGTATTTGTATGGAGTGTAGCCATGTATGGAAGTGAAACATGGACGATAAATAGTTTAGACAAGAAGAGAATAGAAGCTTTCGAAATGTGGTGCTGCAGAAGAATGTTGAGGATTAGGTGGGTAGATCACGTAACTAATGAGGAGATATTGAATAGGATTGTGGAAGAGTTTTTGGCACAACTTGACCAGAAGAAAGGATCGGTTGGTAGCGCACCTTCTGAGGCATCAAGGGATCACCAGTTTGGTACTGGAGGGCAGAATGGAGGGTAAAAATCTTAGAGGGAGACCAAGAAATGAATACACTAAGCAGATTCAGAAGGATGTAGGCTGCAGTAGGTACTGGGAGATGAAGAGGCTTGCACAGGAGAGAGTAGCATGGAGAGCTGCATCAAACCAGTCTCAGGACTGAAGACCACAACAACAACAAGGACTATCAAATATTTCCTTGTATTCACGAGTACTAATTAATTTTATTGTTTACTTATGATGAGAACTAGCTGGCAATCTTTACACCAGACGCAGGTCAGGTGCAAGTGTTTCTGCATTTCGTCATAATTTCCTAGCGATATTATCCTCTGTAGCCAACGGCCTTGCCGCAGTGGTAACGCCGGTTTCCGTCATATCACCGAAGTTAAGGGCTGTCGGGCTGGGCTAGCCCTAGGGTGACCATCCGGTCTGACGAGCGATGTTGGCATGCGGTGTGCACTCAGCCCTTGTGAGGCAAAGAGGAGCTACTTGATTGAGAAGTAGCGGCTCCAGTCTTGAAAACTGACATACGGTCGGGAGAGCGGTGTGCTGACCATATGCCCCTCCGTAACCGCATCCAGTGACGCCTACGGGTGAGGATGACACAGCGGCCGGTCGGTACCGTTAGGCCTTCATGGCATGTTCGGGAGGAGTTTAGTTTTATTATCCCCCGTAGGCCAACTTGTCGTCTGTGAACACATTCATAGGGTTACAAACAGTATCCGACAAGTCATACAAACATCGCTGTCCTCTTTATATGTAATATGTGTGACACATTTAACATGTAAAGCTCCTCAGTTCTCCACAGCAAAATATTATTAGAAACAGTCTTCGTTGCGAAGCACTGCACACTAATCTGAGTGGGTTGGGAAAAGGAAAGGAACGCAATTAGAAATGTTGATTTTACCCATAAAATGAAAGAAAAAGAATTACGAAACAACAACACTACTTCATTTCACTATCGATATAGAAAGATTCTTAGATGCTGAAAAGAAATTTGAATTATGAGGAACAGAAAAATGAAAAGAAGTCACTATCTGCCAGAACAATGAGACTACAAAAAGATGAAAAATACGTAATCTGTTTTTAAAGTACTTAAAAACTATTGAGAGGCAAAAAGGTGGTAATGGTGTTTTGTGTGAGCGTAAAATAACGAGGATATAAGCACTATGAAATAACAAATCCCCGACATCAGCTGATACTTCGAAATATATGACATCATAAGACCACCAACATTCGAAATTGTATAGCTTTCTAGCTTTCCAGTGAACTTGTAGCTGAAATTCCTGATATGAAAAAAAGGGAAAAGTAAAAGAGAGGTCTAACAACTAGCTGTAGACCGAAGGACAGGTTCAAATGGTTCAAATGGTTCTGAGCACTATGGGACTTCACTTCTGAGGTCATCAGTCCCCTAGAAGTTAGAACTACTTAAACCCAAATAACCTAAGGACATCACACACGTCCATGCCCGAGGCAGGATTCAAACCTACGACCGTAGCGGTCGCTCGGTTCCATACTGTAGCGCCTAGAACCGCTCGCGCACCCGGCCCGGCGCTAAGGACAGGAAGTAGACGCTCTGCATACATAGCGAGCTGACGTAGCTGGCAGGTGGAGACCCATCGGGGACGTTTCCAGCGTGAGTCTCCGGCCACGAACGAATCTTAGGGCAGGGGGAAGAGGTAAGTACCGGGCTCCCACTTCGAGCTAGTCCGTTCGTGATAGCAACTTATGTTGGCAACGTGGATATCTGCAGCATTATTGTAAACATCGGATCGCGAGACCTGGGCATCCCCAAGTGAACTAAGTTTACCACTCACATGTTAGTCATCCCTACTGAAACACCATATTGGTAGCCCTGCAGCGCCGTAGATCGTATAGAACTCGTACCAGGCGATCTCGCTGCACACCACCGCTGATTTCAGTTAAGTGGTATACGTGTACCACTCGGTTTCATGCAATAACTGGAGTTCAATTGGTGCGGGTGGAGACGTTTCGAAATGACAGGTTTGCACCTGACGATGTTGGAGTATTAATGCGGGTTGTGCAATGTGTCTACAAGGAATGGTATATCACCAGCAGCAGTGTAACGCAGCGAAAGAAGGCAGGGCATGAGAAGATACTAAATGACGAGAACCAGAGACGAGTGTCACGTACTGTGAATGAAAAGCGGTTTTAGTCCCGACAGAAATGATCGCAGTCGGTGATTTCAAATCCCTCAAAACCAGTATCCGAGAGGACATTGCAAAGGGAACTCCATACAATGTTCAGTTATTGTTGGGTATCTCGCAAAATGCAGTTGCTTACAGCGGCACATGAAACTGAACGTCTTCATCGAGGCAAACAACACCGAAACTGGTCAGTGGTTCACAGAAGGCGTGCTCCCACGAGTCAGGATTTTGCCTGTAACCACATCAACACAAGGGTCGCCAGTATCGGTAGTCAAACGACGACCTTACCGCGCAGTTTCTGAGGAATGACGTTCAGTTCGGAGGCAGTTATGTTATGTTTTTGCGGTATTTTTCGAACTCGGGCCCTCTCACGTTACCGTGAATATGAACTACAATGTTTATCGTTCAATAAAATTCTTCCTGGTATGTGTTCCCATATTCAATGTCCAAAATCCTTCCATGTTTCGACTACTGCTGCAAAGGCCTTCCCCATGGCGTCTTTGCTAATGAGAATGAAAATAAAAGATATTCCTTGCTCAACGAAAGATGCAGTTAACAAGCTACATGCTTTTGGAGTTTACGAAATGGGGTTCGAGACGTGACCGATAAGCGCGCTGGTGTACCAACATGAATAATGTATCTTACTAAGACACCGGCCGGTGTGGCCGAGCGGTTCTAGGCGCTACAGTCTGGAACCGTGCAACCGGTCGCAGGTTCGAATCCTGCCTCGGGCATGGATGTGTCTGATGTCCTTAGGTTAGTTAGGTTTAAGTAGTTCTAAGTTCTAGGGGACTGATGACCTTAGAAGTTAAGCCATTTGAATATCCTACTAAGACAACACGCCAAAACAGTAGTAGTAGAACACTGGGGCGAATGCGGCCGACAGAAAGAATTTAAAGAACCCGCATACTGGCGAAACAGCTCTTAACTTGAGGAGGATGATTAGAGAGGCGGCAAAAGTAGTCAGCGACCCGCATCATGAATAGAGAGGACGGGCTCAGACATCCGGCGTCTTGGCTGCCACCATTAATAGTGCTACGGAACAGCAGCTCATGGGAAGCAAAACACACACAGAGGCGCGTGGGGGACCCCAGCGTCCGCAGGTACACATAGTACTGGCACGCCTCAGTGGGCACCGGGCGGCAGGTAAACAGCGCTACGACACAACTGCCTCCCGATGTAGTTCGCCTATTTCCACCAGTGGCAAGCGATAACTAAGCAATTGAGAACGTCTGCTTTCAACAATGAAAAGCAGTAACGTAAACACCAAACTAGGACGTCTAGTACTCCTCCTCCTCATTCTCAATACCGTGTTAGATTAGGGATAACAGCCTCTACCGCCGGTATGTAAGAACAAAGACAGCTCGAATTCAGCAGTTATCAAAAAGACCATGAAGAAACACTGTCCAGAAAGTCAGAGAATTTCCACACATTTTCAAAAAAAAAAAATGGTTCAAATGGCTCTGAGCACTATGGGACTTAACATCTATGGTCATCAGTCCCTTAGAACTTAGAACTACTTAAACCTAACTAACCTAAGGACATCACACAACACCGAGTCATCACGAGGCAGAGAAAATCCCTGACCCCGCCGGGAATCGAACCCGGAAACCCGGGCAGCGAGAACGCTACCGCACGACCACGAGCTGCGAACACACGTTTTCACTTCAGTTCCATACCTCAAAGAATTTTACTGACGGCAACAACGGTCGCGGTAGACCAAGATTACATGCGATGTTTATGTTAATATTCTCGGCGACCGATTGATCCCCATTCATCTACGCCAGGCATGAGCAACCATTGGTAACCCACAGGCATGACATACTTACTTCATTTTGTCGTAACGCTCCCATAGGAATTGTTGTGGATTGGCAAGACAGCCAACCCACTATGAGAGGAAGCCGAAAGGCACGCGTTTTAGCTCACGCAGGTTGGCGTGAGGTCTGGAACAGGTCAAGGAAATGAGACTAGCAAAAAAAAGGACGTAGCTGTGCAATACTTAACTTTAATCCATAAATGGTGAACATCGCTCTTGACGGTACATGTTTTACAGCATCAATAGTAACTGATAATGGCGCCTTGCTAGGTCGTAGCAAATGTCGTAGCTGAAGGCTATGCTAACTATCGTCTCGGCAAATGAGAGCGTAATTTGTCAGTGAACCATCGCTAGCGATGTCGGCTGTACAACTGGGGCGAGTGCTAGGGAGTCTCTCTAGACCAGACCTGCCGTGTGGCGGCGCTCGGTCTGCAATCACTGATAGTGGCGTCACGCGGGTCCGACGTATACTAACGGACCGCGGCCGATTTAAAGGCTACCACCTAGCAAGTGTGGTGTCTGGCGGTGACACCACAGGAATGATACCTCTTCCTGACATGATGACTGGCACAACCTCTAAGTGGCACACTAGCAAAGGACCCAAGTTTCACCGTTTAAGTGAAGACCTGCAGTTCTTTACCAGCAAAGCACCAGTACAAGAGCATCCTCTCCTCTTTCTCTCAGCTTTCGTCATCTGCTCTGTAGCCTAGCACATTTGTATGTTAGACTACTCCCACTTTAGCCAAAGCCAATCACGAGCTGGAGTGCGGCATTCAAGGCTGGGAGACCGCCTCTTGCTCTGCATACACAAATTTGGGGCAATCAGTGACTTTAAAAAATAATAGGGAGATAAAGGAAAAAAGATTCAGCTTCGTGGCCTCTTTCCCACGTGTTTATGCTGTGTCTTTTGCCAAAAGTATGACCTGGATGGAACCAGAGCTCTCCATACATAGATCGTTATCTCCCCTGTTCCATCCATTTCGCCGGCAGCGGTGGTCGAGTGGTCCTAGGCGCTTCATTTCGGAACCACGCAGCTGCTACTGTCGCAGGTTCGGATCCTGTCTCGGACATGGATGTGTGTGATGTCCTTAGGTTAGTTAGGTTTATATAGTTCTAAGTTCTAGGGGACTTATGACATCAGATGTTAAGTGCAATAGTGCTCAGAGCCATTTGAACCATTTGAGCCATCCATTTCGAACTTCCCTAAGAATGGCCATAAACTCCCTAAAAGCCTCGTGCCTTCACAAATATGTTTTGTACCAGAGTCTTGACGTCTGGGCGCAACTGACATGGCCCACGGTAATTCGCAGAAACACGCAGTCATCTCATTGGCTTCCTGCCTGACAAGGGAACATCCTCTGCTTTATTGCTCTGCCCATATCTGCGGCGACTCCTCTGCGCTAGTGAGGCTTCCTGGACTTGGACGCCGACCGACCGGCGCCCTCGAACGTGTCCGCAAATGATTTCACCCAGGTTCCGCTGAAAAAACGCTCCCCTCGGCCCTCAGTCACCAGACGCTTTTACTGCAGTCGTTTGAATCGGAACACAGGTAAAGCTTACCGCTCTTCCGTCGCTAGAGTACACAAGCAAGAGCTGGCCGCGGTGACCAAGCGGTTCTAGGCGCTTCAGTTCGGAACTGCGCGACTGTTACGTTCGCAGGTTCGAATCCTGCCTCGGGCGCGGATGGCGGTGACGTCTTTAGGTTAGTTATGTTTAAGTAGTTCTAAGTTCTAGGGGACTGATGACCTCAGATATTAAGTGCCATAGTGCTCAGAGCCATTTGAACAATTTTGAACACAAGCAAAAGCAACTACTGCCACCCATTTCAGTATATGAATGAAGTTAGAACGTATCTGGTATAGCAACCAAGTAATAAAGATCGACTCCCCCAAGAACATTACACAGCATAACATCGTATCAGAAGTGGGACTGCCCTGGAATTTCTCATACTTACTGCGAACGTCAGTCCTACACAGTGATACATCCCAGACATTGGTGTGTGTGTGAAATCTTACGGGACTTAACTGCTAAGGTCATCAGTCCCTAAGCTTACACACTACTTAACCTAAATTATCCTAAGGACAAACACACACACCCATGTCTGAGGGAGGACTCGAACCTCCGCCGGGACCAGCCGCACAGCCAGACATTGGTACCAGGCGACTCTGGCACGAAAATTACTGAATTGTCGTGAAATGTTCCTGTCTGAACAAAGGCATCCAGGGCCATAACTACGTTAACACATAGTTATCAACTGTCGGTTCACGCATAAAGTGCTGTCTTTTGAATTCTTTCAAGCATTTTGCTCGAGAGACCATCCAGAATTCATTCTCAAAAAAATCTGGTATTAAGAACATAAAAGTCCATGCTGAATACCGCCAGTACCAGAAGAAATGGATGGAGGACTGTTTCTGTACCGAGCATACAGATAAACCTGTTCGTTTTCTGTTTAATATTAATTTACAATTTGGGGAACATCATATGTCTGCCAAACCGAGGACGCGGTGTAATAATTAGCATAAAACTAGTTTCCTACAGAGTAGAACGATTGTCAGATCTTTAAAGCCTTTTGCTGAAGGCGAATTATTAATGGGCTGCCTGTTGGACGTTAGAGATGAACTGTTGGGTTGTTTTGGGGAAGGAGACCAGACAGCGAGGTCATCGGTCTCATCGGATTAGGGAAGGACGGGGAAGGAATTCGGCCGTGCCCTTTGAAAGGAGCCATCCCGGCATTTGCCTGGAGCGATTTAGGGAAATCACGGAAAACCTAAATCAGAATGGCCGGACGCGGGATTGAACTGTCGTCCTCCCGAATCCGAGTCCAGTGTCTAACCACTGCGCCACCTCGCTCGGTGAGATGGACTGTAGTACTATGTCTAGCAAGTGCTGATAGCTCTTAAGGTATACATTTTAGAGTCCGTGCTTAGTGTACATTCTTTCTTGTTTTGGTGCATACTACCACCTATGGAAGTTGCCTAGCCTATAGGCTTTGCAACAGCAGTACCGGTACATGAATTCCACTGTCAGAAGTATCAGAACGGTTTTTGGTTACAACTTTCGAGTCGTTCGTTTCCGGTGCAGGGATCCTAAACTAGCCAGAGCGTCTAGAAACTATCAATGTCCCCCAATGAGTGGGCATTAAAATGTTGCGAAATAATGAGCAGAGATACGTTGATTGGCATGAAGGGAAAACAAGAAGGAATTTCAACGAAAAGTCAACGGAACTCACAGGAAAGAAGGGAAGAAGACTCTTTCTTTCTTTCTAAAAAATAGTCATCTGTTGGCAAACCTTCGTTAAAGTTCACGTTTCAAAGTTAAGCTGCTCACTTTATTTGAAATGTCATTGTTTAACTTCCTACACCATGGAATTTTTATGCAGTCGTTTTAGGTGTAAGCGATGACTGTACACGCTGTTCGTGTTACTTGCGCAGCAGCTTAACGCTCGAAAACAGACATTAGTTGCGACATCGCTAATTCGAGCAACCGGTCGGTGCTCTATGTCGACATACGACGCACAAAAGGATTCGGAGCGATAAAAAAAAAATCCCCGTTTTCAACTCGGCACGGTTTAAGAGGTCCGCTATGCGGGTCACGTATCGGTAATCAGTCTAGTTACTTTAGTAATGGAGGAGGCAGCAGAAGGACGTAATTACAGGCGACGGCGAGAATTTGAATATGTAGCGCATGTTATTGGGGACGCAGGGTGTAGTCGGAATGCAGAGATGAGAGGTCTGGTACGTAAAGTGCCGGATCACGGCGCTCAGACTGTCTGAAGACTGATGGCTCTGAACGAGAACTGATAGAGGGTAACTAGAGGCTCCTTCCTGATATTTTGTCCCAGTGAGCCACGCGCACTGCTCCCAACTATTGGATTAGTCAAGATATTCTTTCCGGGGCAATGAGGAAAGAGGCTGTTCTAATTCCCTGGCAGACGGAAGTAGGCACGCCACCGGTATGCGAAACGCTGTTCGAGCATCGGAGGTCTTGAAGCATAAGGAATTCAGTGCTGATAATCAGCTGCAAGCTAGTAAGCGTGGCGCATTGACTCGGGAACGGGATCTGAGACTTAATACGCCCACAATTATTCAAAAACAGTCTTAATCGCATTTATTATCATTATTATACCGTCAACCGGTTTCAACCCGACGTAGGGGCCATCTTCCATTGGTCGACTGCTGGTGGTGTCACCCCTCTCTACGTATAGTTTCCTGCCGTTATGTAGACAGGACTGACACCACCAGCAGTCGACCAGTGGTGTAAACGCCCAGAATATGACACCTGCGTCGGGTTGAAACCGGTTGGCGGTATAATAATAATAAATTCAATTAAGACTGTCTTTGAATAATAGATTAATCATACTACTCGCTGTTTCATCTCCACAACCATGTTATCCAAAAATTAATACGCCCATACCGGTACAGACACTGCGTAAGACAGTACATGTTAGTAGTAAAGTATAATATACTTTACTACCAACATGTACTGTCTTACGCAGTGTCTGTACCAGTATGGGCGTATTAATTTTTTACTTTCCAGTAAATATTTCTGTACCTGCAGAGGCTCAGATTTCCAGTAGCCTACTTACTGGGGTGGCCTTAGCCTGCGTCACAGTGTTTCGAGCGTTAACTTAGGGGTGACATCATTGCCATTACCGCTGCCGGTAAAAAAAATAAATAAATAAAAAAATAAAATAAAATAAAAAATTCTGGTTCTGGCCAAGATTGAACAGCTCCTTAGTTTCGATCGAAATGTTTTTCTCACTAATATTGTACGGTAAAAGGATCGTCTTGACGATTATTCCCTGCAGACAGACGACAGTGTTCGAGATCATGTAGTTAAGTTCATAGCTCATATATCATAGCATAAGACTGCACAAGACTGTTATTCGACTGTCGAGGCTTTCATGCTCCCTGGACTTGGAGTTAACTGAATATATAAATGTCCCGTCCGTAACGGGCTGCGGCACTACTAGGTGGAGGGTGATAATTATTTTAATCTTGTCTCACGTGATAACGAGAGGGTGGTGCCACAACGGATGATTATGATCTGAGAAAGATAATTTTTTTAGTTCTGCCGATACCAGTCCCCATTTTAATCGGTGGTGTTTAGGTTTTCGTATATTCAGGCGGCTGACGCGCGTAGGACACGGTGCGAATATGCGGCATCACGGAGAACGAAGGCATAGAACGTCTCACGTAAAGACCCTCAACAGTGCCTGCATCAAACAAAATATCAGGAACGACTGGAGAAGAGGCAGAGAGGACGAAGACGCGGCGAGTACCGTTGCTCTTCGTTAAATCTGTCAATCAACCAATCTCCCTCTTGTTCACAGTTTTTACAGATACTGATACCCATACCCAGATTTCTACTCAAAACCCCTCCATAATCCCAGGAAGTTTGTCACTACCATTTTGTGAGGCCGGCCGAAGTGGCCGTGCGGTTAAAGGCGCTGCAGTCTGGAACCGCAAGACCGCTACGGTCGCAGGTTCGAATCCTGCCTCGGGCATGGATGTTTGTGATGTCCTTAGGTTACTTAGGTTTAACTAGTTCTAAGTTCTAGGGGACTAATGACCTCAGCAGTTGAGTCCCATAGTGCTCAGAGCCATTTGAACCATTTGAACCAACCATTTTGTGACACCCTGTACCTATGTACAGATACTACTGTGTGATGCGTGTAACACATGCCACCACGATTATGTCAAGAATGAGTAAGTTGTGGTTTCCCTGCTAACAAAAATTTATTTCTAAGGATCTATGCTACACCTCAAACTAGACAGGAAATGTTATGGAAGTATAACATGCAGAGGGCAAATCGGGCGCCGGCCGGAATTGCCGATCGGTTCTAGGCGCTAGAGTCTGGAACCGCGCGACCGCTACGGTCGCAGGTTCGAATCGTGCGTCGGCCATGGATGCGTGTGATGTCCTTAGCTTAGTTCTAGGGGACTCATGACCTCAGAACTTAAGTCCCATAGTGCTCAGAGCCATTTGAAACACTTTTTTTTTTTTTTTTTTGCATATGGGGCAACGCCCATGGTACAGGACGCTGCCTTTCCAAGACGAACGCCAGAGCTTCCGTACTGAACGGTCACCGAGGGTCGGTGTAACATTGTGAAACATCCTGTACTTGCTTCTTGTGACGTAATGGAGTAGAGAGAGCGGGGAATCAGCTGCCCGCTCTTCAAAATGATTCAAATGCCTCTGAGCACTATGGGACTCAACTTCTAAGCTCATCAGTATCCTAGAACTTAGAACTACTTAAACCTAACCAACCCAAGGACATCAGACACATCCATGCCCGAGGCAGGATTCGTACCTGCGACCGTAGCGGTGGCGCAGTTGCAGACTGTAGCGCTTAGAACCGCTCGGCCACCCCGTCTGGCTCTCGTTCTTCAGTTTGCAGACCTACGAAGGAGAGAAATTCATAACCCAATCTGGCGAGAACCTAACCATCGTCTTTCTACCCTACAACCACCCCCCCCCCCCCACCCTCCTCCATCTCGCTCTCCCTCCACCCTGCTACATCACCACAGCAAAATTTATCGGGTCATACGACTGTACTGCACTTATACGAGGATAATCCCAAAAGTAAGGTCTCCTATTTTTTTATAAGTACATAGACCTGTTTATTTCTACAATGGTGTACATCAGTTTACAGCTTGAACATTTAGCTATTTTTCGACATAGTCACCATTTTTGTCGATATATTTTTGTAGACGCTGTGGGAGATTTTTATGGCCATGTCATACACGCTCGCCGCCATGCTGATTCTGGACTCAATTGCTACGGGTGACGAAACCTGGGTATACCACTTTACACCTGAGGCCAAGCAAGAATCACGCCAGTTGCGGCATCCTTCTTCGCCAAAGCCGCGGAAATTCAAACAAACACAGTCTGCCGCTAAAGTCATGAAACCGTGTTTTGGGATCGGAAAGGGATATTGTTGGTCGACTTTATGCCCACTGGGAGCACAATTAACGCTGACAGGTACTGTGAGATTCTGAAAAAAAAAACTCAAACGGGCAATTCAGAAACGGAAAGAGGAATGTTGAGCAAGGGCTCACACATTTTCCATGACAACGCTCGTCCACACATCGCTCGGCAAACCGTTGCTCTCCTGCAACAGTTTCAATGGAAAATAATCACTCACCTACCCTGTAGTCATGATTTGGCGCCCGGTGACTATCAACTGTTCCCCCAAGTTAAAAGAACATTTGGCGGGAAAGCGATTCAGTTCCGACGACAAGGTGAAAGAAGAGGTTCATAACTTTCTCAACAGCATGGTGGCGAGCTGGTATGATATGGGCATACAAAACTCCCACAGCATCTACAAAAATGCATCGACAGAAATGGTGATTGTTTCGAAAAATAGCAAAATGTTGAATCTGTTAACTGATGTAAACCATTGTAGAAATAAACAGGTCTGTGTATTTATAAAAAATAGGAGCCATTACTTTTGGGATTACCCTCGTACGTAGTACACACATTTAATATTTGTTCGTAGTCCACTTAATTCAATAATAAACATTAATTTCGTAGCATTAAAACACTAATTTCAATATTTGAGACGTATTTGCTGTTGCGAATACGAATAACCATCACCTGAGTGAGAGAATGATAATACGGAATATTTGTGCCGGACCAGGCCATAAACCTGGATTTCCTGCTGTACGCGAACGGTCGCCTTAACCGCTCTGACGGTGACGTACAAACTTCCACATGTCGTCGTTCCTGTCAGAAAAGCTGCTCTCTTACACAAACTAAACGAGTATAATGACCTTAGATTCTGTTTGAATACGATACTGCAGTGCCTGTGTTGTTGAGAAGAACGATGCAACTGCGTCGTACTCCTGGACAGCATAAGCTCTGCAGTATCGTATTTATCCGGCGATACCGGGCAGGCGACTGTCAATTAAAGTACCTCCCCTATACGGGAATTTACGTAATGGATGTACGAGTTCTGATTAAAGATACATGGCTGACGACTAATGGAAATTTGGATCTGGCCGTGAGTCTTGCTCGGATAGCCTAATGGTAAGGCAACCGTTAAGGATAAATCCAGGTTCGAGTCCCGGTCCCGTATAATGTTTCATTGTCGTCATTCTGTTCTACAGCTGATACGTTTCGCGTGTTTTGTTTGAAAGTCGCTGCCTTGTATCGGAGAATAAATATGATGTTGCAGTGCTTGTGTTGTTAAGAAGAACGATGCAGAGTTTCTTCGGACATGAATGTATGTCTGAAGGAACAGGTGTTGCTACGACTACAGCCGGCATTCACAGCAGTATCGCATTTATCCGTCGATACCGGACAGCGAATTTCAATTAAAATATCCTGCCCCGTACGGGAATTGCATAATGTGAGTACGTGTACAGGTTGTGATGCAGGAGGAACGAGTTTACATGTGGTCTGTGCAGCGCGCGGATATCAAAAGAATTTAAGACGAAATCCGGGTTTGAGTTCCAATCAGGTTCAAATTTTCAGTATCGTCATTCCGTTGTACAGCTGACTGTTTTTCGTATTTGCAATCACAGACGTAGATAAATTCTATGTGTTTCATAATGTCTGTAGTCGCCACACAGCCGGTTCCGTCAGTCACGCATAAATGTCCAAAGGAACATTCCACCGTTCTTCTTAACAACACAACAATATTGAACTATTTTTAATAATCTGCAAATGTGTCTTTTAAGTGCCCGCCTCCCCGCTCGCACCAACTGGAGAGGATCTTTAGTAAGTTATTCATGACTTTCCCTCGAACCACTGTACAAAATCTTGCAGCTACACGATTTTTCCATCGAGTCGCCCTCTTCGGTCTTCGTTGATGGCTGGGGAAGGTAGCGTGAACCACTGGTAGTGCAGATATACATCACCGGTGAGGCGTTGTGGAAGGATGACTGATCCGACGAGATATGCACCATTAATCCCCGCCCACACACTGAGCCACAATTGGTGGCCTTCGTTGGCAATAACCACATCACGTGGATTTTCCGTAGCCAACAAGCGGATGTTGTGAAATTTCACAGTACCACCACTCGTAGAGGTAGGCTCATCTGTGTGTAGGATAGACGACACCTATCCCAGCACCGTGGTGACCTGTGCGACTCGGCAACCAACATCTCTTACAGAATTACTCCAACAAGTCGATCAGGCATAGGAAACGTAACCTAGGATAGTATTCGCCATCTGTAAGATCGACCTGATGCCTGCACTGCCGCGCGTGGGATCTACGCCACCTGCTGATACGTGTGTTTCAGCGTAGGTCGATACCTGGCACCTCAGAACCTGTGATACTGAACCGCAGAGGTAATAATTTCACGTACTTCGTATGCACAGTTTCAACAATACATCTTGAGTGAACTAGAAGACTCAAGAAGGACGTACCAATGTTTTCTATTCCGACAGTGTATTTTAGCTTCTACAGAAGCCGTTTTTCCCAGAAATCACAAAACATTGCTGCTGCTTATGTTCTGTCTACATTGGGACGCACGTGTGCTATGAACTTCACAATCTATGATTGATGGAAATGGAACTCTCATACCACAATGTTATGCAAGTGTGTTATTAGCAAATTAGAATTAGTTGTAGAACTTTCAAAAACCTACGACAGATTTCGCATGTTAAAGGTGCATTTGTTTTTAAACGAACTATAATCTTAGAATTCTAAAAGATTCATAACTGAATTAAAGAGAAAAGAATTTTAAAAAACTTTCAGGACATATGCTATTCTGTGTAGCTATTGATAACATCGTGGTGCTAAATAAACCTTTTGTTACAAATTCAATGTTATATGCTGCTATTGATCGTACGTTTTCTTATTCATTACTTACAAGTAATCACTTCATGCCTAATGAGAAGATGTTCTAAGGCGCAGGTATAAACGTAAGGAGTGATCTCTCAACGTTTGTCATCAAACTAAAGGTTGTTAAAGACCTAAATAAAATCCACAAGCTGAGAAAATGTGGGTGCAGAAGTTGCTAGAATGAAGTCATGGCTCTTTGAAAGAATTACAATAAACATTTAATGTGATCATTCATTTTAATTCTGATCTGCTAATACCACCTTGTGTAATATTGTGGTATGAAAATTCCTATTCCATCAATCACGTATTATTTTTGCTGTGGTTGCCCACTTGTAGGGTAGTTCGTGGACTTGAAAATCGTCTGAAATTAGAAGCATGGTGGAAATATTCCTTCTTTTGGTATCAAAACCTCTACAATATTTTGCTTTCGAGCGAAGTTGCTCGTCACCTTGTGTATGATTGACATCACAGAACGAATACTTAACTGAGAATATCAGAAGCTAAGCAGCCAACTAGATGGATGGAACACGGCTGTCGCAGTGCGGGCGAAAGTAGAAACCACCGTAAATGTGATGGGCGGGGCTATCAAGTCCTAATTCCGACTGCGAAGTGAAATACAGCCAACGGGCTGGGCACGGCGGGACGTGGGAAAGCGGAGCGCGTGTTGACCTGCTTGATACGTGGAGGCTGGGAGAGGGGGGGGACGTGAGTAGCCGACGTACAAGGTGGAACGCCAGTTTCCAGGTCGCCAATCACAGCGCGGGGCTCCAGGGAAGGGCGAACGCTGGACCGCGGAGGCGGTCTCCAGCGGTGAGGACCGCACCTGGAGTCAGCCAAAGACGCGGGGTCGCAGTGGCGTCATTCCTCTCCTGGGGCACAAATCTACGTCTGTGGAATATTCCCTCAGCACTTGGACGAAAATAGACATTGTCCCCGATGTTTTGTGGACTGTCTCGACTCTTGACTGATGATGGCCTAAAAATCCTAAAACCGATTCACAAGGAAATATAAAGTATTTCAGTTTTTAACATAATTCTACACGACGCCTCAAACCTTATAGCGAATAACCTAACAATAACTTGATTCCAACAATGTGAACCGAAATAACACATGGATAGAAAGTTTCCCATTAATCTGAAGCGCCAGATTCGAAAACAGTCCTAAGCTTTCGATGACTGCCTCCTTGTCTGTCGGCAAAGACGAAGTCCCACGTCGTGAAAGTAACGAGGGGCTCCCACTTCCGTGCTCAGAGGACGGAACCTGAATGGCTCGATTAGGCCATGATGACAGCACGGAGATGCTGAATACTGATATGGCGCCCTCTGCATCGTTGCACAGACAGCACGAACGTAATCTCGAGGAGCAGAGGGCCATCATGATGTTTTTTGCCACGCAAATGCCGTCTCTTGGGCCGATCCACGACAGTCAGTCCATAACGACGATGATTGAGGCGGTCATCCAAAGCTCGGAATTTTATTAGAATTTGACGCGCAAGTTAACCGAGAGCTTTTCATTCAAGGATTCCACTAGGAAAAACTATGTACCCATACGCTCTTCGAACACCAGGGACATTACTTCGCCGGCCGGAGTGGCCGAGCGGTTCTAGGCGCTACAGTCTGGAGCCGCGCGACCGCTACGGTCGCAGGTTCGAATCCTGCCTCGGGCATGGATGTGTGTGATGCTGTTAGGTTAGTTAGGTTTAAGTAGTTCTAAGTTCTCGGGGACTGATGGCCACTGCAGTTAAGTCCCATAGTGCTCAGAGCCATTTTGACATTACTTCGGGTCAGCTTTTCTCTTTGGGTATTTGTAACTGTATAACTATATGCTCGTTGGACTACCTATCTAACAACATCTAGATCATGGGCTTGATAGGTAGATAAAGTGGTCGAAGATTTCAGGTATAAGAAGTCACACTGATCCTGCTGACGGCCGAGCCAAAATAGGACGTAGGGGCGGGTAGCAGTTCAAGGCAAACTTTTACCCTTCGGATGGGAAACTGCCCCTAAAGGTGGAAGAATCAGCAACGTCCACTGGGCATAAGATTGGTCAGGGAAATGAAAACCACTGCATTAAAGACATGTAAAGTGTAGCCACAACAAGTCTTCTAAAACAATCTAATGATGATCACTTACTTTGCAAGAATTTCCGGATGTAAACCGCCTGAATTCGGACCTAATTAGTGCACAGTAGTTTGGAAGCGTACCCTGAGCTCTGCTTCCATAAGGGTGCAGTTATGTGAGAGGTGAAAGAAATGAGGAAGGTCAAAATGAAACGCGAAGACGAATGGCGATGTAGGAGGGGGGGGGGGGGGGGGAGGAGAAGAAGTGGAAGACGAATATGAGGTGTAAGATCAAAATGATGGAGATGAAGAATATAATAATATAATAATCAATACTAATGAAGAATTCCTGTTAGGGTGATTAACCACGAGGTTAACTCGGAATGGACAATATTCAGCAGTACCATTAATGGTGTGAGGAGCTATCTGACGTGAAAACAGCACTGATTTCACAGTTGGTAAATAGATACTGAATGCAAGCCATTGTGCGTGAGCAGTTCACCAAATAGCGTATTTCAGCAGGAGAACCCAGCACTCCTCACTTCCGTTCGTACTACAGGCGCCTTGAGGAAAGTCTGGATCTTTGACTAGCCTGACTGGTCACCTGATTTGTCACCTGTAGAAAATGTCTGCGATCCGTTGCGAAGACGTCTACATTCACACCAGCCCCGAGCAACCGAACTTCATGTATTGACCAACCATGGTTTTGAGGCATGGCAACAAATTTCTTGTTACTTGCTTCCAAGTCACCATGTCCACAAGAGCGTATTAGCAACCACGAAGATCGAATTCCATACTCACAATGAAAATGTTAGACATTAGACATGAATGCAATGAAAGTTCAGTCGCAAAATTTTGTACATGGCTGCACGTTCAGAGACCGTGAATAGTTACAATTGAAAGAAAATAGCCCTCGGTCACTACTTTTAACGAATTAACGGGGTTTCAACACTGCTAGGAGTGTCTTCTTGTCAGATCCAACGCATTCTCCGAAAGAAATACGATTGCAACGTTGCTTTTTCTACTAATAACAATTTAAAAAAAAAAACTTCATTCATAATTTGCATTCTATTCGTTCCGCTTTAGAAAATTCGGGTGTCTACAAAGTTGTCTGCGATACTTGCTCCTCTTACTATATAGGACAAACTAGATGTGCCTTCACTAATAGAAATAAAGAACAGTTGCTAAGACAAATTGGCACTACCCTCCAAAATTCGTCTTTTGCCGACCATCTTCTATTACAGGTCATTCACCTAAAGCCATCTGCAATAGCAACATTTTGCACACCGTAAAGATAGGGCGTAGACTAGATATTATAGAACAATTAGAGATTTTCAAACTTCTTGCTCTAAAGGATAGCCTCAACCTTAACGAACAGCTACAGCAACGTAACAAAAATTTTTTCAACAGCATAAAGCCGTTACTTGATATCTGACTTCGGGTCTCCTTATGCAGGTTGCCGAAATGTTCTTTTCCTTCTAAGGTAGTCCTATGTTTTCTAATTATCAAATGTTTCTTGGCTGTATTTCACGTCAATATTGCTTTCTACAAGTTGTCATTCAGTCCTATCTACATTTCCATAATGATGTTTTTGTTGTGGGTTGGCAGGAGAGCCAACACCGGGTTACTAGAGGAAGCCGAAAGGCACGCGTTTTAGCTCACGCAGGCTGGCGTGAGGTCTGGAACAGGACAAGGAAATTAGAATTTAGAAAAAACGGACGTAGCTGGTGGAATACTTAACTTTAATCCATAAATGGTGAACGTCGCTCTTGATGGTACATTATTCATAATATCAATAGTAACTGGTAATGGCGCCTTACTAGGTCGTAGCAAATGACGTAGCTGAAGGCTATGCTAACTATCGTCTCGGCAAATGAGAGCTTATTTGGTCAGTGAACCATCGCTAGCAAAGTCGGTTGTACAACTGGGGCGAGTGCTAGGAAGTCTCTCTAGACCTGCCGCGTGGCGGCGCTCGGTCTGCAATCACTGATAGTGGCGACACGCGGGTCCGATTTAAAGACTGCCACCTAGCAAGTGTGGTGTCTGGCGGTGACACCACAGTTTTCATGTTTTATCTTACTACTATAAGCTTCGACGTAGACAAAATGTTATGCTGTATGCTGCTATCAAACAAACATTGCTTTCCATTATGTACCAAATACTGTCCATTTATAATCATTTCTGCCTATTATTTCAGTGTGAAGTAGCCAAATTGTATCAACGGCTACTAGATGGCGCGCTAGTTGCAGTGCCATGTTCACCTAGCCGCATTTGTTAACGCGGGCACCTCAGTCCGTTTGCAACCTGTAACCACGTAAGTAACGAGCAGCCCTTAGTGGCTCGCCATCACAATTTTTTATCTTAAATATCTTTGTGACTAATGCCCTTTTGGCATATTTATTATTTTATGAAGTACTGCCAGTCTTTCATGATGATTCTGTACTTGTACTCTGTATCATACGTTTTTAGTCATAATTCTGTGACCATGTTATAGACCATTCTTTGATTTATATTCTGAAGAAGACACTCCTAGCAGTGTTGAAACCCGGTTAATTCGTTAAAAATAGTGACCGAGGGCTATTTTCTTTCAATTGTGGAAGTTCAGTCGTTTAATGTACATTATGTGAAGGATATCGTCACAAAGTTTGTTATGTAACGTAGTTGTGTTTCGATCAGCATTTGTATGTTGAATGTAATGCAGTGTTTACAGATTCATTTCTACTTCTTTTATGTTGGGTTCTGGCAGGCTTACGATGGACAGTTCTGCGTACATTAAGAACGGCCTACTCAGGATGTCTCCTTCCACCGTCCCCACCCCACTTACACAACTATTTACACGTTTTCAACATCAAGTGCTTTTCAGTTAGAAACATGCTCTCTGTGGTATATCAAAGAAGCTGTGTTAAATTACAAAAATCCATTGGCAGATGAAGTGCCATCGCCGGTGAAGTGTAGGAGTTGTTCTTTCAAGAAGCTGAAGTACAGATGTTAATGTTATAAATAGCTCACATTCTCCATCTCGCCAGGGATGTGGATCGCTAACCTCTCAGTACCACGATGAAGCGCCTGTCGATGGAACAACGCAGAAAACTGGAAACTCACTGTCACTGGATAGGGACACATGTAACCATCTCTGATGGCAGTGCAGATCGGCGATGAGTGACACAGCTCAAGTTGTATCTACGTCTACATCCACATCCATACTCCGCTAGCCATCTGACGGTGTGTGGTGGAGGGTACTTTGAGTACCTCTGTCGGTTCTGCCTCCTATTCCAGTCTCGTATTGTTCGTGGAAAGAAAGATCGTCGGTACGCCTCTAAAAAATGGTTCAAATGGCTCTGAGCACTATGGGACTTAACATCTGTGGTCATCAGTCCCCTAGAACTTAGAACTACTTAAACCTAACTAACCTAAGGACATCACACACATCCATGCCCGAGGCAGGATTCGAACCTGCGACCATAGCAGTCGCGCGGTTCCGGACTGAGCGCCTAGAACCACGAGACCACCGCGGCCGGCCGGTACCCCTCTGTGTGGGCTCTGATCTCTCTGATTTTATCCTCATGGTCTCTTCGCGAGATACCCGTAGGAGGGAGCAATATACTGCTTGACTCCTCGAAGAAGGTATGTTCTCGAAACTTCAACAAAAGCCCGTATCGAGCTACTGAGCGCCTCTGCTGCAGAGTCTTCCACTGGAGTTTATCTATCATCTCCGTAACGCTTTCGCGATTACTAAATGATCCTGTGACGAAGCGCGCTGCTCTCCGTTGGATCTTCTGTATCTCTTCTATCAACCCTATCTGGTACGGATCCCACACTGGTGAGCAGTATTCAAGCGATAAAGTGTACTGTAACCTACTCCCTTTGTTTTCGGATTGCATTTCCTTAATGCGTGCAGACTCCTTGTAAATAGTTCTGTCTGGGGTCTACCGTACCTCCTGCGCCGAAATTTTGTTCTCGTGGGTGGGAATTTTGGCTGCTTTGATAAAGGCAGTCCTCGCCAAATAAGTCAGCCATGACAGTGTGCATTTGTAGAATATGTGAGTACAACTTCTTTTGATGATTCTTTGTTGGCCATTCTTTGATGGTGGTTCCGTTAGTGTCCGCATTGCTACAGTTCTTTCTTGTAAGTCACACAAGAAAAAGCGTTCACCTGTTGCGCTTAACTGCTGCGCGCTGGCGTAGAACACCTGTGTTTAGACCGAGGGAGGGGAATCCAATGCCAGCGCAGAAAGGCTGCTGCTCTCCGTAAATGGCATGTGCCTCTCCTTATCCGTTCGTAGCGGAAGCCACTGAGAATGGCGGGAAAGTGGCGATCGTCGTGCACTTGCGGAGGCTTAGCGTCGCCGCCGAGGCTTACTCAGAGCGCTGTCTGCCGGTAAATCCGTATCAGCGGACCGGTTCGCCGACAGCCACTACGAGCGCTAGCAGCACGCACTTTTCACTTATCTGATACTCTCCAATGTACTTGGCGCCTTCCTGCATGTTTTGCGGCTTACTGCTTTAAATTACGTAGAGATTACTTTCTCTAGACTATTTCACTAAATACGAAAAATAAAATAATTCCTTGCCGTTCGATATTTTTATAAGGGACGATCAAAGAGTTTCCGTTTGAAGGCATTACTGCAGCGCATATGGAACTTACCGCGACTTCAATACAGGTGTGTAAGCTCCGACCTCTGCCAGCCGTGGCGGCTTAATTTCATCTTTTCTTCCCCCTTCATCTCGTGGCCGCCCCCTTAGCTGGCATTAATAATTACCCTTAGCTTCCTGTGTGTTATCGCTGGAGCGGTATCTTGGAGACACGCCACGGCGTGTGGAACTCAGGAGTGTCTGGGTACGTGGCGAGAGGGCAACACAGGCAGTGGTCAGCCAGTCGGTTGTGTGAGCTGTGGTCTCTATTTGTGCAGAGACTCATTATTTATGAGCGTATCGTTATTGCCTGCATCGACGTTTTCACCACGCCCTTCAATGTGCTCCAGCTGAATCGTCTTCTCTTATGCCCATGCTGTGGGCGTTTGGCGTTTGGGTACTGGCGTTTTGCACTGGGCTGGAATTATGGAGTAACGTCACTACCGACAGTGAAATCATGTGATTACCGTCTAACGAATTAAATTTATTGTTATTTCGTAGGTATCTATGATGCACAGAAGGTGTGCGTGGACCCTAGTCTGATGTAAGGGCCAGAATGCCTTTATCGGATCAGGCTAAATAAATAAATAGTTTATGAATTCACTTTTTCACTTTGTCCCTTATGCACTGAAGAGCCAAAGAAACTGGTACACCCACCTAATATCGTGTAGAGCCCCCGTGAGCATGCAGGAGTGCCGCAACCCGACGTGGCATGGACACGACTAGTGTCTGATGTAGGACTGGATGGAACTGACACCATGAATCATGCAGAGCTGTTCATAAATCTGTAAGAGTACGATGGGGTGGAGATCTCTTGTCAACAGCACGTTGCAAGATATCCCAGATACTTTGAACATAGCTGCTAAGGTTCAGTGGCCGTGTCAGAATTATATTAGAACAAATAAGCCCTCGGTCACAAATATTAAGTCAAAATTGACCAGGTTTCGACGCTACTATGAGCGTCATCTTCAGAATTAAACTAACTGTTCTAAAACATAATAGGTATATAAGACATTAATAAACTAAAGTGTATACCGACTGGAAAGATATGCAGTACTTACAAGCCATATTCTAAAAAAAAATCTAAGCGGGAAAGGCGACATCATGAAAAGTTGTAAATAAGGTAAGATGGCGAGCTGCTAAGGGCTGCTCGTACCTGAGTGAACACAGGTTGCAACAAAACTGAGGTGCCCACGTTAGAAAGTGTGGGCAAGTAAACATGGTGTTGCTACGAGCGCCATCTAGTAGCCGCAGAAACAACTAGGCTACTGTACATTCAAAATTAGACACATGAAATTGTAATGAAGCTGATTCAGGTATAACGTAAGATACATTTTGTAACGTAAAAGAAAAAAAACGTCAGTTATGACATACAAGAAAACAGCAAAGACGTAACGGGAAAATAACATTTCGGCAAATGCTCAGTAATGTTCATGTCTGGGGAGATTGGTGGCAAGCGGAAGTGTTTAAACTTAGAAGAGTATTCTTGTAGCCACTCTGTAGCAATTCTGGACGTGAGGGGTATCGCATTGTCCTGCTGAAATCGCCCAAGTCCGTCGGAGTGCACAATTGAGACGAATGAATCCAGGTGATCAAACAGAATGCTTCACTTACGTACGTGGCACCTGTCAGAGTCGTATCTAGACATGTCAGGGGTCCCATATCACTCCAACTGCCCACGCTCCACAGCAATATAGGGCCTCCACCAGCTTGAATAGTCCCCTGCTGACATGCAGTATCCACAGATTCATGGGGTTGTCTTCATACCCGTACACGTCCATCCGCTCTATACAATTTGAAACGAAACTTGCCCGACCAGGCAACATATTTCCAGTCATCAACAGCACAATATCAGTGTTGACGTGACCAGGTGATAGGTAAAGCTTTGTGTCGCGCAGTCATCAAGGGTACACGAGTGGGTCTTCGGCTCAGAGAGTACGTGTCGATAATGCTTTGTTGAATGGTTCGCGCGATAACACTTGGTGACGGATCAGGATTGAAATGTGCAACAGTTTTGCGAAGGATTGCCCTTACGTCACGTTGAACGACTCTCTTCAGTCGTCGTTGGTCCCGTTGTTGCGGGATCTTTTTCCGGTTGCAGCGATGTCGCAGATTTGATGTTTTACCGCATTCCTGATATTCACGGCACATTCGTGAAATGGTCGTACGCGAAAATCCCCACTTCATCGCCATCTCGGAGTTGCTGTGTCCTAAAGCTCGTGCGCCGGCTATAACACCACGTGCCAACTCAGTTAAATCTTGATAACCTGCCAATGTAGCAGCAGTAACCGATCTAGCAACTGCACCAGGCACTTGTTGTGTTATGTAGGCGTTGCCGGTTGCAGCGCCGTATTCTGCCTGTTTACATATCTTTGTATTTTAACATGCATGACTACACCAATTTCTTTGGCTCTTCAGTGTACTTAAAAGGAAGGAAGCCAAGGCATTAAAGCCACTATGCCGACTCCGAACAGAGCAAGGATGCGGAAAGGACCGTATGGGGATTTTATGGAAAGAAGCTAATGGAAGGAGATTAAGGTGTTGAAGAGAACTACTGAAAATCTGCATCAGTATTTTGCGAACTTGTACTTGAAACCAACTCTTCGAGAAAATGAGAGCTGTGCTCCAACCACAGGGCGCCGGAGCGAGGTGGCGGCGGAGTCGTGCACAGTGGTGGTCGCAGCAGGCGCCTCGCAGCCTCGCCTGTGAGCAGGACACTCCAGGCAGACCGTCGGGGTTGGCGCGCTTTGCCGACGCGCCGTTTCCATAGCCCCGTGGGGCGACTACTCGCCGTGCCAGCCTGTCGCTTCCGCTGCGTTTTTGTCATCGTCTCCATAGCCATGTATTTATCTTCCTTCCTTGCTGTTACATTAAAATAAAAAAAAGAGCTTCAAATGGCTCTGAGCACTATGGGACTTTTCTTCTGAGGTCATCAGTCCCCTTGAACTTAGAACTACTTAAACCTAAATAACCTAAGGACATCACACACATCCCTGCCCGAGGCAGGATTCGAACCTGCGACCGTAGCGGTCGCGTGGTTCCAGACTGAAGCGCCAAGAACCGCTCGGCCACCCCGGCCGGCCTCAATTCAATAAGCGCAAGATCTGCGCAGCGTTTCCAGCAAGCATACTTCACTGTAGTGTATTTTACATCCTGTTTCTTTTTTGTGTTGCCACCTCGTTACGTTAGTTTGAATTTCTTTTGTCACTGAGTTGCTGCTTTGTCTGCCCGTCAGCGGCAGCAGCAGCGCCTATCGATATAGCCCTCGCGTGTTATCTTTGCTGCACTGCTATTACTTCCCGGTTGTCGTCTTTCGTGGGGTGAGTTGTAACGTGACAGGAGGGCAGTTCGGACCTGCCAGTAGTGGATTTGGAACGCCGCACTTGTTCAGTGAGCAGCAGTGAGGCCTGGATGTCCATGGCTCGCCCGACCGTTGCAGCCACGCATCACTTGAGCTGGGGACGGTCTTCGCGGGCCGTTGGTCAGTTGTCCTACTGGACGACGTGAACTGGCTCGCCGATCGCTTCTGTGTTGGCTGTGTGTGTGTATCGACTCCTGGTTTGTCTTCGTGATTGCACAGCCACTGCTGAGTGTCGTTCAAGACTTCGTGCAAGTGATGGCCAACCTGTGTGTCTAGGTGGTGTCATTTCCACTGACAACTTGTTTTAAATGTTGTCGGCGTACTGGCAGTCAGTCGGTCGGTTGGAGCGGATCAGCAAGCAAGTCTCCGCGCGGCGCAGTCGGCAGCGCCCGCGGATGGTCTCTATGCAGTGACGGAGCGTGTTGGGACTGTTCCGAGTACTACGACGTTCGTGGCTCACCGATCCACGACATGAAAGTTAAGTGGTGATTTAATTACCAAAGCCACGTCTGTTTACGCTGGCCCCTTGGTTGATGGTTCACTGTTGGCAGTATTCCTGGGAGCAACAGCGAGTGTTCGAATTGGTGAAGATTTAGCAGCCGTGTGGTGGAATTAACTAACCTGGCCTGGTCGCTGACGTAAATTCAGGCAGTGTCCTTTCCTCACCTGTTGTCGCTGTCCCACATGGTGTGTAGTTTGTGACAGCTTAATGTATTTTTGGCTGTGGGCGGCTATGTCTGTAACGTTTTGGCTTTGGAATTCTCGTATACTGGTCGGTGGTTAGCAAGTCGTCTTGTCGGTGGTTCCCTGACTGTCCCTTGATTGTGTTGCCGGCGGATCGAGTATAATTTGGACGACTTCTTGTCTCACCTAAGCGAACGTAAAGGTTTCAAGGGCAGACCGAGCCCCCTGGAAACTTCTGAGCGCCGTTGCCTGTACTGCCTTTCTTGTTGGCGTTTAACTGTGTATTTTTAATGGCTCATAGCCGATGGTTGGAATTTGTATGATTGTAATTGTATTTTTAAAATCAAAGGCCTTCAGCCGTTTTAAAAGTAAGGTTTTCTAAATTGGGAAAGTCTTACATTGTCTGAAGATAAAGTGTGGGCTCTCTGCCTGTTGAAAATTTATTGCAGTGTACTGTTTTTTTTTTTTCTTTTTTAAAGGATCGGCCTTCAGCCGCTTTAAGTTTTAAGGATCCTACTTATCAAGTATTAACTTTTGGGAGATAAAGCTGTGGGCTTTCCGCCTGTTGAAAATTTATTGTAGTTATATTTTTTCTTCTTTAAATGATGGGCCTTCAGCCGCTCTAAAATTTCGATTCTTACTTATCGAGTCTTACATCACTTGGGCTTAAATACTATTTAAGGTCAAAAGCTTTGGGCCTTCTGCCTTGGAAAATTGGTTGCAGTTTTTTTTTAAACAAAGGCCTTCAGCCGCTTTGGAGTAAAGTTTCTTATTGGTCATAAAGCTTGGGCCTTCTGCTTGTTGAAAGGTTATTGCTGTTGTTTTAAATTTATCGGCCTTCAGTCGCTTTTAAAAAACTGAATCTATCTGACTACTCAAGTCTTACATCGAGTGGCCTTAAATACTACTTCAGAACCATCTGTCTAAAAAAAAAATTTTATAGCAGTTGTATTTAATTCATGGGCCTTCAGCCATTTTAGAATTAAAGACGTTTTCTGTCGATACTCAAGCTTACAAGTTGCGCTGTAATGTTTGGACAACTGATTAAAGTGATATGTTTGGAGTGTAACTGACAGCCGCTCATTCTGGCCTCCTTCCACAATTCCTACTACTTGTCCTGGGCTGCGGGTTTAGCAGGACTTATCACTAACTTCGAAAATTTTTAAGGTTAGAATAATGTGTGAGAGACCAGTTAAAAATACACACTATCTGCACTTTGGAAACATCCTTCTAACCTTACTTCTCAGAATCAAAAAACTGCAAATCAAAAATATTTTCACGGAATAAAATCTTCTCTGTTATCAAACTCGTCACTTGTGGTGCAGCACTCGAGTTTTCAGGAGGTGCCTCCGCCACTAACATCAGTAGTAAAAACCGCTGTGAACCACTTATACAGGTTGTCCCTGGAGCAATGGTCAATACTCAGGACAACGGCAGGAACGATCATTCGACGCAAAAGTCCAATAAAATATCGGTTCTTAAATGCATAACATAAGAGATGTGACCATTTCGTAATCTTCGATGCAATTCTGTTAAGGTCTCTGATTTCCATATTTTGAGGGATGGTAGTATGCAGCAAAATAAGAAAAAACGACAAGTAAACATGGGCTCCAAAGAGCACACCGTAAGATCTATGAGTATTGTTCGTACTTCTTAACGTATGAGGTTTACAGATAATGTGTACTAGATAGTTGTTTTCTTGTTTTGGTCCATGCTACCTCTCCCAAAAATGTGGAAAAGAAAGAGCATGTAGTAGAATAAATTTCGCACCAGGACAAGAACACTGACACAGTTCAAAAATGCAATGCTTGAGAAAACTCGACTTAAAAAATAAAATTTTTGAAACGTATTTAAGAGCTATAAATTTCCTTTAAATTTAAGGTCTTATTGGCAGTCAATTCTGTTATACTTTTCTTGCACGTTGGGTAACTTCACACGCGTTTTTCAATGACATAAACTAAAGATACCATTTCTCACGTTGCCGGGGTGCGATTCGTTTCATAGTATGGAAGATGATGAAGAGCTCACAGTTCATAGGATATGCGTTTTAGAGCCCATGTTTAATAGACTCTTTTGGTTCGAATGGTCGTTCCTAAATACTGGGGGCCGGCAAAGTACAGTATGGAAAGAACAGAGGCTTCGCCCACGCGTCATCACATTGGGATTCCGTAATAAAGGAGGCGGCCGAGACTAAAGTGCAACAATTTTAACTGAGACCAGGTATACAGCTTTACAAGAAACTTCTCCAAATCGACCTCCTATTGTAAGGAGTAATAAGCACACTTGCAAGATACCAGCCATGGTAATCGATGTGGGCCATCATCCCGGAAAAATGTGGGAATTTGTGGTAAGTTCCTATGCGACAGAACTAGGCTTACACACTTCCTAATCTGACTTAAACTAAGATACGCTAAGGACAACACACACATTCATGCGCGAGAGAGGACTCGAACCTCCGATGGGAGGAGCCTCGTGAACCGGGCAAGGCCCCGAAGACCGCGCGGTCATCATTCTGGAAGTATACAGTAATGAGCTACTGCTTGTATATCTTTTGAATTTTACGCACACCGGCTGTTCGTCAGTCGGTCGACTCCACTGCAGCCGACTAGTCTCAGAGGACGTAGTACTACACAGCAGAATGAGAAGGAGGTTCGTGTCCATAATGTAGATGAACAGACAAGCAGTAGTGTTTTGTTGATTATGTCAAATTGTGCAGTTCCTAACGTGTAGCTTGTACAAGAAATTGCTTTGAAGACTTTCATGTTGCGGTTCACAAATGCAGTGTAAATTAATGAAATGAATGTGTGTTTCATTGACAAACTAGTGTAGAACTATTCAGTAACATCGTTGTTGTGCGTTATTTTCTTTGGCTGAAAACCTAACGCTGTTAAAGTGAAGTTCATATGTAGAAGTTTCGCTATTCTACGTGACTGACACGAATGCGTTGTAGATGGGAAATTCATTAACTCTATTTAATAATAATTCCTCAGTTTAATAGGTTTATTCATTTTAATTTTTGGAGAAATCCATACAAATTATAAAAATTGATTTACGTGTGTGTATAAGTGCGTACGAGGGGCGTTCAGTAAGCAACGCAGCACATTTTCTTCTCATTTTCTCGTCCACTTTCGGTTGAAAAAACATGCGGAATTTGTTGCTGTACATCGAAACATATTCACTCTTGAGCCCCTATAGTATCATGAACCTCCGATATGTGGAGGTGCTATGCATAGGCCGTCAGGGGATCAGCATTCGTTTCCTGGGTACAGGCATGGCGACTTCTTGAGCTAGGGACTGGTAAGCGTTACCAGTCCCTTATCACCTCAAGCTCTTGGCATGCTTCAGCTACCACTGTCTGGTGCGGCAATTGAACGTTGCCGTTTCGTGTCACAGGCTTGACCACCCAGATCGCGAGGATTGTAAAAACTATAAAAGACCTCTGTCTCAAGGTGTGCTGCGCACTCATGAGATGCATGGCTACTGAGGTCCAACAGTTGTTTGCGGGCAACCTCTAGGGAACCTGCCGCGCCTCAGTCGTATAAGGCTTACCTAGGCACGTGGGGCTCTGTCTAGCCGCTCGTGGTACCGAGATAGATACTTCGAAGTTTCCTTTTCCACTTCCCAGTGGAATGGATGGGCCATTGGTAGGTGCTGACACCCAGAAAATAAGAGGGCTCATGTGAAGGATTAAATGTCGCGCAGTGATGGCAATCTGAAGGCTAAGGTTTCGGTAGAGGAAGCAGAGTCAGTTTTGCAGGGTTTTGAAGAAGGGGAATTGATAAATGGTTCAAATGGCTCTGAGCACTATGAGACTTAACTTCTCAGGTCATCAATCACCTAGAACTTAGAACTACTTAAACCTAACTAACCTAAGGACATCACACACATGCCCGAGGCAAGATTCGAACCTCCGACTGTAGCGGGGAAATTGATAGCTGAAAGGGTTAGCAATAAAAATGAGGTCATAGAACCTAGTAGCTTTATTGACTTGCCACAAACTATAAAAACCGGCGACAGTGTTATAGATAGCAAAGTTGAGAAGGGACGTAGTCGCTGATAGGTAGAGTGTAGTTTAGCTAATGTACAGCAAACGAAGGCACAGAAAGTCGTTAAGTGCTTTGATTTAACATTGGTGGACAGGTTGGAAAAGGCAGATGACAATGTAGAGATTGATGACCCCAAACTACTTTAGCTGGAAACAGATTGAAAAGGATTTGTTAGAAGACCTTTATGACAAACCTGTTCAAACTACAATAATTCAACCTATTATAAAAACTTATATCTGAGGAGTAAAAGTGAGTTTTCATATTGACAGTGTCACTGAAGCAACTGCTTTATCCCAAGCATATTTTGATTCTATTCCTAATAAGAGTGAATTGGCTGTAACGAAAGTAAGTGGATTGAAAATAATAGGTGCAACTGGAAAAGTTTGTACACCAGTACAACACGAAGCTTTAATACTAATTGGTAAAAGTGATATAATCGTCCTCGGTTTAAGTGTTCAGATGTTAATTTGCTCAGATTTCTTAACAAAATATCAGGGAAGGATTGATTTTGATCAGAACGATTTGGTATTACGATTACCTGATTCTTTGGTTATTAAATAACCTTTCATAGGATATTATAGAGGCAATAATAAAGAAGAATGGAAACTGCCTACCAGAGTAATGAGGTGTAAGGCATACTTGCAGGAAGATACTGAAGCAGGATGAAGCTTTATTTCCCCACCAAGTTTCATTCATTCCCTCTCCCCTATCGTAGTAAGCAAGGAGTATACGTTTTCATGTTCTACATATGCTACTAATTTGTGACTTGCTCCTCGTGAATAAGAAAGGTTCCCGAAAATGGCTATACCCAAATGACGACTTACAAGAGAATACGAGAGATAGTTTACAATAGTAATTTCTAAATGTTAAAATAACAGTGAGTAACTTTTGAGAACCAATAATAGAAAAATGATTGTTAAAGTAAATAAATAATAAATGAACTCCATTAAAGATGTTAGTAAATACGAAATATGGAACACTTCGCATTAAGAGAAATTATTGAAGCTGGAAATTCGTAAAATCTGGGACGATAGACACTCCATTTTCAGTCGGGAGTAAGTCGTCTAAAGGCAAGGGTGAGTAATAACATGGTGCAACTACAGGCAAGCCAAAGGGTTCGATATTAATGAAAGGAGGTGCGTGCAAGTGGTGTGAGGATCACATCAAAATTATTGGTAAATAGTGAGGTCAGTAGGCTGACAAAGATAAAAGGAAGAAAGAAGCGTCGAAATACATGGATAAGGGAAAATAGAGAGGAATAAGAGTAATGAAGTCAGTAGGCCGACATATATGGTGAATAGGTGGAAAATTTGTATATCCACATCTCTCGTAAAAGGGTTTGAAAAACGCGCACTCTTGCTTAAGGCAGATGGTCAATTAACAGATAAAAACAGACAACGAAATACAGGTAAAAGAATGAGTTAAAAAATACAGATTGTAGAATATTGGTGTGTAAAAATAAAAACAGCTTTCTAATTACGTGCTTGGCACAGCAAAGTAACGGCTGTTAAATAAATGATTTCTTTAGCGTACTAATTCGTACGATAATAGAGCCACATGAAAATGGAACTTACAGAAGTTACTCAGTTTTCTAATTAAAGCAATATCTTAAACGATAAACTAAACTGCAAACTAGGCCAAAATGTGGCTAAAAATCCTATGTTGCCTTCCAGAATATAACAGCAATTGTTAAAAAAAGAAGAGAAAATTGGAAAGTTTGTGATACAATAAAATAAAATCTTAGGATTCTGTAAAGTTACGTATTGCCAATATAATTTTGGAAAAGTTAGTAAAAATTTTACAAATAATAAATTAAGAAAATTAATTCTTTCTGCTAACTTCTCAATTGTTTGTTTAAATTACTGAATGAAAAAAGAATATAGAATGTGATTTGTCCTCCCTCAGATTTAATTTATAACGAAAGCTTAGGCTACGTTATCTTTCTCTCGTGGACATGGAGGCTTCATGAAAGGCAGCCTACAAGCTGTAGCAGAGAAGAAAGTGAATAGGACACGTCCCATTGTGAATCGTCTGCTTTCCCTTTCGTTATATTAGAGCACACCATAAATCTACTCCAGACCGTCTACCTTAAACGTTTTAGTGGAAGTGTTTTTTATGGACGCTCGTATTGGTGCCTGCGATTGTGATTAAATAAGTGAGTACTGAAAAGTGAAAATTTATGTGTTTCCTCTTTCACGTAAAGACTAAAAAATGTAAATAAAAAATAATTTTGTAAAAATTGACATTACAATTTCATGTTTCTATGTTATTTATGTACGTGGTTTGTAAAAATCCATCGTGTCATGTTCTTCTATGAATGAATATTGTCAACTTTGTGAGTGAAATATTAAGGAATTTTGCAAAAATCGATTTCTTTCGCCGGCCGGAATGGCCGAGCGGTTCTAGGCGCTACAGTCTGGAACCGCGCGACTCCTACGGTCGCAGATTCGAATCCTGCCTGTGTGTGATGTCCTTCGGTTAGTTAGGCTTGAGCAGTTCTAAGTTCTAGGGGACTGATGACCTCAGCAGTTAAGTTCCATAGTGCTCAGAGCCATTTGAACCAATTTCTCTCAAAAGAGGCCAACAATAGTAACATCACTTGTTTCAAATATTTAATTTTGTTCGAAAATAATTTTTTTTCACAAAAATAAATAGGGGTGATGTGGCGAAACAAGCGCTGTATCGTTTGAGAGATACAGAGGCGAGCGAGTGTGCCGCGACTTACCCCAGTTCACTGCCACTGGTGCCACGTCATCATAACGCGTCGGTGCGTAGCGTCCAAAGTATTACACCGCAATCTAAGAATCAAATTAAAAATTAAAATAGCTTTTCCAAACTTTGTCAACAAATGTTTCAGTATATCAATATTAAAATCGCTAAATCTCATGATCATTTGATGAATATGTTTCAATAAATACATTGTTTATGCAAAAGACAAGTGCTGCTAAATAATAAAGCTAGAAAGCCAAAAATTGTTCAGAGTGTGCGTATGTACGTCGCTATTAAATGTTACCAGTCTCAACTTGATCGGAGCAATATTTCGTCAAAATCTGTGTTTTTTTCGAAAAACTGAAGACGCTAAATATTAGACTCGGGAAGATGAACATTGGAATGAAGCTTCAATTTGTGGTATAAAATCATTAACTATGTGACCCCATCAAGCCACCTCTAATAGTTTTGAAGTAATTCACTAAAAACTAAATTTGGAACAAAAATGTCCTCATTTGTAATAGATGAATTATCATTTATATTAATGACAGAATGTTCTGATTACAGCATTTGATTGCATCTATTAAATAATAAAGATATTACAAGTTTCAAGACTATGATACAAATAACAATCACTAAAAGGACTTAATGAAGAACTTCAGAGGTCATGTTCTACTTTAGGTTCCGCTCTGAAACCTGTTGTCCGCAAAGTTTAAAAGCAGTTGAGCCAAAAAAAATTTCTGTAATTAAACCCATTCATATAAACATTACAAAGATTATAAATCTATACACAACAGTGTCTTAAAATAATGTGTGTCCGAGAAAGTGGCCATTTAGGTGCTGCTGCCTCGACATAGAGCGGAGGATGGCAGATTTTCCATTCAGCCTCCGCTGCGCCCATGTATAAATAGGACCTGAGAAGCAGTGACACACACACCTCGCACTCAGCTATCAATCGGTCAGCATCAATAAAGTCAAGCTTAAGGGCTGCATCGGATGACGTACGAAGTGAACTCGCGAGGACAGTACGCCGTTCTGGAAGTAACTGTTTGTGTGCCGCCCGTAATGTTGACAAAACCACGTGGCAAGTGGTGAGATTATCCCCCACACCTGTGGTGGGCAAGTGGTGAGATTACCCCCCACACCTGTGTTGGACAATTAACTTCGATGATCAGAAGCCAGGGCGAAAGGCCATTTAATTTAAACCTGCAGCAGAAGTCGCCTTTGAACTGCTCGTAGTGCTGTTTATTATAGGGTCATTATTATTATTATTATCATTACTTTCAGGACTATTAGTATGTTTGTGTGTGTGCATCTTTTCTGAATGTATGAATGAGGTAGAATGGAAAATTTTTATTTATAATCATAGTTCCCGGTTCCGCTGAGTAAATAGAGAGTAGAAGCATTTATTTCAGTGAGCACAAGAAGAATGTGGACTTGCAGACGGGAAACTATGGTCAGAATGTTCTCCATCGCTTTCTGGTTGGCCGCAAAAATAGTTTTTAGGCTCTTGTAAAAGACGGCGAAGCTTTTTATTTTAATAATTAACCCGCCGCCCAGTACAGTGAATATCTTAAAGTGTCTTACCCACAGGTATTCGGGAAAGGGCTTCAGTTTTATAGGGCTTTCGTGCGTTCGTGGTGGTGTATGGGATCGACGGGGCCTTCTTATTTGAAGACCATGACACTGTCCACCATGAGGGAACTCAGCTGGCTACGGGGATTTTTTTATAGGACAACTCCCACACCCAGTCTCTACGCTGGGTCCAGGCAACCACCACTTACCATATGGCGGCAGCTTCTCAGGGATGTAGGTTCCTCACAGTTCCTTCCGACTTCTCCCACATACCTTACTGTTTTATCGTCATCCTCAGGAACGTCTTCTCTCCAATCGTTAACGAGCCACAATGCCGTTTGGGATCTGCGTGCCGTGTGTGCTGGAGTCATTCAGTGTGGAGCAAGTACAACCTCAAACCGTCTGTCGCCCTGTATACTGCAGAGGCCGAGCGTAATTGTAGATTTAGTGCAGTACTGGAGAGATTGTGTTCCTGCTTCTGTTTCTGATGAGATGTTTTCTAACATTTTATATGAGCACAACCACTGACCACCTGTCTTTAGGGATGGGTCTAAGCGTGCAGACTCCGTCGGTTGGTCTGTCGTTTTCCGCGATCGTGTCCTCTAGGTCCAACTGCCTCAAGAATTTACTGTCTTCGTCTCAGAATTACATGCAATCTTGGGGGCACTGGGGCAGATGAGACGTTCTTCAGGCCCTAAATTTCTTATCTGTTCAATTCTTGGAGCGCCCTTCACTCTCTCCAACGTTTGTGCCCAACAGATAAAGTAATCCAGAAAATCCAGAATGCCCTCCTCCTCCAACTACAAAGACTTGGGAAGGATGTGCCCTTCTGCTAGATACAAGGTCACATTGCGAAGAGACCGAGCGAGGTGGCGCAGTGGTAGCACACTGGACTCGCATTCGGGAGGACGACTGTTCAATCCCGTCTCCAGCCATCCTGATTTAGGTTTACCGTGATTTCCCTAAATCGTTTCAGGTGAATGCCGAGATGGTTCCTTTGAAAGGGCACGGCCGATTTCCTTCCCAATCCTTCCCTAACCCGAGCTTGCGCTCCGTCTCTAATGACCTCGTTGTCGACGGGACGTTAAACACTAACCTAACCTAACCTAACACTGCGAAGAACGAAAGAGCTGATCTAGCACTCAAGGTGTCGTGATCCTCAGTTCTTTCAGTGTGCCATCATCCTACATGCTATCATCCCGCTCTTGAGGTACAAAATCATGCGACGGTTGGAAGACGAGTGTGGCTAGAAGTGTCCGACAACAAGCTCTATGTAGTAAAGCCCACAATTCGGCCGTAGCGTACCTCCTTCCAGTTACGTCGACGGGACGAGGTCCTTTTCACTCACTTTTGCACAGGCCACAGCACCATGACGCGTGGCTCCTTAGTCTGGTGAGAGAACCCTCCAGTGAGTGGTTGTAGTGGCGCACAGATAACTGTGCGCTACATCTTATTACACTGTGTTTTATTTTACGACCAGCGGGCCGCGGCGAATACGAAGGTGGATCTGCTCCCCATTTTAAGTAACTTTCAAACGAATGTGGTTCTAGTTTTAAATTTTTGTGAATTGTTCAACATTTTTACCAAGATTATAGGGCGATGGTTTTAATGTGTTAGCTGACAGCCTGACCCATATTTTTGTACGTGGTCAGCCAGTCGTATATGCGTGTACCTTTCTTTCAACTCCTTTGTCATTTTGTTTTTGTCTTAATCTTATGTGTAGTCGCTATTGCTCTTGCACCTTTGTTTTAGAGCATGTAAGTGTAGTTGTCCGCTCGATTCGAGTGCATGAGTGCGGAAGAATTTTCGAGGTTTTGGCCATATTCGTTTGTTTCAATAACTGTAAGGGTATTGATGACGTCGACGTTGAGTGCCCATGAGCTCCAAATATGATCATCAGCTATACGTTGCAGTCAAACTAGCGTCTGTAACGGAGATGTATTCCAAACAGTGATCAACCATTGAGTTCTTTGTGGTAGGAAACCAGAGCACCGCAGGTACTCAAAGATGGTTGCTGAATGTCTACAGAACAAAAGCACTGTGAGTCTTTGGTCGAGGCATCGGTCATCAGGATGACAAGGGCAGGCAATCCTGTCTGATTTCCAGTGCGCCTTCCGGCAGCGTAGACAAGTGGTTCCTGCAATGTTGGACCGTGCGGACACTTTCACTCGAGATGATCGACGGATCACAACCACGCACCGCGCTGCACAGCTGGACGTCTCTGTTGGTACTGCTGGCTCATTCGTCCACCAGTTGAGGTACTCTAAGGTCTGTGGCCGCCGTGTTCCTCGCCACCTAACGGAAGACCGTCAAGAGCAACGAAGGACCATCTGTGTGGGGTGACTTGAGCGTTACGAGGCTGATTGTGACAAATTTTTGTCGATCATTGTCACAGGCGATGAAACATGGCTTCGTCATTGTGAACCGTAAACAAAACGACAGTCCATGGAATGGCGCCGCACTACACCACGTCTCTTTCGAAAAAATGTTCAAAGCCGCACCCTCAGTTGGTAAAGTCAGGGCGACGGTCTCCTGGGACAGTTCCAATCCAGGTAAGTTCTTTTTAGTCAAAGGTTAGCATAGGAGTTGGATAACAGTTTGTGAATACATAGTTTTAGTAATACGTAGATGTTTGTAGAGTGGGAGTAAAGTTGGGCTAAATTTCATGCATAAACCTTGATATAGTGGGGAGGTTAAAAAGTGTGCTGTACTACAGCCAGGAAACTAAAGAAACTACCTCACCTTGCTCGTCACCACACAAATGCAAAAGAACTTCTCCTTCTCCATGACAACACAAGGCCTCACACAAATCTGTGCACCCGAGAGGAGTTCAAAAAACGCCATAGGATCGTTCTCCCTCATCCACCATAATGCCCGGATTTTGCACATTCCGACATACAACTTTTTCGCCCAATGTAGGATGCACTCCGGGAGAAGCAGTACGTAGATGAGGGGGAGATTATTGATGCAACAAGACATTGGCTCCGACGTTCAACAGTAGAATGACACCATGCGAGCATTTAGAACTCCCCAGTAAGGTGGAATCAGCCGTTGCACTGAACGAAGGTTATGTTGGAAAATAGGGTTTTGTAGCCAAAAGGGCGAGGAATACTATCATGTATTGGAATCATGACGACGAACTGCTTTCAGAAAAAATTTGTTGAATTGCTTATTGAACGCCTCTCGTAGATACACTAAGGGAAAAAGAATTAATACACCTGGGACGAAGACATCAATTTTCATCCGATGACGCATATGCCTCCTGGTGGTAATGAATTTACTGATAATGGTTTCAGAGTTGTCCACCAACAGACAGTGTAGTACCAATTCACGATCTGTGTCTACCCTTTAATAGGGAACGCTCGCAGCCAGAAGGCTCCCTCTGGTGCAGACGTGTGAAGCAAGAAGACAATCAAGCCACGTAGAAACGTTAGTGCTTCATACAGCCAACTGGGTGAGTCTGAATCCGCTCAAACTGTGGCCTTGGTCTTTTCAGAGCTTTGCCACAAACGCTGGACGTGGTGCGTCAGTTGTGCAACGATGCTGCTATCAGTGATCACGTGGACACTCCCATATTCGTAGACGATGTTCTGGACGTCCACGCAGCACAGACGCCTGCTAGGCTCGTAAAACTATAAGGGCAGCAGCGACATATCGCACAGCTGCCTCAGCACTGTTTAGAGGGTTTGTTAGCCCAGACGTGTAAATACGAACTGCACTACAGGTATGCACGTCTCCAGCCCATCTTCCACTCACGCCATACCATATACGCGCACGGCTCAACTGGTGCCGTCAGGATCACTTCAGCGATGACAGTAGATTCTGACTTCACGCTATTGATGGTGGTTTTCTAGTACTGGAGGGAAACGTGGGGGGTAAAAGTCGTAGAAGGAGACGAAGAGTTTTTCATAGGACAGAGCTGCATGCAGAACTTTGTCAAAGCAGTCTTCGTACTGAAGACCCCGACAACAACAAAATATAGTGAGAGGGAAGGAGGAGATGGACAGAGAAACAAAAGAGAGGGAGATGGACAGTTGGGAAAGTTGGTGGGGAGATGGGGGAGGAGGAGATGAAAAAGAAGGATAGGAGGAAATGTCAGAGAACAGGGAGATGAAGAGAGAGAGGTCTAAGGAGGAGATGGATATAGAAAGGAAAGGTGAGCAGATGGCGAGAAGGAGATGAGAGAGGGCAGGAGGAGTTTGACAAAGAGGGTGGAGGAGGCGTTGGAACTAGAGTGGCGAGGAGCAGACGGATAGAGAAGAGCAGATGCAGAGAGGAGCAGAGTGATAAAGGAGCAGTAGGAAAATTGGAAATATGTGGTAAGTTCTAAGTTCCTATGGGATCACACTGCTCAGGTCATCGGTCACTGGGCTTCCACACTACTTAATCTAACTTACGCTAAAGACAACATACACCCCCATGGCCGAGGGAGGACTCGTGCATCCGACGGAGGGGGCACCGCGAAACGTGTCAAGACGCCTCAGATCGCGTGGCTATCACGCCAGCGCTAACAGTGGTAACTGCATGTAAGTGGCACAAGAAAAGGTGCCCGATGGGTCCGTCGTTCGGTTTTTTCACCTATCGGATTTGCCTAGAACAGTTCATGACAACACAAGGTGCTCAGCTAGTATATACGTATGAGTAATATTGAACATACATGTTCGTGAGGTTGAAATATTAGACACTCTTTTCATGTGAAACAGCGTGTTCTCGAAAAATATTTCAAGTAACGCCTCCCCCCCCCCTCCCCCCTTGTCATCCTTGCCGTCAACATCCCGCGAATATGAGGGCGCTGGCTGTAACCCTGCTGTACAGTGCTTCGGGCTCCAGGCACTCACTGACTGCAGTGAGGCGGAGTGAGTGAGAAACATTGTGTGCCCGCGAAGTTCAAGAGCTGTATATTCAGTTGGTCATAACTAGGTACCGTCGAAAACATGGGCCAAATTTTCCCTTGGGGTCAGTTGCAGGGTTCTGATATCTTCCAAGTATGCATTTTCCTCGCTGAAATGCACTTACGGAAAAAATCGCAACACTAAGGAGGGGCAGTGCGACATGAACGGAAGTTGGTAGGCGTATTTCTGCGCATGAAAGATGATGTCCACCCAGATCTACTACCATTCGAATTGCAGACGTGTCGCACTAGCGACGTGAAAGAGCCCTGCGCTTGGCGCATGGCCCTCGCGCAACGCGTTGCATCTACAACAGCAATTTTCAACACCAGTCGGCATCACAGCGGCGCAAAGGACACTTGCAAACCGGTTACTTCAAGGACAGCTCCGAGCCAGACACCGCATCGCGTGTCTTCCACTGACCCAAACCACCACCGCCTGCGAATTCAGTGGTGTCAAGAGAGAGCCCATTGCAGGGCAGGATGGATGTCCATTGTGTTTTCTGATGAAAGGTGATTCTGTGTCGGTGCCAGGGGCCTGTGCTTTGGTTAGGCCGGCAACCAACCTGTCTGCATGTTAGACACTCTGGATCTGCACCAGTAGTTATGCTCTTGCGTGGATGACAGTAGGACCACACATGAAGTTACCTCCCGCACCCTGACTGCAAAACTGTACTTTAATCTGGTAATTCGACCTGTTGTGCTGCGATTCATCAGAAGCATTCCAGGGAGTGTTTTCCAACAGGATAACGCTCTCCCACATACCGTGTTGTAACACAACACACTCTACATAGTGCCAACACGTTGCTTTGCCCTGTTCAATACCAGATCGGCCTCCAATCGTGCCCATATGGGATATCATCGGACGACAAATCCAGAGTCATCCACAAACAGCATTAGCCGCCCTTGTGTTGACGGACCAACAGCCAAACAGACATCCGGCACCTGTAACACACAATAATTGCCAAGTTCTCATGCTTGCAGTCCACATACTAACGATTTCAACGGTTAATACTGTACGAGCGTTTCATATTTGCATTAGCTTATCTCGCTCTTACGTTAACCTGTGATCTTGCAACATTAATTACTTTAACATGTTACCTTGACAAATGTATTCCTTCGTTAATTTTTTTTGTTTTTTGTTTTTTGGCTTTGCGAATTTTTTCCATCAGTGCATTACGTTAGTAGGGCATGGCGGCGTGCTTTGGAAATCGAGCGGGAGCCAAGAGGAATGAATAGCGCTTGTACCGAGGCGGGAGCGACAGTCTTAAACCTGTTGCGGCCGTCGCGCCGCAGTAAGTCATTCGGATCGGTGGTGGGCCCACCTTTTCGTGCGTACGTCATTGCGGTCCTCTTTCCAAGGTTCCAGACGCTGTTATTGCACCTGCGTAAGCGAAACACTCGGGAGCCTTTGCCGAGCTATGTGCTGCGGAGATGAGCAGACTCGACTCGCATTCGGGAGGACAACGGTTCAAATCCACATTCGGGCATGGAGTATTAGGATTTCCGATTCTCGAGGCAAATGCCGGGATGTTTCCTTTCAAAGAGCACGGACGATATCTTTCCCCATCAGTGCCACATTCAGAGCCTGCTCATCCACCAGCGTCCGTCGTACACGCTCGATGTTGTCTCGGATTGTGCGTCCTGACCCGAACGCACCTCATCATCGACACCGTCTTTTCCGTCTCTAAAGCGTTTAAGCCCCATGAACTCATTTCTTCAACACCGTGCATTACAATAACATTCCATGGGGCTCTGTCGCCGTTTTCCCTAATTTTATGATCCATTAAGCAAGGACACGAGTGCGATGGATGCATGATGATGATCAGCGGCGGTCTTTGAGAATGAGTTCAGAAGACTTGAAGGTAAGCAGACAGCGAAAGCAATAATGTTCGCCCGCATCTCGTGCTCGTGCGGTAGCGTTCTCGCTTCCCACGCCCGGGTTCCCCGGTTCGATTCCCGGCGGGGTCAGGGATTTTCTCTGCCTCGTGATGGCTGGGTGTTGTGTGATGTCCTTAGGTTAGTTAGGTTTAAGTAGTTCTAAGTTCTAGGGGACTGATGACCATAGATGTTAAGTCCCATAGTGCTCAGAGCCATTTGAACCATTTGAACCAATAATGTTCACAAACATTCGTAGACATAGCAGATATGCAACAACTATGCGTGACTCCGGTGCTTCGAGTGATTCCACAAGAAGCTGACAGTTCCCAATAACTTTATAACTGTTGTTTCCTTTATTTTCTGAGACCATTCACCGAACTTTTCAGGCACCATATATAACTGAATAGTATCGGCACGTCACTCAGCACGAAAATAGGTCATCCTTTGTCGTACCGAACGTTCAAGAACATTATTTGGCGTCAAAATTTAATAGCGAAAGACTTATTCCTGATGAATTCGGAACATTTTCATCAAAGCTCGGAAACACGCTCTTGTTGTTTGGTAACAGCAAATGCTAAAATTGCACGACTTGACACATCTAATTTTTATCATACTAATTCAATTAACCACCATATGATTCATGTTTCTACCAATCAATTTGATTTTGATGCTAATTACAGCAATGATATCTTCGACTGTCAGTGTCAAGCCTTCTTTTTCTATTTGTTAACCTTACCTATTACGACTGGGAATCTGCGCCTGTCTAATATTAGATTATGTTTGCGATCTGAGGTCTGGAAAGCCAACAGTTAGACCCAGTGGGACGATAGGACGAGATTACCACTGTGATACTCCCTATGGTCGTAGGTACATTTGTGAGACGCCGCCGACAAAGGGAGGTGTAATAGCCGTGACCGTATGATTCACCTAAGCTGCCGACCCTTATTATTGTATGCAAATGTGGTAATGCAATACCAACTGCTGAGCGCTTCGACGCACATGAGTCTGCTTGTGAAAGTGGCGATTTATTTACTAGAGGCGTGTGTTCACGGGTCATACATATATATATATATATATATATATATATATATATATATATATATATTTATTTATTTATTTGTTTATTTATTTAATGTAATCGGTGAAATACCAAGAGGAAGGAGGACAGTGGCCAGGGGGCACTACATTGGTAGTATGTGTGCAAGTTGAGGATCTGGATCTGACGCGAGGCGTGCTAGAGTAATCTGTGATGTTGCAATGACCACTGTCCGGATCGCTTAGTGGCAAGAGAATCCGCCTTGTAACCTGCAGATCTACTTTCGAATCACTGCCCGGCACAAATTTTCAACTCTTCCCATTAGTTTCAATCAATGCCCGCTTGCAGCCAATGCCTGTAATTGTTATGTGCCTTATTATTCTGTTCGGTGGCCTAATGAGCTGTAGGAATGTAGTGCACAACGATGACCCCCTAGTAAATAAATCGGCACTTTTACAAGTAGGTATGGGTGCGTCGTAGCGCTCTGCAGTTGATATTGTGCACAGTACAGCGACTTCTCGACTTCCCGAAGTACTGGTTGGTTTGAGAAACCATTTAAACAGATTTTTGCTTCCCTACAGGATGCAAAGAAAGTCCAGTTATTTAGTTTTCTTTCATGTGCGTTTTCGCCAGCGGAGTAAAAGCATGTTCTGTCCATCTGACGCCAAGCCCTCGTGGGATGAAGGAGTTTTCCACAAACGAGCAAGAAACGAAATTACGCCACATTATGAAAATTACTGTTGAGACTGAGATGTTCTGAAATTTGAGCATGGGAGCACCGCACATTGGTGGGCAAAGAAGAGAATCAGTAACATAAATTCGCGGCCCAGAATGATCTCAGTGCACAGGCGCCTTTTACACAGTTCTTTGGTGGAATAATAACAGCAACTTCACAATTACACCTTGTCCAGTGTTGTGGAGAATTATTTCATTGGTGAAAGAAGTTTTTGGTGCGATCTCGACAGACAGTTGGCATAGGAGACACCGATTCCACACACTTCTTCTCTCTCTCAAGCTCAGGACACTACAGACTCGTCGATTACTAAGGGCGGTAACCTTCAATTCTAGGTTAATATCACGAATGCAAAGTGCTAATGTTCCACTCTAATACACACATCAAAAAAAGTTTTGCATCTCCTTGGTTCCGAGGGTTCCGGAACCTGTACAGAAAATAGGAGTAGAGATCAACATAAACATCATTTCCGCCCATTTTATTGCTCATGAAAACCACACATTACATGTTGTACCACCATACAGCGAGACATTCATAGGTGGTGGTCCAGACTACTGTACACACAGGTACCGCTGCATGGCATTAGCCGAGCGGTCTTAGGCGCTGCAGTCATGGACTGTGCGGCTTGTCCCCGCAGAGGTTCGCGTCCTCCCTTGGTCATGGGTGTGTGTGTTTGTCCTTAGGATAATTTAGGTTAAGTAGTGTGTAAGCTTAGGGACTGATGACCTTAGCAGTTAAGTCCCATAAGATTTCACACACATTTGACCATTTGAACACAGGTACCTCCAATACCCAGTAGCAAGCCTTCTTGCACTGGAGCATGCCCGTATTCGTCGTGGCATGCTATCCACAAGTACATGAAGACACTGTTGGCCCAGATTGTACCACTACTGAACGGCGATTCGGCGTAGATCCCTCAGAGTGGTTGGTGAGTCACGTTGTCCATAAACAGCCCTTTTCAATCTATCCAGGCATGTTGGATAGGGTTCATGTCTGAAGAACATGCTGACCACTCTAGTCGAGCGCTGTCGTTATCCTGAAAGAATTCATTCACAAGATGTGAACGATGGGGGAGCGAACTCACGTCATGAAGACGAATACCTCGCCAATGTGCTGCCGATATGGTTCCGTTATAGGTCGGAGGATGGCATTCACGTATCGAACAGCCGTTACGGCGCCTTCCATGACCACCAGCGGCGCACGTCATCGCACGTAAAGCCACAGGGAACCATCGCCTTGCTGGGTGTAAGGCACTCATCCTGGCCGGGTTGCCTCCAAACACGTCTCCGACGATTTTCTGGTTGAAGGCTCATCGGTGAAGAGAACGTGACGCCAATCGTGAGCGGTCCATTCGGCATGTTGTTGGGCACATCTGTACCGCCCTGCATTGTGTCGTGGTTGCAAAGATAGACCTGGCCATGGACGCATCATGCAGCCTACTTCGCACAGTTTTAGTCGTAACACGACGTCCTGTCACTGCACGAAAAGCATTATTCGAGCCTTGCTGTAGGGTGTAAGTAGGCTGTGTAGGTTTTTATGTTGGTAACGTCACTCAGCGCTCTGTATGAAACTCACTGACTGTGCTGTGTGCAGTCTGGGGCTGGTTTGCATTGTTCGAATTTGCTATTGAAGTGTTGGGCAGTTGGCTGTTAACAGCGCGTAGCGTTGCGCAGTTGGAGGTGAGCCGCCAGCAGTGGTGGATGTGGGGAGAGAGACGGCGGAGTTTTGAGAGCGGATGATCTGGACGTGTGTCCATCAGAGAGAGTAAATTTGTAAGACTGGATGTCATGAACTGATATACATATTATGACTTTTGAACACTATTAAGGTAAATACATTGTTTATTCTCTATCAAAATCTTTCATTTGCTGACTATGCCTATCAGTAGTCAGTACCTTCAGTAGTTAGAATCTTTTGTTTAGCTGGCAGTATTGGCCCTCGCTGTATTGCAATACTTCGAGGAACGAAGATTTTTGTGTGGTAAGTGATTCATGAAAGTTATGGGTTATTGTTAGTCAGGGCCATTCTTTTTTAGGGATTGTTGAAAGTCAGGTTGCGTTGCACTAAAAATATTGTGTGTCAGTTTAGTGTTGATCAGAACAAGTAAGAAGAGTAATGTCTGAGTACGTTCAGTTTTGCTCAGCTGTTTGAAAAGCAAATAACGTAAGAGGTTTTCCAGCACAGTAATTCATAAATTTTTCCAAGGGGACGTTTCACATGGTGACCCTGCCAGGATCCGAGCCATACTCCATAGGTAGCGGTCATCCACTGCAGTAGTAGCCCTTGGGCGGCCTGAGCGAGACATGTCATCGATAGTTCCTGTCTCTCTGTATCTCCTCCATGTCCAAACAACATCGCTCTGGTTCATTCCGAGACGCCTGGACACTTCCCATGTTGACAGCCCTTCCTGACGCGATCGAACCGAGGTATTGACCGTCTAGGCATGGTTGAACTACAGACCACATGAGGTGCGTACGTCCTTCCTGGAGGACTCACAGGAACTTCTCGGCTGTCGGACCCCCTCCGTCTAATTGGGGTTACTCATGCATGCTTGTTTACATCTGTGGGCGGGTTTGGTGACGTCTCTGCACAGTCAGAGAGAGAATGCGTCTGTGATGCAATATACAAAGTCAACTTCTGTCTTCAAGAGTTCCGGCAGCCGCGATGATGCAAAACATTTTTTGGTATCTGTATTTAATTCATAGTTCGTTATGAAGAGGCTTTCGGCTTCGTAAAAATTATGGAAGAGTAATACTTTGTATTCAAGAAATTATTCAGTGTTCCTCCAAGAACCGGCGAAATATTCCGTAAATATTTTCAATTCTAGATTTAAAGCAGGCATTATTCTCTGGGATGTGGAAGGATGCAAAACTCCAACACTGAGAGTCGGCCTGAGTGTTGCCTGGCGAGTTACAGCGACAGCCACGTGCACCATCCGCAGCCTGCGTTTCGACACAATAATTGTAGTGAGATTATCGAGCGGCATCGGCTGGTTAAAAAGGAGGAGAGTTAGGCCTTTTCTGATAATTCATGAAGGTTCATGAAGGCCCATCCTAAATCATCAGAGCAGGTGTAAAAAAAAGAAAAAAACACTAAACTCCGCCCGAACATGCTTCGGAAGGCCCAATGGCGCCGACCGGCCACCGTGTCATCCTCACCAAACAGGTGTCACTAGACACGGATATGGAGGAGCATGTGGTCAGCTTACCGCTCTTCAGGCCTTATGTCAGTTTAAGAGACCGGAGCCGCTATTTCTCAGTCAAGAAGCTCCTCAGTTTGCCTCACCCATCCAAGTGCTAGCCCAGCCCGACAGCGCTTAACTTCGGTGATCTGACGGGAACCGGTGTTACCACTGCGGCAAAGCCGTTGGCAAGCGAGTAGGTGTTCTTACATGTAATTTTCACTTGACTGATACACTCTTACAATCACTGCGTGTATATCGTAGCTGTGTTTCAGACAACAAATATGTTTCGATGTTAATTGCTTTTGATCCCCTTTTCCCTAACTTAAAGTTTTACCAAACTAATTAAAGCTAGTATCCAGCTTCTATTAGATGCTTCTTTTGTCGTGTGCTGAATTAAACATTATTTCAAAGTCACTGACTGACTAATGCAAACTGAATAAGAATGGAATTAACTCTGGATTCATATGGGCCTAGGTTTTAATTTAGTAATTACTGAATCGCTTTTTCATGCAGTGTAGTGTTAGTGATGTTTTGAAAGCCAATACCCATGACTCAGTTACCGAAGCTACCTATTTGAAATCGTTAAATGCAGTGCTCGACAGAAATTGATTTAGTAGCTGAGTACACGGAGGTGCGACCTGTCTCTCAATAGCGCAATTAATGGCTACCCGATAGCTTTCCAGAAGTAACGCGCACAGTCTCGGGATGGCTCTTCGCAAAATACGTATACACCATCGTAGCAGTAGATTAAATTTGAATATATTAGTACTCGCTGTTCGCTAAGTAGAACCATCTGTCTAAGTGTTCTAAGATGAACTGAATACAAGCATTTCCAAGAAAATTATCACTTGTTTCTTTGGTTATACTAGAAATTTTGCGACCACAGTTTTACATGATAGAAGAACAGTCAGTGGGGAATGGAAACAACAAATTCTTTGCCATAAGCCATTGAAAAAATATAATCGGAAACTTGCTACCTTTTACACCACGACACTGTCGGTTGCCTCACACCACGTAAAACAGTTGATTATATAAGAGATTACAAAACGGAAATGTCCCGGTGTCTGTGTTCAGTTGATTTATGGCATCACGTCTTTCTGTTCCCAGGCAAAATAACTGCGAAGACAGCTGTCTTAATCACCTTTAGCGGCTGCTGAGTCCTTCCGAAACCTCTTTTTTGAGGTATCATTTACATCTGCATAACTGCACAACATTTCACACTGAAGTCATTGGCGGAACGTTCATCAAATTATTTTTAGACTATCTCTCGATCGTTCCTATCTCGAGTGGCACGAGGGAAAAGCAAGCACTTAAATCTGTCCGTGCGAACGCCGTTTTATTTCGGTGGTAATTTCTACCTGTCGCATTCACAAGAGGAAGTTAGTGATTGACATTTCGTGAAAAGATGCCACTCCAAAAGCGCTTATCAAATCCGCAACACTCCCTCTCCTGTTTAGTGGTAATGCAGAGCGAGGTGGCCTTCTCTGAACGCTTACGACATTTTCCGACGATTTTATCCAGTAAGTATCTCGTACCGCGCAGCATTACTCCAGAAGACGATGACGAAGCGCACTGTAGACGGTTTCTTCAGTAGATTTGTTGATTTTTCTAAGCGTTCTGCCAATAAAACCCAGTCTCTGAATTGGCTTCTTTGTGATCGTTCCAATTTAAGTTGTTCGTATCTGTAATTCCAATGTATTTAGTTGAATTAAAGCACTCCGTATTCAGGCCACAAGTGGCTAATCGGGACCATCCGACAGCCGTTTCATCCTCAGATGAGGATGCGGATAGGAGGGGCGTGTGGTCAGCACACCGCTCACCCGGTCGTTATGATGGTTTTCTTTGACCGGAGCCGCTGCTATTCGGTCGAGTAGCTCCTCAATTGGCATCACGAGATTGAGTGCACCCCGAAAAATGGCAACAGCACATAGCGGCTGGATGGTCACCCAGCGCTTAACTTCGGTGATCTCACGGGAGCCGGTGTATCCACTGCGGCAAGGCCGTTGCCTTCTGATTAATTTAGTAGACGGTAAATGACCACCGTGAGGGTTGCTCAGATCGTCTTCTAAATCGTTTGTATACATTGGGAACAGCAGGAACCTACACTACTTCTGTTTTATCAATGTGAGGAAAGTACTTACAGAATACGTTCGAAAGCATGCAAAAATGTTTGAATTTTAAAGATGAGGATTTTGAGGAACATATAATGATTTATGCCAAAAAAGTTTCTTAAAATGGTTTTGTATGAACTTAAACGGCAGTAGCCATATAAAAGCGGCGCGTGTTAAAAATTCTTTCGCACATAATTAGTGTAAACTTACACTTCACCATAATCACGTGGTGATTGCGATTCATCTTACATCGTGTCCATCGCACGTACCATTGTACTAGGAACGAGTTGGAGTGATACCAAGCGGGCGCGGCTAGAAACATTGTGAAAGGAAAGAAGCACCGAGGTGAAAGAGCAATAATGTGACGCAATGGAACAGAGGAACACGAGTTGCAAATTTTGGAGTGAGAGCAGGAAGCTTAGTACAGCTGACTCTATTTTGCAACTGCTACTTCGCTCAAGTACTTCTGATTCATGACTTGAAGGCGGACAGTGCGCTGATACCAGCGTGATTATCGTACGACGTGGTTACGTGTTAACGTGGCTTTCTTGCATGTCTTGTGGGGAATAAATATAACGGGAAACAGGACTATCGGACACGTTTTATCTGAGTTTTACTTATTAGATGAACGAGAATTTGTACTGCATTTATGTAGCATTTACGTGGTGCTAAGCTGATATATTACTGCGCACTTTGTCTCTGCACAAGCGTGGTTGCGTAGGAATACAAAACAGCTACTAAACCTCAATTTACCGACCACAACGGCAGTGTGACATTAGCTGCCATCGACGGACTCTGAGGTCTTGTGGGGACATTTTAAGCGTCCAAAGGCAGAAATCAGAAATAAATGGTAATTTCTCACGCGACTTATGCTGAAACATTCACTGGCGTAACAGCTGATGGCAAACTACTTCAAGACATAATGTTCCCTGAAATACATCCGTAGTATGTACTGTTCAAATCGAAAGTCCCACTGAGGTGATCCAGCTAGCCGCTCTTGGCAAAACAGCGGGCAGTATTCCAAACCACAATTAACATACCCGTAATGAAGAGTAGCAATTAGGGGGACGGCAGACCTAGCGAGCTGGCACACACACATGTGGAAGCCGGCCACAAGGTACACCATTTGCATCTCATTTCAACGGCAAAAGTACTTATTGCATTTTATGACAAGCACCGAGGGTACACTGTTAAATTCAACCACTGTTATGTAGCAAATTTCTGGTTGCTGAAACTCGCACCTGGCGACATCTCCAAATTTACTGCATAACTGCTGATTCTACAGCGGATCTTGGTAATAATGTTCGTCAGCAAGGGAATATAAACCACTACTTTCCCACTTCTCAATCTTTAACGAATCGAACTCCCGTGTATACAACGTATCTGAATGTTTGTGGGATCGTATCTCCTGAACTACATCTTCATGAAATGATACAATTTGGCAGGTACATTCAGTGTCACACAGAGGAGTTGCGAGTGGAGTTTTTAGTAAAGGAGTAACAAATTGTAACCTCACATATAACACTTAAGTTTTACTGCATTAAGAGCAAAACGATATGCTTTCTCCTTTCCATGATACTGTAGAGGATGTCAGCGAGAGAAAGCCGCGAAAGGATTGAGATTATGTGTAAGGTTTGTTGAAAGTCGCTAAATGCGCTCTTTCTCAACTAAAGAATGAATATACTGTGCCTCAAGACAAAGGCAGAATTTCTAATTTTAATATTTGTCTCATTACACTACTGGCCATTAAAATTGCTACACCTTGAAGATGACGTGCTACAGACGCGAAATTTAACCGACAGGAAGCATATGATGTGATATGCAAATGATTACCTTTTCAGAGCATTCACACAAGGTTGGCGTTGCCTGGTGAAACGATGTTGTGACGCCTCGTGTAAGGAGGAGAAATGCGTACCATCACGTTTCCGACTTTTTTAAAGATCGGATTGTAGCCTATCGCGATTGCGGTTTATCGTATCGCGACATTGCTGCTCGCATTGGTCGAGATCCAATGACTGTTACCAGAATATGGAATCAGTGGGTTCAGGAGGGTAATACGGAACGGCGTGCTGGATCCCAACGGCCTCGTATCACTAGCAGTCGAAATGACAGGCATCTTATCCGCATGGCTGTAACGGATCGAGCAGCCACGTCTCGATCACTGAGTCAACAGATGGGGACGTTTGCTCGACGACAACCATCTGCGTAAACAGTTCGACGACGTTTGCAGCAGCATGGATTATCAGCTCGGAGACCATGGCTGCGGTTACCCTTGACGCTGGATCACAGGCAGAAGCGTCTGCGAAGGTGTACTCTACGACGAACCTGGGTGTACGAATGGCAAAGCGTCATTTTTTCGGATGAATCCGGGTTCTGTTTAGAGCATGATGATGGTCCCATTCGTGTTTGGCGACATCGCGGTAAACGCACATTGGAAGTGTGTATTCGTCATCGCCATACTGGCGTATCACCCGGTGTGATGGTATGGGGTGCCATTGGTTACACGTCTCGATCACCTCTTCTTCGCATTGACGGCACTTTGAACAGTGTACGTTACATTTCAGATGTGTTACGTCTCGTGGTTCTACCCTTCATTCGATCCCTGCGAGACCTTACAATTCAGCAGGATAATTCACGACTGCACGTTGCAGGTCCCGTACGGGCCTTTCTAGATACGGAAAATGTTCGACTGCTGCCCTGGCCAGCACATTCTCCAGATCTCTCACCAATTCAAAACGTTTGGTCAATGGTGGCCGAGCAACTGGCTCGTCACAATACGCCAGTCACTACTCTTGATGAACTGTGGCACCGTGTTGAAGCTGCATGGACAGCTGTACCTGTACACGCCATCCAAGCTCTGTTTGACTCAATGCCTAGGCGTTTCAGGCCGCTATTACGGCCAGAGGTGGCTGTTCTGGGTACTGGTTTCTCAGGATCTATGCACCCAAATTGCGTGAATATGTAATCACATATCAGTTCTAGTATACTATATTTGTCCAATGAATATCCGTTTATCATCTGCATTTATTCTTGGTGTAGCAATTTTAATGGCCAGTAGTGTATGTTAAACTAACGAAATATTACGCTTGTTAATGAGTAGAATATGACAGCGTTAATTTTTTATTCAGTCAATAATTATATGAAATAATACCACTAGATTGGTAACATGCAAATGGAACGTGTGACATGGTGATCAGATGAGTGTTTTAGTCGTACAGTAATATACGCTAAGAAAAAAAACGATGATTTTTCTAAACACTGTAATTGACTCCCATTGTGATGCATAAGTTTGAAAAAATTAGCTCAAGAGTGCCAACAATCTTTCTGTGTAATGGAACAAAAGTGTGGCGCCCTGTGACGTCACCCTCGGGCTCAGCGACGCTCCAACCTCCACGGTGTCGCCAAAAGCGAAGAAAGGCCACAGTTCAGAAGTCCGTGCGAGCTGTAAGGTGATTAATGGTGTCACATAGATACCAAATTTCAGCACAGATCTGCCCAACGCACTTGTGGGCATGTCACACGGTGGTAAGGTCGTCACACGTCTTCTTACCCACATTACAACACTTCATGACACCTGTGCAGTGGGGTCAGAACCGCGACACCCAGCGTTCAAATCACACTGTTTTCTTATGGGTGGCCAAGTAAAACATTCCATACACACCCTCCATCAGAATCGACACAAAAAGCCGTCTCAAGGGGACAGAAAGGGTGGCAATTAAACCACCCCTTCCCTTTTGTGACGTTGATTCCCACCCATTACACTGTCACAAGCGGCAGTTCGTAGTACGATGTGCAATTGGGTGACGTTCTTGACAACATTTGACACTGTTGACTCCCATGAATGATTCATCCCTACTCTAGGGATATCGTGGGCTGCAATCACATTGAACGTGAACGACTCCTCTGCAATTTTAGCTCTGTCATACAGGTTGGAACCACTAGGAACCATTCAGAATCATTCGACGAGACATGAACGATGTTTTATGCAGCACAGGTTGTTTGTGCTTTCAAGACCTTAATGCTTCACACCTTCCTGTGAGGTGGTCACTGATATTGCGGGAATAAAACAGCAAAGGATTCTTCTAGCACCCTCTAGTCCAGCAACACACTTGGTACCACCCACACACCTTTGTCGAGCACATTAAAAACGTACCTGTTAGGGACTTCAAGATGCATTCAGATGAGTGTTGCCACACTGCTACCTGGCGCCTAAGGGCAGGCAGCCCCACCTAAGGTGGTATCAGAGCACAGGTTTCGTAATCTCTGACAAGTCATTTTTAATGTGTGGGTGGCACGAAAGGTCTGGCCAGAATGTTCTGAGAGTGATCCTTTGCTGTTTTATTCACAGATACTCAACGTTGGAAACAGCGGTGCTCACGCCCCAGAAGAACGCGAACCACGAGGGGTGTAAAAGCATAAGCACTCTTTGCTGTTTCAGATTACGTTCAAAATTCGTGGAATGGTTTTGAATGGTCCCTAGTGCTCCTACCCTGCATACCACAGCTAAAACTGCGGTCGCACTACGCTTCAACGGGGGTCGGATCACGTTCAATGGGGTCTCAGGCACACGATGTCCACAGAATAATATTGTGTTGAATATTGTCAAGAACGTTGTCCAGTTGCTCAACGCCCTGCGAACTACTGTCTCCGACGGTGGAATGGGTGGAATCAACGCCACAACGGAAGGGCTGGTCTCACTGCCGCCCTATGTGCAACATCTCGAAGGGTTTCCGCGTAGATTCTGAGCAGCGGTGTGTCTCAAATGTTTTCATCGGCAACCTAAATCGAAGGAAACCTATAACAAAACGGCACGATTTCAAAGCTGGATGTCGGGTTCAGACCTCCATCGCAGCTGTGTCAAAAGAAAGGGTGCAATGTAGCTAAGAAGCGGTTTGACGGCCTTGCCACCTTGTGACACGTCCAGTGTGGCTTTGGGCAGGTTTGTGCTGGTATTTGGTGTATCTGTGATACCATTAACTCACATTACACCTCACGTACACTTCCGAACTACGGCCTGTTCTTCGCGTGTGTCGACACATCGCGGTTTTAAGCATCGCCGAGTCCGAGGATGACCTTCCAGGGTATCGTATTTTTGTACTATTACAAAAGTAGACATTAGGCATCTTTGAGTAAAATTTCAAATTTATGTGTCGCGTTGGAAGATAATTACGTTGTTCCGAAAGAGTAATGCTTTTTTATGTAGAGTAAATGGCTCTGCCGCAACTTTCAGCTAACACACTGCCAAATGTCTTTACTCTGAAGTTACCTTGGTTTTTCATTCATTTACTCCTCTAGCATTACTTATTTTACACTACTTGTAGTTCGTCCGTGCTGTCCAGCAACCTGTAACTGAAGCGTAACAACTAAGACTTCCTATGGCCATTATAGTTATGTGATGCGGAATTTTTCAAAGGAGTCGCCATAATTGCATTAATGTTGTTGAAAAATATTGTGTGTCACGTTTACGCTTCGTGTTTGTGTTGTTTAAACTAAAATTTGTGTAATGTGGGTTTCCAGCGGAATATGAGCAGTGGCTACGATGTTATGGTGCGAACGTTGCATGTGTACTCTGTGGTCTGTGAGATTTCGTGAATAGCTTCCGACTGAGAAGGATGAAGCTGATACAGATTTCTTCCCCCCCCCCCCCCCTTTTTTTTTTTTAATTCAAGCCCGAACTAGTACTGAATGCACGCTGACGTCTCACAGACATTAAGAAATTAAGTGCAAAAGTGGTATAGGAATAAGTAAATCATTACAGTATTTTTTCGGGGTGGAGGGTGGCAGTATTCGTTTCCACCGTATGGTCCGTTGCGATTTCATCAGCAGACTTGAGTTATCAGGTGAAGCCGCGAAATGGCACAATCTTATTTTAGATAAGACCGTGTGTTATTAAGTGTGCAGCTCAGGGCTGTATCAAGATAAGAGAAGCGGTGCCCTCTCAGTGCATTAGCTAATCAACTGGGCACGTCTTCATCTCCCAGACAGCTATTCGACAGGCTGTGTATCGTTAGTAGGAAATAGCTTTTCACACGGCACAGAAAATAAATGGGATTTCTATAGAGCCACTTAACCGACTTATATTTGTAACATTTCGGCATCACATGAAAGTAACAATATCGCAATATGAAATTAATTAGTTTGCTGAGTTCCGAGCAGGCCCAAAATTATGCATACGGAAGAGGAGCTTAAAGTTAATGTTTTCTAAACATTATATATTATCCGTCTTTCCCTCTTGCTTGTTACCTTTTCTTTCAGAACTTAGAAAATTTTCCATTCTAAATTTTCGGTTAATTCTTCCAGGTCAACAAATCCAATGAACGTTTCTTGTTTTTTCTTACTTCTAGCATCCATTATCAAGAGCAGCATTAAAGGTGTCTTTGCTTTCCAAAAGCCAAGTTGCTCATCATGTAGCAGCTCTCAGATTTTCTTTTATATTCTGCTCTACATTTTCTTGTCAACAACTAAAATACATGAGACGTTAAGCTGACTGTGCGATCACTGTTGCACTTATGTGACCGGGCTGTCTTGCTGGATGACAGTTTTTCGAAAATCTGTTACTATGTCTGCACTGCAATAGATACTATAAACCACTTGGGTTAGTCGTTAGGCCGGCCGGTGTGGCCGAGCGGTTCTAGGCGCTTCAGTCTGGAACCGCGCGACCGCTACGGTCACAGGTTCGAATCCTGCCTCGGGCATGGATATATGTGATGTCCTTAGGTTACTTAGGTTTAAGTAGTTCTAAGTTATAGGGGACTGATGACCTCAGATGTTAGGTCCCATAGTGCTCAGAGCCATTTCAACCATTTGGTTAGTCGTTAGTTGACAGTTCCACCACGATTTTATGGATTTCGATAGCATGTTATTCATCTCTTGTGCCTTATTTGATACCAAGACTCCCAAAACTCTCTTAAATTTTCCGTAATTAAGGATCTGTCTCCCATATCGACTCCAATTTTTCCCCATATCAGACATGTTCTTTCCTTCACAGACGCCTCCATGTATCTTTTCCACCTACCCACTTTCTCCTCTGCGTTTAACAGTGGAATTCCCGTTATAGTCTTAATGTTACCAACTTCGCTTTTTATTTCGCCGAAGGTTGTGTTGGCTTTTCTATATGCTGGGACTGTTCTTCCGACGTCATTTTTTTTTTCGAAATCTTCACATCTTTACTGCAGCTATTTCGTCTTTGTTGACAAGCTCTTCCTAATGATTTCATTCCTAAGGAATTTATATTGCTGTATCCCCTGAGCTTTCGTCGATCATTTCCTTCTGTTACACAAGATCCGTTTGTAGTTTACCTTAATTTACCTGTGTTTGTCTGTCCAGCTTCTGTGGCTTGCCCTTTTGTAGATGTCTATAGCCCATCGGCTGAACTGCCCACTGTAGCATCCATTATCGCAGTATTCATATAGCCTTAGAGTAGTTCACATCCGAAATAACTAATAAATGATCGAATGTGAGAACTTGGTGGTACAGGCTCTGGGAAAAGCAATACTGGACGACGAACTGTTTGTAAGTCGCTTGCATTTCCTAACAAAGAACTGCCCGTTTCATCGACCTTGGTGTAGCTACCTCGAAAAACGACAAAGTTAAGCATTATGGTTCTTGCTATTGTTGCGCAACACAATTAAAGGACCACTTTTTCGAAACCAATAATTGTCGCCCATTGCTACGCAAGAGTTTTATATTTGGCTGATAGGTACTTCAAACACTCGTTTGTAGTGGTGCAAGAGCGTGGCGCCCTATGACGTCACCCTCGAACTCGACGTCGCTTCAAACAGAAAAGTATCGACAGATGCTGAAAAAAGGCCATAATTCTGAAGTTCATGTGAGGTGTAAGGAGGGCCAATGATGTCACATTGGCACCAAGTTTCACCACAAATCTGCTCAAAGCCAAGGCGAACGTGTCTCAGAGTGGGAAGGTCGTCACCCTCCCTCTTACATTTCACCCCTTCTTTCGATGCCTGCAATGGAGGTCAGAACCGCCGCTTCCAGAGTTTAAATAACGTATTTTTCTTATATTTGGCCAAGGAAAATGTTTCAGGCGCACCGCCGCTCAGAATCGACAGGAAAAGGCCTCAGGAAGTGGCATGAAGGACGCCAGTGAAACCACCCCTTCCACTGGGACGTTGATTCCCACACATTTCGCAGTTGGAAACGACAGGTTACTGTGTGGTGAGCAACAGGGCGTAGTTCTTGACAATGGTCGACACTGCTGACAACTGTCGGAAGATTCATCCCCTCTATAAGAACATCGATGGGCTGCTGAACTTATTCTGAACTTTCAAGTGAGATTGCAGTCTTTGCTCTGGTGTGCAGGGTGCAGCAACTAGGTACCATTCAAAGCCATTCGACAACATTCAAACGAAATCCGAAACATCAAAGGGTTTTTATGCCTTATCTGCCCTCCTCTTTCGTATCCATCCGTGCAGTGGTAACAGGAGGGTGCTACACTGACATGTGAGTACAATAACAAAGGAACCCTCCAAGGCCCTCAGTCTCGCAACACCCTCGTTGCAATCCATGCACCTTTTTCGACCACATTAAAAATGTACCGGTTCTGAGAGTCTGATACCCATTCGGTGAAGTGGTGCTCTGCTGTTCCCATAGCCCGTTAGGGGAGGCAACGCCCTCGACACCGCTTGTATTCTGTACGCCAGAAAACCGGCGCTAGAGCAGCAGCAGGGAGCTACTTAGCTGAACGGGTGCCGAAGTCTCCCTACAGGTATATTTTTAAAATGGCAAAGAGCGATGTATGGGATGGAATGAGGGTTTTGCCGAACTCGGGGTCGTGTCAATGCTGCACATCCGTGATCGCATACGTGTGGCCGCGAAACAGCTGTTCATCACTCAGAGACCTGTCGCTTTCAGATGCGAAGTGGGGAAATCAATGCCACAGTGGAAGGGGGTGGTTTCATCGACGCCATTTTTGCTCCATTCCGATGGCTTTTCGAGTCGATTCTGAGCGGCGGTGAGTCTGATATGTTTTCCTCGGCCATCCACAAGAAAACCGCGTGATTTCAGCTCTGGGTGTTGCGGTTCTACATCCATTGGAGTGGTGTCAAAGAAGAGTTGAAATATACATTGTAGAGGTGTCAAAGGAAGAGCTAAAATATGCGTAAAGAGGGTTCTGATGGTCTTCCCATCGTGTGACATGCCCACTGCGGTGTTGGGCAGAATTTTGGAGGAATTCGGTGCCAAAGCGATATGGTTAACGAAATGTACACGTCACTTGAATTTGTGAATCCTGACCATATTTTTCACATGTGTTATCACCTCGCCGTCCAAAGCGTCGCACAGTGCCAATCTTTCGCCCCTTCACACAGCATCCAAATTCGAAAATCTTGCATCGTAATGGGCGACTTTCGATAAGTGGTCTTTCAGATGTGTTGTGCAGGGTACTTCACAACTCTTTGGTGAAAACTGAATACTGACCATTACTTGAGCACCTGACATATACTTAATGTTTGGTGCGGCAAGATGTGATGTGTGGGAAGTCGAAATAATGTGCAAAGATAAAATCTTTGAATAAGGTGATCCGTATAGGAAGAATGTATTGCCGTCGATCGAAACTTACAAGAAATTGAGTCGATCGCGCTGCAGGGTGATGGCCAATGATTGCTGACAAAAGAATTTCCACCCGGTAGAATTTGAGTAAATTGTGTGGGACGATGAGAGAAAAGACAGAACAATAAGCGCCCATCAAAAGCAAAGTTCGGAAAATACTTTGATCTAAGGAAGCAAGATTATGATTCAAAGCGCCGTCGTCAATTGGGTTGTTAGGGACGGGATGCAAGCTTGGGCTGTGGAAGGTTGTGGTACAATATTTAAACGTGATCCTCCCAAATTATTGTTTTATTTTGATATCTGGTTTGCTGGGATAGCTGTCACTATCGTCCCATCAAAATATGGAAACAGGAATAGCGTGTTCTCAGTAACATAGGTCATTCCAGTACGAATGTGTGGTGTGCGTACTGTAAGACCTTCGGTACACACACCATCAGATTATTTGACTTGTCGCTCTAACGAAATAGGCGAGTGTCAGCAATATGTCTCGTGGTCTTATCGTGGCATGTTTGTCTTCTGCCCTTAGGTCAGACGATAGAAATGCCACTTGCACGCTTAGAGTAGCAGAGTGACGGTGACCAACTTTAAACAGAACTTGTTTAATTTTTACACACATTTATTAAAATAGTAACAAGCATCAAATTACTTAACTTGGTTCTGGATGCTATTTACAATTGACAATCTGAAGTTCCTTTGGTATTGGTACGTTAATCTTATTCTCACATATATCTCTGATACTTGACAAAAGTGTCTATATATTTATCTTCATGGCTATGTACAGGAATATGGTAATCTTATTAGTCGCAGACTGAAACTTGACTATAGACTGGTACAGAAAAATGTAGAACTCGCACATACTGGTACAGTCTAATGCTGACTGGTACAGACTGGTGCAGACAAATGAAGACTGACCAATCGGAGGTCTGTACACTCGTTACAATACCTAGCGCGTTCATGTATTACTGCATGAATGTGATCCGCGAGGAGAAAAGGTTCTACATTAGCAGCAATCTCATTGGCTGCGTTACATATCAATACGCGGATCGGCGGAAGCAGAATTTGGTCCATCTCTATGGCAGCGCCATCTGGTAGTGCGGAGACGGACGAGCGCTGCGCCTGCGCTGTTGTGCGGGGCGCGCTCTAGTGGGAAAGTTGTGTACACGCTGACTACGCGGAACTATGTACACAACAGAATGAAACTTATATTTATATCTTGGACCATTTGCAGCAAGAAAGTGCGTGTAAAATCGAGTCGGTTCAGCACATTTGACACAGAGAACCACACAGCAGCAGACATATATCTTCCTCAGTTGAATGCCTCATCCGGTCCAAAAGCTAATACGTTTGTTTGCGCGGCTATGCCCCACAGCGCATGATAAATAACAAGGTCCAAAAGCTAATACGTTTGTTTGCGCGGCTGTGCTCCACAGCACATGATAAATAACAACCAACAACCCCCCCCCCCCTCCCAAATTCTTTAAACAATCCAACAAGCATGTATAAAAAAATCTGTTTGACGCATCGAAATTTTTATGCCTTCATATATATTCTGAACTACGTGTCGTACAGTGATATAATTTTACAGATACATTGAGGAACATTTTGCTGATAGAGTTAAAGGTAATGAAGTAATAAATTAAATCGTCATGCGTAATGATGAAGCTTTAGTTCATGAACATCGAAAAGGTAGTAAGTTACGATTCTTTTTCCTTTCACTATTTTGTTTGTGTTATCAGCCAGAAGTCGTTACGAAAAGGTTCTAATGTATCTGTAAAGTTAGTTGGAAGTCACTAGGCACTCTCATTCTGAAATACTGGATGAATAAGCGCTGGACAAAAATACGGGTATGCATGGTTGAACATAAATTTTACTAAAGTTTGAAGCTCCTCTTTTTGTTCTTCCACGTTTGAGATTTAGAAACTGGGTAGTTTGTAAATCGGCCTTATGCTAACATAATTACTTTATTTTTATATTCACTCAGACATGTGTTGACACCAATGTGTCATCTTCTGTAGGTCTTTTTTTTTTTCAGGATATCATCTAAACTATCCATGAGGAAAATTTTGCGTATTTGTGAAGAACTGTTTCGAGCGTAGAGGTTATATACGTTTCTGTACTTAAATTTTTCGTCATGTTTCGCGTCTCTGGTTGGAGTCTCAATCAATTTCCATTTAGTGCATTGTTTTCATTCAGTTTTTCACATATTTCCGGTTGCTACTTCACCTCACATGTACTTTCACATAATGTGGCGGAATGTGATCTGAGCAGACACTTCTGACAACATATTCAGTGAGGGGTGTCATGTTACTACCACTGCTCGATTCTTCATCGTTGGTCTTGAGTTTCTTGTGATGCTAATTTTGAATGTTTCGTCAGAACTAGTGTGGTGTGGCTGCTGGGAGAGGGCAGAATGTATGTAATTATGTAATGTGTAAATGTGTGTGTGTCTGTGTAAATGTGTGTGTGTGTGTGAGAGAGAGAGACAGAGAGAGAGAGAGAGAGAGAGAGAGAGAGAAGAGAGAAGAGAGAGAGAGAGAGAGAGAGAGAGAGAGAGACAGACAGACAGACAGACAGAGAGAAAAGAGTTATAAATGCTGATTCTAGCGAAGCCTGCTAGTTGCGCTGTTGTGTCTGATCGCGAACGACACCTGTGCAGTATCTTCAACACGCTGCGATCGTCAGTCTTGGGCGGAACAGTGTTCTGTGTAGTTTTCACTGCATTATGTCAGAGCTAAGCAGATTCGAACGCGGGCGAGTTGTTGCTGCTCGTGTGACGGGTGCGTCCGCAACCAAGATAACCGGAGTGCTTAGTGTTTCAGCACGCACCAATCGAAGATTTGTAACGTATACTGAGAAAGCGGGAAAACATCATACGCAAAGTCACAACGCGGGCCAACTTGTGTGTTTAGAGCTCGTGGTAGTCGGTCATTGAAGAGGACTGTGGCAAGAAATGAGAGGACAACATTTGCAAAAGTCACTGCAGATCTGAATGTCGCACTCGCGAATCCTGTCGGCATCGAAACAACGCGACGCGAGCTCCAGACGCAGGCAACTGCGAGCTGAAATTCGAAAGCCACTCACTACTGATTCAGAAGCCTGTAACAGGATAAAGTGGCGCCGAAGCGATAAGACCTCGACTATGAAGCAAGAGCCTTTTTGCACGTTGTTCCTAATTTAGGGCCGAACTTACGCCGGCCGCACAAGTGGAACATGGGGCGGTTTCGGTGATGATAGGACAGCCATATCGTGGTATTCTATGAAACCAATGGTTACTGTGTGACGTCAAATTACTGCCAAGGATTAAGTGACAGTTTTGGATGATCAGATACATACCATTGTACAGTGTTTGTTTCCCGGTGGTGGTATGCATTCCAAGGCAAAGGCCCTCTGTCCAGACTGATGACCTCAGAAGTTGAGTGCCATAGTGCTCAGAGCCATTTGAGTCCTGTGTCCACACAGCTCGCATCGTCTAGGACTGAGATTATGGGCACGAGGGTGAACTGTCGCATTTCCCCAGCCATCAAAACCTCCATATGTGTATATTATTGAGCCTTTTGCTCCAGATAGGTGAGAAGGGAGCGTGATGGCTAACTGCCTACCTCAACGTAACCTAAATGTGCCACTAATTTGAGTGAAAATGGTATACAATTCGCTTGATAACCATACAGAATCTGTATTTATCAATTCTGAGACGAATGGAAGCTGAATTCAATGTCAATGGCTTGTGCAACACAATATTACGCACGATAAAGTGTTGTCTTTTTAGTGTTTCCATATCTTTGTATTCCGAGTAATTCGCGTGCCATGAATTACGCTGCGTCGATACATATACACAATTTGCGACGTTAACGTTTGACTCACCGTGGTCAACATTTAACGTAACATTGTACCTCTTCATGAGTAGGTTAAGACACCATCATTATAGAGTTTTTAAATTTGGTTTGTAATTGTAAGAAATACTGAAAACCCAAATTTTGGATGTCCCTGCAGCCCATAGATGGACAAGTTCCAGCTGGAATTGCTGAATGTAAAACCGTTCAGCCGTTTTGTAATATACCGGGTGGTTATAATTACACTGCCCCTATTTGACACGTTATAACACGGAAACTAAGTACCATACGAGCACCAAACTTGGTAGCATTAATGTCCAGAGAACGGGGGCATGATTTCCATGCGTCACAGCGCCACCTGCCAGTTCCAACTATGTCCGTGATCAGTCATCGTGATTCGTAGTCTCACACGCCTGGCCAGTCGCAGTGCACACAGTGTCAACATGAGCTTGGAGAAAGGATCAGGGCTGTATTGGTAAAGCTGTGTTATCAAAACAACAGTACTGCTGCAGCTGAACTTCGAGAATATCGCCGGATGAAAGGATTACGGAAGGTCCTCTTTCTCCACGTGGTGTGCCGAGCACGATTAAGAAATTCGAGTCAACTGGAGAACTGCGCGTCGCTCCGAGAAGAGGCCGACGACCGGTTGCACCACAGGTGGCTGATTAAATCGCTGTTGCTGTGGCAGACAACGCTGCGCGCAATTCCTGATCGTCAGCCATGCGCGTGCAGTGTCACAACAGTAGAACATCCAATGGTCCACTGTACGGAAGCTGCTTCAAATCTCAAAAGGTATCAGTACAAGATCCATATCGCACAGCAGCTTGCACCACACGACGCACAACGACACGTTGACTTCGCTCTCCACTTTCTCTCAAGGATTCAAGTTGACGAGGGTTGGCCCTGGACCGTCCTATGGACAGACGAAGCTCATTTTTCTCTGACGGGTGAGGTGAACACACAGAACTACCGAGTATGGGGATCTCCACCTCTAGTCACTGCGCAAGAAGTTCCTCTGCATGGTGAACGTGTCATCGTGTAGAGTGGCTTCATGGCTACGTTCGTCTTTGGTCCATTCTTTTTTGAACAGATTGGCGCTCAAGGACGAAAGACGTGCAGTGTGATCGGCCAGCGTTATTGCGATACGCTTCGCCATCATGTCGTACCCGACCTACAGGAGAGAGCAGATTGAACTCAACAGGTTTCAGATGGGGCCCCACCGCATAGCGCTCGTGCAGTGCACCTGCTTCTCCAAAACACATTTGGCAACGATCGAATTATCAGTTTCCAAATCCTTGGCCTGCACGATCACCTGATTTCACTCCTGTAACTTCTGGCTGTGGGGCTACCTGAAGGACAGGATTTACCAGTGGAACATTCACACATATGCTGATTTGAAGTGCAGTATATCAAGAAAGGTCGCCAGAATACCTATAGATATGATTCGTTCTGCTGTGCACAATGCAGTCCTGCGCTTTCAGACTCTCTCTGCACACTGATGGGTGCCATATTAACCAAATTTTGTAGCTGTAATGATACCGGTACGTAACAGTATGATATACCGTAGATGCACATTACTAGTGTTTAAGTTGCACTGATTCTGCTTTACTTCTCTTCTCCATGTCCTTGACAATTAATGCTTCCAAGTTTGGTACTCGTACAGTAATTACTTTCCGTATTATAACATGTTAAGTAGGGAAAGTTTAACTAGAACAACGCTGTAGATTATAACTTGAATTTTCATTCTTGAACTTACTACAGTTAAGGAATATGCTTTAAACTTAAGATAGAGAAACCAGTATCAATGGATTGCAAAATAGGTAAACAAAAACAGTGTAAAAAACACAACTGTTAGAAACACAAAACTGGACAGATTGCATTATATTGTAGCAGAAAGAGGTATGATATTACAATGGGACGAAATTGGCCGCGTTCATTTCTAGGAAGCCATACCGGATCTTCGCTTAAGCGATGTAGGAAAACACTTAAAACGTAAGCCCGAAACGCTAATCGGGACTAGAAGCACCGTGATGCCGAAATTAAGGGCGGCATCTCACTATTGCGTCACCTCGTTCCAACAGTTACAATTTATAGAGGCAAAGCGGAGCAGCAGTTAATGCGCATCATAATAATAGCGTGCCAAAAACAGGTCCTGCGCTATCGGCGCTCTTTATGACGGCCGCACAAGACGCTAGCGGTGCGCCGGTCCAGTGTGGGCCGTGTGTGTGTGTGTGTGCGCGCGCGCGTGTGTGGTAGCGCCGGGCTGGCAGCGCGTGAGGGGAACGACCGGATGAAAACAATCGTTCATCGTTCAGTCGCCTGTTGCTCAACAATCGACTCATTCGGCTGCAGTTTTGCATGTCGGTTGAATTATTCAATCGTCTCTCGAGTGAAACGTGTCAGTGGAAACAATCAAATGAAAACAGTGACGTACCCCCCACCCCCTCCCCCTCTTAGACCAAGTTTAAAAGGAAATATTTTAAGGTTTTCCTATTAAACATTACTGTCGACTGCACTGTGTTATCATCTGTCATCTCCGTTACTGCTATTCAGAAAGTTGCTTTTTATTGAGTACCAATAAGTAGCTTTTAATTGGAGATGCAACAAGACGTCGTACACGAAGCACGCGACCATATTATATAATTGGAACAGTTCTCCATAGACGGTGAATAGGTCATTTAGTAAAACGTCATCAGTTGGTGAATGATTAACTTTATTATTGAGCTTTTCCACCATCATCTTTTGAATTGTATGGTCACTTAATCTGTTGTCTTCAAGCATATACAGTCACTTGTCGGAAGTACTTTGTGCGAAATATATTAGTCAAGTGAAGTTATATGTTACGTTCATAACTGCCTCAGACACTTGTGCATGTAATAACTTCAGTTCATTTGTACATCTCGCTATATCTGATGATGGATTTACCCCAAGCGCGTAATACTAAAGTCATTCATTCACAAACTGAAAAGTTTACTAAGTGACCTATTCATTATTCGTGCAGGACTGTTCCAACTAGCTTTCACTTGAGTTCTTCGTCCATTTTTATGAAAAAGTCTTTTCTTAATAGTAAATTTGTGTTTGAATCAGGATACTGAAACGCCCAATGGTGCAAGAATGGAAAAAAAATCATTTGACCGAATGTAAACTGTCCCTCACGATAAATTAAGCATGATGTAGAGCGTCTGCCAGTATGATTCGTATTTTGAAACTATTTTAATTAAAAAATTAAAAGAAAATTAACAAATGTTGACAAATATATTTCCCAAAAAAATGCTTACGACAAGTGACAGTATACGTTTAAAGGCAAGAGATTAACTGACCATAACCATAAAAAAATTATATGGTACATGCTTTCCGTTCACGTAAAATCGGTATTTTTCTAAGCAGAATTACCGGCGATGTGTAAAAACCAACAGGAAGAGAGAGACAGCGTGTCAGTAAATTTAAATAAAAAGTAATTTTTCCTTCCTTTAAACAAAATTTATTATGTAGTATGAATTACTGACATTCTAAGCCCAACTGAAATTCCAGAAATAAGAAAAATTCATATTGTTGTTGTTGTGATCTTCAGTCCTGAGACTGGTTTGATGCAGCTCTCCATGCTACTCTATCCTGTGCAAGCTTCTTTATCTCCCAGTACCTACTGCAGCCTACATCCTTCTGAATCTGCTTAGTGTATTCCTCTCTTGGTCTCCCTCTACGATTTTTACCCTATACGCTGCCCTCCAATACTAAATTGGTGATACCTTGAAGCCTCAGAACATGTCCTATCAACCGATCCCTTCTTCTGGTCAAGTTGTGCCACAAACTACTCTTCTTCCCAATCCTATTCAATACTTCCTCATTAGTTATGTGATCTACCCATCTAATCTTCAGCATTCTTCTGTAGCACCACATTTCAAAAGCTTCTATTCTGTTCTTGTCCAAAGTATTTATCGTCCATGTTTCACTTCCATACATGGCTACACTCCATACAAATACTTTAAGAAATGACTTCCTGAGACTAAAATCTATACTCGATGTTAACAAATCTCTCTTCTTCAGAAACGCTTTCCTTGCCATTGCCAGTCTACATTTTATATCCTCTCTACTTCGACCACCATCAGTTATTTTGCTCCCCAAATAGCAAAACTCCTTTATTACTTTAAGTGTCTCATTTCCTGATTTCATTCCCTCAGCGTCACCCGACTTAATTCGACTACATTTCATAATCCTCGTTTTGCTTTTATTGATGTTCATCTTATATCCTCCTTTCAAGACACTATCCATTCCGTTCAGCTGCCCTTCCAAGTCATTTTCTGTCTCTGACAGAATTACAATGTCATCGGCGAACCTCAAAGTTTTTATTTCTTCTCTATGGATTTTAATACCTACTCCGAATTTTTCTTTTGTTTCCTTCACTGCTTGCTCAATATACAGATTGAATAACGTCGGGGAGAGTCTACAACCCTGTCTCACTCCCTTCCCAACCACTGCCTCCCTTTCATGTCCCTCGACTCTTATAACTGCCATCTGGTTTCTGTACAGATTGTAAATAGCTTTTCGCTACCTGTATTTTTCCCCTGTCATCTTCATAATTGAATAAATAAACGCAAAAACATGTGAAAATATTTCAGCTCATAAATTTGCTTTTTATTCGCCTGCCCTTGAAATAACATGTGCTGTTTATCTCTCAAAAAGTTGGCAACCTTATTCATAGCTGAGAAAATTACGTAAACGAAACTAGCCGAACAAGGAGAGTAAGTGAAAATACTCATACAGCTAATGTGGTCGCAGAGAATAGTGTCAGTTGTTTGTTTCATTCGACAGAAAAACCCTACACTGTAAAAACCATTGAGTGCTCTGTCAGCTGTTAAAACCAGTGGGTTGACCCGTCACCACGGTCCGGATTCACCGTTAGTCGGCGAAAGACCTACGAGTGGCGCCTCATACACAATGTGATAAAAATTATCCGGACAACAGACTCATAATGGCTTACAAATTCGTGGCGCTCTCTATCGATGATGCTGGAACTCAGTATGGTGTGGGCCCAACCTTAGCCTTGATGACGCCTTCCACTCTCGCAGGTATACGTTGAATTAGGTGCTGGAACGTTTCTTGGGGAATGCCAGCCCATTCTTCACGGAGTGCTACACTGGGGAGAGGTATATATATCGGTCGGTGAAGCCTGGCACGAAGTCGGCGTTCCAAAACATCTCAACGGTGTTCTATAGGATTCATGTCAGGACTCTGTGCAGGCTAGTCCACGACAGGGATGTTATTGTCGTGCAAGCACTTCGCCACAGGCCGTGCATTATGAACAGGTGCTCGATCGTGTTGAAAGATGCATTCTCCATCCTCGAATTGCTCTTCAGCAGTGGGAAGCAAGAAAATGCTTGAAACATCAATGTAGGCCTGTGCTGTGCTACGCAAAACAACAAGGGGTGCAAGCCCTCTCCACGAAAAACACGAGTACACCATAACACCACCGCCTCCGAATTTTACTGTTGACACTACACACGCTGGCAGAATGCGTTCACCAGGTATTCGCCATACCCACAACCTGCCATCGTATCGCCACATTGTGTACCGTCATTCGTCACTCCACATAACGTTTTTCCACTGTTTCAACGCCCAATGTTTCCCAACCTTACACCAAGCGAGGCGTCGTTTAGCATTTACCGGCTTGATGCGTCTCTCGAGCATGATATCCAAGTTTTCTCACCTCCCGCCTCACTGTCATAGTACTTGCTGTGGATCTTGATGCAATTTGGAATTCATGTGATGGCCTGGATAGATGTCTGCCTATTACACATTACGACCCTCTTCAACTATCAGCGGTCTTTGTCAGTCAACAGGCGAGGTCAGCCTGTACGCTTTTGTGCTGTACGTGACCCTTCACGTTTCCACTTCACTATCACATCAGAAACAGTGAACCTAGGGATGTTTAGGTGTGTGGAAATATTGCATACAGATGTATGACACAGGTAACACCCAGTCACCTGACCACGTTCGAAGTCCGTGAGTTCCACGGAGCGCCCCATTCTTCTCTCTCAAAGTGTATAATGACTACTGAGGTCGCTGATACGGAGTACCTGACAGTAGGTGGCAGCACAATGCACCTAATACCAAAAACGTGTGTTTTTGGGGCTGTCTGAATACTTTTGTTCACATACTGTATGAAGATGGATGTTGCCGCCAATGGCCTCGCCCCCAAAGGAGACTACTGGAAGACTGCAATCGACGCAGCACTACGATCTGTAGTTGCTACAGGCGACCAGTCAGGAACCAAGAATTGTAATCATTGGTGTGTGTGTGTGTGTGTGTGTGTATGTGTCTGTGTGTGTGTGTGTGTGTGTGTGTGTGTGTGTGTGTGTGTGTGAGTGTGTGCCATTCAAACGTGCTGAACAAGAAGATTATTAACGTGTTTTTATTGAGAAGAACAATTGTAAGACTGAGAAAGTTAAATGAAAACGAGGCAGATGAATAAGGGTAAGTAAACCCTTAATTATTTCAAAAGTAATCTCCATAACTGTCGATACATTTATTCGACTACGGGTCAGTGGCTTCATGGAAAATCTTTGATGTTGCCAGCGGAACCATGATTGTCCGCAGGCGTGCATCTTTTCGTCCGAAGCAAATCTGCAAATTGAGGGCCAGGAATTTCTTTCTTCACGGATACAGAAACAAGGGAATCATTTGGGGAGATGTCGCGCCTGTGTACAGGAAGTGGAGGGAAACTTGTGCAGCTCAGTCCAAACAACTTGGGCAACAAGTGGGTGGGCCCTCACATATGCTGAATACAGTCCCGATTTCTCTTTATGTGATTTTCATAGTTTTGGAGCCCATAAGAAAGACATTCTTGGCCGCTGATTTGCATCGGACGAAGAGGTCCCTGTCTCGATGGAATAATGGTTCCATGAGGACATTAACCATGTCGTCTCACAGCCGGATAAATTGACACTTATTCCGATTACTTTCAAATAGCTAGCAGTTCACCTACTTTTTCCATCTGTCTCGTTTTCATTTGGCTGTCTCTTATTCTTTATCTTTTCCATTTAGACTACTTGTAAATACTGTTAATAAAAGAAAGTGGATTTTATGCAAGAGCTTTGTGTCTTTGTGTTCATAGTATAAACGCCTAAGTCGAATCCGCCAACTATAACTACAGACACAATAGACCCAAAAGATTTAGGTTTCCAGAGTTGAGTCTTCTGTCGATTGAGTAGCGCACTGCTGGAGTGCTGAACTATCAGGATTTGGTATTTTACAAGAATGAGGACTCTTCTATGCGTTATCGTGTTTTTAAGTGGCGTAACAGTTGCATGTGCCGTGAGAAACATTCAAATTCCACGCTCTTCTCGGATCCTCAGTAATGATTCTTTGTCTACTTGTTCAATGTGTAAATGTTCAAAATCAGATAATCAGATTTAGTTTGCCACTCCCAAGTTTCAACTGGGCGCGATACGTGATATTCATTCGGTATGTTCTGTGCAGTTGATGGTGACTGTACCTCTTCTACGCCAGACGTTGTGATCTCAACACGACGATGTAGCAGAAATCAAAATGTTCAAATGTGTGTGAAGTCTTCAGGAACTTAACTGCTAAGGTCATCAGCTTACACACTACTTAACCTAAATTATCCTAAGGACAAACACACACACGCATGCCCGAGGGAGGATTCGAACCTCCGCCGGGACCAGCCGCACAGTCCATGACTGCAGCGCCTTAGACCGACAATGTAGCATCCCACTTCAATACGAAACGTCCTAAGTCAACACGCGTACCTGAATAACAGAAATCCTCAGCACTTCGTTGGAAGATGAGGCCTTGATCCAACGCCAAAGCTGGTTCTTACACGTATGGGCTAACATGGAGTTCTTGTATTGTGAACTGAGAGAAAGTGTTTAGTAGGAGAACAGAATTAAGCATATGTTAGTTGACCATGAGTCTTGCTTCTGGTAAGGTGAGGGTACAACAGACGCATTTCTGTCATTGTAAGCAAAACTTACGAAACGTGAAGACATGTGCAGTCAATCTGTCGATCCGGAAAGAAGGTTCGACAGCTTTAGAGAAAGATCGATAATATTTAATAAGTACAAGATCCAAAACGGAGCAATAAGTATGCAAGCCGAAGAACGAAGAGTTCGGATAAAGGATGCAAGGCAGGGGTGTTGTTTTGCGTAACTACTGTTCATTCTAGACACTAAGGAAGCAACGACGGGAATGCAAGAAAGATTAAAGAGTGGTATTAAAATATAGAGTGAAAAGATATCAATGATAAGATTCGCTGACGATACTACTCTCCTAAATGAAATTGAAGAACAATTACAGTGTCTATTGAATGGAATGAACAGTCAGATGAGTACATAATATTTTGAGTTAACAGAAGATAGATAAACGAATCAGCAGTAGCATGAATGACATATGTGAAAACTTAAAATAAGAGATCACGAATTAGATGATGATAAGGGAGTCTGCTATCTTGGAAGAAAAAATGGTTCAAATGGCTCTGAGCAGTATGGGACTTAACTTCTGAGGTCATCAGTCGCCTAGAACTAAGAATTACTTAAACCTAATTAACTTAAGGACATCACACACACCCATGCCCGAGGCAGGATTCGAACCTGCGACCGTAGCGGTCGCGCGGTTCCTGACTGTAGCGCCTAGAACAGCTCGGCCACCCCAGCCGTCTCTTGGAAGAAAGAAACCACTATGGAAGAACGACAAGAAACGCAGGCTAGCACAGTAATAAGAGCATTTATGGCGGGAGTTCAGCGCGAACAGCCGAAGCGATCCCATCGATGCTGGGCTCGCTTCGTTGCTGGTCCGCTCTCTTGGGCTTGGAGTGGCAGAGGGGTGTAACAGCATGCTTGTGCTCTAGTGTTTGCGATAACAAACTGTCGTGTGCGGTTCTAACGACACTGTCAAACTGTCCTGCTCTTGCGCCACAGCGTGGGCGATGTGTCAGACAGAGCAAGGTTGATTTCAAAGCGACCGTACACCTGTGTGTCGTCTCTACATCAATAGAGAGGTACAGAGATACGACTAGATAGCCAGCTGCTGTAAGCACGAGGTCGGCATCGGGTCGGTTGACTCCGATGCCACGGTCTAGGTGGAAGCAGCAGTATGGCCTACCACAGGGCAGTCAAGAGAGCTGTGGTCGCCCACATAATCGAGGCGCGACAAGACGTCCAGGGAGCTCCCTCGTGGACTGCCTTGTGTCTGTGACGAGGCGGCAGTACAAGAAGGGCTCTTGAGTGCTGCTTTCTGGGATGCGGCAGTCAAGCTGCATAGCCAATCAAACAGGAAGGAGCCGCTGCTGTTCGTCGTAGCTGTGCAAACGGCAGACGATACCTTCGAGCTGCGGAAGCTCCTAGGCTTCCCAGTCAAAGGCTTTCTCCAGGCCTGGACTCTACTCCCCATAGCTCCAGGAAAGGGCCATGTGAGAAACTATTGTTGCAGTGCGCTGAGAAGCACCAAGTTTCCGGGAAGGTACCCGTGGGAGAAGAAAAGCAGAGGTTCCGACAAACCGCGCGGGATTAGCCGAGCGGTCAGGGGCTCCAGTCATGGGCTGTGCGGCTGGTCCCGGCGGAGGTTCGAGTCCTGCCTCCGGCATGGGTGTGTGTGTTTGTCCTTAGGATAATTTAGGTTAAGTACTGTGTAAGCTTAGGGGCTGATGACCTTAGCAGTTAAGTCCCATAAGAATTCACACATTTTTTTTCCAACAAGTGCTGGCTGCGGTAAGCCACTTGTTGCAAACTGCCGTGGCTGGCCGGTCTTGCCATGGTCGAGAACGCCACGACCAAGAAGAAATGCCGTCAAATGGGAAGGCCGCATTGGTAGAAGAGAGGAATGCAAACAAGGACACCTCCGTGGCAGAGTCCGTGGAAGCCTGTCGGCAGACGACACTTGCGGTCAACCTCCGTGTGGTGTGCGTACTGTAAGACCCTCGGTACACACACCATCAGATTATTTGACTTGTCGCTCTATCGAAGTAGGCGAGTGTCAGCAATATGTCTCGTGGTCTAAACGTGGCGTGTTTATCTTCTGCCGTTAGGTCAGACGATAGAAATGCCACTTGCACGCTTAGAGTAGCAGATTGACGGTGACCAACTTTAAACAGAACTTGATCAATTTTCACACACATTTATTAAAATAATAACAAGCATAAAAATTACTTAACTTGGTTCTGGATGCTATTTGCAATTAACAAACTGAAGTTCCTTTGGTATTGGTACGTTAATCTTATTCTCACATATATCTCTGCTACTTGACAAAAGTGTCTATACATTTATCTTCATGGCTATGTGCAGGAATATGGTAATTTTATTGGCCACAGACTGAAACATGACTATAGACTGGTACAGACAAATGAAGAACTCGTACAGACTGTTGCAGACTAATGCAGACTGGTACAGACTGGTGCAGACAAATGCGGACTGGTACAGATTGATGTAAACTGGTACAGACTGGTGCAGACAAATGCAGACTGAGTAATCGGAGGTCTGTACACTCGCCATAATACCTCGCACGTTCATGTATCACTGCGCGAGTGTGATACGCGAGGAGAAAAGGTTCTACGTTAGCAGCAATCTCATTGGCTGCGTTACAAATTAATACGCGGATCGCCGGAAGCAGCGCCATCTCGTAGTGCGGAGACGGACGAGCGCTGCGCCTTCGCTGTTGTGCTTAGCGGGACACGCTCTAGTGGGAAAGTTGTGTATGCGCTGACTACGCGGAACTATGTACACAACACTCCATACCACAGCGAAAGGTATCTGGAAATAGCCGAACGGCTCGAGAGGAAGCGGAGCTGAGCCACTGGAGCAGAGGGCGAGCTGTCGCGGCTGGCGGCACTACCTGAAGAGGTGGTGCTGGGCAACGTGCCGCAACCACAAGGGGCCGGCAGCTGCGCTCTGTCATCCAACTGGAGGAGTGGTGGAACAACGCACCCCTGGCACCAACCACAACAGCGCACGGCGCTGCCGCGTGGATTACATCTGACGGATGGCTACGACTCCGGTATCGAGCTGCATGGTACCCACTACTAATATGCATGATCTGTCGCAGGTAGCAAGAAAGACATCTACTGCCAGTCCAGACTATCGTATAGGTTTTTTCCGTGTGCCCTTAAACACGTAATTGTTCAAATGTCTTCGTACACTTCCTGTCTCCAGATTGGCGAGTATTACAGGAAAATCTTACCCAGACGAACAGACAGCACAACAGTCCTGCATCGTGTGGTAACCTCGACTCAAATAATTAGCCAATGAAGAGGTGACAGTAGAGCTTTTGTGGTCGTCTCCATAGTACTGCGAGCGTGCAGGGTCTCCATTAGGACACTCCTGGCCATCAACAGTCTTCTAGTATCAAACGTCAGCCTTCATTTGAGAAAGACGTTTCTCACAATATAGCTCTGGCTCACACCATTGTATGAAGGTGAATCAAGGACCGAGGGGCAATGCGTTTGAGATGTGTTGCTGTGAGGGCTGATAAGGCAAATTAGGACGAGGTTCTCCCGAAGATCAGTGAAGAAAGGAGCATATGGAAAACACTGGGAAGAGTATGGGAAAGGATGGCAGGACATGTGTTAAGATAACATGAAACAACTTCCATAGTACTACAATATTTAACACGTAAGTAAAACATAGTTACCAGTCACAGTGGAGCTTGTTTCTAAACTCCTAGTTTCATTTTGGAAAGAAATCCCAATCTTCCAGAAGCACACATTTTGGAGAGAAATCCAAACCCTCCAGAAGAACAGTTTTTATATTTGTTTACTTATTTTCGTATGCGCACTTCTCTTGCCACTACAAGTGTGTTAAAATTATTGCGGAGACCAGGATTTATAACACAGTGAAATTGAAACAGGGCAGATGGACAGATGGAAAAAAGTAAGTAAACTGTTTACTGTTTCAGAGTAGAATCTGTTGATACATCTATCTCACTGTGAGACAAGACGGTGACTGTCTTCATGTAAAAATGTTTTCGGTTGGCTACGGAAGCGTGATCGTACTCATGATTGAACCTTTCAGTCCGAAGTTCATGAATGTCTTTCTTCAGGGATAAAAAATACGGAAATCGCTTCGACGAGGAAGGCATTTGTGACTGTCGATTTACTTCTGACGGAGAGGCGTTCCGTAGGCAACTGCAGACATTTTTCCATGAAGATACGGACCTTCTTGTCTCACAGTGGAATAAATTTTTTGAGAGTTATGGAGATTTCTTTTGAAATAAAAACAGTTTATTTTTACCATGCATCTCTTTTTCATTTCATTGCCCCTTATACACTGAAGTGACACGCAAGAGAACAGTTTAGTAGTAATAACAAAACTGAGCCACTCGAAGAGCACAATCCCACTTCGGCATGGAGACGCTAGCTATCAGCATCTGATGAATCCTATTTTTAGAACTTTTGTGAATAACGCCAATAGCAATTGCAGAGGGTTCTTCGCTTCGTTGTTAGAATCCTTGATTCTTTCATTTCCCAGCTCTCTATTGAATAGAATTCTGATGTTCTTTCGTATCACAAGGGATTTCGTATCGAGTGTAGAAGTTTAATACCCCTGGAAGAGCTGTACAGAAAGTGCTGTAAGGAAGAATTGGAAAACCTAATCTTACAGCACGAACTCCTTTGGCAGCAGTTGGTATTAGACCTATACTATTCCGTTTCGCTCAGACTGTTAAAATTTAAGGGAAATATTTTTTTTTTTTTGTTTACTTGAGACCACAACACAAGCAGCTGTTAGCCGTTTTGTAATTATGTAAATAACCACACTCTAATCCGCAATCGTTTAAGGAAGACATCTATCGCCAATGCGTAGAGTATTTAACCACTGCCTCTGTTGTTTTCCCTCTTCTCCGAAGGGATTACGCTATGAGGAAACGAGCGTCGACGTTCATTCTTTCCTGGATTGACCTGTGCCACTTTTCCTTGCTGGATCGTAGTTCATGTCTACAGTTCGTGATCTCAGTTCAAGCATGCTCAATAATTTTTCTCAGCATTTTTATCGTTATTGTTCTATGCCTGAGTAGTGATCATTTTCCGTTGCGAATACACGCTTAGAGAGTACGCCGCGAGTTTGAAATTTGGCGGGCACGTGAAGAAATTTTATGGTATGGAACGCAACTTGTTCACTTTGCTGCGGCTGCAGATTTTGAAGAGCGATGTCACGACATGTGAGGTGACTACCAGAGCACCGTCGCCGCTAGCAGGCTGGCTGGCTGTGTGTGTGTGTGTGTGTGTGTGTGTGTGTGTGTGTGTGTGTGTGTGTCCAAATTCCTGGAAGGCACTCCAAGCGGCGTTAGGCTCTCGTAACCTCGTACCATCTGCTAGAAAAAGCTTCTCCTGCAAGACAACGCGTTTTCCCTGATGGTCTTGGGTGGTCTGCGTTAATGACGTTCCTGGTCTTCTTCGGAAGCTTTTTAAGCTTATTAACGCATTCCGATATGCAGCCCTATAAACACAGTAATGAACAGGAGAATACCAAACACATCCATAGCACAGCGTATGTCGCTCTTCGGTCCCAATGGCGACCGAGATTCGTCGATCCTCAGGACGCGGAAGAGTTGGCGGACCATAGCATCTACGAAAGTAATTATGGGTAGGAGAAATGAGGCTAGTCGTAACGTCAAAAGTGTGGGTATACGCAGCTACAACTATATATCTGGAAGCAAAATGATAAATAACGGACGAGGCAGGGAGGCACAAGAATCAGATAAGATCAGGGAATTCCTGGTACTCTGCTAGTATTACACATCGGCCTGAATCTGAGGTAGACATTTCTGAGAATGTACTATTGGAGGACGCTATTGTGTGGTAGTGAATCATGGACTGTGAAAACCGGAAAAGAAAATTTGTGTTAGTTGTGATGCTATAGAAGTATGTTGAAAATTGGTGGACTGACATAAAATGAGGATTCTCTTCGCAGAATTGGCCATGAAAGAAACACATGGAAAATACTGGCAAGGAGAAGGGACAGGTTGATGGGACACATGTTAAGACTTCAGGGAATAACTCCATGATACTAGAGAGCTCTGTAGAGTGTAAAACCTGTAGGGAAACACACAGACTGGAATACATTCGAGGAATAATTGAGGACATATAATGCAAGAGGCACCATGAGAAGAACAGGAGATAAATTCGTGGTGGGCAGCATCTAACCAGTCGCATGACTGAAACGAAAAGAACCCTCTACTTCAACAGTTATATTCTTGAAGCCACGTTAAGGTCTGTGGTAAAACGGTACTCCTTCTCGCCTTTCCTTTTCCAGTCGCGAATCGTGTGCAGGAATAAGGCCTTTTGGTAAGCTTCTTTGCTTCCAGATACATGCAGCAGCAAGCAATATGCTGCTTGACCTATCTAGGAACGTACTCTATTGCCAGCATAATAGTAAACCACACCGTCATGCACATTGCCCCTAATGAGTGTACCTTTGGAGTTGAATGATCATTCCCGTGACTATTTCGTGCTTTCTAAACTAACACCTGGCGGAACGAGTTGCTTTCTTTGTACTTTCTCTATGCCGTCTGTCAATCCTTCCAGGTAAGAGTCCCAGACTGACAAGGGGAGGCCGCCAATTGTGAAATTCAGATTCGATTCATACTGCGCATAATAAAAGCTCATGGCCAGAGGTGTAATGTGGCAAAGCACCAAGATGCACTTCTCAGCCGTTGTCGAGAAAATCGACGATTAATAATTTTCTACAGCGTCGTGGCGCAGCGGTAAGCGCTCGGGTTCGTAATCCGAAGGTCGCCGGATTGAATGTCGCGCCATGCAACCCTTTTTTTTGTATTTGTTTTTTGTAATTCATATATATATAATTCCCGGCAATCAGTTGCAACAATTATGCATATAATAAGTTGCTGAAAGTCGTTTGTCGTGCAAAAACTGGCGACTTCGAACATCATTATGTTTTCCGCAACCAAAGTTGTATTTCACAAATGTTATTAATTGTCTTCATAATGTTAGCCACGTATAGTTAATGGAAGACGTAGAAACGGTATTCCGAAACGAATACGTGTAGCGTGAGTCAAACGTTCGAATTAGAATAGAGACCCCACGAACACAAATTTGCTGCGGCATGTATGAAATATAAACTCCGTTACTCGCTCGTTACACTTGAAGGACAGATGTTGAATGGGCCGAAACGAGCCGCGGCATAACAGCGTAGTTGCCTGCTAACTTCGAAAGAAGGTAGAAACGGTCCCTAGCGCAACTTATAACATCGTCGAAAATCAGTGCGGACGGGAGAGCTTTGGTACACCCTGTTAAAAAAACGGAAAAATGGAGGCGGTACAATTGGAGAGCGATCCGCCTTCACCGGTATCCATAAGCCATTCATTAATAGTATATATATATATATATATATATATATATACATATTTGAATTACAAAAAACTAATAATAAAAAAAAATTTGCATGGCGCGAGATTCGATCCGGCGACCTTCGGATTACGAACCCGAGCGCTTACCGCTGCGCCACGACGCTGCAGAAAATTAGTAATCGTAGAGAGTATTTCACCGCAACGGTTTCTTTTAACTGTCGATTTTCTCGACAACGGCTGAGAAGTGCATCTTGGTGCTTTGCCACATTACACCTCTGGCCATGAGATTTTCTTATGCGCAGTATGAATCGAATCTGAATTTCACAATTGGCGGCCTCCCCTTGTGAGAGTTCATACTACGGTTTTGCAAGCTACGTCCTTCATCAACGAACAACAATACCTGATGGTTCTACTAGCGAAACTCAGTTTCGCATCTCTTTTTACAACGATTAGTTTTATGTGGTCGTTCGATTTTAAGTGCTCTTCATGCATACTCCCCAACATTTAATGAATGAGTTTGCTTGCAGTTACTGTCAGGCAAACGCACAACGAAGAAATACCAAGCTTTGCCGCCAACTTATGCACAGTGATGTGGGGATGTGGCAGTGTTACGTAAAACATAATTGAATATTAAACGATGCGCGGTGTCACTCAATCGCATATGATCAAAGAGATAATTCCTTTGAATTAAGAATTAATTAAACCCGCTGCCCCTTCCGTTACCGTTTCCCTACCTCCAGATAAAAGTTAGGTTATCTGAAGATCTTCTGTCACCCAGACCACGACAGTATGGGGATCAAACAGTAGGTGTTCAAGCTATCCGAAGTTATAGAATAAGGGACAGGCAGAATGCCACTAACACGTAACATGACCCAAAAAATAGTTGGATATTAATATATTGCTCACTTAAATACAAGAAAATGAGAGGTAGCCTTTACAGAACGAAAGGCGGCCACAGCACAATTTCGCATTACTCGTTGTAATGCCTGTACTTCAAGGGAGTTTGAAGATGCAAGAGAAACTTCATCAAACAAGAAATTCCCTAGAGAGTCCTATTAAGACGGGAGACACTGTCTTGGCTGGAAGATGGGAGATACCGTTAACCGTGAGAGAAACAAGATACGAAAATGAAGGACAGCATGCGCTGCAACTCTTATCCAAGCAGCACTGATGAAATGCGTGTGGTAGTGCCTGTGCGCACGTAATTACGGCGATTCTGTAGGCGTGTGCAAATTCTCGAGGACATGACTGCATTCTTATCGATGTGATTGTACACACAAGTGATTCCAAAGTAATTGGGCCTAGGACATGTTAAGCAAAAAATTCTGGTAACTTCTTCGTTATTTCATTCTAGCGATTTAACAACCGAATGGCACCGTCGAGAAACTGGTTCTCAGTGGGTAACGGAGAGCGTCTTCGTGGTCTTATTGCCTCAGCAAAGACACAGTGTCCTCAGATGATAAATACTCGTAGTTTCTGCAGCCTACTTTACATTGGGGCCTGCGCTGACCACTCATGTGACTTTTTAGATGGGGTGGCAGGGGAAGATCTCTGGGGCTTAGGTTGGTTCAAATGGCTCTGAGCACTATGGGACTTAACATCTGTGGTCATCAGTCCCCTAGAACTTAGAACTACTTAAACCTAACTATCCTAAGCACATCACACACATCCATGCCCGAGGCAGGATTCGGACCTGCGACCGTAGCATCCTTAGGTTGGCTACAGTGCAGTGGCACCAGGCATGAAGCCCAAGAGAAAACAAGTCTTCCACTGCAAAGGCAATTTGACCGAAAGACCCCTTTGTATTTATAGCCATTTGTGATTTTCTTAAATACAACCCAAAACAAAACAAACCAAAAAGCAAAACAAAACAAAATTCAAACTGTGACGAAAATCGGTAGGTGTGCTGTACATGTACAGACAGACAAATGATTACAATTTTAAAAAAGTTAGGTGATTTATTCAGGAGAAAGAGCTTCACAAATTGAGCAAGTCAAGAATGCGCTGATCCACCTCTGGCTCTTATGTAAGCAGCTATTCGGCTTGGCCTTGATTGATAGTTGTTGGACGTCCTCCTGAGTCATATCGTGCCAGATTCCAAATGACGCCTTAGATGGTCAAAATGCCGAGCTGGTTGGGGGGCCTGCCCTAAATGCTCAAAACAAAATGTCCAGACACTCTGTGACCCAAATGGTACTGAAACAGAGCATGGCAGACTAAAGGCCGAAATACTAAATGTCTTTTTCCAAAGCTGTTTCACAGAGGAAGAATGCACTGTAGTTCTTTCTCTAGATTGTCCCACAGATGACAAAATGGTAGATATCGAAATAGACGACAGAGGGATATAGAAACAATTAAAATTGCTCAAAAGAGGAAAGGCCGCTAGACCTGATGGGATACCAGTTCGATATTGCACAGAGTACGCGAAGGAACTTGCCCCCCTTCTTGCAGCGGTGTACCGTAGGTCTCTAGAAGAGCGTAGCGTTCCAAAGGATTGGAAAAGGGCACAGGTCATCCCCGTTTTCAAACAGAGACGTCGAACAGATGTGCAGAACTATAGACCTATATCTGTAACGTCTATCAGGTGTAGAATTTTGGAACACGTATTATGTTCGAGTATAATCAATTTTCTGGAGACTAGAAATCTACTCTGTAGGAATCAGCATGGGTTTCGAAAAAGACGATCGTGTGAAACCAAGCTCGCGCTATTCGTCCACGAGACTCAGAGGGCCATAGACACGGTTTCCCAGGTAGATGCCGTGTTTCTTGACTTCCGCAAGGCGTTCGATACAGTTCCCCACAGTCGTTTAATGAACAAAGTAAGAAGATATAGACTATCAGACCAATTGTGTGATTGGATTGGAGAGTTCCTAGATAAAAGAACGCAGCATGTCATTCTCAATGGAGAGAAGTCTTCCGAAGTAAGAGTGATTTCAGGTGTGCCGCAGGGGAGTGTCGTAGGACCGTTGCTATTCACAATATACATAAATGACCTTGTGGATGACATCGGAAGTTCACTGAGGCTTTATCGGGATGATGCTGTGGTATATCGAGAGGTTGTAACAATGGAAAATTGTACTGAAATGCAGGAGGATCTGCAGCGAATTGACGCATGGTGCAGGGAATGGCAATTGAATCTCAATGTAGACAAGTGTAATGTGCTGCGAATACATAGAAAGAAAGATCCCTTATCATTTAGCTACAATATAGCAATCAGCAACTGGAAGCAGTTAATTCCATAAATTATCCGGGAGTACGGAATAGGAGTGATTTAAAATGGAATGATCATATAAAGTTGATCGTCGGTAAAGCAGATGCCAGACTGAGATTCATTGGCAGAATCCTAAGGAAATGCAATCCGAAAACAAAGGAAGTAGGTTATAGTACGCTTGTTCGCCCACTGCTTGAATACTGCTCAGCAGTGTGGGATCCGTACAAGATAAGGTTGATAGAAGAGATAGAGAAGATCCAACGGAGAGCAGCGCGCTTCGTTACAGGATCATTTAGTAATCTCGAAAGCGTTACGGAGATGATAGATAAACTCCAGTGGAAGACACTGAAGGAGAGACGCCGAGTAGCTCGGTACTGGCTTTTGTAAAAGTTTCTAGAACATACTTTCACCGAGGAGTCAAGCAGTATATTGCTCCCTCCTACGTATATCTCGCGAAGAGACCATGAGGTTAAAATCAGAGAGATTAGAGCCCACACAGAGGCATACCGACAATCCTTCTTTCCACGAACAATACGAGACTGGAATAGAAGGGAGAACCGATAGAGGTACTCAAGGTACCCTCCGCCACACACCGTCAGGTGGCTTGCGGAGTATGGATGTAGATGTATTCTAAAATACGCTTAGTTTGCTACCTTACGACTCTGGGCTGTGAAGCAGAACGTAGACAGTTTGTATCACGCAAGATAGGCAAGCAGTAATTACAGTCACTCTGAAAGAGGTCACGCACTAGAGCTTCAGAAACAAGACGGTAGGTAAGCAAACCAACACAGACAAACAGCAGAGAGCAAACTCTTTGCTCTGTGAGGCTGGAGTAGTTAACAGTGGCACTGCTTTATTTGTTACATGACACACATAGCACTTCAAAGTATTATGTAGAAATGTTAGACTAGAGTACTGTCTTGTGTCCTGTAGTTAAATACAGGGTTATTACAAATGATTGAAGCGATTTCACAGCTCTACAATAACTTTATTATTTGAGATATTTTCACAATGCTTTGCACATACATACATAAACTCAAAAAAGTTTTTTTAGGCATTCACAAAAAATGGTTCAAATGGCTCTGAGCACTATGGGACTCAACTGCTGAGGTCATTAGTCCCCTAGAACTTAGAACTAGTTAAACCTAACTAACCTAAGGACATCACAAACATCCATGCCCGAGGCAGGATTCGAACCTGCGACCGTAGCGGTCTTGCGGTTCCAGACTGCAGCGCCTTTAACCGCACGGCCACTTTGGCCGGCCAGGCATTCACAAATGTTCGATATTTGCCCCTTTAGTGATTCGGCAGACATCAAGCCGATAATCTAGTTCCTCCCACACTCGGCGCAGCATGTCCCCATCAATGAGTTCGAAAGCATTGTTGATGCGAGCTCGCAGTTCTGGCACGTTTCTTGGTAGAGGAGGTTTAAACACTGAATCTTTCACATCACTATGCGTGAAACTTGCCCGCACGCGTTCAACTGTTTCTTCGCTCATTGTAGGCCGACCTGTTGATTTCCCCTTACAGAGGCATCCAGAAGCTTTAAACTGCGCATTCCATCGCCCAATGAAGTTAGCAGTTGGTGGATCTTCGTTGAACTTCGTCCTGAAGTGTCATTCCACTGTCATGACTGACTGATGTGAGTGCATTTCAAGCACGACATACGCTTTCTCGGCTCCTGTCGCCATTTTGTCTCACTGCGCTCTCGAGCGCTCTGGCGGCAGAAACCTGAAGTGCGGCTTCAGCCGAATAAAACTTTATGAGTTTTTCTACGTATCTGTTGTGTGTCGTGACCATATGTCAATGAATGGAGCTACAGTGAATTTATGAAATCGCTTCAATCATTTGTAATAGCCCTGTACTGTACTTAGTTTCAGTCATACATGTGGCTATCGTAAAACTGGAATAAACAATAACAGTCGTGTACACAACTACGGAGCACACCGACATGCTTCTCGTGTATGGGGAAGCCCAAAGGAATAGAAAGAGGCTTGCCCGCTTTATGGAGAACGTTACACCATCAGGCGTCACCCAGACTGCACCATGTTTGCAACACTGGAGAGTCGTTTAAGTGAAATGGACAGCTTAAGTCCTAACGGTCACTACACTGGACGCCTGCATATACGCCGTACTCGAGTGTTTGTAGAAGCTGTACGTCAGCGTTTTGCAGAGAGGCCTTAGGTGAGGACCGTAGATGTACCACACACCGTAAGTGTTAACCATATTGCAGTGTGGCACGTTCTGCACGGTAAGAACCTCCATCCGTACAAACTCCAGAAGGTTCTTGCGATGAATCAGGATGACTTTCCCATCCCTTCAGTTTTCGCCAACGGCTGCTAGAACAAAGTGGATAGGTTTCTAATTTCCTACGATGTATCTTGTATTATGAAGAATTCACCATTACCAGGGACAGCTAGCTCAACATCAGAAACAGCCATGTTTGCATAGAAGAAAATCCTCGTATGCTGCATGTCCGATGCCTCCAACTCCATATTTCAGACATCATGTTGGCAGGTCTCATTGATAACCATGTCATAGGTCTATACCTCAAATTCATGATTATTGACGATCCCAATTACCTTCTATTTCTGCGAGAAGTCTTATCGGGGCTGCTGGACAAAGTGCCGTTAAACATTCTTGGTGCCACGTGTTTCCAGCATGATCATGCTCCAGCACACTTCAACAGGGTGCTACGTTGCCACTTCAATGACACATTTGGAAAAGGATTGGATGCGGAGGCCACATAGTGTGGCTCCAACGCTCACTGGATCCGACACCGTTGGATTTGCATTGCCGGCGGTACATGTAAACCTTTTCTTATAAACTCTTGAATATGATCAGAAAGCTGGTCCAACATTCAGTACATGTACATTTTGTTCATTATGTGAGAGTTGGAATTGTTCTAAAGGCTTCCAAAACTCAAGAGCACGTCATCAACCTAGGCCCCAGTGGACTATATTGAGGACCGTCTTCTTGGTAGCGTGGACGGATACAGGGAGCTGCGTTTCCCAAGCTCGTTGTTTGTGGAATCCATGTTGATTACCAAAACGGAAATTTTCGTCAAAGTACGCGAGCATAAAACGTGCCCCAAAACTGTACAACAGGCTGAAGTCATGTATATACATCTATAGTTATGTGTGTCTGTTTAACGGTCCTTCCTGGAAACAGGAATGACCTTCCCATTTTTTCTAATCACCTGAAACGCTCCTTTCATCCAGAGACGTACACTAAGCTAAAAGGGCATGTATTCTTCACCAAATTCTAAGGAAATCGTATAGGTATAATATAAAGATAAGTTGACGTTCCTGTGTTCAGTGATTTTAGTTGATTTTCTGTCCAGAGGCCTCTTACCTTAACATCTGACATTTGGGTGATCGTGCGACATTTGAAAGCAGACTTCTTCGTAGAACAATTTCAGAAGACGGAGTTTAGTATATAGACTTCACTGTGTCATTCTTCGGTTGGATTCCAGCATCGATACCGAGTGACTGGATAGATGGATTTGATCCGTTCTACTGAATTACCCTGATACCAAAATTTCTTCTGTCAGATCGGTAGAACCTTACTTTCAATTCCTTGAACGCTTCATGAATAGCTCTTTTTACGTGATTGTCGAAAATACTATGATACGTGGTATTAAATGACTTTATGACTGATTTGAGGATGTCTTGGACAGGAGGACACAGCATATAATTTTGGATAGATAGATCAGTAGAACCTTACTTTCAATTCCTTGAAAGCTTCATGAATAGCTCTTTTTACGCGATTGTTGAAAATACTATCATATGTGGTATCAAATGACTTTATGACTGATTTGAGGATTGCCGCAAGCAAGCATGTAAGGGCGCTTGCTGTTCATTTGGCATATTAGTGACCTTGAAGACGATAAGAATCGAAACATCATACTTTTCGGAGGTAATGTTATCCCTGAGGGTGTACTGTGTGGAAACGCTGCACAAATCTTGTCAGACATTGGAAGGAATAACGGGGGATACTGAACGAGTACGAACAAGGGCAGCACGAGTGGTCGGAGGTTTGATCTATATGATATTGTTAATGTGAAAAATATTTTAGCAAATTAGTCTTGGGCACTGCCCAAGGAGGAGTTGGGGGAGGGGGGGGGTGCTATCTATGTAGCCTGTTTATGTATTTGTATGTTGGCAGTGCTATGTAGCGCTCTGCATTAATAACTCTGACAGCGCTGTGCGCTCTCTGTAAGAGACTCTGTGGCTGGTCGGATTAGCAGTTGGAAGTTAACAGTCAGCGGTGATGGAAGTTGGAGGTAAACATTCAGCAGTGATAGAAGTTGGGAATGAGTCAGAATGGTTCAAATGGCTCTGAGCACTATGGGACTTAACTTCTGAGGTCATCAGTCCCCTAGATCTTAGAACTACTTAAACCTAACTAACCTAAGGACAACACACACATCCATGCCCGAGGCAGGATTCGAACCTGCGATCGTAGCAGTCCCGTGGTTCCGGACTGCGCGCCTAGAACCACTATACCACCGCGGCCGGCTGGGAATGAGCAGTCAGCAGTGATGGAGGTTAGAGGTTAATAATTAGCAGTGTTGGAGGTTTGCTGTATTAGCGCGAGCGGACGGTTTGAATGTGTATCCGTCACGGAGATTTATTGCTGATGATTATATAATTTTTTTTTTTTTGAACTCGTTGTCACTTGATTGATCGATGCTTAAAGAACTGAACTGGCAGACTTTCAAGTATAAACATGAATTATTCCATGAAAACGTACTTAGAATGCTCTAGGGCCAATTTTTAGTGATCATTCTAGGAGCATATTACAATTTCCCACGTATAACTCCCATAGCAACCGCGAAGACGAAATTAGACCAATCATGGTGTGCATAGCGGCGTTTAAGCAGTCATTCATTCCGCAATCCGTACGTGAATAAAACGGGAAAAAGCAGCAGCAACAGGTAAAACGAGGCGTACCTTCTGCATGCACTTCACAGTGGTGTGCAGAATACAGATGTAGACGTAGACTTTGAAACGACCTCTTACAAGTTATCTATAAATTCCGGGGACGTTGCGAGCAGTCTTAAAGGCACCAGCGTTTTACCGAGCAGGGTTTTTACTGTCTTAACACAAATCTTTTGGGAGTGCGACTACATCGTAGCATAAGAGAGTCAATATGTCGACGTCTGCAGAGCCTGAAAAAAATTATCACCGTAACGCAGCTCGTCTCAAAGAACGAAATCGCCTACGGAAATTACTGAGTCAGCCCGAGCGGGGCACGAATTGTATAGGAGGTGATGAACATGTGAACAAATAAACATGTTGTGCAGCGCCTATTTGGTGTTTCGGGTCAGAAACGAATACATGCGACATGATACAGCCCTCGTTCTGATGCAATGCCAGTGCATGTAACGAGATCTGGGTAGTTCCTCTGGCCACACAAGGTGAAAGTGGGGTTGTGTAGGAAGCAGAGAGAACAGGAAGGAGGAGGAGGAGGAGGAGGAGGAGGAGAGGGGGTAAATGTCCTTCATGTATGTCAGTTGTAATTGAGTGTTACTGGGTAGTACAGGCGGAGCAGGTGAAAGCCACTGTAGCGGCGTGTCGCTGAGCATGCGATGCCGGCTGGCGGCGGCTGCCATCAATTACGTCAAAGTAGGAGAATAATATTCAAGTGGACTCCAGTGCGACGAACCTCTGCTCCCTCTCTTGCCAAATGCCCTTTCGTTCCCAACATGCAGTCACACCACTCTCACGCGCCCACAGGTAGAGAGCGACACACCAGTGTCAAGAGTGCGCTGAGGGCCCCTGAGGTACTGGTCGAAGTGAGTGGCGGATTATACTTTGACATCTTCAGTCACAAAAAAAACTTCAGCTGTGGAAGAACAAGAAGTTCATTTAAAGATTGACATCAGAAGATATTGTTAGTACCAATACTTGCTTGATGGAACACCGTACCTACATCTACTTAAATAATCTGTAGTTGACACTTAAGTGGTAGGCAGAGAGTTCGGACTATTTCTCGAGCTTTCCACTCTCGAATATCACGTGAGAAAATGCTTGTCTAAAGTCTTTCATGCGAGTTCTGATTTATTTTAGCGCCATCATAATTTTCGTCTCCTGTAGGCGGGTGTCTAGAAAATATTTTGTCATTTGGAGGACAAAGCTGATAATTACCTTCGTGAAAAGATATGCTGCACGAAACATGCCTTCGTTTTAGCGATATCCACCACAGTTAACTTATCATATTATGCTTAGAACTTTCTCTCCTGTTGTGTGGTAATTCAAAACCACCCACCCTTCTTTGAACTTTTTAGATATCCTCTGCCAATTCTCCAGAAGGTGATTGACAATGACAGGGTAATAAGTATTTCTAGTACCTTTTTTGCCCCTTATATGAGTTCTGCCTACCAAGCGCAGACTTTGTCTTCCATTCCCCCACAACATTTTCTATGTGATAGATCCTGTTTAAGTTTGTCGTAATTGTAATCTGTAGCTATTTTATTGAATGGATAACCATTCAGTTTTGTAACTTTCCTTGTAACCTAAATTTAAGGGTTTTTCTTAGGACTCAATTGGAGACCTGAAAATTTTTATTCTTCATAGACAGTTGTCAATTTTCGCACCACGTAGATATCTTTTCTAAATTATTTTATAATTCGTATTGACCCGTGGTCTAGGGGTAGCGTCTTTGATTCATAATCAAAACGTCATCGGTCCCGCCACTGCCTAAACTTTGATAAATAATCAGCATTGGCGGCCGAAGACTTCCGGAATAAGAAGTCAGCCTCATTCTGCCAACGGCCTTGTCAAAGAGGGCGGAGGAGCGGATAGAGGTTCAGGGCACTCTCTTGCCCTAGGGGTGGGAAATTGCCCCTAAAGGTGGAAGAATCAGCAATGATCAACGACATGAGGATGCAGAAGGCAATGGAAACCACTGCATTAAAGACACGTAACGTGTATCCACACGACATGTAGCCTGTAATTGAAGAAGTGTCATGATGATCTCTCCATTGGCAAAAGATTCCAGAATAGTCCCCCATTCGGATCTCCGGTAGGGGACTGCCAAGGGGGAGATTACCATGAGAAAAAGATTGAATAATCAACGAAAGGATAACGTTCTACGAGTCGGGGCGTGGAATGTCAGAAGCTTGAACGTGGTAGGGAAACTAGAAGATCTGAAAAGGGAAATGCAAAGGCTCAATCTAGATATAGTAGGGGTCAGTGAAGTGAAGTGGAAGACAAGGATTTCTGGTCAGATGAGTATCGGGTAATATCAACAGCAGCAGAAAACGGTATAACAGGTGTAGGATTCGTTATGAATAGGAAGCTAGGGCAGAGGGTGTGTTGCTGTGAACAGTTCAGTGACCGGGTTGTTCTAATCAGAATCGACAGCAGACCAACACCGACAACGATAGTTCAGGTATACATGCCGACGTCGCAAGACGAAGATGAACAGATAGAGAAAGTGTTTGAGAGTATTGAAAGGGTAATGCAGTATCTAAAGAGGGACGAAAATCTAATAGTCATGGGCGACTGGAATGCAGTTGTAGGGGAAGGAGTAGAAGAAAAGGTTACAGAAGAATATGGGCTTGGGACAAGGAATGAAAGAGGAGAAAGACTAACTGAGTTCTGTGACAAGTTTCAGCTAGTAATAGCGAATACCCTGTTCAAGAATCACCAGAGGAGGAGGTATACTGGGAAAAGGCCGGGAGATACGGGCAGATTTCAATTAGATTACATCATCGTCAGACAGAGATTCCGAAATCAGATACTGGATTGTAAGGCGTACCCAGGAACAGATATAGACTCAGATCACAATATAGTAGTGATGAAGAGTAGGCTGAAGTTCAAGACATTAGTCAGGAAGAATCAATACGCAAAGAAGTGGGATACGGAAGTACTAAGGAATGACGAGATACGCTTGAAGTTCTCTAACGCTATAGCTACAGCAATAAGGAATAGCACAGTAGGCAGTACAGTTGAAGAGGAATGGACATCTCTAAAAAGGGCCATCACAGAAGTTGAGAAGGAAAACATAGGTACAAAGAATGTAGCTGTGAAGAGACCATGGGTAGCAGAAAAAATACTTGTTGATTGATGAAAGGAGGAAGTACAAACATATTCCGGGAAAATCAGGAATACAGAAATACAAGTCGCTGAGGAATGAAATAAATAGGAAGTGCAGGGAAGCTAAGACGAAATGGCTGCAGGAAAAATGTGAAGATATCGAAAAAGATATGATTGTCGGAAGGACAGACTCAGCATACAGGAAAGTCAAAACAACATTTGGTGGCATTAAAAGCAACGGTGGTAACATTAAGAGTGCAACGGGAATTCCACATAAATGCAGAGGAGAGAGCAGATAGGTGGAAAGAATACGTTGAAAGCCTCTATGAGGGTGAAGATTTGTCAGATGTGATAGATGAAGAAACAGGAGTCGATTTAGAAGAGATAGGGGATCCAGTATTAGAATCGGAATTTAAAAGAGCTTTGGAGGACTTAAGGCCAAATAAGGCAGAAGGGATAGATAACATTCCATCGGAATTTGTAAAATCATTGGGGGAAGTGGCAACAAAACGACTATTCACGTTGGTGTGTAGAATATATGAGTCTGGCGATATACCATCTGACTTTCGGAAAAGCATCATCCACACAATTCCGAAGACGGCAAGAGCTGGCAACTGCGAGAATTATCGCACAATCAGCTTAACAGTTCATGCATCGAAGCTGCTTACAAGAATAATATACAGAAGAATGGAAAAGAAAATTGAGAATGCGCTAGGTGACGATCTGTTTCGCTTTAGGAAAAGTAACGGGACGAGAGAGGCAATTGCGACGTAACGGCTAATAATGGAAGCAAGGCTAAAGAAAAATCAAGACACTTTCATAGGATTTGTCGACCTGGAAAAAGCGTTCGACAATATAAAATGGTGCAAGCTGTTCGAGATTCTGAAAAAAGTAGGGGTAAGCTATAGGGAGAGACGGGTCATATACAATATGTACAACAACCAAGAGGGAATAATAAGAGTGGACGATCAAGAACGAATGCTCGTATTAAGATGGGTGTAAGACAAGGCTGTAGCTTTTCGCCCGTACTCTTCAATCAGTACATCGAGGAAGAAATGATGGAAATAAAAGAAAGGTTCAGGAGTGGAATTAAAATGCAAGGTGAAAGGATATCAATGATACGATTCGCTGATGACATTGCTATCCTGAATGAAAGTGAAGAAGAATTAAATGATCTGCTGAACAGAATGAACAGTCTAATGAGTACACAGTATGGTTTGAGAGTAAATCGGAGAAAGACGAAGGTAATGAGAAGTAGTAGAAATGAGAACAACGAGAAACTTAACATCTGGCTTGATGGTCACGAAGTCAATGAAGTTAAGGAATTCTGATACCTAGGCAGTAAAATAACCAATGACGGACGGAGCAAAGAGGACATCAAAAGCAGACTCGCTATGACAAAAATCGATGTGGTGATATGGGTCTATAATTAAGCGAATTTCTTATATTCCCTTTATTGTGTAGGGGGGCGTGACTTGAGTCTTAAGGTACGGATTTTTCGTCGAACGAGTAGTTGTATACGATTGCTAAAAAATAAAAGAAAGCAACTATTCCATCAGTGTACTCTGAAAGTGAACTTATTGGTATATTTTCTGGACTGTAAGACACCAGTCTTGAACGACTTAAATTGCTTTTTTTTCACTAAGGTTATCTATTGTAGGCTATTTCTGATCCAGAGTCTGGAATACTTACTGCGTGAAACAATTTCGGAAAATAGTGACTGGGGACGGCAATGTAAGGGGCGTAATTGGTCAAAAAGTGACATTTTCGAATTATTATCTCTTATTAATATTTGATCTCTCCTGAATAATTTGATGCATTATTTGTCGAAAAATTCCAATTGGAAGTGTAGTTTTTATCATTTCAAAGTTAATAGTTCGTGTATAAAACTATCCGGTCGTTCTGCACTGTTAAGTATCTCTATCTCTTGAACTATTCAATCTAGAAGGCTGTGGTTTTCAGCTATTTATTCCTTGAAATCATGTTAATGTTCGTGTTAAGAGGTTGGATGCACTGTGCAAACAGAAATGGCGGTATGGCACATGCATTTTGTTTATTCACTTTGTGGTTGTCGTGTTTCATAAGTTTTGAACTGAAAACGTAGTGGTTTGGTGTTTTATTGTACGCTCTTATACCTGATCATGAAAGCCCAGCGTGCAGCAGAGGAAATGACTAAAGAAGCAAGAGGCAGGAAAAGAAGGAAGCTTCTAGGTTTGCAGGATAGTCAAGAACAGGATCCAGATAATGCTGATTATGCGCCTGGCTGTTTCTAGAAGATGGCATGCCTCCATGTGTAAGTTAATATCAAATAAAATGTTTGAACATGATTTGCGGGATATGACATTTTTAAAATTATTTGACCCATTATCTCAGGAACTATTACTGATACATAACACTAATTTTACGCTACCTTGCCACTTAGTATACTGCAGCTACTGAACCTCCCAAAACAGCCCTACCTCTAACGGTTTTTTACTTACGGAAGAAAAAGTGGACTTTTAAAAGAAAATATTGAATAACATTTTTAAAAAATCATAACTAGCTAATTATTTCTCTATATATTATGATTCTGGTTCAGTAAACAGAAAAGGAGTGATACTATACATCCCAAAAATTTCAGATCTCTATCTGTCACAATATCAATATCAATATTGTGGGTATAGGATGTACGTACTCCCCTTAATAGCACTGTCGTCGGTAAAATATAACTGGCGTGTGACTAGGGCCTCTAGTCGTGAACACCGTCCGCCGGGTGAGAGTCTTCCGATTTGACGCCACTTCGGCTACTTGACCGTCGATGGGGATGAAATGATGATGATAAAGAGAACACAAAATCCAGTCCCTGAGCGGAGAAAATCTCCGACCCAGCCGGAAATAGAACCCGAGCCCTTAGGGTTGACATTCGGTCGCGCTGACCTCTCGCTACCGGTGGCGGACGTCGTCAGTAATTATCACCAATATCACGAAATGTAGCAGATTTAGAGACAGAATTTCGTTGGTGAAACTATTAAAAGCATCTAGCATTGATATCCGCGCATCAAGCATCAGTAGAACGTCGCCAGTCCTGGAACTTTTATTCTAAATTTTCCAGGAATTGCCATTGCTTCTTGTAAAGATCTCTATAATGTTTTCCCTTTTCTTATTTTATTGTTTTTCATCCTGATTAGCGATAAATATCAATACATTCAAATATAACAAGAACAGAAATGTTTCAATGTAGCTGTGTGAAACCCTGTTTTGGATTATCAGAACTGAAAAATGAAATGGCAGCGTTGTGTCGAATAACAGACGCCGTCTGTTAACAGGACGGATAAATAAAGTAAGTTAAGTATTATCTGCACTGTATGGACTTGAACCGCAGAAAGACAGTTATTAATACAGAGTGAACTGTGAATTACGCACTCTCCTTTTGTGTGAGATAGAACTAAAATGTTCTCTCCGTTTCTAAAGGACGCAAATCGGTGTGTCTCTGTCGAAGCAGCACTTGTGTACATCAGGTTTGAAGATTTCTAAGACTGTGTCGCCATGTGAATAAAACTTGAATTGTGCTCTATCAATCTCTGAAACGCAACTTGTTCGTTAGCGCTAAAGTGTAGGGCCTTATATAGACGCATACGTCGGTGCCAAGTGTTTCAGATCGTGCACACTCAGGAAGTGAAAACCCACGACATGAAACTGACAACTACTGAGACACTACAGGAGTCCTCTCATCACCTGGACCTGATACATCGTGGATCTGGAGACACTCGGTCAACGCATAATCAACTAATACCGTCATCAGGCGTCATACAGCTCGGAATCTTGTAACGAGCTAAGATGCAGCCGACTGCGAGAGTGATGCAGTTCCTGTTTTTCCAGAAGTAATATTCTAATTTGTCGGCCAAATACAGCATTGTCAGTGCAACAGCACCAAAATGTAAACAGTAACGTTTGATCTACGTTTACAATGTTTCGCTGATACTTTGTCAAGCGAGCAAATTTGGAAAACGCAGTTATCCGATGTGCGCGCTATCGTATCACAAACGTGCTTTGTTCCGATTCGTCGACAATTGCAGGCCATCGTGTATTCGAATTTGACATGTGATGTACGCATGTTTAGGGCTCGTTGTTCACATTATTAAGCTAGTTGCTTTGGTTGCGACAACACTCTTCGAGTGACAGAGTAGGATGGCACTGCTAATTCTGGCCAAAATCACTGATGACAGACTTTTTTAATCGTTTCAGTGTTCCAGACACTGTGCCATCAGCATCTCTAAATAATTCAAATGGCTCTGAGCACTATGGGACTTAACTACTGAGGTCATCAGTCCCCTAGAACTTAGAACTACTTAAACCTAACTAACCTAAGGACATCACACACATCCATTCCCGAGGCAGGATTCGAACTTGCGACCGTACCGGTCACGCGGTTCCAAACTGACGCGCTTAGAACCGCACGGCCACACCGGCCGGCCCAGCATCTCTGGTGTCAACGGTCCAGGAATGGCACTTGCGGTGTGCTGAGACAATTGTGCTTCAAGGTTACATGACTCCCCTCCTCACCCTTTCTCTCCTCCTTCCTCTTTGCTCTCAGTAAGTAGCGTTACATCAACGTCGTGATGCACTCAGCCAATCGGAGCCACACTGCTCTTGGACAATTTGCCTTCCATGCTAGGTCAATGCTCTGTAGTAAGGGGAGCATGGTGTGGGTGTTTGCTATAACTAATAATGGAAAATGGAAATCAGGTCCCATGCTGCTTGACAGAGCGTAGGGGAACGACACGGGAGACCCGCCGCACCGCCGAACTTGGCAAGGTCCTAGTGGAGGTGGTTTGCCGTTGCCTTCCTCCGACCGTAATGGGATGAATGATGACGATGAAGACGACACAACAACAGCCATTAATCTCGGGAGAGGTGAAAATCGCTAACCCCGCCGGAAATCGAACCCGGGACCCCGTGCATAGGAAGCGAGAACGCTACCGTGAGACCATGATCTGCGGACACAATTAATAATAACATAGTAATTTGAAACTTCGTCTCTTGCCTTCCAGACTTCGCAGCTGCTCTCTTGAAAAATGTGAAGGACTTGCGCTCCGGGTGGATAAGATAATGCAGAGACATGGCTTAGCCACAGCCAGGAGGATATTCCCAGATCAAAATTTTCACTCTCCAGTGGAGTGTGCGCCGGTGCGAAACTTCCTGGCAGATTAAAAATGTGTGCCAAACTGAGAGACAAACTCAGGATCTTTGCCTTTCGTGGACAGTGCTCTCCAAGCCGTGCTGCGAAAGCACGACAAATGATTCCTCCTCACATCTACACTTCTGTATCTACCTCAACTCCTATCTTATAACCTACACAGAAGTGCTCCAGCGAAACTTGCAGGACCAGCACTCCCGGAGAAAAGGATATTGAGGAGATATGGCACAGCCACAGCCTGGAGGCTGTTTCCACTATCAAACTCTAACCATGCAGTGGAGTCATTCAAGATCCGTGCACTACAGTGAGACCACTGCAGAAGAGTAATCCTGCATAAAAATGGATTCAAATTTCACCACAATCTATGAGATGAGACGATATGATAGTATAAATTAATGGCATCATAGCATTTTCTGAAAAATGACTGTAAATATTAACATAATGTATTTTGATGTTATAGTGTTAGTATAAATTAAAGGTGTCATGGTAAATTCTGCACCGTAATAGAAAATATGTTAATCCATAGACTCCTCTAGGTGAATCGCGCGAGTGTGACATGGTGCTATCCCAGCTAAAAGTGCTAATCAGTATTACCACAGTTAATAACTGCCTTCAAGTTTCCTATCTTAGCACTGTTAGCAGTATAGTATTGGCCTCTAATTTAGGAAAATTCTAGCTGATTTTTTACACAAATACCCACTCTAAGTATGAGACTGTGCAGCAGATAAACCATTGCTACTAGGGAACACACACCCCTCAATTCTTACACTGCCGCGAATCATCCTTGTGTGTACAGTTACATTAAATATTCAGTTGCTGTTATTGTGTATGATCTATATCATGCATTAGCAATCGTAACAGACAGACTATGTCACTGATGTCTGTACGTTAGAAGTGCATACTATGACTTTGTAATTTGTATGCTTTAATGTAACACACATGTTGTTTAGGCAGCAGCAATCGGAACGCAAAGACTACGTATTTTTGCAAGCCTTGACCTGTACCGAGAAAGTATACATGCATTTCTGCCGAGTTGGCAATACTGAGGAGATAGTGAAAGTATTGATTCATTGAGTAATGCCAGCCTCAAACTGCCGTGAATTATTAATAGAGTGAAATGTGAAACTGCAGATGCGCATTAATGTGAGATCTATCTGCTGGTCGAATCAGACGCCATGTGTAATCCAGTAAATCATGAGTATGCTAATGCCATTGAGCTACAAGCCGAGGTAAGTGTCACCAAACAGTGGTATTCACCAATAAATTTAATTTGACTGGGAGCAGATCTAAACGTTTTAAATTGGGCCTAGCACCCAATAACAAATTTAATCTGGTAACACAAGTGGGTTACACACACAAATTGTAGAGATATCTGTAGGCAACGCAGCTAGTGATGTGTAGACTCTGATGCTCCACCCTCATCTGACATTTTCTCAGGAGCAGAGCTTCCACTAAATGTATTTGTATGTCTGATTTTAAGTGTAATAAAATTTCAATTGTTCTAATTAAGTGTAAATGCATCCCTTCACGTGCAATGCAAATGTGTCCGCCAACTGTAAAAATTGATCACTTTGTGATCATGTGTGGCTGACTGACCATACATATGTATCGAGTACATTGTTATGAACATGTTAAACTACACTTGCAAACAAATAACTTAAAACTGCAATGATGATATCATAAGATCCTAAGTTGAAATTAACATCGACAAGTCTTACAAGTGTCTGTGCTCAAATGATAGAATTAGCAACACTAATTATAACTGGATACCATATATGGAATCAGGGACAAGCAGGCATCAGAGGGAGCTAGCTTCAAATCAAATAGTCTGTGTTCAGAGTGAGTTAGCCCATTGTGTCAAACTTCATTATAACCAGTGCATAGTGTGATTTCAAACTAGTTATTTGCAGTTGTAGAGGAAGTGGACTTTAATTAGTTGTTAACATATGACTCAAAATATATCTGCTGACAATCAGACACATAGCCACATAAAGTATTAAATTTTAATATTAGGCAGACATATCTGCATTGTACACACTGAAGAGGTACATTTTCACATTATTTCAAGTATTAGATCATATTATAAATAGAGTAATGTGTATTGCACACATCACACTGACCATTCACAGACGTTTCATGTGCTCACGAAGTTCTGAGTGTAACATTTCCTTTAAATAGGTTTTCATGGACCAGTGTTTTGTCTTCTTCCTCCTCTTTATAATGACATTGACAGAGGCAATGCTACAAATGCTTTAACTGCATTTGTTTTCGTCCCCACTAATGTCAAAGTACAGTGTACATAACAGCGTCTGCTTCAGAAGTGAGGTAAAATTAACAGTCTCGTCGGACTGTACCACAGAAACACACTTAGCACTAGCTCTGTACTCAACATGTTGACAGTTGAGGCAGGAACTTCAGCACCTCCACATCATTGTCTGCCTGACCCGTTCATAGGAGTGCTCACCTCACTACTATTCCTACATCAAAGTTGCGGTTAGATGATAGGCCCATATTCACACATGTAGATTCGCTAGCAGTCAGATTATGCATATTGGTTATTATGGTACCAGTGGCACTTAACTGAGGCTCAGTGCTTAATTGAACTGGTCTACTTGTCAATTACTTGTTTGCACATAGCAACTGATACGACCAGTAAACTGATCTCATATTAATGTCCATCCGCAATGTCATATTTCACCATCTTTGCAAGTCCTGACAAGCTGGCACTTGCAAAAGTCAGTGAGTCAGTACGTTCACAATCTCACATAAATCACTGACTTAACAGAAATGTATGTGTGGGTTTCTGAGTAGAGTCTGAGCATTGCAAAGATGCTTTGCTGGCATGTTAGGGTTATCTGGTGCCTAATAAACACGTGTGTTTCATTACACTACAAACTCTACAAAGTCTTAGTGTGCACCTCTAACATACGGATGATGCCAGTGGCTCAGTCTGTCTGTCGTAATCACTAGGACATAGTGTGGGTCATGCATATTCACAACACTTGACCATTTAATGTAAATGCGTACAGAAGGATGAACGGAGGCAATATAACCATTCAGAGGGATGTATTTCCTCGTAAGAATGGTTTATCGACGTGAATATAGGCACTAACCGTGGTGATATTTGCTAGCACATTTAGGTGGTATAGCACCATGTCACACACACAACTGACTTAAAGGAAGGCATGGAGCAACATTTCTTCCATCATTTTTCGGAATTTACAGTGACATCATTAATTTATACGGTCAATATTATGTCAAAATATGTTATGTTAAGATTTACCGCCAATTTACAGAACATGCAATGATGTCATTAATTTATACTAGCAAAACATTTGCATTTGTTTTTTTGTGTAGGATAACTCCGCTCCTAATGGTCTTCTTACTACAGTGTTCAGACCTCCAAGGACGAAACTTCCATAACAGGAATAACTGTCAAATTAATTTGTTACATATCTACACCCTGATCCGCTCACTACAGAGCACTGTTAACTGTGCAGTTCCTGGAATGCTGCCACCAGAAAAAAAAGTGCTGATACCAGCGATTCTGGACAGTATCGGACATCCATAAACGTTTGTGTGGATTGTATGGCGATGCTGCAGTTTATAGTAGTACAGTTGGGCGATGGGTGAAGCAAGTTACAGCCGCAGGAAATGCAGAAACAGAGCTCCATGACCAGCCACGCTCGGGACGTCCTGCCACAGCCACTGCTCCAGACATGCTGAATCGTGCGGATGCCATTATTCGTGCCGACGGCACATGTCATGTCGACAATTGCCTCTACTGTTGTCGGTCAGAATTGGAGGTGCGTCTGTCATGATCGAGACTCTCGGATATTCAAAGAGGTGCTCACGATGGGTTCCGCGAATGCTCACAGCGGACCACAAGATTCAAAGAAAGGCTATTTCATCTGAACTGTAGGAGCGTTTTGAAACCGATTGAGAGGCCTTTCTGTTACTGATCGTTATGGGGTACGAAGGCTGGGTGTACCACTTTGCGCCGTAAACAAAAAGGAAGTCCATGGAGATGCATCATCCTCATTCACCACAAAAGAAAAAAATTAAAGGTAACCCCTCTGCCGGAAAAGTCGTGGTGACAGTCTTCAGGGATTGTGATGGAGTCATTCTCATGGATGTGGTGCCAAGAGGGTCAACCATCAGTTCAGAGGCATACGTGAAGACTCTGAATAAACTCAAGAACCTTTTACGACGTGTTCGATCGGACAAGAAGCCAGCAGATATCTTGGTCCAACACCATAATGCACTCCCACACACAAGTCTGAGAACTCGGGAACACATTCCCAAATTGGGTTGGACATTATTGCCTCATTCACCCTACAGTCCAGACCTGGCACCCTCGGACTTCCATCTCATTGGGCTGCTTAAATATTCTCTACATAGAACGCACTTTGAAGATGAAGAGAGTGTCAGTCATGCAGTGAAAACATGTCCACGCCTGCAGGACAAGAACTTTTAGCAGCAGGGAATGCATGTTCTTCCAGAACGTTTACGTACGGCCATAGAACGTGATGGAGACTACGTAGAAATATAGGGCACGGACAATACATGTTGATGTACATTGTTACCAAGTTCTGACTCTTAACAATAAATATGTTCAGAGAAAAAGTATGTGGGACATTACTTATTGAACGACCCTCGTACTGAGTTCACTTGTGCGTGGATGTATACCTATTATTTAGCAATATTAGTACTATACATTTGTAGCGACTGTATTTAAGCGAGGGAGCAATGTTCATTCAGTTGTGTTGGTCCTTCACGCTTTGATAAATTTCGAGGCAAGTACATGACTACGGCTTTATTGCTTTAGAATTGTCCAATAAATTTAATTTGTTTCATCTCAGAATCTCAGACATGAAAGAATTACCAACATAGTCCTTTCAGTGTAGCGAGATGAAGGCACATCGGTTATTTACGCTGTTTGAATTTATGTCATCTATATTCTTAGTATTATATTCTGCAATAGTGTCCTGACCTGGCTCTCACACATTTTAGGAGCGTTACGCTGATGAATTCAAGGCAGTGTGTAATAAAGGCGAGAAATTTATCCAAGTACTGCTGCATATGGTATTGGTATTTGTGCTTGGCTTTAACGGAGGGACTCTAGTTCCAATTTTTTGCCATGGAAACGTTCCTAATTTGTGGTTATACTCATCAGTATTAACTACATATTCTGTGATATTTTCGTACCCTGTCATTGGTGTTTACCGTGGTTAAATTCTCTCCGTGAGAGTTGCCAACGTTCTTGTGATAGCTTCTATTGCATATGGGTCTTTCCCAACAGCCCAAAGACTACCTATGCTGTTATGTTTTTATAATTTGTTCCAACGACCGGTAGAAGCTATACGTGGACAAAGCGATGCAGAAAGGATTAGATAAAATGGAAAAATAGATGGAAATCAACTCTGTCTTACATACAGATTGCACTTCCTCTTGACGTTGTTTACTGGGCTAAATAATTTTAGACGAATCTCGTTAGCCAAATAGAACTATAAAATTTAACTAATAATGGTGTAATCAGCGTAAGAAAAGAGATTAACAGGAGTGGTTTCTAACTTAAGGGTCTTCTCATTTATGCAGATGACGCTCCTGAATTACAAATATCATTTTATTACATGGAAATTTTCATAATTTACTTTTATAAAAACTGCACTCGCCGTGTATCGGTTGAGTAACCGATTGATGAAATGCAGCACAAAACAACCTCATTCAAACTTTATATTCTTGTAATTAGCATTTAAGCTGTTTACGTTAAGGGTTACGTACCCTCCATCGTTGGGGAGACGCAATCTGCTCTGGCTTAACTACGCCGCATGAAGATCGGAACGGAACAACAGGGAGGGCTGTGAGACGACGTCAGCAAATAGCACGCTGACTCTGGCGTCACCACGACGGGGGCGGCATCTGTACGGAGAGAATAGAAGAGACGCTTCCGCCTAGCCGCGGCCGGACGGTAGAAGACGCAGCAGCGGACCCGCACTAGCAGAGAGCACTAGAAGGGCCGTGACTTGTGATCCATGTGGCCTTATGTGATGAACTTGCATGGACATTGCATACAGCGAAGGACACTGATTATTTGCATGTCGCCATTTGACTGCAACCCAAAGATGAGTATTGTCAATTCGATTGCTGTAACAAACTCCATTAACATGATCTGCTTGTCTGTCGTCTAGCTATCTCAGAAAACAGCTTCCTAGGCACCCTGAGAGACACGGCTGAGCAAGATTCCACACAATCGATCCTGAATATATGTCGCAGTCATTGTAACAGAGTTCGAGCGAGCCGTGCAAAGGATAGATTAGAGATTAGATTAGATTAATACTAGTTCCATGGATCATTAATACGATATTTCGTAATGATGTGGAACGAGTCGAATTTTCCAATACATGACATAATTAGGTTGATTTAACAACATACTTAAGTTAATATAACAACTTAATTTTTTGTGTGTTTTTTTTAATATTTTTTTTTTCTTAATTTATATCTAAAAATTCCTCTATGGAGTAGAAGGAGTTGTCATTCAGAAATTCTTTTAATTTCTTCTTAAATACTTGTTGGTTATCTGTCAGACTTTTGATACTATTTGGTAAGTGACCAAAGACTTTAGTGCCAGTATAATTCACCCCTTTCTGTGCCAAAGTTAGATTTAATCTTGAATAGTGAAGATCGTCCTTTCTCCTAGTATTGTAGTTATGCACACTGCTATTACTTTTGAATTGGGTTTGGTTGTTAATAACAAATTTCATAAGAGAGTATATATACTGAGAAGCTACTGTGAATATCCCTAGATCCTTAAATAAATGTCTGCAGGATGATCTTGGGTGGACTACAGCTATTATTCTGATTACACGCTTTTGTGCAATAAATACTTTATTCCTCAGTGATGAGTTACCCCAAAATATGATGCCATATGAAAGCAATGAGTGAAAATAGGCGTAGTAAGCTAATTTACTAAGATGTTTATCACCAAAATTTGCAATGACCCTTATTGCATAAGTAGCTGAACTCAAACGTTTCAGCAGATCATCAATGTGTTTCTTCCAATTTAATCTCTCATCAACGGACATACCTAAAAATTTGGAATATTCTACTTTAGCTATATGCTTCTGATTAAGGTCTATATTTATTAATGGCGTCATACCATTCACTGTACGGAACTGTATGTACTGTGTCTTATCAAAATTCAGTGAGAGTCCGTTTACAAGGAACCACCTAGTAATTTTCTGAAAGACAGTATTGACAATTTCATCAGTTAATTCTTGTTTCTCAGGTGTGATTACTATACTTGTATCATCAGCGAAGAGAACTAACTTTGCCTCTTCATGAATATAGAATGGCAAGTCATTAATATATAATAAGAACAACAAAGGACCCAAGACTGACCCTTGTGGAACCCCATTCCTGATAGTTCCCCAGTTTGAGGAATGTGCTGATCTTTGCATGTTACGAGAACTACTTATTTCAACTTTCTGCACTCTTCCAGTTAGGTACGAATTAAACCATTTGTGCACTGTCCCACTCATGCCACAATACTTGAGCTTGTCTAGCAGAATTTCATGATTTACACAATCAAAAGCCGTTAACCACGGAAAGTTAACACGACTGCTATAATAGGAAAATTTTAGGCGCGGAATAACAATAGCTGAGAAGTAGCTGTGAATCGCCCGTGGAATGCAAACGAAGTATTTGCGGAAACCACGTAAAACTCTAATCATTGTAGTCAAACAAGGATTCGATTTAAGGATCCTCTCGAATCTTATTCTATCCCTCGCTCGATTTTCTTTAGAGCTCCTGTTCGACTACAGGTATCTCTTGCTCCATGAGCTACGTCCCCGTAGCCAACAAGTTTCATGCGAGGTTCATTTCAACGGTCGAGTAATTCTCTCTCTTTCTGGTAATTCTATTACCATCTCTGAAGGCAACATAGGCGGCGGACTGCCAGGTATTGCGAACTCTGTCATTTGCTTCTATCGATCTCAGTAAAACAAGCTGTAATTGATTTGATTATATTAACGGCGCGACAAAAGCCGTTGGTTTTCACTGAAACTTTACCCTGATTAATTTAAGTTCATCTGTTATCCAAATTGCTTCAAATTAATCACTGACAAGCTTATTCCTCTACTGCATAGTGTTTTCCGTGAAAAAAAGTGTGTTTCATGATAGAAAATAGGATTTGTTACTGCCAGATGCCTTCTCAAAGAGCATATGACACTTTTACTCTTCTTAACATCTCGTTTCGTATGGAAGTATCGTTAGTCACATCGTAATGTAAGTTGATAAGTGAGTGTTACGCTATGAATAATATAAACATATAACATATTTGTGATCTCTTGAAAATAATATCGCCGGCCGAAGTGGCCGTGCGGTTAAAGGCGCTGCAGTCTGGAACCGCAAGACCGCTACGGTCGCAGGTTCGAATCCTGCCTCGGGCATGGATGTTTGTGATGTCCGTAGGTTAGTTAGGTTTAACTAGTTCTAAGTTCTAGGGGACTAATGACCTCAGCAGTTGAGTCCCATAGTGCTTAGAACCATTTGAACCATTTGAAAATAATATCGAATTATTAGGGACAGGGTACACATAAATTTCTAGAAGTCGGAAGAGAGGGAGAGATAGTCAAGAAAGATGTAGAAACAGATACAGTCAGTGAAAGAGAAACAAATGATCCAATATAGGCAGGGCGAAATGAGATGTGGGTAAGAGGAGAGAGAAGACTGATAAGGACAGGAAGATGTTAACTACTTACTTCATTATGTGTATGTCGGTAACAGAGGCAGAGAGAGAGAGAGAAGGCGGGGGGGTGTGGGAGAGAGGGAGAGAGAGAGAGATGAGAAGGAAACAGGTGGAAAACCAGACAGCTCGGTTTCCACGACGACAAACATTCTACCTTATAGCAGTTCGCCAAAGTAAGTTGTTGCCCAAATTTAATGCATCACGACGTGCCGCGAGCTGTTTCCTTTGCTCTACGTGGGTTGTATACACGGTGTATACTCTTTTTAGGTCTCTTTTGATGTACTGATTTTACGTATCCTGGAATGGCAAGCTGTAAAAAGTTATTAGTTTTCGAAATAACGAACTTAACACCGCACGACCCTCAGTGGACCTGATTATGTGAACCTGTTCTCCGTAACTGCGTGACGTATATCACCTGACCGGAAGCTTTGATTTTCGCATTTGCCAACGAACTGACCGCAGGTGTTCAACTTACATACATTCGTGCACATTTGCGAGATCTAAATACAGTATTAGATATTTCTCCCGGACAATCTGACACTGACTGGAATCTTCTAGCAAGTGTGAGAAGCGAAAAAGTCTTGTAGATTTCGAATTGGAAGAGAGTGTAAAATTAATCTCCTTGGACAGAACTCTCAAAACTGAAATTCTGTGACACCCTTGAGTTTTCTAAAATGTCTTTTAGCAGGAAAATTACAGGAGCATCTTATTCGACAAACATCTGCCCGAATAACCCGAGCGTGTTAAAACGCACTTTCAGGGGTACATGGAAGGGAGCCTAGTCCGAATAGAATTCCCTCGCAGATTAATGACTAGAGCTCATGAGCCGACCAGCCTAGATGTGTTCTTTGTCCTCATTTTTAAACCCAGCTAGGTGAATAGCGGCCTGGTACCCACGTACCGCCTCAGTTGCACGCTACATATTCATTTAAAAAACACTGACGCAGTTGAACTCAGTCAAATGGGATATAGGGATTGCATCCCAGTGTAAATGGTGGCATCGGAAAAGGCATCTGGCAACTGTCTGCCGCTGACGTTCAGCCCGTATGAGAATGCCGACTCTGCAGAAGAAACAAGAAGAAGGCAAACGAAAAAGAAGAAAAAGAAGATAGCGTTTGACAAAAACGACTGATACAATTGATTTGGCACACCTTTTTTACCAAGGTGTATTAAGTAACATCTTCATCACAGACATTCGACAGCAGTCAGATGCCTACGGCAAGATCGGAAATGGCATTAATATGGTAATATCGAAGACTAAGCGTCACAGATGAGAAACAAAGCGCTTAGTAATCATATAGACTACTCCAGATCAAGGCCTACTCTGATACACGCAACACCGAAAAGAAAATTTAGTTATTCTTATGTGACCATAAGTTTATCTTTGTGACAACCACTGATGTGAACTGACGGAAGTTATTACAGTTCCGGAATAGCTAACCTGACAGCGTTGACAGTCGGTGTCCTTCAGCACTGTCGTAATTTCTGACAATGGAGCATATCGCCCGAACTTATATGAAACTGACCGACTGAAGATCTTTAACAGTCACGTCAAGTTCAACCACAGACTCTCTCACCAGTAGCGAGACTAAAAAAATACACCCGCTTAGAAAGTTTAAATGTATGTGTGAAACACATCGATGGGGGCACACATTTTGTTTCTTTAATATTGTCGTTTTTTTTTTTTTTTTTAAATCGGTTTGCTTATTTTTTCAAGCGACTTCGTAACTGTCCCTGGCCGTCTGAGTAGTTTCCACTCACGGCTTCCTTTCTCCGAAGAAACTCGATAGACATATCAGCAACTTATCGCGCGTTCTGCAGCTTGCAGCCAGATGCAGTAAAGAAACAGGAAAACAGTGCTTAGAACAATAGTTACCCTTGGAAGGCACATCTGAAAGGCGTCTTTGTGGACAGACTAGTAGCACTGTAGGGCAAAGAAGTAGGAAGGAAATGCTTTTCGTATCGTAGAAGAAATCGTATCACCTACCGATTGCAGCATTTAGGAAAACAAGAAAATTCAAAAACATAAGAACAAGTAGAGGTGGTAATGCGGTTCGTAATCAGCGTTGCCAAACTCCAATTTACCCACGGCTCCTACCGACAACACCTGTCCTAAATTCACATCGGTCCCTCTTTACACTGAAACTGTAGGGAGATGTACGTGAACCATGTGCAGGCTGACGCTGTCTGCACTAGACACGGAATCGGTATGCCTCCTTATCGAGCTAGACGAAACGAAACAGCTTCCATCCAACCCACCTATACTCCCAGCAGCCCTGAATACATTTATAAACTGCTTGGGAGATTTGTGTTAAAAATCAAATTTAAACTGTAACTGAACTGTCTGTCTGTCTGTCTCCATCTCTCTCTCTCTTTCTCTCTCTCTCTCTCTCTCTTTCTCTCTCTCTATCTCTTTCTCTCTCTCTCTCTCTCTCTCTCTCTCTCTCTCTTTCTCTCTCTGTTTGTATGTGTGTGTGTGTGTGTGTGTGTGTGAATCTGTCTAAGAGAAACAGAATGGAAGACACGCAGAGAATAATGATGTATATGTTCCTCCTTTTTTTTACTTTGGGTAAGTAGTTTGTTAGCCAAAAGAACAGAGACTTTTATGTAGTTCATTACTTTATGGAGATACAGACTGGTGCCTCCTATGGAAACGCAGCACCGTCAGTTCGAATCGACTTCATTGGTGTACCCGAATGACAGTAATAATAATAATTATTATTATTATAATTATAATAATAACAAATTTAAAAAAACCTCCGACGCAGGTTAATTAATAGTCGATATCAAGAAAGAATTCGTTAAAAAACGATCGTTAGTGCTACCTAATTCAACAAGGAAACACAGATCTTCGTTCCAAAAATGTACGCCTCCAGAACAGACGTCGTATCGATGGAAATCAGGACTATTAGGGAAAGAGTGAGAATAATCTGTAGACATTTTAAATGTCTCGTACATTGCGGCGGTACTAGGTAACAGGATGAAAGGGTGCGTCGATTGATTGAGTTACCAGTACCAAACTTTGTACGTTTAATAAATCACGACTTGCTTGAAAACCAATACCAGTTACTTTAGATCAGTCTACAGAGCATCACAACAAATGCCTTTCACTCAAGCTGAAGTAACCAGAGACAAGAGGGGCGAACGACTGTAAAAACAAAGCTCACAAGACAAATGACTCCAACCATTAAGAACTCAGGAAGACTGACAACCATCTAAACATCAGAGCATTTTAAAAAATACAGCTTAACGACAGTAAAACAAAAATTTAGAGGACTTAATGGTTTAAAAAATCAAACAATTTGAAACTTCCCTTTTACAATGAACTTCACTGGTTCCAGGTTTCGGTCCTGGACAATGGCGCTCAAAGCTTGTGGCACAGCCACGTTGATCCATTACATATGTGGAGTTGTAAACAATCATTTCTCATTGGCATGTGTAATTTGTATCATAATTAACTAGTAAAATATTTTCCTGAAATAACTCTGTATTAGCCACAGGACACAACAACTGGTAACAACAGGAGCTGAAATACGAGTATATTTAAATATTAATTGATACTAAAATATAGCACCCGTTAAAATGCAAGGCAACGTACGGCATGTGACCTGCCCAGTACACCAAACACCAAGCTACACCAGTTCCCATGGAACAAAAGTAGTAGAACCACTGCGGCTAAGCGAGTAGCGCAGACCAATACGACAAAAGAAAGGGGAAAAAATTAGTGTAGGCACAAATTTTTGTACAGTTGTAGGGGGGTAAGGGAGACCTCACCGGTGAGGTGTGAGTTTGGTGGTGGTTGTGGTTGCGCATGTTATCCTTGTCTATCTCAGATCGTGAATTCTAGTCACAATGTTGCCCAGTGAAAAATTAATCCAGGTCCTTTTTGTTCTAGGACTAATAGTTCAATTAATTCTGTTCTCTGACGGGTCGGAGGGATGCAAGTGTATGGAGAGAAGACGTATGAGGAAAGACTGATCACCAAATTGGGTCATGCACTTCCCTCCATTCTGGGTCTGCGAAATGAAGATCAAGCAGGCGATTTCCCACTCCCTCTACACCACGACGTCACAAAAAGTCACTACAGGATATTTCACAATGATAAACCGATCCCTTCCGCAGCTCGCCTTATGATTTAGTGGCGACGCAGTGTGGACTACCGTGGCGGATGGGGTATTTATTTTGCACAGAGTGTGTTAATATTGCATCCAGTGCGTATTTGAGTTGCTAAATGGAGTTATATTCCTAAAGCACGAAAAGCTTACGGAGAGTTTCTTAGTAAATTTCAGCACATTGTTTTTCACTGCTAAAGGGGAAATTGATTCTTAGTCACCCTGTACGGCAGCTGCAGCCTTAAGACAACTTCTCCCACTGCAGTCGAGGCTCGCTTTACAGTTTAGTAACAGGCTCTGCTTTCCTAGCGTTTCCTGTCCGGTTCCCTTATGTAAGGATACAAAACATCTCCACTGAGCTTGTCTTTATGTAATGGAATTGTTTTCAGTTTATAAAGTGAGTATTTACCTGCAGTTATAAAATAAGTTTCCATCTGAAATATGTTCTTTTAAGCAATGGCTGGGAAGTACTTAATTTCTAAGTGTGATGTAGTCAGTGATCTATTCAGTGTTGGAGAGAAAGGGATAGCAGTTTAGCTGTTTAACTGTAGTAGTCACTTGGTGGCGAATAACTAGAATGTTTCTCTACTTCTCTGGCCATTAACGACTATGTTAATCGTAGATTGCATACATACTGTGTTATTAAGCCAGGAATTCTTGTTATTAAATGGAGAGTGGGCTGCACTGCGCGGAGCCACTTACCACGCCTCCACAGTTCATTTTTCAAGAACTGGTGTCAATATGTCTGAAGGATCAAAACTTGTCTTGTTCAGGTCTAGACCGCCAATCTGCTATAATCCATTGCTTGACTAATCTTGATATATCAGAAGTTCAGTAACAACTAGGTGACCTACATCTGTTACTGAGGAAGCTAGTATAAGGCTCTGGGTCTCTCCAGGTATTGGAAAAGCTGAGGCATTTGATATTCCTCGTATTACGAAAGATATTCTAGTCGCTGACAGTGGAGGTAATGAAATACATTTTGCCAGCTTTTTACACTTGGGACGAGCTCTTTACTATGGTAGACAGTTGATAGTTTCATCTGTAGAAGTAACTTAACAAATGGAAGTAAATAGTCACTTGTAAAACTGAAAATAATTCCACTATATATCAGTGATGTTATGTTGTCTGCTTACTTAACCTGTTAACTGTGTAGTTTGTGTGCGCGCGCCTCTTACTCAGTGGGTCAATTTGCACCAGAGCGCCATGTAGTGGTCCTTTTGTGTACTATTCTCACACCTAAAAGTTTTTATTCAAGTTTTCGTTTTTGAATTTAAATTGATATTTGGTCGGAATGTATAAAACATGTTGCAGACATTAACGAAAGTTTATTTCCACGATATTACAATTCTTTCAGTGTGAAACATTTTAAAGCAACAAGCTACACACGAGGAAGTTTTGCATTCTGCGCACCTGTATGAAGTCTGTCCCGAAGCCTTTTCTCGTGCACACTACACACCTCCGTGTTGGTCTTTCCTTCGTTGTAGCTGGAAGAAAGTCTGGAAAATACCTAGCTGTAAGGCGTGTTGCTTTCGGTGTTCGAGAAGGGCTTCCTGTTGATGGCCCTTGTTGTTGTGAAGATATGGCCAACTGTGTAAGATGACTAATCATGAAGCTCATTCTAATTTGTTCGCCACTATGCTTCTTGTACACAACGTATCCAGTGAAGCATGCCATGTCCAACAAATGGTGGAAAAGCTTCTAATAAAAAATTTTCTGCCGCCTCTTAGCCACCTATTAGCTGTGTACCTGAGAATGGCACCTATCACTCCTCCAACATACTTAGTGTAATTGATGACAATAGTGGCTTTTGAATGATTCCCTTCCTATCGTGAAGGAAGGTGCTGACCATAACAACACATCTTTCGTCTTTCCATTTCATTACCATCTGCTTGCCTCTGTACGCTTTTATGTATTCTCATTTCTTCAGTTTTTACTTTTTTAGGAAGTCAAGGAACCCCTTCCTCTCTTGCTGCATTGTGCCGATAACGTAGGTGTTATAGCTGGTTAATATGTCCACCAAATCTGGACTAGTGTATCTGTTGTGAAAATAAATGCAGTGACATTTTCAGCGTACATCATGTGCAAGCTCCAAAACAATTCCACAGTTTATTCTTTCTTCTGAACAGTGGTTGCCATAATTAGTGTCTGAAATGTGCTTTCATTGGTGGCGACAGGAATTCATGGAAGGGCCAAGCCCAACGTTGAATATCACTTGCGATTGAAACCACTTATATTTATATCGTGAAAACATTTAAAACATTTCATTGCAATGGAATGAAGCGAAAAGCCAGCTAACAACAACCATTCATCACAGAGAGTCAGAAGGATTTAAAAATTTGCTTTGAAATTCATCCATCCTTTTTTTAGAAAATAAAAAAGAATTACAAGATGATCAACATCAACAATCAAAGAGCACCAGAAGGCTTGGAACTTAACCTTTTAAAAAATTTACAACAACATTAAAATCAATAATCACCAAGTGACAGACGGCTTCGAAATTGCCTTGAGATTTTTAAATATTACAACTAAGTCAAGATCAATTCAGAACCCAAGAAGGCTGAGAAATATTCCCATAAAAAAAAATTAGGAAAAACGTTTCGACAGAAATAGATCAAAATATTTTATAATTCTTCCACAAAAAAAGAAAACAGGTTTAAGAGAGTAAATGCCCCGTTTCAAAACAAGTAGGTCACGGTGGTGGCTACCAGCGATACAACAAATGTAAGAACAGTGACACCAAGCAGGCCTCTTGTGGAACTTGGTGAAATTTAGTAACTGTCTGATGGCTTCAAACCTTCCCATTCGCACAATTTTGAGGCCTGATACCGAGAGAGGAAGGCAGGCAAGCGCACATTTAACGAGGAACGGAAAATTAAGAATATCCCCGGGACAGAGCCGCTTAATCAGCACAACAATTTATCTTAAGTGACCGAAGACCCGCAACCGCAGCTCGGCACGGAATAGCGGTCCCAGTGAGGCGTTAATAGCGCCCTGAACCGCTCCCATTTTCTCTCCCGTCGTCAAGTCGGCCGTTTGCTGAGGCACACCGGAACAATTTGTTGGCCGGTCGGACAACCAGGAGCTGCGTCAGCATATAATGTGGCCACCTAGACCAGCCTGCATAACTGACAACCTGATATTAGTATCAGGTCAAACTAAACGGTATTCAAGTAAAACACAAGAATAATTCACCACTTGATCCTTCTGAAAAGTTGTTCTCCTTTTAAAAAATATTACGAACACTTAAATATGATTGTAGCATTTTAGCCCAAGAAGTTATCTTGATTCATAAATCTGGTATTCGGACAGACTTAAGACTGACTGCACCAAAAGCAAATGCTCGTTAAATACACTAATTCAAGGGATTAAGAAAAAGATCTCGACAACGACCTTAACAGTGAATTGTTCAGACGGTGCACTTCTTGCTATGCTCAGCACTTGAGCTGTTTAGCATGACGAATTTAAAAATTAACATCTTAACCAAATTTACTCCATCAGCACCGAAATAGCGCATACTAACAAAAGCCACTCTCTAACCATCAATATCCTGCATTTCTATGATACTTCTACGTTAAAACATCCTTATGTATCCAGTACATAGTTCTCCTCCTGTACTTCTAATACACACAACCCACATAAATTAATTTCCAGGTGCCTCACAGTCCTTTACCACTCGAAACCAGCCTTTGCGACTTTGATTATAGTTTAATTGGACTGTCCTCTACGAGAAACGTACCCAGTATAAACAGTTCTATGAAAAACCACGTCATCTTTGTTAACAATCCCGTCGTCCTAGTTTATGGATACAAAATTACAAAAATGTAAACAGACAGCGAATTCGCCCAGTAGACAAACTGCAGAACAGCAGTAGTGTCACACATGAACCTGATGCTCTAAGCACCAAAGATGGCAAAACATCCTGTCACGTGATCTTTGGGGCATACCTTATAAGTTTGGCTGTACTTGCAATCCAGTTGTAAACGGACTACTCTAAACTAAACTTCATCCAAACAGGGACCAGGGGGCCCAACCGTAAAGACCGACCGCCGTGTTATCCTCCGTAACCACGTGTCACTGAATGCAGTTATTTAGGGGCATGTGGTCTGGACATTTCTCTCTTTGCTGTTGTTAGATCTCGTGAGTGGAGCCACTACTTCGCAATGAAGTAGCTCCTCAATTTGGCTCAAATGGGCTGAGTGCACTCCACTTGTTAACAAAGTTCAGCAGACCCATACAGTCACCCATCCCGACTGTAAACTACTAGCCCATTTACGTAGTATTGTAAGACTGCTACATCGCTCACACCTCAAGGCAGCTGTGTGGTCCAGGAGTGGATCCACCAGAATATACAAGCAACTTGTATGCGTATTTTTATGCTTAGTTTTACTCTGTGCACTAAAACGCATACTAAGGGAGGAAATTTAGTGGCACCCCTAGCATGCAGGGTCAGCATAATGTATGGATGACTTTGACGTCGTTTTAAGTAGAAGTAAGACAGGTACTTTGACAATATAATACGATCATCTGGTCTTTGGTATAAGCTCACACACATACACTAGCAAAATAGTGTACTAAAGCCACATACTGCAAGAAGTGATACCAGTTCCCGTACAAAAGTGTCTCGGTCATGTGGATGAGCAGACGGTGGACTGTGAAACTCTTAGAAGATGCATCAAACTATTAGCACTGTCTGTCTTGACCTAAGGTATTGCTGTGCGGTATGGTAACTTTACCAGATAGTTTTCTTAGAGAAGGACACAGACGATTTACTCTTGTAACCCCAGCCCCATATCATCACATAAATCACGCTTACACATACTCTGTAGCAGACGACCCAGAATATATTATTTTGTACAAGTACATCAAATGTGTGAGTTTTATAATCGATTACCACGTGAAATAGTTAAAACTGTGATCAGACAGGTAGCATCCAGAATGACATTTTTATTCTGTAATGGAGTATACGCTGATGTGAAGCTTGCTGGAAGATTAAAAATATGTGCCTGGTCCGAGACTGGAAATCGGGAAATTTGGCATTCGCATGCAAGCACGACTTACTTACTGTCCTCACAACTTTACTTCTGCCAGTACCTCATCTCTTGCCTTCCAGAATACACAAGGAAATACCTCTTTTGTTTTAAATGGATTGCGATGCCAATGGTGGTGGCAGTAATGTTTATATGCGTAAATTTTGCAAATTGTGTACATACTTCGAATTTTTTCATTGTTTTTTTACAAGTCTACTATAATTCTATTGTGTCCCACACCAACACAATTTTATAGTGACATGACAGACAACACACTGTAATCGCTATTTTACAAATCTGCTCTAATCCTATGGTCCTCCCCACACCACTCCAACGCAACTTTATGGTGATGTCACAAACTAATGTCGCAGATGTGTATTTGTAGCAGTGTAGTATTTGCTTATCAAGGAATATGAGTGTATTTGTTGATATATTGCACTCTGCTAGTTGATATTTTCACAATATTGATGTACGACTTTGGCTGACAATATTGAAATCTGGGAGGAAGTCGGAAAATTGCTAAAAAATTAACTACTGAAAATTAGTACATGGCAATGGGTGGTCATAGTACTTACATATCTTTCTATGTCGTGAGTATTTTAGGACCTTAGCAATGTCACAATCACAAACAGTATTGTCAAAGTGTTGTATGTCATTAATTTTGTTAATATTTACCTACATTTTCCAGAATGTTCCCTGAGGTAATAAAATTATATTAATCCAACTGTACAAAGCAATGTCAAAATATCTTACATCATAAATGACGTTAATATTTACCACCATCTTTCAGAATATAACGTGACGTAGTATTTACGTATATCTTGAAATAAAAGTCTAGGTATCTGCAGGAAAATCGGTCTAAAAATGTCACTAATAACGGGAGGTCGGAATCCTTACAAAATATGCCGTTATATCATCACATTATAGCAACTCAGCTGCACCAAAATGACACTGAATCATAATTTTTGTTAAAATTTACTGATATTTCGCAGAATACGTGAAAACTTCATTGTATTACAATATTTATACCAACAGAACAATGCAGTCGTTTTAATACACACACTATGATGTCTCACACAAACTAGTAGTATATGGATGAGGTAGATTTGGTACGCAGCAAGAGTTTATTTGTTTAAATATCATGTTATGGCACTTGTTTATCATTTAAAGGCTCAGCAAAAGTGTATTTGTTGTTAATATGCATTGTGGAAATGGTTTAATGCAGAATATAGTAATTTGCTTAAATATCACACTATGGTATTTGATGAAAATTTAATGTCTTGTCAAGCGCGCTTTTGTCCTTACATAATGAATTTTATAAATTGCTTAGCTCGGTATATAGGCGTAATATATTCAATAATGCGTTGCGGTCGTGGTTTAACTTTCGATACCGATATAATTTGTTAAATAATGCGCTACGATACCTGTTTATCACTGTATTTATTTGACCTTGACATAGATATGTAGGTATTTGTAAAATCGCTAGAACAGCAACAGTGTCCGTAAGTACTAAAAATAGCAATTAACTGTGAGAAGTGGGAATTAATTGTACATACACTCCTGGAAATTGAAATAAGAACACCGTGAATTCATTGTCCCAGGAAGGGGAAACTTTATTGACACATTCCTGGGGTCAGATACATCACATGATCACACTGACAGAACCACAGGCACATAGACACAGACAACAGAGCATGCACAATGTCGGCACTAGTACAGTGTATATCCACCTTTCGCAGCAATGCAGGCTGCTATTCTCCCATGGAGACGATCGTAGAGATGCTGGATGTAGTCCTGTGGAACGGCTTGCCATGTCATTTCCACCTGGCGCCTCAGTTGGACCAGAGTTCGTGCTGGACGTGCAGACCGCGTGAGACGACGCTTCATCCAGTCCCAATCATGCTCAATGGGGGCAGATCCGGAGATCTTGCTCGCCAGGGTAGTTGACTTACACCTTCTAGAGCACGTTGGGTGGCACGAGATACATGCGGACGTGCATTGTCCTGTTGGAACAGCAAGTTCCCTTGCCGGTCTCGGAATGGTAGAACGATGGGTTCGATGACGGTTTGGATGTACCGTGCACTATTCAGTGTCCCCTCGACGATCACCAGTGGTGTACGGCCAGTGTAGGAGATCGCTCCCCACACCATGATGCCGGGTGTTGGCCCTGTGTGCCTCGGTCGTATGCAGTCCTGATTGTGGCGCTCACCTGCACGGCGCCAAACACGCATACCACCATCATTGGCACCAAAGCAGAAGCGACTCTCATCGCTGAAGACGACACGTCTCCATTCGTCCCTCCATTCACGCCTGTCGCGACACCACTGGAGGCGGGCTGCACGATGTTGGGGCGTGAGCGGAAGACGGCCTAACGGTGTGCGGGACCGTAGCCCAGCTTCATGGAGACGGTTGCGAATGGTCCTCGCCGATACCCCAGGAGCAACAGTGTCCCTAATTTCCTGGGAAGTGGCGGTGCGGTCCCCTACGGCACTGCGTAGGATCCTATGGTCTTGGCGTGCATCCGTGCGTCGCTGCAGTCCGGTCCCAGGTCGACAGGCACGTGCACCTTCCGCCGACCACTGGCGACAACATCGATGTACTGTGGAGACCTCACGCCCCACGTGTTGAGCAATTCGGCGGTACGTCCACCCGGCCTCCCGCATGCCCACTATACGCCCTCGCTCAAAGTCTGTCAACTGCACATACGGTTCACGTCCACGCTGTCGCGGCATGCTACCAGTGTTAAAGACTGCGATGGAGCTCCGTATGCCACGGCAAACTGGCTGACACTGACGGCGGCGGTGCACAAATGCTGCGCAGCTAGCGCCATTCGACGGCCAACACCGCGGTTCCTGGTGTGTCCGCTGTGCCGTGCGTGTGATCATTGCTTGTACAGCCCTCTCGCAGTGTCCGGAGCAAGTATGGTGGGTCTGACACACCGGTGTCAATGTGTTCTTTTTTCCATTTCCATGAGTGTATGTCTGTTCCTATATTTTTAATCTGTTGGGGTGGGCGGTCTGGGGCTGGGCTCTACTAGTATTTTATGACGATCCTTCCACTACACTGTAGAAAACTCTCAACGACGCGCCTCTCGAATTTGTGCTAGTAATAAAAGTGAGAGATGAGATGCAGGAACTCGATTCCTATGGGTGAAGAGGAAAAGGTGAAGGTTACAGGGGAGGGGAGGAAGGGGGTTTCCCCAAGAGGGTGGAGGGGAGGTGTGTGGGGCCCCTGAATGTAACTAGCGCAACTGTCTCAAGTGTAACATTACATCCCGAAAGTCTTATCAGTGACTCTGAGGTACGAAACCCTTTATAACTGGCCCCCTACCCACCTACAGCTTAAGGGAGATTTACTGTAGTATGACGAAAGGGAGTTCTTCAGGGAGCATCTGCATAAAATGTAGCACAAAAATATACGTGAAACACACTCCCCAGACACACGGCAAGGGGCCACTCTAGATTCCACAGAAAACTTTATGCAAGTATAGGAGTGTGATTACGTGCCACATTCGATGGGCGGGCAGCCACAATAATTTAGACAAGTACTTTATAAATAGAAATCAATAGTGTGCACACGTTACTGCAGGATTTTACACAAAATCGTTTGTTTGTTGTATTACTTCTGGTATTACATCTTCTTATATAATGCTTACATTTAATAGTCCCCCCTTCAAGAACCTGGTCACGAATGTGCGTTTATTCTAGAAGTTAATTCCGCTGTACGTGGTTAAAGTAAATGAATGTTGGGAATCCTTAAAAAATGAGTTGGCTTTCAAGTCTCGACTATTCGGTTTACGTATCATAATCGTTATGTACTTTTGCCTCTCATTTGTGTGCAACAAGTCCGTAAATACATGCGATGGGGGCAAAATAAGTCATACACTGTAGAATGGTGGCATTATAATGCAAAGATAATACATTCGAAACCTATTAACAAATTCTTCCCTCACTTCATGATAGGAAAACTTCGTAATTTAATTTTTTTTAGAACATTGTTCCGGGAGAAACAGCGATCTATGTAGTATTTTACACGTCTGCACAGGTGGATCTGTTCCACGTCAACGACACCTACTGTCAGCAACGAAGATCTGAAGATGATCACTCAGAGGGTCGAAACCGATGATCTAAAAATATAGATATACAACTCAAATGTGATCACAACTGTGGGTATTGAAATAAACTTCATAATTATAAATGAAAAGGACCAAAGTGTGCATGCTCTACAGCGTTCTGACACAAACCTCTTCAACTCTTGAAACACAGTCTCCATATTCTATTCCACCATTTTTCCAGTATTTATTTATTTTAAACTGTTCGTGTTTGTACTATATATATTCTGTTGCTTTATTATCTGTGTTTTTTTCCTCGCAGTAAAATTCTGCAGACCACGGAACATAATTTAGCTTACGTACTTCCAATACAATACTGCCAGTTCTATCTTTTGCTCCGTTTCTGCATCACCTTACATGCGTCATAGTTTTCAAACTCTTGTATTAATTTTACTTCGTAGTGATTGTTAGTTTAATCTAAAATGTTATATACGCTATTACACAGAACTCTTCTAATGAGTGTAATTCTTTGCTAATGTTATCCTGTTCCCTTCCATTTAATCTTCGCCTACGCGCGTACACGCACACACATGCCGCACCCCCCCCCTCCCTCCCACACACACACACACACACACACACACACACACACACACACACACACACACACACACATAGCCACAGATATTTGCCCAGATTTACATTTTCCTGTTTTTGTTACCATTAAACTTGGTATTTAAAAAAAAACGCATATTCCTATAGCTGCTAAGGTATGGGCTCTTCTACTAAAGATGAAAAATGCGAAGTATGAAGCAGAATTCACAAGGTACGGCATAGTAAATCGTTGCAGTATGCGCATTTCTGCAGACGCAAATTCTCGAGCAATTATCGTGAGGCGTGAGGATCGTTTGAGTACCAGTGTGTTGGCAGCAATCGCAGGGGACCGAGAGGCGTCCATACACTTCATGAAACTGAGCAAGAGGTGCTGTGTATCACAGCTACGAGCTGCCGGTGGTAAAGTACGGCGTAGCCCTTGCAGGGAGAGAACGGGTGTGGTTTATACACGATGGGTTACCACCAGATTTCCTACAGAACGTGTGGCGGCATCTCACCGCAACTTTTCTCCGGCGACTGATACGTCATAGTGGCCTGTCCCTCCATCAGACCTGAATCCGTTGGAGCCGGCCGCGGTGGTCTAGCGGTTCTAGGCGCTCAGTCCGGAACCGCGCGACTGCTACGGTCGCAGGTTCGAATCCTGCCTCGGGCATGGATGTGTGTGATGTCCTTAGGTTAGTTAGGTTTAAGTAGTTCTAAGTTCTAGGGGACTGATGACTACAGATGTTAAGTCCCATAGTGCTCAGAGCCATTTGAACCATTTGAATCCGTTGGATTTCTGGCTATGGGTACATTTAAAAGCTTTGTTGTATAGGCGACCCATTGCTAATGTGCACACGTTGCAGGCCAATGCATGTGACGCAAGCCGAATAGAGCCAAGTGTATTCGGAAGAGTGCGTGAACCACTGCGAATAAAAGCTGAAGGATGGTCCAGGGTCAGTGGAAATCTTATGCAGCTTTGCCTGTAGTAGTGTATGTCAGCGCAACAGACAGATGGAAATGAGAGGATAGCTTAACCCATATCTCAACATGTATTGATTTTCGTACACATCATTGTAGGAAATTCTGTTCTGTTTCTGACCCGTACCAACTCATATAGAAACACGTAACGCTTTTTTAAAACACTGTGTATTTATTAAACTGATTAACGGTTTCAGTTGCGTCATCACAGCACTGTGAAAGGTGATATTTATTCTGTGCTTGCTCCTCACTGCGTATGTTCAAATGGTTCAAATGGCTCTGAGCACTGTGGGACTTAACTTCTGATGTCATCAGTCCCCTAGAACTACTTAAACCTACCTAAGGACATCACACATATCCATGCTCGAGGCAGGATTCGAACCTGCGACCGTAGCGGTCGCGCGGTTCCCGACTGTAGCGCCTAGAACCGCTCGGTCACCTCGGCCGGCGGAGTATGTTCATCATCTTCTCACTGTTGATGAAAATAATCAAATTCAGATGGTGGTGTGGTAAACCGAAAAACAGTTCAGAAAATAAATTAATAACGTAGAACACCGTATTTCATTTACAGTTTATACAATTTATTGTTGTAATTATCAAATATATAGGAAGAATCGTAGCTGTAGGCAGCATCCATATGGCGTTTTGAGGCAGATTTGCTTTGTTCATAAAAACGTTATCTTCACGAAATAAATTAGTAGCGATCGCGGTGGCGTGGTAGGAATTCCTATAAACTCTTTTCTTCAGGGCTTCATAACAACCAATGGCAACCTTAAAGTAAGCACACGGACAACTCAGCGTAGGCGAGTCCCTGTACCACTGGAAATCTGAGTGCTACCGGCAGGAGCGCTCATACAGTCCACAGACCGGCCACGAACAGGGATTTCGAACGCAACAAACGCAAACAAAAGCAGCATGACATTCATTCTGCAGTTACACTGAGCGACCGACCTCATGATTGACTTGACCTCTCTAACGGGACCGTTGCCTTGTTACAGGCACGCTGACGCTGAAGCCTGCGCAGCATACACCTTCGGTGCCACCCACCACTAACGCGACTCTGCACCCACGCCCGAAATATCGCTGGTGAGAGCGCACGTCCGTCAGTAGCGCTGCTACCCACCTAGAATTTCCCAGTGCTGTGGCACTTCAATTCTCTCTGTCCTAAAACCACCGTTCTCCAACCGGTTTCTAATAGCTCCTACTCGGGGTCGTATTATTCCTAGATTGCACCCAGACATACAGAGAACATCACAACCCCGCCTCCGGTGATTCCTCGTTAGGAATACACTGGTGTGGAAAACGTCAGGACGAAAGGACTTTCGCAGAACGTGTCAGTGCCAAGTGACGTGGCTTGATTAAAAGTAGATCACGCATAGAAAAATAGCTGCAGTTTAGTATAAAAAGTAACTGAAAGAAATAGATAGTGGGAAAAATAGAAATGACACTTTTATTCAAAGAGAATAATTACGCATTTGACACCTGTATTTTTTATGGCCCCCGGACTGCAGAAAAAGCTGGACAAGGCTATGGACAGGGTGTGTGACCACCACGGACGGCAATGCATTCGCGGCTTCGTCCTCGCACGATGTCCTCATGGATGTAAGGAGTTCTTTTGGTAGAGTGTGCCATTCCTCCACAAGTGCGCGCAAACAGCTGGATGGTTTCTGGTGCACGTCGAAGTACTGCGTCTCCCCAGCGGATCCCACTCTTGCTCGATGGAACAAAAGTCAGGGAACTGGGAAGCCCGTCAATTGGTCGAATATCTTCTCGTTCTCTTCCGCCTGCGCATCAGTGAATTGTCACCCATAGAAATTAAGGCAGCGCCTAATGGTTCGCTGAAAAGACGCATATGTGGAAGGTGGACATTGTCACAGTACTGTTGACAGGTGTTCAAAGATTTCGATTTCAGTACGCCCATGGAACATTATGCCTCCGTATACCTTAATACCTAGTCAGTTGAAATGACCATGTTTGACACTGTTCCTGGATGCTTTACGTGTTCCTTCCTCTTGTCATATTATAGTACGTGAAACACCCGGGAATACTGTCGCAAGTCACCGTTTTGATGGTCCAGGTGTTGCAGTAGGGTGAGGCATATTGTTCCATGGGCGTACCGAGCTCCAAATATTTTAACAAGGGTACACTCACCGGTATTGTGACACTGTAAACTTTTGTTCGCAGCTCGTGGTCTAGTGGTTAGCGTTGCTGCCTCTGGATCACGAGTTCCGTGTTCGATTCCCGGCCGGGTTGTGGATTTTCTCCGCCTGGGGACTGGGTGTTTATGTGGTCCTCAGCATTTCATCATCATTCATGAAAGCGGCGATATTGGACTGAGTAAATATTGGGAATTTGTACGGGTGCTGATAACGGCGAAGTTGAATGCCCCACAAACCGTACGTCACGAACACTGTAAAATTTCGACATGTGCGGCGTTTTAGGGACGCATTTGGCCCTGACTTCATTTTTATGGGTGACAAAGTGATACTGCGCAGCTGGAGTTTCTCTTGGAATGAAAGAATGTTCGGCGAATGGATTAGCCTGCCCGTTACCCCGACATAAATCCCGTGGACCACGTGTTGAATGCTCTAGGGTGACGTATTGCGGCGCGTCCAAGTGCACCAACGAGAATACAACAGTTGTCAAGCACACTGGTCGAGGAATGGAACACTGTACAAAAACAACTCCTTACCAACCATCTGTCCATCAAAGGAGTACGTAGCAGAGCATGCAGTGGTGCCTGTGGTGATCACAACCCCATTAAGGATCATGTCCCGCCTTTTGTAATGTCCAGGGGACCATAATAAGTAGCGATGACTTCTTTGATTCCTGCATGATTGTTGTCTTTGAATGAAAATGTCATTTTCTTCGTCTCACTGCGTATTTGTTTCGGTTACTCTCTGTACTACGTGGGTCACTCCAAAACAAATGCACACTATTTTTTTTTAAATCCATCTTTTATTCTACATGTTTGAAAGTTGTACAGTGTGTGGATACATGTTTTACGAGCAATATTTTCATTTTCCCACATAATTTCCATCCCTCTCAACTGCCTTACGCCATCTTGGAAACAGCGCCTGTATTCCCGCACGGTAAAATTCTGGACCAACCTGTTGGAACCACAGTTTGGCAGCGTGCACAAGGGAGTCATCATCTTCAAACCTTATTCCACGAAGAGAGTCTTTCAGTTTCCCAAAGAGATGATAGTCACATGGAGCCAGGTCAGGTCTGTAAGGCGGGTGTTTCAGTGTTGCCCATCCGAGTTTTGTGATCGCTTCCATGGTTTTTTCACTGACATGTGGCCGTACATTGTCGTGCAACAGCAATACATCCTGCTTTTGCCGATGTGGTCGAACACGAGTCAGTAGAGCTTGAAGTTTCTTCAGTGTCGTCACATATGTATCAGAATTTATGGTGTTCCCACTTGGCATGATGTCCACAAGCAAGAGTCATTCGGAATCGAAAAATACCGTAGCCATAACTTTTCCAGCAGAAGGTGTGGTTTTGAATTTTTTTTTTCTTGGATGAATTTGCATGATGCCACTCCATTGATTGCCTCTTCGTCTCTGGTAAAAAATGATGGAGCCGTGATTCATCACCTGTCACAATTCTTCCACCATTCTCATACAGTTCCAAAAGTTCATTGCATACCGTTTTCCTTGTTTCTTTGTGAGCCACTGTCAACACCCTGGGAACCCACCTGGCACAAACCTTTTTTAACCCCAAGACTTTCTGTATTCTGCAAACACATCCTCCCCCTATCCCAGCATAGCGTAACAATTCGTTGACTATGATGCGTCTGTCAGCAGTCACCAATTCGTTAACTCGTTGCAGATTGTCTGGAGTGTTTGCAGCACGAAGGCTGCCGCTGCGAGGACAATCCTCAATATCGCCGTGCCCGCTTTCATCACGTAACCTGCTTGCCCACCGACTAACTGTACTGCGATCGACAGCAGTATCTCCAAAGACCTTTTCAACCTCTTGTGGATGATTCGCACTGTCTCGTTTTCACAGCACAGGAATTGTATTACAGCACGTTGCTTCTGACGAACGTCAAGTGTAGCAGCCACCTTTGAGGCCTGCTGTAACGGCGCCACTCACGGGAACAGGTCGAGCTAAGTTTGAAAACAAGCGGGGAGGATGTATCTGCACACAGTAAAACTTTCACACATGTAGAATGAAAACTATTTTTACAAAAATATTGTGTATTTCTTTTGGAGTGACCCTCGCATATCTTGGCAGTCCCCTCTTTGTGCGGTCCAGCTTTTATCGTTTTATCGAGCTACAGTATGTTCCTTGATAGTGACTTATCACGTGAGAGTTACTCTAGAACTTAACTTTTGCACACCAATGAACCAACCCTTTCACAGAGCTGACAAGTAGCACTTTTTGCGACGGGCATAGTACGGATGCGAAAGCACTCAAGGACTCGTATACCTTAGAGGAATTCAAACTCCCATCCTACCATCCAGATGCTGGTTTACAGTGGTTTCCCTGAACTGTATAAGACGAACGATGGGACGGTTCTTTCAAAATGATCTGGGCTGATTTTCTTGCCTTCATCCTCCGCTCGACGTATTAATCCTTCCCGAGTGACTAGGACTCTAGACTATGAGCCAACTCTCTCTTTCGTTGCTGTGCGTGCTTTGCGAACGGCTGCGGACTGCTGTGACGTGTAGCAGAGGCCAGGTTCTCCGTGTGGGTCAGGGCGGCCTGCAGGTGAGCGGTGCAGGTCGGATTTCGGAGCTGCCGCTGCTCGCTTGTTGGCGTTGTTGCAGGTGATGCCAGAGACTTCCGCTGGGGTCTTCATCCGAGCGTTCCGCGGGGAAGCTCATGAGTAACACAACTCCTAAATATCCGCCAGGCTGCGTAGTCGGTTCTGACGTCACAACATCTCTCTGTTTCATGCCCATCTGAAAAGGTTGCGGTATGAAAAGTTCCTTACACCCAGACATTTCTGATGCGTTGCACTCCTCAGCTTCCATATAATTGATAGGCGACGTTTTTTAAATTTAATTATTTACTATTATGCAGGTGTTTCTGGCTAGCTCATTACAAGGAATGTAACACTGGCATTAATCGCATTCTAACTTGCTCTGAACGTGGAAAAAGAGTAGAAAAAATAATTGTGTAATGTTTGAACACAGTTTTAAGGGTTTCTGCTTAACCCAATCACGTCGGTTAAATATCTAGGCGTACCGTAGCAAAGCGAAATCAAATGGAACAATCGTTGTTAGCATCTGTTTTCAGTCGTTCCTTAGTTGTCTCAAAACTCGTGGAGAGAGTTTGTTTATTGCTACACGCGTTTCGCTTCTTTCATTTGTGGAACATCTTCAGTGGCCTGTAATACATGTTTCCTTTATGCATACAATGTAGTGCCAAAGAACCTGGTTTACGCATGCGTTTTCAAATACAGAGATATGTGAACAGGCAGAAAAATGACGCTGTGGTCGGCAACGCCTATATAGGACAACAAATATCTGGCGCAGATGTTAGATCGGTTACTGCTGCTACAATGGCAAGTTATAAAGATTTAAGTGAGTTTGAACGTGGTGTTGTAATCGACGTACAAGCGATGTGTCACAGCATCTCCGAGGTAGCAATGGAGTGGGAATTTTCCCGTCCGACCATTTCACGAGTGTACCTTGAATATCAGGAATACGGTACATCATCAAATATCCGACATCACTGCGGTAGGAAGAAGATCCTACAAGAAGGATACCAACGACGATTGAAGACAATCGTTCAACATGACAGAAGTGCATGCCTTCTGCAAATTGTTCCATATTTCAGTGCTGGGCCATCAACGAGTGTCAGCGTGCGAGCCATTCAACGAAACATCATCGATATGGGGTTTCGGACTCGAAGGACCACTCGTGTACCCTTGATGATAGCACAACACCAAACTTTACACCTCCCCTGGGCCCATCAACACAGTCATTAGACGGTTGATGATAGAAATGTGTTGCTTGGTCGGATGAGTGTCGTTTTAAATTGTATCGAGACGTTGGATGTGTACTGATGTATAGACAACCTCATGAATCCATGGACCACGCATGTCAGCAGGGGACTGTTCAAGCTGTTCTCTGTAACGATGTGCGACAGGAAAAGTTGAAGTAATATGGGACCCCTGATACTTCTAGATACGACAGATGACAAGTAGGCAAGCATCCCGCCTGGTCACCTGCATCCATTCATGTCCATTGTGCATTCCGACGGGCAATTCCAGCAGGACAATGCGTCACCCCACACGTCCAGAATTGCTGCAGAATGGTTCCAGGAACACTATATCGAGTTCAACACTTCTGCTGCCCACCAGATTCCCCAAACATGGGATGACTTGCAACGTGCCATTCAGAACAGATCTGCACCCACTCGTACTCTTACGGATTTATGGACAGCCCTGCAGGAACGGAATGGATTCGCTTGAAAGAAATGAATGACTAATAAACCAACTGAGAAGTAAAACTACAACCACAGAGACGATATTTTCCCAAGAGCCGACAGTATCGATTGTTTTCATTCGGCGGTTCCTACCACTATTGCTCCGGTCAAATGAGCACCCACTGCCCTCTCCGTTCCTTCCGATATTCCCTCTGCCTCCTATGGCACTCGTTACACTGGAGGTAACAGAAGACGTCGCATTGCCAACATATTCCGACACTCACTCTTCTGTCCGGTCGTGAACCCATCTTTCGGCTCCACTCGGACTCGGAAGTACCTTCATTCAGTAACATGTACAGCAGTATTATGTATGTAAGACGTTTAGCGACAAAATGAAACAAAAATTCCGTATATTATATAAATAACAGTTTGCTTGAAAAAGACCAATTTATACAAGGAAACCTTTAAACTATGAACAAATGATTTATTATTCTACCTATGTACGGGATTAACCCATAATAAGGAAACGTACAATACTGGCCATTAAAATTGCTACACCACGAAGATGACGTGCTACGGACGCGAAATTTACCCGGCAGGAGGAATATGCTGTGATATGCAAATGATTAGCTTTTCAGAGCATTCACACAAGGTTGGCGCCGGTGCTGACATGAGGAAAATTTCCAACCGATTGCGCATACTAAAAACAGCAGTTGACTGGCGTTGATGGGTACCATCACGTTTCCGACTTTGATAAAGGTCGAATTGTAGCCTATGGCGATTGCGGCTTATCGTATCGCGACATTGCTCCTCGCATTGGTCGACAATATGGAATCGGTGGGTTCAGGAGGGTAATACGGAACTCCGTGCTGGATCCCAACGGCTTCGTATCACTAGCAGTCGAGATGACAGGTATCTTATCCCCATGGCTGTAACGGATCATGCAGCCAAGTCTCGATCCCTGAGTCAACATATGGGGACGTTTGCAAGACAGCAACCGTCTGCACGACAGTTCGATGACGTTTGCAACAGCATGGCCCATCAGCTCGGAGACCATGGCTGCATCGCTGCATCACTGACAGGAGCGCCTGCTATGGTGTACTCAACGACGAACCTGGGTGCACTAATGGCAAAACGTCATTTTTTCGGATGAATCCAGGTTCTGTTTAGAGCATCATGATGGTCGCTTCCGTGTTTGGCGACATCGCGGTGAACGCACATTGGAAGCGTGTATTCGTCATCACCACACTGGCGTATCACACGGCGTGATGCTATGGGTGTTTACACTTCTCGGTCACCTCTTGTTCGCATTGACGGCACTTTGAACAGTGGACGTTACATTTCAGATGTGTTACGACCCGTGGCTCCACCCTTCATTCGATCCCTGCGAAACCCTACACCTCAGCAGGATAATGCACGACCGCATGTTGCAGGTCCTGTACGGGCCTTTCTGGATGCAGAAAATGTTCGACTGCTGCCCCGGCCAGCACATTCTCCAGATCTCTCACTAATTGAAAACGTCTGGTTAATGGTGGCCGAGCAACTGGTTCGTCACAATACGCCATTCACTACTCTTGATGAACCGTGGTATTGTGTTGAAGCTGCAGGGGCAGCTGTATCTGTACACGCCTTCCAAGCTCTGTTTGACTCGATAACCAGGCGTATCAAGGCCGTTATTATGGCAAGAGGTGGTTGTTCTGGGTGGTGATTTCTCAGGATCTATGCACCCAAATTGCGTGAAAATGTAGTCACATGTCAGTTCAAGTAAAATACATTTGTCCCATGTATAACCGTTTTTCATCTGCATTTCTTCTTGGTGTAGCAATTTTAATGGCCAGTAGTGTATATAGTAATAAATGTCACTGATATACTTCACTGTCTTTCTACAGTTTTTGAGTAATTTTTGCTCAATGAAGCCCAGTAATATTGTATGTCAGTACACAAACATTCATGTTGGTCTCATTACTTATAGATCATAACTTGACAAACTTTATCACATATCTGAATTCCCTCTCTCTCTGAAGTACCTCTCTCGGACAATATTACATCCCTGATCGTTTAAAAGATGACTAAGTCAATTGGAGGTTTACTAGTTATTGGGATTATGTCATGTGGCTTACATCCGTCAAATGTGCCGTCTTGAATGCGGTGGTTGTGTAATACATTTGTTAATATACGCAGCTCACTGTTATGCTTGTAATTATGAGCATATGAGGGGTGTAAAAGCAAATAATGCTTGACGTTTGACAATGTAAAACAGTTATTTGACCATGTAGGCTTTATGACATTGGATGCGATCAAGGAAATTGTAAATAAATACGCCTCATATTATCATTGTAGCCTTCCTCAGGCTTGAAATAGTTAACTTGAAATAGTTTTGACACTATACGTGAATCGTACATAAGCCAGCAGGTTGTGGAGTAATTCTAAACATACAGGATGTCTGAGTCTTTAACGTAATCGCTTGTTTGTGTGATGAAATTTTACAACTACAATCGCCACTACACTTCGTCCAACCTATTGCGATGTTTTGCAACTTGGAGGCTCTAACTAGTGTGGTGTGGCGACACGAACAGAGTGCGTCAACAGCTACCTGCGCAACGTACATCATGGCCGCCGTACCATGGCCCCTGCGCCTACAGACTTGAGACAGCAACTCAGACTGGCGACCCATACCACAAGAACTGCGGGGGATGGCACCAGCGGTCGGATCAGCACACAAATACGCATGCAGGCCCAGCTATTTGCTACTAAATTTTCGACTAGAGGCAATCTCACATGGGGTACCACCTCGTGAGGCAATTTTTCTTTTCAATTTCTTTATTCAATCCATTAATATCATACATCATATCCCACCACCTTATACATTAGTGGGTCTTAAAATCTGCAATACATTTTAATGATGTTAGCAGCATTTTTACTTTTTATTTCCAGTTTTTGGTAAACTTACATGCTACAGGAAATAGTAAGTTGGATTCTCAATGGGTAAGATCTACTGTCTACTCTTAACTAACTAATCTAAGGGCTACTTCCTGCAGCGTTGCAGGCGTGTCATTTGTTATATAAACCTACTGTGTGGCCGTGCCCACTGAGCTAATCCCAGTGGGCATGCCCCTGGCACCGGGCTGGCCCCATGGAGAATCGCTGCAGGTTCTGTTTGGGATGTCCTTTCTACTATCTGCTGAAAAGTAATTAACTAACTACTAGGTCACTATCTGTGTGCAGTTGTCGAATTCGGCTGTTAGCGCTCCTTCACCCTATTCCAGAGCGTGGCGGATTCCTACCGTCACGGCGATTGGCCAGTCCACGCCCTGGCGGAATGGGATGGGTCGAATTGAGCCATGTCATGTTTAGTTAGATATAGAGGGAATTAGTGAAGTTCGGTGGCAGGAGGAACAAGACTTCTGGTCAGGTGACTACAGGGTTATAAACACAAAGTCAAATAGGGGTAATGCAGGAGTAGGTTTAATAATGAATAGGAAAATAGGAATGCGGGTAAGTTACTACAAACAGCATAGTGAACGCATTATTGTGGCCAAGATAGATATGAAGCCCACACCTACTACAGTAGTACGAGTTTATATGCCAACTATCTCTGCAGATGACGAAGAAATTGAAGAAATGTATGATGAAATAAAAGAAATTATTCAGATAGTGAAGGGAGACGAAAATTTAATAGTCATGGGTGACTGGAATTCGAGTGTAGGAAAAGGGAGAGAAGGAAACGTAGTAGGTGAATATGGATTGGGGCTAAGAAATGAAAGGGGAAGCCGCCTGGTAGAATTGCACAGAGCACAACTTAATCTTAGCTAACACTTGGTTTAAGAATCATGATAAAAGGTTGTATACATGGAAGAACCCTGGAGATACTAAAAGGTATCAGATAGATTATACACTCCTGGAAATTGAAATAAGAACACCGTGAATTCATTGTCCCAGGAAGGGTAAAACTTTATTGACACATTCCTGGGGTCAGATACATCACATGATCACACTGACGGAACCACAGGCACATAGACACAGGCAACAGAGCATGCGCAATGTCGGCACTAGTACAGTGTATATCCACCTTTCGCAGCAATGCAGGCTGCTATTCTCCCATGGAGACGATCGTAGAGATGCTGGATGTAGTCCTGTGGAACGGCTTGCCATGCCATTTCCACCTGGCGCCTCAGTTGGACCAGCGTTAGTGCTGGACGTGCAGACCGCGTGAGACGACGCTTCATCCAGTCCCAAACATGCTTAATGGGGGACAGATCCGGAGATCTTGCTGGCCAGGGTAGTTGACTTACACCTTCTAGAGCACGTTGGGTGGCACGGGATACATGCGGACGTGCATTGTCCTGTTGGAACAGCAAGTTCCCTTGCCGGTCTAGGAATGGTAGAACGATGGGTTCGATGATGGTTTGGATGTACTGTGCACTATTCAGTGTCCCCTCGACGATCACCAGTGGTGTACGGCCAGTGTAGGAGATCGCTCCCCACACCATGATGCCGGGTGTTGGCCCTGTGTGCCTCGGTCGTCTGCAGTCCTGACTGTGGCGCTCACCTGCACGGCGCCAAACACGCATACGACCATCATTGGCACCAAGGCAGAAGCGACTCTCATCGCTGAAGACGACACGTCTCCATTCGTCCCTCCATTCACGCCTGTCGCGACACCACTGGAGGCGGGCTGCACGATGTTGGGGCGTGAGCGGAAGACGGCCTAACGGTGTGCGGGACCGTAGCCCAGCTTCATGGAGACGGTTGCGAATGGTCCTCGCCGATACCCCAGGAGCAACAGTGTCCCTAATTTGTTGGGAAGTGGCGGTGCGGTCCCCTACGGCACTGCGTAGGATCCTACGGTCTTGGCGTGCATCCGTGCGTCGCTGCGGTCCGGTCCCAGGTCGACGGGCACGTGCACCTTCCGCCGACCACTGGCGACAACATCGATGTACTGTGGAGACCTCACGCCCCACGTGTTGAGCAATTCGGCGGTACGTCCACCCGGCCTCCCGCATGCCCACTATACGCCCTCGCTCAAAGTCCGTCAACTGCACTTACGGTTCACGTCCACGCTGTCGCGGCATGCTACCAGTGTTAAAGACTGCGATAGAGCTCCGTATGCCACGGCAAACTGGCTGACACTGACGGCGGCGGTGCACAAATGCTGCGCAGCTAGCACCATTCGACGGCCAACACCGCGGTTTCTGGTGTGTCCTCTGTGCCGTGCGTGTGATCATTGCTTGTACAGCCCTCTCGCAGTGTCCGGAGCAAGTATGGTGGGTCTGACACACCGGTGTCAATGTGTTCTTTTTTCCATTTCCGGGAGTGTATAGTGGTAAGACAGAGATTTAGGAACCAGGTTTTAAATTGTAAGACATTTCCAGGGGCGGATGTGGACTCTGACCACAACCTATTGGTTATGACCTGTAGATTAAAACTGAAGAAACTGCAAAAAGGTGGAAATTTAAGGAGATGAGACCTGGATAAACTGAAAGAACCAGAGGTTGTACAAAGTTTCAGGGAGAGCATAAGGGAACAATTGACCCGAATGGGGGAAAGAAATACAGTAGAAGAAGAATGGGTAGCTTTGAGGGATGAAGTAGTGAAGGCAGCAGAGGATGAAGTAGGTAAAAAGACGAGGGCTAATAGAAATCCTTGGGTAACAGAAGAAATACTGAATTTAATTGATGAAAGGAGAAAATATAAAAATGCAGTAAATAAAGCAGGCAAAAAGGAATACAAACGTCTCAAAAATGAGATCGACAGGAAGTGCAAAATGGCTAAGCAGGGATGGCTAGAGGACAAATATAAGGATGTAGAGGCTTATCTCACTAGGGGTAAGATAGATACTGCCTACAGGAAAATTAAAGAGACCTTTGGAGATAAGAGAACCACTTGTATGAACATCAAGAGCTCAGATGGAAACCCAGTTCTAAGCAAAGAAGGGAAAGCAGAAAGGTGGAAGGAGCATATAGAGGGTCTATACAAGAGCGATGTACTTGAGGATAATATTATGGAAATGGAACAGGATGTAGATGAAGATGAAATGGGAGATACGATACTGCGTGAAGAGTTTGACAGAGCACTGAAAGACCTGAGTCGAAACAAGGCCCCCGGAGTAGACAACATTCCATTGGAACTACTGACGGCCTTGGGAGAGCCAGTCCTGACAAAACTCTACCATCTGGTGAGCAAGATGTATGAGACAGGCGAAATACCCTCAGACTTCAAGAAGAATATAATAATTACAATCCCAAAGAAAGCAGGTGTTGACAGATGTGAAAATTACCGAACAATCAGTTTAATACGCCACAGCTGCAAAATACTAACACGAATTCTTTACAGACGAATGGAGAAACTAGTAGAAGCCGACCTCGGGGAAGATCAGTTTGGATTCCGTAGAAATACTGGAACACGTGAGGCAATACTGACCTTACGACTTATCTTAGAAGAAAGATTAAGGAAAGGCAAACCTACGTTTCTAGCATTAGTACACTTAGAGAAAGCTTTTGTCAATGTTGACTGGAATACTTTCTTTCAAATTCTAAAGGTGGCAGGGGTAAAATACAGGGAGCGAAAGGCTATTTACAATATGTACAGAAAGCAGATGGCAGTTATAAGAGTCTAGGGACATGAAAGGGAAGCAGTGGTTGGGAAGGGAGTAAGACAGGGTTGTAGCCTCTCCCCGATGTTATTCAACTTGTATATTGAGCAAGCAGTAAAGGAAACAAAGGAAAAGTTCGGAGTAGGTATTAAAATCCATGGAGAAGAAATAAAAACTTTGAGGTTTCCCGATGATATTGTAATTCTGTCAGAGACAGCAAAGGACTTGCAAGAGCAGTTGAACGGAATGGATGGTGTTTTGAAGGGAGGATATAAGATGAACATCAACAAAAGCAAAACGAGGATAATGGAATGTAGTCGAATTAAGTCGGGTGATGTTGAGGGTATTAGATTAGGAAATGAGACACTTAAAGTAGTAAAGGAGTTTTGCTATTTGGGGAGCAAAATAACTGATGATGGTCGAAGTAGAGAGGATATAAAATGTAGACTGGCAATGGCAAGGAAAGCGTTTCTGAAGAAGAGAAATTTGTTAACATCGAGTATAGATTTGTCAGGAAGTCATTTCTGAAAGTATTTGTATGGAGTGTAGCCATGTATGGATGTGAAACATGGACGGTAAATAGTTTGGACAAGAAGAGAATAGAAGCTTTCGAAATGTGGTGCTACAGAAGAATGTTGAAGATTAGATGGGTAGATCACATAACTAATGAGAAAGTATTGAATAGGGTTGGGGAGAAGAGAACTTTGTGGCACAACTTGACCAGAAGAAGGGATCGGTTGGTAGGACATGTTCTGAGGCAGCAAGGAATCACCAATTTAGTATTGGAGGGCAGTGTGGAGGGTAAAAATCGTAGAGGGAGACCAAGAGATGAATACACCAAGCAGATTCAGAAGGATGTAGGTTGCAGTAGGTACTGGGAGATGAAGAAGCTTGCACAGGATAGAGTAGCATGGAGAGCTGCATCAAACCAGTCTCAGGACTGAAGACCACAACAACAACAACATGTTTAGTGGTTCATGTATTTTCCCTGCAATATTCTCGCAGGACCTTTGCTGATACCTCGCTGACAAGGCGGTTTATTATGTCGAATGTGGTCGGGTTTCTGATTAGCTGACAGGTTGTTTGGTAGCTGGTTTCTTAAGTCGCTGGCTACATCATCGCAGATTGTGCACTCGTAGATCACGTGATATGGAGTACCCGGTACGGCTCCGCAGTCACATGAGGGGGCAGCCCTTTTCCCGAACCGGCAAAGATATGCCGGACACTGTCCATGACTTGTGAGGAAGTGCAACAGTCCCTTGCTCGGTTGTAAATGTGAAAGTTGAAGACGTTCTTTGATGTTCAAATTATTTAGGCTCACTCTCCGCCTCCAGGAGTCAGCGCCAGTGCAGCGAGCAGCCTCGGAAAGACTTCGGCAGGACATCAGGCACTACAACGCGGATGCCTCCTATCCTGTCTGCACGTCACTGACGGACCACACGGCCTCGGTTTACACTGCTACACTACTTTTTCACTTCTTTAATAGCGTCTGCCTCAGTGCCGGCAGTATTTGCACAACCTTGATCACTCGCCGGGATTATCATTGAACTACGACTCCAATAAATTTCGAGTGTGGTGATTCTGATGTAATTTTTGTACTTCTGCCTAATACACCAAAGTACTTTAACTTTTGGGTCACATTCGTAAACTTTAAGTTAGACTTCAGACTTTAATTTGGTCATATGTGTAAACTTTAACTACGTGGTACTCTGAAGTTCCTCTTGTTATTGATCGCTCGCACCAAGGACCCACACATTTGTTTCTCTGAAAGTTACTAATCGTGCTACGATAGAGCCAGTAACATTACTGTGTGACATATACACTACTGGCCATTAAAATTGCTACACCAAGAAGAAATTCAGATGATAAATGGGTATTCATTGGACAAATGTATTATACTAGAACTAAAATGCGATTACATTTTCACACAATTTCGGTGCATAGACCCTGAGAAATCAGTACCCAGAAAAACCACCTGTGGCCGTAATAACGGACTTGATACGCCTGGGTCGGCCGAAGTGGCCGTGCAGTTAAAGGCGCTGCAGTCTGGAACCGCAAGACCGCTACGGTCGCAGGTTCGAATCCTGCCTCGGGCATGGATGTTTGTGATGTCCTTAGGTTAGTTAGGTTTAAGTAGTTCTAAGTTCTAGGGGACTGATGACCTCAGAAGTTGAGTCCCATAGTGCTCAGAGCCATTTGATACGCTTGGGCATTGAGTCAAACAGAGATTGGATGGCGTGTACAGGTACAGCTGCCCATGCAGCTTCAACACGATACCACAGCTCATCAAGAGTAAAGACTGGGGTATAGTGACGAGCCAGTTTCTCGACCATCATAGACCAGACGTATTCAATTGGTGAAAGGTCTGGAGAATGTGCTGGCCACGGCAGCAGTTCGAACATTTTCTGTATCCAGAAAGGCCCGTACAGGACCTGCGACATGCTGTCGTACATTATCCTGCTGAAACGTAGGTTTTCACGGGGATCTAATGAAGGGTAGAGCCGTCGGCTATGGTGGCCGTGCGGTTCTAGGCACTGCAGTCCGGGACCGCGGGACTGCTACGGTCGCAGGTTCGAATCCTGCCTCGGGCAAGAATGTGTGTGATGTCCTTAGGTTAGTTAGGTTTAAATAGTTCTAAGTTCTAGGAGACTGATGACCTAAGATGTTAAGTCGCATAGTGCTCAGAGCCAGTCAAGGGTAGAGCCACAGGTCGTAACACATCTGAAATGAAACGTCCACTGTTCAAAGTACCGTCAATGCGAGCAGCAAGTGACGGAGACGTGTAACCAGTGGCACCCCATACGCCGGATGATACGCCAGTATGGCAATGACGAATACACGCTTCCAATGTGCGTTCACCGCAATGTCGCCAAACACGAGTGCGACCATCATGATGCTGTAAAGAGGTCCTGTTATCATCCGAAAGAATGACGTTTTGCCATTCGTGCACCCAGGTTCGTCGTTGCGTACACCATAGCAGGCGCTCCTGTCTGTGATGGAGCGTCAAGGGTAACCGCAGCCATGGTCTCCGAGCTGGTAGTCCATGCTGCTGCAAACGTCGTCGAACTGTTCGTGCAGATGGTTGTTGTCTTGCAAACGTCCCCATCTGGTGTCTCAGGGATCGAGACGTGGCTGCACGATCCGTTACAGCCATGCGGATAAGATGGCTGTCATCTCGACTGCTAGTGATACGAGGCCGTTGGGATCCAGCACAGCGTTCCGTATTACCCTCCTGAACCCACCGATTCAATAATCTGCTAACAGTCATTGGATCTCGACCATCGCGGGCAGCAATGTCGCGATATGATAAACCGCAATCGCGACAGGCTATAATCCGACCTTTATCAAAGTCGGAAACGTGATGGTACGCATTTCTCCTCCTTACACGAGGCATCACAACAACGTTTCACCAGGCAACGGCGGTCAACTGCTGTTTGTGTATGAGAAATCGGTTGGAAACTTTCCTCATGTCAACACGTTGTAGGTGTCGCCACCGGCGCCAACCTTGTGTGAATGCTCTGAGAGGCTCATCATTTGCATATCACAGCATCTTCTTCCAGTCGGTTAAATTTCGCTCCTGTAGCACGTCATCTTCGTGTTGTAGCAGTCAGCAGCGAGCCAGTGTGTGTGTTGGACCTTCCATTGAGCTACGGACCCCCTTGAAGATGTCTCCCGCAGTCGGAGACGAAACGTTGGGAATCGCCACAGAATTCATCAACCGACCTCGGCATTACAGCCCGGATAATTATAATGGACATGATATTTCCGGCCGTGAAAGTCTACATTTTAGTATAGTTGCCTGTTACACTCACTTTCAGATGTTTGCTACTGTGGTAAGTCAGATTAACTCTCGATCATATGAACGGCCTCCTGTAAATTCTAGATACTCTTATATTTGTGTAATGCCGTTGCTAGGTCGCCAACACTCACAGACAGAGTTACAAACAGACACAAACTCTTTTTTATGTTCGGGTATCACTACATTTATCTTTTAATGTTTTCACAGAATGTTGAAAGAGAAGTACAAATCCTAGCTTGTGAATTATTCGTCGGTTATCCGCAGCGGACAATAGTAGAAACAAAAACACCAACAGAACCACTCAGTACAACTGATAATCTGCAGAGACAAAAACAAAAAAAGGGACTGAGGGAGGCACGGTATCTGGTCGCAACAGATCGCAAACCAGTGCACGTGGCCCCCTCCAGCGTTAGACAGAGAAGACTGAAGATCAATTGTTTCCGTTTCGTACTCAGTAGTGGCTGGTTTAGTTTTGAGGCAGGTACAGATAATGTGTTTACTTTCCTCAAAACAAGTAAATACTTAGTTAGGTACTGTTCCGTAGGCCTTTCAAAATATTTCGATGTTTTAATTTTTCCTCTTTTCCATTTTTTCCCCATTTGCACATTCTTTCTCTGTTTGATTTGAAATTAATTTTTTTCCACTCTTTGCCGTCCATAAAATTTTTCCACCCAAGGAGGCCGCCGAGTCTTGCCTAATGATAGAAATGGCCTTGCATTTATGATGATGAACCTGTGGTCTACTCCATAGTATTACAAGAAAGGTGATACCATCATCATAACTGATCCTCTGAAATCCACTGACATGTAGTAAGCTCTACATCAAATAATATTGTCAGATTGACAAGTGTATGACCATTTGTTGTACTATTATACTTATCATTTAGTAATACTTTAAGAATGATCCAAGAGCACAACTCACTGCAGAAATAAATAACTTCATAAAGCAGTTGGATTGTCTGAGATCACGTCGTTTATGCAAACTTCACATTATTTTCAGTTACCATTACCCATCGATAGATGAAGACTAGAGACATACTGCTGTAAGCGCATGTCCGGATGTAAATATTTGTTGAGATGTGGGCTACTTTACTTACGTCGAGAACAGTCATAATTTAGTTGTGTAATCTCTCTTGCTGTAAATTCATAAACATAGCAACAAGCTACTTTTAAAAAAAATCTTCATGGTGGTACGCGTTTCGGGTTTTCGCCAGTCTTTAATTGGCATCAGTCTACTGACTGGTTTGATGCGGCCCGCCACGAATTCCTTTCCTGTGCTAACCTCTTCATCTCAGAGTAGCACTTGCAACCTACGTCCTCAATTATTTGCTTGACGTATTCCAATCTCTGTCTTCCTCTACAGTTTTTGCCCTCTACAGCTTCCTCTAGTACCATGGAAGTCATTCCCTCATGTCTTAGCAGATGTCCTATCATCCTGTCCCTTCTCCTTATCAGTGTTTTCCACATATTCCTTTCCTCTCCGATTCTGCATAGAACCTCCTCATTCGTTACCTTATCAGTCCACCTAATTTTCAGCATTCGTCTATAGCACCACATCTCAAATGCTTCGATTCTCTTCTGTTCCGGTTTTCCCACAGTCCATGTTTCACTACCATACAATGCTGTACTCCAGACGTACATCCTCAGAAATTTCTTCCTCAAATTAAGGCCGGTATTTGATATTAGTAGACTTCTCTTGGCCAGAAATGCCTTTTTTGCCATAGCGAATCTGCTTTTGATGTCCTCCTTGCTCCGTCCGTCATTGGTTATTTTACTGCCTAAGTATCAGAATTCCTTAACTTCATTGACTTCGTGACCATCAATCCTGATGTTAAGTTTCTCGTTGTTTTCATTTCTACTACTTCTCATTACCTTCGTCTTTCTCCGATTTACCCTCCAACCATACTGTGTACTCATTAGACTGTTCATTCCGTTCAGCAGATCATTTAATTCTTCTTCACTTTCATTCAGGATAGCAATGTCATCAGCGAATCGTATCATTGATATCCTTTCACCTTGTATTTTAATTCCACTCCTGAACCTTTCTTTTATTTCCATCATTTCTTCCTCGATGTACTGATTGAAGAGTAGGGGCGAAAAGCTACAGCCTTGTCTTACACCCATCTTAATACGGGCATTCGTTCTTGATCGTCCACTCTTATTATTCCCTCTTGGTTGTTGTACATACTGTATATGACCCGTCTCTCCCTATAGCTTACCCCTACTTTTTTCAGAATCTCGAACAGCTTGCACCATTTTTTATTGTCGAACGCTTTTTCCCGGTCGACAAATCCTATGAAAGTGTCTTGATTTTTCTTTAGCCTTGCTTCCATTATTAGCCGTTACGTCAGAATTGCCTCTCTCGTTCCTGTACTTTTCCTGAAGCCAAACTGATCGTCACCTAGCCCATTCTCAATTTTCTTTTCCATTTTTATGTATATTATTCTTGTAAGCAGCTTCGATGCATGAGCTGTTAAGCTGATTGTGCGATAATTCTCGCACTTGTCAGCTCTTGCCGTCTTCGGAACTGTGTGGATGATGCTTTTCCGAATGTCAGATGGTATATCGCCAGACTCATATATTCTACACACCAACGTAAATAGTCGTTTTGTTGCCACTTCCCCCAATGATTTTAGAAATTCTGATGGAATGTTATCTATCCCTTCTGCCTTATTTGACCGTAATCCTCCAAAGCTCTTTTAAATTCCGATTCTAATACGGATCCCATATCTCTTCTAAATCGACTCCTGTTTCTTCTTCTATCACATCAGACAAATCTTCACCCTCATAGAGGCTTTCAATGTATTCTTTCCACCTATCTGCTCACTACTAGTCCGCAGCTCGTGGTCGTGTGGTAGCGTTCTCCCTTCCCGCGCCCCGGTTCCCGGGTTCGACTCCCGGCGTGGTCGGGCATTTTCTCTGCCTCTTGATGACTGGGTGTTGTGTGATGTCCTTAGTTAGTTACGTATTAGTAGTTCTAAGTTCTAGGGGACTGATGACCATAGATATTAAGTCCCATAGTGCTCAGAGCCATTTGAACCATTTTTGCTCTCTACTCTGCATTTAACAGTGGAATTCCTGTTGCACTCTTAATGTTTCCACCTTTGGTTTTAATGTCACCAAAGGTTGTTTTGACTTTCCTGTATGCTGAGTCTGTCCTTCCGACAATCATATCTTTTTCGATGTCTTCACATTTTTCCTGCAGCCATTTCGTCTTAGCTTCCCTGCACTTCCTATTCATTTCATTCCTCAGCGACTTGTATTTACGTATTCCAGATTTTTCCAGAACATGTTTGTACTTCCTCCTTTCATCAATCAACTGAAGTATTTCTTCTGTTACCCATTGTTTCTTCGCAGCTACCTTCTTTATTCCTATGTTTTCCTTCCCAACTTCTGTGATGGCTCATTTTAGAGTTGTCCATTCCTCTTCAACTGTACTGCCTATTGCGCTATTCCTTACTGCTGTATCTATAGCGTTAGAGAACTTCAAACGTATCTCGTCATTACTTAGTACTTCCGTATCCCACTTCTTTGCGTATTCATTCTTCCTGACTCATGTCTTGAACTTCAGCCTACTCTTCATCACTACATCATTGTGATCTGAGTCTATATCTGCTCCTGGGTACGCCTTACAATCCAGTATCTGATTTCGGAATCTCTGTCTGACCATTATGTAATCTAATTGAAATCTTCCCGTATCTCCCGGCCTTTTCCAAGCATACCTCTTCATCTTGTGATTCTTGAACAGGGTATTCGCTATTACTAGCTGAAACTTGTTACAGAACTCAATTAGTCTTTCTCCTCTTTCATTCCTTGTCCCAAGCCCTTATTCTCCTGTAACCTTTTCTTCTACTCCTTCCCCTACAACTGCATTCCAGTCGCCCATGACTATTAGATTTTCGTCCCCATTTACATACTGCATTACGCTTTCAATATCCTAATACACTTTCTCTATGTGTTCATCCTCAGCTTGCGACGTCGGCATGTATACCTGAACTATCGTTGTCGGTGTTGGTCTGCTGTCGATTCTGATTAAAACAACCCAGTCACTGAACTGTTCACAGTAACACACCCTCTGCCCTACCTTCCTATTCATAACGAATCCTACACCTGTTATACCATTTTCTGCTGCTGTTGATATTACCCGATACTCATCTGACCAGAAATCCTTGTCTTCCTTCCACTTCACTGACCCTTCTATATCTAGATTGAGCCTTTGCATTTCCCTTTTCAGATTTTCTAGTTTCCCTACCACTTTCAAGCTTCTGACATTCCACGCCCCGACTCGTAGAACGTTATCGTTTTGTAGATTATTCAATCTTTTTCTCATGGTAACCTCCCCCTTGGCAGTCCCCTCCCGGAGATCCGAATGGGGGACTATTCCGGAATCTTTTGCCAATGGAGAGATCATCATGACACTTCTGCAATTACAGGCCACAATATATATTTAAATGTTCAGTTAGCACATTGTTAAAAACAGCTATTACAATTCGGATTATGTAGCTGCCCTGTGCAAAACAGTTCTGTTTAACTACTACGCATTGTGAGTTGTATATTAACAGTGTATTATTCATTGGATGTACTTTCTCCATATTCTACTTGTTGCTCCTCCAGTTTTTGAAATTATAGCCCTGAGAAAACACCATTTTTCTTTGTGTGCACAGTAACAGCTCAGTATCCACCATGTTGACTAATGACATGACTGTTTACATTGTACAATTAAATCCATGGTCAAGGTTGCATTTTGGCTACTGGTCCAAAGCTACTGCTAAACAAATTTGGTTCTATGCCACTAATATTAATTTAAGCTCCAGTATGAGTAAAAAGCTGAAACAGCTTCACCTGAATCTAGTTAGTGCTATGTGTGGTTATCTAGTAAGTGCAATAGTGAGTGGTTAACAACAACCAGCACAACACAAAGTTTACCTCACGGGTAATACGCTGGAAATATACATCTTGTTGAGTATAAGAGTTAAAACAAATTGTTATTGCCGGCCAGAGGGGCCGAGCGGTTCTAGGCGCTACAGTCTGGAACCGCGGACCGCTACGGTCGCAGGTTCGAATCCTGCCTCGGGCATGGATGTGTGTGATGTCCTTAGGTTAGTTGGGTTTAAGTAGTTCTAAGTTCTAGGGGACTGATGACCTCAGAAGTTAAGTCCCATAGTGCTCAGAGCCATTTGAACCATTTTTTTTTTTAAATTGTCATTTTGCACAGGGGAGCTGCATAATCTAAACTGCAGTCAGTGAACGTAAAGATGTGCTAATAAGATTTAAATACGCACTGAACCAACAGGACGAACCTGGGAGATGTTTATTGGCATAAACAAACAAAAATAAATACAAAATAAGTGCTAAAAATCTGCTGTTCGCACTTCGCACTTTAGGCACGGATGAAGCGGGTTATACCGCAGAACAGGTTAATAAATTACAACGATTGCCACCTGTGGGCAGATGCAAATACGCTAGTGATCATCGACGCAAGGCATCACTTTCGCTCTAGTGTCAGTGTGTGGGCCATAACCGTGGATGACAGATTTATAGGGACATTAATTCAAGCGGCAAATTAGCAGTAATTCTGCAAATTAACAGTTGCTCTTTAACGGCAATTTCTGAGTGGGAAAATTAGCCGCGCTATTGGAGGACGCCACCAGTGCAGAACTTAGAAGTACACTGATGGAAAAATCGCAACACCAATAATGGGTTGCGCGAAATAAATGAAAGTTGGTAGGCCTGTTTCTACATTCAAAAGATGACTCAGTCCAAAATTCGCGCTGGACGAATAAGAGTGGCACTAGCAGCGCTGTTACGGGGATGGGAATAGCGTTTGGTGTAGATACGAGCTCTAACGGTCGTGAGTGTTGGCTAGCTCTGTGATTCGACGTGGTGAGCTAATGTTAGTCAAGAACGTATTTGAGTCGACAAAGATGTCATTATCAACTCCTCACTGAGTCTGAACGATGGCAGGGTGGAGGTCTCGTGTTTTATGACGAAACCTGGTTCTGCCTCGGTGCCAGTGATGTCTGTGTGTTGGTTGGGAGGAGGCTAGTTGAGGACCTGAAAACCACCTGTTTACGCACTAGGCACACTGGACCTGCGCCTCGAATTACACTACTGGCCATTAAAATTGCTACACCACGAATATGACGTGCTGCAGACGTGAAATTTAACCGACAGGAAGAAGATGCTGTGACATGTAAATGATTAGCTTTTCAGAGCATTCGCACAATGTTGGCGCCGGTGGCGTCACCTACAACGTGCTGACGTGAGGAAAGTTTCCAACTGATTTCTCATACACAAACAGCAGTTGACCGGCGTTGCCTGGTGAAACGTTGTTGTGGTACCTCGTGTAAGGGGGAGAAACACGTACCATCACGTTCCCGACTTTGATACAGGTCGCATTGTAGCCTATCGCGATTGCGGTTTATCGTATCGCGACACTGCTGATCGCGCTGGTCTAGATCCAATGACTGTTAGCAAAATATGCAATCGGTGGGTTCAGGAGGGTAATACGGAATGCCGTGCTGGATGGCTGTAACGGATCGTGCAGCCACGTCTCGATCCCTGAGTTAACATATGGGGACGTTTGCAAGACAATAACCATCTTCACGAACAGTTCGTCGACGTTGGCAGCAACATAGACTATCAGCTCGGAGACTATGGCTGCGGTTACCCTTGACGCTGCGTCTCAGACAAGAGCGCCTGTGATGGTGTACTCAACGACGAACCTCGGTGCACGAATGGCAAAACGTCATTTTTTCCGGTGAATCCAGGTTCTGTTTACAGCATCATGATGGCCGCATCGGTGTTTGGCGGCATCGCGGTGAACGCACATTGGAAGCGTGTATTCGTCATCGCCATACTGGCGTATGACCCGGTGTGAGGGTATGGGATGCCATTGGTTACACGTCTCGGTCACCTCTTGTTTGCATTGACGGCACTTTGAAGAGTGGACGTTACGTTGAAGATGTGTTATGACCAGTGGCTCTACCCTTCATTCGATCCCTGCGAAGCCCTACATTTCAGCAGGATAATGCACGACCGCATCTTGCAGGTCCTGTACGGGCATTTCTGGATGCAGAAAATGTTCGACTGCTGCCCTGGCCAGCACATTCTCTAAATCCCTCACCAATTGTAAACGTCTGGTCAATGGTGACCGAGCAACTGGCTAATCACAATACGCCTGCTACTACTCTTGATGAACTGTGGTATTGTGTTGAAGCTGCATGGGCAGCTGTACCTGTACACACCATCCAAGCTCTGTTTGACTCAATGCCCAGGCGTATGAAGGCCGTTATTACGGCCAGAAGTGGTTGTTCTGGGTAGTGATTTCTCAGGATCTATGCACCCAAATTGCATGGAATTGTAATCATACGTCAGTTCGAGTATAATATATTTGTCCAATGAATACCCGTTTATCATCTCCATTTTTTCTTGGTGTAGCAATTTTAATGGGCAGTAGTGTAAGTATTGTCTCGGCTGCTCTTTCGTATGAAAGCAGGAGCACTGTCGTAGTTACCACACGCACCCTGACTGCAAATCTGTACGTCAGTATGGTTATTCGACCCGTTATTCATAAACAGCTTTACAGGAGGTGTTTTCCGACAGGATAACGCTCACCCATATACCGATGTCGCAATCCAATATACTCTGCAGTGTGTCGACATGTTGTCTTGGTCTGCTCGATCACCAGGTCTGTTTCAATCGAGCGCTTACGGGACGTCACCGGATAGTAACTCCGACGTCATGCTTAAACAGCATTAACTGTCCCTGTATTGACCGACCAAGTGCAACAAGCTGGAACTCCAACATACGAACTGATATCCGGCACCTGTACAACACAATGCATGCCAGTTGGTATGCTAGCATTGAACATTCTGTCGGGTACACTAGTTGTTAGTGTACCAGAATTTCAAATTTGCAATGGCTTTCCTCGCGCTTAAATTAACCTGTAATTTTCCTGTTTTAATCATTTAAATATGTATCCTAGACAAATGTATTCACAAAATTTCATTGCTCTAAATTAATTATTTTTTGGTGTTGTAATTTTTTTCCGTTTTTGTACTTGGTGTAACTACGACGACACACGATGCCATTTTTACCCTACGTATAACAGTATGTGCCACAAATTTTAAAAGCTCTCGTATCCGGGGACTATTACTGGGGCTGGCAATCCTGGTAGACTCAGACATATATAAGTAACCTGTTTGTAAAACAGTGGATTACCAGGATAATACATTGCCATAAATATGATGGGAACGGTAAGTATGATGGGAACGACTGTGGTCGTATGTCAATTTTAATTTAATCTAAATTATTTTCATCGAAGATTGAGGGAGGAGGGATTATTAGGCATTAAAGAGAAGCTTCTCGGACAAGTTATTAAAAACACAGATTTGATTAATGGCCCATAACGGAAATGAATTTGCCTTTAATTTCTCTTAGCTCCCGTAAATAGCTATCTGATAAGGCTCGTGGCGGTTTGGTGGTATGCACGTGTTGACTTCACTGAAACAAAAGCAAATACATTTAAATGAGCTTGGGATACATGATGTAAATTGTTGAACCAAGGTAATGAATGGGTTAGAGACACGCGAGATATGCTAAGCATTCAAACGTTAGTGGAAACCCTCACTTGAGTTTCATTCATCACTAACACGACAAATTTCATTAGACAAGTAACATGCAAAGTACAATGAACAAAACTGGTCCCGCAATTAATAAACAATAACAGAACGTTAACTATGAGGAGGCATCCTCCTACACATGATCACGGTGAGAATCGATAGCATAATCAGGATATCGGGATGAGAAACACGTGTGAAATCAAACATTCGTAGATGTATTCAATAGGTCACTATAAATGGAATGTCTGTTGCAATTCTACAGCGTGTAATACAATGAAACGAAGACAGACTGGCAATAACGTGCCAAACAATGATATGGCCTAACTTCCGGAAAATGCAGTTATATCTCAGAAAACCGCTAGTTTGATCATCTCCTAAGACTGCACACGATTGACTGATGAACACGAGACTCTCTGCTGTTATTACGGATGCTTGCGGATTATCTGGACGACACGCGGTCGTGTTACAAGCAAGCTGACTAAAATCCAAACACAAAATGTATAATACGTTGTTTCAGTGCCTGTGTTAGTCCGAATTACGATGCAATGTTCTTTCAGACACGAATGCACGTCCAAAGGAACAGGTACTGTCGCAACTACAATCGCTTCAATTGATATACTTCTCCGCCAACCCCTCCCTCCCCAATTGGTGAGTTGTGAACCTGATTGAACACATCTGCGATGTGACTGGACGTGGCGTTAGAGCTCATCGTCCCCTCCCTTAACGTTCTGTTATTGTTTATTAATAGCGGGACCAGTTTTGTTCATTGTACTTTGTATTTTACTTGTCTAACGGAATTTGTCGTGTTAATAGTGAATAAACCCAAGTGAGGGTTTCCACTAACGTTTGGATGCTTGGCCTATCTCACGTGTCTCTAACCCATTCATGTATTGCAGTTGCGAATATGGACAACCATCAGCTGTATAATGGAATGACGACCATGAAAATATTTTTCGGGCTGGGACTCGAAAAGGCAGCGTTCGCCTTACCATTTCGTCAGCCGACCACGAGTTCCTGCCAGACCCATCCTTATCTGTGTCGTCAACAATGTGTCTACAACCTGTATTCGTACATCCATTACATACCCTGTCAGCCAGACCATTATGCGACGCTATGTGGCATGGAAGCAATGAGGCCTTAGTAGGTTCAAAATGGTCCAAATGGCTCTAAGCAGTATGGGACTTAACATCTGAGGTCATCAGTCGCCTAGACTTAGAACTACTTAAACCTAATCAACCTAGGGACATCACACACATCCATGCCCGAGGCAGGATTCGAACCTGCGGCCGTATCATCTGCGTGCTTCCGGCCTGAAGCACCTAGAACCGCGCGGTCACAGCCGCCGGCCCCTTGGTAGGTCGCTGGAGAGAAATGGTACCACATCTGCACACATAAGTCATATAATTCCCTTAAATTCCGGGGAGGGGGTGGGGATGAGCTCCAACGCCACGTCGCCACGTTCAGTCGAATCGCAGATGAGTTCGATCGGGTTCACAACTCACCAATTGGGGGAGGGGAGCATATCAATTGAATCTCGCCACTGTGTTTCTCAAACCACTCTATCATACTCCTGGCCTTGTGAAATTGCGTATTATCTTGTTGAAAAATGGTACTACCGCTGGGAAGTATTATCACTGTGAAGACGTTGTATGCAGCCAGGTGTATGAAATTCCTTGGCCATCCTAGTACCTTGCATGTGTTCCACTCTACACATGGATGCCCATTTGAATGATGCCAGAGCATAATAGAGCCGCCATCGGCTTGTTACCGTCCCGCAGTGCAGTTTCGAGGAGCTGTTCGCCTTGAAGTTAACCTATTCGCGCCTTCCTACCGCTATGATGAAGACAATGCAACGCCCTGCCACTGTGCCAACATCCAGTCCCGATGGTCACGTACCCATTTCTGTCGAGGTGTTAACCTAGGTACATACATGGGTCGTCGGCTGCGGAGACCCTTTGTTACGAGTATTCGGTGCACTGTGTGTTCAGACACACTTGTACTCTGCCCAGCATTAATGTTTGATGTTAGTTCCGCCACAGTTCGCCGCCTGTCCTGTTTTAGCAGTTTGCCCAGCCTACGACGTCCGCCATACGCAATGAAGGGTGGCCGCTCAGCTCCATGAGTCTGGACGTGGTTTCACGTTGCTTTCATTATGTGTTTAAGACACAAGTCAAAGCACTCCTGGAGCACCCGACAAGTCGTGTAGATTCCGATACCTAGTGTCGAGCCTCTGAGCCTTCACAATCCTCCCTTGGTCGAACTCCGACAGATCGCGCGCCTTCCCCATTCCATACACGGACAGCACGCTCACTGACACTAAATGCACCGTGCCTGTGTCTGACTAGCACTCATTCCTCGCCAGGTGACAATACATGTGAACTTGCAACAGATACCGAGTGCGTCCAGCATTGCAATGATCTGTCAAAATGTTACAATGGTCACCCACGGTCGCACATTTGTGAACGGTGAGTACATACCTCACCCCATCCACGGAGATACAGACGTTTGTGATTTCCGTATCCACCTTTATCTTTGCAGACTGCTTGGTTATCCTATTCTGTTTAGTGATCAGCAAGCGACATGTAACAAAAAAAAATGGTTCAAATGGCTCTGAGCACTATGGGACTTAACTTCTGAGGTCATCAGTCCCCTAGAACTTACAGCTACTTAAACGCTAATTAAACCTAACTAACCTAAGGACATGGCACACATCCATTCCCGAGGCAGTATTCGAACCTGCGACCGTAGCGGCCACGCGGTTCCAGACTGTAGCGCCTATAACCGCTCGGCCACTCCGGCCGGCAGACATGTAACATTTTTAGTATCTCCGCCAGCAGATATCGATAAGGATGCCGTTGAGCTAGCATGGGTAAGGGAGCGGAGTAGAGTGGAAAGCTATCACGGATGGTGTACGCGATGTGTTGTATGGGCAGAACCGCTGACCCCGGTTTATACCTGGAGGTGGCAGCGGATCGGTGTCCGTCAGTTCTTTCGTTGACATCGACAAACTCGCACCTGTCATTCACACTGCTCCGTTCTCCTAGTGCCTCTGCGGTTTCAGTGTTGTTACGCTCATCAAATATAAAATCTTTTAATACAATTTCCTGAGTTTTTGCTTTCCTTTTATCAACCATTTTAGAACAGACAGTTTAAAAGCTTTTATGGTACGCTTGTTTGTGCGTTGTAGAAAATCACTTTTAGGAATTATTATATCCTATTATTCTTTAGTTTTCAACACTTTCCTCATTTTCATCACATTCTTCTCTCCAGTATGGGTGCTAAAGTCATCACTGTAGTGCGCTCTAATACTGTAATTCGGTCATAATATGCTGAAGTTAAAGACTAGGATGTTACATTTGGGAAAGACACCAGTGATTTTCATCCCCATTCTTAAAAAATATGCTCTTGTGCTATTGACTCCATCGTCGACAGAACGCTGAACTCCCTTCCTTAGCAGCTGAGTAGCCATTGTTTCAACTTGCAGAGCCAGATAAAGGAGGAGCCTTATCGCATAAAATATCGCTGCTCCAGCGGTTAGCGACACTGGTTACTGACACGAAGAGTCCGGACTCGATTACCGGTGACCTCAGATCTTTTTGTTGCGGAAATGTAGACAAGGCCTCGTGAGAGTAAATGAGTAGCTGTTTGAGCAAACAAACAGCGAAATTGACACCTGAGTCGGTGAAGTGAAATTAATTCGAGAGGATTACCCGTGGTTGGTAGCCATACGGCTTTGTTTCAGCAAAAAACAAAAAGTAAAAAAAAAAAATCTTGGGGCAATCTTTGAGGGTCAAGTTGTACCACTGATATCGACTGGTTTGGTCAAGGTATATTATATTTTCATACATTATAATTACGTTATATATTTATTTTGCTTTGATACTTAAATACATTATTCTTAAATCATTGTCAAATTCTTTACGTGGCACAGAAATGACGTGAAGCTTGTGATGTAATCTTCTTAACCAATCTCGTAATGAAGGTAGCAACTGACAAGGACTTACAACGTCTTTTTTTTTCAATATTTATCTCTGACTGACACGGCTACTTCGTGGAAGGCAAGCGACTAAGTTTTGTAACAACGAGTGGCAAGATAACGGTTTTAGCTTCGTTGTCTACTGAAGTGCGTACCTTTCGTTTCTCCTTTGTTCCAGGCTGTTTCGCCACCAGAAATACCGAATTGTTTATCTTCGTACCGTTTCCTATTCTCGTATAGTTAATCCTAAGTGTCGCATTTATCCTATTTGAAATTTAATATGTTTCCTGGTGAGCTACTCATGAAGTGCAAATAATTTACTTTCTTATTTTCTGTATCCTGACAGCTTGATGATAGCGTAGGCAGTTCAACATGGTAAAGCAACTGTGCGATCCATTTACATAAGCAAGCCCTCAAGTTTGAATTCTTTTTCTAGTTACCTGATCATCAACAAGAAACGGAAACACGGAATGACATACACAAAGGCATAAGTAATCCGTTAGACCTTATGTCCTACGATTTTTGATATCTATACTCTCAAAGTTGCACGGTTCGACAATAAGTGCTCCCAGAGTACACGCTTGTAGCGTTCTCATTGACATTCTTGTGATATTTGAAAGAAAATATTGATACGTAATGACACAAACGCCAAGCAAATTTCTCAAATGTACTGAGTCAAGCATTGAAGTTATTAAATCGGAAATTAAAAGTGTTACTAACATATTAAGACAGATTTCGTCGTCTGCGTCCATGTTTACCAATTTCCCTAGTGAATGCTGTGCAACAAATACACACTGACAAGCCAAAACATTATGACCGCCTGTTCAATAACTTGTTGGAACGCAACACGTTACCGATTCTACGTATCAGGAATTCCACAGTCTATTGGTAAATTTGTGGAGGTTTCTGGCCCAAGATATCCACGCACAAGTCATACAATTTCCTTAAACAGAGGACCGCTGATTCGTGTACGCTGCGATGGTGCCTGATAGCGACCCAAATGGGTTTCACTAGATTCACGACAAGCGAATTTCGTGGCCAAGACGTCAACATGAGGACACAATCATGCTCCTCAAACCACTGCAGCACGGTTATGGGTTTGAGGCACGGGAAATTTTCCTGCGGGAAGATGACATAGCTGGCGGGGAAGATATCAAGCATGAAGGGTTGTACGTAGACCATATCTGTCAGCGTGTCTTGGATTACTACCACAGGTCCTATGCAAGCTCAGAAGAATGTCTGTCACAGAATAATACTGCTCCCACAGCCTGCGTCCTTGTCGCGGTGACCATTTCAGAACCCACATTCGCGTGTGTGACGACCATCGACCTGGTGTAACGAAACTGTGATTCATCCGACGAACCGACACGTTTCCATTGATACATGGTCCAACCTCGACGATCCTGTTGGCATTGCAACCGTAACCGACCATGTCGTTGGGCTGACATGTGAAGAAGCAGGCTTCATCTGCTGCGGAGCCCCATGATTACAGTGTACGATGAACGGTGTACTCCAAAGCACCTGTGCGGGGACCAGCGCTGTGCTCTTTCATCACAGATGCGACAAATCACCACTTATCCTGCTCTACAGAGCAAGTAGGCCACGAAATCCCAAGTTCTGTGAAGACGTGCACGTCCAACAACTTACTGCCTGGTGGTACTTTTACTGACATTCTACCACTTTCCGTAGATGCTCACGATAGTAGCACGTGAACATTCGACCAGCTTCGCCGTTGCCCAGATACTGGTTCACAGATTCTGGGTAATAATAATAATAATAACAATATCACTTTAGTCGAAGTCGCTTATGTAAATAGATTACCCCACTTGCAGCCCGTGTAGTCTCTAGAATGAGTTCTCATCCACCTTTCATCCACTTATATACTTTCCTTTCAGTGTCACTTCCCCGAAACGCGACCAGGCGATATCCAACCTCGCGACAGGCAGTGGTCATAATGTTGTGGCTTATTACCGGCTTTGGAGTTTTAATAGGAAGTTGTTGTCCTTATCGAATTCGCCTGTACTTCATGACTAAATGTTCACAAGAAAATTTCCCATGATCGTACAATACCAGAATCTTTTCACGGTTTGTCAGATCCGATTATCTGAAGAAGATGGCTTGTATACTTAGTAGTCACTGTGAGTACTCAGAGGCGGCTGTAGAAGCCTCTTGTTTTTTAGTGGCTGGCTTTGCACGCTGACATTGGGAACTTGCTATGTAGTGACCCTCCTGTCCTATCACCCATTTTTAATGACTTGTGGACGTCAGACTGCTGATAATTTGCGGAGTGGGGAACGGATTAGAAAAGGAAAAATTGATAAAAGGGAACAGCAAACATTAAAACAAACTCATACATTATAAATTTATACTTTCCATGCATCAAGAAAATAAAGAAAAAATAATAATACGTCTCAGTCACTTGAACTAGACGAGAGATGAGTTGCATATTATGTATTCCACATAGATTTCCTGAATGCAAGTGGTGAGAGATTATGAATGTTGATCGGACAGCTGAGTGCTTTGTCGTTTACAGTGAAAATGTTACGCGCCTTCTTCCAGATGTGAGTAGGTGGTCCCCATTGATCGCTGAATCGACAGAGTCGCGCGGGACGTCGTGAAGGTATTAGGCAGCGCAAGCCGGACGCTCTGTTTCTCGTTAAGGTGCGTGTCCACACACCATGGAATCTACTCATCTGGCGAACGACCTCTAGTGGCTGATGCACGCACACATCTTGGAGAATTGCGCGGACTCGCATCTCACACCTTTACCTTCCAGGAGCAAGTGCTCTACCGACTGAGGTACGACTCGTCACCTGCCCTCCGCTCACCTTCCGCCATTACCTCCCAACCCTCTTGCACGTGTAGCGCCTTTTAACCGTTCGGGCTCTCCTCGTCTTTCCCTTCAAGGACACAAGTTTCCCTAAGATTTCTGTCATTGGTCGCCACTGACATTTTATTTCGCCAATTATGGGAGCTGCTACCGCTCATTTCACCTTCTTAATTCTCCTCAGCCTTCGTCAGATTTTGCTTCGCCATAGCGGTTCGAACCCACCACAGGGAGTTTTCAGAGGATATCTGGCATCATACACCTAGTCGTACTGTGAAAATGGCCTCTCTCCAGTACAGGCAGAGCAGGCTAGCCTCTGAATGCACCCAATAGTTTATGGTGTCCCCGTAAGTGCTCACACTTAAAGTTGCTCCAAAGAGATAAGGAATGCAGCATGTCTTTGCACCAGCCATTGGCCCCAGAAGACTATGGTAATGTACAAGTGTTGAGAAACGAACTGCTTTGGAAAACGAGATTTTTTGGTATCCCGTCAAATGATTTATGGAGAGAGTTTTATGATCATGCTAGTAACTGAATTCACCTTATAATGAAGGGAATAAAATATTTCTGACTGTGCTTGGATAAATAGTTTTGTAAATGACATCCGCATTTATCTTGGAATTTACTATTTTTTTGTGTTGGTCTGCGGGCTTTCGCGATCGGTCTCATTTAAAGTAAAATCTTCTAGATTGTTAGGTCGCGTCTAGTTTTTCTACACAACGGATTTTTCGTCCCCTCCACTGAGATTTTCTTCAGGATCTTGTAGTGTTCACCATCATCTGAGCACTCCGGAAACATATCGAGTAAGGGAACTGGCGCAGTTCTTAGTGGAATACCATAAGAGGATTAAATCCTCTACTTTGTTAGGCCGCGTTATGTTTCTTCTACACGTTCGAGGTTTCGACCCCCTGCAGTGTTTTTCGTCAGGGTCTTGAGGTTTTCAGAGGTGGCTGAACACCACAGCTAACTTTGAACATCACATGATCCTGAAGAGGATGACTGAAGAGGGGTCGAAACGTTGATTGTCTCGAAGAAACATGACATGGCCTAAAAACTTAGAAGATTTTACCTCCGATCACATTAATATTTTCCATTGTCCAATTTTGTTAGGTAATTATCTCCACGATCAGGCCGAGAGAACCCGGTGACGTTGACGTTCCGTCATGTCATCCGATGGCACGTGGCGCCATTCGGTTGCGGTATGGAGGGTCATGGGGTTGACACCCAGCTCTCCTGGCCGTTGTCCGGGTTCTGGACATTGGAGTCGCTACTTGTTATTCAACTAGACTGAGAGCGTCTCGTTCTAGGCCCCCCAACAAGGAAAAATTCTTGACAATACTTGAGATTGAACCCGTGGTTTCCGCAAGGCAGCAACACACGATGATCACAAAGTTGTTAAGTACAAGTCTGTAAAAGCAAATTGTAACACCGTACAGATTGAATATCTCGATATCTCGAGTTTCGTTGAATAAAGGCGTCTACAGTGATTGCGTCTGTACGTTTTTATTGGAGAAAATTCCGTGCGAAGACATGAAGTAAGAAAAAAAAAAAAAAAAAAGAAAACAGAAAAAATAGATCCGCTAGTTATAGCACAGATGTGGTAAGAACATTTCGTTACAGTCGTCGAGAAGATTTATGTCTCAACTAAAACAGGCTAAACCTGCTCGTTTCATTACGGAAACAATCGTTCAGCCACAGAAACCTGTAGCTACATCACCTTCAGCGAGTAAGCGCACTAATTTCCTCTCGAGCACTTCTTACCGAGCGCTACGACGGCTGTTGTTATACCAGTTGTGCCTCGTTAGACCTCCTAATCTTAGATTCCTGGTTTTACTAAGCTTACGGCGCCTACAACTAACACTTTCTCTCGAAATTTTACCAACGATATATGACGTATGGAGGTGTCTCAGCTTAGCTAAAAATAAGACCGTAGAATATATGTTTCGTCCGTGCAGAGTAGACACAAGTGTCCATAATACCGGTACTTTACTTGTTTTCGTATGACTACTTGCTACTTATTACTTCCTAGCAAGGTTTGTCAGTCTACGACTGGAGTAGTTAAACTCAGGAACACAGCGTCTGTAGTTACTGAAGATATTATCTCAAGATATGTTGCATTCCCTCACGGGCATACACAAAAACCAATTGTTTTAGAAGTATGAGGGTTTCACTATCTTTTGAAGCGTCAGTTATTCCATTTATAAGTAAGTTTTGTACTTAGTTTCGTGACAAAGTGTGGATGGATATCAACAACAAAAATGTGATGGGAAATAAGATCATGGGGAACGGCAGGGGCAATTGGCCTGTTGCTTCCCTGTACGCCAACCTATTCTGAAATTAAATTTCTGGTAACCTCACAGGCGTATAAAAATTAAAGTCTCTACAATAATTAAACAGTGCTAAAGTAAACAGGATATCAAGACAAAATCGAGAAGTGCACTACATCAGTGCCGATAGTCTATGAGTCTCAGGTAGTGCAAACAACTTGTAAACATTTGTGCGCATGTTCAGAGCCCCACTTTCGTAGGGGAACATGCTTTCTATCTTGAGCCGAAAAGAAATGTCTTCCTTGCACGTAAGAGCCGATGAACGCTCTAGAGAAGAAGGAGGAAATTTCGTAGTGCAATAGTTGGCTTAAATAATCTTTTTAAAGTTTTAGAGACAAGAAAACTTTTTCTCGTGCTCTACATTTTTAAAAGCCCAGTTCCATGATATTAAATTTTTAATTATTACCGATTATAATTCTGAAGTTACCCTAGCTTTCTGCTGCTGTCAGTACTTTCCACGCACGTAGATTTCAGCATCCAGTTTGATCCACAGTTTCACGTCATATCTCGGACGCACAATTATCGAGGATAGTCTCCGTATGGTGTGCCTTCGGTACCCTCTGCTTTTCACAAATGTCAAGTACTGTTAGTAAATTTTATAATAAAGAGAAAAAAATCTATTATCCATTTGAGCTCGACTCTGACCGCCCACCGCCTCATCCTGTGCAAGTTGGTGTCATTCGCATACCGTATGGAGGGCCATGCAGTCAGAACACGGTTCTCCCGGCTGTAATCAGCTTTCCAAAATTTCGAGCTGCTACTACTCAGTTGAAGAAAAATCCTTGGCAGCACAAGAACAACCGGCTTCACGCATGACAATCAGACACACTGAGCTCAGATTTGTTAGGTAACAATCCGTAAATGCAAGTAGTTCATTTTATTAACGTAAAAGAACACAGAAAATATAGCAATACTGATTACACCACAGATGAGCTAAGCTCGTTTTGTTAGAGACATTGTAAAAGAAATATAAAAAATACACTCCTGGAAATTGAAATAAGAACACCGTGAATTCATTGTCCCAGGAAGGGGAAACTTTATTGAGACATTCCTGGGGTCAGATACATCACATGATCACACTGACAGAACCACAGGCACATAGACACAGGCAACAGAGCATGCACAATGTTGGCACTAGTACAGTGTATATCCACCTTTCGCAGCAATGCAGGCTGCTATTCTCCCATGGAGACGATCGTAGAGATGCTGGATGTAGTCCTGTGGAACAGCTTGCCATGCCATTTCCACCTGGCGCCTCAGTTGGACCAGCGTTCGTGCTGGACGTGCAGACCGCGTGAGACGACGCTTCATCCAGTCCCAAACATGCTCAATGGGGGACAGATCCGGAGATCTTGCTGGCTAGGGTAGTTGACTTACACCTTCTAGAGCACGTTGGGTGGCACGGGATACATGCGGACGTGCATTGTCCTGTTGGAACAGCAAGTTCCCTTGCCGGTCTAGGAATAGTAGAACGATGGGTTCGATGACGGTTTGGATGTACCGTGCACTATTCAGTGTCCCCTCGACGATCACCAGTGGTGTACGGCCAGTGTAGGAGATCGCTCCCCACACCATGATGCCGGGTGTTGGCCCTGTGTGCCTCGGTCGTATGCAGTCCTGATTGTGGCGCTCACCTGCACGGCGCCAAACACGCAAAAGACCATCATTGGCACCAAGGCAGGAGCGACTCTCATCCCTGAAGACGACACGTCTCCATTCGTCCCTCCATTCACGCCTGTCGCGACACCACTGGAGGCGGGCTGCACGATGTTGGGGCGTGAGCGGAAGACGGCCTAACGGTGTGCGGGACCGTAGCCCAGCTTCATGGAGACGGTTGCGAATGGTCCTCGCCGATACCCCAGGAGCAACAGTGTCCCTAATTTGCTGGGAAGTGGCGGTGCGGTCCCCTACGGCACTGCGTAGGATCCTACGGTCTTGGCGTGCATCCGTGCGTCGCTGCGGTCCAGTCCCAGGTCGACGGGCACGTGCACCTTCCGCCGACCACTGGCGACAACATCGATGTACTGTGGAGACCTCACGCCCCACGTGTTGAGCAATTCGGCGGTACGTCCACCCGGCCTCCCGCATGCCCACTATACGCCCTCGCTCAAAGTCCGTCTACTGCACATACGGTTCACGTCCACGCTGTCGCGGCATGCTACCAGTGTTAAAGACTGCGATGGAGCTCCGTATGCCACGGCAAACTAGCTGACACTGACGGCGGCGGTGCACAAATGCTGCGCAGCTAGCGCCATTCGACGGCCAACACCGCGGTTCCTGGTGTGTCCGCTGTGCCGTGCGTGTGATCATAGCTTGTACAGCCCTCTCGCAGTGTCCGGAGCAAGTATGGTGGGTCTGACACCGGTGTCAATGTGTTCTTTTTTCCATTTCCAGGAGTGTAATTATAAAAACACTATGTTTGCTACCGAGATCGCAATTGTTTGTACACCGATGACTACTTTCGGTAAATTTGGATTACTGTTTTCTAGTCTCACAGTAAAGGTAATACTGTAATGGGCCATTAGAAGCTTCCCCAGTGCGGCTGTGTAAGAACCGACTTGACGGTAACGGATGAGTGTAGCATTCGTGTCTTTCCAAAGTGAGTGCGTTGAATGAGAAAACTTGAGCCACGGTGACGTTATTACCAAATGTGCAGAAACAGCATCGACGTACTGTTATTTTTTTCTTAGCCACCGAAGGACAACCACCGGTAGACATCCATCAGAGAATGTGTATGGGACATTTCTGCCAAGCACCATAGTTGGGGAAAACAGCGACGAGGGGTGCTGTTGGTTCATGATTATGCACTTCCCCATATCGCAAATGTCGTAACCCGTGAGTCCTCCAATTCACGTGCAAGACATTCGGGAACCCCCCCCCCCTCTCCTTCCCCCCTATAGTCCTGATCTCTCCGCAGGTGATCATCGCGTCTTCAGTCCCTTAAAAAAGGCCTTCAAGTGTCAACGATTCCTGTCGGACTAGGATGTGCAGCGGGCACTTACGGAATTCTTCACGTAGCAACACACAGTGTTTTACTAGTTATCACATACATTCTGCGTCGATGGGGATGACTTCCTCAATGATCACGGGGATTTTGCCTAACTCACATACGGATTATGGACTATACGGTATTCGAACGGAAACTAAGTACATTTAGCCAGTACAGTGGTATATAGCTCATCCATCTTGAGAGTTGGCAGAGTATTGGCAAAGAATTCATGTCCTTTCAAACACAGGCTGCCTGTACGTCGTCGTCCTTTCCCCACAACCTTTGTGAACAGAACAGGGAAGGGGGAATTACAGTGATACCCATACCGTAAGGTGGCTGTACATGTAGATGTAGACCAGGAACTTGGTCCGTGAGCTGTGCGCTGGCACGAGTGCCACAACGCAAAGACTCTCTGCACACATAATTAACCGCCCCTCCCCCCATGAACCATGGACCTTGCCGTTGGTGGGGAGGCTTGCGTGCCTCAGCGACACAGGTAACCGTAGCGTTGTTGCGACCACAACGGAGGGGTATCTGTTGAGAGTCCAGACAAACGTGTGGTTCTGAAGAGGGGCAGCAGCCTTTTCAGTAGTTGCAAGGGCAACAGTCTGGATGATCGACTGATCTGGCCTTGTAACACTAACCAAAACGGCCTTGCTGTGCTGGTACTGCGAACGGTTGAAAGCAGGGAGAAATTACAGCCGTAATTTTCCCCGAGGGCATTCAGCTTTACTGTATGCTTAAATGATGATGGCGTCCTCTTGCGTAAAATATTCCGGAGGTAAAATAGTCCCCCATTCGGATCTCCGGGCGGGGACTACTCAGGAGGACGTCGTTATCTGGAGAGAGAAAACAGCGTAGAATGTCATATCCCTTAATCGGGCTGGTAGGTTAGAAAATTTAAAAAGGGAAATGGGTAGGGCAAAGCTAGATATAGTGGGAATTACTGAAGTTCCGTGTCAGGAGAAAGAAGACTTCTGGTCAAGTGAATACAGAGTTATAAATACAAAACCAAATGGGGGTAATGCAGGAGTGGGTTTACTAATGAGAAAAAAAAATAGGACCGTGGGTAACCTATCATGAACAGCACAGTGAACGCATTGCTGTAGCCTAGAAAAACACGAAGCCCACGCTTACCTAAGTATTACAAGTTTATATGTCAACTAGCTAGGCAGATGACGAAGAGACTGAAGAAATGTGTGATGATATAAAAGAAGTTACGCAGATAGTGAAGGGAGACGAAAATTTAATAGTCATGGGGGCACTGGAATTCGATAGTATGAAAAGGAAGAGAAGGAAAAATAGTAGGTAAATATGGAATGGGTGTAAGGAATGAAAGAGGAAGCCACCTGGTTGAATTTTGCACAGAGCATAACTTAATCACAGCTAACACTTGTTTAAGAATCATAAAAGAAGGCTGTATACGTGTAAGAGGCCTGGAGACATGGTAGGTTTCAGATAGATTATATAATGGTAAGGCAGAGATTTAGGATCTAGGTTTGAAATTGTAAGACATTTCTAGGGGCAGATGTCGAACCTGACCACAATTTATTGATTATGAACTGTAGATTAGAAGTGAAGAAATTATGAAAAGGTAGGAATTTAGGGAGATGGGATATGGATAAGCCGAAAGAACCAGAGGTTGTAGAGAGTTTCAGCGAGAAAATTAGGCAAAGATTGACAAGAACTGGGGAAAGAAATACAGTAGAAAAGGAATGGATAACTTTGAGAGATGAAACTGTGAAGGCAGCAGAGGATCAAGTAGGTAAAAAGACGAGGGCTCGTATATATCATTGTATAAGAGAGAGATACTGAATTTAACTCATGAAAGGAGAAAATATAAAAATGCAGTAAATGAAGCAGCCAAAAAGGAATAAAAACGTCTCAAAAATGAGATCGACAGGAAGAGCAAAATGGCTAAGCAAGGATGGCTAGAGGAGAAATGTAAGGATGTAGAGGCATATATCACTAGGGGTAAGATAGATGCTGCCTACAGGAAAATTAAAAAGATCTGTGGAGAAAAGAGAACCACTTGTATAAATATCAAGAGCTCAGATGGAAAACCAGTTCTAAGCAAAGAAGGGAAGGCAGAAAGGTGAATGGGGTGTATAGCAGGTCTATACAAGGGCGATGTACTTGAGGACAATATTATGGAAATGGAAGAGGTCGTGGAAGAAGATGAAATGGGAGATATGATAATGCGTGAAGAGATTGACAGAGCACTGACAGGCCTAAGTCGAAACAAGGCCCCGGGAGTAGACAACATTCCATTAGAACTACTGATAGCCTTGGGAGCCAGCCTTGACAAAACTCTACCATCTGGTGAGCAAGATGTATGAGACCGGCGAAATACCCTCAGACTTCCAGAAGAATATAATAATTTCAATCCCAAAGAAAGCAAGTGTTGACAGGTGTGAAAATTACCGAACTATCACTTTCATAAGTCATGGCTGCAAAATACTAACTCGAATTCCTTACAGACGAATGGAAAAACTGGTAGAAGCCGACCTCGGGGAAGATCAGTCTGGATTCCGTAGAAATGTTAGAACAGTTGAGGCAATAGTGAATCTACGACTTACCTTAGAAGATAGATTAAGCATGGGCAAACCTACGTTTCTAGAGTTTGTAGACTAAGATAAAGCTCTTGACAAAGTTGACTGGAATACTATCTTTCAAATTATGAAAGTATAAGGGGTAAAATGCAGGGAGCGAGAGGCTATTTACAATTTCTACAGCAACCAGATGGCAGTTATAAGAGTCGAGGGGCATGAAAGGGAAGCAGTGGTTGGGAAGGGAGTGAGACAGAGTTGTAGCCTGTCACCGATGTTATTCAATCTGTATATTGAGCAAGCAGTAAAGGAAACAAAAGAAAAATTTGGAGTAGGAACTAGAATCCATGGAGAAGAATTAAAAACTTTAAGGTTAGCCGATGACATTGTTATACAGTCGAAGACGGCAAAGGACCTGGAAGAGCAACTGAACGGCAAGGACAGTGGCTCTTAAGGAGAATATAAGATGGACGTCAACAAAAGCAAATCGAGAATAATGGAATGCAGTAGAACTAAATCACAGGATACTGAGAGAATTAGATTAGGGAATGAGACAAAGTAGTAGATGAGTTTTGCTATTTGGGGAGCAAAATAACTGACAATGGTTCAAGAAGAGAGGATATAAAATGGAGACTGGCAGTGTCAAGTAAAGCTTTTCTGAAGAAGAGAAATTTCTTAACATCGAGTATAGATGGGTAGATCACATAACTAATGAGGAAGTATTGAACAGAATTAGGGAGAAGAGCAATTTGTGGCTCAGCTTGACTAGAAGAGGAGATCTGCTGGTAGGACACATTCTGAAGCATGAAGGGGTCACCAGTTTAGCACTGGAGGGAAGCGAGGAGGGACATGTCTGAAAGAACAGATACCATATCCATATAAGTATATAGTTCTTGCCACACCGGCCATGACCTTCTTCTTCTGTGCGGATGCACACATATTCCCCGAAATCTTACGAGACTTGGTAAGAATGCCTTCCACGAGTAATGAGTGTGCTTGGGTGGGACACTACGAATGTAGTGTGTGGACATACAAGGTGAGAATGTGGGTCTCGCAGGAGGCGTGCGCGAGATAGTCCCTGCAGTCGCGCTATCCTCTGTGTCCTCGGTGGTTCAGGTGGATAGAGCGTCTGCGATGTAAGAAGGAGATCCCTGGTACGAGTTCCGGTCGGGACACACATTTTCACCTGTCCCCATTGATACATAGCAACGCCCGTTAGCAGATGAAGCTACTAATATAATTGTAATTTCGTTCTAGACAGCTGCAGGTCTTCAATGGTATCTGTTCTTTCAGACGTGTCGGAAAGAACAGACACCATATCCATATAGGTATACAGGGTGAGTCACCTAACATTACCGCTGGCGATATTTCGTAAACCACATCAAATACTGACGAATCGATTCCATAGACCGAACGTGAGGAGAGGGGCTAGTGTAATTGGTTAATACAAACCATAAAAAAATGCACGGAAGTATTTTTTATAAGACAAACCTACGTTTTTTTAAATGGAACCCCGTTAGTTTTGTTAGCACATCTGAACATATAAACAAATACGTAATCAGTGCCGTTTGTTGCATTGTAAAATGTTAATTACATCCGGAGATATTGTAACCTAAAGTTGACGCTTCAGTACCACTCCTCCGCTGTTCGATCGTGTGTATCGGAGAGCACCGAATTACGTAGGGATCCAAAGGGAACTGTGATGGACCTTAGGTACAGAAGAGACTGTAACAGCACATTACGTCCACATGCTAACACCTTTTCACTGATCTTCTTCATTGGCGCACATGTACATTACCATGAGGGGTGAGGTACACGTTCGACGGGCGTTTCATAGGCCAGCCCGTTCTCCTGATCTTACATCTCTGGACTTCTTTCTGTGGGGTACGTTAAAGGAGAATATGTACCGTGAAGTGCCTACAACCGCAGAGGATATGAAACAACGTATTGTGGCAGCCTGCGGCGACATTCGCCGATAGTTCATGAGTCGCCTGCGTGTGTGTGTGTGTGTGTGTGTGTGTGTGTGTGTGTGTGTGTGTCTGTGTGTGCCTCAGCTCCCAAATTGTCTTCGTGTGTGCTTAGTTACTGTTGGTTATCGTTTAGGTCTTCGTGCAAGTATTTGTCAGGTTGTGTGTGTAGTTCGTGTTATTTCCTTTGACAAGTTATTTTGAATTTTGTCGGCGTGCTGCCTCTGAGAGGTCGGTCGTCTGGGCCCCTTCGATTACCATCTTGTGCAACTTGGCTCGGTCCTTTCCTGGTGCAGGGATGTCGTTTAGTCAGTGAGCGTGTTTCCTCTGCATGATTGGGTCCGAGCCAATATTACCGCCGTCGTGTGTCTGAAAGTGAGTTGGAGACGCACCAGCAGTGCAGTCGCGATGGAGTAGCAGTCGCAGACGGACCAGCAGGCAGTCGGTCGGTTGTTGCTGACGAGGGAAGTTATCTCCGCGCGGTGCAGTCAGCTGGGGCCGCTGGCAGCCCCTGCGCAGTGCCGGAGCGTGTGTGGAGCTCTCCAATCGCTACGAGTTTCGTGGGTCACCGACCCAGGACTTCAAAGATGAGTAGTGGTTTCAACTACCCAAGCCACGTTTATTCATGTTGTGGTGGTTCGTTTCGGTGGTCTGCTGTTGGGGAGGTTTTCATGTGAGGAACATCGAGTGTTTCTACTGCTGAAATTTAGCCGCCATGCGGTACAATTAACTATTTTGGATGACTACAAATCGAGCGCATCAGCGGAATTTTCTGTCTTGTGGCCGTTGGTGTTCTGGTTACCTGCCCTGGGCACTGACGTAAATTCAGGCAGTGTTCTTTTGGGTGAAATTAACTATATTACCGTGTTCCAAATTCTAGTTGCCAGCGGAATTTTCTGACCCGTAGCCGTTAGTATTCCAGTTATCTGTCCTGGCCACTAACGTAATTTCAGGTATCGTCCTTTCCTCACCTGTTGTCGCTGTCCAACATGCTGTGTAATTTCGACAGGTAATACATACGGCATTGTAGATTATCACGTTTGTAGCCATTTCTCTTTGAGTTCACATGTACTGATTGACAGGAAGCAAGTCGTTGTGTAGGTCGGTCAGTGGCTGTACCCTGGTTGGGTTCCGATGGATCAAGTGTAAATGGGCTCACCACCTGTCTCGCCTAAGTGAACGAGTGCAGACCGACCTCCCTGGAGGCTTCTGAGGGCCACTGGTGTTTAATTATATTTTCAGCTATATAAAATTTAAGGTTTGTGGTTATTTTTCTTGTTTCTTAAAAATTTTGAAAATTAATTCTTAAATTTATCTTTCAAGCTTAAACACAGAGGCCTTATCCCTTTAAAAGATTACGGTAATATATTTTAAAATTTTGAAACTTAATTGTGGCCTTCAGCCCTTGGTATTGCACCTTGCATCTGTTTGTTCTATCTGCTTTGCCTTGAGGCTTTCCACTTAGCCATGATATGTTTTTTATTTATTTTATTTGCCTCTTTAATTGCATTTTTTATGTTGTCGATTTTTAAGATTTCTTGTTTTTAAACATTCTCGCCTTCTGCCTTTAAAGGTCCATGGTAATATATTGTAAAATTCTGAAATTTAATTGTGGCCTTCAGCCATTTGTATTGCACCTTGCATGTGTTTGTTCTATCTACTTTGCTGTCATTTTTTAAAATTATTTTATTGCTATCTTAATTGGATTTTTATCTCGTTGATTTGTTAAGATTTCTTGTTTTGAGGCATTCAGCCGTGAAAGAGGTGCATTCGGTAAAGGTCCTGCTATGTGCCGCTTTGGTTGTAAAAGTTATTAATTTACAATAAATTTCAATTAGAAGGAGAAACTGGCCTCAACCTATTTGGCCCTTCCCACAATCTTATTACCTGTTCTGCCCGGTAGGTTTAGCTTTCGTATGAAATTGATAAACCGATTAGTTGCATAACCTCTTAAAAAGGTCATCAGAATTATACACCGTAACGTGAACGTCGAAAGCATCATAAGCCATGAATAAAAAACTTAGTTAACGAGAGGAAATACATGGATTTAACACGTACAGAACAAAAATTTTGAGGATGAAGACCACGGAGTTGGAGATGTCATTCACCACACTAAGTTATAATAGATTCAGGGTATAAGAAGTGGTCTCTTTAATAAACATGGTCCTAAAATGCAGTCCCCATTAAAAGAGAAGTGCAGTCAGCACATACGAGGTCACTGTCAGGTAAATAAAACCATTATTTATATTAAAACAATTTTATAAAAAGGTTTTTAGTATTCAATACACATTATCACGAGAAGATACACCTATGACAATGTGAAAATGGGTGTGCTGAAAAAAAAAGGAACTTCCATACAGTTAATGTGGCCTTGAGAAATTTTCATTTCTTTCCAGAAATCTTTTTAAAAGATTCTTAAGATTTTTCGCCATTATTTTGGAAATCCATTCGCAGTAACGGCGTATAACCTAATCTGCGGTTGCCCGAACTACGAAATAGTGTGAACAATCGAAAAGCGTTGTAACTGACGCTGGAAAATTGCGTGCGCCCTCTGAAGTTTTACTATTCGTACCACATATTTATTCGTGTACGGCATGCACAAAGTGTTTCTTGATGCACAGAGCAATGAATCTAACGATAGTTGCAAATATTTGCTCTTTCATTGCTAACTAAATCTTTAAATTCCTTCTGTACGGTACTGTACTGTCACAGTAAATTTGCAGTATCCGTCACTTATGAGACTGCATAGTATATGTTGAGATTTCTATCCCTCTTTTTAGTCAGTCCCATTCATTTTTAAAGAATTAGGTGATGAATGGCTAGACTGACACTTTTTCCGCAAACAGCCAACAGAACAGGTCAGCCTCGTAAGATGTCGGGGTCCTGTGAATCAGCTATGTTAAAAGATAGTTCCATTTTCCATCTTGGCTGTTGTACAATCTCTGTCATTTATCACACAGTGAACTAATACCAAGTGGTAAACAGCACTGACACCACGATTCAGCCGACTGAATAATGCCGCACCGCTAGGCTAAACGAAAAGACGCGCTCTACCGGGTACTTACTTCCGATAAAAACCGCAATAAGCCGAGCCTTAACCCACAAGCTGCCCACACATCTACCACTCACGGGATCTCGGGTTCGATTTCCGGCCGGGTTGGGGGTTTTCTCTGCCCGGGGACTGGGTGTTTATGTTGTCCTCATCATTTCATTATCATCGTCATTCATGACCGTGGCTAGACTGGACTGCGAAAAAATATTGGACTTTGTAATTATTGGGAATTTGTACGGGCGTTCATGACCGTGCAGTTGAGCGACCCCCCAAACCGAACATCATCATCACATCCACTATACGTGAAGTTTGGCACTCCGTGACCGGTCCTGATTTTGACCGGCAGTGAATAAAACGCAGCCAGCAATGGATCAGCCGGTGTGGAGGCACTAGAACCCCGTGACTCGCAGCCCAGAATATACCGGGCGGAGCTTTGACAAGCTTGCATTAACACTTATCAATGACCGACACTCAACTTCCTAGAGATATGTACATAAAATCGCTATAAAACGTCCGAAAAACCTGCCATGGGAGTATCGGAGAGAACGCTACAGAAGAATTTCAGTGGTGTAGACTATCGCAATATCGAGGTGGTGTCATGCGGAGATCGCAGCAAGTGCACCATCGAGAGTGCGCGTCTGGTTGGTCCGATATCAGTAGTGCATCACCGCAACATTGCATTGTCGTACACTGACATTGCGCCGAGCAACGAGTAGTCTCCACTGTTCAGTGCTGGAGCTCCTGTACACATGTAACAGGTATCAGCATGTCATCCGAATCACTTAAGCAATAGCACCGAAATTCTGAGTAAGTACTGACAATATGTATGTATACTTTGACGTAAAATCTAGGTACCAGAACAAGTAATTAGCACATCCATTGATATTAACTGCAACAATAATGACGTAGTCCCGTCTAAATCACATGCTTATAAATCCAACAGAACAGGTCAGCCTCGTAAGATATCGGGGTCCTGTGAATCAGCTATGTTAAAAGATAGTTCCATTTTCCATCTTGGCTGTTGTACAATCTCTGTCATTTATCACATGATCAGCTGGTTTCGGCGCTCTACCAGTTTCACATGATACTTCTGTCGAAATTTTTGGTCGTCATCTTATTTTGGTGTAAACAAATGTAAATATGTTATCGCATAGTGTTACTGCTGTCTAGTAGACACGGACGAGAATAACGTTCCATGCTCAACAACAACGTAAAATAACGTTACTACCGTAGTGCCATACGTACGTAAACACAAAATGCGTAATATATCGCACAGAACATCGCTCTACGCGGGTTGATCCGACGTTGTTCTCGCTCGCGGGTACTTCGACAGCAGTTACGTATTAAAATGACAAACGCGCATTTCTATATACCAGTATAGGGTACACTGTAAAGTTAAGAAGAAAAGAGTAGCGCTAGAAAATGAACAAAGTGGGAAACTAGCTGATTTCACAATGTAAATAATAGCGACTGTATAAAAACCAAGGAAACCGGAATTGTTTTTTAATAAATTTCTGGCTGTGGTACTCGATACGAAAGACATTTAAACTCTCTCCCTTATACTATATTTTTATCATTCGCCCTCACAGAGTTGTTTTTCGTTAATAATTTAATTACCGACCCCTATTTTATTACCTTAATTGTCAAATATTTTATACCGATAGCAACAAAAGCATGGTACAAGCATATATAACCTTGTATTTACTTGAAACAAAAAACAGTTCAATCTCAGAAAAAATAAAGTAATCCGTTGCAACTTATATCGTTCATATAAACAGGAAATCCTGTAAAAAGGAGGAAATAATCATCTGCAAAAAATAAAAATATAAAAGTTAGCAAGCGACTGTCTCACTTTTTCAGTGAACTCTGTTTCTCATGCATATTCGTTCGATCATCATTCAACAATCTGCTAATTTTCATTATGTAATTACTTGCTACTCTGCTAAACAATCTACCCTGAGAATTTTTTACAAAGAACATTTTTTTGATTTGTTTTAGCTTGTACGGAAGTGTCACTTCCAGTCTTTTGCTCTGAAAAATTTGTGTCCGTTTCCTTTGCCCATATTTCTTTCTACGACGTCTCGCTTCCTACATTGCCATTCGTCCAATTTGCCGACTTGTTCACTGCAGGATCTACATGTATTCCCCTTACGCATTTTCACTGTTACATTTCTTGCAACCGCGTAAACGAGGGTTCTTTAATATTCCATGTAACAAATTACATGTATTAAACAAATGCTAAAGCTGGCACATATTACGGTTTATCTGTAACGGAAACTGATAAAAAGTTGGTGATTGGTTGAAAATGGTCGGTTTCTTAATTTTTCAACAGTTAAGAATTATTCTTTGCTTAAAGTTGCCTATTTGCTGGAAGTCCTATAACCGAAACCGCGGAAGAAACCTTCGGCAATGTGTGCAGTGTCGTAGTGGACGAACACTGATTAAAGGTAGAAAATCGCGTGTGAAATGGGTCTTTCAGTTCCTCAGCAGTTACGCAACTTCATTAGCTCACGAGTGGTCCTTACTAATATTCTGTAAAGATATACTGTAACCACTAACGATGTACAGTGTAGGTTCTTTAATTCATGTCTCTCTGAAACGCTACTGCGCAGCCCCCATGGTGGTTTCGGCGCACTCCCAGCCTGTCAGACAGCCAGCAGACAGTGGGGTTTGCTCGCAGATACGTTTCAAATACTCTTGGTCCCGGGAGACGGGTCCTGATTACATGAAGGTCGGAGGAGCCAGCAGCAGTCGGCATTTTAGTGAGAACGTTCCATTCATTCGATGTGTTTGCTGATAGCCACCGTGTTGTTCACAGTTCATTCGTGTGTTACTTGTATCAGACGGTTTGCTTTTATTATTTTTTGTTATTGCTTCATTATCTTTGCTATTTTTCGTATGGTAACCTTGTAATGATTTGTGAAGGCGAGCTGCTAGTTAGACGCCAGGTGCTACAAAAGCGTCGGCCGGAGTGGCCGTACGGTTCTAGGCGCTACGGTCTGGAGCCGCGAGACCACTACGGTCGCAGGTTCGAAGGATGTGTGTGATGTCCTTAGGTTAGTTAGGTTTAAGTAGTTCTAAGTTCTAGGGGACTGATGACCTCAGAAGTTAGGTCCCATAGTGCTCAGAGCCATTTGAACCATTTTGTTACAGAAGTTCTGAGTTCTTGTTTTCCTCATGTGCTTAAACTGGTTCGAATGTCGTATCTTGGTTATTCAGTGTGAAGCGTTATGCACCCAGTTTGGCCATTCTCTCCAAAAATTCCTGTATTTTTCTAGAAGTTGTTCGCATAAATTGGAGTCTGTGAGATTACCGAAATTCTTGTTCTACGTTAACCTTTAAATTGAAGTTGCTCGTGTCCTTTGTTTACTTAATTTGAGGTCAATACAGGTCATTTAATTGCATCTGCTGTTGCTATTTACTACTTCGCTAAGCCATTTATTGAATAGTAACATATATTTCTGGTGGAGCCTTTGTCTGACAAAATCTTCTGCACACATGTTGAAAGGGACCCTCTTACGTTTATTAACAATTTAAATAATGCATATGATGAACAAATTAGGATTTCACATAGTGTTCCCACATTAACAATGATAAATAGCACGTTCTCTACACGTAAAGTTTGAGATGTGAGAATATGTTTGTTGTCAATTGATGAATGCAGAACCACTGTGGCACATTTTGTATGGTGAGTTCTTATGTTCAGTGAAATAACTTGCACAGTGCATTGCCTTGATGTATTCAGTATCCTTTAATAGTTCTTGTGCATTAAGTTCTTTCGAACCATGTCATTATTGAAATAACCTGGTGAAGTATTATTAACACTTAGTCCTTTCCATACCTAAGCACTGTGCTTTTGAACATGGGCCAAGATCCCCATTTCACAGCGTTTGACTATAATTTGGTCGCTGTTACCCTCTTGTACTTTATGTGCAATATTACGAGTGACTTTCACAGTGGCTGATGTTGGATTGTACTAGCTATGCATGCCTTTTTGTTAGTTGCGGGAGTTTATTGTATGTGTGACCTACTGAATTAGTTTCTCCGCCATTGTCAAGGTCATTCTAAGTTACGACGTTATTTACTGGGTCATTAATCTGTTTACATCAAGGAATTGTTTCAGGAAATCAATGTTTAGGAGACACTACCTGCATTAATAGTCAAATCTTCTAAAACAGCAGCTCACCTGCAATGTACAGAACATAGCTAACGCCCCACGTACTTCTGACGTTAGTATATGCCACATATTGATCAATAAATTGAGTACTCTTTCGTGGCAAAATGATTCCGAATTTGTTTTGTGCTGACGAAAAGCATGTGGGAAGGTGAATATTTCTGTGATACGTAGATTTGCTAGTGTCCGCCAGTTCTCACTACAACCGAAGAAATGATGAAATCTGGTGGCACAGATCATACTGTCTGTAGGGAAAAAAAAGAACTAATGAATACAATGCTAGTCTCCCAGAGCAACTGGATAAAAGAACAAAAATCTTCACGAAAGACTTGTGTTCAAAAAGAAAAATAGCCTGAAAAATTCTCTATTGACAAGATTTGGGAAATTCAGAGTTTCACCGAGTCTCAATAAAATATCAATGTACAAATAAGTAGGCTACAGCGGCGGATGTCAGCCTCTTTAAAACCTTTGTGTCCATAAGGCCGAGTCGTCGCATAAAGAAACCGAAAATGGTAATAGCGCTACAGTCTGTGTCCTGAGGATTTCCGCTGCTACACGGCAAAAACGTCGCATACTTTCTTATTTTTAGTGTCATTAAATATCTTGTGAACCTGTGAAGAGGATGTAGCAACCACAAGTAGGTGTCTTGCGAGCTTTCAAAATTGCACTTCATGGATGGCACCTTGTAGCCCTCTGTGAGTGTAACAACTATGCAGAATTTGCATCATGTGAAGATGAGATCTACAACAAAACATTCCGAGCGTGCCTTAAAATCGTACAACGATCGCGGTGAGCCCACGCCTTTGATCACATGGAACCAGTTCAGACTAGCTTCCTCTTCAGCTTACCATTACTGCTTACCTCTTTCTTTCCGTTCTGTTCCTTATTACTCTTTATCCACTCTCAGTGTGTGTGACTGTGTGTGTGTGTGTGTGTGTGTGTGTGTGTGTGTGTGTGTGTGCGTGTGTGAGAGAGAAATAAGGCTGAAGTGGCGTTTTAATGATCATTGAGCTCTCTTACGACTTCATGTAAGAAAACATATTGGATAGCAAGTGTGTAAGTTGCTATAATGGGATCCGTTCTCCGTTGGTCATCATAAAACTCTGTCGTGCAAATGAAGCCCCGTCGTGTCTAACATAACTAATACCGGTACATAACGTCTTGCCACTGCTGCTCTGTGACACCTCTTGCCAAGGTATCAGTTAATATGGAGAGTTATGTCTTACGTTGACCTGTGCACAGAGCGTTCTGCACGGTTGCGTATGCGCGATACGTTCGCCGAGGCTTAGACGAGTCCCGTATTTAGAAACTGTTACTGTATAATGAGAGAGGAACGAAGCGGATGCATTAATGCCGAGAAATCGCTGTTGACATATATGAACGATTGAATCGCTTCCGTTTCGACTTTCTCTCGGTACACGCGGTTCTAATTCTCATTAAATTACTTATATTTATTTCAGAGGTTTTATAAAATCTCTTACCCATTAAGTTCTTGGTCACGGAACGGGTAAAAAATATGTAGTTCAAATAATGCTAATTAATAAAAATCAAGAAACGCGAGAGATTCGTTTCAGTAAACCTGCACAGATATTGTAACATAGCGAATACAGTAAATCGTTTGTTGTGTGTCATGCATGGAATTGAAAGACGCGAATACTCCTTAAGAAATCCTCTCAACTTAGATTTTAAAATCTGAGGTAAGTCACTCTAACGGTGTATGCTCAGGAGATAAGAACGTGTTACTGGTGGGAAAATTAATGCTATGTGTATTGTTGACTGATCAAGCGCTGCTATTGCCTCTCAGAAAATTTATAATACATGAGAATAAAGCTATACAGCGGGCCGGATAGCAAACAAATTGACGAACGCGGGCAGCATGATCATTTTTTACATTACTTTCAAGCCTGAACGAAAGCTCTGGGAAAAAAGACGAAAAAGTTAAGTTCAGCGTTCCGTGTTAATCATGGATGTAAGAAATGCAATCTACGCAAAACAGAGACAACCAACTTATGTATTTACTAAAAAAACTTACCAACTAGGTGACGTTAATGAGAAGATACCTACATCAGAACTAGTTTTCACATATTCTAACTTCATAAACTAAGTAGAAAAATTCATTAGTGAGATTAGAAAAACTGACGTTTTGCTTTCAAGGTATCGTCAATTTTTCATTTGGTATTACTGCTTCCAACCAAGGGAACTGCTTTCGAATGTTAATCAGTCAATCCAGTTCGATGTGCTGACTTAACATTTCTGAAAATGTACTACAACAGATAGGCAGCAGTAAAATTGCACAAGTTTTCCTTCTCTGTGCTTCTCTTTCAACACGACATTTCTTTGCAGATCAGTAAGCTCCAACTGCCATTCAACTGACACAACGTCGAGGTTAAAATCAAATGGATTCTAGAAAAGAAGAATGTCTCTCTCATTTCTTACGCAAATCTGAAAATCTCGCCAAAACGTGCTTCTACAACCCACAAATATAATTACTTTTTTTGTCGAAAAATAAAGGATGACATCTTCGGTGATTGTAGCAGAAAGCAACTTGAATGAGATTTTCACTCTGCAGCGGAGTGTGCGCTGATATGAAATTTCCTAGGAGATTAAAACTGTGTGTCCGACCGATACTCGAACTCGGGACCTTTGCCTTTCGCTGGCAAGTGCTCTACCATCTGAGCTACCGAAGCACGACTCACGGCCGGTCCTCACAGCTTTACTTCTGCCAGTATCTGGTCTCCTACCTTCCAAACTTTACAGAAGCTGTCCTGCGAACCTTGCAGAACTAGCACCCCTGAAAGAAAGGATACTGCGGAGACATGGCTTAGACACAGCCTGGGGGATGTTTCCAGAATGAGATTTTCACTCTGCAGCGGAGTGTGCGCTGATATGAAACTTCCTGGCAGATTAAAACGGTGTGCCCGACCGAGACTAGCAGTATCCTTTCTTTCAAGAGTGCTAGTTCTGCAAGGTTCGCAGGAGAGCTTCTGTAAAGTTTGGAAGGTAGGAGACGAGATACTGGCAGAAGTAAAGCTGTGAGGACCGGCCGCGAGTCGTGCTTCGGTAGCTCAGATGGTAGAGCACTTGCCCGCGAAAGGCAAAGGTCCCGAGTTTGAGTATCGGTCGGACACACAGTTTTAATCTGTCAGGAAGCTACAAAGCAACTTGATACACCGAAAATGTGAAAACTTTTTTAATTCTAGTTGTGCTACAACGAATGACAGTTTTCTCCGGAATCCTGTGTTCGTCCTGCAGAGATCACAGTCGAGGTTATCCTTTCCATGAAGTTTCAAGTTCAGTTCACCATAAATAACAACTTATATAGACAGGTGGGATCTGACAGCTGTGGATCAACTGTAATTTTTTTAATGAGAAAAGCATGTATTTCATACCGAGCTTGTAACAACGAAACAGTAATTTACCGTAGCTGAGCACCATTACTGCTGTGTTATAAGCCAGTCACAGAATTCAATATCAATATCTCAAAAAAAAAAAAAAAAAAGCACTCGTTTCGGTACACAATAAATGTCTAAGTGTTCCCAAAAGAACGCTTGCTCAAGAATGATACAGTGTATGAACACAGCGCGCGGACTGTGGAAACCGAGCCGCGATCGTCGAAGTAATAAAGCAGCATAGCACATAGCAGACAGGAGAACTCAACACGTGTTGAGATGTAGTATTCTAAACACAATGCTAAAATTTAAATTGTAGCACAACGTTTCGTGTTCCGCAGGTTTTATTAATGAAATTTGTATACTGTCGGTGGGCGGGACGAACTGACATGGCGTGCAGGATCCTGCCCGGTGGCAGTAGTTCGGTGACTACTGGTTAGATTACGTCACGGAAAACAGCTGTTTTTGGAAATAAAAAAGTGCTCTTTCGGTTCCGCTGACACGAGGCGTCGCTTGGGGCTAAGGGCAGGCGTAAAGAGCCGTGGATCACGCTAACGTGCCGTCGAGTTTCAAGAGAGTTCGGATGGCCAGCGGCAGAGCGCTTTAGGCGCTGCGGTCTCTCGTACTCTGTTTCTCATAACCTGCACGCGACTATCCAGCGCTGGAGCTACACTAGGTGCGTAAAACTGGGAAATCGACTATATCTGAGATGTTGTTGTTGTTGTTGTTGTTGTGGTCTTCAGTCCTGAGTCTGGTTTGATGCAGCTCTCCATGCTACTCTATTCTGTGCAAGTTTCTTCATCTCCCAGTACCTACTGCAGCCTACATCCTTCTGAATCTGTTTAATGTATTCACCTCCTGGTCTCCCTATACGCTTTTTACGCTCCACGATTCCCTCCAATACTAAATTGGTGATCCCTTGATGCCTCAGAACATGTCCTACCAAACGATCCCTTCTTCTAGTCAAGTTTTGCCACAAACTCCTCTTCTCGCCAGTCCTATTCAATACCTCCTCATTAGTTATATGATCTACCCATCTAATCTTCAGCATTCTTCTTAGCACCACATTTCGAAAGCTTCTATTCTCTTATTGTTCAAACTAGTTATAGTCCATGTTTCACCTCCATACATGGCTACGCTCCATACAAATACTTTCAGAAACGACTTCCTGACACTTAAATCTATACTCGACGTTAATAAAATTCTCTTCTTCAGAAACGCTTTCCTTGCCATTGCCAGTCTACATTTTATATCCTCTCTACTTTGACCATCATCAGTTATTTTGCTCACCAAATAGCAAAACTCCTTCACTACTTTAAGTGCCTCATTTCCTAATCTAATTCCCTCAGCATCACCCGACTTCATTTGACTACATTCCATTATCCTCGTTTTGCTTTTATTGATGTTCATCTCATATCCTCCTTTCAAGACACCACCTATTCCGTTCACTGCTCTTCCAAGTCCTTTGCTGTCTCTGACAGAATTATAATGACATCGGCGGACCTCAAAGTTTTTATTTATTCTCCATGGATTTCAATATCTACTCCGAATTTTTCTTTTGTTTCCTTCACTGCTTGGTCAAGATACAGATTGAATAACATCGGGGAGAGGCTACAACCCTGTCTCACTCCCTTCCCAACCACTGCCTCCCTTTCATGTCCCTCGACATTTATAACTGCCATTTGGTTTCTGTACAAACTGTAAATAGCCTTTCGCTCCCTGTATTTTACCCCTGCCACCTTCAGAATTTGAAAGAGAAGTATTCCAATCAACATTGTCAATAGCTTTCTCTAAGTCTACAAATGCTAGGAACGTAGGTTTGCCTTTTCTTAATCTAGCTTCTAAAATAAGTAGTAGGGTCAGTATTGCCTCATGTGTTCCAATATTTCTACGGAATCCAAACTGATCTTCCCCGAGGTCGGCTTCTACCAGTTTCTCCATTCGTCTGTAAAGAATTCTCGTTAGTATCTTGCATCCGTGACTTATTAAACTGATTGTTCGGTAATTTTCACATCTGTCGGCACCTGCTTTCTTTGGGATTGGAATTATTATATTCTTCTTGAAGTCTGAGATAAGTTTCTTTATTGTGGGACCTGCAGCATACCAGTATATTAAGTTACAGTAGAACATTGCGCAGAGAAATCTCTGAATATCTGGGATAATTCGTCTAGTATGCATAGTTATCTGGAGGTAACTAAAATGGATCGTATTGCTAACATTAGATAAAGAAAGAGGAAATATTTTAACGATTTGAAGAAAATACAATGGTGCATCGTTATTGCATCGGTGCTCTTGCTGGTAAACATGTCAGCATTAATAATCTAGGACATACTTCTCATAATTCACAGATATTTTTATCCATACAGACCGATTAAAATTACTTGTTAGTTGACACTTCACGCGTTGGAGATGGTTCCTTCCACTCACAGTGCTCAAATGCACGCCCAAAACGTTCACAGTTGCAAACTGCCACAACAATTGGTCAATGCACTTCCAATTCCTTGTCCTTCATTCTTTCTCCATGTGTTTAGTTCCCTAACCATGAAGCTTACTTCATCACACATCATAACAACATACACACAACACACACACACACACACACACACACACACACACACACACACACACACACACACACACACACACACGATGCTAACGAAATAAATACGTTTCATACACAGCACTAATCAAATGTTACTGGATACTTCCGCACAAGACGCGATTCAGCGTCACATATACAGTTATGGTAACCACAGAAATCGGATTACATTGGATAAGCTTTGCAGAACATCGTGTGAAACCGAATTTCCATAAAGTGAGATTTAACAGCAATAAAGTATGTTATAAAATGCATTTTAGGGTCGTAGGTTCGATTCTCATCAATAACATCGAATATTTTCATTTATAAATCCAATAAATAAGTTTGATTATTATATTTACTCAGTTAATTTGTTTGGATGCAATTTTTTTTAATTTCTAATTCTTTGCCGTGCCATTTTCATCACCTTATTGCTTATTTGCTCTTATTTTTCTTCCCATCATTCCATTTTTGTTTAGAATCTGCCTGTGTCGCCTATAATCTGCAAGCAAGTGCGAACGACGACTGCTCATCGGTTGTTAACGTGATGGCTCACGTAGCCAGTGTGAAGGTAGTTGCAGGTGGCCAATGATAGAGAGAAATTAGGGTTTGCTTTTAGCGCTCAAACTGAATTTTTTCTGCAATGAGTTTGGTTGTAGAGGTTACTTTTAATCGCCGCGTGCTAAGCCATCGTGATGTTAGTGCTGCCACAGATCGTTGACTTACGTTTTCTCAGATACATTACGTATCACAAGGTTGTGATTAGCGTAGGGAATGAGTTTAAGTTCAGGGTTGCAAAACACCTTGTCTGCCGCAGTTCAGTCATTGGTCGCTAATTGCCATAAGGTAATTTCAAACGGACTACAGTGCTGTTGGCGATATACGACTCCGACAGCCGTTTTGACTGCGTAGTCATTCGCGCTTATGGAAACGATAGCAATTCTGGAAGTTTCAGTGGTTGCGTTCTATTTGAGAAACTCAATGGCAAATCCTTGTACATGGCGAAACAAAAATCTTTAATAGAAAATCACCACATGACACTTCTTTACGTCATTGTAGGTGATGAAATATTTGGGCTGATCAGAAATTTAATCAGACTGTATGGCGCAAAGAAGCTGATTTCTGAACGAATTATTACTTTACTATCGACTAAGTTTATATTTAGGTATGCTGAGTGCACATTTGGTATAGCGTGTGATAGTGAGAATGTTACATCACCGATTAGATGTCGGTGTGACTTGTGCTGAACACATCATGAAACCGACTACAGTACTTCACAACTATGTTGGAATGATAAATGTATTTACTCAGGAAGAGATCTTAGACGTAAATGTCACAAGTATAAATGCTACCCATAATTGACGACCCACTTCGTCAGCGAATAAAGTTCGGGCTAAATTTACCAAGAATTTTTCTAACGAAGACAGATTTCAACATACATACCACGTGATACGAACGAATGTGTAATTGTTAACGATAGAGTTTCTCTTACCTATATTTTTTTCTTGTCACTTCCTTCACACAAGGGAAAACCCATTTCTTCCCGAGCTCGTCATCTCAAAATTGTTAATATTTATACGACTCCGACTTTCTTTTTAAAATTACTGGCCTTTTTCTACTTCGTCTCTTTATAGCTGGATGTCAGTATTCTCACCTACGGTTTCAGTCATTTTGCTCTACGTTCAACAAAAAAAAGTAAGAGACACTCACGTAAAATACGGCCCGTCACGATGGAAACGCGGGGTGTACTGAACAGCGAACGATCGCTATCTAACTTTTTAACCGCGTGTCAACAGGAGTTTGTCTGCGTCTAGAGACTCTGCGTACACGTTAATGCTCGCTCATGTGGTCGGTTGTAAGTTGCACGTGATATCCAAACAGCCGACTCGAAAACGCGCGTCAGGTTTCCGTCATGTGAATACAGCCAAATGCTGGTTACGCCCCTGAGAGGCGGCAGCGTGTACACACTCGCGGCGTTAGTAAGCATTGCGTACTGCCTAACATCCACTCCCCTGCTCCACGTGAAAGGTGGCAGGACGAGCAGAATCAGAGTTCCTGATTCGCTTCTAAGATATCTCTCCGCTTACAGATACTCAACCTTAAGGTTTTCTTATTACGAATCCCTGTAACAAGCTACTGGGTTAGAGGAAGGACGCTGGACGGCCGGTTAGCAGACTCTGCTGATTCCGTGAAATCGCGTCGTGCCGGAGCCGGCGAACTCTAAAGAGCGCCTAACGACGCCGAGAAGGCTCAGCGAGCACTTCGTCCGAAACAATATTTGGAGCAGTCAGCAAAACACACGATAAAAAAAGTCTGCGGACGCCTTCTTGGACTTCTCCTCAAAACATATGATGATACCCGTTATAAATTCGATCACCTAGATTCATAGAAGGTCTGGAAAAAGGTGTTCCAAAACACCGAGACCGGTTCCCTATTAATAAACCAACAGGTGGTGTTATCTTTACAACACATGGACACAGGTTTTTTCCTCTCACGGGAGAGCATCACGGACATGCTGAAAATCGTGAACCATAAACTGCTCTAAGATAGATGCTAAGTTTCCCGTTAAAGCCTGCTTACAACATTTCAAAAATCAGTATTATGCGCGTAAGTCCACTCCTAAACAACCTCTGTTGTTTGTCAAACAAAGTGGTTCAAAGAATGTGATTTTGGTTAATGAATCAGCCACACCTACTACAATGATATTTTTATCACAAACAGTAATAGTAAAAACTTTAAAGTTATCATCAGAGCATTGGTCGACTTCTTGAAGACTGACATTCTAACGACGGCTGCAGAGCTCTGACTACAGAACAAATACATTAAAGAAAAAACGCCAATGTCACGCTCGATGCAGTTCTCTCTTACGCAGCCGCAAAGAAGAAACTACAACCGAGTTGACAGAGCAGAAGGTAACGCCTTCGTTTTACGGGTGATCCGTATCCAAGCAAGTTCCGTGAGAGCGAGTGAACGTTGAAACTTCAGACTCTTAGTGGTAAACCGTAGATATATCTCAACGATGCCGCAGAGGATTAAGTTAATCCATACCCAAAAAAAATGTTGTGCTGCACGTCGGCCTTGTGCAACTCTTTAAATTGGAAGCCACTTGGGCTACTTACGCGTCCTTGAAACGAACTGCAGCCGATTTTCACCGGACGGTCACCCATCCAAGTATTAGCCGGGCTTAACTTTCTTTAGCTGCAGTAAGGTGTGGGATGCGTCACCAATAGCCTCTCCCACACAAATGTCAACCTCTCCGGCACGTGGTATCCCCTGCTACGCTAACGAGGCTCTGGCGACCGAGTTTCTCCCGGGATAAGGAGAACCCTCTACTAAGTCAACGACCTTCTAGAGGGCGGATGAGTTGATAGAGCAAGGGCACCCTCTTGTCCTTGGAGTGAGAAATCACTCCTAAAGACGGAAGAATCACCAAGGGTGGTCAACGGCATAGGATGCTGAAGGCAACGGGAAACCACAGCATTAAAGATACAATGGATATCCCCAGGAAAACTCATCATGGCAGGGTTCAATGTCAAATTATCCGGAGTTTCAACTCCCCCACTCGGATCTCCGGGGGGGAGAGCCTTGAACAATGCCACAAGTAAATACAAAAATAATGCAACAATAGCAACTTGGAATGTAAGATCATTATACCAACCAGGCAAAGTAAATAATGTTATACAAGAAATGAAACGCCTAAAAATTAACATTTTGGGTGTAAGTGAAACAAGATGGCCTGACTCAGGAGAAATGACCATTGACAACATGAAAGTATATTACTCGGGAAATTCTGATAGCCAGCACAGGAATGGGGTAGGAATAATTTTAGATGAGTATGCTAGTAAATCTGTCAAAAGCATTTTACCAATCTCAGATAGAGTAATCAGTCTACATTTACAAACGAAACAAACAAATATTAATTTAATCCAAATCTATGCTCCAACAGCCGACAAAGACCAAGAAGAAATAGAAAAATTTTATGAAGAATTAACACAAGCAATAGGAACCTCAAAAAGCAGAGACATTATTATCATCATGCGAGATTTTAATGCCAAAATAGGTGAAGGAAGTGAAGGTGATCTTATTGGACCTTTTGGTTTAGGAACAAGAAATGAAAGAGGGGATTTGCTGTCACAATTTTGCCAGGGAAACAATCTGTCTATTACAAACACATTTTTTAAACTCCCTAAACGAAGACTTTATACTTGGAAATCACCAAGAGACTGTAATGAAGAAGTTTGCAGAAATCAAATTGATTTCATACTTATAAACAAGAGGTACAAAAATTCTATTCATGGTGTGAAAACATATCCAGGAGCTGATATATTTTCTGATCATAACCTTTTAGTAGCAAAGTTCCATGTGAAACTGAAAGCCATACAAAAGAAACAAAAGAAGGACTATATAAATACAACTATTCTAAGAGACCCCTTGACTAAACAAAAGACTTCTGAAGAGATTAATGAGGAATTAGTTAGGATAAAGAATAATCAAACAGAAGACATTGATGGCAAATGGGAACTTATAAAAGACACATTAAATAATGCATGTAAAAACACAATGGCGACCAAACACGACAACATGAAAAAGAAGTGGATGACAGAGAAGATATTACAATTGATGGAACAAAGAAGAATACTTAAAAATAGAGATGAAAGTGAGTATAAAATATTACATGCAGAAATACGAAAAGAAACACGGCGAGCAAAAGAAGAATGGTACAAGGAACAATGCTCTGAAATTGAGAGTTATGAAACAAGACATGATAGTTTCAACTTACACAAAAAAGTTAAAGATTTAGCTGGACTTAATAAAAAGAAAAGTACAAGTTTATTGTTAGATAAAAATGACAAAATAATTCCTGATGTTAAAGGTAAACTGGACAGGTGGACAGAATATGTCAAAGAACTATTTGAAGATACAAGAAAAGATCAAAAATTTTATGATAACATGATCAGAGAATGAGGACCAAGCATATCGAAAGAAGAAATATTACATGTTATCAACAAATCAAAGACATGAAAAGCCCCTGGACCGGATAAGATACCAAATGACATCCTGAAACTCATAGGAATAGACCATATAGATATATTTGTACAATTGTTTAATTATATTTATAATTCGGGAATTATTCCTAGGGATTGGTTGACATCTACCTTTGTTACATTACCCAAAAAGGCTAATGCCAAAACTTGTAATGATCACCATACAATAAGCTTAATGAGTCACACCTTAAAGATATTTCTAAAAGTTATACACCAACGAATATACAAAAAAGTAGAAGAAGGTATAAGTGAAACACAATTCGGTTTTAGAAGTTCCCTCGGTACAAGAGAAGCATTGTTTGCTTTTAACATATTAGCGCAACGATGTATGGAGGTTAACCAGCCACTATATGTGTGCTTCCTGGATTATAATAAAGCATTTGACAAAGTTCGTCATGATCATCTCATAGAATTGTTAGAAAAGAAAACACTTGATAAGAAAGACATCCGCATTATATATAACCTCTACTACAATCAAACCGCAACCGTGAAGGTAGAAAATGAGTTATCGAATGATATAGAAATAAAGAGGGGTGTGAGACAAGGTTGCGTTCTCTCACCCTTATTGTTTAATATGTATTCAGAAGACATAATCCAGGCAGCTCTATCAGATGAAATAGCTGGCATTAAAGTGAATGGGCTAAACATTAACAATGTTAGGTTTGCTGATGACACTGCACTACTAGCTGGAAACCTCAAAGATCTACAATTACTTCTTGACAAAGTCGCAGAAAAAAGTGAAGAATTTGGCTTGACTCTTAACGTAAGCAAGACTAAGTTCATGGTGATATCTAAAACACACCAACAAGAAAATCTTACAATCAATAGGGAAAGAGTCGATCAAGTACGTAAATTTAAATATCTCGGAACAATTGTAAATGAGGAGATTGAAAGCTCAGAAGAAATTAAATCGAGAGTAGGACAGGCCAGAAGTATCTTTAATAAGATGAAAAATGCATTCTGTTCGAGAGACATTTGTTTAAACATAAAAATGAGGTTGCTAAGATGCTATGTATTCTCAAAATTATTATACGGAATGGAAGCGTGGACATTGAAAAAGAAGGACATGAACAGTTTAGAAGCTTTTGAAATGTGGGCATATAGAAGAATACTTAGAATTAGTTGGGTGTCGAGGATTACTAATCAAGATGTCCTAAGAAGAATGGGAAAGGAAAAAGAATTAATTAAAACTATTAAAGTAAGGAAGCTACAATATTTAGGCCATGTTATTAGGGGAGTAAATTACAAAATATTGCAAATAATACTAGAAGGGAAAATTTGTGGGAAGAGAACGAGGGGTAGAAGACGGACATCCTGGATTGACAATTTAAAAAATTGGTACAACTGTTCAACGTCAGAACTCCTTAGATCAGCCAAATCAAGATCAGAAATTGCCATGATGACAGCCAACCTTCTTAGAGGAGACGGCACATGAAGAAGAAGAACTTTCTTTAGCTGCAGTATCCATTTTTTCTATTTTCACCTTCACTTTGATCGTCAGTGTTCTCAGTATTCTCGTAGTATGGTCTGGGTGAAAGTCCTACAACAATCCTCCAAGTTCATTGTTATATTTCACTCAGTTGTTTTATTACGAAGGGCAGCCAGCCCTCTCGCCAAACCTGCTGAACTATCGTGCCGGCTAGTACTCGAGCAGGAACCGGTGTTACCAGCGTGGCAAGGCCGTTGGTCATTCATGCATTACTTACTATAATGCAATTGGTTTGAAGTACACAGCGATACTAACTGTGCATTATTCGACTTAACTTTGTATTATGATGTTAACAAGTTCATAGCAGCTGAGTTACCTCTTACAAAATTATAAGCACGTTATGACGCTTTGTAACCCCGAACTTAAATCAATGCCACAACATTACAAAAATAAGCGAAGGGCCCCACTGATTACGCTTTTGGCGACCGTAAGAACTACAGAGTACCTAGGAGCAAGCACCCACTTAAACTGTAATGAAAAGCAGTTGCTGGCTGATTGGAGAAATCTTGAGGAAATATAATTCATAGACGACAAAAGTGGTTCACAAAACACTTGTATGAATTAGGTTTGAGTATTGCTAATTCTTCAGGGACTCTTAACAGGTTAATTTGATAGAAGGCAGAGAACTCGCAGGGAGGACCAAATTGTTTAGCATCCGCGAGGATCTTACAAAGATATATCACGGTGGGGTTTACTGTTGAAATTCCACGGAGAGATATGCGTCTGCTGTATGCGTTCATGAAAATACCACGACAGGAAAAGTAGAGGTCAAATGGACGCCTAGCGACGCTCCTGCTTCCCATACAGTATTTTGGGTGAATGAAACAGACTAGGGGGGCTAAGCCACATACCGCAAGGTGGCGTGTGGAGTAGGGATGTGGAAATACAAAGAAAATAGGTATAAATAAAAAGTGAATACTCTTCTTTACTGCTACAGAACATCGCTGTTTTGTATGCGTTCACAGACATAGCACTGGGCTACGCAGCAGAGACAGCTAACTACTGTAATATGTTGCAATGCAGTACGCTGAGACTCTGCACGTTACTTGGTTTCGATAGTTCTGTAAGTGACAGAATGTTGAAAATTAACGTCTTCTGCATTGTCGCGGACTTGGATCACGGTTGAGTCGGGACAGAGGGAGGGAAGAGGCTTAAAGGAAGTGCCCCGTAGCTCGCCAACAGTGATCCTACAGAAGGGCTGAAAAGTAAACTACGGTCACCAGATGGGGGTCTGAATACCGCTTTTACCGACGACATGCTCACAGCCACAACCAGTTCTCCTCCACCCACGGCAAGCAGTGGAAACCGAGCGCAGGAAGTGGGTCGTAAAATGAGGCAGCAACGTAATTTCCGCATTGCCTGTAAGTGGGGTGCCACACTTACGTCGTTCAACTCGATGGCAAATGGACAAGCGGTGTTCAAGCGGAAACGGAAAATGCAAGCGACATAGCTAAATCTCGGGCTGTTTTTGTAATTGTCTGGAGGGCAAATTTGAAGGACAGGTACGCATGTGATAGCGCGCGCTAGCGAAAATGATCCCAAGCCCTGTACATAGAAAAGATACTCACAACTCACATCCTATTGATGGTAGAAAGATAGGGTCAAGTATTTTGGATAGTCCTCGGACTAGGGACCGTTTTTATACCCAGCGGAAGGTTTGTCTTACAGTAACTGTCCTATAGTCCAGGGTCAAAATATGAATAATGCAGACTTCATTAAGCTTAGACAAACGGAGCAAACCAGCTCGTTCTTTCTGCATTAGGTGTTGTCTGCAGTGTGGCTGAAGAGGCTTTCGGAGACACCATTTAGTCAATGGACGGTTCCTGAGGAACCAGAAAAACATCGTTTTTGGGTACCAAAACCGAGCCGCGGATTCCAAATTGGATATTCACAGCAAATGGCTCAAATTTTTACGATATATTTCTAACTTCCTGATCGCAAAAAAATATGAAAATTATCTTTATATCTTTATCGGTTACCGAGGTACAGAGGTTCAAAGTTACTCTAGTTGTACAAGTGCAATACGCTCGTAAAATTTGATGTGAGGCGATATCTAAATAATGAATAACAGTAGCAGATTGCTCAAATTTTAACGGTATATTCTCTACGACTTTATCAAGAAGCGCTATCATTCCATTTCCAAAATTCCTCATTCATTGTAGAAAAACTCCAAAAAAGTAAGGTTTTTGGGTACCAAAGCCGACTGCGGATTCCAAGACGGCTATGCACAGCAAATGTTTGTAATTTTTGCCAGATCCTGCGACAACGATCTCGAAGACACTTGTATATTTTTTGTATCTTTATACTTTAGCAAGCTACAAAGGTTCAGAGTTACCCTGCTTCCACTCGTAAAATCCGACATGAGGCGAAATTCAAATAATAAATACCGTCAGGAAATTGCTCAAATTTTTACGATATATTCTGTAGGCTTCTATATAGACGTCCCATCTTACTGTTTTCAAAAATCTGTATCCTTTGTCAAGAAATGTGTCTAATTTTTTTTTTTAACCAAAACACAGGCACGGATTCCTAGACGGTTATACACAGCCAATGGCTATAGTTCTTACGATGTATTCCTAACATGCCGCTCTCGGTTAACCTTGAAAATGGGAGTGTGAGAGAAAGAGAGGCACAGTGGTAATGAAACATAGCTGACAGCGACAGAACTGTGCTAGGAAAAGTGTGAAGAAGACAATGCGAGAGGAGAAAAGAGAAAAGAGAAAGTGTAACTGGGTGGGAGCCAGTGATAATGAGAGTCTATGGCAATGACTACATGGAAGATAGAGCTCGTGACAGAGGGAACATCAGCAGCTGGATGGAATGAAGTAGCAGTAAGAGAGAGCAAGAGATGGACTGTGACAGTCAAAGGACACGGCAATAGTATCAGAGAATGAAGGAGATTATGACTGTGAGAGGCAGGGTACACTGTCAGAGAGATGTAAAGAGATAATAACAATGAGTTGGGCTGAATGAGTCAGTGAGAATGGTCAAGGCAGAGGGAGTGGGCATCTGAGACTTACAGCGGTGGAGTAGTGTGTGTGTGTGTGTGTGTGTGTGTGTGTGTGTGTGAGCGAGTTACAGTTAGGGGAGCTTATGGGACGGATAGGTAAGTTGCATATCAAAGACAGCGCGAATATGTTCATTCGCGAAAATTTTAGGAATTTTTTTAAAAGTGCTGAGGACCGTAGAACGAGACATTTGGTACCCTGATTTTCATGTTAGAGTCCTTTTATATATATTCGTCGTTATTGTGCTCCGGCAGGATCATTTTTCCGTTCGCTAAGATATGTGTCATAAACTTTATCGAAGACATGTCGTGATTAACTTACGTGCCTATGGCTGATTGTCAGAGTTGGGCCACATGACGCGCTATATTGCATGAAGTCCTCTATCTAGTTGTGAATCTGGGTAGACATCTTGCACGAACGTAGTTTGCTGTAATTATCTGATAGTCTATAAACATGAAATCTACTTCATCGCCACTAGCAGTTGCTTTTAGAACACCGTGCGCCAAGAGCGTGCCAACCGCACCAGTGCTGGTTTCTGTGGAGAATGTCGTACTTTGGTTTATTCAGCACAAAGAGATACGAATCAGTCTGTATCCACTCTAAGACACAATTAAAAATCACAATTTTTTTTACACAGAAAACATATTAATTGCTCCATAAAGACGCAAGTATCGTACAAGCAATCACACAACACCAAGAAGAAAAGAGATAAAAATTCGGATTTTAATATTTTTTAAAAATCTCCTTCACCGTCTAATGAAGAAGGCATCTTGGGAAGACTGACTCCTGTTAATAAATCTAACAAGAAAGGAAGTGGAATAGAAACAGAAACTAAATCGTTAAGTGTCCGTAATGAAAAACGTTAAGTGTCCGCAATGAGATATTTTCCCCTATTCATATGAAATACAGCGAGGTAATTACACACGCGAACTGAAATACAGAAGTTAACATGCTGTTCGCTTGAAAGAAAGAGCGGAAAAATATAGCGACGTTCGTACGCCAAAAGATTAACGGTGATTACACGTCGAGGTGTGTTGTATGTTGATGAATTAATTCCTCCGCTGTTCCCGCCGTATGAAAACCTTTGGAATCTCCGTCAGAACTCAGCAGCGTTTAACCGACAAACAGACATCTCAACGGAATTACAAATGATCACGTAGGAAACCGATAAAGAAGACGCCTCAATAATGTGGCCTAATGCCGAAAAAACTATACCCTCGCCAACGAGCTGACTAATAACACAGTCGAGATATTAGAATTGAGAATCGCTACACTGCAGTGCAATGTAAATACGATTTTACGATTTCTGTCTCCGATTATTTCTCTAGTTATGACTGTCTGTTTACATAAATGAAAGCTATTTTAAATAATGAGCGTTCATTTCATTCACAGCCATGCCCGGTCTCAAAATGCTTCATTTCAGTGGATCGAAACCGTCGCGCCTTCTTAAATTTCACTAATAGCTACGTTAAATGCTTTTTATCACCAGTCCTGATTTCACAACCACAAGATTTGATCAAGCACTCTTTATCTTGTGAATAAATCGCGATGAAATTAGAAGAGACAGAAACGGACTGACGTATACGCAGCACTCCCTAATTAAGATTCTTCGATCATTCATCTACATCGACCACATCATCAGAGACAAGGGTGTCGTAAGAAGTGCCCCATGCAAGTATCATTGTACCGCTCGTATTCTCTCTCTGTATATAAATCTTCTAACGGATAGGAGAGCAGCAATGTACGGCTGTTTGCTGCTGATGTAGTTCGTGGAAGGTGTCGTCGACTCGCGGTGGGAGGATTCACGATGAATTAGACAAAATTTCTAGTCGGTTTCATGAAAAGCAGCCTTCTCTAAATGTAGAAAATTGTAAGTTAATGCAGATGGACTGGAAAACAATCCCTTAATATTCGAATTACAGCATTAGTAATGGACTGCATGACAAAGTCATGTCGATTAAATATCTAGACGTTGCAAAACGACATGAAATCCAACGAGTACGAAAGGCTTCCGATAGCGAAGGTGAATAGTCCAGTTTATTGGAAGAATTTTAAGAAAGTGTATCTCTTCAATAATGCAGACCACATGTTGAATACTAGTGCGACCCATACTTGAATACTGTTTCACTGTTTGCGATCGCAGCAGGTCAGATTAACGGAAGATATCGAAGCAGTTTACAGGCGGCCTGCTAAATTTCCTACCTGTAACTTCGATCAACATGGGAGTGTGCGCAGATGCTTGGTGAAATCAGAGGGAATCATTGGAGGGAAGAGGACGTTCTTCTCGCAGAATACTATTGACAAATTTTAGAGAACTGGCATTTGATGCTGAATGCAGAACGATTATACTGCCGCCAAAGTACATTTCGCTTAAGGACAACGAAGATAAGAGAAATTAGGATTCGTACGGAGGCTTATAGTCAGTCTTTTCTCCCTCGCTCTATTCGTCGCTGGAATAGGAAAGTAAATGACTAGACGTTGTACAAGACATCCTTTTCCAAGCACCTTACGTTGACTTTCGGAGTATGTCTGTAGATGTAGACGCTTAATTAAACGCCACACCACGTGACACAACCAATGTCTGACCGAATTTGCAAGTCCGGATGGTTTCGAGAATATCTAAACCAAGAGCAAAAGCCTATTACTTCACTCGATTTTTTAAGAACACCACAGATATTTGGTGGTCAAATGTTTAAAAATTCTTTTCTGATACGTTTATACGTCTGTCTAAAAAGTAGAAGAAAAGATATATTGTCGCCGTTGAATGAAATGTGGGAAGACAAAATCAAGTCGATACAGTGTCAGCAGATGAATGATGCCGTTATCGAAGGGTACTTGTATCTAAAATCAAGTCTCGGTTTTGGGTAGCTGAACTCTCTCTCAAATGCGACGTTATTGTACGTTTCAGTTGATTTCCATATTGATTGTGACAGCTTGCAGTTGCCGGGTTCGCTTGTGGTCTCGTACTGCATATCATCTCCGGCTCACTAGTGGGCCACTACCGCATACCTCAGGTACCACCATCATGCCCGGGATTCCGGGTTCGATTCCCGGCGGGTCAGGGATTTTCTCTGCCTCGTGATGACTGGATGTTGTGTGATGTCCTTAGGTTAGTTAGGTTTAAGTAGTTCTAAATTCTAGGGGACTGATGACCATAGATGTTAAGTCCCATAGTGCTCAGAGCCATTTTTGAACTAACATCATGGTGGAAAACAACAAAAATGAAGATATTTATCGCACTTCGGGCTTAAAGCGTACGCAGAAGGGAAGACAATGAATTGGGCGTACACACTGCAGTGCAAATTACAGTGAGCTTTACTCTAACTGTATGGGATTACACCTTTTATTTCTAAATGATTTTTGTTTCCAGTGTTACAGTAATATTGTAGTTAGTGTGTGTATAGCATTGGACACATATAACTGACCAATGTTGATACGTGTAAATTGTGAATGGCTGTATGGCCATAAAACTAAACGCCAACATAAACAGAGAAAAAAATATACTTTGAAATCTGAAAATTATGCTTCGCTTAATGGATGTAGGACCTCTTTTGTCGCCGCTGTGACTAAAGTCCGTTTGTAGGTTGACACTAGATTCGAAGGTGACTGTTGCATTAAGATACTTACCCACCAGTATTCGTCATGTTTGGAGACGATAATTTCTGCTTTAGAATTTTGGGCTACCACACGGAGTTACACCATCACGGTTTCAGGTTGGTGTAGCAGGAAACCTCTCTGTGGTGTCTCGCGTACTGAGAGTGGATGAAACTGTTCCTCAGCGGCCGTCGGTATCAAGTGGTTGTCTGAACTCTGCTATTCTACAGAAATAACCTACGTTCCGGCCACCGTACTACACCGTATCTTTGTCCTTCACTTCGATAATCAACCTTGACAACTCAATATCAACATCAAACCGCACGAGAAGTTGCCAGTCATCCACAAGTCAGAGATACACATTTCACCTACATCATTGATAGTTATGAAGTCTGTTTTTATTCAGTGTCCATATGCATTTGTCCTTCAAACACACAAGCATGTCTGAAGGACACTGTGTGAAAACAGACATTTTGAGCATCAGTGATGTATACACGCATCGACAGGCTAATAGGTCGATAAAAAATTTGTCTCTCCCTGTGCGGGAATCACAAACTTTGCGAGCGTAAGTATTGTGGATTTCGTGGCATACGGAAGCTTGGGTCAGTCCTCGAGACATGTTCAGGCAACCGAAGTTGTTAAGCCAACGGTCGCGATAAGCAAAAATGGTTCAAATGGCTCAGAGCACTATGGGACTTAACAGCTGTGGTCATCAGTCCCCTAGAACTTAGAACTACTTAAACCTAAGCAACCTAAGGACATCACACACATCCATGCCCGAGGCAGGATTCGAACCTGCGACCGTAGCAGTCGCGCGGTGCCGGACTGCGCGCCCAAAACTCGCGATAAGCGGAAAACCCGTTATCGAGTCGCGGTCCACCACAAATGTTCATATTGTCGCAAACAGCAGTCGTTTATCCAAATTCACAAAATACTTCTCTATTTAAATGGAAACGTACTCTACAAACACACCAGAAAGTAGAAGAGTATAACTCACGGTTAGGGATAATGTAGGAATTTGTATTCCTACCAAAAATATTGAATGGTAAGTATTCGGTCACCGTAAAATAAACTTTGAAATTTACTGTACAGTAAAGACATACATACGTATGCGCCTGTCAACAAAACTGAGCCACACTAGATACGAAAGAATTCGCTGATACTATAACTCTGTATATTGACACGAGTAAAGTATTTTTTTTCTGGGAAACAAAGATTTCTACTTCAGAATAGTTTGATGGAAGAGAACCACAGTAAGTATTAAATGAACTTTAAGCATTGAAAAATTGTTTTGCAAAGAAACGTCCTTCCTAGGTGTGCTCTAGAAGAATGTAACGTCATAAAGTTTTAAGTAACTTAGAGTTTTCTGGAGAAATGAAAAACAACACATCCGTGTCTTTTCCCCTTCACTGACCTCGTGCTCTGTCTCTAATCACCTCGTCGTAGACCGTACATTAAATTCTAACCTCCGTTCTTACCGTTTTCAAAATTAATATTTCGCGGATGTAATGTAAACCTAATAAACATGTTTGCGCCATTAGTGACCAATGACCGGTAAAGCTGGCCACGATTTATGTATGGCACGTTGAAAAGTTGTTGAAACCAGAAGTCTTTGGCTTTGTGAGATGGACGTTGAACGTATGAGGAAAAGTGTATAGAAGACGTTAACAGAGGTTTGGAATTATAAGAAGAGCATCTATTAGCAAACTATGAGTACCGCGACATAGCAGAGATCTTCTCACACTTCCTCCGTTTCTGTTTGGAACTTCAGGGTATAGTGGCAGTTAATATTCCACATTAGCGTACTCCAGTCAATGCTGAATCACTAGATTGCCCCAACTGTATAACTTTCTAGGAGCACGCACATCGCATTTGCTGTACCATTAGGATGCGTGGACGAGGTGGTGCCGCTGAAGTCTGTTGATATTGTTATTAGTAATTGCACTAGTAACGGGAAAATTCCACAGCATGTTTACTGTGTTAACGTTCTTTTTTCCGTGTTTCCAGATACTAATCGATTGCCGCTTTTTCTTGATCCTGGAACAATTCATAACCCTGGCCAAGGCGGCGGCTGAATACCAGACATCGCTACCTTCTGAGGAATTCGAAAAAGTATTAGTAATATAATTCACATTGTCGAGCAGTTGCTATCACAAATATTCAGGCGCACTATTGATCTACAACGTCCGAGAAAAGCGCTGCATCCGTGATTTTTCATATGACTCCACATATGGCCCTAGGAAGTGGTCACACATCGTAGGGGAGTAGCGATAGATGCTCTACCACAGGAGACGAAATATGGTACTCGTTTTACAAGACATCAATGGATGGTACGTAATTTTGGTTTATGATAAATAACACACGTCACACGAAAAACGATGTTTCATCAAAAAAAATGTACACCGTTCTTTTTACTTCAACATGCATTAACGTCCGTCGCATCGAGGAAATTTAACAAAGAAAACCAAAACTATAAATATTTAGTTTCGAGACATGTCATCGTTATTTCTCAAAAATGTTTTGCTCTGTTACACTTGATAATCAAATTTATTATTTCGGTTCACTTTGAAATGAAATACGCACCACGTGCAATGCAAAATGTGCACGAACCTCACGATGTAAAAGCTCAATGTTTTCAGAGAAGTTATAAAGATGAATTAACTTGCGCATTGTTTGTTAGCAGACGCCCGCATTTACACAAGACAAAAGAGAAGAAATTTAGTGAATTCAGTATCACAGTAGTAGAACTGTGCCGAGTGCCGTCAAAGACAAGTATATAAAAAAAACTAACTACTTGCAACTTCTTGTATTGCACCTCATTGCGACGACTATCTTTGTTTTTCAATGATCAGTTTCAGCTGCGGTCTACAGCCCAATTTTTATTTAGTTGTTCACTTATTTAGAATGCAAACTGTCCTGGTGGAAGAACATCCGCAACTGAGTATTATAGCAGAGGTTGAAAGTATCACTTCAGTTGTAAATTACTTTATTTTCACATTACCGGTGCTCTGCGCTCATAGGCAGCACACTGCGCCTGGTACACGCGGCGCTCGGGGAACGCAGCACAGCTACGACACCTGAAGATGGGCTTTTAACAGTCCGAAACCGTTCATGTGAATATAAAGACAACTGAAGAGGTATTTTCAATTTCTGCTATTTAGAGTGGCTTCAGACAGTGGTCGATACAAACAAACATAAGATTTAGGAACAAGTGGCAGAATTAAGGTGTAGGTAGCTTGTACAGAGGATACGAATACAAAACAATTTTATAAAATTAATATTCGTACACTTTGTTTCACTGACACTGGTCATTGTTGCAACATAACAAGTCTCGTTATATACCCGCGCAAGCGTTGTCATCTTATCGCACTGAGCTTATGATGGCTGCAGAACGAAGCTGAAAGTGATAAATGAAATGTTTTTATTTTTTCCGTCATAAATGGTTGGTGAAAGCCTGCAAATATAGAAAGAATGGCTTTTTTGGTTTACAAAATAAATTTTTGCAGCTGGCAGTCACGATTTTCTTTTATTTCATTCTTGCACGGGGCGTTTCGTTTCCATTATGAACTGCGTTGTCCGTGTATTATGACGTTTATGCCTGATGTATGCAGTGTTATCTACTGCATTGGTATCGTGCATTTATGGCTTTATTTCAATATACAGGGTGTCCCACATATCTTGACCACCCTAAATAACTATTTGTCCAGATGAAAATTAAAAAAAAAAAATTGAAGGAAATATTCTTTACCCGTCAGGGGGACATCAATCAGCAAGACTGTCTTCGTTGTAGCTTTGTTCTTTACAAAGATATGAACAGCGGTATGACTTTTTTAAATGGCACCTTGTAATTTTTATTCGGTAATCAATTTCCTCTCCTAAATACCTATTCAAAAATGTATCACAGTGTACCATTCACTGAAACTCAACGTTATTAATTACATAACACAACACTGAGCCCGGAATTACAAACTCGTCCTCTTGCTGGAGTTGTCAGAAAACAAATGAAAACCAAATAAAAACATAACACAAAATTGACTTTAACTCTCCTGTACCGTTGCCCAGGAGTAGAACATTCAAAGGTGCTCGAAGTGGTGACGCTGGACACCGATACACTGGTGCACTCGTTGAATGAAAGAATTATTTACTGCTTGCAGTGTTTCCTGCCGCTAGAGTTGTTGGAATATGGCAATACACAAAGTTTTTAATGCATCCCCAAAGAAAAAAGTCCAGAGGATTTAAATCAGGAGACCCAGCAGGCCAAGTAAATGTTCCTCCTCGACCAATCCACCTGGCAGGATACCTTCGCTTCAAAACACGACTAGCACGTGAGGCATTATCTGCTGGACATCCATCGTGTTGATACCACATTTCTGGTTCTTAGCAGCACTTCATCCAGAAGAGGAGGAAGAGTTCGTCTGAGGAAGTTGGCATGCGCTGTGCCGTTTAGACTACCATTGATGAAATAAGGGCCAATAATTGCAGTACCAAGTATCCCACACCAGACGTTAACACTCCATTGACGCTGATGTTCCACCTGTCTACTCCCTTGTGGGTTGTCGCTAGACCAATAATGCATCTTCCTTGTATTTATCTGTTGTGACTTGGCAAGACAGCCAAGCCACTATGAGATAGCCGAAAGGCACACGTTTAAGCTCACGCAGGATGGCGTGAGGTCTGGAAAATGACAAGGTCTTTATAGTAGCAAAAATAGTACGTAGCTTCTGGAATACTTAACTTTATTCCATAATTGGTGATCATCGGTCTGACGGTACATGCATCACAAGATAAATAGCAAATGATAATGGCGCCTTGCTAGGTCGTAGCAAACGACGTAGATGAAGGCTATGTTAACTATCGTCTCGGCAAATGAGAGCGCAACTTGTCAGTGAACCATCGCTAGCAAAGTCGGCTGTACAACTGGGGCGAGTGCTAGGAAGTCTCTCTAGACCTGCCGTGTGGCGGCGCTCGGTCTGCAATCACTGATGGTGGCGACACGCGGGTCCGACGTATACTGCCGGACCGCGGCCGATTTAAAGGCTACCACCTAGCAAGTGTGGTGTCTGGCGGTGACACCACATTATCTGTCCTTTGTTTGAGAAGTAACATTCATCGGTAAATAGAACATTGGAGAAGAAGTTCACGCTGGCGAGGATTTGCTGCTGTGCCCACTGACTGATCCGTACACGAGTCTGGAAATCATCCCCATGCAATTCTTGGTGTAGGTGTACATGGTAAGGATGGAACCGGTGACGTGTAAGAATACGATGTACACTGGTTTTAGGAATGCCAACCTCATGTTCAAGCTGCCGTGTGCTCACATGTGGATTCATAGCAACGGAAGCAGAACAATAACTTCGGCAGCTTCGTCTGTCTTCGTCTGTGCGAGTGCTACGACGGTTGCGTTGTCGTGGGTTGAAAATTCCCGTTCCCCGAAGCGTCGCAACAAGACGAGAAAACATCCGTCGGGAAGGTTGGTTCTTGTCAGGATATCGCTCTCTGTACAGTTCCGCTCCTTGCGTAGCATTTCGCCTACCTTCAACAACAACAACAACAACAACAACAATAATAATAAAGGAAGCGTTATGTCGATGCAGTTTGTAGGAAGGACAGCCTTTATTGTATGCCTACTCTACACAACAGTACTTAAAAGGACTAAACTACTGTACTAGATGTATCCGTACATAAGAAAACAGTATTGCAGTTACTGTAATTTCTACCTTCTCTCCATTGGTGTACATTGTACTCACACAACTCTTCAGCTGACGATGGTTGACGGAATGACGCGTGTGCATTCTACTTATGTTTACATGTGTCCTCTGTCAACGACAGCACGTGGATGTGATTCATTACCCCGAGTACCTGCACTAAGCGCTCGGAGCGTCAACGTCAGTGCTGTGTTATGTAATTAATAACGTTGTGTTTCAGTGAGTGGTACACTGCGATACATTTTTGGATAGGTCTTTAGGAGAGGAGATGAATTACCGAATAAAAAATACAGAGTGCCATTTAAAAAGTCTTACCGCTGTTGATATCTTTGTAAAAAACAAAGCTACATCGAAGGCAATCATGCTGATTGATGTCCCCCTGACGGCTAAACAACATTTGCTTGAAACATTTTGTAATTTGCATCTGGACAAACAGTTATTTGGGTAAATGGGACACCCAGTATATACAGGCGCAGCTTTGTAAATGTAAGTTTCCCTACAGATAACGATGTATTTGAAAATACCTTTCGATTACGTGTATCTTCTTGTCTTATATATATCCCATAATGCACAGAAAACACGCTTGATGAAGGGAAGTTTTGGACATACCACATCGTACGGGATATAAAGGGAGAGAATGGCATCAGCAAACTATACTCTACAGAATTAAAAAAATAGTTTTCTTTGAATTAAAACTATTAAATGTCCTAGAGAGGAAGGGAAAAAAGGAATAATTCTGGAATCACAGCCTCTCCAAATGGGCAACTGTACAGGAATTTAAATAGATAATACCTTGACACCATTTAGAAAATCGGAGATTTTCCGAATTGTTGTATAAACGAGTTTTCACGTAGGGTGGAAACTTTAACAGTACCGATGTAGGAAGTGTTCGGCGCACCGGCGAATGTGTCACGGGGACTTAGTTCACTTCACAAGAGAACAACTGGACGAGAACCTGTAGCACCTTCCTCTGCACTGCACTGAGAAGTACGTGTGTGGGTGCGCGCGCGCTCGGACCAGCTGCCCGCTGTTAGGTAGATAAACCGAAACTGAGGAGCGCCGGCCGGGACTGCGACGCTGGGAGGCTCTGCGCCGCGCCGCACCGGCCGCCGAGTGCGCTGTAGCAGGTAGCAGGTGTGAGAGCGCGCGCGCGGACCCTCCTACCTGCGTGCGCTGTATGCGGCAGAGGCTGCCCGTGGCTGGTGGCCGGTCGGAGCGTCGCGGCCGCGGTCGCCGGACTGCCGCGCAGGCGGACTCCGGCGCGCCGCCTCCCCCCACCCAGCCTCCCTCCCTCCCTCCCTCGAGTGTCTCCATCTCTCTCTCCCAGCGCCGCCCACCGCCCGCCCGGTGCTGGGGGCCGAGGTCACTCGAGTACCGCCCCTGCTCGCACCATTTCTCCACTCGCTAGGGACCCGGACCATCACCTTCACCCAAATCACCACTCTTGACAGGCAAACACTTTGTCGGATTGTCTAGACCTGCTCTCGTCGGCGCTCAGACTTTCTCGGATATGAAACTTTCTGGCAGATTGAAACGGTGTGCCGGACCGAGACTCGAACTCGGGACCTTTGCCTTTCGCGGGCAAGTGCTCTACCGACTGAGCTACACAAGCACGACTCACGCCCCATCCTCACAGCTTCACTTCGGCCAGTACCTCGTCTCCTACCTTCCAAACTTTAGTTTGGAAGAAGTAAAGCTGTGAGGACCGGGCGTGAATCGTGCTTGGGTAACTCAGTTGGTAGAGTACTTGCCCGCGAAAGGCAAAGGTCCCGAGTTCGAATCTCGGTCCGGCACATAGTTTTAATCTGCCAGAAAGTTTCATATCAGCGCACACTCCGCTGCAGAGTGAAAATCTCATTCTGGTAACATCATCTCCCAGGCTGTGGCTAAGCCCTGTCCCTGCAATATCCTTTCTTTCAGGAGTGCTTGTTCTTCAGGTTAATAGAAGAGCTTCTGTATAGTTTGTAAGGTAGGAGAAGAGGTACTGGCAGAAGTAAAGCTGTGAGGACTGGGCGTGAGTCGTGCTTGGGTAACTCAGTTGGTAGAGCACTTGCCCGCGAAAGGCAAACGTCCCTAGTTCGAGTCTCGGTCCGGCACACCGTTTTAATCTGCCAGAAAGTTTCATATCAGCGCACACTCCGCTACAGAGTGAAGATCTCATTTTCTCGGTAATTTATCACGATTATTATTAGGCGCTACTAGACTCATTTGGGTTACGGGAAACCTTACGCTGAGGTGACGGAAGTCACGGGATAGCTACCAATACCGGGTCGGATATCCGTTTGCCAGCGTCGTTCAGCAGCTCGGACCCAACAACTCGTTGGAATTCACCTACAAGAATACTGAGCCATACCGGCTCTATGTTGTTGTTGTTGTGGTCTTCAGTCCTGAGACTGGTTTGATGCAGCTCTCCATGCTACTCTATCCTGTGCAAGCTTCTAAATCTTCCAGTACCCACTGCAGCCTACATCCTTCTGAATCTGCTTAGTGTATTCATCCCTTGGTCTCCCTCTACGATTTTTACCCTCCACGTGGCCCTCCAATTCTAAACTGGTAATCCCTCGATGTCTCAGATCATCTCTTACCAACCCCGATCCCTTCTTCTAGTCAAGTTGTGCCACTAGCTCCTCTTCTCCCCAATTCAATTCAATACGTCCTCATTAGCTACGTGATCTATCCATCTAATCTTCAGCATTCTTCTGTAGCACCACATTTCGAAGGCTTCCATTCTCTTCTTGTCTAAACTATTTATCGTCCACGTTTCACTTCCATACATGGCTACTCTCCATACAAATACTTTCAGAAACGACTTCCTGACACTTAAATCCATACTCGATGTTAACAAGTTCCTCTTCTTCAGAAACGCTTCCCTTGCCATTGCCATTCTACATTTTATATCCTCTCTACTTCGACCACCATCAGTTATTTTGCTCCCTAAATAGCAAAACTCCTTTACTACTTTAAGTGTCTCAAAAAAATGGCTCTGAGCACTATGGGACTCAACAGCTTAGGTCATCAGTCCCCTAGAACTTAGAACTACTTAAACATAACTAACCTAAGGACATCACACACATCCATGCCCGAGACAGGATTCGAACCTGCGACCGTAGCAGTCCCGCGGTTCCGGACTGAAGCGCCTAGAACCGCACAGCCACCGCGGCCGGCTTAACTGTCTCATTTTCTACTCTTCCCACTTAATTCGACTACATTCCATTATCCTCGTTTTGCTTTTGTTGATGTTCATCTTACATCCTCCTTTCAAGACACTGTCCATCCCGTTCAGCTGCTCTTCCAAGTCCTTTGCTGTCTCTGACATAATAACAATGTCATCAGTGAACCTCAAAGTTTTTATTTCTTCTCCATGTATTTTAATACCTACTTCGAACTTTTCTTTTGTTTCCTTTACTGCTTGCTCAATATACAGATTGAATAACATCGGCGATAGGCTACAACCCTGTCTCACTCCCTTCCCAACCACTGCTTCCCTTTCATACCCCTCGACTCTTACAACTGCCATCTGCTTTCTGTACAAATTGTAAATAGCCTTTCGCGACCTGTATTTTACCCCTGCCACCTTCAGAATTTGAAAGAGAGTGTTCCAATCAACATTGTCAAAATCTTTCTCTAAGTCTACAAATGCTATAGCCACGCATAATTGCGAATGCGTTGCCGGTGCTGGATCTTTTGCAGGGAGTGACCTCTCTATTCGATGGGATTTATGTTCGGTGTTTTGGGTGGCCAACCCATTCGTTCTTGTTATTCAAAACATTCTTCAAAACAAAACTTGAACATTACTTTTGATGTGTCGACAGAAGTGCTGACACAGTGTGATTTGATGGGACCGCAATGCACGCTATAAACACACGAAGGATGGCGTGAGGTCTGAAACAGGATACGTAATGAATGCTATAAAGAAAGGTACGTAGCTTTTGGAATACTTAACTTTAATCCATCCTAGTTGTATACATCGTTCTTGATGAGACATGCTTTATACGATAAGTATCAATTGCTATGTAAGGCTAATGGCGCCTTGCTAGGTCGTAGCCATGGACTTAGCTGAAGGCTATTCTAACTATCTGCTCGGCAAAGGACCGAGGCTTCGTCAGTGTAGTCGCTAGCAAAGTCGTCCGCACGACTGGGGCGAGTGCTATTCCGTATCTCGAGACCTGCCTTGTGGTGGCGCTCGGTCTGCGATCACATAGTGGCGACACGCGGGTCCGACATGTACTAATGGACCGCGGCCGATTTAAAACTACCACCTAGCAAGTGTGGTGTCTGGCGGTGACACCACAACTTTTGTATACATTATGGGAGTGTCAGTCATCAATGTGTCACAAATACTTGCTATTAAAAACAGTCTCGATCACGATATATTTGTTAAGGTGACCGGTTTCGACCACTGCTGTGGTCATCTTCAGACCACTGAGTAGGAACCTCTTCCGCTGGAGAATCACTTCTCAAGTAGTGATTCTCCAGCTGAAAGAGATTCCTACTCAATTGTCTGAAGATGACCACAGCAGTGGTCGGAACCGGTCACCTTAATAAATAAATAGTGAACGAGACTGCTTTTAATAATAAAAAAGAGAACTTGAACACTTGAGGCCCCATTACATGGCGAATTGTCGTCCAAAAACAAATCTGACGTTCCTCCCTGCAAACGGTGTCCAAGTAGCTGAACATAACCATTTCCAGCCAATGATCTGTTCAGTCCAGTTTATTTCATGTAAACACAGCCCACAACATTTTACAGCTACCACCACCTCGCAAAATGCCTTGTAGGCAACTTGGGTCAATGACTTCGTGCGGTCTGCGCCACACTCGAACCCTACCGTCAGCTGCTACCAACTGATATCGGTACTCATCTGACCAGGCCACCGTTTTCCAATCGTCTTGGGTCCAACCGACATGGCCGCGAAACCAGAAAAGACGCTGCAAGCGATGTCGTGTTGTTAGCAATGCCATCGCGTCGGACGACTGTTGCCATGGCCCTTTAGAGTCAAAATTCGCCACACCGTCCTACGTCCCACACAGATTTCTGCTTTTATTTCACGCAGTCCTGCTTGTCCGTTAGCACTGACCACTTTACGCCAACGCCGCTGCTCTCGGTCGTTAAGCGCCACGCGGGATTAGCCGATCGGTCTAAAGCGCGGCAGTCATGGACAGTGCGGCTGATCCCGGCGGAGGTTCGAGTCCACCCTCGGGCATGGGTGTGTGTGTGTTTGTCATTAGGATAATTTAGGTTAAGTAGTGTGTAAGCTTAGGGACTGATGACCTTAGCAGCTAAGTCCCATAAGATTTCACACACATTTCAACATTTTATGAACGGTCGCTAAGCGTAGGCCACCGGTCGCTATACTGTCCGTGACGAGGAGACATGATGTGTGAAATGTGGTACTCTCGGCACACTCTTCACACTGTGGATCTCGGAATATAGAGTTCCCTAACTGTTTCTGATATAGAATGCCCCACGAATCTGGCTCCGACTGTCATTCAAAGTTGCTGATTCCCGTGGTACAGCTATGATCACGTGGGACACCTTTTCAAATGAACCACCTGAGTACAAATGTCAGCTCCACCAGAGCATTGCCCTTTTGTACCCTGTGTACGTAATACTGCCGCCATCTACATGCGTGCATATCGCTATTCCATGACTTTTGTCGGCCGTGCCGTTCTAGGCGCTTCAGTCTGGAACCGCGTGATAGCTACGGTCGCAGGTTCGAATCCTGCCTCGGGCATGGATGTGTGTGGTGTCCTTAGGTTAGTTTGGTTTAAGTAGTTCTAAGTTCTATGGGACTGATGACCACAGATGTTAAGTCCCATAGTGCTCAGAGCCATTTGAACCATTTTTTGACTTTTGTCACCTCAGTGCATGATTCAATTTTCTGAGTTTCTATCAATCTCTCACTTTTTCTCCGTGAATTCTCTTTGATGTGCGCCTTTGTCATGGATACATCAGGGCACTGCAATGTAGGCATTCTAAAATATGATGATCTTTTCGATTCGTCAACATTTGAATAGGCATGTCTACATTTTCGTCAGCATCGCGACCCTAGTGTCTAGCCGCACATGGTCCTTTGCCCCTAATGGACCACGAAAAGTAGTTAATGGTAGAATAAATCGTATTACATTTAAAGTGCGAATTTAAATCAAAATTACAGTTCATTGTCCGCAATGGATGTAATTAATTCTCTTCCTTTCTTCAGTCAGCTTTTCTTCCTTTTTTATTCTCAATTTCGTTATCAGACTGCAGTCCCCATTTGTCGGTTTCTCATTTGTGCAACATTCTGTCTGAAACATACAAGTAATATTCCTGGGTCCTTTTTCCGTAGCCGGCCGAAGTGGCCGTGCGATTAAAGGCGCTGCAGTCTGGAACCGCAAGACCGCTACGGTCGCAGGTTCGAATCCTGCCTCGGGCATGGATGTTTGTGATGTCCTTAGGTTAGTTAGGTTTAACTAGTTCTAAGTTCTAGGGGACTAATGACCTCAGCAGTTGAGTCCCATAGCGCTCAGAGCCATTTGAACCATACCTAACTAACCTAAGGTCACCACACACATCCATGCCAGACTGTAGCGCCTAGAACCGCTCGGCCACCCGAGCCGGCTGTGTGATGTCCTTAGGTGCTGATATTAGGGTTTGGAACCTTCGGTGTGAAAATACTGTTAAAACTCTTAACAAGGTGTGGTCATATCTCCCATGGAATAGGAGTGTAATCTACTCTGAGTAGAACTGCGCACGCGCCCGTCGATTGTCAGATCCAGAAGGAGCATAGATGTTGACAACGCGAATGTCGTTCACGGCCATCGCCAAATCCCGAGCCGAAGGGAGGTAATCGAGGTCACACACCGGAATCCCTGCTACCAGCTCTTCTGAGAAAATGCCTTACATACGTCAGTAACTCGCCTTTTGCAGGCATCGCCGAGGGGTTCTAGGCGCTTCATTCTGGAACCGCGCTGCTGCTACGGTCGCAGGTTCAATTCCTGCCTCGGGCATGGCTGTGTGTGATGACCTTAGGTCAGTTAGGTTTAAGTAGTTCTAAGTTCTAGGGGACTGATGACCTCAGATGTTAGGTCCCATAGTGCTCAGAGCCATTTGAACCATTTTTGCAGGCATCCGCTAGCGTGGAATCCATCGATCAAAGAATCAGGCGTCACTCAAAATCTGGTAGCTATCACGCTACGAACTGCTTGGACAATAATAATAATAATAATAGTCACGAAAAGCAGTGACAATAATTTTATACTCATCCAGAGAGGACTGAGGAGAGCGTTGAAGAACGTCCAGTAGCAGTAACTAAACGCTATCTCTCAGAGCCCAACTATGGTTCTGCGGCAATATATGGAAACAGAGGCACTTGGCTGTATCGATACGTTACTAACCTCTGACGTGGTTTTAAAAATATTATAAATATCCGAATGTTTCTACCAATAGCACTATGTGAGGAGTTTATAAATTATTCTGTGGTATTTTATACGAAACAGGTTTATATAATCGATTTCCAAGTTAAATAATTTTATAGACTCACGGATATTATTCAGAATTAGAGACCGACATATCAAACACAGCTTAGGCGATTATTTGTACTGGTAGCAAAAACCCATGATAAAGACACCAGACGACTTTCCATCCTGCTCTCTAGGCATGTATGTTATTACACAAGTTTATTTTTGTGTGCTGTGACGTTGACATCCCTAAGGCAAGGGGTAGGGTGGATATGATAGTTTTTTGTATGCTTAGTGTTACTCAAAAGACACACTAGTGGAGGAAAGTCAGTTTTCAACACCGTCCAGATCCACTTTATAGGAAGAGTGTATTTGCTTATTTAAAAATTAATAATGCGTGCACTTCATAGAAAGAGTATATGTGCTTGTTTAAAAGCTAATAATGTGTGCTGGAAAAATGTTGAATTTTAAAACCGCTGCATGATGACAGGAGTTTACTGGCTGATGGATGACGATACAGGAGCGCCACGCAATAGAGATATCGCGAGTAGCACATACGACATTCCACAGCGTAGCAATGAGATGTGAGTAGGAGCTGTGCTGATCTCATCTTCAGCTATCTCTCTCCAACATGCGTTCACTCTCTTCCAAAACACTCAATAATGTATGTGTCGAGAGCAGTAAGTTTCGAACAAACGATGCTGTCAGAGAGAACAAGAAAGAATGGTCAAATGTAGGAAAAATGGTCTTAAAATTAGGTAAACGTCGATCAATAGTATTAAGTGCCCATCTGTGTAAAGTAAATGGAATGTACACTACTTGTGATCAGCAAACGTCTTCTGATTTCATCTGTTGCAACATCATTATGTAACTCAGGTGGATCGCTTTTCGGTTCTGGAACCACACCACTTTCACTGTATATGATATGCAGCTCACGCGTATCGGGAGAGAATACCACTAAATTCAGAGAATTAAAACAACATTTCTGTTTCCTCATGAACAGAGATCTTGTGGGAGTATGACAATTGCGTCTTGTCGCCATGTCTCCCCAGAATGCACCGTTTTATCACTATTAAATCATGTGTGTTGTCATTCCCTGTCTTATATCTCGTCGCTATAGCCCCTCTCTAGCTGCTACTTCATCTGTGTAATGAAAGTATTACGTCTAAGTGTATGTGCGACGTCTTGTCTCCCCCTCCCTCTCTGTATATAAATAACTCACCCTATGTACGTTTTACATGTGCTCTGTAAGCTCTCTTAATGTTTAGGGCAGATTTCATTTTGATCTAGGGCTTTTACCACAGCAAAATCGTTAACTTTCAAAGTATAAAAACGGATATCCTGTATGAATATGTCGTATCAAGATATCAGTGTAATTTTAAATCTTCTTACTATTTACCACATTTTCCTATTTTTATGATTTTTTTACATACTTTTCCGTATTCTGTATGTAAATCTACAATGTGTATACGCTGTTATTACGAACACTATCAAACAACTGTGGTAGAGTCCCAAACCAGCCATGGTATTTACAACCAATGCTTCTTCCAAATGCCAACGCAGATAAAAGCAAGTGCCAAAGCCAACTCTAAAACACATGCACTTACAAGGGTTGCTATGGAGGTTGGGTGTTGACATTATTCTGTTGTAAACACTCACATATAACTGAGATACGGAATTTTGAGTGTTAGCTTCCTGCAGGAGCCTCACCGAACCTCATACATTGTCCTGAAATTTTTGCGCAGATGTCTTAAATTTGAATTGCATATTACGCCATAATATGAGGTGGATACAGTACTGGCGGTCTTAAGTGCAATTGTTGTGACGAGTTATTACCATTAAACGACGACACTGCAAAAGGACTAAGTTTAAACGTTGTGTGTTTACAGCATATTTACAATGTACAATGCAACGACGACATGGTGTGAAAAATGCGGCTTCTCTATGTCTGGCCTGGCTAATATTGTTTGTGACTATAATTAAGTCGACTGGAGTTCGTGTGGATTTTTTACGCTACCCAAATACTAAACTACTCATTAAGTATGCACCCTTCCCAAAGCAAATGTACCATTCTTCATTTGTTACACGACATTTCAAGACTGTAGCTACCCAGATAGTAAATTACGCATTCGGTACGTAACCTTCCCAACGCAATTGTACCATTCTGCAGTTGTACTACAGCTATACTGTCTGAAAGGTTATTAAAACCTTCAGAATAGTAAATGCAGTTGATTCTTTGATACAAAAATTAGTTAGAGACTGTGTAATTAATATTTTATGCGAGAGGTAGATGTTAATTACTCTAGTATCCTCGTAACGAAGAGTTGTTTCAGCTTTTCTGGGCAATTAAAAGAATCGATGTACCTAAATATTATGAAGTTATTGCTACAGAAATGTCAAAGAATACTAGTAAAAAAATCAAATCACTGTCTTTCTGGAAGATAGCGAAGTACAGATTTCAAGCAAGTGCAAGCTACTTTCTTTTACAGGTGATATAGTGAGTGGATACTGGTACGAACCGATCTGAGACTAATTGTGCTTGCACATAGAAACAAGTTACACTAGTTTTCCAATATATAACAAGAGTGATATTTTGAGAAGTGTTGATACCGGTGCAGTTGGCAACAGTACTCAAAGTTGAATTAGTGTTGCTCATCCCAGCAACAAAACTAATACTCGTTTTCACCAAATGACACACCAAATGGTTCAAATGGCTCTGATCACTATGGGACTTAGCTTCTGAGGTCATCAGTCCCCTAGAACTTAGTACTTAACCCTAACTAACCTAAGGATATCACACACATCCATGCCCGAGGCAGGATTCGAACCTGCGACCGTAGCGGTCACGCGGTTCCAGACTGCAGCGCCTAGAATCTCTCGGCCACTCTGGCCGGCAATGACACACTGCCACATGCAAATGTATCGATTTTGCTCTAGCCACATGGAAACAACAACTAATGAATTGTTCATATGATATAATCAGAGACTTTTCTAGTGCTTATTAGTAAATTTATCAGTGTTTTGTCCATACTAATGTAATATTTGGTATACTAACTTTCTCGATGGAGAGACGCGATAAACAGGGGAGACCGGGACTAATTGTTACACAGGGCACATTGTTACTTGACAGTAAAATTTTATATGAATGCATGTTGTCTGTTCTTTCAGACAGAAAGACCAGACAATACTCATTCATATAACTTGATGGGCCTAGCTGGGCAATGGGTCATCACCTTCAGTGCAGCTGCACAGATACGTCCGACCTCCTGTGCGAATCCCAGAGGGCGAGTGTGGAGGAAATGGGCAGAGACTGCGGACAGGCGGAGCTCGACGGGAGTGTGGGTCGGCCGTGAGGCGTGCCCAGACAGTCCGTGTGGTTGCGCAAGCGTTGTGCACCGGATGGCAGTCTGCTTTAGGCGGCGGCGCGGCGCGGACGTGTTGTCCCAACCGCGGGCGCGCGTGGAGGACGAAATGTTTACACCACTGTCACTCGCCCGTGTTGTTGTCTGCCTAGATCGCCATGGCACACAATTTTAGAAAGATTACGCTCCAATTTACGTTTGACATCGAATATACCAGACCCAAGGATTTCGAAGTGGAGAGTTTTTTGAGGGAAGAAGTTTTCTTAACTGCTACAGACATAATTGGAATACACCTGTTGTGTACATAGTTTCGCGTAGTCACCTTGTACACAACTTTCCCACTTGAGCATGCCCCAATAAGCACAACAGCGCAGGCGCAGCGCTCGTCCGTCTCCACACTATGAGATGGCGCTGCCTTAGAGACAGACCGAATTCTGCTTCCGCCGACCAGCGAATTAATATGTAACGCAGCCAATGAGATTGCTGCTTACGTAGAACCTTTTCTCCTCGCAGATCACACTCGCGCAGTGATACATGAACGCGCGAGGTATTATAACGAGTGTGCAGACTTCTGATTAGTCAGTCTGCATTTGTCTGCACCAGTCTGTACCAGTCTGGATTAGTCTGTACCAGTCTATAGTCCAGTTTCAGTCTGCGCCTAATAAGATTACCATATTCTGTTACATAGCCATGAAGATTAATGTATAGACACTTTTGTCAAGTAGCAGAGATATATATGAGAATAAGATTAACGTACCAATACCAAAGGAACTTCAGACTGTCAATTGTAAATAGCATCCACAACCAAGTTAAGTAATTTTTATGCTTGTTATTATTTTAATAAATGTGTGTGAAAATTGATCAAGTTCTGTTTAAAGTTGGTCACCGTCAATCTGCTACTCTAAGCGTGCAAATGGCATTTCTATCGTCTGACGTAACGGCGGAAGATAAACACGCCACGATAAGACCACGAGACATATTGCTGACACTCACCACTTCGTTAGAGCGACGAGTCAAATAATGTGATGGTGTGTGTACTGATGGTCTTACAGTACGTACGCCACAACACCTATCCATTGTAAGCAGTACAATGTACGCCAAGAAGACCGATGAAGCTGTGTGTGAAAGACCTCTCGTCGCTGCTCAAAGAGGATTTAAATTTCGACACTCCGATGGCCATAGTAGCTCCTTTAGGCATGGGTGTGGGGGTAATTCGGATCTTTGAACTGCGGTTTTAGGTACCAGAATCGATAGTTATTGAATCGCTGCGACCACATGCAACGGTACTCAGTCATATGCCTGAACGCTGGGCGAGGTTTAGTACCTATCCCGTGCTAAACTGCGTCCGACAGGTGCGGATCGTTCTTAACAAACATATCGCTTCATATTTATATAGCGGAGTACGTCGAGCTGTTGTGATTTACGATGGCCAGCCGCGCACATGTTCTGGCTGTGGCGGAAAAGGACATATCCGCTGGGAGTGCATGCAACGCCGCCTCGTGCAACTGCCACATGGAGAAGTGGCACATTGAGCAGTCCCACGCAACTGCTGATCAGGTACGTGTCGGTGGCCCGCGGGAGGTGTTGCCAAATTTTGACCGTGACAAGGAGGTGTTGCTGCAAGAGCAGACTGAGTTAGGTGCTAGGAGGTGACACGCCGGCCGAAGTGGCCGTAGGGTTCTAGGCGGTGCAGTCTGGAACCGCGAGACCGCTACGGACGCGGGTTCTAATCCTGCCTGGGGCACGGATGTGTATGATGTCCTTAGGTTAGTTAGGTTTAAGTAGTTCTATGTTCTAGGGGCTGATGGCCTCAGAAGTTGAGTCCCATACTGCTCATAGCCATTTGAACCATTTGGAGGTGACACGGAGAATGTCGCTAGACCCACGTCACGTCAGATAAGGGTGGAACCTTCGGCGTTCTCACATGTAGCACGCGGCGTGGAAGTGGAGGTCGAGACAGTGGCGGCAGCTACGGACCAACAAACGCTCGACGAACACGGTGAGGCGTCGCCTACGGCGACAGAGGGCAGGGCGCGCAGACTACTATCGCCGAAGCGTCGCAACAAGTGTCGCTTCAGGTGACACGTCCTCCCTTAGCCTAGAGGACTCGGAAGTTAATCGGACCGACGAAATGTCTGACACGGAACACGTGCGTTTAGAGGACGCTGACAGGATTCCTTCAGATGCTGACCGGATGTCCTGCTTTTCTGACGGCCCCTCTTCATTGACGCCGCCTGATACGGTACTGCCGACGGAGGAGTCAAGGGCAATGTCCCGGCAGCCACATCGAAATGCATCAGAGGACGTTACTGCGATTGATGACCAATGCGCTGGGCAGAACCAGTGGAAGAGATACAGGAATTGGCACTCCCACTTAATGACGACTCCCTTATAGGATGCACACCACAGAACGAAAACAACGCAGGGCAGCCCGTTGGCGGGCACCTCTGTGTACAAGAATAGTTGACTAAAGCCCTTGGAGACCACAGTGACATTAGATGAGCATGACAACGACAACGGACCGAGCAGATAAGCTGGGCACAGTGACCGTTAACACCGCACGATCGCTCACAAAGATGCACCTTTTCCCGAAATTTATTTACGCCACAGACGGGCTCTCTTTCCCGTCGTGAGTGGTTGCTCTGCAGATACAGATCGCGGAGGGCAGCGAATCTCAAAGGATCGGTAAGTTTTTCTTCTCTTCGAATACCGGATGCCTCATCCATGTGAAAGAACAGCACGCGCATCTACTCTGATATATAAATATTTACATAACAACATCGGCAGAAGCGATCTGTGTCACTTACGCACAACTATGGGCAAGCGCCATTTTGCCTAAAACCACGTGATTAGAGGTAACAATACTCGTTAACTTTTCGCTTAAATAACCAAATAAATGTGATTTTCGGCTGTAAATACCAGAATTTTCAGTGCGAGAAATCATTCCTGCCTGTGAGTTACTAGGAACAACATCAACAGCGCCGACAGAACCAGCAGAGATTGGACGCTATACTGGAAATAATGGTTGGAGCTGATACGCAACTCCAGTTTGACTCTAGAGAGCCTAAATGAACATGATTAAGATTATTTGCTTTGTTGATTTTCCATGTTTGTGTGTGTGTGTGTGTGTGATCGTTATAGCTACATTCTGATGTGCTGGACATGTGCAGATGCGGGGTTGCTCCTGCAACAACAACTCCACGATCTGACAAGACGACCATGTGTTAGTGGCTCCAATAAAGTTCGTCAGCACTGCATTCACCGCATCTGCAAACAACACCACTGCCCGATCCATCACCTTCACTGTGGTATTGGCTGATGACAACACTATCATGGTGCGGTCCATCTTGCAATCGTTATGAATCTTCGTTTCTAAACACACTCGATGATAATATTAAGGTGGGTCGGCAAGATCCGCTAGTAGAACCCAGTTCTGCAAATAACGACGAGGGGCTCGTGGACGTATTCGGATGCCGCTTATTTACAACCTGAGTAAAACTGCTATCGACAAGTGAATATATTTTGTCATCCGTGATACTTTTAAATTTTTTCTTCCTTCGAAAATGATATGGACGCCACTTGTCTACGTGGGTTAGCACTTGCAGCTGCTATCCCACCATCTGACCTCACTATAATGCATTCATCGACACAGCGTCATTCATCGACCATGTCTTCGCCACGCCCGCAAACACACATTTGGATCCATCATCAAAAATGTGGTACAGACTTAAAACGCCACCTCATTTGTCGATGCAGCCACACCATGGTCCGTCTAGCAATCATCTTTGACCATCACGCCAATGGACCTGACTTCGACACCACTCTGATCGTAGCAACAGTAGTACCCTCGCCCCTTCTGTTACGGATCACCAAGAAGTCCTGCAACCACGTGGGGCTACTCTGTATTTGCTGCCGCTTTTTGGGCGGGATCTCACATTCTCGCCTTGGTAAGTCGAATGCATGTCACTGAGATCCCTGAACTATTATCGATGAAAGTCACTGTGTTTTGGAAAGTGTATCTCATTCTCCGTTAAGCCGCAGGATCTTTGAGAGTCGGAGAACTAGATGTTCTTTGTTCAGTTCACGTATATACCTTGGGTGTATACGTGAACACGATCTGTCGGGACATGGCACTAATGGACACGTGGGAAAAGATTCATGGGCTACACGTTGTTTTACTAGCCACTCGGCGAGCAGGCCGGATCGGATTTACGTGTGTTTCTGACGGATTAATAGATCACGTGTTGGCTGCTGAACATTGGCTCACGGCTTTTACGCGTCACCTTGCATATTTGTGCACGTTAACCCTCTCACGGCAGAGGGTCTGACCGAGCCGTAGTTCGTGGAAACTTAATTCTTCCTTATTTGTGAATCCCGAACGTCACCAGCGGATCGAACAAACATGCCAGACATGCACTCGCCGTCTGCCGATGCACCGTACAGTTCTTTCATGGTGGCTGCAATGTCTAAACCCGCGATTCGAAGAGCTCTCGTAACGTATGGCAAGGAAAAAGTGAAATGGCTCCGAGATACACTTGATTATTACTACATGGTGCTCCGTGACCTGTCCTCCATGGCTCCATCGCCCCAGCGTCAAGCCGAGGTCCATCGCATTCAGGCGTACATTTCATCGATCACGAGACGTCGATTGGAAGGTCGATCCGTGCTCGGTTCTTCGACAACGTCGATGGAGAACGTACTAGCTTGCATCATGTGTCCGAGGGACATGCGCGTAATCACTTATCCTTGACACAGTGCTCCATGATGGTGATCGTCGCCCATTGACATCACAACAGATTGATGCTGCGTTTCTGGAGCATTACCGCCTCCTTTTCACTGGGACGCCGACAGAAAATCGGATAGCAGAAGAACTTTTGTGACAGATCAAACGGAGGTGGATGGTCCGGATACAGAGGCGTTATTGGAACCATTAACTTAAGTGAAGTACTGAGGGCACTCGCGAATGGTGCGGTGCATAGATCCCCCGGGCCAGACGGGTTGACATTCGAATTTTGTCACGAATTTTCGGTCTTAATGATGTCCGAATTGGTGTTGATGTATAATGAGTTATTGAGCACTGACGCGGACGTTCCGTCGCACTTCATGGCGGGACTGCCTATACCAATACCGAAATCTGCAGACAGTGTCAGAGCCCATCGATTTCGACCGCTCACAATGCTCAATACTGACTACAAGGTCTTTGCGCGAATGTTGGCGGCAAGGCTCAATACTGTACTATCCAAGACATTACCACCATACCAGCCTTGTCTAGGGATTCGGAGCAACATTCACTCCGTCTACCGTGACATCATTACCCTGACGGAAGCTTGACGTATGTATTCGTATCAGTAGGTTTTGCCGCGCGGAGTGGCGGCACGGTCAGAGGCGCCATGTCACTGACTCCACGGCCCCTCCCACCGGAGGTTGGAGTCCTACCTCGGGCATGGGTGTGTGTGTTGTTCTTAGCATAGGTTAGTTTAAGTTAGTTTAAATAGTGTGTAAGTCTAGGGACCGATGACCTCTGCAGCTGGGTCCCTAAAGAACTCGCCCATATTTAAACATTTTCAACAGTGGATTTTGATCGTAGCTTTGACAGGATCAACCACGATTTCCTTGACTCGACCATGTGACGCATCGCGATACCTCAGGAATTTATTAAGGTCCTCATGCGCCTCCCACGCGGCGCTCCTTCGACGGTGAGAGTCAATGGCAGGGAGATGGGAACAATTCCTGTTTGCAGCTTAGTTAGGCAAGGATGTCTCTGGTCGATGGCGCTGTTTGCAATAGCGCTCGAACCATTGATGCAGACTCTTAGGCGAACTCTTACAGGCGTCCGACTCCGTGCGAGTTCTTTCACGTGTCGTGCATATGCCGACGACTTCATGACCGAAGAACTAAGTATGTAAGGTGATTGTCCTTCTTACTGCGTACGGAGTAGCGGCGGGTAGCAGGATCAACATTCATAAAACCAAGATTAGACACATCGAACGAGGGCTGGACGCTCTGCACAGTGGACATGTTGCGATGCTTAGGAGTATTGTTCTCCCGATCGCTACGGCAATCAGCGGCGGCGAGCTACAGACGTCTGTTCCAGCACGTCCGACTGCACATACGCAACAATTCGCTCCGAACCCACGACCTGCTACAAAGGGTGGAATACACTAATGTTCATCTGGCCTCGCGATTGCCGCACCTGGCACAGGTACTTCCAATGCCACATGGTATTGCTGACAGGTTAATGGCGGCCTTTGGTTACTATGTCAGCCGAAGGATATTGTTTCAGGTCAAATACAACACTTTAACTCTCCCACACCATTCTGGAGGACTTAATCTCACCAACGGGCGGGAAAAGGCTCTCGCTCTATACCTGCGAGCGACGCTACGGACTTGGTACCAACGGAAACATGCCATCACGTCGGCGATCCTGGATGTGCTGCTTCCCCCGTCCTAAGAAACCACCGGTAGCTGTAGGCACAACATCGCCTTCTTGTTCTCACGTAGCGCGATTCTTTGTTGATTTTAGTTACGTTTAGTTACAGATACCTTCTACAAAGATATCTACTACCCGTGAGATGTATCGATACTTGAAGCGCCATCATCACAGAAATGTTGTCGAACTTAAATACCCCACGAGGGACTGGCGACAGATGCGGCGAGTTGTCCGTAGGCCTCTACTCACCACTCCAGCGAGATCGTCTTGGTATACATGAATCGACCGAAAAACAGTCACCCGCCGACGATTGTACGACACTCACGTGGTTGATTCCCCCCCTCCCCCCCACCCCCACCCACTCTGCTTTATATGTGGCCTGCGGGACACCGACGAACATTCTCTGCAGTGCGGTGAGGCAAAGGATGTTTGGCGGCAGAGGCAACGCATCGTGGCACTCCTTCGACGCTCCGACGACTCCACGATCACGACGGACGCTTTATTTTTCCCTGACGCTCTCTTTTTCCCCTCACAGGAAACGTCGGCAATCCGCTGGGTTGGAGGACGCGCATCGCACTACGTGCTCTCGCGGACAGTGATATCGGACATCGGACTATTGGCATTATCTACTAGAACAACACTAAATCATCCGGCGTCACTCTAGATACAAAAGGCATGTTTCATGACACTCCCCCCCCCCCCCCAAGCGCTGGTGAGTCCCGTTTACCCCAAGCTTACGTAGTTTCGCGGGACAGGATATTACTCCCAGTGAAGTGACGAGGATGTCACTCCGTCCATATACTTCTTTCCTTTCTTTTTCATATGTAATTTCTTTCCGGGACATTGAGATAAATGAATAAAAATAAATAAATAAAGAATTACACAAATGTGCAATGTTTCCTTCCCACCGCCTCTCCCTTATCATGTCAGGAGAAGGAGACACCGTGGTCACGCCTCCAAGCACAAACCCTGCTCACTCTTCCCCCTGATCTATACCTTTAAAAAGATAAAGAAAAGAAACGGTAGAGCATTAGGCTTTTACTCAAAGGGTCCAGTGTTCAGTTCCTTGTTCGAGCGAAAATTTTATGTTAAATATTTCATCTGATACATGATACACCGCAGTTTGCTTTCTTGAAATACGAAGACGAACGAGAGAAGACAAAAAAAAAAAAAAAAAAAAAAAAGAGAGAGAGATAGAGAAATGGTGCAGTGGTTACCGCACCTTGGTGGTATACAGGGGATGCCGGGTTCGAACACCCGTTCCGGGACACATTATAGCAGTGGTCCCCTTCGTTTCCTTTATTCCCATCTCCTCCTTCAATTGACATACAGCGTGAGACATAACACCCCTTGTATCTCCCCAGCCGTAATAGATACAAAGATGTCGTTTGGACAATGAATTGCAGTGACAGGGGCTACTTGAATACATCGCATTTCACGTTTGTGCTATTTTTTTATTTTTTATTACAGGGATATGAGGCCATCTTAGATTTTTTTTAAAAATGGAACCCTATGTTAAATTTTAGCGTAACATATTATGTGTATATCATAATATTTAGGTGAATAGCTTTTGAAACACAGATATGTTCTCGTATCGTGTTCGTCCTTCGAAGCGGCGTTGTCAAATGCGACCTTTCCTGTTATGTAGAGTACATGACAAACGTCGCGAGTCCGTTCCTCCACAAACACCCCCATTTACCCCACAATAGTAATACATATTGCGATATTTTGCGCAAAAATCAACTGATGTCGTGCAAATATTATTCAGTGATTTGACAACTGTGATACCAAAATAGTAGACAACATACAATATTAATATACAAGATGTTAATACATTTTAAGTAACAGAAATACAAATGTATATTAGAAGGCCTTTAATCGTCACAATTATTTTGTACGTATTTGTTTTTTATTTGAAAATATTTACTATTGATCACAATACTGTGCATGATACAAAACTTTACTGAAGCATGAGCTCAAAATGCTTACCCCCTGCTGAAATGAACATTTGTAGTCGCCACTCGAATGAGGGTGTCACGTTGATGCTTCGATGATACGTTGCTTCATATTGTCTGGCGTAGTTGGTATTTGAGCATACACTTCTATGTTTGATTGCTCCTCACAGAAAAAATGAAGAGGGGTCAAATCAGGAGACCAGGCTGGCCACTTCACTTCAGCGCGTCGTCCTATCCAACAACCCAGGAACTTTTCATTTAACAGCTCTGTAGTCACACGGGAAGAGTGAGCAGGACTGCCGTCATTTTCGAACCACATGCACTGACGTGTAGTTAGTGGTACCTATTCTCGCAAAACGCGCAGAACGTTTCGCAGGAACTGTGCGTAGTTATTGCCATTTAGTATACCCAGAATGACGTACGGTCGCAAAATCACATTTCCGATGATGCCGCACCACACGTTAACACTCCACGGTTGCTGATGCTGTACCTATAGAAGCCAATGAGGGTTCTTAATTGACCAGTAATGCCTGTTATGCAAATTCACATTACCGTGGTTGGTGAAAGTCGCTTCATCAGTAAAAAGCACCCGTTGAAAAAACGTAGGATCGTCTTGTAGGCGCTACAGAGCAAACCGGCAAAATTCCTGGCACCGTTCGAAATCCACACCGGAGAGTGCTTGATGTAATGAGAGGTGAAACGGGTGAAATCCATGCCGGTGCAATAAGCGTAGAACACGACATATACCACTTTCCGAGGCGATACGTTGCGACGAAACACTGTGTGTATTTCTTCATAGTTCGCGGAAAACTGCGGATTTCAATTCACATTTCGCAGCAGTTAATTCTGCCAACGGCCTTGTCAAAGAGGGCGGAGGAGCGGATAGAGGTTCAGGGCACTCTCTTGTCCTAGGGGTGGGAAATTGCCCCTAAAGGCGGAAGAATCAGCAATGATCAACGACATGAGGATGCAGAAGGCAATGGAAACCACTGCATTAAAGACACGTAACGTGTATCCACAGGACATGTGGCCTGTATTTGAAGAAGTGTCATTATGATCTCTCCATTGGCAAAAGATTCCGGAATAGTCCCCCATTGGGATCTCCGGGAGAGGACTGCCAAGGGGGAGGTTACCATGAGAAAAAAATTTAATAATCTACGAAAGGATAACGTTCTACGAGTCGGGGCGTGGAATGTCAGAAGCTTGAACGTGGTAGGGAAATTAGAAAATCTGAAAAGGGAAATGCAAAGGCTCAATCTAGATATAGTAGGGGTCAGTGAAGTGAAGTGGAAGGAAGACAAGGATTTCTGGTCAGATGAGTATCGGGTAATATCAACAGCAGCAGAAAATGGTATAACAGGTGTAGGATTCGTTATGAATAGTAAGGTAGGGCAGAGGGTGTGTTACTGTGAACAGTTCAGTGACCGGGTTGTTCTAATCAGAATCGACAGCAGACCAACACCGACAACGATACGTGCCGACGTCGCAAGCTGAAGATGAACAGATAGAGAAAGTGTATGAGGATATTGAAACGGTAATGCAGTATGTAAAGGGGGACGAAAATCTAATAGTCGTGGGCGACTGGAATGCTGTTGTAGGGGAAGGAGTAGAAGCAAAGGTTACAAGAGAATATGTGCTTGGGACAAGGAATGAAAGAGGAGAAAGACTAATTGAGTTCTGTAACAAGTTTCAGCTAGTAATAGCGAATACCCTGTTCAAGAATCACTAGAGGAGGAGGTATAATTGGAAAAGGCCAGGAGATACGGGAAGATTTCAATTAGATTACATCATGGTCAGACAGAGATTCCGAAATCAGATATTGGATTGTAAGGCGTACCCAGAAGCAGATATAGACTCAGATCTATATAGTAGTGATGAAGAGTAGGCTGAAGTTCAACACAATAGTCAGGTAGAATCAATACGCAAAGTAGTGGGATACGGAAGTACTAAGGAATGACGAGATACGTTTGAACTTCTCTAACGCTGTAGATACAGCAATAAGGAATAGCGCAGCAGGCAGTACAGTTAAAGAGGAATGGACATCTCTAAAACGGGCCATCACAGAAGTTGAGAAGGAAAACACAGGTACAAAGAAGGTAGCTGCGAAGAAACCATGGGTAAAAGAAGAAATACTTCAGTTGAATGATGAAAGGAGGAAGTACAAACATGTTCCGGGAAAATCAGGAATACAGAAATACAAGTCACTGAGGAATGAAGTAAATAAGAAGTGCAGGGAAGCTAAGACGAAATGGCTGCAGGAAAAATGTGAAGACATCGAAAAAGATATGATTGTTGGAAGGACAGACTCAGCATACAGGAAAGTCAAAACAACCTTTGGTGACATTAAAAGCAACGCTGGTAACATTAAGAGTGCAACGGGAATTCCACTGTTAAATGCAGAGGAGAGAGCAGATAGGTGGAAAGAATACATTGAAACCCCCTATGAGGGTGAAGATTTGTCTGATGTGATAGAAGAAGAAACAGGAGTCGATTTAGGAGAGATGGGGGATCCAGTATTAGAATCGGAATTTAAAAGAGCTTTGGAGGACTTACGGTCAAATAAGGCAGAAGGGATAGATAACATTCCATCAGAATTTCTAAAATCATTGGGGGAAGTGGCAACAAAACGACTATTCACGTTGGTATGTAGAATATATGAGTCTGGCGATATACCATCTGACTTTCGGAAAAGCATCATCCACACAATTCCGAAGACGGCAAGAGATGACAAGTGCGAGAATTATCGCACAATCAGCTTAACAGCTCATGCATCGAAGCTGCTTACAAGAATAATATACAGACGAATGGAAAAGAAAATTGAGAATGCGCTAGGTGACGATCAGTTTGGCTTTAGGAAAAATAAAGGGACGAGAGAGGCAATTCTGACGTTACGGCTAATAATGGAAGCAAGACTAAAGAAAAATCAAGACACTTTCATAGGATTTGTCGACCTGGAAAAAGCGTTCGACGATATAAAATGGTGCAAGCTGTTCGAGATTCTGAAAAAAGGAGGGGTTAGCTATAGGGAGAGACGGGTCATATACAATATGCACAACAACCAAAAGGGAATAATAAGAGTGGACGATCAAGAACGAAGTGCTCGTATTAAGTAGAGTGTAAGACATGCCTGTAGCTTTTCGCCCCTACTCTTCAATCTGTACATCGGGGAAGCAATGATGGAAATGAAAGAAAGGTTCTGGAGTGGAATTAAAATACAAGGTGAAAGGATATCAGTGATACGATTCGCTGATGACATTGCTATCCTGAGTGAAAGTGAAGAAGAATTAAATGATCTGCTGAACGGAATGAACAGTCTAATGAGAACACAGTATGGTTTGAGAGTAAATCGGAGAACGACGAAGGTAATGAGAAGTAGTAGAAATGAGAACAGCGAGAAACTTAACATCAGGATTGATGGTCACGAAGTCAATGATGTTAAGGAATTCTGCTACCTAGGCAGTAAAATAACCAATGACGGACGGAGCAAGGAGGACATCAAAAGCAGACTCACTATGGCAAAAAAGTCATTTCTGGCCAAGAGAAGTCTACTAATATCAAATACCGGCCTTAATTTGAGGAAGAAATTTCTGAGGATGTACGTCTGGAGTACAGCATTTTATGGTAGTGAAACATGGACTGTGGGAAAAGCGGAACAGAAGAGAATCGAAGCATTTGAGATGTGGTGCTATAGACGAATGTTGAAAATTAGGTGGACTGATAAGGTAAGGAATGAGGAGGTTCTACGCAGAATCGGAGAGGAAAGGAATATGTGGAAAACACTGATAAGGAGAAGGGACAGGATGATAGGGTATCTGCTAAGACATGAGGGAATAACTTCCATGGTACTAGAGGGAGCTGTAGAGGGCAAAAACTGTAGAGGAGGACAGAGATTGGAATACGTCAAGCAAATAATTGAGGACGTAGGTTGCAAGTGCTACTCTGAGATGAAGAAGTTAGCACAGGAAAGGAATTCGTGGCGGGCCGCATCAAACCAGTCAGTAGACTAATGACCAAAAAAAAGCGTACAACATTCAGGTACGTAATGATATACAATATCAATAAGACGAAGTGGTATAGCATGGGGTCTGTTGTTACAAAGGGGCATGGAGAAGTTGTTATGACGTAACAAATTGCCCCGAAGTGTTTTTGGCTTCTCATAATTTACATAATTGTGTTTGTGCGTGATTTTAAGAAGACTGATAGAGGCACTACGCTCTAGGAAACATATGCTGAAGCAGTAAATGAAGTGCTGAGTGGCTCATCTTCACTGCGGAAAGCAGCCCAAAAGTACAATATAAATTGTATGACGTTGCACAGGTTTTGTGAGCCATTGGAAGCGACAGAGGAAGGTAGACAGCATATTTTGCATTGTTAGAGGCTCCCACTGGGAATATTGCTGTCATATAACGTGCAAATACATCAATACTTTTAAAATAAACTGATCTCTTCGATCATAATAGCTGTGCACAGAGATGCTTGTGCCAAACATTGGTTGTAAGCAACCTCGGCTAGTCTACCCCGACGAACGGGAAGCAAAGCTTGAAGAACACAGAAAGCTGCTAAGCTCTACTGCGGACTTCTTGCGAAGGAAGTGAGAAGTCTAGCATATCAGTGTGCCATGAACAATAATGTCAATCCTCAAAAGAAAGAAAACGCTTTCCATACGCACACCAGAGGCTAATAGCTTAAGCAGGGTTACAAGTTTCAACAGGTATAATGCAGGTGAGTTTTTTCAAATCTGATTGATATCTATAAACGATATAAATTTCAGTGTTAACACCTGCATAATGTGGACAAGACTGCGGTCACAACTGTACAAATGGCTTACAAAATTGTGCCAAGGAAGGTAGTGAAACAGGTTGGTCTCTAACCTCTGGGGAAAGAGTAATTCTACTTACTGTTCCACCGGCTGTAAATGCGTGTGAAGATTCAATCCCTCCATTCTTTGTGTTTCTAAGAAGGGACTTTACATCCAAAATGTTTTGTGTCGAGGTATATGAGCTATCCAAGAAACATGTAATTACTTGCTCCAGTCTCCTATACTTATTGTGTTTTGGTTATATGTTGTGAGTAAATCAATTTAGATGGTTTTCCTGGGATTAATAGGGACGTTATAACATTAAGGGTATTTACACATCTTAACTCGAATGTTTATAAAGATTAGTTATGGCTACATACTGCTGGCGACAGTTTACTTTGAAATACATATTAACATGTATTTCCATGTATTATAATTGTAGAGCATGGCAGTGAGGTGACATCACATTCTCTTCTATTTGTCCAGTGAATTACACATTACCAACCATTGACTTTTACCTTTTCGAAGGAGCAACACAGGACTCATCGAGGTAGATAAGGGAAAGGAGAGAATGAACCTTTCAATCCCTTCCACTGGTGTCATCAGATGTGGATATGGAGGGGCATGTGGTCAACACATGGCTCTCCCGGCCGTTGTCAATTTTCGTTACTGGAGCACCTTATTCTCAATAAAAAGCTCCAATTGGCTTTAAAGGGTGGAGTACGCCCCACTGGTCCAAAGCGCAGACCTCGACGGTCACCCATCCAAGCGGTAGCCAACCCAACAGCGCTTAACTACGGTGATTTGACGGGAACCGGTGTTACACTGACAGAAAATCCTATCAAGTTCTGGTCTTACGTTAAATCAGTAAGTGGATCGAAACAGCATAACGAGACACTCTGGGATGATAATGGCATTGAAACAGAGGATGACACGCGTGAAGCTGAAATACTAAACACCTTTTTCCAAAGCTGTTTCACAGAGGCAGACCGCACTGCAGTTCCTTCTCTAAATCCTCGCACGAACGAAAAAATGGCTGGCATCGAAATAAGTGTCCAAGGAATAGAAAAGCAACTGAAATCACTCAACAGAGGAAAGTCCACAGGACCTGACGGCATACCAATTCGATTTTACACGGAGTACGCGAAAGAACTTGCCCCCCTTCTAACAGCCGTGTACCGCAAGCGGAACGGAAGGTTCCAAATGATTGGAAAAAAGGCACAGGTAGTTCTAGTTTTCAAGAAGGGTCGTCGAGCAGATGCGCAAAACTATAGGCCTATATCTCTGACATCGATCTGTTGTAGAATTTTAGAACATGTTTCTTGCTCGCGTATCATGTCATTTCTGGAAACCCAGAATCTACTCTGTAGGAATCAACATCGATTCCGGAAACAGCGATTGTGTGAGACCCAACTCGCTTTGTTTGGTCATGAGACCCAGAAACTATTAGATACAGGCTCCCAGGTAGATGCCGTTTTCCTTGACTTCCGGAAGGCGTTCGATACAGTTCCGCACTGTCGCCTGATAAACAAAGTAAGAGCCTACGGAATATCAGACCAGCTGTGTGGCTGGATTGAAGAGCTTTTAGCAAACAGAACACAGCATGTTGTTCTTAATGGACAGACGTCTACAGACGTTAATGTAACCTCTGGCGTGCCGCAGAGGAGTGTTATGGGACCATTGCTTTTCACAATATGTATAAATGACAATTAGATAGTGTCGGGAGCTCCATGCGGCTTTTCGCGGATGATGCTGTAGTATACAGAGAAGTTGTAGCATTATAAAACTGCAGCGAAATGCAGGAAGATCTGCAGCGGATAGGCACTTGGTGCAGGGAGTGGCAAGTGACCCTTAACATAGACATATGTAATGTATTGCAAATACATAGAAAGAAGGATCCTTTTTTGTATGATTATATGATAGCGGAACAAATACTGGTAGCAGTTACTTCTGTAAAATATCTGGGAGTATGCGTACGGAATGATTTGAAGTGGAATGATCATATAAAATTAAATGTTGGTAAGGCGGGTGCCAGGTTGAGATTCATTGGGAGAGTCCTTAGAAAATGTAGTCCATCACCACAGGAGGTGGCTTACAAAACACTCGTTCGACCTATACTTGAGTATTGCTCATCAGTGTGGGATCCGTACCAGGTCGGGTTGACAGAGGAGATAGAGAAGATCCAAAGAAGAGCGGAGCGTTTCGTCACAGGGTTATTTGTAAGCGTGATAGCGTTACGGAGATGTTTAGCAAACTCAAGTGGCAGACTCTGCAAGAGAGGCGCTCTGCATCGTAGTGTAGCTTGCTGTCCAGGTTTCGAGAGGGTGCGTTTCTGGATGAGGTATCGAATATATTGCTTTCCCCTACTTATACCTCCCGAGGAGATCACGAATGTAAAATTAGAGAGATTCGAGCGTGCACGGAGGCTTTCAGACAGTCGTTCTTCCCGCGAACCATAAGCGACTGGAACAGGAAAGGGAGGTAGTGGCACGTAAACTGCCCTCCGCCACACACTGATGGGTGGCTTACCGAGTATTAATGTAGGTGTAGATGTAGACATCTGTGGCAAAGCTGTTCGCTAGTATTTAAGTTTTTTTTCTTTCTTCCATGTTTGCGTGTGCGCTCGTTATGGCAGCATTCTGATGATTAATTTCATCATCTTCTTCTTCCTATCTTGCAACTGTTAAGGAGTTGTGGGGTCATGGGATTGCGCCTGTGAACACTACCACAGCACGGTCCATCATCGTCGCCATGGTATGGGGTGATACCAGCAACCTGTTTGCCAGACAGTCAAGGCATGATCCATTTTGCAATCATCATGTACTTTCGTTTATAGACGCACTTGATGAAAATATTGCGATGGATGTTACAGCCATCGCCACAAATAACGATTTGACGAAGAGATCAGTGACATATTCAAGTGCACCTCATTTAGAACATGAATAGAACTATTATACACGACTGCATCTATCATTTTATCTAAGGTATGCATATTACTTACCTTTTTTCGTTCCTTGCAAATCAGATGAAGGCCGTATGCAGAAGTAGACTTGCACCTGAAACTGCTGGTAGACCAACTGATCCAACTATGATTCGTCTGTCGCTCCAGCCTAGTTCGTCGACGATGTGGTCAGCGTGGTACAGGCTCGTTTGACGATGCAGCTTTCCCCTGATTCATCTCGCAATCATCATGGAACTTCACGGCGTCGGACATCACGCTGACGTCACAGTGGGCCTCGCACCAGCAGTAACCGTGACCTGCTTCAGATAACTAAGTAAGCCTTGCAGCCGTATTGGTCTACTCTGTGGTTGCTGACGATTTAAGGACAGGATCTCACTTTCCTGCGTTGATAACTCGAATGCAGGCAACCGAGCTCCTTCAACTTTTCTAGATGTTTTCTAGCTATTTTGGAAAGAGTGCTCACTGCATTTGGAAAGGGTGCCCACTGAATTTCTTAACAACTCACGGTGTTTTGTTATTAAGTGTAACGCAGTTCAGTATTGTTAGACCACGCATCAGACCAAGCAAGGGCTATGATGCTGGCAAGGAGAAAAGCATTCTCCAAATTTAGGGGAGACCTGGCGTGAGATCGCCATGTGTGCATCGATGTATACTTCACTTCCTTGGGGCCCATTTCCATCCCTCTTCTAAAGATATTCCCGCAAAATAAGCATGTATCTAGATGAGAAAGACGTATACTGCTTTCCATGGTAACTTCAAGCTTCTGATAGAAATTACTCAAAAGATGCAAAGCCTTGAAGTAAATCAGAAACATCTGATGCCAGTAGGCGTTACGGTTTCCAAAGCATCTTGTTCCCAATAAAACTGCAGGTCCTACCAAAATCCAGAGGCAGAACATTGATTATTCAGTTCACGTAACACTGGAGGTTGATGAAAGCAATCGAGAAAAGTATGACCATGAGGACACTGAACAGAACAAAGAAGTCAGGTATAAAATAGGTTGACCCCTCCACCTTTCAAAATCAGCTGGCCAGCGCCTCAAGCCTATAGAGCTGTTGCTGTTCGCCGAGGGTCGGAAGCAACACTGCGTGTGATCGAAAGCATGGCCCGTCTGTTTTCAACACAATTGATGCTCCACAAATAAGTATAGTATGGATTTTGGGGAATTCTTGAAAATTTTACTCAGAAACGACCAGAATGTACAAAGTAAGACACAGATGGGCACTTGGGATGGTAAGCACTGAATATGTAGTTATTAAGCAAACGGTTCCGTGGTGCAGGTTTACGGTACCAGTCGCAGGCGAGGAAGCATGGCCCGGCTGGCACTATAAACAAGAATGGACAGGGGTGTGGAATAATCAAGTGCTACACAGGGCACTGACATGCTATGAAATAGCTCATATTTTGCAGTTTCACTGGCGCCTAGAACCCTGTATTTGAGGGCTGAAGTGAACTGTAAGTAGCCGACGTTGTAATTATAAAGGAATACTCTACTCCTCGGCCCCAGAGGGACTGCGTCAGAGACGTAAGAGAACTAATATGAATAAGGAAGCCCAGAGGCTTGAGGGAGGCAGTTGTGTCACCATTTTGCCTGCCTCTGGAACCGGAGTGACTGACGATTAATTAATTGGCTGGCCACCCACGACGACCTCCAGGTGATGAATTTTGATGACCAACTAATCACCTGAATCAACCGCCAAGCTCTGCTGCATGGAAGCACCACAGCTGTGTTGAGTTTGGTGACGAAACTGGTTCTGATGAGTAGTGCTTGAAGCTGTGGCATGGCTTCAGCGGCATCAGCTCAGCACGATGTGGTGTAGTGAGTCTAGTTTTATTTATATTACTTTTTATGTTTCTTCTTCGTATCAGAGTTTACTGTGTGAGTACGATATGCAAGATTCTGGATTACTTTTTTGAAGTCACAGGAACCCCTGGACTCCACATTTTCGTACCAATGAGGTGCTCATTTTGTAATTTGTCTATGCACGATTTTCCCTGTACCAGAGCTGTAGAAGCTACTTGTTCTGCACGTAGACGAATTGCTCATCTGGCTATGAGCTGCACTGAGCATAGATGGCGATGGCACGCCTGAAGAATTTCATGTGTGTGTGGGGGGGGGGGGGGTGGCAAAACGGGATATTTTTTTGTTACAATTGAATTAAGGTAGAAGTGGAGGACGCAAAATGATGGAAACGTACGCTACTGCAACTGCAGATGGAATTTTTGCATTAATTCATTGAGCGCTGTAATTGGAGCACCTGAGGCAGGGACATTTCAAACTTAGTAGTGAGTTGTAAGATGGAAAAGCGAATCAGGTTCGGCCGCAGGTGAAGCCAAACGACGATAAGTCTGAACTGATAGCGCCTCTTGCTCCTTGCGACCGGGCAGTGTTCGCATTAATTAACCCCTTCTCGAGCAAGGCAACGGAGGAGGTGGCAATTTTGGTTAACTGTGTTATAGGGACGCTGCAGAAGCGCATTGGTGCACAGACGAAATAACACAGAATGTTGCTAGTATGTATCTGGCAGCGGCGCCTATGTGCAATTGCGCCCAAAATTAAAGCAACAAATGCAAATTTTGCAATGTTGCATTTATTTTCCCACAAAACAGTATAAACAGGTGGCAGTAAAGTAGTAAAAATGTAAAGAATACAGAATGTAATCAACTGCAACGTGCGTAATGGTAGGCAGAAAGGTTCTTCCCTCTTTTCCAGCTTAACGGATTAATGTGCTCAGTATGGGACGTGACCACCTCTGGCACCAATACAGGCCTGACAACGACAGGACATTTTGTGAATGACGTCATCAGTACCATGTTTAGCAATAACTACCCATTCATTCTGCAGAGCTGCTCACAAATCATAGAAGGTAGTTGGTGGATGCTGATGCGATGCAGCCCGTCTCCCTAGTGCATCTCAGCCATGCTCTATTGGATTCAAATCGGGAGAGCGAGCAGGACACGCCATTCGTGCAGTATCTTCCGTTTCCAAAGAAACATCAACCACCCATGCTCTATGAGGTCGAGCACTGGCGAGCTCATAGCGCCCCTTAAATGCTCGTGAACAGGCAACCTTTCCCCTTTTCCACCAGAGGGACACACCAAAGCCGCGATTACCACAGCGGCGCCATCGCGAGAAACGGAGGGCGGATGCTTCACACAACGCGCTGTGGTGTGCTCTTCAAAACAACAATTGTTTCCACGGCTCACAGGTACATGTAAGATAGCGCGAGTTTCAGTGGCTATTGATTTGCTGAGCGAAATGTTATACATATGGTTCAACCACCATTAAGCAAAGAAGAATTTGAGACTTCGCAAAATTTAGTCTGCAGGAGTTTGGCTCATGTGAGTGACATTAATGGGGAATGGATGATTCCAGTTACTGTGAATAATTTTGGCAGAGACGAGGTGACTGTCAAAAGATGCGGTAATAGCCACTCTGATGCCTTGTATGGCGAAGACTTCGACTGGTCGAGTCTGGAGGAAAGCCATTGACATGGAAATGTTATAAGGGAAAGAGGATCACTTGAAGGGCAGCGATCAAAGGGCTACAAAAATATTGCTGTTGAGATTTACTGATTTATTTTCTGCAGATGATTAATGGCAGTCCTAGTGACACAACATCATATACAGCCAGAGTAGTGTCTATATGCCAACTCTGGCTCTAAAAGCATATTGTTTAGAAATATTCTAATATAAAACAAGATTTTAGTTTTATATTTCCCTGACTTGAAAATTTATAAATCCGCAAACGAAATATTCATTTATTTAAAAAATAAAAATATAGTAATTTCTTTCCTTTACAAACAACCTCCAAAAGATTATGTTTATCCATATATTTCAACCAAATTTTTATTTCAAAAATTAAAATATAATAAATTTTTCTTTTTATAAATAAGCTGTCACAACTTATCTATCTACATCTTCGATTTAAATTTTAGTTGAAAACTCAAAAAACTTTTTTCCATTTGAATAAAAGTAAAAACATTACCTCCAAAGTTGGGCTATATCAAAACTTCTGAAATATTTATAAGAAAAGTGTGGATTAAACTATGATCATCTAGAAGATTATTCTAATGAAAAAGGTTATTCAGATGTAGCTGGACAAGATCTATAGAAATTTACTGATCAGTTTAATAAGAAAGAAATGAAGAAAAAAGAATTAAGATATAAATATATAAAAAATTCAACAATTTTTTAAAGGAGAAAAATAAAAATTAGTCTAAACTTAATCTAGAAAAATTAATCTTGTTCTAAATTATGTTGACAATGTTAGTAATAATGATCGCAAATTGAAGAAACAATTCTTTAAAAGAACTTCATAAAATCTGAAATACAAAAAAATTAAAAAGGCCTCTAAACTTAATAAATAGCAATTGATAAATGTTTTCAAAAACTCTGAGAACAATATTAATAATAATGATAATGAGTTGAATAAAAAATGTTTAAAAGAACTTAATCAAATATGTAAAACAGAAAATTAAAAAACTCTTGTAGACTTAATAAACAACAATTAATCGAACTTATCATTACAGATGAGGAGAATATCAATAATATCAATGATAATGAGAATTATTTTCGAAAGCTTATCATAGGTAAATATCAAGAAATTAAACAAAATAAATTATTGTAAATTTTCTAGATGGTGGGAACTATTTTAAAGGAATTAACTGAAAAGCTTCTGCCTCTAAATTCAGAATAATAACATATAAAACATAAAAAGTGAATAACATTATACAATGACAAGAATTTTTTAGTCAAATGAAAGAAAAATAAATTGCTAAGTATAACAAGATTTTAACACAAAGTAATTTTGAAACTAAAAACCAAACATAGGAATTTAATTTTAAGGCATATAAAATAGAATTTTCAAATGTCAACAAATAAACTATTAACTAATGTGGGAGAAATGCAAAAGAAAGAATCTGGTTGGTCATTGTTCAGTATAAATAGTTTGAAATTAAGTGTTAAAACACACAATTCAATTTTTGGTTCTACATGTATCGTTATACCAAAAAATTAAAAGGTAAAAGGCTGCAATTAATGTAAAAAACACATATCAAAATTATTCTCCTCATTCAATAAAATTAGCTCTATATGCAGCAAATGATAATGTGGGAAAAGATACTAAATAAAAAATATTGTATTAGAATTAGATTAAATTTGTTAAAAAAGAAAAACTCAATATTCCTGTTCGGTTAACAGATACTCCAAAATTTCAAAAGGACTCCAATGTTCCAATTAATGTTTATGATGTTGCTGTTGTTGTTGTCTTCAGTCCTGAGAAATGCCACCATAATTTGTGAAGTTTCCTTCAGGACATCGCTAGTTAAATAATCAGACATTAAATGCGCAATCTGGTGCACTTTGCTCTGTAGGAACTCTGTCAATATTCTTTATATTGATTACTTACTATCTCAAGCGCATTTACAACGGCAGATTTTTCTGCCGTGTTATTTGTGCATTTATCACTTAATTTAAACTTCAATTGGCTAATAAATCTCCGTTTTGATAAGTACGCTTGATTGATAAGCAAGCCCTGTCAAAGTGAATTCCACGTTTGAAAAAGAGCAGCAACTCGATATCAGCCAAAAGATCAATGTTGACGTGTGTTCTTCTAGCATTTCATTCCACAAAAGGATTGAAGTTCCTCATATTGCGAAAATGTAAAGACAAATCAAGACTGAACTTGAAAAAAAACTTTTTACTGCAAAGATCAAAATAATTAATATATTTTAGAGACACTGGTTTGATTGTTAAAACTGTTATCTTCTGAGCTTCAAAAACTTTTTGCTTATAAATCGTGTCCCATTATGACTTTATTACTCATGCCATATCGTCCTTATGGTGTAGAACCTACAGCGCATTACACATAGGGTTGTCAAAAGTAAAACTATACACAGATAAAAATCCGCTTGTGCAGATGGGCAAATCTAAAGACATGGCACTCCACTGACGGATGTTAGTTCTTGCAATGCACAATATAGAGTAAAAATGCACCTTTGCGCAAAGGTTCATGTTTACACAATATGAGTACGATTTATAACAAAAATTAATTTGAAAGTCGGAAGATATATTTAGTTGTCGAAACCACTCGCCAGCAATAAATATTAATTGATGTGATCTTTGCTATAAAAAGTTTTTGAAGTTTTTTCAAGCGCCACGAAAGCCTTGACATAGTGTAGATTGTGTGTACAGGCATAAACTCTGAAATTCTTCGAAAATTTCCAACCAGGCTACATTGCTCTACGTGTACAATCTTACATTTCTCCTAAATCAGGGATTTCGAAAATCAGCCAAATACTCACCTCATGCATACTCCAGATCCATTATGGTACTGCTTTTACTTAACTGGAGAACGTGGCTATGTCGTTCAATACGGCTCTATGGAGTTCCTGCATAGAATCACGGTCTTCATGTGTAAATACAGTGTGCATGAAGTCAAACGAAGGGAGAGTTATTTTTGCATGATTCCCTTGGAAAAAGGAATATACTTTTCCGTGGAATCAGGAGTCACTCTGACGGTATCACCTTTCAAGACGAAAACACCCAAGTGGTAAACGAGAACGAGGGCCTTATTCCCGCTCAACCTGTGAATGAAAGGCACGTACGTGCGACTGCCGTTGGTACTTGAAGTTACATGCATTGTGAGCTGCATAGTGGACTTCCCCATTAGGTGACAATGACCTATATGTGGAATGTCCGCTTCCTCTGTCCAGTAGATACCCATAAATGTGTCACTCAGCTGCCTGCTCATACAAGGCATTATTTTCCTGTGAGTCAATCGTGGGAAACTTGGTGCAATAAACCCAATCAACTTTCAATGCAAGTTTTTCCACATTGGTGTGCGAATATCTCGCAGTATTGTCCTCGACAAATGATTCGAACTTGTTGCAACTACAGCTGCACAAATATACAACTTGATACACTGCCATATACACTATGTACCGTTCTGTGATGGTAGTGTGGGAAGTGTAGCACAAATAATAGCTAGGAGGCACTTGGAGTCTGTGTATACAAGTAAAGGACATCGCTCCTGGTGGTAAGCGCTCTCAAACCTTAAGACGTTTTTGGCTTGTTTGGGCACTTCCACACATACTGGCTGTAGGTTGAAGCAGTCAGTGACTTGCCATTCTGGAACCTCGCTCTTTGTAAAGGAACTGAGGCATCTACAGTATAAATATCTTGCACATTTTCGCCTTCTGAATTCGGTAAAAAGAACATAAGGCACCCATTGATCCACACATAGTGTTTCTTTTCGCCCTTGAAGAATAGCAGTGATTCTACATTTTTGGGAAGCTGACTGAATAATTTTGAAAAATAGAGCAGCCCAAATACTTTACGCTGACTTCCTTCTTCTGCACAGTCTGGTCATGATCGTCTTTATTCTTATTACCATCAGTATCAATGTTGTAAAACTAAAGTGAATAATCAGGGCTCTGCCCCTCGAATTTTCGTAGGTCTTAGAGTTTTACGCGAAATGAGATATCTTGGAATACAAGCATGTTTATTGGCAGTATCGTTCATAAGATAAAAATAGTCCCCCCCGCCCCCCCCCCCCCATTAAATGGGTCGTAGACATGGGATTCTATATTGGGTTGGAGTATACAGTTGAGTGCCTTTCCCAACTATGTCTCCATGTTGGAATATTAGCCAATAGTAAGACTTCAGACACAAGTTCCGAACTTCTCTACAACTGAATCACGCTGCAAAATAAGGCCAGTTTCTCCTCCTCCTCCTCCCTCCCCACCCACACACGTACACACCAAAAAAAGAAAAATAGAAAGAGTTTGTACAATGCTCTTATCGTTGTCAATATTAATGCACTTATTCATGGGTTGTGGGAATTCACAGTATAGAAGTGCGTCATACTTAATGGCGGATACTATGGATCTTGACAACTTCAGGGAAAATCCATTCCAAAACACCATGACAGGCATCTAGAAAAGCTACAGGATATCTGCAGCCTGTTTTTTTTTGTGTTACCTTTCCTTGTAAGAGCCTGTACCCAAAAGTGTTAGCATCCATAGAGTAGTCGGTCGCAGCTGTAGGATTTACTTGCTGATCCATAACAAGCTGGGAAAGTGTACTACTGCTGATACACCCAGAGTTATGTCGAAATGACGTTTAATGCTGTGAAGATCCATGACAGCTGCAATTCAGTGCATTTGGAAGTGAGCTGGTGTCATCATCCCATACCATGTTGACGATGATGAACATGACTGCAGTGGGGTTTGCAGGTGAGCCAAATACATTGATGACGAACCATGCTGGGGTGATTAGTGCATCATAGTTGGGTCAGGAGGTGGATCAGTGGTTCCAGATTCATACGGCTGGCATCTCATCTGCAAAGAAAGAAAAAGAGATTAATAAGTACAACCACAATTTAAAAACAAATGATATAGGCAGGCATTTCCAGTAGCTCCACTCATGTTCTAAATTAGTGGAATGTGCACAAACACGCAGGGCCTCATCGAATTGTTATTTGCGGTGATGGCCTGTAATATCATATTATCATCGAGCGCTTCTGCAAATGAAGACTCATGAAGACAGTGACATGGTCCAGTCAATGTCAGTGTTGGCTTACGAGTTGGTGTCATCAGTCCATACTACAGTGAATATCAAGGACCAGAGCAGGTGCAGTGAACAGTGCACTGACGAACCAAGCTGGGGCTATGAACGCATCGTCACCTATTCAGGTCATGGACTAGTTGTTGCTGCAGATGTAACCCTAAATTCACACATATTCATGACATCTTCAACAAAAGAGGTAAAAATTCGTCATCAGAATGCAGCTGCGATGAACACACGCACAGACATTGAAAGAGACAAGCACACTCATCTTAAATACATACCTGTGAGATCACTGGAGTCAAATTGCAGTGTGTTATTACATCCTGATGAACCTTTATTTTCTTTATGGCTTTTCATCTCTGCTGATTCTGTCAGTGCTGTGGTGCTATTGTAAGCAAGACTCAGACCAGAATGAGTTCTCGCACCAAAACGACTGATATTTATTGCCAAAAAGCATATTCCCTTGGTTCCTTGGTTATTTTAACTAATTCAAAACGAGTATTAATATCTCCAGTCATGTGAGTTTTAGGCATGATAGTGCCTTCTCTTATCTGTGCTTAGACAATACAATCTTACACCAATTTATATATACAGGGTGTTACAAAAAGGCACGGCCAAAGTTTCAGGAAACATTCCTCACACCAATAAAGAAAAGATGTTATGTGGACATGTGTCCAGAAACGCTTAGTTTCCATGTTAGAGCTCATTTTAGTTTCGTTCCATCTACGCTCAATGGAACACGTTATCATGATTTCATACGGGATACTCTACTTGTGCTGCTAGAACATGTGCCTTTACAAGTACGACACAACATGTGGTTCATGCACGATGGAGCTCCTGCACATTTCAGTCGAAGTGTTCGTACGCTTCTCAACAACAGATTCGGTGACCGATGGATTGGTAGAGGCGGACCAATTCCATGGCCTCCACGCTCTCCTGACTTTCATTTATGGGGGCATTTGAAAGCTCTTGTCTTCGCAACTCTGGTACCAAATGTAGAGGCTCTTCGTGCTCGTATTGTGGACGGCTGTGATACAATACGCCATTCTCCAGGGCTGCATCAGCGCATCAGGGATTCCATGCGACGGAGGGTGGATGCATGTATCCTCGCTAAGGGAGAACATTTTGAACATTTCCTGTAACAAAGTGTTTGAAGTCACGCTGGTACGTTCTGTTGCTGTGTGTTTCCATTCCATGATTAATGTGATTTCAGGAGAAGTAATAAAATGAGCTCTAACATGGAAAGTAAGCGTTTCCGGACACATGTCCACATAACATATTTTCTTTCTTTGTGTGTGAGGAATGTTTCCTGAAAGTTTGGCACTGCTTCTGCAACAATAACAAAATAATAAAATAATATTATTAACCAAAGGTACTGAGAATAATTTTTTACTCCACTAGCGAGGGTTTTTACCTCTTTATAAGGAGTATTTATAAATCATTCTTTGGTATTGTGTGCAAAGATGATTTTGCGTAATCGATTCCCTATTTCAGTAACTAAAATTATACACCTATGATGATATTTTCCACTAGATATCCTCGGGTCAAACAAAATGAGTGGATTATCCACGTCGCTAACAAAAACCTACGAGTAAACACACCAGGAGGCAGTACTAATGATCATACTCTCTAGGTGTGGATACAATTACTACATTTTTTTTCTGTGTGTTCTACACTTTGGGCAACCAAAGGGCCAATGGTATAGTAGATTTGAATTTTTTGTATGCATACTGTTACTCAAGATGCGTAGCATTTGAGATAATCATTTTAATACCATTCAGATTCATTTTATAGCAAGTGTGTAATGTCTTATTTAAATATGAATTATGTAGGGCAGTTAAACGTTACACAATAAAACCATTAGATGGCAAAACAGGAATTCACAGGCTGAAGGATAACGACACGGCACATCCCTCAGATACAGATGTGGAAGTGTAGATCTAACGTACCTCAGTGTAGTAATGAGCTATTAGTGGTATCTTCACTGACTGCATCTTCGACTGTCTCCCTCAAACATACATTCACTTCCCTCGAAAAGACTCAAGTGTCGAAATCAGTGAGTTTGCCACAACTCTGTAGTAGAGAACAAAGTAAATTGTAGTATAATTACTTTCAGAAATTAGACATACGGCAAGTGATAGTATTAAGTGCTAAAGTAAATAAAACAGATAAATTGTAGGTTACCTATTATCAGCAATCGACACGCGATTTCATCTATCGTTGTGTTAATGTGCAATCCATTCGTACCGCTTTTTGGGTCTGGACTCATACTACTGCACACGGCTTCACAACATTTTTTATGATTGCAAATAGATATGACTTGCAACTCGAATTTATTGGGAAGGAAAACAGCAAAATTCAGAATATCATTGCCATTTCCTAACACACACACACACACACACACACACACATACACACACACCACTAGTGGGGGTATGGCTATATCGTCTTGTTGCCATGTCTCTCTATTATGCAGTGCCTAGTGCCTTTCCTCTATTAGAGCATGTGTGGTTTCAATCATCGTCTTACATACGCTGGTTAAGGGCCTTGTCTGCCAGCTGCTCCATTTATATCGAGATGGAACAAATTGTTCCGCCCCACTGCCTCACTTCAAGGTACCCATGTTCTTTATTATTAACGACACATTGATCACATCACATATTTCTTATAGTGCTGAGACCCTGTGGCAAAGGAATGGACATGACTGTGTTCATGTACCTATTTATGTCATGTTGTACATCCTTTTCCCAGACGTATTATGTTGCTCCCAGTTATAGAACGAATGAGCCCTCTTTAATATGGCAGCTGTAGTGCGAAGATACGGGTTTTACTTAAACTTGTGTGCCTGTGAGGCAAAATCTTTGGGGTTGATGGGAGCCTCTCCCTTTTCCCAACAGGGACTGTCAGAGTGACCGTTAGCTGATACTCCGCCGTTTTTGAGCAATCGTTCTGGGTGGTTTAGAGGATGGACGGACGCTGTGTACATCTGCTGAGGCTGTTTGGTAAAATTAAGAATATGACGTATGTCGTGATTAAAGCTCGTAATCCGTTCCATTTCAGCTCCGTCTTCGCCAGGACCATGTTGCAAACACCTTTCGTAATTATTTTCTCAGTAAATTCAGAAGTTGGGGCTTAGACCATTATTGAGCGCACAGAGCCCATTTCAAATCCAGTACTACGAAGTAAATCATGTAGACCATCCAACACGACTGATATTTATTGCATGCATTTTTCCCTCCACGTGTATTTACTTAGTTTCATTAAAAGGCTACAGAATATCTTACGTTTTTTCTTTGTTAAGTGGCCATAGTAATTGTGCATCAGCCTGCGACGGGTTCGCAAAAGTTGCAACAAAGAGTAGTAACTTAAGCGTATTTGTTTCAATTTATGATTATAACCGAGTGAATACTCCGAAAAATTTCGGTATTCGTTTGGATTTATTTGATTTTGTTTGTTTTACTCCATTGGTCATCGTGTCGGTGCTCCCACGTGAGCGTAACTGCAAAGAGACATGGCCCTCTGCTTCCTAAGTTAATAGGGATAATATCTGCGTGTGATGCGTGTGAAGCTTAGCTGTTAGTTCAAGAAAGATCCGACTTGACGAGAATTTATTTGTGCTACTGTTTTCCATGTTTTCTATTAATCCAAGGTCGATCCCACATAGTGAGTATTTATTTCTGGAATTGACATCAATAGCCCCTGCACTGTTGCCTGTCGAGTCACTGAAGACTGTCGATTATGTAGCATTTCACGCAGGCTAAACGTGTGATCGTGTGATGGATTTTATGGTAGCACTCACGATTTTGATCTATTTCATAACGTGTATTTTCGTCTGTTTGACCTCCACTTTCCCACGTTTAAAATGTGAAATTACATATTGATTATTTCCTCCAAGGCTATACATCTCACCAATAGCCATGTTGTGCGGATCAGTGTAAAATCCATTAGCCAGCGTATGGATGACATGAGAATGGAAGTTATGTGGGAAAACCACCTAAATCACAGAATTAACCCAATTTTCTTAGCAGTCCCGTGAATAATAACGTATGAGACTGCTTAGGTTTAGATATTGAGCACTCTCAGCAGATGAAACATGCTACTTATGCTTTGCTCTCGATTGCGAATTGGGCAGAATCCCATAATAAAATGTACCTTAAAGAGAATCTTTGTCATTGTTCACGATAGTAGTTTCGGTTGCCTGATTCCCCACCCCCGTCCCCTTTTGATAATGCGATCTTGAGCAGCTTCAGGCTCAAAATAAAAATGAAGAAATCATTAAATAAATCATAAATGCAGTGGTTGTTGATCGCGACACACGGTAGTGCAAATGGCTTCGTTCAGCTACCTTGCTTGACTGCTTGCCCTCTCGCATTGCAGCCCCTTCCCAGTTATTATCAGCGCCAAGCATTAAATCAGAGAGAGTAGCATGAGTGTTAGCCACTATAAAAATCTTGAATGCCCACCATCAGGCAACAATTTCACATTGTATTAGATGAAAAATAAAATCATATCAGCCAAATTCTAACTATACGGAAAGTACAAGCAAAAAAAACGGCTGGGTTCCAGTACAATGATTTTTTTTATTTCTAAGTGTAAGTGTGTCACCAGGTCTCTCCTTCCCTCTCTCTGTATTACAACAGATGCTATACATTCTTTTCAAAGGAGCCCACGAACTTTTTTTTTTTTTTTTTTTTTTTTTTGGAGCAAATAGTGCTGTGATTCTAATAGCTCTCTCTTACTTGGTACACACTCTTAGCTTTAAGGGAAACTGTGCAACATATCTCCAGGCACTTTGATCTCGCTCGTATGTGACACATAATTTCAGCTATTTCGTAAGTGAAAATGCAGATGTCCTTTACGACTACGTCGCTGAAATCCCTGGGCTAGCAGAACAGAACGAATGAGGACATATTTGTGGACAGGGCCCAAAATATGTTACTGTCAGTTGCACCCAACATATAAACCTTATTTCTTAATACACACAATCACACAGGCAAGAATGAAAAACTCTCAAGGTTTTAACGAAAGACCTCCTTTGATTTAATCTAGATCGGCTAAAGGCCACATCGAAAATCCAAGGCACAAGACCTAAGGAAGGAATTGAGGTACAGTAGTTTTTCTGTAGGTTTCACTTCTTTCAAAAAAATTATATTCAATATAAATCTTAAATTTTTCCCATAGAACTCGGCTGAAGGCTGCATATCAACAAAACAATTTAGCGGCTTAAGGCCTGAGCAATGGCAAGGAAAGCGTTTCTGAAGACGCGAAATTTGTAAACATCGAGTATAGATTTGTGTCAGGAAGTCATTTCTGAAAGTATTTGTATGGAGGGTAGCCATGTATGGAAGTGAAACATGGACGTTAAATAGTTTGGACAAGAAGAGCATAGAAGCTTTCGAAATGTGGTGCTACAGAAGAATGTTGATGATTAGATGGGTAGATCACATAAGTAATGAGGAGGTATTGAATAGAACTGGGGAGAAGAGAAATTTGGCCACAACTTGACTAGAAGAAGGGATCGGGTGGTAGGACATGTTCTGAGGCATCAATGGATCACCTATTTAGTTTTGGAGGGCAGCGTGGTGGCTAAAACTCGCAAAGGGAGACCAAGAGATGAATACACTAAGCAGATTCAGAAGGATGTAGGTTGCAGTAGGTACTGGGAGATGAAGAAGCTCGCACATGATAGAGTAGCATGGAGAGCTGCATCAAACCAGTCTCTGGACTGAAGAATACAACAACAAGAACAACAAGGCCATTAAAGAGGAGCTTTCAATTTGAAAAGGCTGGAGGCCTTATCTTAAAGTATTTCGTGTGAAACTCGTCTATAGATCTCATACTAGAGAATAAAAATCTTATGACTTAAGGTCAAGACAAGGATTTTGAATGTTTAATTTAAAAGATATTAAAACTCGGATGAAGGCCCCACACTATGCAGAAAATTTTTTTACAGCTTAAGGCCTAAAGGGAAGAGCTTCTTAATTTCAACTAAAATAGGCTAAAGGCTTTATCCTAAAATGCTTCATATAAAACTCGGCTGAAGACCAGATACGAAACCCTACCAAACTTACGGCTTAAAGCTCTGATTAAGAAATTCCCAATTTTTAATTTAAGCTGGAAAAATGGGCTGAAGGCCACATACAAACTAGACAATATTTTTTATGGCTTAAGGCTTAGACAAAATTTTTCAACTTTTCATTTGAAAAGGTTGAAACCTTGGCTGAAGGTCACATACCAAATTGAAACAAATTTACAGCTTAAGGCCTAGGCACAAGGAATTTTAAATTTTAATTTTGGAAGGCTGAAATTCGGCTGAAGGTCACAAAACAAATAAGAAACAAATTTATTTATGGCTTAAGGCCTAAGAAGGAAAGCCTTGCAGTTTTAATAAGCTAAAACTTGGCTGAAGGCCACACAAAATACTTAAGACTAAAAAGAAAAACACTATGTAAAACACAAAGAGCGGCGTTCGGAAGGTTCTAAGGATTGACCTGGGAACGTAACACTTACACAAGTTTTGGTGAGACAGGCAGCCAGTCCGACAACCTCTTAACCGGAAGGCAACCCAACCAAAAGCCAACCATCCAACAAGATCAGTTCTGCTTACCCGACCAGCAAAACGACAACAAGATGTCAATAGCACAACGTTCTGGATACTGGTGCCCAATCCAGCGAAGTCAGAATAAACGTCCAAAGTAGCAACAGCACCGCAGCTGTCGAACTACAAGCCGTGCTGGACAGCATCAACATCACGTGGGCAATACGCTGCCGAAAACTATGTCAACGACGGGTCAGGTTACAGGAACGTCAACAGCCACAAGGCTGAAGATACCGCTGGTAGTCTTCATTAATGAAGGGATGAATTAAATTGAGTTAAACACGACAGGGCAAGACGGGTGCAATTCTTGCCGACTTCGATGCACACACGTTTTTGTTCGCAGGAATCTTCCAGAAAGCGATAACCAGGGTCAGACGAAGAGATGTGATACCAGTTGATGCATGATAGTAGGTTAAGTGAGAATTCAACTTTAGTGTCCAAGATCTATGGGTGACGAACTTCGTAACTCTTGTAAGAAGCGCCTTACAACCCCAACCGTGCGTGCATTCTGACACCAGATCTGGCCTGACCGCGCGCCACGGAGTCCTGCTCGCTCGCTGTTCTGCCCCAACAGACCGACTCCACACACAGCACAGCCGGAAAATATATCCGTCACAGCAAAGATAGTACAGCAGTACTAGTATCGATACACGCTGGTTCAAATGGGTCAAATGGCTCTGAGCACTATGGGACTTAACTTCTGAGGTCATCAGTCCCCTAGAACTTAGAGCTACTTAAACCTAACTGACCTAAGAACGTCACACACATCCATGCCCGAGGCAGGATTCGAACCTGCGACCGTAGCGGTCGCGCGGTTCCAGACTGTAGCGCCTAGAACCGCTCGGCCACTCTGGCCGGCGATACACGCTGCTGCTGCCACTCACGGAGAGAAGACAGCAATGTTACGGCTGTACCCGAAGAAGAAATAAGACAACACTGGTCTGCAACTAACACAAAAAAAAAGCAAGGGATCACGCGAGCCAGCCACGGCTCGACCTCCGCCCTTCAAACATGATTCGAGGGGTGGGGGGAGGGGGGGGGGTGACTCAAACATCAGACCAACTGAATTTAACCTGGCTAAGGTGAACCTGGTACTGCTTACCGGAGCGGTTATCCTTAACCAGCAGATTTACCAGGCCTAAGATGCGCACATTTGGGCAAGACCCCAGAAAGTCAAGAGTAAATTTACTCAGATTTCCGACACGCACCTGCCTACTGGGAAATTAGGGATATAGACCTGATCTCCTGGCCTCCCTCTTAAGGTTCGCCGATTACGATTGTAACGCTCGGAGTGTTTGTTATAGGCCCCAAGTGTGTTACGTCTGGCACAGTTCCAGTTTTCCTTTCTGACTTCAGGAGTAATATCCGCCTGAACTAGATCTTGAATTCCCCTCAAGATCGACAAAGAGGAATTAGCAGGATATGAAAGCATTAAAGAGGCCAGAGTAGCTCTAAAGGCTTCATGATTGGCGAATTAAAATCAAAACTAAGCCAAGGAAGACTAGAGCCCCACTTACTAAGTGACTTCTGATGATAAATTATCAAAGCGGATTTAAGACTTCAGTTAATCCTCTCCGCAAAGGATCTCTGCCGATAATACGGCGTAGTCGTGATATGCTTGACGCCGTTCTGAAAGCAGAACACCTTTAAAGGAGCCGAAAGGATGGCCGGCGCATTATCACTAACAATTTGCTTAGGTGGGCCAAAGACACTGAAAACATTAGTTAAATGAGAGATAGTGGTGGTAGCAGTGACGTTACGGCTCACAAGGAGCCAAGTCAATCTGGAGAACGCATCAATAATAACTAACACGTGTCGGTGACCTTTCTTAGTACGAGTTAAGGGTGCTAGATAGTCGACATATTGTGCATAGAACATGACTCGCGCTCAGAGCTCAACAAACCCTGTTGAAGAGCATTCTTGGGTTCGGCTACATTACACAACGGACATTGGGATGCCACCTCTCTGACATCCCGGTCCATGGAGGGCCAAGCCAAATGCTCCGTGATTCTTTGCAGAGTCTTTTTTTTTTTTTTTTTTTTGGTCATCAGTCTACTGACTGGTTTGATGCGGCCCGCCACGAATTCCTTTCCTGTGCTAACCTCTTCATCTCAGAGTAGCACTTGCAACCTACGTCCTCAATTATTTACTTGACATATTCCAATCTCTGTCTTCCTCTACAGTTTTTGCCCTCTACAGCTCCCTCTAGTACCATGGAAGCCATTCCCTCATGTCTTAGCAGATGTCTTATCGTTCTGTCCCTTCTCCTTATCAGTGTTTTCCACATATTCCTTTCCTCTCCGATTCCGCGTAGCACCTCCTCATTCCTTACCTTATTAGTCCACCTAATTTTCAACATTTGTCTATAGCACCACGTCTCAAATGCTTCGATTCTTTTCTGTTCCGGTTTTCCCACAGTCCATTGTAACCTTGTTGGTTTAATTTGTTCTGAAAGCGGTGCTGATAGACAATAAAAGCGGGTTAAAAGCTGTGAGCTGTCTGGGGAAGTTAACCTTGCATTACTGCGCAACTGTTTCACCAGGTATCCAGTCTAGCTTACCAAATTCCCAACCAGACTAACATTATTTATAATCTTTTAATAGTCATACGACAACCTGTGATTGACATATATATATATATATATATATATATATATATATATATATATATATATATATATATATAAAAGAGAATTTAAATAAAATGAAATAAATCAGTTTATATTTGGAAATTTATTTTAACATTGATCATTGAAATTTCAGCATATTAAACTTGATTCATAACTAAACTGGTGCCTTATGTAGGATTGTGAAAATGTGAGATTGTAATCTTACGGAACACATCAAATATGGACCCAAGATTGGGAGACTGCATACAACACTGCATTCATAAAATAACACACGAAGAACGTTGAAACACATGCAAGAGGAAATTAACCACAACCAACCGATTCAATTTTCACCCAAAGAAGTTACGTTCGTAGCGCAATACTGTCCGTCATGTAATTACCACTCACTAGTATATTAAATTCATAATAACTCTCTGTGAAATCTTCCCGAGAAGAATAGCTGAGGGCTACTTTGATGATTACACCCCATGCTTCACGTAGCCAACTTGGTTTACAGAAAGAGTGTAACTCCACAATAATTTTGATAATTAAAATAAATTAAATCGAAAAGCAATTTACAAAATAAAAAACTCGAACTGGTTACTATCGTCTTACTATTAACCTGATGGGTCAAACAATTGTATAAGCACGTGGTACTGTTCTCACAAAGTACACCCCACGTGGGTTGAACTTAAAGAAAAGTTGCTATATTGAAAAATATTGTCAAGACGAGACGTTATAATCTCACGCACATTCGCATTTAAGATTGATGATCTTAGTTAGAGTTACTGATCAACACGTGGTTCCACTTTACTCACAAAGTAGTGACAAAGCAACTACTGGAATATATTCTGAACTTCACACTCGAATAACATTGCGCTGCAATTTAAGATAACATTAGATATTTTAGAGCTAAACCTGAAGTAAAGGTGATTAAATTTTCAGTTAGGCTGAACTTAAGAAATCCATTGTCCTATGGACTTAGCAGACACGCGCTTAGCCGGAGATCTTACTTCAGACGCTCCCCGCAGACAGACTGACCTGGTCCCTTCCTGAGGGTGGCTCACAAATACAAACGGAAGTGGCCAGAGAGGCAGCTTCCTATACCAACATGACAAGGGATGGACAGGACCATACGAAGGATAGAAATCTCTTTGCTTTTAGAAAGCGTAGCTACCTGTTCTGACGTTGGTCCTACTGTTCTCTAGCAGACAGGCTTGTCTGCTACCATCCAGCATGCAACTAGAAATACATTTGCTCATTCATCCTCTCACACAGAAGGGAAGGGGAATGACAGTATCTTATCATATACAGTATATATAAGAAAGCGGATGTAGGTTCCGTATGAGACTGTCTGACATGAATTACATATAAACTGTGTTTTAAAGTGTAGTAGTGTGACATCTCGTTCTTGTTTATGTGTAAAAGTAACACGTTTCACTGCTCAGTCTCCTCCCAGATAGTGAGAAACACCACAGTAAATTTAGAAGTGGAATGTATGCGTAAATGACAACATATTTAAGAAATTAAACATGAAAGGAATCCAACAGAGACCTTTCATAACCCCAACGCTCCGGGAAAAGACTGTGCAGGGAATTTTCTGGCCATGCTAGGACATTTCCAAGCAGGCTTCTCACACCCAACTTAAATCAAAAATGTAAAGAAAATGCAAAAGGCCACCAGCTACTTGCTAAAACACAATAATTTCAACACATCTTTAGAATCTACCAATTTCAAAGAGAAAAAAAAATCTGTGACACCCATTTAAAAGACAGTGTAGACCTCATTCGGTCAGCAAGTAAAAACAATGGTTCCTGTGTCATTAATATGAAAACAATTTCTGGTTGTTACCCTTATGGAGTTCACCTGTATTTGCTCATTGCAAGAGCCAACTGATCACAGGAAAATTTATGACTGTTTATTATCAAGTAAAATTTATGAAAATAGCAAAGGTGCCACAGCAATTAAAAAAACATGAAAATAACATCAGCATTATAAAGCAGAACATTACAATGCACAACCCGCAAGAGCAAAAAAAAAAAAAAACATAAGAGAAAAAACATGTTTTACAAAGTGGTTATCGCAAAAAACATTCTATATCTTATAAAACTAATAATTTGTAGAATTAAAATAACTATGTGGCACTAATTTAATCACTCTACTATATTTCAGTTAGTTAGCAAACAATGAGCACTGTGTCATTATACTGAAACCCTTATGGGGTTTTCACTATAAATATGCCACATGCAAAGGCTAATCGATCACAGTCCAATGAGAATGAATAGCTATCCGACTGATAAACGAAGCAATGCCACAGGAATGAATTTACAAACAAAATATCACAAATCTAATACATCACACAAGAACAAACATTGATCAATAAAACAGCTCTGAAAGTACAATAGTCAACATCTAAAAAAAAAACAATAAATAAAACACCTGCAAAGCACAAGAGTCAAAGTCTAAAAAAAAAAAAAAAAAAAAATAGAACACCTGCAAAATACGAGAGTCAGTCTAATAAACACCAATAAATCGAACCCCTGCAAAACACATGAGTCAAAGTTTCTGTGACAGAAACACACGTATATGCTTTGAACTAAGAACTGTATAATCACTGTTCGCTGACACACTCAGTAGTTCCACTGTTCTGAGGCACAATATAAGGGGAGGCGGGGGGGGGGTTCGTCGCCACAGCTGTCAGTAGGGATTTTTGTCCATCTGTTGCATGCAATACCGCCGTCTCTACCCTCTCATGAAGTTTCTCTTGGTGGCCCGTGTCATGTACATCTCGATTTGGTTCCATCTTTGTGTTGTCAAATTCGTGTGGTATCCTCGTTTGACACGCCAGGTTGATATTCCTGGGCAAGGATGACACTTAATGGCTCTTCTTTGTGCCACCCTTAGCTACCAGCGAACATCGAACTATGATTTACTGTCGCCTGACAGTGGGCATCCGCCAGGAAATGTTGATAGGCGTCGTTGAAGTCTGCCAGTTTCTCTGGACAGTATGTGTCAAAGGGCTTCACGCCCCTTGTGTTGTTACATTCTTGAGTTATCCTCAACTGGCTCGCCGGTTTGATATTCCTGGGCAAGGATGACACTTAATGGCTCTTCTTTGTGCACCCTTAGCGACCAGAGAACATCGAACAATATTTACTGTCGCTTGACAGTGGGCATCCGTCAGGAAACGTTGATAGGCTTCATTGAAGTCTGCCAATTTCTCTGGACAGTACGTGTAAAAAGGCTCCACGCCCCTTTATCCCCTGTCTTCTGTCGTTTCACCGCGGCCGTCTCGTCACGGTCGCATGCGTGCGGTGCGTTGCCAGCAGATGGATTTCCGCGCGGTGGACTGCTCGGCCATCTCAGGTCATCGCCCCCACGAAGGGTCGCACTGGTGCGGCCGGCCATTAGCTCCGGGCGCAAGGGAAAGTGTTTGCCGCGTACCCTTCTTTTGTTGTCGGCCGCGCTCCCGAAGTGCCCCGGTTGACAGTGTGTCCTGCTGGGAAACCCGCCAGTTTACAACTAGCCTTCCTCCTCGCTGCTCCCGCTGTCACGTAAGAGTTTAGCCGGTTCGCTTTCACGTTCTCAACTGCATTCACAGAAATTGTTCATCATAGTTATGTGATTACAAAATGTCATACATAATACCACTTGTCTTTCAAAATTTTTAACAACAAAAGTGAGACTTAATTTTTTTTTTATAAAAAAAGTTAGATGAATCGACAATATAAAAATAAAAGTTAAATGACTTTACAATATAAAAAATAATAGTGAAATGACTTGACAATATAAAAATAAAAATTAAATGAACTGACAATATAATATCTGAATCCACATCACTAATGTGGTTCACTTCCGTTTTAATAAATCAAATTCTACTTATTAATTCACTAAAATGAATAGGATTATGCCTTGTGTAAGTATAGGTCAGGACAGCATAGGGTTCAAATGTTATTTACACACACATGCACACCTGTTGACTATTCTACAAACTAACTACCCATAAACATGAATTACTCAAAATTCTACTTCAATCCACTACTAGTTAATCCAACAGGCTACTTCAATGTTACTTAAACACCGTGATTATACCACTACAACATTGTTCTAATTTGTCCTCTTCTTGACGCTCACGGCATATGTCTTGTCACATGATAAATATGGAGAAACTTTCCTTAAACATACATAGTAAAAAAGAACAATGGTTATTTGCACGCCAAAACATTTATACCAGTTGACACACCTGATAAGAGGCTCGCAATTATACTTTTATCATACTCATATGTTCATACATAAAACAGTAAGACAATTTCATCTAAAATTACGGTATCACAAGAATTAATCACACAGATGTCTCTGAGAAGGGTAAAAATATTTTCATTATACAGGTTATACTACATTTTCTTACCCATTTCGTTCCTTCTTTAAGTTACCTTTCGGTTCCAAATCAGTTATTTCGCCTGTGGTGGTCATTCTGGATTCATTTCCCATGAATGGCAAAATTGTGGTCACCTCTATTCTGCAAAACAGTTTCATCTTAACATCCTATTGAACGTACAACTGACACAAAAGATCCGAATCCTCCTGCAGTTTAACTGACAAATGTTTTGCTTCCTTCTTATTACATTAAAACAAGCTTTCCTTAAGTCCCATAATCAAAATTATTTAATCTTCCTCTACCTTCAAGAGGGAAATTTCTTCAGTTCAACTCATATAGGCTGCAGTGCATCCCGCACCAGCGAAAACAGTAAGCTGTAATGCTCACAGCATCAGCAAAACACATAAACATCACTTTTCTAGGACAAGTATTAAGGCAGAATAATTTTTCAGGCTCTGGCTCAACATCAATGAAGACTACAAAAAGGATCCATATGTCTGTTCCATTCTCCATTTGCTGGAAAACTGCTCGTCGTTTGACTACCACAATAATATTTCAGGGCCACGTAAATTACACAAACCACAATTCTTCTTTCACCTGGAAGGGAATCAATATACTGACGAAATCCACAGACAGCACTTTACCTACTCAGCTATAAAGAACAAAAAAAAGAAATATCATCAATATTAACATATTAGCGCATATTGGGAAGCCATTGGTTAAACAATCGTATTATTGCATCCTGTTTTTAAGGTTCCGAACTTACTCATTCCTTTCTCAGAGTTCTCCTATCTTAAAATATTCATACAGCACTCATACTAGAGTAAGAGATCCTCATTTATACTGACAGATATAGAATAGTAATAGATAGATAGTAGCACTGAAAGCAGAAAATCAGAAACAAGGCTACTAACAGCTGGGGACCTGGGTTTGCCAGACCCATAATACCCACAGATCGGATATTCCCCTGAGTTTTGCATTAATTCAACACAGATCTTGCTTCTCTCAGGAGCGACTCTTTTCAGTTTACACAAAAAACCATAAACAGCATTTTACTCGTTCACAAAGAAACCTTTTATCTTCACATTTGAAGCAACCTAAATCCTAATTGCACAAGGAAAGAAAAAAAACCGCAAACATCACTTAAATCAATCACACAGAAACATCTTTATCATTATTTTTACCAACATATTATTCAAAATGCATATGTCATAAATTTAAACTAATCAATTCTTTCTCCGCACTGTCCTCTCTATATACCCTATGTACTCATTTGCCATGTCGCTCATTTGTTCCAATTGGGCGCCTTCTGCGCTGATCATTTGTCATTGCCGGTTTTGTTCATTTCCATTTGCTGGATTGTGTCTAGGGTTGGCCGGCCGAATTTCAACATCATGTGGTGCTCCGCCTACAATCCTATTCCCACCGTGTTCATCGTAGTATCGATTCTGGTTGCCGTACCTGTTGCGTTCACGATCTTGTCCGCGTCCACGATCATTTCCGTGTTCGTGACTGTTACCCCAGTTTCTATACGGCCGGTCCCGATTATTGTTCCGTTCGCGTCGCTACGACCATTCACGCCATTGACTAGTAATACGGCCACGACTGCGATCTCGCTGCTGTGCGCCGTAATTAACTTTGTGCCTGATTAGGCGGGCATTCTGCTGTATTATATTCCAACTCTTGGAGAAGTGTCTTAGACGTTTCGACGTCCTCTTTGCATCGTCCCGCAAGAATGACGTGGCGCAAGTGCATCGGCAATTTGGTGATGCATATCCTAATTGGTTCCGCAGGCCCGTATGGGTCGTATAGAAATTGATTTGCCTGCAGCATGTGGTCGAATAGGCGTGCTGGGCTGCCGAAACGAGACTGGCTCAACTTTGGCAGCATAATTATGCCATGCTTGACCCTATCTTGTGCCGCTTCCGACCAATAGGCGGACAGAAAGGCTTGTCGAAACTCCCGAGTGGAGTTGCAGTGACGGGCTGCCAACCTCATGCGAATCGCCGGTTCGCCTTCCAAATAGCCACACATATATTCTATCTTATGTGAACCTGCCCAGTCGGGGGTAAGACTGAATTCAAATTGCTCGAGCTGTGCTCGTGGATGTATTCCTTTTTGCAAATTTCGAAATATCTCAAACTTTCGCACCGTAAGGAAAGGTTTGAAATCAAATCCCCCCATTTCCTCCCGGCGAAGCCCTTGAATGTTTCTATTTTTCTCATGTCTGCCCCTCAGAACACATTCTTCCCTTTCGTCAAAGTCTCCCTCGTGGCTGGAGTCCCTCTCTGCACTGTGCGTACGGTTATTTTTAGTGCTATTGGCGAGTTCGGAATCACACCCAATGCGGCTTTCCAGATGCGCCACGTGTTCCTGTAATTCGCCTGTTACAGCTTTGCGCCGTCTGTTCACTTCGAACTGTCCCTTCTGAAATTTAAGAAGCGAATGCAGTTCTTCGGTCTCTACGACCGCTACCGGTGTAGTATTGTTATCGCTCTCCATCACCTTCATCGTGCCTACGAAGTCCGCTAATGCCGCAATCTTATCATGTATTTATCTGTTGTCCTCCGCCCCAGTCTGCTTCAATTGTTCTACTTGCTGTTCGAGTGCGTGAATCGCTTGACTGTTGTCCGCTACTGTGTTGCTAACGGATGCGGGACAATGTGTTTCCACCTCCTGGACCGTGGAGAGAACCTGCTGGTATTCCCTTTGGCATTCTTCTCTCAGAGCTTGGAAATTCCTAAGTAGCTGTTCGTTGCTCTCGATTCCGCATCGCGACTCCGCTTACCCTGTTCTAAGGCTTGCAGACGATCATCGATTTGTTCAAATGTATGGCCTAATTCTTTCATAATATCGCTTTGTATTTCACTTGCCAGATTTTTTATTCATTGTGAGATATCATCGGACACTCTCTGCATCGACTTCTCGACTTCATTTGTCTGCTGGATTAGTTTTTTTTTTTTTTTTTTTTGCCGCGCGGTGTGGCTGTGCGGTTCTAGACGCGTCAGACTGGAACCGCGTGACGCTACAGTCGCAGGTTCGAATCCTGCCTCGGGCATGGATGTGTGTGATGTCCTTAGGTTAGTTAGGTTTAAGTAGTTCTAAGTTCTAGAGGACTTATGACCTAAGATGTAGAGTCCCATAGTGCTCAGAGCCATTTGAACCATTTGATTAGTTTTTCGTCTATTTGTTCGCCTAGCTCGCGGATCGATTTTTCAGATTTCTCCGTCATTTGTTCGCCTAGCTCGCGGATCGATTTTTCAGATTTCTGCGTCATTTGTTTGCCTAGCACGCGGATCGATTTTTCAGATGATTCTTTTTGTTGTCGGAACGATTTTTCTGATTTCTCTGCGTTTTCTTTATTTTGTTGCAATAGGGCTTTCATGAGTTCTGCCAAATCAATTTGATTAATAGGAGGCAAATTAATTTCTGACTCTGTTGTGAGCCCGTTCGTTCTGTTTTGCATTTCGTCTGAAGTATTCCCCATTGCATTTTGGGAACCGTCCGACGTGTTAATATTCGAAATCAAATTATCCCATTGGTCCATGTTGCTTAAGTTGTTGGAACGCCTACTTTTAGCTTGGTTACGTGTCTGCATTAGTTCAATTTATACCCGGTACGCAACACGCTAATCACAATAAATGTATCCCCCAAAAATTACGACAGTTACACGAAAGATACTCAACCTAGTATGCACTTTTTCACACGCAAAACAAATTTTTATCTTTGATCGAAGCAGTGCAATTTACAAGCGAGAAAAAAAAACGAACACACATATAAAACACACAAATATAGAGAACAAAACAACAAGACAAACAACACAACGCCGCTCAACAACACCGTGAATCATTTGAAAGTCTGCTCAGAAACAACGCAGAAGTTGTTTGAGCACTGCAGGAAAATAATAAATTAAGATTATACAACGCTCGCAATCTAACGTTTCAGAGATTTCAGAGTCTAGCGGTATCACAGAACAGGGTCACCATATTTAACGTTGTTGGTTTAATTTGGTATGCAAGTGGTGCTGATAGACAATAAAAGCAGGTTAAAAGCTGTGAGCTGTCTGAGGACGTTAACCTTGCTTTACTAGCTTACCAAATTCCCAATATATATATATATATATATATATATATATATATATAAGAGAATTTAAATAAAAGGAAATAAATCAGTTTATCTTTGGAAGTTTCTTTTAACACTGATCATTGAAATTTCAGCATATTAAACTTGATTCATAACTAAACTGGTGCCTTATTTAGGATTGTGAAAATGTGAGATTGTAATCTTACGGAACACATCAAATATGGACCCAAGATTGGGAGACTGCATACAACACTGCATTCACAAAATAACACACAAAGAACGTTGAAACATACGCAAGAGGAAATTAACCACAACCAACCGATTCAATTTTCACCCAAAGAAGTTACGTTCGTAGCGCAATCCTGTCCGTCATGTAATTAACACACACTGGTATACTAAATTCATAACAACTCTCTGTGAAATCTTCCCGAAAAGAATAGCTGAGGGCTGCTTTGATGATTACACCACATGCTTCACGTGGTCAACTTGGTTTACACAAAGAGTGTAACTCCACAATAATTTTAATAATTAAAATAAATTAGATCGAAAAGCAATTTACAAAAGAAAAAACTCGAACTGGTTACTATCGTCTTACTATTAACCTGATGGGTCAAACAATTGTATAAGCACGTGGTACTGGTCGCACAAAGTACACCCCACGTGGGTTGAACATAAAGAAAAGTTGCTATATTGAAAAATATTGTCAAGACGAGACGTTATAATCTCACGCACATTCGCATTTAAGATTGATGATCTTAGTTAGCGTTACTGATCAACACGTGGTTCCACTTTACTCACAAAATAGTGAAAAAGCAACTACCGGAATATATTCTGAACTTCACACTCGAATAACACTGCGCTGCAATTTAAGATAACATTAGATATTTTAGAGCTAAACCTGAAGTAAAGGTGATTAAATTTTCAGTTAGGCTGAACTTAAGAAATCCATTGTCCTATGGACTTAGCCGACACGCGCTTAGCCGGAGATCTTACCACTTCAGACGCACCCCGCGGACAGACTGACCTGGTCCCTTTCTGAGGGTGGCTCACAAATACAAACGGAAGTGGCCAGAGAGGCAGCTTCCTATACCAACATGACAAGGGATGGACAGGACCATACTAAGGATAGAAACCTCTTTGCTTTTAGAAAGCGTAGCTACCTGTTCCGACGTTGGTCCTACTGTTCTCTAGCAGACAGGCTTGTCTGCTACCATCCAGCATGCAACTAGAAATACATTTGCTCATTCATCCTCTCACACAGAAGGGAAGGGGAATGACAAGTATCTTATCATATACAGTATATAAAAGAAAGCAGATGTAGGTTCCATATGAGACTGTGTGACATGAATTACATATAAACTGTGTTTTAAAGTGTAGTAGTGTGAAATCTCTTTCTTGTTTATGTGTAAAAGTAACACGTTTCACTGCTCAGTCTCCTCCCAGACAGTCAGAAACACCACAGTAAATTTAGAAGTGGAATGTATGCTGTAAATGACTTCATATTTAAGAAATTAACATGAAAAGAATCCAACAGAGACCTTTCATCATGTTTCACTACCATACAATGCTGTACTCCAGACGCACATCCTCAGAAATTTTTTCGTCAAATTAAGGCCGGTATTTGATATTAGTAGACTTCTTTTGATGTCCTCCTTGCTCCGTCCGTCATTGGTTATTTTACTGCCTAGGTAGCAGAATTCCTTAACTTCATTGACTTCGTGACCATCAATTCTGATGTTAAGTTTCTGGCTGTTCTCATTTCTACTACTTCTCATTACCTTCGTCTTTCTCTGATTTACTCTCAAACCGTACTGTGTACTCATTAGACTGTTCATTCCGTTCAACAGATCATTTAATTCTTCTTCACTTTCACTCAGGATAGCAATGTCATCAGCGAATCGTATCATTGATATCCTTTCTCCTTGTATTTTAATTCCACTCCTGAACCTTTCTTTTATTTCCGTCATTGCTTCCTCGATGTACAGATTGAAGAGTAGGGGCGAAAGGCTACAGCCTTGTCTTCTTAATACGAGCACTTCGTTCTTGATCGTCCACTCTTATTATTCCCTCTTGGTTGTTGTACATATTGTATATGACCCGTCTCTCCCTATAGCTTACCCCTACTTTTTTCAGAATCTCGAACAGCTTGCACCATTTTATATTGTCGAACGCTTTTTCCAGGTCGACAAATCCTATGAAAGCGTCTGGATTTTTCTTTAGCTTTGCTTCCATTATTAGCCGTTACGTCAGAATTGCCTCTCTCGTCCCTTTCCTTTTCTAAAGCGAAACAGATCGTCACCTAGCGCATTCTCAATTTTCTTTTCCATTCTTCTGTGTATTACTCTTGCAAGCAGCTTCGATGAATGAGCTGTTAAGCTGATTGTGCGATAATTCTCGCACTTGCCAGCTCTTGCCGTCTTCGGAATTGTGTGGATGATGCTTTTCCGAAAGTCAGATGGTATATCGCCAGACTCATATATTCTACACACCAACGTGAATAGTCGTTTTTTTGCCACTTCCCCCAATGATTTTAGAAATTCTGATGAGATGTTATGTATACCTTCTGCCTTATTTGACCGTAAGTCCTCCACTGTTCTTTTAAATTCCGATTCTAATACTGAATCCCCTATCTCTTCTAAATCGACTCCTGCTTCTTCTTCTATCACATCAGACAAATCTTCACCCTCATAGAGGCTTTCAATATATTCTTTCCACCTATCTGCTCTCTCCTCTGCATTTAACAGTGGAATTCCTGTTGCACACTTAATGTTACCACCGTTGCTTTTAATGTCAACAAAGGTTGTTTTGACTTTCCTGTATGCTGAGTCTGTCCTTCCGACAATCATATCTTCTTCGATGTCTTCATATTTTTCCTGCAGCCATTTCGTCTTAGCTTCCCTGCACTTCCTATTTATTTCATTCCTCAGCGACTTGTATTTCTGTATTCCTGATTTTCCCGGAACATGTATGTACTTCCTCCTTTCATCAATCAACTGAAGTATTTCTTCTGTTACCCATGGTTTCTTCGCAGCTACCTTCTTTGTACCTATGTTTTCCTTCCCAACTTCTGTGATGGCCCTTTTTAGATATGTCCATTCGTCTTCAACTGTACTGCCTACTGCGCTATTCCTTATTGCTGTATCTACAGCGTTAGAGAACTTCAAACGTATCTCGTCATTCCTTGGTACTTCCGTATCCCACTTCTTTGCGTATTGATTCTTCCTGACTAATGTCTTGAACTTCAGCCTACTAGTCGTCACTACTTCATTGTGATCTGAGTCTATATCTGCTTCTGGGTACACCTTACAATCCAGTATCTTATTTCGGAATCTCTGTCTGACCATGATGTAATCTAATTAAAATGTTCCCGTACCTCCAGGCCTTTTCCAAGTATACCTCCTCCTCTTGTGATTCTTGAACAGGGCATTCGCTATTACTAGCTGAAACTTGTTACAGAACTCAATTAGTCTTTCTCCTCTTTCATTCCTTGTCCCAAGCCCATATTCTCCTGTAACCTTTTCTTCCACTCCTTCCTCTACAACTGCATTCCAGTCGACCATGACTATTAGATTTTCGTCCCCCTTTACATACTGCATTACCCTTTCAATATCCTCATACACTTTCTCTATCTGTTCAGCTTGCGACGTCGGCATGTATACCTGAACTATTGTTGTCTGTGTTGATCTGCTGTCGATTCTGATTAGAGCAACCCCGTCACTCAACTGTTCACAGTAACACCCCGTCTGCCTTACCTTCCTATTCATAACGAATCCTACACCTGTTATACCATTTTCTGCTGCTGTTGATATTACCCATACTCATCTGACCAGAAATCCTTGTCTTCCTTCCATTTCACTTCACTGACCCCTACTATATCTAGATTGACCCTTTGCATTTCCCTTTTCAGATTTTCTAGTTTCCCTACCACGTTCAAGCTTCTGACATTCCACGCCCCGACTCGTAGAACATTATCCTTTCGTTGATTATTTAATATTTTTCTCATGGTATCCTCCCCTTTGGGAGTCCCCTCCCGGAGATCCGAATGGGGTACTATTGCGGAATCTTTTGCCAATGGAGAGATCATCATGACACTTCTTCAAATACAGGCCACATGTCCTGTGGATACACGTTACGTGTCTTTAATGCAGTGGTTTCCATTGCCTTCTGCATCCTCATGTCGTTTATCATTGCTGATTCTTCCGCCTTTAGGGGCAATTTCCCACCCCTAGGACAAGAGATTGCCCTGAACCTCTATCGGCTCTTCCGGCCTCTTTGACAAGGCCGTTGGCAGAATGAGGCTGACTTATTATGCCAGAAGTCTTCGGCCGCCAATGCTGATTGTTTATAAAAATTTAGGCAGTGGCGGGGATGGAACGCGGGACGGAAGACGTTTTGATTATGAATCAAAGACGGTACCCTAAGACCACGGGTCCATTGCAGAGTCATGTAAGTTCCTAAGTGGCCACCTGCCAACGAATCATGAAAGTAAAGAAAAACCGGGCACACAAGAGCTACTGACAGACAGGTCGTGAACTGCTTCGCATGCCCCAATCTTTTACACAAAATGCCACTCTTAATAATATATTTTTCCGACAGTTTCCCAGTCAAAAGGTGTTGCTTAATCGGCCCCCAAATAGGGTCGTGATCTTGATGCTCAGCGACATCATAAAATAAAAGAGAAATTTCACCCAACACGATGCAAGTAAGACTGCCCCCACCTGCCTCCCGGGTTCTCTCATTAGTTGTAGATTCGGCGAACATCCGGCTGAGGACATCCGCAAGGACATTTTCAGTGCCTCTCACGTGTTTAACTTCAAACTGAAATCTGGAAATGCTTGCAGCCCTCTGGCAATACGGCCAGTTTAACGCGGCCTAGCCAACACCCAGCTCAAAGCCTGATTGTCGGTTTCGAACTGAAAGACCCGATGCTCAAGGTAGAAGCAGTACTTCTCCAATGCTAACGAAACTGCCAACGCCTCGCACTCGTGGACGGAGTACTTAAATTGGGCACCAGTTATCCGATGAGACGCGTAAGCTAATGGCTTCCTCTGACTTTCGAACTCCTGGAAGAGGATAGCTGAAATACCAGCATTAGATGCGTCAGTTTGGACACTGAACCTTTTATTAGAGTCTGGTACTCCGAGGACCGGAGGATTGGCTATAACTGCCTTAATATCCTCAAACGCGGCCTCCGGGCAGATCTCAATTCAAAACGCACTCCCTTCCGGCGCGGTTTCTTCAAGGGCGCCGCCAACTGAGCAAAATTAGGGACAGAACGCCTAAAATAGTTCGCCATGCCTACGAACCAAGCAAATCCGCGTTTATCAGTAGGCGGAGGCCAAGCCCGTAAGGCCTTAGTTCGCTCTTGGTCGATGCGAATACTCTGACCTGACACTATGTGACCTAAGAAGGACACCTACTGCCTGGCTAACGTCATCTTACTGGGTTTAACAGTCGTCCCGGTTCCCTGTAACCGCACAGGAACTTGATGGATATGATCCAAATGGTTCTGAAACGAACGGCTATAGATGACTAAGTAGTCCGAATAATTACACACATACACTAATTTCAAGTACCCAAGAATATTATCCAGAAAACGAGTAAGAACAGCCTCACCGGTTGCCAAACCAAAGGGAAATCTGTTAAATTCAAACAGATTCCAATCAGTACAAAATGCGGTAACATGTTAACATTCTTCAGATAATGTAATCTGATAATAGGCTTGGTTCAAAAATGGTTCAAATGGCTCTGAGTATTATGGGACTTAACATCTGAGGTCATCAGTCCCCTACTTAAACCTAACTAACCTAAGGACATCACACACATCCATGCCCGAGGCAGGATTCGAACCTGCGACCGCAGCGGTCGCGCGGTTCCAGGCTGAAGCGCCTAGAACCGCTCGGCCACGGCGACCGGCGGCTTGGTTCAAATCAAGAACAGTAACCCAATTAGCACCGGCAAACCAGGTAAAAGAGTGATGCAGGTCCGGCAGAAGCACAGATTCGAGGACAAAGCGTTCAAGAGCCGGTAGCCAACCACAGGTCTGAAATCGCGCCTCTGATCGTCAGGAACAAGGAATATGGGGGAAGCATAAGCAGATGTTGAAGGCCTAATAACTCCCTGTTGGAGCATTTGTGATATTTTCGCCTTCGGTATATTCACTGCCTGACAGGAATATCGTCGGATAGACGGATATGGTAATTAAGAACATTAGTGACGGCTAAGTTATCACTAAGAAGCGCGGGAAAACTCTGTAACAAATCCCATAATTGAGAAGCCTGATGCGGCCAGAGATGGGTAAGATAAAACTCATTAGCCACAGCTTCAACGGCCAATGCGTATGCATTTCGATGCACTACGTTTAGCGCACTCACAGAAACCAAACTTCTCTACAGTAGCGAACTTAAAGAAAAAGGTGCGCCCAGAATAATCTAAGACTAACCCAGTCTTATTGATGAAATCACACCCCAGAATTAGATCGAGCGGCAGCTCCTTGACCACAGCTAATGACAAGGGCCAGGAAAAATCCCCTCACGATATACTCCCTCGGACACAACCATGCAGAGGCAACACCTGGCCATTGACCACCCGACATCTCTACTCCGCAGAAGGGACCGACTGAAGTTTCGTAAGATGACCAAATTCCAAAAATCACTCGAAGCCCAATAATGAAAAGGAGCTACCAGAATCCAAAAGAGCGCAAATCGGTTCGCCACCTACTCGAGAACAAACATAAGGCAAGGGCGGTGGTGAGGGAGAGATAACGCGGTTACGCCGGGGTCTAAAAGCTCGGTCTCGAGGTCGCTGCCCAGCCAGGTGCTATTTACTGGCTCTGGGTGCGCGAGGCTGAACGCAAGGGCGCACCAAATGAGCCGTGCTGCTGTACCTGAAACAACGCCGGGGTTCCCCTTTTACGGCTTCAGCGGATGTTGACACCTCGGAGTTTCCCACTACAAACGTGGCACGGATCTCTTCCCAAGTTGAAGGCTGATTAAGGAAGACAAATTGCGACTTATCCGCCACGCGCATTACCCTAAGAACCATAGACTCCAACTCTTGATGAGGAAAATCGATTAACAAGGCCAAGAAGGCCGACTGAACTCTGTCCACATACTGACGTAACTGCTCTTTATCCCGCTGCATTCCTCAAATGTAACGGCACTCAAGCTGTTTTCGAAGTCCGGTGGTCAATCTCTGGCTAGTGACGAGCTCCCTCAATTGCTGTAAGGAGAACCTATCCGCCATGGCTCGGGACAGGAGGTTCCGCAACTCACCTCTAGCTAACGGGTACAACAGTGACAAAACTACTTGGTGCGGAACGCGAAAGGCAGCGGCATGTTGTTCAAGGCGAACCATCAACCATAATAATTTATCGACCTGTTCAAGCCACTCCACGACTAAATCAGTAATATCATGAAAGAAATGCGACAGAGGATTAGGCAACTTGGCAAACTTAGCGTCTACAGAGGAGGTAACACTACCACCCGCGGGCTGGCTCTCTCCCCTTCCCTCGCACAGCTAGTCACCCTCTTCAATCCCCTTCCCATCCAACTCTAAAAGCTTAAACTGCAACGCTCTAACCAAAGATCCCAATTCGACGATTAATTTTTTATGATGATCGTCCAAAAGTAACGTTCCCACATCCGCTATGCAATTAGTTAAATGCATTAACTGTGTCCGATGCCTATTCATTTAACTGTCACTAAGTTGAGTGCCTTACAAAACACAAATAGTGTCCTCAAGGCCCCTAACAGCCTTAAACAAAAGTTCTGTGGCCGCTCCTGCCTCACCCAACACCACCAGCGTGGCATCAACCGAATGAGGAACGGCAGCGCGCAAACGGACCACTAAATCCGGAACACTGCACTCCATAGTATGGCGCCTTATTGCCAACTCAGAAACAAGATGGTTCTTCCTGAGCACGCCAATACCCGAACACTGTCTGACCGCCATTACAAAACACCTGAAACAACCAACACCCAAACCATATGGTGGCACACAACAGAAACAAAACTGAAACTGACAACAACTGGATTGGCAAATACGCAAACGTAACCACGCTCTGCTACCAGAGAAATCCCTGGGCCAGCAGGACAGAGCGGATGAGGTTATATTTGTAGAAAGGGGCCAAAATAAGTTACTGTCAGTTGCACCCAACATATAAACTTTATTTGTTAAAATAAACAATCACACATCCAAGAATCAAACACTCTCAAGGTTTTAACGAAAGACCTCCTTTGATTTAATCTAGATCGGCTAAAGGCCACATCGAAAATCCAAGGCACAAGGCCTAAGCAAGGAATTGAGATACAGGAGTTCCTCTGGAGGTTTCACTTCTTTAGAAAGAAATTTTCACCTTCAATATAAATAGGCTGAAAGCCCTATCTTAAGTTGTTCCCATAGAACTCGGCTAAAGGCCTCACATTAATCAAGAACAATGTTACGGCTTAAGGCCGAGACAAAGATTATCAATGTTTAATCTAAATAGGGTAAAAACATGGCTGAACGCCGCATATGAACTAAACAATTTAACGGCTTAAAGCCTAGAAAGAAGAGTTTTCTATCTGAAAAGGCTGAATGCCTTATTTTAAAATATTTCGTGTAAAACTCGTCTGAAGGCCTCATATTAGAGAAAGACAATCTCATGACGTAAGGTCAAGACAAGGATACTGAATTTTTAATTTAAGAGATATTAAAACTCGGCTGAAGGCACCACACTATGCAGAAAATCATTTTACAGCTTAGGGCCTAGAGGGAAGAGCTTATAAATTTCAACTAAAATAGGCTAACGGCTTTATCCTAAAACGCTTCACATAATACTTGACTAAAGGCAACATACGAAACCCAAACAATCTCACGGCTTAAAGCTCTGACAAACAAATTTCCAATTTTTAATTTAAGCTGGAAAATTCGGCTGAAGGCCACATACAAACTAGAAAATATTTCTTATGGCTTAAGGCCTAGACAAAATTTTTCAACTTTTCATTTCAAAAGGTTGAAAACTTGGCTAGAGGTCACATAGAAACTTGAAACAAATTGACGGCTTAAGGCCTAGGCACAAGGAATTTTGAAATTTAATTTTGAAAGGCTAAATTCGGCTGAAGGTCACATACCAAATAAGAAACAAATTTTTTTATGGCTTAAGGCCTAAGAAGAAAAGCCTTGCAATTTTAATAAGTTATAACTTGACCACACAAATTACTTGAGACTAAAAAGAAAAACACTTTGTAAAACACAAGGAGCGGCGTTCAGAAGGTTCTAAGGATTGGTCTGGGAAGGTAACACTAACGCATGATTAGGTGAGAAAGGCAGCGATACGAACAACCTCTTGATCGGAAGGCATCCCAATCTAAAGCCAACCATCCAACAAGATCCACCCGACCACCAAAACGACAATAAGATGTCAATAGCACAACCCTCTGGATACTGGTACCCAACCCAGCCAAGTAAAAATAAACGTCCAAAACTACCAACAACACCTCAGCTGTCGAACTGCACGCCGTTCACGGACAGCATCAACACGGCGAAGGAAATGCGCTGCCGGAAACTACGTCAACGACAAGGGCAAGTCACCGGAACGTCAACAGCTACAAGATACCGCTGGTACTCTTCATTAACGAAGGGATGAATTACGTTAAACACGATACAGGAAGACGGCTGCAATTCTTGCCGACTTCGACGCACACACGTTGTTGCTCGCGGGAATCTCCCAGAAAGCGACAACCAGAAACAAACGAAGAGATGTGATAGCTGTTGAGGCTTGACAGTAGATTAAGTGAGCACTCAACTTTAGTGTCCAGGATCGGTGGGCGATGAACTTCGTGACCCTCGCAAGATGTGCCTCACACTCCAACCGTCCACGCACGCTACCAGCGGCTCCGGCCTGACGACGCGCCGCGACCACTTCCTCGCTGCTCTGTCCCAATCGACCGACTCCACACACAGCACAGCCGGAAAATATATCCCTCACACCAAAGATAGTACAGCATTACTAGTATCGATACACGCTGCTGCTGCCACTCACGGAGAGATGACAGCAACGTTATGGCTGTAACCGGAGAAGAAATAAGACAGCACTGGACTGCAACGAATGATAAAAAAAAAAGAAACAAAGCATGACGCGAGCCAGCCATGGATCAGTCGTATTTGTATTACTTTCTGAATATTGCCACACTCTTTTTGTAAATGCACAAGCACATGTATGATATTATCGTTTACATATGTTGTGTCAGCCGGCCAGTTTGGCCGAGCGGTTCTAGGCGCTTCAGTCCGGAACCGCGCGACCGCTACGGTCGCAGGTTTGAATCCTGCCTCGGGCATGGATGTGTGTGATGTCCCTAGGTTAGTTAGGTTTAAGTGGTTCTAAGTTCTAGTGGACTGATGACCTCAGATGTTAAGTCCCATAGTGCTCAGAGCCATCTGAACCATTTTGATTTAACTGTGTCAACACACAGCCAACCGTAAAACACACACATGTACATGAATTGCTCTGGTGGTTCAGTGTTGCCAATTTCTGTTCTAAACCCACCACACTCTTAGCTCTGTTATGATATTTTGTATACTGACGTCCCTCGAAAGCGTCCACTGTCTGGCGTAGGTTCAGGGTAACGTCAGAATGATGAAACTGCCTGTGTTAACTTTAGGGTAATGCTCGCCGTTGATTCACAACATGTTATGTCCAGAAATATTGTCAAGGTGAATCCTCCATGGACTACATCCATGAATATGGTTGGAAACAGATCGACCCATGAAAAGCCTGGAATAATCGTTGGAGTGGATCCATCAGCGTAAGATCCAGTTTAATATTTCTGGTAGATCCATCTGGGCAAAAATTGTAGGATAATTTTTGGTGTGGATCTACTCCCATATGATCTGGGGTAGTATCTAGAAAAGGATTCACTCACATTAGGTCTGGGAGCAAAGGTAGGAGCAATCACATGAAGACGACATACAACATGTTTTTGTGTTTAGAACATAATAACATCAACACTCAATCTCCGCTGCAACCCATTTGCTCATCGCAGGTAACCTATATTTCATTTAGATGATTTAGACTAACACCAATTACTATTGCTCAGCGTTTGTCTAACGTTTGAATGCACCTATCACTGTCACTATGGGTATCCACGTTGTTGCACACACAAAAATTATAGTATACTAATTATACCCACACCTAGAGTGCAACCGGCCGGAGTGGCCTTGCGGTTCTAGGCGCTACAGTCTGGAACCGAGCGACCGCTACGGTCACAGGTTCGAATCCTGCCTCAGGCATGGATGTGTGTGATGTCCTTAGGTTAGTTTGGTTTAATTAGTTCTACGTCCTAGGTGACTGATGACCTCAGAAGTTAAGTCGCATAGTGCTCAGAGCCATTTGAACAATTTGAACCTAGAGTGCATGACGGAAACCACTGGTGTCTTTATTCATAGACATTTGTTGCTAATACGAATAATCGACTAAACTATGGAGATCTAAAGCAGAAACTATCAATATGTCTATAATTTTAATTACACACTTCAAAAAAAGTTTTGCATCACCTCGGTTCCGAGGGTTCCGAAACCTGTACAGAAAATCGGAATAGACATCAACATAAACATCATTTCGCCCTTTTTATTGCTCATGGAAACCACACATTGCACGTTTTACCACCATACAACGAGACCTTCAGAATTGGTGGTCCAGATTGCTGTACACACTGGTAACTCTATACCCAGTAACACGACCTCTTGCATTAATGCATGCCTGTATTCTTTATGGCATACTATCCAGGACACTGTTAGTCCAGATTGTCCCACTCCTCAACGGCGATTCGGCGTAGATCCCTCAGAGAGGTTGGAGGGTCAAGGCGTCCATAAACAGCCCTTTCCAATCTATCCCAGGCAAGTTCAACGGGGCTCATGTCTGGAGAATCTAGTCGATCGATGTCGTTATCCGGAAGAAAGTTATTGTCGTCCATGAAGACGAATTCCTCGCCAATATGCTGCTAATATGGTTGTACTATCGGTCGGAGGATGGCATTGTCGTATTGTACAGCCGTAACGGCACCTTCCATGACCACCTGTGGCGTAGGTCGGCGAAACGACCTGCTTAAATCCGCAGGACAGAACAGGTGGTTGGAATTGTGGAAAGGGCTGTCATTTACACTCAAACACATATAACGTTATTTAGTTTTCCAAACAATGCAGAAAAATTTTTTGAACTTAGTTATCAGCTGAATAGGACACACTGTCTTATGCCATAAGGGCACAACCACTTAAATTTAAAAACGGCTGAAAGCCATTAACCTAAAATTCAGACTCAAAACAGAATATTTAGAAATCAGAGGGCCTCACGTAAATAAGTTCTATAAGTTGGCTGAAAGACCTACAAATCTAACACTTTAAAAGCAAACAAGTTTAATTTAATGATGACTGAAGGCCCATGATTCACGACTGCAGGTAAAAATAATTTGAAAAACAAAAAAGCACAAGGCAGAAGGCCTTATCTTCAATTTGGCTGAAGGCCTCACACAGTCTGATACTTGAAAGACAAGAACTTTAATTTAAAAACGGTTAAAGGCTGATGACTTAAAATAACTAAAATAATTTTTAGTAGTCAGAAGGCCCAAAGCTTTATCTTTAAACAATATTTTACACAGGCTGAAGGCCCAAACAATCCAAGATTTAACAAGCAAGGAATTTAAACAATAAAGCGGCTGAAGGCCCATTTTTGGAAAATACAACTACAAAATATTTTCAAAAGGCAGAAGGCCCAAAGCTTTATCAAAAAAATACTTTAAATCAGGCTGAAGGCCCAAACAACGTGAGACTTGACAAGTAAGGAACTTTCAATTTTAAAGCGCCGGAAGGCCCATTATTTAAACCCAACTAAAAGCACACAGATTCAAACGATCGGCTATAAGCTATTAAAATATACGATCAAACACCAATAATAAAAGGCAGTGCAGCCAGTGGCGCTCAGAAGTTTCCGGGGGTCGATCTGCGCTTTGCTTAGGGGAGACAGGTAGTCGGCCCAACTATACCCGATCCGCCGGCAACCCCACCAAGAGACAGTCAACGGAGCCACCGTCAAGACGCTTTCCACCCAACCAGTGCACAAGGAACTCCGAAGCCAAACGTAAAAGGCGTAGCTGCCGACAACCAAGTATGCATAAGGTGTCAAACCACACATACGTGTTGGACAGCGACAACACAGTGAGGAAAGGACACTGCGTGAATTTTACGTCAGCGGCCGGGCAGGTAACCGGAACGCTAACGGCCACAATGTAGAAAATTCCGTATGTGCACAGTCTTGCTTCGGTAATTAAATCACCACTCAACTATGATGTCCTGGGTTGGTGAGCCACGAACCCCGTAGCAATCGGAACAGTTCCCACACACTCTGACACTGCGTAGTGACTGCCAGCGTTCCTGGCCCACTGCGCCACGCGGAGATTTCCTGGCTGATCCACACCAACCGACCGACTCCTCGCAGCCAGTACGCTGCCAACATTTAAAATAACTTGTCAGTCAAAATCACACAAACTACACACAGTTTCACGAACACTTGCACTACGAACTAGGCAATCCTAACGGCAGTGACATTGGTTTTCTTCCCCTCTCTTACTGCCATATCCCTAAGGGGCCCCATTACGCGCCTGACGTTGGAGCTCCCAACTACCAGTAAGCCCCCCTCTGCGACCGCCTGGATCTTGCAGACTGAGGGGCAACCTCTTGAACAGGACAAGCAGGGACGAATCATGCGTCGGCACACACAGCCAACCCATAAGCGATCGTCGGCCAGATACACATCGTCCGGCAAGACGAACGACCGACGACCAACCAAAGTCGTCCCCACCCCAATCGTGTGTGTCGGCAACCGTCGGGCGAGTCATGGCGGTCTGGACCTCACTGCAGACGCGCCCCGGCTGAACTTGTGCCACGTGCCAAGCCCAAAACTGCCAGGTCCGAACTGACTGCTGGCATGTTCTAACTGACTGGTCGACACACGACGACTGGGACGTAATAGCAGTTCAGCAAAGATAATACAGCAGAGCTTATATCGATTAGCGCTGCTGCTGCCGCTCACGGGTAGGCAAAGCATCAACTCAGTGACACACGTTATTGAAATTAACATAACGAGGTGGCAGTACGGCAAAAACAAGATCCGAAAATAATTTATTGAAAGGTATCCTTTCCCGAACTACGACAAAACTCTGTGACACCACAACTGTGGAGATTCGAAAAGGGTTTGTGTATTATTCAAAGAAGGCGCTACCATAGCTCTTGTTTTCGTCACAAACTTTCCTTCCTTTCCGACTAATACTTACGTTTAGCTATGTATACGATACGAAAAGCAAATAAGAACGGCCAGAAAGAAATTCTGACCGTCTCAACATAATTTCCTCATTCATGGCGAGTGATGATCTTAACTACGTTATTGCAGATGGATATAATTGGAAATTACGCAAAGAGTAATCAGACAATATGCTGCTTGACATTTTATTTTTGTATGTAAGCTTATTTCGGCTTTATTGCCTTCATCAGTACTTGTCACGACAATGTAGACGGACGTATGTCAAGTAAGGTATTACAGCTGTCCGTGGTTGTTGGATGAAATATTATTTCGGTAACTTTTTAAAGTTGTTCAATGGTTTGACGTTGCACGTATATTATAATACGTTGTTTATTATTTTGATAGTCGTAGAAATTCAAGTTTGACAACTAGGTATTTACTCAAAGAGCTTTGAGTAAACAGCTGTCTGTCGGACTTGAATTTCTACGACTGTGAAGGTAATAAAAATAAAGTACTGTAATATACGTGCAACGTCAACTCATTGAACTTCTTCAGACAAATAGTTTACGAAAATTTGACATAAGTCCGGACCTGTGCTGATGAAGGCAATAAAGCGAAAATACGCTTACATATAAAAATAAAATATCAAGCAGCATACTGTGTAATAATTCTCTACATAACCTGTGCTGATGAAGGCAATAAAGCGAAAATACGTTTACATATAAAAATAAAATATCAAGCAGTATACTGTCTAATAATTCTCTACATAATGTCCTAATGTGACATAATACATGTTGCAGGTACCATAATAAAGAATCTTCATTGAAAATGTTGCATGAAGTTACGGTTATACTACAAAACTTCGCAGCTGATGGTTTTGCTTCAGTTCATTTCGTTTGTGCTGAGTACTAGGTACCAATTCAAATGAAATGGCGACGCTGCACCTTGGATATTTGTTACTTTGTTTCCCGTCTCTATCAATGAAATGTGAGCCATAAGCATTCTAGAGAACTACACAACAAAAGTAAACACTTGCGAAGGTAAATGCTTCAAGTGTCAGTCAATGTCAGTTTTGTTACAGTGAGATGACAGTTACTTAAATGTGTGATTAGCCAAGACGTTGAGTAATATTCAGGAGCTGAACACATTGTATGGAAGCTACAGCGAATTAGCATACCTTTCAAAGTCACTGGGCGCGTCGCCATGGTCCTGACAGGGGCTATCAGTCACTTCGAGTTCCTTAAGCTTGTCAGGAAAATCTGACGCAGCTTCACCAGATGCAGGCACGAACACGAGCCACGCACTGCTCAGTCGGTCCCACACAATGCCACCCCAAAACATCAGGGAACCTCCATCTTGCTGCACTAGCTGGACAGTATGTCTAAGGCGTTCAGCCTGACCGGGTTGCCTCCAAACACGTCTCCGACGATTGTCTGGTTGACGGCATATGCGAAACTAATCGGTAAAGAGAACATGTTGCCAATCCTGAGCGGTCCATTCGGAATGTTGTTGGGCCCATCTGTACCGCGCTGCATGGTGTCGTGGTTGCAAAGATGGACCTCGCTATGGACGTCGGGAGTGAAGTTGCGCATAACGCAGCCTATTGCGCACAGTTTGAGTCCTAACACGACGTCCTGTGGCTGCACGAAAAGCATTACTGAACATGGTGGCATTATTGTCAGGGTTCCTCCGAGCCATAATCCGTAGGTAGCAGTCTTCCACTGCAGTAGTAGCCGTCGAACGGCCTGGGCGAGGCATGCTATCGAGAGTCCCTGTCTCTCTGTATCTCCTGCATGTCCGAACAACATCGCTTTGGTTCATTCCGAGACGCCTGGACGCTTCCCTTTTTGAGAGCCCTCCCCGGCACAAAGTAACAATGCGGTGTTGACCGGTTTCGCGTGGTTGAACTACGGACAACAAGCGCCGTGTTCCTCCTTCCTGGTAGAATGACTGGAACTGTTCGGCTGTCGGGCTCCCCCGTCTAATAGGTACTGCTCATGCATGGTTGTTTACGTCTTTGGATGGGTTTAGTGACATCTCTGAACAGTGAAAGGGACTGTGTCCGTGATACAATATCCATAGTCAACGTCTGTCTTCAGGAGTTCTGGGAACTGGGGTGATGAAAAACTTTCCCGATATGTGTCAAAAGTGGCAATCGAAGACACTAATACAAAATACCAAAGAACTATTTGTAAACACACTTTACAAAGTGCTATTGGTAAAAACATTAGAGGTTTATTATATTTCTTGGAATCCACGTCAGAGGCTATTAACGTCTTGGTACAGTCATGCATCTCTACATCTACGTCTACATTTATACTCCGCAAGCCACCCAACCGTGTGTGGCGGAGGGTACTTTACGTACCACTGTCATTACCTCCCTTTCCTGTTCCAGTCGCGTATGGTTCGCGGGAAGAACGACTGTCTGAAAGCCTCCGTGCGCGCTCTAATTTCTCTAATTTTACATTCGTGTTCTCCTCGGGAGGTATAAGTAGGGGGAAGCAATATATTCGATACCTCATCCAGAAACGCACCCTCTCGAAACCTGGCGAGCAATCTACACCGCGATGCAGAGCGCCTCTCTTGCAGAGTCTGCCACTTGAGTTTGTTAAACATCTCCGTAACGCTATCACGGTTACCAAATAACCCTGTGACGAAACGCGCCGCTCTTCTTTGAATCCTCTCTATCTCCTCCGTCAACCCGATCTGGTACGGATCCCATACTGATGAGCAATACTCAAGTATAGGTCGAATGAGTGTTTTGTAAGCCACCTCCTTTGTTGATGGACTACATTTTCTAAGGACTCTTCCAATGAATCTCAACCTGGTACCCGCCTTACCAGCAATTAATTTTATATGATCGTTCCACCTAAACATCTGAGTGTCTCAGTCTATATCTGGTAAATTGAAATCTCCACCTAAGACTATAATATGCTGAGAAAATTTATGTGAAATGTATTCCAAATTTTCTCTCAGTTGTTCTGCCACTAATGCTGCTGAGTCGGGAGGTCGGTAAAAGGAGCCAATTATTAACCTAGCTCGGTTGTTGAGTGTAACCTCCACCCATAATAATTCACAGGAACTATCCACTTCTATTTCACTACAGGATAAACTACTACTAACAGCGACGAACACTCCACCACCGGTTGCATGCAATCTATCCTTTCTAAACACCGTCTGTACCTTTGTAAAAATTTCGGCAGAATTTATCTCTGGCTTCAACCGGCTTTCTGTACCTATAACGATTTCGGCTTCGGTGCATTCTATCAGCGCTTGAAGTTCCGGTACTTTACCAACGCAGCTTCGACAGTTTACAATTACAACACCGATTGCTGCTTGGTCCCCGCATGTCCTGATTTTGCCCTGCACCCGTTGAGGCTGTTGCCCTTTCTGTACTTGCCCAAGGCCATCTAACCTAAAAAACCGCCCAGCTCACGCCACACAACCCCTGCTACCCGTGTAGCCGTTTGTTGCGTGTAGTGGACTCCTGACCTATCCAGCGGAACCCGAAACCCCACCACCCTATGGCGCAAGTCGAGGAATCTGCAGCCCACACGGTCGCAGAACCGTCTCATCCTCTGATTCAGACACTCCACTCGGCTCTGTACCAAAGGTCCGCAGTCAGTCCTGTCGACGATGCTGCAGATGGTGAGCTCTGCTTTCATACCGCTAGCGAGACTGGCAGTCTTCACCAAATCAGATAGCCGCTGGAAGCCAGAGAGGATTTCCTCGGATCCATAGCGACACACATCATTGGTGCCGACATGAGCGACCAACCGCAGATGGGTGCACCCTGTACCCTTCATGGCATCCGGAAGGACCCTTTCCACATCTGGAATGACTCCCCCCGGTATGCACACGGAGTGCACATTGGTTTTCTTCCCCTCTCTTGCTGCCCTATCCCTAAGGGGCCCCATTACGCGCCTGACGTTGTAGCTCCCAACTACCAGTAAGCCCCCCTCTGCGACCACCCGGATCTTGCAGACTGAGGGGCAACCTCTGGAACAGGACAAGCAGCCATGTCAGGCCGAAGATCAGTATCAGCCTGAGACAGAGCCTGAAACCGGTTCATCAGACAAACTGGAGAGGCCTTCCGTTCAGCCCTCCAGAATGCCACACCTTGAGACGACCTCCCACTCTACCACAGGTGAGGGATCAGCCTCAATGCGGGCAGTATCCCGGGCAACCACAGTCGTAGTCCGATCGGGCGATGCGTGGGACGAGCTGGCCGTCCCCGACAAACCCCCATCCGGAACCCCACAGTGATGCCCATTGGCAACAGCCTCAAGCTGTGTGACCGAAACCAACACTGCCTGAAGCTGGGAGCGAGGGGATGCCAACTCAGCCTGCATCCGAACACAGCAGTTGCAGTCCCTATCCATGCTAAAAACTGTTGTGCAAAGAACGTCTGAACTAATCTACAGAGAGCGCAAACAATTCGACACAAAATTTAAACAGTTATTAAAATACAAGATTGCCTAGTAAATGCAGTAATGCTGCTACTTGCGCACTGCTGACACACTGCTCGGCGGCGGAAGGAGACTACGCGATTTTACACTATTCAGGTACTAAAACGAGATGCTACAACTATCAAATACTATAATACGCCCGAAATTTATGAATTAAACAATGCAAGTACCAAAAACACGCAAAGAAATTAAGAATTAAACTATGTAACAAATGAGTGAGCTAGGAGTATACGACTTGCTGCTGCAGCTGCTTATCCAACGACGGCAGGGAGCACACATCTCTATGTACAGATTTCTGCTGTAGAGCTGTAGGAGGGCTCCCTGCGGTAACAGCTGCCCAGTGCTACTGAACGTTCTGTAAGGCTCTCATGAGTCCTCGCTGGCAGAGTAAATAATTGTTCACACTGCCCTCTGTTATTATTATTGCTGTTATGATTATCACTGAGGAAGCAGTGCATAGCTTTATACATATCGGACTCTGAGCAATGCTGATGCTTAAATCGGTAGCTTCAGTGGTAGTGGGCATTTACAGAACGCGCATTACTAAAATATGGATGGTATTCGGAGGCGACACTCACTCCTTGTGTGCGGGTAGTACTCTGCAGATATCGGTCACTGTGCAATGCGTCTCAAAGCGTTGGATAAATTGTTGTCCCCTTAGAACAGTAGATTCGACATCCACTGGATGGACCAGTGTGCGCACCTGAAATATGATCTTGTATGTAGGACACCAGGTGCAAGTGGGATGAGATATTGCTGAATACGGACATCAGCCAGCAGGCAGCTTCCTGCTATAGCCACATGACTGGAGATAACAATACTTGTTTCCCATTGGTTGAAACATGAAATGAAATATGGTTTATGGCCATAAATATGAACCATTTCAATATGACATGTCATTCCGATCTAGGCAACAGTAACATCAACGTCGCTGATAGAATCGCAGAGGAGAAAGGCCATAAAGGAAATGATAACGCATCAGGGGTAAAAAGGCGCTGTTACAGCTCAGTGTAATACGGGTTCCAGGTTATAGTTTTTTTAAGGGAGTTTAGCCACCTTGACGTAAGGTAGACTGGTTACGCCACAATTATCGGTGGAACAGGAATCGTGGTGACGCAAGACAGGCGGGTAGCACAGTCTGCAAATCTGCAGTAGCAGCCGGCCGGGGTGGCCGAGCGGTTCTAGGCGCTACAGTCTGGAACCGCGCGACCGCTACGGTCGCAGGTTCGAATCCTGCCTCGGGCATGGATGTGTGTGATGTCCTTAAGTTAGTTAGGTTTAAGTAGTTCTAGGGGACTGATGACCCCAGAAGTTAAGTCCCATAGTGCTCAGAGCCGTTTGAACCATTTTTTGCAGTAGCTGAGTGAGAGAGAGCACACGCAGCGGGAAAACAAAAAAGGACAGCGACTAGGCAAAATAACACGCCTGCTCGTTAGCGAGGAGGGATGCACAGGAAACATTAGACACGGCTAAGGGAAACACTCATAGACCAATTTAACTAGCTGCTAAGAGAGAATTAAAGTAAGGATAGCAAAATAACGAGACCACATGCGCTCATTGTTAGTAAAACGCACGTCACAGAACTACTCATAGCTCTTTACGTACCAGAGCCCCAGCTCCAAGTAGGGGAGAACGATTCATGTCAATGGGAACGGTGGATTCCGTGTAGACGACATTCCGTTCCATGAACGTGTTGTTTTAGTAAGTATTGTCTCAGATCAACCAGCGCAGTACCAGCCAGCCGTGGAATGCCACAGAGCTGAACTCCACTGACGAACTTCATGGTCACACCAACTACTGCTGATAGGAGACCTGATGAACTACCAGCAGCAGTGCAGTACCAGGTACTGTACTCTCTGAGTGTGGGCCGGCAGGCGACGACCAGCGTTCCTGGCGGACCACCTTAAGGTACGCCTAAGCGCATCCTGGCGCGGGGCCTACCAGGTTGGCAGTACTGTTGCCTACAGTACACTGAGGATGGGGTGGCCCAGGGAAGAAGAGGCACGGAGTGGGATCGAGTGCATTCCCTCAGCCGGTAGCAGCTATCGATGCTGTACCAGGCAGGGCTAACCATCCGTATTACTTACTTACTTTTCGTGTACGGAACTAGACTTCAGACTTCCAAAAATCAGCAGCCAATATGACCTTGTCATTTGCCTCCCATAAGTCATTCATTGTGCAGGGCTGGTCTGAATATGGACAGATAAGCCGGTGTTGAGCATCCTGGACAGAACCACACAGACACAGAGTGTTCTCATTCTCTTTTAGGAAACCCCATTGCTGCAGGTTTGTCTTGCACTTTGGCACTTCTACCCTCATACGGTTTAGGGTTCTCCAGACTGTGAATGGTAGGTCTCCGCCAGGCGCCAGTTCTTATTTTACATTTTTATGGAGGTTTCTCAGGTCGATTTCCCATCTTTTCAAACGATTCTCTGCAGCCGACCCTTCCAGGGCTCGGGTACGTGACAGGAAACTCTTCCTCAAACAAAGCCGTCGGTCAGCAGGCTAGTGTCCATGTAAAGGGTGACGCATGTCTTTTCTCGCTTGGTTTTTTCGGCTTCGGCAGCGATGTCACGTCGTATGTTGGGCGGTGCGATGCCCATGATTAAGTACATCTTGTGCACTGGGGTTGGCCTCAAGCATCCGGTAACAATCCACGCCATTTCATTCACCGCGACATCAACTTTTCTCTCGTGTGTTGATGCAGACCATGCTGGGGCGGCGTATTCCGCGGCTGACACACAGAGCGCAAGGGCTGAAGTTCTCAGGACTTTTGGGTTTGCACCCCAGGATCCGCTGGTTAATTTCCTGATGATGTTGTTTCTAGTTGATATTTTTCCCTTGTGGCATTACAATGATGTTTATAGGTCAGTGTGCGATCCAACGTGACACCAAGATATTTGGGCGTTTTACAATGCTCGAGAAGTTCACCTCTCCATATTACATTTAATTCGCGATTTGCCTCCCTGTTCTTTAATTGGAATGCACAGACCTGGGTCTTGGAAGGGTTCGGCCTTAGGTAGTTTGCCTCATAATACTGGGAGAGAGCTTCCAAGGTACTGGTTAATTTCTCCTCTACGTCCATAAAAGTGTAACCTTGGGTTGCAGCTACAGTGTCATCGGCACACATAAATTGGCGCGTGATGTATGGCACTGGGTGGTCATTTGTATACATATTATACAGAGCTGGGGCGAGGACGCTTCCCTGAGGTACCTCTGATTTCTCCACCTGCTCTTCTTGCCCTGAAGACGAACGAAAAATCTCCTATTATGCAGGAAAGTACCTGTCAGTGATGTTAAATGGTAATCTCTTGTCACATTATATACTTTCCTAAGGAGCCTCCGATTGTTTACAGTATCATATGCAGCTGGAAGGTCTATGAATGCCACTCCCGTGATCTCTTTCCTCTCAAACCGTCCTCGAAATGTTGGGTCAGGTTCAGGACTTGACCGCAGCACGATTTGCCTGGTCGGAAACCTGCCTGCTGTGGGATGATCTGTTGTTCCAAGACGCTTTCTATGTGGCTTTGCGTCAGGCGTTCCAAGATCTTAAGCAAGATAGCAGACCGAGCGCCACCACACTGCAGGTCTAGAGAGACTTCCTAGCACTCGCCCCAGTTGTACAGCCGACTTTGCTAGCGACGCCACACTGACAAATACGCTCTCATTTGCCGAGACGATAGTTAGCATAGCCTTCAGCTAAGTCAATTGCTACGACCTTGCAAGGCGCCATCACCAAGTTATATTGAGATGATAATACTGTATCAACAAGACCAATATTCACCAATTGTGGATTAAAGTTAAGTATTCCAGCAGGTATATACTTTTCTTTATAGCATTCATTACGTATCCTGTTTCAGACCTCACGCCAGCCTGCGTGAGTTTAAGCGCTTGCCTTTCGGCTTCCTCTCATTGTGTCTAGGTTGTCTTGTCTAGACACAACATTTTTGGCGACGAGGATGGGATATATCTGTTATAGTAATTTATTTTTCCCAGCACACTCTGTAGCTGCTTCACATTCTGCGGACATGAATTGTGGGCCATTGTCGGAAACAATAGTCTGTGGAAGACCTTCAATGCAAAAGATAGCGGATAACGCTTGGATGGTGGCTGCGCGGACGAGCGCGAGGGCTGTTTACTGTTCCGTGCAGCTCGCCCGGCGGGCTGGTTAACGTGACACACGGCTGGCGAAATTGCAAATGATTCCTGAGCAAAGTCGAGTGTGTCTTGCCTATCCAGTATGTCTATCACTTGTTGAAGGGAGGGATTGACTAGTTTCAAAATTTGATCCCGTATACCAACATCAGAAACGTTCTGTGTAATTGCATCATGCACCATAGTATCTGAATAAGGGAGTCCACATTCACACTCAAAAGCACAATCCCTTGTAAGGCCTTGCAAAGTTGCAACCCACTCCCGATTAATTTTACCGGCCGTACGTTTTGTACGAAAGAACGTGTACCGTTGGTTGATTTGCAGGGGAGGAATGTGGTGTCGCCGCCAGACACCACACTTGCTAGGTGGTAGCTTTTAAATCGGCCGCGATCCGGTAGTATACGTCGGACCCGCGTGTCGCCACTGTCAGTGATAGCAGACCGAGCGCCACCACACTGCAGGTCTAGAGAGACGTACTAGCACTCGCCCCAGTTGTACAGCCGACTTTGCTAGCGACGCCACACCGACAAATACGCTCTCATTTGCCGAGACGATAGTTAGCATAGCCTTCAGCTAAGTCAATTGCTACGACCTAGCAAGGCGCCATCACCAAGTTATATTGAGATGATAATACTGTATCAACAAGACCAATGTTCACCAATTGTGGATTAAAGTTAAGTATTCCAGCAGCTACGTACTTTTCTTTATAGCATTCATTACGTATCCTGTTTCAGACCTCACGCCAGCCTGCGTGAGTTTAAGCGCGTGCCTTTCGACTTCCTCTCATTGTGTCTAGGCTGTCTTGTCTAGACACAACACTTTCTGCCGTGGGTTTTGCCATTCATAAGGAGTGTAGTGGCGACTTGGTCTGCCGTGACGGTAGTAAATTTATCATTTGACTTTGTCGCGTCACCGTTAAGGTTCTTTAACAGTTTCCAAGCCCGCATACCGTTCACTTTCATGTCCAGGTTCTCCACGAGGTCACACCATATGGCTTTGCGGTTCTCAGCTATGACTGACATAAGTTCATCGCCTGCTAGAAGTGTCTCATCATCAAATGGGTCGTTATCGAAGAGCTTCTGGTATCTTTCCAGTAGTGGCTTGGCGTCCTCAGACAGTCCAGTAATATACTGTGTTTTGCATCCTCGCGGTATTGTTTTCCTAAACACCTTCTGAACGAGTTTGACAAAACAGTCGTACATCTCAGGTTGTGGGGGGATTTTTGTTATTCCTACATCAATGAGCTCTCTAAATTTCTTCCAATTGGCCTTTTTAAAATTGAACCTTCTTTTGAAAGGAACTTCTCCAGGCTTAACAAATGCATTGACCGTGCAAATTATGAGGCGATGCTGCGTATGGGGAATTGGCTCCCCAGTCAGTTTTCCACATTGGCCAGCGAGTTTCTTGGTAACAAAGATGTTATCGGGATTGTACCCTTTCTTCCATCTTCCACTAATAAAGGAGCTTGGCAGTTTCAGGTCATGTATGAGCAGTAGATCGTGTACCTCAGCCCAGGTCTCTAGTTCCACTCCGCTGCTGTTAGTTTCTTTATAGCCCCATGTAGTGCTCTGACAGTTGAAATCGCCCAGTACAAAATTAAAGTCTTGGTAACTGAAATTGCCAGGCTCAGTGAAGACAAAATCTGATTCTGGGGGTTTGTACACAGAGTTCGTACGGTTAATATCTCGCCTGTCAGTCAGTGATGCAGAAGTGACTCTAATTCCTGGCCTGGCGAAGATGACCCTACCGTACCGTTCACTCCATCTATTTTGGGTGTGGGTCTTGTATCGCCCCGATGAGTTACTTGAATCAGGAGGAAGTCACATTGATATTCTTTACACAAGTCAGATAATAAAACTTCTTTGTCTCTCGATATTCCTTCAATGTTTATCGACATCATCACAAGTGGCCTTAGAAAAGACCGTTTGGGTAGGGTCTTATTGGTCTTCATTGTCTCAGAAGTCCGTTCCGTTCCGTATTGACACAAGAGGAACGGCGTCTGGCTAGGACGCAGGCACAAGGACTGGCGCGGCGTCCAACATCGAGTCTGTCTGTGACCAGGACTGGAGGCAACTACTTCCAACTGCGCACCACCCTTTGTAAAGTTGTCACAATAAACGATTCACTGAATAATCAGGTTTTCATAGCGCCATGAGGGCTTCCAGACGACTCCTAACATTATACAGAGCCGTCATCTGCTCTGCCCCTCTGTAATCCCCCAACATGACTCCACTGATCACACACGTACGTTTACAACATTATTGTGTTTCTTTAATGTTTGCGCATGTGTCCATCATAGCTGAATTCTGCTGATTAATCTCTCCTACTTCATTCTCTTCTGTATCAGATGTGATGGATGTGTACAGAAATAGGGTTGTACCTGCAACAACAACCGTCTATTATCTGTCAAGGTAATGATGTCTTCGTCAGCCTGGTTTGTCGACGCTGCATCCAACACACATGAAAACATCCCCACCGAAGTGTCCTTCATCATTAGTATCGTGTGGGCTGACGTCACCAACTCGTTCACCAATACAGTCATTCCATACACCATCTTGCAATTGTCATAGATTTTCGATTGTAGATGCACTCGAAGATAATACTGCGATGGATTAGCGGGATACGTTATTGACATTACCACAAACAACATTGTGATGAAGCTCTTGTGGACTTATTCAGACACCGCTGCTTTAGAATATGACTAGAACTACAATAATATATCATATTCTTAATTATGCATGATACTTATCAACTATTTTCTATTTATGTTAGTACTACTAAATCCAGGCAACGGCCTTGCCGCAGTGGATGCACCGGTTCCCGTGAGATCACCGAAGTTAAGGGCTGTCGGGCGTGGTCGGCACTTGGATGGGTGACCATCCTGGCCGCCATGCGCTGTTGACATTCTTCTTGGTGGACTCAGCCTCGTGATGCCAATTGAGGAGCTACTCGACAGAATAGTATCGGCTTCGGTCAAGAATACCATCTTACGACCAGGGGAGCGGTGTGCTGACTGCACGCCCCTCCTATCCGCATCCTCCAGCGAGGATGACACGGCGGTCGGATGGTCCCGGTAGGCCACTCGCGGCCTGAAGACAGAGTACTACTCCATCCAGTGACCCTCTCATGATGTCTTGATTGTCTTATCCTAGCTATCGATGAAGTACTTGCCATGACTGCCAATATCACAGCAGCCTTTTCCATCATCACTATCTTGGTATGGGCTGATAACACCAATTCATTAGCTGATGCAGCCACTCTCTGGACTGTCTCGTAATCATACTTATAACAAGAATATGGGCTCCCAAGGTTCTACAACTTAGCTCGATTCTTGTCAAGATATTTTGGAAGTTGTTAACTAACTGCAGTATCCTGTAATTAAGTGTAAGATTATACTCTGTCCTCATACGACCCCTAAAAGAAGGTAGTGATTCTGGTGTGGAGACGAGCATCTTCGAACCGTGGGGGGAAGCTGGCATGCTATCACAGCACGATTCAGCTGCAGAGTGGTTCACAACATTTGTCAAAAGTGTCACATTCTGCCATTTTCCCAATACGCAGAGAGAGCATCGGTAAGGCACTCAGACATGTTCTGCACCCCAGTATATGCTAACGTGTCCACAGTACACATAACGGTAGGGTGGAGATTCATCCCTCTTCCAGAAGATTATGCAGCTAAATACGCATGTATTAATGTTCAGAATGTAGATGAGAATGATGTTTAAGGTGCGATAAAAATGTTTCGTTCGAAGGCCATACAGTCCAGAATCGGTATGTCAATCAGATAAATTCGCCGTGAGCGTTGAGACTAGCATCCAAATGACACACCAACTTGATGATACCCATTTGGTAACACAATATATACTGTTGCGTGAAAAAGTCCATAACTCCCTGCTGCACATCATCGCCTGACAGGAATCGCCGACTCTTCAAGGCTTTTTTAAGTGTCTTAAGGCATGACAATCGCATAGTAAAAGATCGGAAAAAGAGGAGAGTTCCTGAAAAGTCTTCACTTGTGTTTGGTGTAATTTCTGCACCTTGTGTCGAACCGCAAGCAGCATGGAACTCAGTGCGCAATCCCGCAACAGTGGTATCCGACAGACACGCTCCCCATACACATCTGTCAAATGGTTCAAATGGCTCTGAGCACTATGGGACTCAAGTTCTGAGGTCATAAGTCCCCTAGAACTTGGAACTAGTTAAACCTAACTAACCTAAGGACATCACACACATCCATGCCCGAGGCAGGATTCGAACCTGCGACTGTAGTGGTCTCGAGGTTCCAGACTGCAGCGCCTAGAACCGCAGGGCCACTTCGGCCGGCTACACATCTGTCACTGTTCAGTGGGTTTCTACCAGTTCTTGTCCTTTGGCAGCTAAGAAAAGAATAACAGCACTTTTCCCTGTTTGGACACATTTGGTAATAATGTCGCATAGCTCACGTTTCCACAATTGCCACATGCATGTAGGAAAGAGACAAATACCACACTAATCCCTCGCCGACATGTCAGTGATTACATATGCCCTTCGGCGTTGCCCTACAATGCATTGCGCTGCAGCAATGGTCTAAGATGGAAACTTTTTGTATCACCGATTATATTTTGCTCTACATGGTAACTTTTCACTGGAAATAGAAATTATAGTGTTCATCCTACACATACAAACAAATATTAAACATATTACTTGCATGGAGTTATAATTTCCAGAGCATCTCATTACCTGTAAAACTCCAGGAGAAACCAAAATTCGGGGCACAGAACCCTGTTTAATCAGTTCACATCTTCAACCTGGATGTTGATAATGGTAAGCCAGAAGATGACTATCTGCATACTGTGCAGAACAAAGAAGTGTAGCATGAAGTAGCTTGACCCCTCTACTTTTCAAAATTAGCTGTTCGGTGTCCCAAACATATAGACTCGTTGCAATTTTCAGAAGGCGAGAAGCAACGCTATGAGTATGTGTGGATTAAAATCATGTACCACCTATTTTCCACCCAACTGAATACAAGAAAATGTGCAAGATCTTTTTTCCGTAAATACTTCAACTCTCTTACAAAGAATGAGTTTCTGTAAAAGCACGCTCCAAGAGCTGGTGTGGCGGATATGCCAGACTGAGATAAAAAGTTGTTTATGTCAGTAATCCTGACTACCAGGAGCGATGTCCCTTGACATATATGCTGACTTCGAGGGCCTCCTAGATCCTTTGGCGCATTGTGATGTGACCCCAATGTGCCTCCCATCCTACCTTCACAGAAGAGCATGTATCATATGGAGCATTTTATCAAGGTGTGTGCTCGTATGATTCTAGTGACAACAAATTCGACTCATATATCAGGGATAATCCTGTGAGGTGGTTGCTTCCGAGATCGAAAATTTGTGTGAGTATTTCGTTAACGGGATTGCCGGTGGCTGTGGCCGAGCGGTTCTAGGCGCTTCAGTCCGGAGCCGCGCTGCTGCTGCTACGGTCGCGGGTTCGAATCCTGCCTCGGGCATGGCTGTGTGTGACGTCCTTAGGTTAGTCAGGTTTAAGTAGTTCTAAGTGTAGGGGACTGATGACCTCAGATGTTCAGTCTCATAGTGCTGAGAGCCATTTGAACCATTTTTGAAGTTAATGGGATTAATTGTAACAACATCCTCATGACTGGCTTGTGGGATACTGATGTCTTATATGAGCAGACAGTTGGATGTCACATTTGTAGGCTGCCACTGGATAGAGAAGCAGGAAATCAACAATGAGACCAATGTCAATTAACAGGGAATTTTCACAGTGGACCTCACAACATATGCAACTTGAATTACTATAATAGAACGTAGCTATCTTCTTTCACAATTTGAGCAGGAATAACGCCCACTCGTTTGTTAAGCACTTGAAACTGATTTCCTTTTTCCAGGAGAATCACGGAAAAATTAACTCTCCACTTCCTGAAATTGGGTCAACTCGTGCACATAGCACTTCACAAACTTCCTAGAAAGATGTGTCAGGAGGATAAGTATTCCACAAGAGAAGCATAACCCAATTATTCAAATTTTCAGCATCGTACGACAAGGGGGATTTGACATATGAATGCCTGGATTCAGTGGGAGATTCCTTGAAACCACATTGCCTGATATAATCGCATTCTCCAATAAACTAACAGGCATTGCCACAATGGATGTCGAGAATAAGCACAAACTAAATGTTTGATTGGAATTGGACGTCTCTTTAGTAGAAAATGCAAGATTGTACATGAATACCCACTTATATCTGTTTTTGCATAATTTCAAGAAGTTCCAGAGTAAATGCCTGCGCACTTACTCCCTGGATCATACCTTCTGTTACACAACACCAGCGCTTTCCTGAGATGCAATGTTAAGAAGACCACATTTGGATATTGGGCTGTTGATTGATATTGACATCTTGCTCTCTTCGAAGGCAGGATTTGCGTAGGTATGCTGAGGACAGTAGCTCACGAATGAATGAGATATACAGGCTGTTTTACGATTTAATTTACATTCTTTACTTGTGTGTACACGACCTCTATGTGTACCCCATGCATCAAAGTCTGCCATTTGGACTTTTCCAATAGAAGTCCAAAGGGGAAACTACCAGACTGAAGGAAAAAATCCATAATGTGGCTGTGAATGCTGGGAAGGCATATGTTCTGGAAACAGAAGTGACAAATACCACTCACTTTCATGATGCACATAGTGACTTGCCTCTGTGTCGAGAGCGCCTACTGGCACAAGATGGTTTCGTCCTAACGCTGTTGATCGTGATGGGACTAAGCGACGATATGTTCTGCACTATAAATACCTCCAGCAATAGCTTTAGTTGGTGATGGGCCTTTTGGGCATCACCCATGGCGTGAAGGGGTACACTGATGTAAGCGCCGGAAATAGTGCTCTCGTGATATGTGACTTTGAATAAATTTTTGAAGTTAATCAATAATTCAGTTATGGCACGAGACATTACAATGGGACGCTAAATATGAAACTGACCACTGTCTTCATTGAAGGACTAATCATTATGCGGATGGCCAATCCTTTGGTGCAGTTAATGAAACTTGTCTATATTGGTATCCAAATAGCACGTGTGCCAATTCTAGTATGGGATTTCTGGAGCAAGTCTTCGTGGATCCCAAATTACTTTACATGGATACAGAGAATTTCATATACTGGGCGAAAATCTTTGATCCACAAGATGCAACTATGCACAATTGTGAAACATTCGACACATCTGGATGTGAGAACAATAATCCTTTTGGAATAATGTCTTGAAACAAGAAGGTAATGGGCTCGATCTGAGACGAAACTAATGGGTCGCCGATCGTGGAGTATGTAGGGCTCGGGTCGAACATGTAGACACACCGTACAGGTACCACTCAGAAGTGGGATAAGTTTGCATTGTGTGGCCTCAAAGGCTCTTACGATCGAAGATCACAAGAGGTGTCTCCGTGAGGGCGTTAGCACTCCTCTACATACGTTGCATCGGGTGATCTTTCAAGCGGGAGGTTATGAGCTTAACACTGCACTACAGTTGTAACTAGGGCTGTGTAGTTATGTTGAAAAACAGATCATCTGTGGGGACGCGATTGGTACTCTCCCCTATTCACAGTATTCGTTCATGTGATTCTGTACTTATTTATTTACTTACTTGCAAGTAATGGAGGTTTCTGTGAGCGTTGCGGAATAGTGGGGCGACCCACTTCTCATAGATGTGTGCATTTGAGCATCCATGCCTGACTGCGCACTAGTGTTTGTGTGCATGTGTAAATATTATACATATTTGTGTATGTATTTTTTCTTCACCAGATGCTATTAGCCCTCATTTCCCAAACGTGTACTGTGTATAGAAAGAATGTTCAGAAAGAAAATTTGAGACATAAATACTGCACCTAAATGGAAAGTAAGATACTAAAATCTGAACTATAGTGTTGGTGTATCTGATATTCAAAACTCTGCAGAAAAAAGACTATTTAAATAAAATGAACATATCTCTAAGAAAAATGGCTGTGTAAATACTCAGATTAAGAATTATAAATTATAGCTTATGAGAGAAAAATAGGTTTGTAGGAAATGTGGTGTCACCGCCAGACACCACACTTGCTAGGTGGTAGCCTTTAAGTCGGCCGCGGTCCGTTAGTATACGTCGGACCCGCGTGTCGCCACTATCAGTGATTGCAGACCGAGCGCCGCCACACGGCAGGTCTAGAGAGTCTTCCTAGCACTCGCCCCAGTTGTACAGCTGACTTTGCTAGCGATGGTTCACTGACAAAATACGCTCTCATTTGCCGAGACGATAGTTAGCATAGCCTTCAGCTACGTCATTTGCTACGACCTAGCAAGGCGCCATTACCGGTTACTATTGATGCTGTAAAACATGTACCGTCAAGAGCGATGTTCACCAATTATGGATTAAAGTTAAGTATTCCAGCAGCTACGTGCGTTTTTTGTTAGTCTCATTTCCTTGACCTGTTCGAGACCTCACGCCAGCCTGCGTGCGCTAAAGCGCGTGCCTTTCGGCTTCCTCTCATAGTGGGTTGGCTGTCTTGCCAGTCCACAACAGGAAAACTATTGTTTTTATATCGCAAGAACAAACAGAATTGTAAATAAAAGAGAAAATTGTCAATAAACAACGACAAAAAGATTGCAAAGAAATTCATTGCAAATTGTTAACAATAAACCACAATTGAATTCGTTACGTCACTCTTATAATTTCCAAACCATACCTCTACGGAATTAGTATATCTAACAAAGTGAAGCTCTAAGGTCTAAGGATAAGTGAAGACAAAACTAAATACCCGGTTACTACTAGAATGCCAACAGCATTAGATCAGGAAATGTTAAGAGTTGGAGACATGCAGTTTGAAACAGTGAACACCATTAAGTATCGAGGCGTGGACATCACTTCGAGAAATGAGATTGAATCCGAACTGAACAAGAGCATTAAGGGCGGGAAATGCGTCATACTTCTCACTGAATAGATTACTTTCATCACGGATATTGTCTAGGAATTTAAAGATTAGAATATACAAAACTATTATTCTACCATTTATGCTGTATTGATGTGAGACTTGGCCTCTCACTGTGCAAAATGAAAAGCCGTTTCGAGTATCTGAAAACAAAATTTTGAGGAAAATTTTCGGAGTAAAATGGGATGACATTAGCGGGGAGTGGCGAAAACTGCATAACTAAGAGGTTCACGAACTCTATTCAAGTCCTGACATAATCACTATTATTAAAGCACGTAGGCTGCGATGGGCGGGTCACGTAGCACGAAAGGATGAGGGCAGAGCAGCACGCAGAGTACTGGTAGGGCACCTAGAGGGAAAACGTCCTGTGGGGAGACCGAGGCGTAGATGGTAGGACAATGTGAAGGCTGATTTGAGGAGCCTAGGTATTGAAGGTGAATGGAAGGAAATAGCCCAAGACAGGGACAGATGACGAAAATACATTGCTGCGGTAATGGACTCTCGAGTCCGATATGACCAGTGAGTAAATAAGTAAGTAACAAACTGAAGCTTTCCTACTGATGCACGAATCTCGATTAAAGAGGCCTACAGAATAAAAGTAGTTATAAAGGATCATAAGGGGGAGGACAGGGAAGTCAAGTATTATTGGTCCGGTGGAAGATACTCCAATCATTTTCATTACTCCCATTGGTTCAAGGATTTGCTACCACAAAAAAAGGCAAAATTATAAGAACACAAAACATAAAATAATGAGAACCTAAATCAAACAACAAAGGAAAATATACAGTATTAGCAAAAACAAAACTAACAATAAAAGTTATTAATCCAGCAATAACCATTCTTATATGAGAAACCGAAGAATAAGCAATTAAAGACTTTCAAAAATGGCTCTGAGCACTATGGGACTCAACTTCTGAGGTCATCAGTCCCGTAGAAATTAGAACTACTTAAACCTAACTAGCCTAAGGACATCACGCACATCCATGCCCGAGGCAGGATTCGAACCTGCACCCGTAGTGGTCGCGCGGTTCCAGACTGTAGCGCCTAGAATCGCTCGACCACTACGGCCGGCTAATTAAAGACTTTAAATCAACTTCATGAAAACAAATAAATCTAACAATAATTCCACCAGATAAGCCTACAGATGACCAGAAATAATTAAACTTCAACCCATCGCATCACGGTTGCAGAGTTACGTCTCTACAAGACCAGGTTTTCTGTGATGTACAGGAATTCTCCTAGTTGACCTTTAATACAAGTTTCAAACTTGCATCAAGTATATGGGGTTCACTGGATGACACAGATCAATTCCTGGTGGTTCACGATAGGAAGGGGGGTGACCATGAATGTAAGTAACCCAAGAAGTCCTTATTAATGACCTTGAGGTAAAATTGTTATCTGTGCCAGAATTTACGTTGATAACATACTGGTTAACAGCATTGGTGTCATCATATCACATGTGGTGATGTTCTGCCAGTGTATGCCTGTCTTTGAATCCGTCCTGCTATATTACTAATACATTGCACAGGCAGGGTGTGTCTCATGCAGAGTCACCTGCACGTTTCACTGTCATTTCACAACGTTGTGTGCTTAGCTGTCGCAAATGTACGTCCCGAGAGCTGCGTCCACGTCGTTAATGGTGTCTCTTACTTATGATCCGGCGATTGTGGCCATTTATATGCTTATGTGTCAGCTAATGAAATTTTAATTGGCTTGATAAAATTTTAAAGGGCTCAGTTTGACTTAGGTTCTACTATGACGTGAAAAGTCGTCCAGTTCTCTGACCAGAAGGGAAAGCTATTGCATGCTGTTAATGTCAAGACAGCTGTGTGTGTCAAAGTGTTCCTTGTGGGTCAGGGAGGTGAGCTAGGAATGGATGGAATCCGCCCAGCGGTTTAGCATCGAGGATCGGTTTGCCAGCCAGTCTGAATGTGGTTTTCTGGATGTTCCCACATCCCACTAGATGAATACCGAGATGACATCCTTTTCTCATCTCAGTAACACGATTTGCACACGTTTTGATTTCTGATATTATATCCTCAGCCGAAGCCCATTACAATAACGTTCTTGTACGCAGATGTACAGACAGTTTAAGCCCCGTGGAGTCTTCGGTCGGTTTTGTTTGCAAAGGACCATTCGCCACCAACTCATGCCGTACAGAATCCCGGGAAGTCTATGGACAAACGACTGTTGCAGAAACTTTTCTATAATTTTTCCCTGTATGTTTTGTTAAGAAGGACAACGAACCGGAATTCTGTTCCCTGGTGTATTTAATTGGTCCCCTCTTTTATGACTACCAGTTCTGCACCCTTCCTGATCTTAGGATATATGTCTCGAATCGAATATTCTTTGTATGGTCTACAGAGAATTGAAGCTCGCACAAATCACAGTGTCTTTAGGCTCCATAAAGTGTATAGAAGCCACACTAGTTCGTGTGGCCGTTGTATAACTCCATCTCTCCACGTCTTGGGTGACCTTCACTGCTGAGAATGGATCAAGTTATATCATTGTGTAAGTCTGGCTTAGAAGTGGGGTGACCTCACGATGGCAGTCGGCAGGGATAATTAAAGAAGATACACCTCGGCTGTCTCTCTGCGTCTTCTAGTGGTTCTCCACTCACATCCTCGCTACATAAGGAGCTGTTGGTGGTCTCTTCTTTCACTTACCGTTTTTTTTTATCCACCCTAGACTCTAAGATTAATTTAGAGATGTGGATGTTTGCCAGCTTTCCACACTCAGTCTGAGTATTCGCTCTTTAAAATATTTATTTCATTGCTGTGTAGAATCTGAGTCGCTGGTATACTTTTATAAGTGTAATAGTAATCCAGTGGAAGCTCCTTTGAGTACTGACGGCACTCATGCCACTGACCCCATATACATGACGAAGAGACAATGCCAGTGGACTTCATCTTAAGAGGAACAGCAGTTTTAGGAATGCTGTGAAGACAATCGACTATTACTTGTTTTATCTAGTCTCGATAGAAGGCTCTGTTCGACAACTGCAGCGTAGTAAACACCGACACAAGAAGACCATACTGTGATATTTTTCTACTAGTCATTCCTTTGAAACCGTCTGTTTTGTGACTGACAGTATAGCTTATTTTCAACAGTATATGATGTCAGACTGGGTCAGTCGAATGGTACAGTCTGTCAGAATGAAGTCATATATACTTAGTAACAATGCAGATATTTTAGATATTGGTGGAGCTGAATTGCTACAAATAATGGGGTTCTCCCTGTGACTGCTTCCTCTACCGTCACATTAAATTGACGTCAGCTGATGATCTCCTACTCCCTGGGCCGCGGATGCAGCGGCTGTCGGGATTTCAGTTTCTCAAATCAACAAATGTACTGATTAATGAAGGGAACAGAGTGAGGCTGGGGTTTAATAACAGACGGGTAATGGCAGTTAAATCTGATACATTATTACTTTTGAATGCATTATGGGAACAGTAGTGATCAATGTCTTATAAATAATTACTATTAAAAACAGTCTTGATCACGATTTATTTAACAAGGTGACCGGTTTCGACCACTACTGTGGTCATCTTCAGACCTATAAGTTGTATACAAAGCTCTAATTAGAGGGCTACATACATTAAACAAAATACATAAAGTTATAAAGCTATAAAACGCTGAATTACCATTGAGTAGGAACCTCTTTCTGTTGGAGAATCACTACTGGAGAAACCAGTGCATGTCTTACTATATATATATAATGGAGGCTCCACCCACTTCTGACTGCATGATGTCATTATTAACCAATGAGTAATAAGTCGAATTACAATTTAAAATTTCTTTGTTAAAAGAACATTGTCAAGAATTAGATATAAATACACACTAAACTTAGCTTATTAAACAGCTATTGTCAATTAAGAAGCGTTAAAATATTTAAATATGTAGGAAAATGAACTTCGGTTAGGCAGTACATGGGTTGCCCTCTCAAGGCCTATCAGCGAACCATTTGGAACCACTGGTTGCTATGGTGAAGTTAAACTCCGTTGCAAAGATGAAGCAGCAGGCTTTTTTCACTGAAGTTGTTGTAAAGTCGATAGTGGAACTAGTGGTTGCCATGGTGAGGACAAACGCCAGTGCAAAGATGTGGTAGCAGGCTTCTTTCCAACGAAGTTGTTGCGAAGTAGAATGGCAAAGACTGGCGTCAGACGATGTATTATTGAGCAGCAACTTGTCTTTATTGAAACGAAAAGAGTAAGCTACAATAATCTGTAGCTGACATGTATACTACATGCTGCCCAAAATATTTGAAAATTTTACATACTGTGCCAAAAGGACCACTGCTGAATACCTTAGAAGAAATTGAAATTACTTTATGCACACCTGTTGAAAATGTGGTAATCTAGTGATGTACTTTACATTTTTAAATTTTGAAAACACTGGGTCCGTACACCAGATTACATAATTCTTTTAAACGTTTCAGTACAATTTAACCCAACAATTTTAGTCTTAATAATGAATATAACTTTTTAGACCAAACGTCATATTCATATTCATATTTTCAGGTTCACGAGGCTCCTTAGATATACATATACATATTTAAAAAGTATGTCGTGAATAAATATCAACGATAATTAAAGATATTTCTGTTTTATAAATTTTTATGTAGTGGCCACAAAGTGCCCCTTCCTTTAGCGTACACATTACAGAAAATGGTTTGGTATTGCGAAGATAGTGCTAAAATTTATTGTTAGGTTGTAGCCCCTAATTATACATCAGTACCTATTTAAGAAACATGATATTATAAAACCAAGGTGCCTTAACGATTTGCTACTTCAAAACAGTATTTTTAAATTTTTTGGTATTGGTCACAAAGTACTTACCTTGGTGTGCACATAACAAGTATCTATACATCAGTTCCTAATTGAAAACTGTGTTGTCAATAAATGTTGAAAACAATTAACAATTTTTAAAATTTTTTTGTGGTAGGCATACAGTACCCCTCCTTGGTAGTTTACGTTATACAAAATGCGTTCGTATTGCAAGGTTAAGTATGAGAAAGTCTTGTGAGAGATGTGCTCCACATTTGTGGATAGCTCGAGAAGACAAAACGTGAAATGAAATTTCTCATCAGTGTTATGACGTAACTGACTTTGTGTCTCAAACAGTTAAACAGTTACTGTGGGTGAGATGAGGATGCAGTATTTCACGCTAGAAACGAAATAAAATCGAATAAATGGATGGATCTGGCACTGCATCGAAAAGTCGAAGTAAATTTTACTTGTTGAAAAGATTAGGTACAGAATTTTTCTGAGATGTACGAAGCGATCTTCTTATGAATTATCTTGCATAGAGTAAAACAATAATTGATGAATACTATGCTAGTTTTTTTTATATGGAATGCATCAAGAAAATTCGTGAGAAGTAAAGTTAAGTGTAAAAGTTTAAAAATAATTTCATGTCAGCGATTCTCCTATGTGCAAACAACTTTGGCAGTAGGAAAACTGATGTCCACTATTTATTAAAGGAATAACTGTCATGTTCAATTGATTTGGTACGCTGGGACATATACCCACAATTCAGAAATTTATGAATTCAAACTGTTCGAAATGTATTAATAGGTTGTGAGAGCTGTAGACAGAATACTTGGCATACCTTACAGAACGAACCGTAGTTCAGTGGCAAAAACCATTCATTGGCAAGAGTTGGATAAAGTGCGTTTGGGTACATGTGGCTACATAGAAATGGACTGTGACGATATGTGGCAAAATGTAATCGGGTGCTCTGCCTTCGCACGCAGCAAACGCAACGTTCCAGCAACAAATTATGTAAGACCCGATCTCCTTGCAGCAACCCTAGACTACTTGCGTGCAGAACAACGTGCCAACTAGTTGGAATCAGGTCGCTGCCAAAGAGCAAAATAACACAGTAACGTAAACTGATCTAAGGGCAATACCGACCATCATCGTAGATATTAGTATACACTATGAGGCCCATCTGCAGCTGAAGTTACAAGATGACCTCATTCTCGTTCCTATGACTCATCATGTTGTCTTTCGTCCAAAATGTAATCCCTTTTCCATATACTCTCTCCCTTTCCCTCCCTCCCTCCCTCCCTCCTCTCTCTCTCTCTCTCTCTCTCTCTCTCTCTCTCTCTCTCTCTCTCTGTGTGTGTGTGTGTGTGTGCGTGACTTTGCGTGTTACATTCTCAGTCTTCAAAAAGCGTTTTCTGTCCGATTTTTTCTTTTCTTGCTCTCTCTTGCTGATACCATGTCATTCATTCCTTTCTACTGCTGCTACCTCCACCCACTGCCACTATCTATCTCATCCTCGTTATCACCGTCATAGACTCCGTGTCTCATTATAACTGGCTCTCACTCACTTCCACTTCCTCTTTCTACTTACCCCTTTCCCAATAGCACTGTCTATTAGGCTCTGTTCCTAACACTGTTCTGTCAATGTCAACTACGTTTCATTGCCATTGTATTCCTCACTGTCTTTCACTATACCAGTGTCTCCTTCGATCATCCTGTACCGCAGCTACAGTCTATTATCCTCCAGCAGTTTATTCATTATTTTTCTGTCTCTTTCCCTCAGCCACTGACTCCTTCTCCCTCGGCATAAAGAACTGCGAGTGTATTCGCACGCCAAAATTTTAGAGAAAATTCACTTTTCAGTAAGCCTATAAAAAGGAGCATATTAATTTTTTTGTGCTCTGATAGAAACATTTGGCCTCCGATTCCCTTCCCTGCTACAGCAGGGAATCTCACTCACGGAAAAGAACTTTACTGGTCAGTAAAATTTTGATGTGAAATGGAAATAATTCAAAATTAATTTTACGCCTCAGAACGGATTTTAGTAACACAATAATTTTGCGGGTGCTTTAGTATTAAAATATGGTGTTCCCCGAACACTTCTGATAGTAACGGAGACTCCTTGCAGCATATTTCTCCGTGCTACATAACTAAATAAACTACGTTTTCGCCTCACAACGGATGTTAAGTGCGTATTTTACGCTTGCAAATACGGTTACTTTGAACCTCTCTATCTAGGAAACGGATGAAGATTTGAGTAAAATCATCAAGTGTGCACGGGATCGAGATCTTAGGCATATCTTGTAAAAACTACAGCCATTTACGGTGCATAGACGTCTTGGATTCCGCGTCTAGGTTTTGGTACTTAGAAACCACGTATTGAGGTCTTTCTTAAGAACGGATTAATATTCTTGCAAACAGCAAAATGGTACTTCTAGATAAAGGCCTAGAGAACGTACCGTTTAAATTTGAGTGATTTCCTGCGGTTGTTTACTATTTAGATTTCACCTCACACTGAATTTTACGTGAGTCTCTTACGTGTATAAGGAGGATAATTTTTAACCTCTGTAGCCCGGAAGTCGATAAAGATATCGAAAAAATTTTCAATGTTGTCCGATATTTCAGCCAATATCTGTGCATACTCATCTAGCAATCTGTCTCTCGGTTTTGGTACTTAAAAACATAGTTTTTCGGGTTTTCTCAGGAACGTCCATGAACCAAATGGTGCCTCTATAAGGCCCCTAACGCGCACCATAGGCTACGTATAACGCAAAAACATCCAACCGATTTGCTTCATTTTCCAAAACTGAAGTAAGCGTGTGATGTTCAAATTTTGACCTTGTAGTGTAGGATGGCAACAGCAAGCTAATCCTTCTGTTGGATATACAAATAATGTCTGGCCCGAGGGCTATGCAAAACACTTGATCCCATCTTGTTGCTTCCAATAGAATCCGAGGTTTGAGTTCCAGAAGAAACCTCTTTTGTGGTAGATGTTTTGGAACATATTAGGCAACGCTTGGTGTCTCACGCGTACTGAGGAAGAAAATTTTATAAATTACGCCCCTTCGTTGGGTTGGATTGTTCTTAACAGATCCTAGAAGAGCCTTATAAAATTCCACATCAGTCCGGAAAAATACAATTCAGAGCAAACATCATACATTGTAAAAGACTGACGTGTCTGACAGCGGCGACATATTGTATGGAGGTGATGATGTATCATTATATCGAAAAAACCATAAATATCATTGGGAAATGATATCAGTATCATGTGTGGGTATTACGCTGACAATATATCGACAATATCGACACATTTTATCAATTCATAGGGGCTTCACATTTTTTGTAAGCCTTTTACTTGGCATTTGGTGAAAGTAATCGGAGTTTTCACTTAACTTCGTTAAATGAAATAAACAAAACGAAACTTGTTTATTATACTTGTCGCTCAGGAGACCTTGTGGGCTATTTGAAGTCCGAAAATGTCATTGAATATGTGAATAGCACGCACAGCTACCAAATGTATCTGAGAACACAAATTTCCGCAATAAAACAATCGTTCTCACCGAATTACGATCCATTGCAAAGCTGTAAAGTGACAGCGGTTGGAACATCGGCAAAGCCTTCACAGTCGAGCGCCCATTACACAATAAGAAATGTTTATGTTCCGTTAACAGCTGAAATAACACCTTTCGCCAAAACACGTGAAGTGTTTTGAAACACGTGCTGCCAATTCGCCGCTCATGCCCACGTACCTCCGTCAACGACTTCGATACATAGAATGCCCTGCGTCTTGCGTGCCTATACCTAGAGAGAGCTCTTAATTCACTGCCTGAGCTGCCTCATATTACGACCGCGAACGTTGCGCATCCGTGGTGGACATTAGGAGTCTGTATAAGGGGCAGTCAAATAGGGACGAGATATATTGAAAGAAATCAAGTATACTGTTTATTGTTCAAATAGTAATCGCCGTAACTGTTAATACATCTGTTCCACGACGGTCAATGCCTTCATGGAAAAATGTTTGCGTGTGCCTTAGGAACCATCATTGTACCCAGGCGGGCAACTCTTCGTCCGAACTGTAAACCGATAGCCACGAATGTCTTCCTTCAGGAATACAATAATTTGGAAATCTAATGGGGAGAGATTGGTATTGATTGGATCCCGAGAGAAACTTGTGCATGGTATTCTAAACAACTTTGTCCCCGTGCTAATAAGATTGCTTCGACCAAGCTTCAGAAGTTCCGCTCGCCATGCGATTTCCATATGTTTATAGCCCTCAAGGAAGACATTCGTGGCCGTTGGTTTGCTTCGTACGAAGAAGAGTATTACGTCCAGCCTTGTCGTCAATTATTAGCAGGCAGCTATCGGAACATTTGGGAAGCAGGGTAGGACTCAAAGTGACTGGTTTACTGAATGTGAAAGTGAGTTGCGTCCATATATATAGACAAGAAACGTAATGCTCATATACAGGTTATGAATAATCCTAAAAACCAACGAGCAACAGCTGAATACAAGACCTGCAAAGCAGATCTGCAACGGGTTTCTCGCCATTGCGCAAATAGATATTGGACCAACCTTTGTAAAACTATTCAGATCTGCAGAGACAAAGGAGATTATAGTGGCACATATCAACGCATAAAAAATGCCATTGGACTAACAAGCAGGAAGTTCGCTGCAATAAAAGATCTAAATGGAGGCCCAATCAACAATAAAAACCAGCAGCTAGATAGATGGGTGCAGCACTATACTAAACTATACACAGAAGAGGTCAACATTTCTTCAGAAGCTTTGGGAACTTTACCAACTTACCCAGTTATAACTGAGCTTGATGGTCCTCCCACTGTTGACGAATTGAAACTCGCACTTTAAAGTTAGGCAAGAGTACAGGCCGTGATAACTTACCAGCAGAAATCATCAAAATCTACTGCGTTTTGCCGATATTGTATCAAATCCTACTGCAGTGCTGGGAAGAAGGCACAGTACCTCAAGACATGCGAGATGCAAATATGGTAACAATCTATAAGGGAAAAGGCGACAGAGGTAACTGTAACAACTATAGAGGAATATCTCTCTTGAGCATTGCTGGAAAGGCGTATGCAAGGATAATCCAGAAGAGACTGGAAACCTTGGCTGCTCGGATCTACCCTGAGTCACAGTGTGGATTTAGAACTGGCAAGCCGGCCGGTGTGGCCGTGCGGTTCTAGGCGCTTCAGTCTGGACCGCGTGACCGCTACGTCCGCGAACACAGAGTGCCATTATGTGTGGCTTTTGTTGACCTCAACAAAGCCTTTGACACCATCAGTATGGAGGGACCCTACTGTATATTGGAAAAAAATTGGATGTCCCCCAACTTTGCTGGCTTTAATAAGATCTTTTCACGACAATATGCGTGGCTCTGTAATCTTCGATGGCAGTACAGCTCAACCATTCAGTATGAACTGTGGCGTAAGACAAGGCTGAGTGTTGGCACCTACACTTTTTGGAATTTTCCTCTCGGGTCTGCTCCAAGTGGCTTTCGAGAATTGCAATGTTGGAGTACATCTGCATACTAGGAAAGAAGGAAGGCTTTTCAATGTCGGTCTTCTGAAGAGTAAGACAAAGCGCTACGAGATAGTCGCTCGTGAACTTCTGTATGTTGATGATGCTGCAACTGTTTCGAACTCCACAGAAGAGCTGAAAGAGATAGTATCAACATTTAGTCACACATGCCAACTATTCTCGATGAGTGTAAACAGCAGTAAGACCGTAATTATGGTTCAGGGTGCTAACACAAGCCGAATATCACACTAGATGGCACTACTCTGCGAGTCGTAGATAACTTCTGCTATCTTGGATCTACTATAGAATGAAACATGTCTGTTGACAAGGAAATTGATGCTCGCATTGAAAGAGCTGCGACAACTTTTGGCAAACCCTCTACACGTGTTTGGAAAAACAACAAACTCTCTTTGACCACCAAAATTCTTGTATATCAAACTTGCATTCTCAGCATCCTTTTGTGTGCATCGAAAACATGGACTACCTATGCCAAATAAGAACGTCGCCTTAATGCTTTCCACATGCGGTGCCTGAGATCCATCCTCGGAGTAACGTGGAAGGACCGAGTGACCAACGAAGCGGTGCTATCTAAAACTAACTGCAACAGTATTTCAGCTATCTTGAAGCAGAGACGACTCCGCTGGCTGGGACACGTCCACCGTATGGATCCCGATAGATTACCACGGGCGGTGATGCTTGGAGAGATCTCTATAGCCAAAAGACCTGTAGGACGTCCTGTATTGAGGTTGAAGGACTCCTGTAAGCGAGATATGGAGAGCTTTGGAATCGACACAGATGGGAGGCACGAGCCAGCATGAGACCAGAGTGGCGTGATGATATATCATCTGGAATGTCGAAGCATGATGAAGGCTTTTTATACAGATTAAGGCAGAAAAAGCTTCGCAATGCTACCACTGCTCCTGCCTCAGCAGCCAGATACACTTGTGACTATTGCGGCAAGAGATACCGTGTTGCCATTGGTTTGACAAGTCATATGAGAAAATGCAACCCATAAACACACAGACTGCAACAATCATCTACCAAGATGTCGTGGCCAATATATGCTCGCCGTGAAATATGTGCAGTCTAGGAATCCTACGTACTTGGTTCGCTAGGCAAGCAGTTCAAAAAATTCGTATTAATGAGTTTTATTACAAAAAAGTAAATGACGATACATAACTTTGACAACCACACAGATGTGTCACATGCAAAGGGTGACATACGAAACAAGCAATCTCTTCAATATGACAATTCCCAAGTCTTTATTACATAGAGTGTAGAAGCAAAGTAACGAGCGTTGACGCTTCTGTCCAACTTAGTTGTCGTGAAGCGGCTATTCAAGTGGTGAGTTGCCAGTCTGTCGCGGCGCTTATGTCCTGTCCACATAGGGGCCGCTGCAGTCGCGTTGTCCTCCTGGAGAGGGGTCGGTCAACGTGCAACTGGCTGACGTCTTCTCACAGCCGTCTCTTCTCTGTTTCTCCCAACTGGAGTGCCGGCGCTTTGACTTTATGCCGTAACAAAGAGCATGCCTGCAAACAATCATGGTTCCATAAACAACGGCAAACGCATATCCATGAGGCCACATCTCATTGTGGGATAAATGTAGTATCAGTTTTGCGATAACTATTGAAGTAATAAATGGCGGCCGCCGTGGCCGAGTGGTTCTACGCGTTTCAGTCCGGAACAGCGCTGCTGCTGCGGTCGCAGGTTCGAATCCTGCCTCGGGCATGGATGTGTGTGATATCCGTAGGTTAGTTAGGTTTAAGTAGTTCTAAGTCTAGGGGACTGATGACCTCATATGTTAAGTCCCATAGTGCTAAAAGCCATTTGAACCATTTGAAACAATATACATTTTACCTATTTTATCCATCTTCCTCGCTTCCATCTGACTACCCTTTGTTTATGGCATCGTTATACGCCTAACGTTTCCCCTTCTAACGTCGTAGATATCATCAGAGATTATAAAGGCGCAGACAACTCCACCTAACCGTACTGTTCATACTCATCCCAGCAGCAATCGCTTCATGTCGTCATAACACTAGTGCCTTAACAGCAGAGTCGTCTGGACGTGTGCTGTTTAGTTTGTAGCTTGTAGCTGTTAAGAGTTGGCACTGTTAACACAAAGGCATGCGACTTGGCTAATTTCAATCCTCTTCTTTTCTGTTACAGTTACTTGTGGGCTTTTGAGTGTCTGTGTCCTCTCTGTACATCCTAGAATAATACTAATAGATCTTGGTAAGATAGTATCGGAGAAACGAAATTGGTGGTTCTCTTGTCCAACTGAATGATCTGATGTTGCCTATTTATCCGTGTTTTTCAATGATGCAGTGAATTTTGTACATGTAGGTTCTTTGCAGTGTTCACAGGTTCGCGTTCCTTTCTTATTGGCTCTAATACTGTAGCAATTCGCTGTTTCATTAGCATACTACTGATGCGACCTGTGACTATTTTCCGGAACTGAAGGATAATTTCATATTTATTTGGTTCATCTGCACTACATACCCCCTATGTTCTAGAGCGTAGTGCCGGATGTAACGCTTTTTGGACTATCCATAACTTCTATTAGCATTTTGTAAATGACTGAGCTCGTCATCCAGATTATTGACACCAATGTTTGATCACTCCTGTTTCTTTTGGGATGGTAACTGGAATTTCTGTGAAGGTATCTAATTGTGTGAGTGGCTTTCAACCGACTTCATACCTGAAGTTCTGCCAGGTTTTCGAAATATCTGCGCATTCAAAAATGGAATATGACCTCCTTTCCTTTTTTACATAGCGAACTTTATATATTGGTATGGAAAAGTTGAGGAAGAAAGTAACCTTCGCGTTGTGTCACTGCCCATAGCGCTATGGACCATACATAGAAAGAAGTGGTTCAGGGTAACGCAGACGATATATGAAAGAAAAACGCGATGAGATAGAAAGAAATGACACTTTTATTCAAAGATTATAATTACACTGTGGCTACCGCTATTCATAACGGTCCCTTAGACATTAAGAAAAGGTAGGACATTGGTCTTAATACACTACTGGCCATTAAAATTGCTACAACACGAAGATGACGTGCTACAGACGCGAAATTTAACCGACAGGGAGAAGATGCTATGATATGCGAATGATTAGCTTTTCAGAGCATTCACACAAGGTTGGCGCCGGTGGCGACACCTACAACGTGCTGACATGAGGAAAATTTCAAACCGATTTCTCATACACAAACAGCAGTTGACCGGCGTTGCCTGGTGAAACGTTGTTGTGATGCCTCGTGTTAGGAGGAGAAATGCGTACCATCACGTTTCCAACTTTCATAAAAGTCGGATTGTACCCCATCGCGATTGCGGTTTATCGTATCGCGACATTGCTGCTCGCGTTGGTCCAGATCCAATGACTGTTAACAGAATATGGAATCGATGGGTTCGGGAGGGTAATACGGAACGCCGTGCTGGATCCCAACGGCATCGTATCAGTAGCAGTCGAGATGACAAGCATCTTATCCGCATGGCTGTAACGGATCGTGCAGCCACGTCTCGACCCCTGAGTCAACAGATGGGGACGTTTGCAAGACAACGACCATCTGCACGAACAGTTCGACGACGTTTGCAGCAGCATGGACTATCAGCTCGGAGACCATGGCTGCGGTTACCCTTGACGCTGCAACACAGACAGGAGCGCCTGCGATGGTGTACTCAACGACTAACCTGCGGCAAAACATGAATTTTTCGGATGAATCCAGGTTCCGTTTACAGCATCACGATGGTCGTATCCGTGTCAGGCGACATTGCGGTGAATGCACATTGGAAGCGTGTATTTGTCATCGTCATACTGGCGTATCACCCGGCGTGATGGTATGGGGTGCCATTGGTTACACGTCTGGGTCTCCTCTTGTTCGCATTGACGGCACTTTGAACAGTGGACGTTACATTTCAGATGTGTTACGACCCGTGGCTCTACCCTTCATTCGATCCCTGCGAAACCCTACATTTCAGCAGGATAATGCACGACCGCATGTTGCAGGTCCTATACGGGCCTTTCTGGATACAGAAAATGTTCGACTGCTGCCCTGGCCAGCACATTCTCCAGATCTCTCACTAATTGAAAACGCCTGGTCTATGGTGGCCGAGCAACTGGCTCCTCACAATACGCCACTCACTACTGTTTATGAACTCCGGTTTCATGTTGAAGCTGCATGGGCAGTTGTACCTGTACACGCCATCCAAGCTCTGTTAGACTCAATGCCCAGGCGTATCATGGCCGTTATTACGGCCAGAGGTGGTTATTCAGGGTACTGATTTCTCAGGATCTATGCACCCAAATTGCGTGAAAACGAAATCACATGTCAGTTCTAGTATAAGATCTTTGTCCAATGTATACCCGTTTATCATCTGCATTTCTTCTTGGCGTAGCAATTTTAATGGCCAGTAATGTAGGATGTGTCATCACTGTGGACGGCAATGCATATTCTGCAAGGTTCTCCCGTGCTATCCATAAGCTTTGTAAACAATTATTGCGGCAGGGCGCTGCGTTCCTCCACCAGACGGGCTGACACCTGCTGGATGCTCACTGGCGCATGTTAACGTGGTGCAGTACATCTCCCCAACGCATCTCACACCTTATCGACAGGATTTAAGTCAATATTCTCTCGTTCCGAGAGCTCTCTCAAATTCGCTGCTCAGACCTAGTCAGTGACGAATGCACCGCTGATTACATGCACTTGGGAAAAGAGAACAATGTTACAGTAAGTTGAAGGGTGAGAGTACCGTATTCAAAGATTTGGGGGTCAATATGGAAATACAACATTACTCCTCTCCACACCATAATAGCGGAACTACAGGGCGATAACATTGGACAATTCTTGACGTACCGTCATATGGCAGGGGTTGGGAACATGAAGTACACTCAGGAATATTTTCGAACATGTCTCGCCTTTTGTAATGTTCAGACGACTATCATGAATCGTGGTAGCTGCAGAGTAACCACTGCCTTTAAATAAAAATGTCGTGTCTATTCGTCTCATCGCCTATCAGCTGCATTCCGTGCTGAACAGTTTCATCGAGTTATGTTAGTTGGCAGTGTCACATCCTGTGGCAGTTATTTCAGCAGTAATGGTGTAATAATCCTGGAACTTTTTTCTACATTGGGCATTCTAGCGCCCCAACGTCACTGACCTAGTGAAATCATCATTCTTATTAGTGACGTCAGAAGTGAAGTTATGGCTGTTGTCCGTGGCAGCATATTTATCTGTGGGACGCCACACCCCTTTGACACTCGCCTCCTCACTCCTTATCAGCAGCAAAACTTAGTGGATTATTAAGATAGCCAAGTTGACGAAAATAGTCGCTGAAAATTTAAAATCCTTTCCCACACTCCTTGATTACATTATCTCCAGCCAAATATAGTGCAGTATCAAAAATTCAAGATTGTGGAAATAGACGAATTACGTACTTTACACCCCATGCCTTCTCCTCTCTCCAGTTAATCAGAGAATAGTATTTAAACGACGTATAAATATATAGTCAAATTACATTATTTCCTATGTACACTTCCCTAGCTCAAATGTATCAGAGCTCAATATTAAAAACAGCGCCAAATACGCAATAAAAAGTTACTTAAAACTAAGATTAAAACCAAGGATTCATTTTTTCCGAAAGATGCTTACTCCTATGTAAGATTGGCATCAAATTAAATTATTTACATACATATATAGTCCTCAAAAGTAATATTAAATTGACTCATCCTTCAATGACATGCATTACATATGTAAAGGGACACACACATCGCATACTGAGACTCCTCTCTCTCTACTCCTTCAATCAGAATGAAAAAGGCCAATCACAATTTAGCCTCGTATCGGTTGTGATCAAAATTTCAGCACAGCCTGAGTTTCTTACAGAAATGTAAGTTCTAAGGTAGTCACATCATTGTAGTTTTGTATGTTATCGTTGAGCACGTCATAGAGAGAGCGAGTTACGTTATTGTTAAACATTCTATGGTCTGGTTTGGCACTGTCCTTGCCTCTGCACAGTCTGATACACTCTTAGTCGAAGTGTGGTAGGTGATGGACATATACTACAGTGCTGTGTAGACTGCATACCTTAGATTGATTGTCAAGGACAGCAAGGGTGAATAACATGTCTATGTTACAAATATATATATCTTGAGTAATGTTATGATTTTTGAAAAGAAGATGTTTGAGGTAAGACTGCACAATGTGCACCTAATTCGTAGAAATGATTATCTAAAGCTAGTTAAATTTCTCAAAATAATGAGAGCTGAGAGGAAGACTACCCCACTTCCATTAATCATGTATTAACATATTAATTGATTAAGAAAATCAGGTGTACGTGATTTGTGAAGATCACGAGAAGTTTTATTCTGTCTTTTTGACTAAGATTGTTGTCTTGAAATATCATTTCACGGGAATAGTTACTCTGCCCACCCCACATTTTTTGCATTACGCGTTACCTCATTTGGTATTCAACAGTTGGAAGTCTGATTTATAAATAAAAATCTAACTTAGCAGCTGCCTGCCTGCTGGTTGTTGTTGTGTTTTTGAGAAATTTGCAACAATATTTTCAAGACGCGAGTTAAGCGGAAATTTTTATTATGGTGAGGTAATCGTCTTACTTCAGTTGCGTATTTAATAGAAAGACGAGCTGAATTCAGACCAATTACAGTTCGGTTCAAATTAAGTTCTGTTTAGTCAATGGTTAGAATACGAATTTAAATTGGATAATAGTTTGTGGCGACATAGTTTTGATAATACGTAGAAGTTGGGTTAAATTTCATACTGAAACAAAGATGGTGGGGAGATAACAACGTTGAATATCTCTCTATATCCTCTCCTCCATTCAGGGCGCAGCATTAAAATGCAAGACGCCATTACAATGTAGCCCCAACTGGGCTGTCCTCAAACGTACCTGACTGACCTGCATTGTTTATTTAAAAAAAAAAAAAATACATCGCACACCAATCTCTCCTATCCTCCAACCAGAGACTAGGCCCATCTGAGCTGCACAAAAAAGCATATGAATAATTTATCAAGAAACGGTTCAAAGGAACTGAACTGTCTACAGCACCGAAAATGTTTTCAACTATGTCTGAATTACAAATTTCCAAAAAATCGTTTGTGAACCTGTCTGTCAGCCACATTAATAAATTTCATTCGAAGCTATATATTATTCACTGTGACATATTTTAACGAATATATAACATATCATCTATTAATAGTTAAATGCAATGTTTCCTTATAAAATTTAATTAATAAATTCGAAATATGTAGTTGCCGAATATGAGAATGCAAACAAAATCAGCTGATGTATAATGTCACAGTTGCTTAATTTCAAAAATATTGTATATATTAACAGTCGAATTCAGTGACTTCTCTAAGCCAAAACTAGTGGGTGTGCTTCAGCATGAAAACTCTTAACACTTGTTTTAAAATTGTATGGAAGGAAACAAACATGTATAAAAGAACTGTCGTTAGGAGACTTGATGAAATGCTAGAAGAACAAGGTCAAATACTTTTTAATTTAGGAAATGATCTAAAACGGAAAGCCATTTATGGAGTTCAAATTTGAGTGATAAGCTCTATAATTCTCTCTATAATCTGTGAAAATTTCCTTCCATTGAACGCAGTGCAAGCACATTTAGTCTTTCCAAATTCATAGTGCTTCTTAGAAAGGTACTTTTTTCATTGCGGAAAAACAGTATTCGAACTCAGTTGTAGTCATGGCAACTATCAAGATCATTTTTAATAGTTTCGCAATTTTGCTAAGAACATCATCTAGCTCAGAAGCCAAGTTAAATTTCAACAGCTCAATCAACTATCCGTATTCATGAATAACAGTCCTACAACTTTCCAGCTTTTTTTGTGAATCATGGGATATGCTTTAGCTTCTAGTATTGCCACTGCTCTAGGATATTGATTCCTAAAAGCAGTGAAACATCTCTTGTTGAATGGTTTAACAGCTAGTAAGTGTTTAGAGGAAGTATATCTGTCCATTATGTCAACATGTATGTAGTCAAAAACTTCCTTCACTGTACCATGCGTGCCTTTGGAACGATTCTCACAGCGTTTGTTAATTCGAAAATAGCAGTTTTGCAATTTATCATCTGTTCATTAACTTTAAACACACAAATTCCTCCCAGCTGTCTTTGTTTGTAAATTATTTCGGTGTGAGACAGAGCCTGATGAAGATTCTCTAAAAGAAACTTCAAACAATCATAATTAAAGTATTCTAACGTTCCTTTTGCACCTGCTGTGCTTTTAAGTCCATTTTATGTTGATTGTATTTCAGTAGGCCAGTTTTTTGAAGGCCGCTAATTTTCATGGTCCATGTGTTGAAGTTTCACCATGTACAAGTAGGACACGGAATGCTGTGGTCGGTAAGCTTAAGAAGAATGGGCACTAGCTGTGGTAATCTTGAGAAGAATATTCGGATAGCCAGAATGTTAGAGAAAAATATTATTATCTTTAATGTAATAGATGGTGCGTTCCCCGTTATTAAATTCAGTTGATGGGCTAGCTGTGAATGAAATATCCATTATTACAAACTGCTTTTATCATTGCTTTAACTCCTAAATTTTTGCCTTTCATAAGATTGCACCACCAAATATCTGAGCTATCAGTTTATGTCCATTCTCTTGAAGGATTATGTCAAATTGTTATAAAATAAGTTTTTATATGACATATGCCGCTTCAGTTTCTTGAATCAGGAATCCCGAAAATTTCTGAAACATTTCTGCACATACTATCTACTATAGAACAAGAATCATTCATGTTAGTGCCGAAACACATTTTCTAATTTTCATTCTGATTTCTTCATGGTATATTCGTAGCAGGCAGTCAAGTATCTGACTTTTAATGGTCTTACAAACTCCTTTTAATACTTCACAGGTCTCTAAGTGATTCTTCAAATCCTCAGTCTAATTCATCATGTCCCTGTAAGAGAATTTCAAAAATTCCATCAGAAAAAAATGCTATTTATTCTTTTTGGTCAAATTTCGTGGTTCTTTCTAACGATTAAAATATACATACCAGTTGACTGGAAGTTGTACACCTTTCTGTATTCTAAAGCTAAAGTGGAACTATTTTATCAAAGTGCTTACTTGGTAGTTGATACTTTTCATTTCTTATTTCATTTTGTTTACATTTTTAAAGGCATATTTTCTCCACGTTACATCATTTCCAAGCTGCGAGCACGAAAACCAGAACTGTTCATAATTTACTCAATAGCCAAAAAGCCAGCATTTCGATTAGTACCATTCAGAATCAAAACTACGAATATGTTTCTTCTTTTGCTAATGCAAAGTTGAGATATTAGAACATTAGGTGTTGAACTGGGTGACCCTTAGTTTAATGCAAATTTTTGAAAGCAAGAATATTGCTTCTCCCACCTGCCACTTTTGTTCCATTTGGCAAAGAAAGGTCTGTGAAAAATTTCATCTCAATCCAACAAATTCTACCCGACACTCAAACCCTTGAAGCTGGGACATATTTCCGTTAAATGCATTGTATGCTTCCTTATATCAACTGACTCCCTGTCTGTTGTGAGAGAAATTTATGTGACACATTCAGGCAGACATAGCAATTGTTTAACATCGTTTTGACTCATATTACTGAAAAGATCATTTGAGAATTCAAAAAGGGAAAAAAACACAAAGAATTTAATTATTATTAAGTTTACTTCCTATAATGCAGACATTTTCAGTTTGAAACAATCTTCCATTTAGCCTTTCCAAATTCATAGTGATTCTTAGCAAAGCCTTTTTTATTAAGTGTGGAAAAGTGGTTCTCTGACGCCGTTGTAGCCATGGGATCTAACAAGACTGGATATTATGTATTGTCTTCGACAACAATCTGTAAAACAAAAAGTTTTCCAGTTTCATCCTTTGTGAGAATATAATTGTAGGCCTGACTGTGTGCAGCACCTCTTTCTGCAATATTGTTTACAACAACCATCTCTTCAAGTTTTTGAATTGTTGTTTCGTAATGGGTCTCGTCTTTCCACGATCTAGGGTCTTTGTGGAGAAAATTGGTAGAAAACCTCCTGAAGAAACTTTTAGTAGCATGTTACAAAAGACATTCGTATTAGAAAAAAGATAATTTTTGTTCACAGTGGGCTCTTCCACTTCATTTTTTCTAATTCCAAGAAAACTGTCGCTACATTTGTTTTGACCTTTGTTGGACCTTTGTAATGAAGCGAAGCCAAGGGCACAGTTTATGGAGAAGAATACCAGAAGTGTTTTTCTCTTTATTTTCTTTTTTGGACGAGTCCTACTGATTATTGGATCAGTATCTGGTTAATTTATCAATTGATTCACGAACAGGAAATTATAGTCAGGTGACGTAATTGCTTCTATTGACGGAAACCAGACTCAGACGTTCATTTCTACAAGAAAAATATATTTTCTTGTTAATGAGTTCTACTCCATATCAAGTGAAAACGATCATGAAACATGTATAACTTGAATACGTATATGGCCCTTCCCATCCACCTAGATCCTAGAATGACTTACAGCTCCTGGGATACTAACCATCATCCCATTCTTTAAAATGTCGTCAAGAAAGATTCCAAGTTGTTTAAAAAACCATTGACTGAGGACATGTTTAACGTAGATTCAAGGGATGACACACTCCTCAACTGCGATTCGGCGTAGAGTGGTTGGTGGATCACGACGTCCATAAACATTACTTTTCAATCTATCCCAGGCATGTTCGATAAGGTTCATGTCTGGAGAACATGCGAGCGATGTCGTTATCCTGAAGGAGGTCATTCACAATATGTTCACAATGAGGGCACATCGTCCATAAAGGCGAATGCCTCGCCATTAAGCTGCCGACATGGTTTCACTATCGGTCGGAGGATGACACTGACGTATTGTACAGCTGATACGGCGCCTTCCGTGACTACTAGCAGCGTACGTCGGCCCCACATAACGTCATCTCAAAACTGCAGGGAACTCCCACCTTGCCGCACTCACTGGACAGTGTGTCTAAGACGTTCAGGCTGACCGGGTTGCCTCCAAATACGTCTCCGACGATTGTCTGATTGAAGGCATATGCGACACTCATAGGTGAAGAGAACGTGATGCCAATCCTGAGCGGTGCATCCGACTTTCTGTACAGCGCTGCAGGTTGTCGTGATTGCAAAGATGAACCTCACCTGGAAGTCGGGAGTGAAGATAGGCATCATGCAGCCTATTGCGCACAGCTTTAGTCTAACACGATGGTTGTCATGTGGTTGCACGAAAAGCATTATCCAACATGCTGGCGTTGGTGTCACGGTTCCTCTGAGCTATAATCCATATTCAGCGGCCTGGGGGAAGCACGTCATCTGCAGTCCCTGTCTCTCTGTATCTCCTCCATGTCCGAACAACATCGCTTTGGTTCACTCTGAGACACCAGGACACTTCCCTTGTTGAGACCCACTCCTGGCACACAGTAACTATCCGGACGCGATCGAACCGCGGTATTGACAGTCTAGGCATTGTTGAACTACAGACAGTATGAGGCGTGTAGCTCCATCCAAGTGGAATGGCTGGAACTGAGCTGCCGTCGGACCCCCACCCCCCCCCCCCACCCCCTACCCATCTAATAGGCACTGATCATGCGTGGTTGTTTACCTGTTTGGGCGGGTTTAGTGACACGTCTGAACCGTCAAAGGGACTGTGTCTGTGATACAATATCCACAGTCAACGACTATCTTTAGGAGTTCTGGAATGTGGGATGATGCAAAACTTTTTTGTTGTATACATGTATATACATAAAAAAAACTTTTGCATGTATACATTATTTTTATTATACTTTGAATATCATACTAAGAAAAATTTCAATCTGATTTCTAGGATTGTAAACGCTCTTGTTTGTATATACTTCATCTACATACATTTTTCAGTAAAATTGGAGCGATACTGAGCAAAAACACAAAACAAAACTGTCCGGGAAAAAGGAGAGGACACGGCGAAACAAATCAGAAAAATGAAATTTACGAACTCCTTGCCGATGTGGTGTGCGTGTTTGACCGTGGAAAGAAGGAAGAAAATTAGCACAGTATGATGTTCGTAGTCTACACACTCTCAGAAGACCGAGTAAGGAAGGCCAACTTGCCATGTGACCTCCACAAATAAAGCTATCTCGTATTGTATGTGTAGTCGATAAACGTTAAATAAATCCGTGTCGGTAAGGCGAACACGAAAATGTCGCTCGTTTATTGCAATCAAGTTATTTACTACTTTATACCACGAGGATGCTACACGCATATGCAAATCGGAAGACCGATGTTGAACCACTCTGTCGTCCAAGTTGTTTGCAGCAATTCTCTTTCAACGAGGTTCTGGCAAGGGAAGGCTTCCCAACGAGTCTCTAGGAATTTCATGGTGAAGATGGGTCTCCATAAAATGTCGACCCATAAATAGCTCACCTTAAGGTAGAAGTCACAAATGTGTTGTAACTTGGTGATGGCGGGGGGAGGGGGGGGGGGGTTGAGACTAGCAGGATGGACGCAAAGAAATAAACGAGACGTGAATTTCTTAGTTTCTTGAGTTATCATCACAACAGTACGTCGCACATATAGCATCTGCGTCTTCTTTCGTATATCAATCAGGCCCAACCCCAAAAGAGGAACGAGGCTTTGATACCACCTAATATCGTAAGCGAATGATAGGTCACTTCCACAACAAACGACCAGATAACTATTTTAGTTTTTTCGCCATCATCGATGGAAGCGGATAAACTTGGGGTGCGTAATAAGTTTTGCGTAAGGCATGTGTATACACTATACGGACTTCGTGCAGCAGAGTAAGAGAACGCCTTTCCTGTTCTAGTATCGCTGCCTGAATTTTTTGCGTAACAGACTTCCAGCTGAGAGTCGCTATTTTGAGTGGACAACGATCAATGGCGATACAGAGAGACGCATGCCGATTCACTGTAGTAGCCTATGGAACAACCGCGTCATCGAAACCTAAGAACGCAAGAAGCCTGCAAATACCTTCATTAAGTAGTTGTGTTTTATTTTGATATCTGGTTTGCTGGGATAGCTGTCACTATCGTCCCATCAAAATATGGAAACAGGAATAGCGTGTTCTCAGTAATATAGGTCATTCTAGTACGAATGTGTGGTGTGCGTACTGTAAGACCTTCAGTACACACCCCCATCAGATTATTTGACTTGTCGTTCTAACGAAGTAGGCGAGTGTCAGAAATATGTCTCGTGGTCTTATCGTGGCGTGTTTATCTTCTGCTATTAGGTCAGACGATAGAAATGCCACTTGCATGCTTAGAGTAGCAGATGGACGGTGACCAACTTTAGACAGAACTTGATTAATTTTCCCACACATTTATTAAAATAATGACAAGCATAAAAATTACTTAACTTGGTTCTGGATGCTATTTACAATTGACAATCTGAAGTTCCTTTAGTATTGGTACGTTAATCTTATTCTCACATATATCTCTGATACTTGGCAAAAGTGTCTATACATTTATCTTCATGGCTAAGTACAGGAATATGGCAATCTTATTGGGTGCCGACTGAAACTGGACTATAGACTGGTACAGACAAATGTACACTGGTACAGACTGGTGCAGACAAATGCAGACTGACTAATCGTAGGTCTGTACAGTCGTTATAATACCTCGCGCGTTCATGTATCACTGCGCGAGTGTGATCCGCGAGGAGAAAAGGTTCGACGTTAGCACCAATTTCATTGGCTGCGTTACATATTAAAACGCGGATCGGCGGAAACATAAAATGGGTCATCTCTATGGCAGCGCCATCTCGTAGTGTGGAGACGTACGAGCGCTGCGCCTGCGCTGTTGTGCTTAGCGGGGCGCGCTCTAGTGGGAAAGTTGTGTACGCGCTGACTACGCGGAACCATGTACACAACAGTTTTGCACTTGAACTCCGACAATAATCTCAGACTGCAGCCTTGAGCTATCTCCACAGAATTTCGGAGTAGAACCGCCATGCCATCGGCGTATGCACGAAAAGCTACAGTCTCTCCGGAAAGCGCCCAGCCTTTCCGCTGGGATACCAACATCCGAAGTAGGGGCTCCAGACACCACACTAAAAAAGTCCTTGAGACACTACCCGACGGATATTTATGGGGGGCGTCAATTGGCCATTAACAACCACCGAAGCTGAAATACACATAAATAGATTTGAGAGCACTCGCCGTGTGCCAACAGTAAATCCAACTGTCCCCAGAATCCGAAACAAAAAGTCATGATTAACACTTTCAAATTCCTTATCAAAGCCTAGAAAAGCAAGGGCACAAGGGACGGACATTATAGCAACAACCGAAACCACGTCACGACACTCGACTATAGGGGTAAGAATGCAACGAGCAGGTACGCAGCTTTGATGCTTTGCAACAATCGTCTCCATCAGAGCCGAGCCGATATCCTTCTATTAATTGTCCTCGGCACAGTCTTATAATCCAAGTTTAAGAAATTAATTGGGCAAAAGCTATCAGGGGCAGCCAGTCCAGGGCGTTTCGGGATTAAAACAATTTTACCCACTTTGAACGAGGTCGGCGCTATCTACCCTGTAACACTTCATTCAAAAGAGGCGTAAAGATAGCACCAAAAAAAGCGCACGTTAAGTTCCTTGGGAAATCCATCCCGACCTGGAGACTTTTGAGGAGGCTATCCCACCCTAAGTTTCTAAACTTCCTCAGGCTGAAAGGCAGCTAAGAGCGTTTCATTATGTTCAGCTGTAATTGTGTTATCCAAGGTGCTCACTAGTAGGTGGTAAAAGGTGTCACTGGACTCATCGATACCGTAGATGTCTACGAAGTACTGGTGTAACACACGCAGTATATCAGCTTGCACAATTACGATACGTGCATTATTTACCGTGAGACAATGGATATAAGCACGTCGGCGACGTGTATGATGCGGAATCAAGTCATATAAGGATTCAGTTCTTCCGTCACCAATGAACGTGGCTTGGATCGCATTTCCACACCTTCCACTTGCACTCTCTTCAAGGTTAACAGTTTTGCCCTTACAACCTTCACATCCGCAATTCGAAGAGGAGCGTGATCCGCAGCATCATAATGTTCACAGAAGATGGAATAGTAATACTCGTAAATTCTACGAAAGTATCGTGTTTTGACTGCTCAGAAAAGTGTCAAAGTTGATCCTCGGTTTTTCCAGCTGTGTCCACCAATCAAGGGTGGAAGAGTACTTCCCAGTGGACCGTAGAGTACGTTCCCACACGGTTCGCATCACGTCATCAAGAGAGGGGCCAGCTACGTGAGCGAGTTTTAACACCCACGGAGTGCGAAAGAATTGGGATGGTTGCCGATCAAAATTGAGAGTTGTAGTCATAGTACAGTCATCCGTAAAGGAAGTTGGGATGACTTCAGCATTAAGACTACAATCGTACAGGGAGTCTGATACGTAAAAGCTGTCTAACCTTCTGCTAGAAATCACAGTAAGGTGGGTAAGTTTAACTAAAATCGGGTAATAAATATCCAGACGTCTTGCAGGCGTAAGGAGCGCATCAGTTCATGTAATTCACGACAGAAATTAATATATGGATTCTGATCCGCAGAACCCAACACACTGTTAAAATCACCACACAACAGAATATCCGGAGGCCCCTTACGCACCAAAAAAATGGTTCAAATGGCTATGGTCATCAGTCCCCTAGAACTTAGAACTACTTAAACCTAACTAACCTAAGGACATCACACAACACCCAGTCATCACGAGGCAGAGAAAATCCCTGACCCCGCCGGGAATCGAACCCGGGAACCCTGGCGTGGGAAGCGAGAAGGCTACCGCACGACCACGAGCTGCGGACCCTTACGCAACAGATTAACAATTTCCTCTTTACAAAAACGCGAATGATCCACTACGCGACTAGCTCAAGAAAGGGGCATATAAAAGAACTAAAATAAGATTGAAAAGCTGACGACCTATGCCCCTGCCAGAATCCATCGTTTCCACATCAACAATAGGAATGCCTTCGCGAAGGAATAAGGAGGGCCCGTAGAATATTCGGGTGGTACATTAAAGATCACACGAAAACCAAATAAGGTGAAATGTCTAAATAACCCTTTCAGTAAGAAGACAATTTCCGCACATTAATCATAAATGAACTGAGGCAGCGAAACCAATCGCAATTCTGAGCCCACACGATTAACGTTTAAGGAAAGGAACGTGTAGGCTTTGGCCATTGATCACAGCTGTACGTGGATAAACGGAACGTCCGAGCAGAATTAGGTAGACAGCTGAGAGTCAAGGTTCATTGCGAAATCCACAGAGGAATCAAAGATCGGGGGACCAGAACCCCTGACATGGCAACCTTTTTCTCTTAAATTTCTTACATACCACCGCACGGTGAGGTTGTATACGCTGTTTCTGTCACCTCCGTGGTATGACGGCCTCTGCAGACGAAGGTGTGGGAGGGGTCATAGGTACAGCTTCCTACCCCTCAGAACAAGGGTTGTGTAATGCAAGTCCATTCGCTAAGGCGGAGGAACTGTTTGGAACTACCAATGCTACAGGTGACACTTGGTCGCTAATCTTATTCTCCTCAGGAGTTCCAATGGGCGGAAGATTCAGGAAAACATTGGCGGCTGAAGAGGAGCAGGAGGACATTGTAACGGAGGACACACTGGCAACTCAGAGGGAGCCATTTCACAAGCAGAAGGGATGCTGGAGATACCTTCCTCGCCACTCACCGTACCACAGGCAAGAGGTATCGTAGTATCGAGAGAAACAGGGAACACAGTCGATGGGAAGGAGTTTGGAGCAGAAGACAAAGCCAAATCCTCACCCTCGCCAACTTGACTGCCACGTCGCTTGTTCGCCACTGTTACAGGCTCTGTCCCGGGGCAATAGGATTCTGAACCTATCGCGGAGGTAAAAGCGGATATTCATTTACGTGATTATCAGAGCTGACTTTTTGTTCATTATGATCCGTAGCAGGAGTAGGTCCGACGTCGAGAGTGGAAGGAACAAGATCAGCAACCTTCAATCTGCTTTAATATAAAAACCGTCCTCGGGCAATTAGACCGAACGCGCCCACTTTTATTACACAGGAAACAGGTTCCCTCTTGACCAGTACACATGACACGAACGCGGTAACCACACACTTGTAAATGTGATGGAATATTGCGTTAGACATGAATTTCCACGGAACGAATTCCACTATAAGACTGTAATCTGTGTTGAGTAGACCAGCGTTAAAGACGGACTTTTTCACGTTACCGTAAGAAAAAAATTCAAATCAAAATGTTCAAATGTGTGTGAAATCTTATGGGACTTAACTGCTAAGGTCATCAGTCCCTAAGCTTACACACTACTTAACCTAAATTGTCCTAAGGACAAACACATACACACCCATGCCCGAGGGAGGACTAGAACTTCCGCCGCACAGTGGAGTCAATATGTCTCTTACAAAGTTGTCATCAACAACCGCGGGAGGTTGAACATTCGAACATTAGTATAGTCAATTTCAGCGTCTGCGAGTGACACCATATTAACGAAATTATCGCGATGCTTGAACCGAACTTGAGAACCATGTCGCGACAGTAATTTTTCAACGTGATGGGGATCCATAAATTTCACGTAAAACACGTAGTTTGCGTCAAAGTAAGCATTGTGTACCTGATCAGAGTTCACATGAACTGTATCGACAAGCCAATCGTGGATTTATAGAGACCCGGGCTCCACGTGCGGCGTTGTCTTATCAAAAGTGAAGCTCACAATCCTTTTTCGTGGAATACACATGGGAACCATGGTAGCCATAGCGAAGCAGCCGACGCCGGTGCAAGTAGACGAACACAAGCAGACAGTAAAGGCGGAGCAGAGGCGCTTCGACTCACTCGGCAGACAGAACAACACTAGCGAGGAAAACTTCACACAAGCGACGCTGCGGCAAGTGCAATAAACAAGAACCTTCCTGCTCGGCGCTCGAAGCGGTACTTCCCCTAGAACACCATGCCTCTTAAGTACAGAAGCACGCTGCGCTCCTCATCCAGACTGACAGGGTGGGCAACATTGTTTTCCAAACATAATTAGTGGAACAATTTTCTTTCTTGCTGTCAGAACAATGACGTTCCTCCCTAGGATTTCGTGTGGTAAATATAGATGTTTTTATCTGGTTTGCTACGATTGATTTTTTTGCAACATGTCTCCTCTAAGAGGTTGCTCAGGTGAAGAGTGTGGAGGCACACATTCTTTATTCGAAAGCGGCGGGGATAAGAAATTTCAGAGAGGATTCCGTTGCCGCTGACCTAGATCGTGAATAAATTTCCATATACATTTCATAATCTTTATTACTGATTTATAACAAAGTGATGGTTCAAATGGCTCTGAACACTATGGAACTTAACATCTATGGTCATCAGTCCCCTAGAACTTAGAACTACTTAAACCTAACTAACCTAAGGACATCACACACATCCATGCCCGAGGCAGGATTCGAACCTGCGACCGTAGCAGTAACAAAGTGAATTTCTAGGTAACGACAAATATCCATATTATGAGTGCTTTCTTTGCTTTTGCTTCTAGTTAAGCGCCTAAACTTACCTAGCTGGCATCATAATAAGACTTGCAGACGTCCATGTATGCTCATTGATGAAGTCTCCAAGCATGCAATATTTCGCTATGGGAAAATGCTTATCCATAACTGGATATAAAATGCTGTATTCGACTCTCCCTTCAACAGCCCAACACAAGATGTGGGACACATCCTCTTCTAGAATGGAAATACACCCGCATTCATCTCCTGAATCAACAATGTAGCGCTCTTCAACGCATGATAAGCAAAACATAAGATTAGTCCAAAATAAAATGGTTCAAATGGCTGTGAGCACTATAGGACTTAACATCTGAGGTCATCAGTCCCCTAGAACTTAGAACTACTTAAACCTAGCTAACCGAAGGACATCACACACATCCATGCCCGAGGCGGGATTCGAACCTGCGGCCATAGCGGTCGGGTGGTTCCAGACTGAATCGGCTAGAGCCGCTCGACCACTCAGGCCGGCCGGCAGATTAGTCCATATTAAATATAATATGTATGAGCATATTTCTGTGATTCGCCTTTAGCTGTTTAGCGGCGTCTAGACAAACTCAGTCAAGCAGGATCCCTTTCTACTGGTAACGAGTATGAAACTGTGGTGGAGGCTTGAAACTTTGGGACGAATCCTAGATCAACTGGATTTTTCTCATGTACTGTCTGTAAGAATCCAGTAAGAGTATATTTGTCCTAATAGATTCAGTATCAACGAACAGTTATGACGTATTTATACGTTTTTGTACTTTGTTAACTGTGAAAATAAAACACTACTCCTTAATGAAAGCGATTTTTTTTTTTGTTTTATTTTTTTGTACCAGCGGGATTAAATACAACACAGCTTTGCAACTCTTACGAGTGCTGCTAACCAAGTTTATTGTCAGTAGTGTGAACATGGAAACTGGGAGAAATTTAGTAAATAATACAGACAGTTTAGATGGGGAATTAATTATTTTCAAGCTTCATTGTGCATCCAAAGTATCTCATATTAATATAATACGACATTACCCTTTCGCGGATTTTCGTAGAGATGTTGCATATTACGATAAGCATTTAAGCTGCATATATTTTAATAAGTTATACTGACCCTTTGAGAAGCGAAAAAATATTTAGTTCCAAGGTCCATTGAGTGTTAAAGTATGGTGGGTACATCAAAGTTTGTTCGTAGGCGAGTGCTTCTGAACCGCTGTACGCATTTTTACAAATAATACAGACTGTTTTTATGTGGAAATAATTAATTTGCTTGCGAAGTGAGCGAAACTTTACAGTAAATGATAAAAAAAAATTATGTGTCTCGTAAATATCGAATCTAATATTGTCTTTGGAGATGTTACGTCTGTCCGTATTACCGCCTTTGGTCGTCAACCGTGAGTGTGTGTATAAACAGTTCACGTCATTCTGTAGTTTAAGTGACACAACGTAATAAATCACCTTATTCCTCAATCATCAACACCTTCATTCCCTCTCTAAAAATATTGTTTTGTTCAAGTGGTATTGTCATTAGATATTGGTGTTGGTTAATACAAGCTTTTCAGCGATTCGTCGGGCCGAATGCAGCAGAAATTTTTTATGATGTTTGTCATCGATTGTATATTTTATTGCACTACGGTATCTTCGCTCACTTTTCAAACGAGCGATGAAAAGAATGATGGGTTATAACAGCAGACATATTAAAAGATTGAATACATTTTATATAATTAGATTCTCTTGCGCCTTAAATATTACATTTTCTGATAGATTTCAAAATATCATGAAACTTTCGACAAGTATCATAGATGAAATAAAATATTAAATTTGAGTCTTACAAAGTTTTGTACTTAACGTCAACTAGGTATCAATCATTTGCAAAAATTATTATCGATTATATTTTTCAATGGAGTCATTATCTTCACTCTCCCCTCCTGATACATTCATTAGGTTTCACATTGTTTGACAAATCGATGTGTGTGGAAAATTACTTGATGAAAACCACCGCAATAGTCGACATAAACATAAATCAGGTGTGGTCCATAGATCGAATTCTGAACGTTTTTATTGGTACAGACACTCGTTTGTGACAGTGGGGACAACTCGTGGTACAGAGATCGAAAACGTGACGTTTTTAACAGTAGCGACATCTGTTGTTGCTTACTGCAACTTGGATATAAAAGAGCAGTTAGTTTTACTTCATGTTTTCAAGGTTGATAGAACATTATTTGAAGTGAAACTCTTATTCGACAGCTACGTTTCCTAATTCAGAATTTATATTTTACAAGCAAAACTGACTTTTAATTATTTGAAGGGAATATGTTATATACTCGTACTAGTGAATGATCTATAGCATCTATGAAATTTACTCACGTGATTGGTGACTCCATCCATAAGAAAACTTCTTGGAAACGAGAAATGCAATCGTAGCAGACAACGCTTTTGGTATTTTCGACAATTCAAATATTTTGACGTAGTTATTTTTTTATATGTTTGTTGGACAACGTAGCCCAGATGGGGTTATATTGTCTCGCTAATACTGGACTCTGATAGGAGAACAGGAAGCAGAGTTGTGTGACGTATTTTTTTATAAATAATTCATGTCTTCCGGATACATTTGATCACAGCCAAGCTGGGGTTAGGTTTTGATTTTCCTTTTTCAGTGCAGTACTAGACTCTAATTGGAGCAGAGGGCGGAGAGTGTTATATATATATGTGTGTGTGTGTGTGTGTGTGTGTGTGTGTGTGTGTGTGTGTGTGTGTGTGTGTGTGTTTGTGTGTGTGAGTGAGAGAGAGAGAGAGAGAGAGATAGAGAGAGTGACTTTATGAATGTAATGCAGAGCTTTGAACTTTTTTGTCATCAATCTTGTAGTCTTGTCACTGGTTTGGTGCGGACCGCCAAGAATGCATCTTCTGTGCAAAGCGCTAAACGTTTCGTCTCTGTTACTTGCTGGGTGTATTTCAGCCTTTGCCTTTCTCTACAGTTTTCACCCTCAACAGGCTCATGTATTGTAATATCATGGAAGTTATTCCCCGATGTCAAAACAGATGTCCTGTCTTCCATATCCTCGTTCTTGTCAGTGTTTTCCAAATATTCCTTTTCTCGTCGGTTCTAGGTAGATTCTCCTCATTACTTACACTATTGATACAACTAATTTGCAACATTCTTCTGTGGCACCACATCTCATCCGTCTCTATTGTCTCATGACTATACAATGCTGTGCTCCAAACGTAAATTTTCGGAAGTTTGATCCTCAAATTAAGACAGCATTTGGTTCCAGTAGACTTCTATTGGCCAGAAATGATGAGTGCTAGTCTGATTTTATGTCCTCCTTTCTCTGGGGTTATTTGCTGCCTAGGTAGCAGGATTTCTTAACTTGATCTACTTCGTAACCGTCAATTATGTTGTCAAGTTTGTAGCTGTTCTCATTTCTGCTACTTCTCATTACGTTCATCTTTCTTCTATTCACTCTTAATCTATATGCTCTACACATTTTAATTTCCATTCTGTTCAAAAGACCCTCGAATTATTCTTCACATTCACTATGTCAATATCATCAGCGAATCTTAGTATTCATGTCTTTCACCCTGAATTTCAGTCCCACTCGTGTACCTTTCTTTTGTTTCCGCCGTAGCTTCTTCAACATATAGATTGAGCAGTTTGGAAGAAAGACTACACCCCTGTCTTACACGCTCTTTAATCAATGTACTTCGTTCTTGGTCTTCCACTCTCATTGACCTCTCTTGGTTGTCAAACATATTGTATATTACTCTACATTTCCTAGAGCTTACGCCTATTCTCGGAGGATTTCGAACAACTTGCACCATTTGACATCTTTAAACGATTTTTCCAGGTCGACAAATTTTATGAACGTTTCTTGATATTTCTTCAGTCTTGCTTTCATTTCAACCAGCACCATAAGAACTACATCTGCGGTGCCTTTAACTTTCTTAAAGGGAAACTGATCATCATCTAACAGTTCCTCAATTTTCTTTTGCATTCTCCCGTATAGTATTGTTGTCAGCAACTCGGATGCATGAGCTGTTAATACGATTGTGTGATAATTCTCGCAACTGTCGGGTCCTGCAATCTTGGGAAGTGTGAGAGTGTTGTTCTTCCGAAAGTTTGATGGTATATCGCCGGTCTCATAAATTTCACACCCAACGTAACTAATCGTTGTGTTGCCACTGTCCTCTATGAGTTTGGAAATTCTTATGGAATCTTATTTATCCCTTCTGTGTTATCTGATTTTAAATCTTTCAGAGTTCTTCTAAATTCCGATTCTAAGAATGGCTCCCGTATCTCTTCCCTATCGACTCCTGTTTCTTTTTGTGCAGTGTCACCAAATAACTCCTCCCGCTCATAGGGACCCTCAGTGCAACCTTTCCACTTATGAACTTACTCCTCTGCTTTCAACAGTGTTGTTCCCATTGCACCATAAAGTGCATAAAGTGCTGTTCCTTGCCTTTAGTTTCACCAATGGTTGTTTTGACTTGTCTATAAGCTGAATCAGTCCTTCCGATATTCATGTCTTCTTCGAATTGTTCACATTTTTCTTGGGGCCATTTCGCCTTAGCCTCCCTGCACTTCCTACTTATTTCATTCCTATCTTCTATTTATGTATTCCTTCTTCGGTCAACCAACTGAAGTATTTCTTCTGTTACGCACGATTTCTTCGCAGTTGCCTTCTTTGTACCTTTGTTTTTCTGTCCAACTTTTTAGGGATGCCCATTCCTCTTCAACTTAAATGTGTAGCAAGCTATCTCTTATCGCAGTATCTCTTCATTCCTTAGGACATTCGTATCTAAGATCTTAGAGCACTGATTCTTTAAATTTCAGCCTACTCTTGAGCATTACTAAATTGTGATCTGAGTATATATCTGCCCCTATCTAACTGAAATCATCCTGTATATCATGGCATTTTTCAGGTATTCCTCCTCCTCTTGTGATTCTTGAACAGAGAATTCACTGTTACCATCTGAAACTTATTTCAGAATTCAGCCTTAATCCTCTCTCATTCCTCGTACCAAACCCGTATTCTCTTGTAATCCTGTCTCCTAATCCTTCTCCTACAACGGCATTTCTATTCCCTGTGATCAATAGATTTTGCTCTCCTCTTACTTACTGTATTACCCGTTCAGTATCCTGATACATTTCATCTGTCTCTTCATCTTCTGACTGCGACGTCGGCATGTATCGCTGAACCATTGCTGTCGGCGTTGGTTTGCTGTCAGTTCTGATGAGAACAACCCTGTCGCTCAACTGTTCCTAGTAACTCACTATCTGTCCTATCCAACTATTCATATCTAATATGCCGAATTCTACTCCTGTTATACCGTATTCTGCTGTTGTTGATATTGACCTATAGTTGCCTGACCAGAAATCCTTGTATTAGTTTCCATTTCACTTTCCCGACTCCCACTATATCTAGATTGAGCCTTATCATTTCCCTTTGAGGATTTTCTGGATTCCCTACCACGTTCATACGTCTGATATTTGACACCCCGACTCGTAGAACATTATACTTTTTGTTAATTATTCCATCTTTCTGTTATGGTCACCCCCTCCTCCTTGGCATTTGCCTCTCAGAGATCTGAAGGGGGGACTAGGTAGAAATCTTTTGCCAGTGGAAAGATCGTTATGAGACTTTTACATTACATGCCAGCTGTCCTGTGGATACACATTACGTGTCTTTAATGCAGTGGTTTTCATTGCTTTCTGCATCCTCATGCTGATTCTTCCGCCCTTAGGGTCAGTTTTCCACCGCAAGGACAAGACAGTACCCTGAAACTCTGCACGCACCTAAGCTACCTTTGACAAGGTTTTCGGCACAATGTGGGTAACTTATTTTGTCGGAAATCTCCGGCCGCCATTGATGATAATCTTTATTCAAAATTTAAGCAGTCTTGGGTTTCGACCCCGGTATCGAGGACGTTTTGATTACTAATCAAAGACGCTACCCCTCTTTCTGTTCATTATCGTAATGACATAATGACTTAGTACTTTCATGAACATTCAGCTGACCACAGTGAAAACCAAGATTTGATACAAGTTGCAAATTGAGAAAACAAATAACTCTTAATAACAAAAGGAGAGGAAAAGATTCTGAGTAACCAGGAAACTAGCTCACGACCTATTGTCTTATTTTTTTAATTTTTATTTTTGTTTCAATTAATTTTTATACGTATGAGGAAGAAAAGACAATAAGACAAAAATTCGCGTGACTAGGTACCAGAAACAGAGTGGAATCAAAGACCATAGGGAAACTTAACTAATACCCTTTCGATTAACAACACGAAAAAGCAAATTTGCAATAACGTGGAACCGCAGCCTCACCCAACGCGCTGTCTCCAGACACTGCTGAAGGACAGAAGCGTTCCTTTCTTCAACAACGTAGTGAACATTGTGACCCAGGAGCCAGAAGATCGTATTCATTTTTGTGTAAGGAGAAAAAGATACCGCCGGATGGATAAGGAAGCCATCCGGAAAAAAACGGATTCAGGACCTCGGGAAGTGAATATAACTGTCGACAAATGCAGAGCCGATGGTCCCGTCCACAAGAGACCAGCCTGCGACCTGAGGTACCAGTGTGACGACGTTCATCACACTGATCAGTCGGACGAAGGCCCAGGCGGGGAAAGGGTCGCCAACCGATACCAAACGACGTATAACTCTGTACACGGCGAATCTATCTCTGTGGGTAATACAGAAAGACTAAGATGAGACCAGACAGTTTTCTGGGAGTTTATGGGGTAGTTATCTGAGGAGGGGGGAGGCGAGGTGGTTGACCCCAACAGGATACTAAGTCTTCGGTAGTGACGTCCGTCTTTGAAGGAATATCAGCACCTAAGAAACTGAGAATTAGAGAACATTTGCGGATGTATCAAAATTTAGAGTTAATACAGCAACGGGAGGACAGACTGACCCGCTGGAGACAGGAAAAATAAAAGAGATGTAGTGGAATGCGGCGCCTGTGTACATGTTAGGACACTGCGTCATAGAAACCAGATGGACGCCTTCACTTTAATATCGGGAAGACCTAATCCTTCGAGCATGCAGGGCATAGCCACCAACTGATACTGGACTCGAAAGATGTCGCCACACGATTTGGCAGGACAGTTGCTTGAGTCGCGGATCATCATCGCAGGAAGGGGGAATATCTGTGCAGTGTAATAAGGTTGTTGTCGTGGTCTTCATTCCTGAGACTTATTTGATGCAGCTCTCCATGCTACTCTATCCTGTGCAAGCTTCGTCATCTCCCAGTACCTACTGCAGCCTACATCCTTCTGAATCTGCTTAGTATATTCATCTTTTGGTCTCCCTCTACGATTTTTACCCTCCACGCTGCCCTCCAATGCTAAATTTGTGATCCTTTGATGCCTCAGAATATGTCCTACCAACCGGTCCCTGCTTCTTGTCAAGTTGTGCCACAAACTCCTCTTCACCCCAATTCTATTCAATACCTCCTCATTAGTTATGTGATCTACCCATCTAATCTTCAGCATTCTTCTGTAGCACCACATTTCGAAAGCTTCTATTCTTTTCCTGTCCAAACTATTTATTGTCCATGTTTCACTTCCATACATGGCTACACTCCATACAAATACTTTCAGAAATTACTTCCTGACACTTCAATCTATACCCGGTGTTAACAAATTCCTCTTCTTCAGAAACGCTTTCCTTGCCATTGCCAGTCTACATTTTATATCCTCTCTACTTCGACCATCATCAGTTATTTTGCTCCCCAAATAGCAAAACTCCTTTGCTACTTTAAGTGTCTCATTTCCTAATCTAATACCCTCAGCATCACCCGACTTCATTCGACTACATTCCATTATCCTCGTTTTTCTTTTGTTGATGTTCATCTTATATCCTCCTTTCAAGACACTGTCCATTCCGTTCAACTGCTCTTCCAAGTCCTTTGCTGTCTCTGACAGAATTACAATGTCATCGGCGAACCTCAAAGTTTTTATTTCTTCTCCATGGATTTTAATACCTACTCCGAATTTTTCTTTCGTTTCCTTTGCTGCTTGCTCAATATACAGATTGAATAACATCGGTTAGAGGCTACAACCCTGTCCCGGTCCCTTCCCAACCACTGCTTCCCTTTCATGCCCCTCGACTCTTATAACTGCCATCTGGTTTCTGTACAAATTGTAAATAGCCTTTCGCTCCCTGTATTTTACCTCTGCCACCTTTAGAATTTGAAAGAGAGTATTCCAGTCAACATTGTCAAAAGTTTTCTTTAAGTCTACAAATGCTAGGAACGTGGGTTTGCCTTTCCTTAATCTTTCTCCTATGATAAGTCGTAAGGTCAGTATTGCCTCACGTGTTCCAATATTTCTACGGAATCCAAACTGATCTTCCCCGAGGTCGGCTTCTACGAGTTTTTCCATTCGTCTCTAAATAACTGTAATAAACTTTACTGAAAATATAGGTGTCTAACCACCGCTTGGTGAAGGAGGCTAAATGAACGTTGTTCGTATTCAAGAATCACTCCCTGAACACGTGTTCGAACCTCTTGCCACTTAAGTGGCGGCCATTTGGTCGGAACGCAATCTGCTTTGTTGCCTAGTCCGGTGGCAATCGACCACAGTCGCCCAAGAAATTGCCACTTGGTTAAAGTGGCAGCAACGTGCATTTGCGACAGTTAATGAGATCAACAGTAAGGTAATAACGGAATCCGAAGTATCTTTGAGCCCGGAAACGTCGGCATTTCGTACTAATACCATGACGTCACCAGCGTAAGCGCTTACCGGGAAATGTTCTCCCAGTATAGTCCAGCGAAGGGGTTGCACGGCAATACGCCGAAGCAAGGGTTCTAAGAACAAAGCAAAGAGTGACATCGATAAGGGGCTTCCCTTGGGTATATCCTGTAGGACCGAAATGGCGAGGGGGGAGGGGGGGGGGGGTAAAATGACCGTTCCCAAGCACTGATACATGGATACCAGTGGAAAGATGGGTTAGTACCTGACATGCGTCGTGAGTAAAACCCAATGCGTTTAACACACTGTGAATGAGACGATCGAATGCCTTGTGGAAGCCGAGAAAAAGTGAGGCTCCTAAGATATGAGTGGCCGCAGCCACCGAAACGTCATGTCGACGTTCGATAACAGAAGTTAGAACCCTGCGTCCAGGCGCAAAATTTCGGTGAAGGCAATGATTTTGTCGAACAACGTGTAGAGACGGGTGTTTGCATATCGATAGACAGTTTTATAGTTGAAGTTTAGGAGAGTAATTGAACGAAGTGAGTCCAGATTTGGTCGACCCCTGGGTTTCGGTATTACTACTTTACCTTCCTTGAAAGGGAACCGTATCACATCATTGACCATCTACGTTATTGTGTCACCTATGAGAGTCCCAAAATGAACGTAAGATTCCTTACTAGTATCATCCAATCCAGGTGACATCCGTGATTGAGACCCAGTAACAACATCATACGTATCATCCTTGTGGAAAACACTCGAAACAGAAAACGTCATTTAATACAGCGGTGACGACGCAAAGGGCGAAAGTCGCCTGGAAAATTTTCCACTGGAACATAGGATAATACGAATCAGGAAAGTATTTAAAAATTAAACTGTAAATGTCATTGTGGGACCTTGACACTCGATCATTGGCGTTAGCGTGGTATGCGACGCAAACGCGTCTCCTGCACGCCCGTGTACGGATAAGTCGGTATAGTGAAGTCAGTTCATCCTCTGGAATGGGACGTTGCTGAAATTTTGCCCGGAGTCTTTCCATCTATAATTGTTTTAACTGTAACATAAATAAACCTTAGAGAAGCTTGAGTAGCGCTATCGTAAACGTGACCTAATACGGAGTGATAAATCTCTTGGGCCCACCGGACGGTACCTAATACGGAGTGATAAATCTCTTGCGCCCACCGGACGGCAACAAAGGGCATGAGAGCTTTACAGAATTTTAGCTTGGCGTGCAGTGTCCACCACTTCACAGTAGAGAAGTAGCGTTCTATAGACAAAGAGCAACGAGCTTTAACTTCGTGAATGACAACACCAAGGTATGGTTTTGTAGATAGGTTACATTGAGCATCAAGGTACGATAATACAATTCCACCTGCTGTTCTACATAATTAAATGTGGAGACTAAGCCCAATGATCAGTAAGACACACGGGTATCACGTCAACACCCGAAAGATTACTGTACAAGGAATCGTAATAATATAAGCTGTCAAGCTGGTTGCTGGAGGTGGCGGTAAAATAAGTCTGTAGGACAAGTGTAGTATACCGACAAACCCATGCGTCACCTGGATGAAAGTAGTGTGCTGTGTCATCGAGTTCTTTACCAAACTAAAATTAGGAGATTCACCCAACGGCCTGCGAACAATATTAAAATCACCATTCACTATCACATATCTATGGTGTTTTCTAGATAGGTAAATCATTTCCCCTTGCTGAAATGCGAAAATACGAACGTTCCGTGGAACGACAAGAGCCAGAAGGCTCATGAAGTTAAGTGTGATCACAAAAGGCGCATTCCACACTCTTAATCGAGAACTTCGAAATGTCGTAATGGAATTCCTTCCTTAGAAAACATGGCAGTGCCCGTACAAAGTTCGGTAGCACCCGTTCAAGAACATACACACACACACACACACATATATATATACATATATATATATATATATATATATATATATATATATATACACTCCTGGAAATGGAAAAAAGAACACATTGACACCGGTGTGTCAGACCCACCATACTTGCTCCGGACACTGCGAGAGGGCTGTACAAGCAATGATCACACCCACGGCACAGCGGACACACCAGGAACCGCGGTGTTGGTCGTCGAATGGCGCTAGCTGCGCAGCATTCGTGCACCGCCGCCGTCAGTGTCAGCCAGTTTGCCGTGGCATACGGAGCTCCATCGCAGTCTTTAACACTGGTAGCATGCCGCGACAGCGTGGACGTGAACCGTATGTGCAGTTGACGGACTTTGAGCGAGGGCATATAGTGGGCATGCGGGAGGCCGGGTGGACGTACCGCCGAATTGCTCAACACGTCGGGCGTGAGGTCTCCACAGTACATCGATGTTGTCGCCAGTGGTCGGCGGAAGGTGCACGTGCCCGTCGACCTGGCACCGGACCGCAGCGACGCACGGATGCACGCCAAGACCGTAGGATCCTACGCAGTGCCGTAGGGGACCGCACCGCCACTTCCCAGCAAATTAGGGACACTGTTGCTCCTGGGATATCGGCGAGGACCATTCGCAACCGTCTCCATGAAGCTGGGCTACGGTCCCGCGCACCGTTAGGCCGTCTTCCGCTCACGCCCCAACATCGTGCAGCCCGCCTCCAGTGGTGTCGCGACAGGCGTGAATGGAGGGACGAATGGAGACGTGTCGTCTTCAGCGATGAGAGTCGCTTCTGCCTTGGTGCCAATGATGGTCGTATGCGTGTTTGGCGCCGTGCAGGTGAGCGCCACAATCAGGACTGCATACGACCGAGGCACACAGGGCCAACACCCGGCATCATGGTGTGGGGAGCGATCGCCTACACTGGCCGTACACCACTGGTGATCGTCGAGGGGACACTGAATAGTGCACGGTACATCCAAACCGTCATCGAACCCATCGTTCTACCATTCCTAGACCGGCAAGGGAACTTGCTGTTCCAACAGGACAATGCACGTCAACATGTATCCCGTGCCACCCAACGTGCTCTAGAAGGTGTAAGTCAATTACCCTGGCCAGCAAGATCTCCGGATCTGTCCCCCATTGAGCATGTTTGGGACTGGATGAAGCGCCGTCTCACGCGGTCTGCACGTCCAGCACGAACGCTGGTCCAACTGAGGCGCCAGGTGGAAATGGCATGGCAAGCCGTTCCACAGGACTACATCCAGCATCTCTACGATCGTCTCCATGAGAGAATAGCAGCCTGCATTGCTGCGAAAGGTGGATATACACTGTACTAGTGCCGACATTGTGCATGCTCTGTTGCCCGTGTCTATGTGCCTGTGGTTCTGTCAGTGTGATCATGTGATGTATCTGACCCCAGGAATGTGTCAATAAAGTTTCCCCTTCCTGGGACAATGAATTCACGGTGTTCTTATTTCAATTTCCAGGAGTGTATATATATATACTGGCCATTAAAATTGCTATACCAAGAAGAAATGCAGATGAAAAACGGGTATTCATTGCACAAATATATTATACTAGAACTGACATGTGATTACAGTTTCACGCAATTTGGGTGCATAGAGCCTGAGAAATCAGTACCCAGAACAACCACCTCTGGCCGTAATAACGGCCTTGATACGCGTGGGCATTGAATCAAACAGATCTTGGATGCCGTGTACAGGTACAGCTGCCCATGCAGCTTCAACACGATACCACAGATTATCAAGAGTAGTGACTGGCGTATTGTGACGAGCCAGTTGCTCGGCCACCATTGACCAGACGTTTTCAGTTGGTGAGAGATCTGGAGAATGTGCTGGCCAGGATAGCAGTCGAACATTTTCTGTGTCCATAAAGGTCCGCACAGGACCTGCAACATGCGGTCCTGCATTACCCTCCTGAATCCACCGATTCCACATTCTGCTAACAGTCATTGGATCTCGACCAACGCGAGCAGCAACGTCGCGATACGATAAACCGCAATCGCGATAGGCTACAATCCGTCCTTTGTCAAAGTCGGAAACGTGATGGTACGCACTTATCCTCCTTACACGAGGCATCAAAACAATGTATCACCAGGCAACGCCGGTCAACTGCTGTTTGTTTATTTTGATTTTTTTTTTGTTGGAAACTTTCCTCATGTCAGCACGTTGTAGGTGTCGCCACCGGCGACAACCTTGTGTGAATGCTCTAAAAGGCTAATCATTTGCATATCACAGCATCTTCTTCCTGTCGGTTAAATTTCGAGTCTGTAGCACGTCATATTCGTGGTGTAGCAATTTTAATGGCCAGTAATGTAAATACGAATAACTGGTATGGTAATCAACAGGAGCAAGGGTTACAAATTAGACACGGATTCCTGCAATTTCTCCTATCCGCTCTCTGTAGATTTTTCATTCTGAGTCTGCATCAATGCACAATTTATGAGTTTAATCATCTGGCTCACAATTATGTGGATTTGTATCTTCCATTTTCTCTTTTAATTTGCAAACGACGGTCTCTGCATATTGTATGCGACTTCTTTGTTTCATCACGATGGGGTTTCAGAAACTTAGTGACAGCTTCTGCGTGAACAACAGTCAACGACACTACTAGACAGGCTACGTTATTTGAAGTGGAAATATCGGATGTAGAAATATCCCGAGAGCTCTCGCTGAAGATCTCGAAACGATATATTCGGCGTGAAACTATCAACAAACAGGAAACTTTCTCCCACATACGTTTCGCGAAATGTCCGTGACGAGGAAAACAGGGAAATTAGATCTCACCTATGGTAGCTGCTGCAACGCCCGGTACCGTGTGAAACAGGGATGCAGGAACACGACAGTGGTACCAGACATGCATTGCCCCACATTGCTTTACAGAGTATAGATGTAGGAGTAGCGCTTAAGTGATGAGTTTATGTTATTTTTAGTTCTTTTCAGAACGCTTGACGTTCTCAGAATCTTCAGTCATCGCAGGATGGACAGCAATTGTTGGTTTGGTTGGTTAAACATTCTGTTGTACCTATTGACTTGTTCGTTAGGAGTGCGAACGATATGAACGTCATCGATCCTACTTACCGACTTACTCTAGTCCAGCGAGGTCGACTAAGGCTGGTGGTATCGCACTGAAAAGTTCTCTCACGTGAGCGGTTAAGTTAATGTCACTAATCGCACTGAACAGTTCTCTCACGTGAGCGGATAAATTAATGTCACCAAAGTTGTGGTTTCATAGTGGAGTTAATTCTAGTTTATTTATGGAGTCGAACAGAGGCTCTACTTTTGGACGCCTTTCGTCATGATTTAATCGGTTCCGCTCTTCACGAGTTGTCGGCGGTCTTCCGTTATGCTACATTTTCTTAACAAGTTTCTTTCTTATACAACGTTGCAAGAGAGACGGAGGCATGTTGGTCTGCTCTCGTCTAACAGTTTTCCACTGAGCTCGATCGGACTCATATACAGGAGCGTCGATGCCCCGCTCCAGAGAGCTACTAACCGTGTCCAAACATTTACGCCTAGAGGCTGCCTCGTGTTGATACATCCGTACGCTTGACCAATTACATTCTGTTGAGACTTACAAAATTTCACTCTGTTGTTCCCTCACATTCTTGATGCGTAACAGTTCAATGACGCAGTAAGGAACAGGGAGCATATCTTCTACTCTGTTACGTTTAGCCTTCATTTCTCGGCTAGTGCTCGTATCGATCCGATCGCAATCAATGCATAAATGAATCGTAAACTATCTGCATATGCACTGCATTGATGTTGTGAAAAAAATAATAACTAAAGTGTGCTGCGAAACATGAACTTAGCTATCGGGCATTAACAAAGTAATATGGAGTTGTCATCTTGAAATGTTTGGGTTCGTCCGCAGATGAGGAGCTCCAAACTATATTTTCTAACAATCTTATTTGGTTGTGGCGTCAGTCTGGTCACATATGACACTTAAGTTAACTGTGAAATGTACTAGAAGCGATAGAGATATCAAGGGGAATTGTTGGCCGCATTAGTACTAAGATGTTCTATATAAACCATGACAGCGCAGAGCTACTGCACTTGTCAATGTGCCTCGATGTAAACATTAAATTCACTCTGACGTGTTGTTTATTCACCCCATTCACTGCATTAGACCTTTTTGTTCCGATCCTGTCACTGGTCAATCAAAAACGGTTCAAATGTTCAAATGGCTCTGAACACTATGGGACTTAACATCTGAGGTCATCAGGCCCCTGACTTAGAACTACTTAAACGTAACTAACCTAAAGACATCACAAACATCCATGCCCGAGGCAGGATTCGAACCTGCGACCGTAGCGGTCACGCGGTTCCAGACTGAAGCGCCTAGAACCGCACGGCCACACCGGTCGGCATTGGACAATCCCTCGAGTTTGCACACAGTGGGAAAAACCACCCTGTATACAAGACAACAATATTTATGAGGTTGTGAGTGTCCAGTACGGTGTCAGAAGCAGTCTTAGTTAGCGGACACGTCATCAGCGCCCAGTAGCCATGTAACGGGCAGCGGTGCAATCAGTTGAGCACTTAACTGCACAGTGGGAGCCGCCGGCTAGCGTGGCTACCGGTGACTGTTCCGGATGTCGATGTCGTCGTCAGCAGCATGTAGCACGCTGAAGGACGACGGAGCATGCGTTACGCACGCGGTGGTGACTAGGTACCACTTCAGTGTTCTGCGTTATCGCAAGCCCTTCAGAATGCCGAAGTAGGCACTCACAATTTATTCCTGGTCTTTGACTGATGTTAAACTGACAAACACGAAAAGCTAGTTCCCCTCCCACGAACAGCTCTTTGAAGACATGCGCTGCTCCAGTGCGTTCCCAGCTGTTTACTGCCGTAGTGCGCTGTCGTGTCTCGCCTGTTGAGAAAGCGCTGGTCATCTTCAGGTCACACTGCACGCTGACGACCGATACTACTGCCTCATGATGGATTCTTTGCTGACTCTTGCACTGGCTACCGGTCGCTACACACTCAGCGAAGGTGCAGGGGTTCGACAAAAGTGTGAAAACAACGACACGCTACTACACCTAATACGATGTAGGAAATCCGTTAGCATTCAGACCAGCATCCAGTGATCTCGGGTTGGATAAATACAGCTATATAGTCTTGGATGAATCCTAAGGAAATGCAGTCCGAAAACAAAGGAAGTCGGTTACAGCACACTTGCTCGCCAACTGCTTGGATACTACTCACCGGTGTGGGATCCGTACAGATAGGGTTGATAGAAAAGATAGAGAAGATCCAACGGAGAGCAGCGCGCTTCGTTACAGGATCATTTAGTAATGGCGAAAGCGTTACGGAGATGATAGATAAACTCCCGTGGAAGACTGCAGGAGAGACGCTTAGTAGCTCGGTACGGGCTTTTGTTGATGTTTCGAGAACATACCTTCACCGAGGAGTCAAGCAGGATATTGCCCCCGCCTACGTATATCTCGCGAAGAGACCATGAGGATAAAATCAGAGATTAGAGCCCACACAGAGGCATACAGACAATCTTTCATTCCACGAACAATACGAGACTGAAACAGAATGGGGAACCGATAGAGGTACTCAAGGTACCCTCCGCCACACACCGTCAGGTGGCTTTCGGAGTATGGATGTAGAAGTAGAAGGGAATCTTACAGCATTCCTCATGTTAAACAGTGGAAATTTGAGGTAAAGATGATGTAGGAGGATAGCGACTTCGCTCAGTTTTCTCCAAATTAGACCACGCTGACTGAGTAGGAACGAGATCTGATGGCTACGATGGCCCAAGGGAGATGTGATAACCAATCCTCGTACTCAAGAAACCCCTCCTCTACGATGCGAGCTGTAAGAAAAGGGACTCTGTCGTCTTGGAACACAGCAGCACCATTGGTGGACATACGTACCATGGGATGGAGCTGATCAGCCAAAATTGTCGCATAATTCTTAGCAATAATGCGACCTTGAAGAGAAAACATGGAACCTGTGGACTACAACGATATGACAGACTAACCAACACCGATCCACTACCGTGTTGCACTCTTGGACGTAAACTCTGCCGGTAGTTGTAAACCATACGAAACGAGAGTCATAGAATCAAATTACTTGCTTCCATTACACCAGAGCCCAGATTTTATGGCTCTGTCATCATGTTTCCCATTTACGGGCTTTTTCATGACTAGTGAGTCATTTTGGAATACCATTTTGTCCAGCAATTTCCTGCTTATGGAAGTCCCTTCGTTCTGTTTTAATGCTGATAGGATTCGAGAGTATGACATTCAGTTCATCAGTGACTTTTGCAGCTGTCGTCCTGCTATTTACCGTCACAATCCTCTTTAATGTGCGTCTATCACGATCACTCAACATACAGTTTCACCCGTGTTGTGACTTAGCAGATGTTTCTCCACTTTCCCTGTATGCGGTAAAGAGCTTCGATTTGGTACCTCTTGGTACACCAAACACTTCGGTTCCCTTGGTAACGAGAGCACGCACCATACCAACACTAACATTTTGCCCACATTCGAATTCACTGAGCTCCGACACCTCACAATTACAAAGAAAAATGTTATGACTAGGACTGGCACTTGCTCAGAGTTAAGGGCTTTGCGCAGATGTCGTTTCGTGCTCAGACACGTCAACACAACCTAGAGGATTGGCTAGCATCTGCATTTTTGTTCAAGCATAGAATTTTCGAGATGTGTCCATATTTTAGTGCAGCCTCTGTTTGTATACAGATGGGTACTAGATACACCTATATGGAGCGTTTATAGGGCTGCCAGCAGGTGAGAAATGTAATCAGCGAATGACTGATTGCGGAAGACACAAAATCTATGCTGGACGGACGGCATAGCGTTGCCATGTGACGGCAGCATCAACGACATCTTTTGATATTGCATACAGGCCAGAGAGTTCTCGTAGTCAAGGCTGGTGTCGGCCGCGACGCGACCACCGTTCTGATGGGATACAGAGCGTTGCCTGGGCGACGACAGTATGTACTGTACCGATGTGACGGGAAAATAATTTGCATTAATGTTGGAAAACCATCGATGCATATTATATTTGTGTGATACACTCTGTACGACAACACTGGATTGCTTATTCATGTGTGTCAATGTGTTTCCTGTAGAGTTCAAAGGTGAGTTAATGAAGAAAGGGGACAGTGTGAACATAAAAAGCAATAGTCTGATCTGAAAGCTCTTGGTAGGCCTGTATCTTCTTCAAAATATTAAAAATTAACGTAACTTACATTACTTTAATAAGTGTGTAGTGACCTTTGTGCCACCGTGTATATCTCACACTACACACGTACTCGCTGATTGCTCCTTAACGTTGCAATATGTCAGATTCGTTATGATTCCCAAATAAAGAAAAAATACATCAAAACTTATCGCTAGCACAGGTCTTACATACCATGAAAGTCTTATGTATTCAAGTAGCTGTTTTCTTGTAGCCTCGTCCAAGGTCGGGAAACAATATCGCTGATCTATGGAAACGTAAGCTGAAAATTTTTATAGTAGTTGATACTGACTTTTGATCTTAGTGAAACCACTACATCAACAGCAGCTATGAGGCCAGACAAACTTACTTCTACATGACACCTTTACATGCCACAAGATGTCGAATGTCTTTTTACTCAAACAATTGAAATATTTTTTTTCTCAATTTCTCATTGCAGAGGAACGTTGGGGCCCTGCAGAGGTAAATATTACAAACTAAGGCCCTTTAATGTCTATAGACGTCAGAGTAGATGATGAGAACATTATTTCAAATGCACCGTCGTAGACGAAAATCATATTAAAAAATAAACTAAATAAGAAAGGGGAGATGAGGCAGTTTTCCGTCCCTTCCCCCATATTTTTTTCTGGGCGCTCAGTTTTGGGTTTTTTGGTATACAAGTTGAGTGCTTCTAGCTGAATGCTTGGCATTGCGTGCGTACTTATCTATTCCAATCTTCTGTTGGTCCATCTACTTATCTTCTCCTCTCACCGTCTTCTACACCCTCTCTCTCTGCTCACCTCCTCCATCACCCCCACCCCCTCTGTCCAACTCCTCCTGCCACCACTCTCTGTAAATATGCTCCGTTCGCCTGCTCATCCCTTGTCTCCGTCCATCGGCTCCCTTCCTGCTCCCCCAATCACTCTGTCCATTTCTTCCTTCGTCCAGGTCCATCTCCTTCCCCCCCAATCTACGTCTGCTCTCCCGCCCCCTTTCTCTGTCCATCTCTTCGTTTTCCCTCTCTCTGTCCATCTCCGCCTCCCCTCTCTCTCCATCCATACCCTTCCCCTCCGTCAATCTATATCATCCTCCCTGTAATTGTGTGCCCCCCCCCCCGGAAACTCTGCGTCACCACGTTATCATCCCCACCCCAACAAGAAGTTAGTACTTCGTATCCTGACCTTATTTCCATTCAGATAGTAAGATGTAAATGTTACAAGTTTGGCTGAAATCGATCCAGGAATTTAAGAGCAGTTTTTCACCCTGGATTTCCTCTTGTCAGCACATGTCACATATGAAGGGCTTATTTCAGTAATGGTACATTACCTCCACTTTTCTGTCTATAATGCTTGTGACGTTAATGGTCCAAACAAACAGAAAGAAAGGTTCATCTGTAGTAAGAAGCCAGATGCTTGAATGTTTCTGGTATCTCAACTGCAGATTTTTCAGCGCTCATTCAACTTTAGGTCTTTGTATCTCAGAATGAAGAAAAATGGACTTGTACCACTATTGAAATAAGTCCTTCATATATTTCACATATACGTAATATGTTTCACACATATCTCTTCACATATTTCCCCTGTATATCTAGCGAATTTCGCCCTGCTGTTTCGTTTCCACGCATCTCAATGTGTATGATGTCATAACTCCTGAAATGTGTGCCATAGAGTGATATAATTTTGCAAGTACGTTCAGTGGTATATTTGAATACCGTACGCAAAACATGTTCCGAACTGAGTTAGTAGTAAACAAGCAATAAATTATTACACCATGTACGATTGGTCAGTTTTTCACGCATCGAACTGATTGCGGTATCATATCCCCTGAGCTATGCATCCTACAATGATATACTTTTGCAACTATATTCAGTGGCATGAGTGAATATATCAGTAAAATGTGTTGCAGATAGAGTTAGTAGTAAAGAAGTAATAAGCTAATATGTCATGTCTTTTGCGAAAATGTAGACGACGCACTTTATTCCTTCCATCATTTTGTGATGGGTGGCAACAAATGGAAAGCCTGAAAACGTGTAAAATTATGTATGTAATTTTTTTCAAGTAACCAAGCGTTCTCATTCTCATTTAATGGATGAATAAAATGCGATAATTCACATAGCGTGAGGTACATTACTTAGATAGGTAGGTGGTTCTTGCTCTCACTGTGGTCCCTCCCAGACGCTAAGTGCTACATGTACCAAGTTCAGTTGGAAATCGATCCATTGGTTTGGGAGTTGATGTGGAACACACATCCTTTTTTATAGCTTGTATGGATTATTACGATTATTCATTCAAAATTATGCCTAGTCAAGAATTAAGCCTACAAGGAATTTTATATCTATTGCCTGTAATATTGATTTTTTTATGCTGCCAACAACCCCAATCCCCGCCCAATGATTCCTTAAAGAGTCGAACTCCCATGTATAAACCAGTTCACACCAATGAGTTAATGTCTGACCAATGAGTTAATGTCTGACATATTTGACTTTAGACATGTAAAACCTTTAAGGCTGCAAAAAAAAACGCAAATTAAGTTTTCTTCACGGGTTCCGCTTTATGCTGAAGTTTTACTACATGAACAGCAAGAGTGTAATAAGCGATAAACATTTCTTTTGTTTTCATTATTTTGTGTAGGGTGTCAGACAAAATATCCGGAAAAGGTTTGTAATTATGTGCACAGTCTGTTGGAAGTTAGCAAGTGCTCTCGTTATCAAATACTGGATAAATGTAGTCTGCGTAATTTGCGCGCCATGAGATACGCTGCCTCATGACAAGTAAAAGGGAAGGAAGGAAAATTGGGTTTAACGTCTTGTCGACAAGAAGCACATACACAGCACTTAATTTTATTACTTGTGTTATTCAGTTAAACTTTTAGCGCAAGATTATATCTGTTAATCAGTAGCACATATGTTTTTATTGGGTTTAACGTCTTATCGACAAGAAGCACATACACTACACCTAATTTTATTACTTGCGTTATTCGGTTAAACTTTTAGCGTAAGATTATATCTGTTAATCGGTAGCACATTTGTTTTTAAATTCGATCAGTAATTGAATGAAGTACTTAATGTAAGACTTTCGTTGCCCCTGGAAGCCATCATTTAGGTTAACTGCAGCTGGGTTTCGGTGACTGTTCTGGCAGCTTAGTAATATAGATACAGCCGTTATACTTGTTTTCAAATTAGGTTTATCAATAGGTTAATCGATAGAATCCACTTTTCACATCATTTCTGAAATTTTATTTATGTAACGAAAATTCTCTCCTTCGATAGCGCTGTTCAAGGATCAAGGCATTTTAAAATTCAGTAATGGACGACATTTAAGTGGCAACGTGCAGCGGACTTGGTCAGGCCTTTCAGATTAGCTGCCGCCGTCATGGCCGCCGCCGTTCGCGTAGTGGTCGGTACATATTGCGAGCAGCAGTGGCCCGGTTTTCCTCTGAAATCTGACAGCTCCGTCTCGCCAACCACTCGACAACTCCGCCCGCCTGTCAAACTGTCGTTTAACCTCCATGCTAGTGTCTTGCTTGTCGTGTGCAGGTTGTATTTGTGCTTTCCACTACCTCCGGTTTCTCCTCGTCTTCTTCAACTCTATCATTTCGTGTAGCTAGGCCAACACCTCCCTTCGCATTACCTGCAGATCTAATCTGATCTCGACAGTACATGATCTAAGATCGTTGGCCACCTCTACCTTAGCCTCCGACTCTGTCGTTAATATCGCAACTGATAGGGCCACAAAAGTGGTGTCCTAATCACCGCCTCCAGATGTACGTCGTCACAAGAGCCGTTCGTTTCACACTCACTTCATTCACTACGCATAGAATGAGTTAAATTTACGTCCATGGTCGCAATCTTTTCTGTTTAATAGATTACCGGTTTCGGTCTTTAATGACCATCATCAAATCTGTCTCATAAAAACAAAGTCCTAATGCACTGCAGCCATAGAGGCAGAGTCAACTGTTAAATGCGGAATCAGCACCAGCATCGTCAAACACATATAAATCACGTCACCCCTTTAAACAGTAGTAGTAGTAGTAGTAGAGGGGTTTTGGGGGCGCACGACACCAAGGTCTTCAGCGCCCCTTTAAACAGTAGTTTTACTGACAACATGACTCGTGCATGTGATGTGATATATATGTATCAGACGATGCAGGTGCTGATTCCGCATTTAACAGTTGACTATGCCACTATGGCTGCAGTACATTAGGACTTTGTTTTTATGAGACAGATCTGATGATGGTCATTAAAGAGCGAAACCGGTGATCTGTTAAACACAAAAGATTGTTACCATAGACGTAAATTAAAGGAAACTTATTACATATACGGGTCACTGCGTTTTGTCGCGCCGATGTCGCAGCTTGTGATGCCTAGAATGGACATGAATTTATCATTACTGTTGACATCTCTTTCTGTCCTAGCTTTCTTTAAACTGTTTAAAACATTTCTGTCCTTTTGAGCTCATAACTAGTAACTTCAATACCTATTCTTTATCGCCTTTTCTCACAACCAGGATATTTATCAAAAGAATCACTTGCCGCTCTCGGATATGTATTCCAAATTATATCCCCACACTAGAATCCGCTTCATGAAAAGTACCATTCTTTCTCCTGCTAACGTTGTTCCGACAGTTACAATATCTCGCACACATCACCACCATATAGTCGATAAAAATAAGTAAACTCACTCAGCTTCAGCTTTCCAGTTATTTCCGGCAACATCTCAACGTCTTTCAGACGGAAGTCAGCTTTTACTTTTCTGCAGTTATGTGTATCTTAATCACACAATGGACTATAGTACGGAGCTACACGATCCCGTCACATTAATTTACCATCACGTACGTTAGACGTCAAAGTGCAATAATTACTCGAAGACGGCAGCTGGCAGCACTGGCAGTAGAGGGTATGCAGACCATGAAGGGAGGACGCGGAAAACAGTTCTGTCATTTCCAGAATCATATTTTCACTCTGCAGCGCAGTGTGCGCTGATATGAAACTTCCAGGCAGATTAAAACTGTGTGCTGGACCGAGACTCGAACTCGGGACCTATGCCCGTCGCGGGCAAGTGATCTACCATCTGAGCTACCCAAGAACGACTCACGCCCTCTCACAGCTTTACTTCTGCCAGTATCTCGTCTCCTACCTTCCAAACTTCACAGAAGCTCTCCTGCGAACCTTGCGGAACTAGCACTCCTGGAAGAAACGATATTGGGGAGACATGGCTTAGCCACAGCCTGGGGGTTGTTTCGAGAATGAGATTTTCACTCTGCAGTGGAGTGTGCCCTGATATGAATCTTCCTGGCAGATTAAAACTGTGTGATGGGCCGAGACTCGAACTCAGGACCTTTGCCTTTGGCGGGCAAGTGCTCTACCACCTGAGCTACCAAAGCACGACTCACGCCCCGTCCTCACAACTTTACTTCTGACAGGTAGAGCACTTGCCCGCGAAAGGCAAAGGTCCCGAGTTCGAGTCTCGGTCCGGCACACAGTTTTAATCTGCCAGGAAGTTTCGGTTCTGTCGTTGTTGTAATGCGTAAACGGATCAACTTATCTGGCATCCAGAAGGCCGCAATTATTGGAGTTCAGGTCAATGTTGGAAGCATTATTGAATCAGCTAAGTTGGTAAACTGTGCCGCCGTGTTTCAAGTATTCCGTGCATGGCACAGTGTTGCTATAAAAAACCGGTGCCGATACAACTATGGTGCACCACGGGGTATAGAAGACAGGGGTGAACGATTGGTGCGGAGATGTGTTCGGGTGAATGGGTGCGCAAGGATAGAGCACCTGAACGCCCATGTAAAGTAAGGGGTTACCAACAGTGTCTTCTGAATGACCGTTCAGCGAAACTTCCTGCGTAAAGGTCTCTGCAGCAGGCGCTGTGCACCCATGCTGGCTGCTGTTCAAAGGCGACGAGGGCTGCAATTCGCTCGCCACGCAGCTACATGTCCGCTGAGAGGCGACAGCTGGACTTTTCCGATAAGTCACGTTTCATGCTCCATGCGACACACTGCCGTTGGCGTACACGGCCTGAAGCGTCTGAAAGCAAACACCACGCAGCAATCGTCGGAAGGGTTCAGCCTAGAGGAGGAAGTGTTACGGTCTGGAGAATGCTTTACTGGCATTCCCTCGGTAATCCCGTCGTTCTGCAAGGCACAGTGGTTCAAATGGCTCTGAGCACTATGGGACTCAACTGCTGAGGTCATTAGTCCCCTAGAACTTAGAACTAGTTAAACCTAACCAACCTAAGGACATCACAAACATCCATGCCCGAGACAGGATTCGAACCTGCGACCGTAGCGGGCTTGCGGTTCCAGACTGCAGCGCCTTTAACCGCACGGCCACTTCGGCCGGCCAAGGCACAGTGGTTTAACACGTGTACGCTCTTGTGATATTCGCTATTTTTGGCCCATTAAAACAGCAAATAGTTAATACTTTCAGCCAGAAGGCAAATACTTGTTTATAAAGAATGATTAATGATTAATAAGTCGTCGCATAGCGATGGTGGAACTTACTAAATAACGTAATTCGTCGACTTTGGGGGGAAACATAAACAGAAGACTACGGATAGATATGCAATCCTTCACTATTTTGTTCGCTTGAGAACAAATGAAGCCTTGAGCGGTAAACGCTTATACTGTTCTTCTTAAGTAAGACGGACGCAGATTTGTGGCAGTCTGATCTAATTTTTACTAAATGTATAAAAACGCGTTACGACTAAGTTTGAATGAAGTGTAAAAAGAAGAACTGTTATAACTTATCGTGACGACGCACGAGCGACTCAAGAGGACAATGGCTGTATAAAAGAGCGCTCAATGGACATGAAACGGACATAAAAATCTACCGTCATTGTAGTACTAAGCAAAAGGTACGATATATGTTTTAGATATAATAAATAATTGTTCTAGAAATATTGAACCATTTAGCAGTGCTCATTCCTATCATCTCCTCAATATTATTTTCATTTTAATTATGCATTTTGCTAAGTTTACAGACACTAAGATCAGCAGTCCAATGTGCGTGTTACATTGACAAAAAGAAAACTGTTTTATCGTCTTCTTGCATCAGCTTTAATATTGAATCTTCCTGGCAGAATAAAACTGTCCCCGACAGAGACTCGAACTCCGGACCTTTGCCTTTCGCGGGCAAGTGTTCTACCATTTTTTATTTTTTTTTGGTTGTTCAGCTCATTTTGTTCACTTTTGTTCGTTGCGTCTGCTCGGGGCGGAAGTCGTAAGACATCCGTTTTAGTTCGTTGATAATCGTTTAACTCAGTTATTTTTATTACAGAGGGCACGTAACCCTCTGACCGAACACGCTGAGCCACCGTGCCGGCACCATCTGAGCTACCGAAGCACGACTCACGCCCGGCCCTCACAGCTTTACTTCTGCCAGTATCTCGTCTCCTACCTTCCAAATTTTACAGAAGCTCTCCTGCTAGGAAGTTTCATATCAGCGCACACTCCGCTGCACAGTGAAAAGCTCATTCTGGAAACATCCCCAAGGCTGTGGCTAAGTCATGTCTCCGCAATATCCTTTCTTTCAGGAGTGCTAGTTCTGCAAGTTTCGCAGGAGAGCTTCTATAAAGTTTGGAAGGTAGGACACGAGATACATGCAGAAGTAAAGCTGTGAGGGCCCGGCGTGAGTCGTGCTTGGGTAGCTCAGATGGTAGAGCCCTTGCCTGCGAAAGGCAAAGGTCCCGAGTTCGAGTCTCGGTCGGGCATACAGTTTTAATCTGCCAGGAAGTTTCATAACAGCGCACACTCCGCTGCATAGTGAAAATCTCATTCTGCGAGCTTTAATATTGAATTTTCCTTTTGTGTGATGTTGTAGTTGTTATTGCGCCCTTAAGAAATTTCTGATCCCTTAGGAAAATGTTTTGTCATAACAATAACTTCACGACCGGGTATGATCGTATCTATGATAATGAAGTAATTAAAAAGACGATAATGCAGTTTCTTAATCAATAGCACACTAGCTGTGACTGCTTCAAGCCACGCGAAACCGCACGTAAAGACTATTCCCATTTCATAATGCAATGTTTTATGATAATGGTCAATCCATGATTCCTACGCCAGTTGTGGTTGATAAAACAGTAAGCGAAATCTCAAATTCCAACTTTTCCATTGCATAACAGCATCACTTTTATTTTGTTACATCACAATCTCTCCTTGGGATTATGTCCACCAATACATGCAGTTTGTTTTTCCTCGGTACGATGACATCTACCAGCAGGACAATGGAACCGGCTACACGGCTGTGTGTTTACCGTACTCCCTTGGCTACCAGACGTCGCAAATTTAAACGCAATGGAGACTCTGTGGAACCACCTCGGATGGACTTAGGTACCGTGGGCCCCACTGAGGAACCTAGCGCAGCTGACCATGATGCTGGTATCGGCGTGGCTCCTCATCCCGGTCGGTAAAATTCCAGAACCTCATTGACTCTCTCCCTTCACGTCTCGCAGTGGTCTGCGGTGCAAATTGAGGGGATTAATTCAGCCTTCTGACAAGTGGTCATGTTACAGTGAGTGGGCAGTTTGTATATGCTGCTCTGATTTTTGTTGCCTCCACTTACACAGTCCTTTAATGTCGATTCTACTTTATGGAGCTCGATATGAGCCCTTTCGGGTAGAAACCATAATGTCTTCATTGTTTCTTATCACTAGTTGGTACCACGATCCTTTCCTCCTGTATTATATGTCTACTCCGATAATTACTCCATGTTCCCAAAATTAGATCTTCTGTGGTAACTGTCGTAGTTATGAACGACTGTGTTATCTGTGCAATCAGCTTCTCTTAATATCCACAAACAACACCATTACTGCAATCTCCTCCATCTAACGACGTTTCATAATTGCATATGTAATTTTCTATGCAATATGCTCTTCTGCCCCAAGCACATGTAAATTGTAAATTACTTGTTTATGTCTAGAAATCTTGTCATCACCGTATGAAGTGTACGATTACGTCTGAGCTCAAATAGATCTAGCTTTTTTCCAGTCCTTCAAGAGGTCATCCATGTAAATAATAAAATTTTAGGCGCTGCAGTACCACTTCACGTTGACCGTTTGTAAGATGTCCATTTCTTTTGGTAGGTGACCATTCAGGTGTAATGTACATACTCTAGTCTGTTTGCAGTAGGATGCAGTGGATGACATCAACCACCATCACACTCCTCTAGTGATTACGTAGTACGTGCGGCGTTGTGGCAACGAACTACTAATTCCGGTTCAGCCATGAAACGTGACCGGCGATTATTGGCCAGTCCCATCTCATCCACATTGTTTCTCGTGTAAGGCGTATTTCTAGATCGCCCAGTACCCACTTCCCGCGGAAAATTCGCATTTATCAATACAAATGACAGAGGAATTGCCGTCTGTTTCACATATCCTGTCAGCAAGCTACATAAATTTAAGTATTAACTGTGTTTTTCTTACTTGTCACTTCTTTTTCCTTGTGATTTTGCTTTTACGAAGCTTTAATTTTCGAGTACTAGTAATAGTGTTCCATAGATTTCGTGTTTTGTTTTGAATACAGTACTGAGACAGTTCGTGCTTATTTTCATTGTTTCCAACAAGAAGTGTCTAGTGACCACATTTTAGTCAGCTATCAGCCGCCTTTAGTGAATTAGGAGTCTAGTTAAAAGTTGATTACTTAACTCCCTACAGTAAATTGTTCATTTCTTAGGATGGATAGGATGTGTGACTGCTGTGTACGAATCCAGGAAGAGTTGGCCACTGTTCGCGAACAGCTGAGCGTGCTGATGGCCACGGTCAGCCGTCTTCAGGCTGCTGCCTCGGAGACTAGCGTATGGTACACCCCCAGTGTTACATGCTTCACCCACGGTCCCTGTTGTCGAGACATCTTCGCGGGTACCGGGCGCGGCTGGGCCACCCTCTCCCCAAGGGGAGTGGCGGGTTTAACGGCGTTCACGTCGCAAAAGTAGGAGGGTCATGTGGAGGCTGGCCGTGTGGCATCGCCCGTTCTGCCTGTGAGTGGACATGCGACCGCTCCTTCAGCAAGGAGTTTATTAGGAGTTTATTAGTGATTGGGAGCTCCAATGTTAGGCGGGTGATGGAGCCCCTTAGCGAAATAGCGGAAAGGTCGGGGAAGAAGGCCAGTGTTCACTCTGTCTGCTTGCCGAGGGGTCTCATCCGAGATGTGCAGGAGGCCGTGCCGGTGGCGATAGAGAGTACTGGGTGCCCCCGACTGCAAATTGATGCTCATGAAGGCACCAATGACTCCTGCCGTCTGGGTTCTGAGGTCATCCTCAGTTCATACATGCGGTTGGCGGAGTTGGTGAAGGCGGAAAGCCTCGCTCGCGGGGTGGAATCTGAGTTAACTATTTGTGGTACCGTTCCCAGAACCGATCGTGGTCCTCTGGTTTGGAGCCGAGTGGAAAGCTTAAACCAGAGGCTCAGACGATTCTGCGGAGATCTGGGGTGCAAATTTCTCGACCTCCGCTATGGGGTGAAGAAATGTACGGTCCCCTTAAATAGGTCAGGTGTGCACTACACGCAGGAAGCGGCTACAAGGGTAGCGGAGTACGTGTGGAGTGCACGTGTGGGTTTTTTAAGTTAGAGAATTCCCTCACTAGGCCCGACAAGACACCTCCTGTGACGCGACGGGGTAGTAATAGGCAAAACGCAACAGGGAATAACAATATTAATGTGGTAATAGTAATCTCCAGGAGCGTCTATAGAAAGGTCCCAGAACTGCTCTCATTACTAAACGGTTACAATGCCCACATAGTACTAGGGACGGAGAGTTGGCTGAAACCAGATGTAAACGGTAGTGAAATTCTAAACTCAGACCAGAGTGTATACCGCAGAGACAGACTGGACAGTAAATGGGGAGGAGGGTTTATAGCGATAGAAAGTGCAATATTATTGAAGGAAATTGACGGAGATACGAAATGTGAAATTTTTTGAAGTGCATTATCTGAAAGCTACCTGGAGCAGTTAAACAGAGAACCGACTCGTGGCGATAACATATCAGACCTTCAGGTGACAAACAGACCCGAACTATTTGAAACAGTTCACGCAGAACAGGGAATCAGGGATCATAAAGTGGTTACAGCATCGGTGATTTCAGCCGTAAATAGAAATATTAAAATAGGTAGGAAGATTTTTCTGTTTAGCAAAAGCAACAAAAAGCAAATTTCAGAGTACCTGACGGCTCAACACAAAAGTTTTGTCTCACAGATAGTGTTGAGGATCAGTGGACAAAGTTCAAAACCATCGTACAATATGCATTGGATGAGTATGAGCCAAGCAAGATCGTAAGAGATGGAAAAGAGCCACCGTGGTACAACAACCGAGTTAGAAAACTGATGCGGAAGCAAAGGGAACTTCACAGCAAATATAAACATAGCCAAAGCCTTGCAGGCAAACAAAAATTACACGTAGCAAAATGTAGTGTGAGGAGGGCTATGCGAGAGGCGTTCAATGAATAAGAAAGTAAAGTTCTATGTACGGACTTGGCAGATTGTCGAAGGAAATTTTGGTCTTATGTCAAGGCAGTAGGGGGATCAAAACAAAATGTCCAGACACTCTGTGACCAAAATGGTACTGAAACAGAGGATGACAGACTAAAGGCCGAAATACTAAATGTCTTCTTCCAAAGTTGTTTCCCAGAGGAAGACTGCACTGTAGTTCCGTCTCTAGATTGTCGCACAGATGAAAAAAATGGTAGATATCGAAACAGATGACAGAGGCATAGAAAAAGAATTACAATCGCTCAAAAGAGGAAAGGCCGCTGGACCTGATGGGATAACAGTTCGTTTTTACACAGAGGACGCGAAGGAACTAGCCTCCCTTCTTGCAGCAGTGTGCCATAGGTCTCTAGAAGGACGTAGCGTTCCAAAAGAATGGAAAAAGTCACAGGTCATCCCCGTTTTCAAGAAGGGACGTTGAACAGATGTGCAGAACTATAGACCTAATCTCTAACGTAGATCAGTTGTAGAATTTCGGAACACGTATTATGTTCGAGTATAATGACTTTTCTGGAGACTAGAAATCTACTCTGTAGGAATCAGCATGGGTTTCGAAAAAGAAGATCGTGTGAAACCCAGTTCGCACTATTCGTCCACGAGACTGAGAGGGCCATAGACACGGGTTCACAGGTAGATGCCGTGTTTCTTTACTTCCGCAAGGCGTTTGATACAGTTCCCGCAGTCGTTTAATGAAAAAAGTAAGAGAATATGGACTATCAGACCAATTGTGTGATTGGATTGAAGAGTTCCTAGATAACAGAACGCAGCATGTCATTCTCAATGGAGAGAAGTCTTCCGAAGTAAGTATGATTTCAGGTGTGCTGCAGGGGAGTGTCATAGGACCGTTGCTATTCACAATATACATAAATGACCTGGTGGACGACATCGGAAGTTCACTGAGGCTTTTTGCAGATGATGCTGTGGTGTATCGAGAGGTTGTAACAATGGAAAATTGTACTGAAATGCAGGAGGATCTGCAGCGAATTGGCGCATGGTGCAGGGAATGGCAATTGAATCTCAATGTAGACAAGTGTAATGTGCTGCGAATACATAGAAAGAAAGATCATTTATCATTTAGCTACAACATAGCAGGTCAGCAACTGGAAGCAGTTAATTCCATAAATTATCTGGGAGTAGGCACTAGGAGTGATTTAAAAGGGAATGGCCACAAAAAATTAATCGACGGTAAAGCACCAGTTTGCTTTTGTTCTACAATATTACTTTTATTGCTAACCGTTTTTCGGCTTACAAGGCGATCATCAGACATTTATGTCTCTCTGAAGATGGCCTTGTAAGCTGAAAACCGGTTAGCAATATAAGTAATATTGTAGAACAAAAGCAAACTGGTGCTTTTCATTTATTATAATGTTTTTCTACCAAGAACCGACGGAAGATTCTCTTAGTACGACGGTAAAGCAGATGCCACACTGAGATTCATTGGAAGAATCCTAACGAAATGCACACCTAAAACAAAGGAAGTAGATTACGGTACACTTGTTCGCCCACTGCTTGAATACTGCTCAACGGTGTGGGATCCGTACCAAATAGGGTTAATAGAAGAGATAGAGAAGATCCAACAGAGAGCAGCGCGCTTCGTTACAGGATCATTTAGTAATCGCGAAAGCGTTACGGAGATGATAGATAAACTCCAGTGGAAGACTCTGCACGTGAGATGCTCAGTAGCTCGCTACGAGCTTTTGTTGAAGTTTCGAGAACATACCTTCACCGAGGAGTCAAGCAGTATATTGCTCCGGCCTACGTATATCTCGCGAAGAGACCATGAGGATATAATCAGAGAGATTAGAGCCTGTACTGAGGCATACCGACAATCTTTCTTTCCACGAACAATACGAGACTGAAATAGAATGGGGAACCAATAGAGGTACTCAAGGTACCCTCCGCCACACACCGTCAGGTGGCTTGCGGGGTATGGATGTAGATGTTTAGGTTGTGGGGTCCATACCTTCTCCATTGTGTGAATCGACTGAAACGGCACAGTTGCCCAGCCTCTGTTTCTGTCATTTCGCAAGTTATCTGCCTGTGGTACCACTGTCAAGTAAAGGGTCACGTGGCTGCCATACCGTGGTATTTCAGTCCACTTTCACTAGGTCGCTGCGAAAGTTATGTCTCCTGTTGTTTTGTGGTGACTTCACATGTCTACGCCAGATGTCGTTGCTGGAGTGCTTATGCTTGAACCTTTCTCCTCCATTTACAGGTGGTTCCGTTGTTCTGCGGTAATTGGCAACAGCAGAGGAGTGCTCCAAAATGGAGTGTGACACGGACGCACATATAAAACAGCGATGGATGATTGAATTCCTCACTCGTGAAGAAATTGCGCCGACTGAAATCCATCGACGTTTGCTAAAGATGTATGGAGGCGGTAGAATAGACGTGAGCAATGTGAGACGATGGGTACGGCGTTTTCAAGGTGTTGAAAATGGTGTGCTAGACAAGCCACGGCATGGTCGATCCTACACAGCTGTCACCCCTCAAAATGTAGAGCGTCTCGATCAGCTCACCAGTGCTGATCAGGGCATAACGACCAAAGAATTATGTGAAAGGCTATATGTTCCATGGAAACAATGTTGGAACATCTTGTTTATCACAATGTCTGAGGGAGGTGAGTCCCATGGATGCTTACAGATGAAATAAAGACTCAACGAATGGAAATTTACGGGACCTGATGGACCAATATGAAACTGAAGGTGACAATTTACTGAATAGCACCGCCACCAGAGATGAGACATAGTGTCACCACTACGAGCCGGAATCCAAAGGACAGTCAATGGAACGGCGACACGTAAGTTCACTGTCAAAGAAGAAATTCAAGACACAGCTATATGTAGGCAATGTGATGTGCTCAGTCTTCTGGGACAGCCAGGGTGTGGTTCTTTTCGATGTACTGTAGCCTCACGTTACAAGACGACAGTCCCTAAACTGAAAGCCGAAATTTTCAGGCTAAGGTCAGAGAAGAAGACAAACTTGCACCTACATCATGATAATGCCAGACCACACACCACCACTTTCCCGGCCACACAGCTCATTGCAAAATTTAGCTTGACTGTGTTATCACATCCACTGTACAGTCCCGATTTAGCATCTTCAGACTTCTATCCCATTGGGCCTCTGAAAGATGGACTAAGTGGCGAGCATATTCAAGACTAGGGTTCTGTTGCCAATGTTGTAAGGAAGAATTTAGCCTCAGCTGGTTCCCATTTTTCTAAGCGTGGCATGCAGGCTCTAGTTCATCATTGGCAAAAGTGCACAATGAATGGTGGTAACTATGTCGAAAAATGACAGTCTGTAACTCAAATAATGCTCTATTTAGCTGTGTTGTAGTGATTTATGTATATCCTGTAATTTCTGTGAATAAAAATGGAAGGCATTGCTTTTGGGACGACCCTCGTAGTTATGGTAGATCCTCAATCAGTGGATAACCTGATATGAAGCATCTGAATGGCATGTAAGGACACTGTGTCTTAAGCATTTTGAATACTACATGTAGAGGACACAAGTATATCCAGTCACATAGCTACCACACGATAATATTTTAGATGACTTCCTCTGCCTTTGCTTGATTATTCTGCAATTCACAGTTAACTGCCTGGCAGTTCTTCTCCATTCTGCATTGATCCTATCTAATGCAGATCTCACAACGCACAGAATCACTTCAGAAGGCAGTAGATAAGCACAAAGTAAGCAATTTCTTTAGTAGCCCTGTTGCCTTTCCTAAGTGTTTTGCTAATAAATCATAATCTTTGGTTTTCTTTACCCACAACATTATCTACATCGTTGTTCAGGTTATTCATAAATGTAATCCTCAAGTATAGTATATATAATAGTATAGTTCTGCCGATTCTGGACCAAAGAGCATTTCCAAGACAATTTTCCTGGGTGCCAACTGGGAATCCAATTTCGCAGTTTCCCCCAACCAAAAAAATCTCATTTGCCTACACCCGAAAAATTAAATTCTACAAAAATCCCATAGAAACAAAAAGGGAAAACGAAGCTGAACTTATTGAAACCTTAGGAAATTAAAGTATAGGAAATCTATACTTAATGAAAAGAAAAAATATGAAATTGGTACAATTTATTCAAGTTGAATAACTTCAGTTACTTCAAAAAACAAACTTAAAATTTAAAATTTCAAATAATTTGTCTTCATCACATTTATCATATTAGTATATCGATCTGAAAGAGCACTTTCATATTTTTTATGGAGAAGTAACAAAATTGTACCCCGAAAATTAGCTGGTAAAAGTGCAGCTTTTGAAGTAACATCAAAGTTATATTTTTTAAGTTCTGATAATTTGTTGAACACTTCTGAACAGTGATTACTGTATTGTTAAGTTCAGTTAAAAGCTTTTCACTGCTACAAAACATGGACATTTTTATCTATATAGAAAAATTTTAATGAATAAAAGAAATGAAGACCATTTTCCAAATGTTTATATAACATTTTGATTTCCCAAAATATTAAGTTTTAGGTTTTTATTTTCTATAGTTTTCTGAAAATATTCAAGAAGGAAATGAAAACAAGAAGTTAAAGTTTCGTTAAATTTTTCTAATTCTTCATTCATTTATTTCCAATTAGAAATTTCCGGTTAATATTCTATGATGAGAATCGGAAGTTTAATTCTTTTTACCACACATAATAACATACACAGTTGTATCATTTGGAATATTTTCATTAAGGAATGAACATAATTTCGTTGTTGTGCCTTGAGCAGTGAAAGCATTTTCCCTTCTAGACAAATTATGTAAATAAATTCGGTAATTTTATATAAAATTAAATGGACCTACTATTAGATCATTTTTCTTTTAAGTTCTCTAAAACAATCATAAGCTTTCAAGCAGTTATTTGGTGGTTCAAGGTTCAATAACTCTTGTGGAAAAACATCATTTCTTCCCTTTACAACATAAATAATTTTGTAATTTAACATGATCAAATAAAGAAGAAGCAATTAATTGAATATTTTATTGATTACTTTTAAAAACAACAAAAAGAAAGTAAGGCATGCCATATTCTACAGAATTATAATAATTGGTAATGTCTAGTCCAATTTCCATACATTTTCACAAGAATGGTTCCTTCTTGGGAAAGTGTAGAATCATCATTTTCAGTACTCCCAAGAAAAAGTGAATCTTCTTCATATTTTCTCGACTCCAACTAAAAATTTCAGTTAAATCACCTTAGAAAATAATTTCCTTATTGTCTTTGAAAAATCCACCAAATATTTCTAATGGATAAAGAATGTTTTTATTTAGTTTTTATTTTTCCAATCAATATGTAATTCATTCAAAAGGGAAGAAGTTAAGTGAATAAGAGCTGAAGAAGAAACAAAAGAATGTTCAATTCTAGATAATACATAAATTTCTTTTTAATTCTATTAACATCAAGCAATTTTAAGATACAATTATCAACTAGTTTATTATCTGTTTTACAATCATATGCTAAAAAACAGTTCCATCCCTGCAAATAACATATAGTTTTGAAAATTTTGGATCAAGCAGTCTATCTCCAATATTAACACTAATTTCAGTTTCCTGGTTGGAAATATTTAATTTATGTTTTGTTCCTTGGTTAACAGAAATTAGTAAAATTGATAACTTTGGATTTTTATCATGAATTATATGAGAAAAAATATTAAATTTTTAATTATTGTTACACTAGGTTTAAATTAACAAATAATATAAGTTTCTCAAGAAAATGGTCATTATATATAATAAAAATTATGCCATCAAAATTAAAATTCATATTAATTAGTTCAAATGCAATAATATTAGGAACATCATTAAAACAGTTTCTTATTAGATTCAATAATTTCCTTATTAAATCATAAATAACTTGCTATATGATTTTCTGTTACATCCATGTATATTTTATTAACACTTTCAGTAACAATCCATTTAAAATTTTATATGTTGTAACATTTGGATTTTTTTGAATGATGAAACTTTTCTAAATTTTTCATATATTGACCAACAGGTATGTCTATGGTTTCTCCACTATAGTAAAGTATATCACTTTTTGAAGTAATATTTCGAGTTAAAAAACCTGAATAAAAAAAACTATCCAATATTTTTATGTTACTCTTATTGGAACAGTTAATTAATTTTTCAGAACAGAAGAATAATCACTCAGTTGAAATAATGTATTCATTTATATTAGTAAAAAGTATCTAAGTAAATAACAGAACCAAAACAAAGAATTCCAGAAAAAAAAGAAAAACCATGATGTACTCTTACTAAAATCAATTTATGTGCAGTCATCAGACCAAGTGGTTCAGGTGTAACATTACGAGTCAAGACAGCTGTAACGGAACTTGAATAGCATAAAGTTATCGTTAAAAACGCACGCCGCGCGATTTGTTACGATTTGGTCGGTCATAATAGTAGTAACATGCTTTTGAATACAATTAAAATATAACGGCGATACCTGTTTAGCGTTATTGGAAATAACATGTAATAAATTAATGAGTAAGGTAGCCAATCCCATAATGAAGAGGTAAAATTGGGCATATTAAGGTGTTTTGCTTTATATCGACTAAGCCGATGATACGGCATCTTTTTCTTCCGTTTACTCTTAGAAGAAAAAAAAAAGAAAACAAGTAGCGAAGTGCTAATTGTGCGTTGTGAAAAATATAGGGGCGAATTTCAAATAGCTACAGTGTATAATCAGACTAACAAATGGACATTCAGTTACGCGAAATAGCGGATAGTGAAGTGTGGTCATTAAATTGAGTACACCTACAGGGTGGTCAATTCCGGGATAAGTCTATTCGCATCTCACGAGGGACGCGGTATTGAGACCGTTTTTTTTTATTATATCACGGAGAGCGGGCTTCAGTTTATAAAAAGGAGAAAAGCTGTATCACTATCATTGACTGTTGGTGTTAAGCAACCAAAACTGTTCATCAAAGGGTTTCAGTGAAAGAGTGGTGAATGCGAAATGAACCTGTGAACGAAGTTATGTTAAATAAAGCAGAAGAGACAAGACAGTTTGGTCGTATCTGTTATTATTCCATAAACCGTAACATTTATTCTCGTTGTACGAAGCCTTTATAGACGATCGTTATGACAATTTGCTTTGAAGGGATCTTGTTACGAGTTAAGTTTTGGGGACCTGGTCAACAAGGGATAGTTCGTAGATCTTAACTACTGCAGCTATTCTGGAATCAGGTGCTACCGTGACCATTATGTGTTGTCAATGGCTTAAGGTCATCATATCTCATGCTCTAAGATCGACGCGTCTTTCCTCTTGGTGTAACGGTGTCTCACGGTAACCACGACACTGCCGACGGCGAAGGATGATACGGTAGAAGTGGCGCCCAACGTGGGGCTCGATCGAGGAGGATTGCTGCATCGAGTCGAGTGTCATCCGGATTCACGAACCCTAGAGTGGGAAAATATTGTAGCAGCCAGCGAGTCTGTCCAATGAAAGAGGTGTTCTTCAATAATCGCTAAAAGTGAGCGATACTACCAGATATGATTAAAATAACTGTATAATTATAAAAAAAAGGAAGTTGAGACTTGTGATTTCGGTAGATAAATATATATAAATACATAGTGAAAATAAGTGTATGTCATGGTAGTGAATAATCATGTCAAAACGAACGAAAAGAATACATGATAATGTGCAGTTGAGTAGAGTAATGAGTAGAGAGAGAGAGGAAAATGAAGAGGATAGGGATGATGCATCCCATGAGCTCAATGTGGGACAGGAGACATGTACAGATAATAATACAGTTATTGTTTTAGAGCCGTTAGGAGATTCAAATACAATGATAAGCGAGGTAAGCAGCGTCGGAGAACATAAAGATCTTGAGGTTTTGGAAGTAGATCAGCAAGTTGATCCTCAAAATGGAAATATTAATCAAAAAATGTTTGATATGCTGGTATCAATAAATACTCAAATGGGTGTAATGAATGGAAGACTTGGTTCACTAGAAAATGATAATAAGCAATTAAAAGAGGACAATCAAAAGTTAAACGAAAAATTTGAGGCCAATTTTGATTCATTAGAAGTTAAAATGGATTCTTTCGAAAGCAAACTGAACACCTTTGATTATAAACTGGAAAATACTAAGAAAGAATTAAAGGCAGACTGGGAGACTCAATTAAATGCGAAATTTGGAGAACTAGATGTAGAGTTTTCTAACACCTTAGAAAGGCAATATAATAATTTAAAGGGAAAACTTCATGACGTAGAAAAGAAATATGAAGTGGTTTCGAAGAGTTATGATGGCCTGTCCAATAGGATGGTTAAGTGTGAAAGCAGCTGTTTCAAAGCTAGCGCACAGATAGAAGAGCTTTTGAAACATATAGTCGAGTTTGAGTCTGATGCTCGTAAGGGGATTGACAAGTATTTAGTAGATCAAACTAAAAGACTTGACGAAGATCTAACTGAATGGATAGAAATAAAAGGAAATGAAATTGTAGACAAGGTTAAGACTACTATTGGATCCCAGCCAAATGAAAATATCAATGAGCACCTAAGTAGAAATGATGAATTAATTAAGCTCTTCACTAGCGGAATTCAGAAAATAAAAGAGAAAATAGTTGATTAGTGACCTAAATGGCAAAAGGAAACCAATCATAAATTGGCGGAGTTAGAATGAAAGTCATCACAAAATTTGTTGACAGAGGACGAACGTTCAGAGAATAGGTCGAAAAACAACCGAACATGTGATAATACGAAGAACAATTGTGGTGAAAATTTGCATTGGAAAGTTGATGATTCGGTTGGTAAAGAAGATGATTCTTTTGGTCAGTGAGGATATTTGTCTTCTTTAAAGGTGGAGAACAGCATTTTTAAAAGTAGACAATTCCCAACATTCTCCACTGAAAAGAACAACCTGCATCCGAAAATCTTTATCGATAATTTCAAAAGAATATTTCCGCATAGCTGGTCAGAACACGACCGACTTCAATTTATAGTATCCAAAATTACCGGAGAAGCCGCATTATGGGCCGCCGAAGTAAGTGAAAGTTGCCGTACTTGCGCTGAGTTTGAACAACTTTTTTTGGCTAAATAATGGTCGTCGAGCAAACAAGAGAAATTAAGAAGAGAGGTTTACCAACCTGAGTATTTTAACAGTAAAAGGAGTACTTTAAGGCAATATTTTGAAAAGTACATAAATAAGACACGTTATTGGAGTGATCCAATTTCTCACAAGGAAGTGATCAGAATTTTGAAGGGAAGATTGCCCATAAATATACGTGAAAAGTTAATAAATGTTCCTGACCACGATGTAGAACAATTCTTGTCGGTGATTGACTCTATAGATATGATTATGGAAGACGCAAGACAAATGAGTAGTAATCAAATGTCGACTCACACTCATAGTAATATGAATAATTATAATAATAATTTAATGTATGATAATAATAATACCGAAAACCAGGTCAAACCCGCATCACAGGAGCGTGGACCATCTTCATCCTATGGTTGCAATAAAAACAATGATTATAATAAACATAGAAGAGATACTTACTGTGCTAGAGGTAAGCCTCGATACGGTGACGCGAATGTGCATAGTAGTGATATTAATAAGAGTAACAGGTACCCAAGTGATGAACCTAATTGCATTTGACCTTGGGAAGATAATTCGAAGCATAATGTTCATCGGCAGGATCATACTGTACGGATTGTGGAAGTTCATGAACCCCCCACCGATGACTCAACGAGATAGATTAAACTAATACCAGTCACCAAATGCCTTCCTAGGATGACTGGGAAGGAGAAGGAAGGCAGGCATCAATTTGAAGTGAGAGTATTAAGGTACAATAATGATCAGGATATAAGGAATGAGTTAATTGAAGAAAAACCCAAAGTTTCTAATAAATGCGGACAAATTTTACAGGCAATAATTCCAACAAGTATAAATAATGTTGATGTTGAAATATTAATTGATACTGGAGCAACTATTAGTGTCATGACGTTGGACTGTTTAAAACAGATAAGCCGAGGGGTAAAAATGCCCACTTTTTCTATCACAGGATGTACCGTGTCTGGCGCGTTCAGCGCAAAAATGCAAAAATTTGTGAAACAGGTACGTGTTGACGTTACAATACAGGTGGCTCAAATAGAAAGTACATTCCTGGTTGTTCCTAAAATGACAGTACCATGTATCTGGGGTTTGGATTTTTTATGTGAGACCGGTGCAATCATTAATTTAGAGAAAGGTGAATGTATATTTAATTCCAATGGTAATGTTTCGACAAGCACCCTGAGAAAGGGCCTAGTAATTCCAAATCAGTTGTGTATCAATCTAATGGTAAAATATGTCAGTATTGATGATGAAAATGTGTATGATATATGACTTATTGAATGTTCTGAAGAAATGATGGATAAAATGTCATTGGAGGAAAAGGTGTTAGAATCAGAATATTTATCTGTTATCCAAAGGGATGAACTGTACTACTTGTTGGAAGCGTATCAGTCAATTTTTAGTAAACGTTCGGGTATAATAAAAGACTTTGAATACCATATAAAAACGTATGCACATAAACCCTTTTGTCGTACTTCCTATTCAATCCCATGGACAAAGAAAGAAGTTGTCAGAAAGGAAATCAATAAAATGTGAGAATGGGGTATTATTGAGCCCTCAGATTCTGAATATTGTAACCCTCTTGTGGCGGTAATTAAACCCAATGGTGACATCAGATTGGTGTTGGATGCCAGAGAGATCAATAAGATCATTATACCTGCACAAATGCGATCGGAGAACCTAGAAGAGTTAGTACAAAAGTTTTATGGTGCCCGCTTCTTAACTTCTTTGGATATGCGTAGTTCATATTGGCAAACTAGAATATCGAAAGAATCTAGAAAATATACTGCATTCGTTTTTCTGGGCCGAAGTTACCAGTTTACTGTCATGCCATTTGGGTTGAAAATAAGCGGTGGTGTTTTCATATCGGCATTAGATACCGTACTGGGCAGAGACCTTTTGAATGAAGTTACTTTATATGTGGATGATTTGCTAATTGCTTCTGAAACTTGGGAGGAACATTTGGACTTATTAAGAAGAGTTTTTGCGAAATTTTTGGAATACGGTGTTACTGTAAATTTGAGAAAATCCAAGTTTGCTGATAACCAATTGAAATTTCTTGGTCATATAATCACTCCTGAAGGGATAAAACCAAATCCTAGAAAGATGGATGCGATTAACAGATGTGCTTATCCAAAGAATAGAATAGAATTAAAGTCATTTATCGGCTTAGTTTCATTTTGTCGACGATTTTTACCCAATCAGTTAGGAAGCCAAGACTATTTGTTACGGCTGTTAAGAAAAAATGTCATGTGGGAGTGGAATTCCGAATGCACGCAAGCTTTTGATAACATCCGCAATGCTTTGACTAATGCTCCACTGTTACATCATCCGAGACTTGATCAAGATTTTTATATTGCTGTGGATGCTTCTGAAACAGGATTGGGTGCCACTCTTTTCCAGATGGACAATCCAGAAGATATCAGTACCATCAAGATAATTGGGTTTGCCAGCAGAAGACTCTCTAGCTGTGAACGTGCATATTGTACTACTGAATTGGAAGTACTGGCTGTGGTCTGGTCACTTAGAAAGTTTCACTATTTTGTATATGGAAAGAAGATCATTGTATTCTGCGACCACAAAGCTTTATCTTTTATTTTAACAGGAAGGATGTTCCATTCACGTTTAACCCGGTGGGCCTTGCTACTGGAAGAATATGATATTATGCTCAAATACATCAGAGGGAAACACAACATCACAGCCGATGCTCTTTCAAGACTACCGAAAAGAAAGAATGACGACGAGTGTGAAGAACAGACTATTGACTTTAAAGTCATGAATTTATCAAGGCAATATTGTGAGAGGCAGATTTCACAGCTATCTCGAAGTCTTCCACAACTGCAAGAAGATGATAAGTTGCGGAAAGCCGTTAGGCATGCTGTTGAAAGCAAAACGCTAAGTCACTCTCAAGAACAGTATCAATTAAAATCCGGAATATTGTATCGGAGGAAGGATGAAGAAGATGTTTGGAAAGTTTGTGTTCCAAATAAATATTTAGAATCACTAGTATGGTACACTCACTTGAATTGGGGTTCCGCTAAATGTACAGCCAAAATAGCACAATACTGCTATCATCCAAATTTGGGACATATAGCTACAAATATTATTAAGAAGTGCAAAATATGTCAGAAGGCGAAACCCATAAAGTCAGAAGATAGAATTACATCGTATCATCCCACAACAACCTTTAATGTTGGTGTCATGTGATGTCTGTGGGCCATGTCCCATGACACGTGGACGGTTCAAATATGTATTGGCTTCCTATGATCTCTTTTCAAAATATGTGAAATTATATCCTTTGAAAAATCTCCACGTTCGACCCATGTTACGCAAATTTATCAACAACTATATAACTGAACTTGGCAAACCTATAATGGTCTTGACAGACAACGCTGCTTATTATACAAGCAAAGTATGGAGAGACACTATGAAAGAACAAGGAATCCAGCACATTTACATCTCAAGATTTTACCCTTGTGGAAATCCGGTTGAGAGAATCTTCCAAGAATTGAACCGAATTTTACGGACGTACGTACCCAAACAACATTATAAATAGATCGATTGGATTTATGAATTTGAAAAAGTGTATAATGACTTACCACACTTATCGACAGGTTATTCACCTAACCAAATAGTATTTGGTGAAAGTATTGTGCCAGACTGGATGAAGAAATTACCTGCGATAGAACAAAAGATTACCAAGAAAGAAGATGTGGTGAAGAAGGTCTACGAAAACCTGCAGCATCAAGCACAATTGAGAAAAACCCGTTTTGATAAAAATGTGAAGAAAGTAGTCACATATGATGTAGCGGAAGAAATTTTATTGAGAAATCACCCAAAAGCATCAACCAGGAAAAGACTGAATAAGAAATGGAAATATTTATATACAGGTCCATATAAAATAATGAAAATACCTCATGAAGGGAGCTACCTCCTGGCAGATTGTGATACTGATGTAATCAAAGGCTTGTTCCCTCACATAGACCTGAAGAAGTATTATCAATAATGAGCAAAATATAGATTCAAGAAACACTGAATGATACCAAGACTACACTCAGTGGACTAAATAAAAGCACCCATGGATAAATATGTACTTATACTAACTTACAAAGAAAATTAAAGAATGTACCGACGATTTCAATGAGATACCTTCTTGGTATCAGCAACAATGACGACGCTGAAATACGATTTATCCTCTCACCGAACAGCGAGGATGGATGATTTAAAAGTGGAATTAAGAGGAAAAGAAAAGGACCAAATCCTCTCTGGTTAAACAAGTGGCCTGATAAGGGTTTTGGCCTAGAATGCCAATCGTTGAACCCGGCTGTGATCCCTGCCTTGCACAGTCGGTTGAAGAACTGAGGGCTTCATCCAAAAAAAAAAAAAAAAATGTGGTGAGAATATGAAGTGATTAGTGCAAAGTGTTTCTAAGACAACCTATAAACAAATGTGGAATTTAGTTAAGGGCATTTTGTCTAGGGCCATTAACTCAACTTAAATATTGTAGAATGTATGTACTGACTTATTGAGTGAATCTGAGAGTGAGTGTATTTGCGGAAACTAATACCCTCTCCTGTCACAGTACACAAAAAAAAATAAGCCTGTTCTGTCTGGAACCCTCTTCAAGGTATCACAGTCTGGGGGGCCGTGTAACATTATGGGTCAAGACAGCTGTAACGGAACTTGAATAGCGTAAAGTTATCGTTAAAAACGCATGCCGCGCGGTTTGTTACGATTTGATCGGTCATAATAGTAGTAACATGCTTTTGAATACAATTAAAATATAACGGCGATACCTGTTTAGCGTTATTGGAAATAACCTGTAATAAATTAATGAGTAAAGTAGCCGATCCTATAATGAAGAGGTAAAATTGGGCATATTAAGGTGTTTTGCTTTATATCGACTAAGCCGATGATACGGCGTCTTTTTTTTCCGTTTACCACTGGAAGAAAAAAAAAAGAAAACAAGTAGCGAAGTGCTAATTGTGCATTGTGAAAAATATAGGGGCGAATTTTAAATAGCTACAGTGTATAATCAGACTAACAAATGGACATTCAGTTACGCGAAATAGCGGATAGTGAAGTGTGGTCATTAAATTGAGTACACCTACAGGGCAGTCAATTCCGGGATAAGTCTATTCGCATCTCACGAGGGACGCGGTATTGAGACCGGTTTTTTTTATTATATCACGGAGAGCGGGCTTCAGTTTATAAAAAGGAGAAATGCTGTATCATTATCATTGACTGTTGGTGTTAAGCAACCAAAACTGTTCATCAAAGGGTCTTGGTGAATGAGTGGTGAATGCAAAATGAAACTGTGAACGAAGTTATGTTAAATAAAGCAGAAGAGACAAGACAGTTTGATCGTATCTGTTATTATTCCATAAACCGTAACATTTATTCTCGTTGTATGAAGCCTTTATAGACGATCGTTATGACAATTTGCTTTGAAGGGATCTTGTTACGAGTTAAGTTTTGGGGACCTGGTCAACAAGGGATAGTTCGTAGACCTTAACTACTGCAGCTATTCTGGAATCAGGTGCTACCGTGACCATTGTGTGTTGTCAATGGCTTAAGGTCATCATATCTCATGCTCTAAGATCGACGCGTCTTTCCTCTTGGTATAACGGTGTCTCACGCTAACCATGACAACGCCGACGGCGAAGGAAGCTACGGTAGACAGGAAAACAACATTAATGACTGATAATTATATATAGCACCTGAATGGATAATTTGGAAGAAATTAATCATTTGTATATTTATTCAAAAAGTTTAGATCAACAAAAGTATCAAGAATTTGTAAAATGATTTGAAAGATTTGAAGATAAAATTATTAAAAAATGTTAGTTTTACGGAAAAGATTATGAAATTAGTCCATTAGATGAATAAATAGATAATTCTGCTTCTGTTGATTTAATTCTTTAAAACTGAGACATAAACAGAGGATATTTTAATTGAGAAAGACATAAGTGAATTGATTGTTTTTACTCGGTTCAACCATATTCAAACATTCCAAAACAACTACTTCGAAATTACTTTAAATTTTAAAACATTTTTTGCTAATATTATACAACTTTTAATCATATTTATTATGAATTTGATGGTGGTGATTTAATTTTTGATATGTTTAAAAATACTGATTGTTTTCATAAGATTATAGTGAAACTCATACATTTTTGCTATCGAAATACATCCATTCCGACATAAATTGGTTTATTAAACACTATTTTAATTTCGTTCATATCAAATGCTACTTAATTTTCAGAAAATACTGTAGTATGGTCATATTTTTGTTTTCAAATGGATTGCATATATTTTCTTGGATCTATTGTTATTATTAGATTTAATCTATTTCTAACATTTGCCATTGCTTTTCCGAACACTGAATTATTCATTCACTTGTAGAAATATATTTCAAATTCGTTAGTTGAGTTCTTTCTCATTCCTGTGTTAAAAACAATATATGGCGTCACCAAATGCGATTTTTCAAATGATAAGGTTCTATGAATTTCCTTTAATTTTAATCCAAAATTTAAATATTTTTTGATTTTTATAATGTAATACGTATTTACCTATATTATTTGAAGCTTCACTTATTTAGTCCTCAAGCTGCTAAAGGACTTCTAAAATATACCATATTTAACCATCTGGTATTTTTAATATTTTATCAGCATTAAAATGTTTTGGATAGAACCACTGTAAACTTTTAAATTGTAAATTTTGAGTCTTAGGATATCCATGCAAATTATTTGCATCTAAATATTCTATATAATTTGTTTTTTGGATGAAAATTATTAATGTATTTATTACTTGATTTAGTATCATAATCGTGTAATAAATCTGATTTTACTTTCGTTATTTTCAAAATAGCTATCGAAGAAAATCCTCATACAGTAAAATATGAATATGGGCAAGTAAATAAGTCTTACTATGTCTAAAATGTTTGAAAATATGTGGTCAAATTATAATGTCAGATTTATTTTGTAATCTCATATGCTCATCTAAATTATTAATTAGAAATTTGTTTCAAACAAATTTTGCTGTAGTGCAAATCATTTGAAGTATTATCTGTATTAACTATTGAAAAAAAAGCATTCGTTTTGCGGATTAAATTCTTGTAATTTTTCTTCATAATGCTAATATTCATATGTGTGTATTCCTTTTTTAATTATTAAATTGTTAATCATCAAAATATTTTCATAAATCTACTTATTGTTCTTTTGTAACATTGGAAGACAATTTATCAATACTTGAGGCCACATATTTAAATGTATCTAAAACTTTGGAAGTTAATACTTATCAAAATGTTTACCAGAAAAAATATATTTTTGTACATTAATTGGAATTACATCAATATCTTTCTTATCAATTGCTAATTCCTGAATAAACATATTAACATCGTAATTTTTAGAATTATGAATATAAACAGGAATAAATTTAGGACTTCGCTAGTTAAGATTACGATCTTGATGTGCAAATCTATGATATTTTGCGGCTAAAAAACGATGATCTATTACTTTCTTTGCACCTAAAGTCAATTGTTTGTCACAAATGTGACAAGTTTTGAAATTTTATAATTGATTACATGTTTTGTAGTCAATTTCATTGGAATCTTTTGAATATATATTCTAGAAATTTCTCTTGAGTCTTAAAATTTAAACGATTTTTCTTGCTGCATCTTTACCATCATACGTAACACGAGTTTTATATTCACCATTAGAATATTTAACATAATACACGAATGAACTTGACAAATGTTTTTGATATTTGTTAATATAAGTGTACTCACTATTTGGTTGACAATTTTGAACGACTTTAATGAATATATGAAGTCTGTATAATTTACAGAAGGTACATGTAATGAATGATTATAATATAATTTAAGTTGTTGACCTATTTTACTGCTTCATTTTCTTTTATTTTTTCATTAATTTCTGATTATTCTTTTGAATAAAAACATCTGAAACATCGATCACAAAGATAAATCTGATGTTAATTTTAGCTATTTATATATTAATTAATCTAAAAAGAGATTTAAGCTATATTAATGTGAATTATTGTCATTTCGAATAAAAAGGATATTAACATGTTTTTCTTGTTTTTTGGGTATGGTAAAGAGGATATATATAGTTCTTTTTCTTCTTTTTTACTTTCATATGCATGAACATAACGAGAAATAAATGATTTCTTTTCAAATTTTAGAATATGTGTTAAATGAACAGGAAAAGACATTTTCGTTTTTTGAAAAAAATTATGTAATTTTAATCCAATATTTGTATAATTATTAAGTCTTTCTACATAATCATTTACTCTATACAAAGCTGATTTTATTGAATAAAGAAAATATTTTTTGTCTTTCATTCTTATTTATTATCTTTTATTACTTTTGGTAAATCGATATAAGAAGTACCAAAAACTGGATTGTATCTATTAAGTTTTAATTCCAAACAATTATGTAAAATAAAGACCATCCAGATCATTTCCATTTCATTTCTTCCATTTCAGTTAATAGTTGGTTCATTGATTTTTGATAATGCTCTTCTAACTTAGTTGTTTGTAATATTACTTGAACAGCTGTTTTAAATTAAATTATTTACTTTAACACTTCTTCTTTGAATTAAAATATTCTTTAATTTGGTGATGAATTTTTTCTTTGATCTAATTAAAGAATTCCTGTGGTTACACAGTATTATCAGTGTTATTAATTCCGTAAGTTAATATTCTTGAAACACAAGCACAACCTTTTCTATAAATATGTTTAGGTGATTTGAAAAAGATTTCCTAGTCTAAAAAGTTGAAACCAGCTTAAATTATACTAAAACGTTTTTTCCTTAATTTCTTTATTTAATCTAGTAGAAGATTTGAAAATATTCATCATTAATACTTTTCTCAGATGTATTAATATGCTTGATTTATAGTTTTTATTAAGGTTATAATAATATTTTGAGTTTGCTAATTACAGATTTTATGAGGCCGGCCAAGGTGGCCAATATAGCGTCCCCAGTGCTATATTACGAAAAGTCTAAAAAAACAGTATTTATAAAGAAGAGACATTAAAAAATTGAATAATATATTTTTATGATGTAGCCATAAAATAGTAATTTCTCTGTGCAGGTTTAGATTGCAAAGAAATAATTTATGACAAAATGATCTAAAGAGATGACAAGATACACTCTTTTTTAATTTTTTTAGTCGACTTCACTTCCTCTTTTGTCTTGAGTGTGTATAGATGGACATCTTGTGAGTGCTGGAAAATGTAAGCATATTTGTATTAGTTAAGCATATAATATAGCGATTTAATATTATTGTGCACTTTTAATTTGTAAGAGCTGATCCTGATTTCATGTCCGCCTTCCTTGAATTAACCTGCATTCAAGTAATTTACAGTTCAACAACCGCAACTGCCGATGCAGCCAACGACGCCATTACGTAGCAATATTAACTTATGAAAAGATAGTGGAAGTGAAATACTCTCCCGCTATTAACATAATATTAATTTTTCTCCACAGCTGCACGAAGTTGCAGAAATACGTAGCTTTAAGATTCTTACACTCCTGGAAATTGAAATAAGAACACCGTGAATTCATTGTCCCAGGAAGGGGAAACTTTATTGACACATTCCTGGGGTCAGATACATCACATGATCACACTGACAGAACCACAGGCACATAGACACAGGCAACAGAGCATGCACAATGTCGGCACTAGTACAGTGTATATCCACCTTTCGCAGCAATGCAGGCTGCTATTCTCCCATGGAGACGATCGTAGAGATGCTGGATGTAGTCCTGTGGAACGGCTTGCCATGCCATTTCCACCTGGCGCCTCAGTTGGACCAGCGTTCGTGCTGGACGTGCAGACCGCGTGAGACGACGCTTCATCCAGTCCCAAACATGCTCAATGGGGGACAGATCCGGAGATCTTGCTGGTCAGGGTAGTTGACTTAGACCTTCTAGAGCACTTTGGGTGGCACGGGATACATGCGGACGTGCATTGTCCTGTTGGAACAGCAAGTTCCCTTGCCGGTCTGGGAATGGTAGAACGATGGGTTCGATGACGGTTTGGATGTACCGTGCACTATTCAGTGTCCCCTCGACGATCACCAGTGGCGTACGGCCAGTGTAGGAGATCGCTCCCCACACCATGATGCCGGGTGTTGGCCCTGTGTGCCTCGGTCGTATGCAGTCCTGATTGTGGCGCTCACCTGCACGGCGCCAAACACGCATACGACCATCATTGGCACCAAGGCAGAAGCGACTCTCATCGCTGAAGACGACACGTCTCCATTCGTCCCTCCATTCACGCCTGTCGCGACACCACTGGAGGCGGGCTGCATGGTGTTGGGGCGTGAGCGGAAGACGGCCTAACGGTGTGCGGGACCGTAGCCCAGCTTCATGGAGACGGTTGCGAATGGTCCTCGCCGATACCCCAGGAGCAACAGTGTCCCTAATTTGCTGGGAAGTGGCGGTGCGGTCCCCGACGGCACTGCGTAGGATCCTACAGTCTTGGCGTGCATCCGTGCATCGCTGCGGTCCGGTCCCAGGTCGATGGGCACGTGCACCTTCCGCCGACCACTGGCGACAACATCGATGTACTGTGGAGACCTCACGCCCCACGTGTTGAGCAATTCGGCGGTACGTCCACCCGGCCTCCCGCATGCCCACTATACGCCCTCGCTCAAAGTCCGTCAACTGCACATACGGTTCACGTCCACGCTGTCGCGGCATGCTACCAGTGTTAAAGACTGCGATGGAGCTCCGTATGCCACGGCAAACTGGCTGACACTGACGGCGGCGGTGCACAAATGCTGCGCAGCTAGCGCCATTCGACGGCCAACACCGCGGTTCCTGGTGTGTCCGCTGTGCCGTGCGTGTGATCATTGCTTGTACAGCCCTCTCGCAGTGTCCGGAGCAAGTATGGTGGGTCTGACACACCGGTGTCAATGTGTTCTTTTTTCCATTTCCAGGAGTGTATTTTCAGTACCATAGCTGAGAGCCAGAGCCAGGACTCTGACTACAATACAATGGTTAATGGAGGTAAGAAAAATACTCTCACGCGTGTGTGGGCCGCAATTGTAATTAATAACTAAAGATCTTTTGCTTTAAAGTGAGCTGACTAGCCGAGGAAATTAATACGAAAAAATTTATTACATTGTTCAGCTTATATGCTCATGTTTTAAGTTTCAGTGAGTCTAACATTCATTAACGTAACAAATAATTTGAGATTAATATTGTTAAAAAAGGAGAACTTCAGGAAAGCATTTAATCGTAAAATCAAAATTAAATGAAATATCATTTTTATTAAGGCCCACCACGTAAGTCGGCAACAATCAAAAAATAATAATAACAATAATAATATATTAAATTACGACGGCCGACGGCGCCGCAACTTTGGGGCCCGATTAATATGGTTCTATTGTACAGAATGTAATTACGTATGTGTCTAATTGTTGTAAAATATTAATGCTTATATGAATTCTTTTACATGTACAACAACAAAACCACACCCCGAGGAGATCTGGAGAAGAAAAAGTGTAGAAAAGAAAAGGGATTGCCAGAAAGAAAAATAAGCAAGGTAAGGCCTATTGTGCAAGCATCCTGTGTAGCTCTGTGCGGAATATCGAATCCACGTGCACATGAGATACCTTCGGTTTTTTTGTGTATTTATGTGTTTATTTTTGGAGGGGATAATTATTCGTTTTGTTTATTTATATGTTTATTTTTGGAGGGGATAATTATTCGTGTGTGTATCAGTGTCAAAGACTCGTCAGTGGCTTAAAGTGAATTTATTATGGGTAAGATAGGACAAGCTCAAGCATCCGTACCAGACGAACAAAATTTTGTTAATATGGAAAGTGAGGTTCAGTTGCAAAACGTAAACGAATCCCAAGCCACCGCCTCGGAAACATAATTTCCGGAGAGGGGGCGAGGATCTGTGGACGGTGAATGACGCTCCACAGCAGAATGGGAATAGAGTAACAACCCCACTGCCCGGGCAGGGGGGCCAATCGAGTGCTAGACTAAGCGGGACACCAGTATGCTCACCGATTGCAGACCCACTTGCAGAATTTCTGCGCAGGTTAGAAGAAAGTGATAGGGAAAAAGAAAGAATGTCAGAACAGAGGGAAAAACAAAGAGACGAAAAACTGGCTCAGATGCTCTATGAGCACGAGCAACAAAGAGAACAGAATGAAAGGGAAAAAGAAAGAATGTCAGAACGGAAAAACAAAGAGACGAAAAACTGGCTCAGATGCTATATGAGCAGGAGAAAAAATTATCGCAAATGCTACATGACCAAGAGAAAAAATTAACGCAAAAGCTCATTGAGCAAGAGCAGCGCAGTGAAGCGAAGCTAGATAGTATCCAAAGCGAACTTGCTGAGATGCGGGACGCTTGCAAAGAAATCCCCGATCTTGTGCGAAGTTTAGCCGGCGAGATGCAAAAATTACAGATATCGCAGGCAAGGCTTGAAGACAATGTCCAAATTTTAACCAACCGTGTGGATAATGTGGAGATAGATGCACGGAAAAGCATTGACACATATTTGGTAATGCAAGCTCAAAAAGTCGACAAAGAATTTAATGAAAGATCGCGAGATATCTGCAAAGATTGAAAGCGACGTAAAAACAGCTATAGAACAAGCGACTGCGGCCGCTAGTGTAAATATTGACTGCCGCACTACATGCCGAATTAACACAGATCAAATCCCGTGTGACTGCGGAGTTGCCAAATTGGCAACAGGAGTTCGCGCGGAGACTGTCTGTGTTGGAAAGAAATGTAAGCAGTGGCGGACAGATAAAGAATCCAACTCCGCGTTCTGATTACTATAATAACGCAGACTGTAGGCAGGGTGCGAGTGCGCAACCGCAACCTAATGCGAATAATGAGCACGAACAACATGCGATACCGTGCAGCGCACATCACGAAGTAATGAATGTCCCAGAATGTAGCACTCAGATGTGCAAAAAAGAGGACAATGTAATAAAACACAGGACATTCCAACCCTTCAATAGCGAAAAACGAAATGTCCACCCTGTGGTATTTATTAAGAGCTTCAGGAATGTGTTTCCCAGGACATGGACGGAAAGACAAAGAATACAGTTCGTGGTCTCCTTTATTCAAGGTGACGCGCCACTGTGGGCCACCGACGTGTCCGAAAAATGTCTAACGATGCAACAGTTTGAAGGTGCTTTCTTGCAAAAATTCTGGTCCGATAGCGTCCAAGAAAGACTACGCAAGGAGTTGTACAGTCCAGAAATGTACAATCCTAAGATGGGAACGTTACGCAAATATTTTGAAAAGTATATAAACAAAACCAGGTACTGGGACGAGCAAATGTCCGATCGTGACATAATCAGATTAATAAAAATGAAGTTTCCCAGTGAAATTAAAAGATATTTCATCAATGTGTCGGAATACGATATAGAACAATTCATGGAAATAGTGGATTCTGTTGACTTATTGATCGAAGATATGAAAACCGAAAACAAGTGGAACCATGCAGGCTGTAATCAACAAAAAGCCGATTACAATGGCAGCCACAGTAACGATAGTAACTTAGTACCAAATGGTAGCGGGATAGGCAAGAGCACCGGCAACAGAATCGAGGCACAAACAATGGCAAAATGGTTATAAAGCCAACGGTTATAATCGTCAAAATCGGAAGAGACATCATGATGGATGCATTACTAATGGATATAATGGTAACGGCAATCCGCAATGGCGGAACAACCGAAACCAGTGGCGTGGTTGTAATGATCCGACACCACAGTGGCAACAGAACACAGCGCCACAAAGGAACGCCAACCCAGGTCCGTCACAGAACATGTCAGGAAGTTACAACCGACCACCGCAAAACCAGGGCCATACACAATATCAAATTACACCATCGGGGAGGCAGGGCGGCCAAACCAACAGTAGCAACAACGACAACCAGAACCACAATGTGAGGTCAGTGGAAGTGACAGACAACTGTCAACTTACTAATGCTCATCCGTTAAACTAAAGACAGCCACAATACGCTCTTCGTTGTTGGCTGCAGGACGGTGTAATGAGGGCACATTCACGGATGACAGCCATAAACTTCGTATGTTGAGATACAATGAGGGAATAAAAACAGAAAAGGTGGACATAACGCAGAAATGTAACCGAACCGACAAAAGTGTTGTGCAGGCTATATTGCAAGCAGATATGTATGGAGCACCAATACAGATAATAATCGATACCAGTGCGTCAACCAATGTCATGAGTGCAAATTTTTACAAGTACTTGAGTCAAAATAATAGAATACCAGTATTGCCAGTGAAGAATTGTCGTGTAACAGGTGCAATAGGTGCACAATCTCATATCACAAAGCACCAGGTGCAAGTCGAGTTTACGGTGGGAAATGAAGCAATGAAAAGCTCGTTCCTAGTAGTTAAAGGATTAGGTGTTGCTTGCATCCTGGGGATGGAATTTTTACGCCAGAGGGACGCAAAAATCGACCTCTTGTGCGGGGAAGTAAGCCATATGAATGAGGGTAGACGTGTAGTTTTGCCATTGTTGAGGACACGGGAAGTGCACGGTAAATATTGCCGGAACTTTCAGTCGAGATTCGAAGGAATACAGGTAATGAATTTATATTCTGACTCAAGTACAAGACAAGCATGTTATAAAGAGTTTATTACTGAAGACAGAGAGGAAAAAAGGAAACTGATAGCCATGAAAGTCAGGGAGTCAGAACATTTGACTGAAGCACAACAAAACGAATTGACTCAGCTACTTACAGATTATGAGCATGTGTTTTCGGAAAAACCCGGTGTTATCGAGGGCTACACCTATAACATCGAAGTGGTACCTCACGATACTTTCTGTCACGCAAACTACACCATCCCGTGGTCAAAGGAGGAGGCAATTACGAAGGAAATAAGAGAAAATACTTACAAAGACTTAAAGAATTTCGCTCAGTAGAGCAACGTTTACATATGTGAATAATAGGTTAAGTTTATAGTGTATTTTTTTCTGTGTGTAAATGTTCAGATTTTAGTGTAACATTTAAAGACAATGTGGCACACAAGACTAGTGCGATTCAATTTTGTAGATGTTAAGGATCAATTGTATTTTTAAGCAATTTCATTTTGAAGAAAAAAAAATGAACGTAGGTTTAAGAATATTTTACAAATTTCATGTTTAAAAATGCTTTAAAAGAAATATTAAAAAAATTCAACAGCATGTAATGATGAAAGAATTTTTAATTAGTGTGTCATGAATATTTTTGAACCGTAGTAGTAATGCAAATTACGAAATTCAATATTATAGTGTATATGTTGTTCCATGTATTTATGTCTATACCGATCTTGAAATATGTTCAGTCATAATTTACTTAACAATATGAATGCAGGGTGTACATCACCCAAGGTACCTCATCTGTTGTGGACAAGGTACAAAGCAAATCTGTAAACGCGACTACCGCTAAGCACTTTTTAAAATATATTGCCATTTGCTAAGGCTGAGATTTGCACGAATTTGTAGTGTAAACAAAAGTCACGAATCTAACATTAATCTAGGAACTTGTACGCTAGGCCTAGATTATAAAATGTGTACAATAATGCGAGAGGCAAAGTTTTGTAAAGTCGAGCCTGGCTCTGGAGGGCAAGTCCGCAATGATCTGAAGGCAAGTACGACTCTAAGTGGAAAATGAAAAGAGATAATTAGGGCGAGAGACTGGTAAAATCCAGCACGAGCCAAAATCCAGTTCAGACTGAATGAAATACATTAGTGTTTGTGAACTAATCGAAACAGTTACTTTCAGCAGTGTGAAAAACTGTGAAGGTGAAACTGTGATACGGACAGTGAAGTGCTAGTATTGAACGTTCAACAGTGGTAAGGACGCCAAACGCCAATATTACGCACGAAAAACTGTGAATTTGCTTATAAATGTGAACTGTTAACGTGAAGTGAACCTACAGTCAATATTTTTGGGACAGACTGTAATTTCAGTGAGTACAATAATGCGAGATTGGAATGCGATGCGTGGACTGTTGCAAAACAGCGACCGCAGAAACTGCGAATGTTTGTGCTAAGCTCGTACTGGGACACTCACCAGTGACTGCGAGTGCGGCGAAAACATAAATAATTTTATCAAGACTAAAACTGACGTGTAATGGAAACAGTGGCGCATTAAAACTTCATTCACGGGAGAAAATCCATGTCATGTATTCTGCAAGACAGTGCTAGCTTGACACTCGGAAACTGGCGAAAACTTAACAACTGCCGCACTAATAAATGCTTCCTTCCCACTAGCGTAACCATCTGCAGCGGGAAACAAATATTACGTTGGTTGTGTGTATGTTTCATGAACTACGTCGGAGATTAACTGAAAGTGACCAAAGCAGTTAGTCTGGCGCTCCGCCGAGGTCTTCCCCAGGGTTTCCCTACGGCCGCGCCAAATGGGGAGCGCACAGTTGACACCCCTGGGACTTCAAATTTACGGACTAACTCGTGATTGTATACCTTTGAACACTGCAAAAGTTGGAACCCTAAAAAGAAGCAGCCAAAATGGAACTAATTGTATTCTATGTCCTTGTCTTTTTTACATGACTGTACACATAACCAATCGTATATTACATTGTTATGTAGATAACTTCATCTGTATTACACTTTGTGTGCAACACACCTCAGTAATTACAATGGTGTAAACATACAATGTGACATACGTAAACTGTGAAAGAAAAATCTGCATGTGGGCACTGGACATGAAAGAGGAAATATTTATGTCAAAAAACACGAACATTTTTTATGACATAAACATTTCGGGGGGCAATATAGCGTCCTCAGTGCTATATTACGAAAAGACTAAAAAACAGTATTTATAAAGAAGAGACATTAAAAAATTGAATAATATATTTTTATCATGTAGAAGTAAAATAATAATTTCTCTGTGCAGGTTTAGTTTGCAAAGAAATAATTTATGACAAAATGATCTAAAGAGACGTCAAGATACGCTCTTTTGTTAATTTTTTAGTCGACTTCACTTCCTCTTTTTGTCTTGAGTGTGTATAGACGGACATCTTGCGAGTGCTGCCAAATGTAAGCATATATGTATGAGTTAAGCATATAATATACCGATTTAATATTATTGTCCACTTTTAATTTGTAAGAGCTGATCCTGATTTCATGTCCGCCTTCCTTGAATTAACCTGCATTCAATTAATTTACAGTTCAACAATCGCAGCTGCTGATGCAGCCAACGACGCCATTACGTGGCAATATTAACTTATGAAAAATTAGCGGAAGCGAAATACTCGCCCGCTATTAACATAATATCAATTTTTCTCCACAGCCGCACGAAGTTGCAGAAATACGTAGCTTTAAGATTCTTATTTTCAGTACCATAGCCGAGAGCCAGAGCCAGGACTCTGGCTACAATACAATGGTTAATGGAGGTAAGAAAAATACTCTCGCGCGTGTGTGGGCCACAATTGTAATTAATAACTAAAGATCTTTTGCTTTAAAGTGAGCTGACTAGACGAGAAAATTAATATGAAAAAATTTATTACATTGTTCAGCTCATATGCTCATGTTTTAAGATTCAACAAGTCTAACATTCATTAACATAACAAATAATTTGAGATTAATATTGTTAAAAAGGAGAACTTCAGGAAAGCATTTAATCGTAAAATCAAAATAAAATGAAATATCATTTTTATTAAGGCCCACCATGTAAGTCGGCAACAATCAAAAAATAATAATAACAATAATAGTACACTAAATTACGACGGCTGACAGAGGCGAGACCAAGCAGTTCTAGGAGCTACAGTCTGGAACCAGCAGACTGCTATGGTTGCGGGTTCGACTCCTGCCTCGGGCATGGATATGTGTGATGTCGTTAGGTTAGTTAGGTTTAAGTAGTTCTAATATCTGGGTGACTGATGACCTCAGAAGTTAAGTCTCATAGTGCTGAGAGCCATTTGAACAAATGTTGAACAAATTTTCTGAAATTCACAAAAAAATATTTACTCAAATTGTTATCGTTGTTATTAATTTTAACTTCAGTTCTTTTTATAAGATCGATTAAATGACTTTTTCTAAATTTAGATTAATCAATTTTTTGTTTACAGATTTGATGAACTTCTTTTACAAATTATTTTCTCTGTTTGTTATTGTTATCATTGTTATTAATATTGTCAACACTATTTACAGTAAGATCAGTTATTTCTTATTTATTAAGTCTTGAATAATTCTTCAATTTTTCTCAAAACTGGCTCTAAGCGCTATAAGACTTAACATCTGAGGTCATCAGTCACCAAGACCTAGAACTACTTAAACCTAACTAACCTAAAGACATCACACACATCCATGCCCTAGGCAGGATTCAAACCTGCAACTGTAGCAGCAGCGCTGTTGCATTCTGAAGCACATAGAACTGCTCGGCCACAGCGTCTGGCTCTATTTTTCTGTTTTAGTAACTGATCGAATTTCTTTTTAAATTTTAAATTTTAGTTCTTTCTACTATATTTCATTATTTGTAATTTCCTATTAAAATAATGAGAAAATGTGAACAGATATTCTCAAGTTGCATTTGAGTAACCATTTTCTTTACAATAGTTTTCTGAATATAGATAACTCAATCCATATTTTCCTATACTAAAATTTTCCATGTACTTAAATAGTTCAGCTTTGTTTGCATTTTTTCCACTGTATTCATAGAGAAGGAAATTTGATTTTCTTTACTTAAATATTCTCAGTTAAAATGTATCATTGAAATTTTTTGCTTCTTATGTATAAATACAAACTGAAAATGAGAATTTGGGTATTTCAATGTAGGAAAATGAGATTCTTTTGGTTCCTGTTTAAAAAAGAGAAAAATTTATTGCATATAAGAAATTTTGATTGAGAAAATGTTAATTTAATTTTTTGACATAGGCAAATGAAATTTTTTGGTTGAAATTGAATTCTTGGTTGGCATTCTGGAAATTTGACTCAGATATGCTCTTCGGTCCAGAATTGGCAGGAATATACTACTAGCAAAGAGTAAGCAATCTCTTTAACAACCCTGTTGTATTTTCTACGTGTTCTGCTAGTAAAGCACAATCTTTGGTTTTCCTTACCAACAACATCATCAACTTGATCATTCCAGTTATTTGTAAATGTTCAATTTGCTGCCATTAGATTTGTGTTATTTATGTATAACCAAAATTTAACAGATTCCTTTCAGTAGTCGTATGGATAACCACACACGTATCTTTATTTAGAGTGCAATGCCAGTTTTTGAACCAGACATACATCTTGTCTAAATCGTTCCACAATTTGTTTTCATTATCTCATGACTTCATAAGATGGTCAATAACAGCATTATCTGTGAACAATATATGAAGGCCACTCATTTTCCTCCTAAATTGTTGATGCAGATTTGAAACGGCTTGGGGCCTATAAAACGTCTTTAGTTATTTGTGAATGTTGATTTACATCCTTTAGATTTGTGTGATTTGCGTGTAACCAAAATATAGCGGATTCCTTTTAGTAGTCATGTGGATAACCACACTTATCTTAATTTAGAGTCAAATGCCACTTTTCAAACCATACATATATCTTGTTTGAATTATTCCACAATTTGTTTTGTTTATCTGATAATTTCATAAGATGGTAAATAACAGCATTATCTGTGAACAATGTATGAAGGCCACTCGTAATACTCCTAAATTGCTTATGTAGATTTCAAACATCTTGTGGCCTATAAAACTTCCTTGGGGAAAAGCAGGTATTACTTCTGTTTTACTTCGATTACTACAAGCTGTCACCTATCAGATAGGAAATCATGAATCCAGTCACACACCTGAGACTATACTCCACATGAATTAAATCTTATAATAAGTTGAGGAATGGAAATCTAAAAATAATAAATCAATTTAACATTACTTGTCAATAGCACGTATTCTGCTAGTAAATCGCAATCTTTGGTTTTCCTTACACACAACGTTATCTACATGATCATTCCATTTATTCGTAAATGTTGAATTTACAACCTTTAGATTTGCGAGATTTGTGTGTAACCAAAATTTAGGAGATTCCTTTTAGCAGTCATGTGGATAGCTACACACTTATCTTTATTTAGAGTCTAGTGCCACTTTTCGAACCATACATGTATCTTGTTTAACTCGTTCCACAATTTGTTTTGATTATCTGATGACTTCATAAGATGGTAAATAACAGCCTTATGCGCCAACAATCTATGAAGGCCGCTCATATTACTCCTAAATTGTTTATGAAGATTTGAAACATCTTGGGGCCTATAAAACTTCCTTGGGGAAAGGCAGGTATTACTTCTGTTTTACTCACTTTCCATCGATTACTACAAACTGTCACCTTTCAGCTAGGAAATCATGAATCCAGTCACACAGCTGAAACTATACTCCATAGGCATTAAATTTGGGAAGAAGTTGAGTAATGGAAATCTAAAAATAATAAATCAATTTGACATTATCTGTAAACAGCACATATTCTGCTAGTAAATTGCAGTCTTTGGGTTTCCTTACACACAACATCATCTACATGATCATTCCAGTTATTCGTAAATGTTGAATGTACAGCCTTTAGATTTGCAAGATTTATGTGTAACCAAAATTTAGCAGATTCCTTTTAGTAGTCATGTGGATAACTACGCACTTATCTTTATCTAGAGTCAAATGCCACATACTTCACCATACATATATCTTGTGTAAATCGTTCCACACTTTGTTCTGATTATCTGATGACTTCATAAGATGGTAAATAACAGCATTATCTGCCAACAATCCAAGAAGGCCACTCTTATTTCTCGTAAATAGTTTATGTAGAGTAGTAACATCTTAGTGCTTATAAAGCTTCCTTGGGGAAAGGCAGGTATTACCTTTGTTTTACTCAAAGACTTTTCATCGATTACTACAAACTGTAACCTTTCTGACAGGAAACCACGAATGCAGTCGCACAACTGAGACGATACTCCACAGGCATTAGATTTGACATGAAGTTGAGTAGCAGAAATCTAAAAATAATGAATCAATTTAACATTATCTGTCAACAACACTCGTTACGTTGTGAGAAGGAAGATCTGAAGCCGTGTTGGCTGTTTGTCAATAAATCGTTTCCTTCGAGGTAACTCATAACGTTGGAACACAGTATATGTTCTAAAATCGTACTGCAAATCGATGTAAGCGATAAAGGATCTGTAATTCAGCAGATTACTCCTATTTCCTTCCTTTGGTATTGATGTGACTTGGGCAACTTCCCATTCCTTTGTTACAGATCCTTCGACAAGCGACTGGTTCTATATGATTGCAAAATATGGATTATTGTGTCAATACACTCCTAAAGGAACCTGACTGGTATGTAATCTGGACCAGAGGACTTCCTTTTATAAAGTAATTTAAGCTGCTTTGCTATACCGAGGATATCTACTTCTAAGTTGTCAATTGTTCTTGATTTGAATTTTGGAACATTTCGTGTTACGTAACTCTGCTTCAGGGGCATTGTCAGTAATTACATCGCCATTGTCATCGCAAAGTGAACGTATTAATTGTGTCTTTCCCCTGTTGTACGTTACATACAAGCAGAACCTCTCGGGAGTTTCTGCCGGATTTCGACAGAGTGATTCCTTGTGGATACTTGGAAAAACATCTGTCATTGAAGTTCGCAAAAATTTCGAGCTTCTGTGAAGCTTCGCCATCTTCTTTGTTGTAATGCAAAGAAACCTTGGAAACGTCTTCGTCATTTATTGGATCATGTGCTCAGGGAGTCACATCCACATCTACATACACAGTCGTACTCTGCAAGCCACGATAAGATGCAAGGCAGAGTTTATCACGTACCATTACTCCTAATTTCCTACAGTGTAACACTCGTATATAGCGCGAGGGAAAAATAACTGTCTAAAGGACTTCGCTCAAGCGGTAATTTCTCGGATTCTCCTTACGCAAATTGTACATTGGCGGCAGTAAAAGCGTTCTTTAGTCTGCCTCAAATGCAGTTTCCCTAAATTTCCCCAATATTGCCTCGTCAAAAGAACGTCGGCCATCCTCCAGGGATTCCCATTTGAGTTTAGGAAACATCACTCTAATATTTCCGTGCTGATCGGCACTACCGGTAACTAACCTTGCAGCCTGTGTCTCAGTAGCTTGGATATCTTCTTTTAATTCAAACTCAAACAGTACTCTAGAATGAGTCGCACTAGGGTTTTATAAGCCGCCTTTCAAAACTATCCCAATGAAAGGAAGGCGGGTATTGGACTTTCCTACTACCATCCTGAGGTAGTCATTCCATTTCATATCTCTTTGCGACTTTACGTCTACATATTTAAGTGATGTGGGTAGCTGAATAATGTGGCTGACATATGTTAATGATTCATTCAACGTTTAGTTTATGGAGTAAAAGCTGCTTGTTAATGGCTTCCCACTTTAGTGGATCGACTGAGATGACTTAGCTGCCCAGAATGTTTTGAAGCTTACCTCAAGAATTTGGATTTCTGCCTGCAGAACTCATGTGAATGGAATGATCATGTCGATGGCACATTGACACTTCGGCCCATTTCTAGGTTACAGTGTATTATTGTGTATCAGCATATTGCAGACGTCTTCCCAGTAAGTAGTTGCGAAACTTCTTAGTGTTTACGGGAACTGCTGAGTGCAACTGCTGCTACCGAGTGAAACTTCTGGTTAAACTACTGAGTGAAACTGAACCTACTGTCTCGTTACTTATTTTTATAATTTCAACACTGACCTACGGAATTTTCCCTGACAATGACTATTCAAGCTTAACAAATTCATATATTGTCCACAGTATATAAGCCAAACGCAATGTGACTGCTGTACTATGACAACATGGCTTCAAATAGTTAACACAAAAGAATGGGGCTGAACTGCGAGAAATCCTAACAGCAACCGATACTTTTTCATCAGTCAATTACCTCAAAGAAAATCTTCATAACACGAACTACACCAGTTACAGCAAGCAGCAACTACAGCCAGTTAAATAAAAGGATTCTAACTACTACAGGCTCAAACTAGGAGGCATTTGCAGTTCATGTCCTACCAACACTGAGTCTCCACGAAAGACACATGTTCAAGCCGTCTGCTTGCTGACTGTTAACCGCTAGTCTGTCCAACCACAATTGCTCCTACCAAGGGCGCAGAGCGCTGTCATCGATATTAATACAATCTATAGCGCTGCCAACATATAAACAGGCTTCTTCTTATATAGCCCTCCTGCTCCCCTCAAAAAATTTTACTAAGTGATTTGGGCAGTGGCCAAAACTAAGCTGTTAAATTTTTTTTATATTAACAATGTCAAATAGATCAGATGCACACAAAGGTTAAGTAATATACTGTTGGTCAATAAAATAAAAATTATCCTCGCAGTCTCTAAAGACAGTACAAATCAATCATCCTCATTTTACATTGCATGTCCTACCAACACTGAGTCTCCACAGAGGATACATGTCCAAGCCGTCCGCTCGGTAGCTGCTAACTGCTAGTCCGGGCAACCACAGAGTCTCTTACTGATGGTGCAGAGGGCTGTAGTGATATTAATATAGTCTATAGCGTTGCCAACATACAAACATATAAGTAGTCTACTTACAGATGAACTGAAGTGGACCTGTTGCATGACTCATCTTGACGTTGAACCTTAACCGCAACAGAATTAAGGAATCACATTTTCAAACACCTAAAATTGCCTTTGATTGAGACGCATACGTTTTAAATTTGGCTCAAACGCGTGTACCACCTCCTTCCGTAATGGTGCAGAAACGTGGCCCCCTGCGACATCAGCTTCGGGCTCGACGATGCTTCAAACAGCAAGGTCTCGGAGAAAAAAGGGCCAGGGCTCAGAATTTCATGTGACGTGAGAAGGGGTTAATGATATCACATTGGCACCAAATTACGCCAAAATTCTGCCCAATACAGCAGTGGACGTGTCACACGATGGGAAGGCCGTCACAGTCCCACCAACATTTCATGTCTTCTTTAGCCACCTCTGCGGTAAGACCTGTTCAAGAAACACAGGAGGAGGAGGTATACTTGGAAAAGGCGAGGAGATAGGGGAAGATTTCAATTAGATTACATCATGGTCAGACAGAGATTCCGAAATCAGATACTGCATTGTAAGGCGTACCCAGGAGCAGATATAGACTCAGATCACAATATACACTCCTGGAAATTGAAATAAGAACACCGTGAATTCATTGTCCCAGGAAGGGGAAACTTTATTGAAACATTCCTGGGGTCAGATACATCACATGATCACACTAACAGAACCACAGGCACATAGACACAGGCAACAGAGCATGCACAATGTCGGCACTAGTACAGTGTATATCCACCTTTCGCAACAATTCCGGCTGCTATTCTCCCATGGAGACGATCGTAGAGATGCTGGATGTAGTCCTGTGGAACGGCTTGCCATGCCATTTCCACCTGGCGCCTCAGTTGGACCAGTGTTCGTGCTGGACGTGCAGACCGCGTGAGACGACGCTTCATCCAGTCCCAAACATGCTCAATGGGGGACAGATCCGGAGATCTTGCTGGCCAGGGTAGTTGACTTACACCTTCTAGAGCACGTTGGGTGGCACGGGATACATGCGGACGTGCATTGTCCTGTTGGAACAGCAAGTTCCCCTGCCAGTCTAGGAATGGTAGAACGATGGGTTCGATGACGGTTTGGATGTACCGTGCACTATTCAGTGTCCCCTCGACGATCACCAGTGGTGTACGGCCAGTGTAGGAGATCGCTCCCCACACCATGATGCCGGGTGTTGGCCCTGTGTGCCTCGGTCGTATGCAGTCCTGATTGTGGCGCTCACCTGCACGGCGCCAAACACGCATACGACCATCATTGGCACCAAGGCAGAAGCGACTCTCATCGCTGAAGACGACACGTCTCCATTCGTCCCTCCATTCACGCCTGTCGCGACACCACTGGAGGCGGGCTGCACGATGTTGGGGCGTGAGCGGAAGACGGCCTAACGGTGTGCGGGACCGTAGCCCAGCTTCATGGAGACGGTTGTGAATGGTCCTCGCCAATACTCCAGGAGCAACAGTGTCCCTAATTTGCTGGGAAGTGGCGGTGCGGTCCCCTACGGCACTGCGTAGGATCCTACGGTCTTGGCGTGCATCCGTGCGTCGCTGCGGTCCGGTCCCAGGTCGACGGCACGTGCACCTTCCGCCGACCACTGGCGACAACATCGATGTACTGTGGAGACCTCACGCCCCACGTGTTGAGCAATTCGGCGGTACGTCCACCCGGCCTCCCGCATGCCCACTATACGCCCTCGCTCAAAGTCCGTCAACTGCACATACGGTACACGTCCACGCTGTCGCGGCATGCTACCAGTGTTAAAGACTGCGATGGAGCTCCGTATGCCACGGCAAACTGGCTGACACTGACGGCGGCGGTGCACAAATGCTGCGCAGCTAGCGCCATTCGACGGCCAACACCGCGGTTCCTGGTGTGTCCGCTGTGCCGTGCGTGTGATCATTGCTTGTACAGCCCTCTCGCAGTGTCCGGAGCAAGTATGGTGGGTCTGACACACCGGTGTCAATGTGTTCTTTTTTCCATTTCCAGGAGTGTAGTACTGATGAACAGTAGGCTGAAGTTCATGACATTAGTCAGGAAGAATCAAATACACAAAGAAGTGGGATACGGAAGTACTAAGGAATGACGAGATACGTTTGAAGTTCTCTAACGCTATACGAGGTGTGGCTAGAAAAAAACCGGACTAGTACTGGTGAAACAATAAAACGAATGCAATAAGGCTGAAAGTCGCGTGGCCTGTCACGTGACTCTCGCTCCGCCTACTGCTCGAGTTTCATCTGCCTCCTGCACTCAGTCTGCCCGTGGCGTCTGTTTTAAGTAGTTGACGTTTTGCCTGTGCGTCGGAAAATGTTGAGTGTACAGAAAGAACAGCAAGTTAACATCAAATTTTGTTTCAAACTAGGAAAATCTGCAAGTGAAACGTTTGTAATGTTACAACAAGTGTACGGCGATGATTGTTTATCGCGAACACAAGTGTTTACGAGTGGTTTAAACGATTTAAAGATGGTCGCGAAGACACCAGTGATGACACTCGCACTGGCAGACCATTGTCAGCAAAAACTGATGCAAACATTGAAAAAATCGGTAAACTTGTTCGTCAAGATCGCCGTTTAACAATCAGAGCAGTGTCTGAGTTAACAGGAGTTGACAAGGAAAGTGTTAGGCAGATTCTTCATGAAAGTTTCAACATGAACAAAGTGTGTTCAAAAATGGTTCCAAAGTGTCTCACAATTGAACAGAAGCAACGCCGAAGAATGATTTGTTCTGACATCCTGGAAAACATTGAAAGTGATCCCACCTTCTTACAAAATGTTATTACTTGCGATGAATCGTGGTTTTTTACTTACGATCCCGAAACTAAACGCCAATCGATGCATTGGAAAACTCCTGGTTCTCCACGACAAAAAAAAGCACGAATGTCAAAATCGAAATTCAAGGCAATGATGATTGTTTTTTTTGACATCAATGGGATTGTGCACATTGATTAGGTACCAGAGGGACAAACAGTGAATCAGCATTACTACATTAGCGTCCTGGCTACCCTACGTGAGCGAGTACGGAGAAAACGGAACGATTTGTGGAGAAAAAAGTCTTGGATCCTTCACCAAGACAATGCCCCAGCTCACAGTGCGTTGTCAGTGAAGACGTTTTTGGCAAAACACAACATTCCCATCTTAGATCATCCACCCTACTCACCTGATTTGGCCCCCTGTGACTTTTTTCTTTTCCCTAAAGTCAAGTCAGCTTTGAAAGGAACTAGATTTGAGACTGTTGAAGCAGTAAAAGAAAAAGCGACGGAAGTAATGTATGAACTTACCGAAAATGATCTGCAGCATTGCTATGAACAGTGGAAAATTCGTATGGAGCGGTGTAGAGACTGAGGAGGAGAGTACATTGAAGGAGATAACATGAAATTGCAAATAATTGTAAATAAATGTTTTTTCCAGCATCAGTCCAGTTTTTTTCTAGCCGCACCTCGTAGATACAGCAATAAGGAATAGCGCAGTAGGCAGTACAGTTGAAGAAAAATGGACATCTGTAAAAAGGGCAATCACAGAAGTTGGGAAGGAAAACATAGGTACAAAGAAGGTAGCTGCTAAGAAACCATGGGTAACAGAAGATATACTTCAGTTGATTGATGAAAGGAGGAAGTACAAACATTTTCCGGGAAAATCAGGAATACAGAAATACAAGTCGCTGGGGAATGAAACAAATAGGAAGTGCAGGGAAGCTAAGACGAAATGGCTGCAGGAAAAATGTGAAGATATCAAAAAAGATATGATTGTTGGAAGGACAGACTCAGCATACAGGAAGGTCATAACAACCTTTGGTGACATTAAAAGCAACGGTGGTAAAATTAAGAGTGCAACGGGAATTCCACTTTTACATGCAGAGGAGAGAGCAGATAGGTGGAAAGAATACATTGAAAGCCTCTATGAGGGTGAAGATTTGTCTGATGTGATAGAAGAAGAAACAGGAGTCGATTTAGAAGAGATAGGGGATACAGTATTAGAATCGGAATTTAAAAGAGCTTTGGAGGACTTACGGTCAAATAAGGCAGAAGAGATAGATAACATTCCATCAGAAGTTCTAAAATCATTGGGGGAAGTGGCAACAAAACGACTGTTCACGTTGGTGTGTAGAATATATGAGTCTGGCGATATACCATTTGACTTTCGGAAAAGCATCATCCACACAATTCCGAAGACGGCAAGAGCTGACAAGTGCGAGAATTATCGCACAATCAGCTTAACAGCTCATGCATCGAAGCTGAGTACAAGAATAACATACAGAAGAATGGAAAAGAAAATTGAAGATCAGTTTGGCTTTAGGAAATGTAAAGGGACGAGAGAGGCAATTGTGGTGTTACGGCTAGTAATGGACAAGGCTAAAGAAAAATCAAGAGACTTTCATAGGATTAGTCGACCTGGAAAAAGCGTTCGACAATATAAAATGGTGCAAGCTGTTCGAGATTCTGAAAAAAGTAGGGGTAAGCTACTGGGAGAGACGGATCATATACAATATGTACAACAACCAAGAGGGAATAATAAGAGTGGACGATCAAGAACGAAGTGCTCTTATTAAGAAGGGTGTAAGACAAGGCTGTAGCCTTTCGCCCCTACTCTTCAATCTGTACATCGAGGAAGCAATGATGGAAATAAAAGAAAAGTTCAGGAGTGGAATTAAAATACAAGGTGAAAGGATATCAATGATACGATTCGCTGATGACGTTGCTATCCTGAGTGAAAGTGAAGAAGAATTAAATGATCTGCTGAACGGAATGAACAGTCTAATGAGTACACAGTATGGTTTGAGAGTAAATCGGAGAAAGACGAAGGTAATGAGAAGTAGTAGAAATGAGAACAGTGAGAAACTTAACATCAGTATTGATGGTCACGAAGTCAATGAAGTTAAGGAATTCTGCTACCTAGGCAGTAAAATAACCAATGACGGACGGAGCAAGGAGGACATCAAAAGCAGACTCGCTATGGCAAAAAAGGCATTTCTGGCCAAGAGAAGTCTACTAATATCAAATACCGGCCTTAATTTTAGGAAGAAATTTCTGAGGATGTACGTCTGGAGTACAGCATTGTATGGTAGTGAAACATGGACTGTGGGAAAACCGGAACAGAAGAGAATCGAAGCATTTGAGATGTGGTGCAATAAACGAATGTTGAAAATTACGTGGACTGATAAGGTAAGGAATGAGGAGGTTCTACGCAGAATCGGAGAGGAAAGGAATATGTGGAAAACACTGATAAGGAGAAGGGACAGGATGATAGGACATCTGCTAAGACATGAGGGAATGACTTCCATGGTACTAAAGGTAGCTGTAGAGGGCAAAAACTGTAGAGGAAGACAGAGATTGGAATACGTCAAGCAAATAACTGAGGACGTAGGTTGCAAGTACTACTCTGAGATGAAGAGGTTAGCACAGGAAAGGAATTCGTGGCGGGTCGCATCAAACCAGTCAGTAGACCGATGACCAAAAAAAAAAGCGGTAAGCTCAGAACCACAAGCTTTGAAATACGCTGTTTTGTTATGAAATTTTTAGCCACACCATCACTCAGAATTAACACGATAAGGCCTCATGAGTTGGCATACAGTGCTGAATGAAAATACCCATTACTTGGGACTTTGATTCCCACACATTTCGTGGGAAAAAACTGCGGTTTGCAGTGCGATGAGAAACTTAAAGACGTTCTTGACAATCTTTTGTACTGCTGACATCTGCCTGACTCTTCAACCCTACTCTAAGGAACATAGTGGTGCCTCAACGGCATTGAACGTAAACTCACCGCCTTCGAGTGCAGTGCGACCGCAGATTTTGCTCTGGTGTGCAGTATGGAACCACTAGCAATCGTTCAAAACCATTCAACGAAATCTGAACGTGATCTGAAGCAGCAAAAGGTATTTATGCTTTTCACTGCTCCTATTTCACCCCTTCCTGTGGCGTGTCCATGGAGGGATGTGGCATTCACAAATGTATGAGTATATCGGCGAGGGTTCCCTCTTTGAAGCACCGTCGAGCCCAAAGAGGACGCCGCAAGGTGCCACGCTTTTGCACCGTTTCGTAGGCAGGTGACAGGAACCTCTGCGCCAAATTTGCAACTTATACGTCGCAATGAGAAACAACTGCGGGGTTATTAGTCTTTAATTCTACTGCGCTGTGTAGTACCCAAAACGCCTGACGTGTAGTGTCAAGTTGAGCCATGCATCTGGTCTTCCTCAGTTAATCTACCGATTGGGGAGGACATATAGAATGCGCTGATACTCCATAGTATACCATAACCTAGAAATTTGCTGAAGTATCATAATGTGGCGTTACCACTTGAACATCCGATTCGTACGGTATCTGCAGGTAGAAATCCAAACTCTTGAGGCATGCCTCAAAGCAGTCCGGGCAACTGCCTCTTCTCAATCAATCCATTGAAGTGGGAGGCCACTATCAAGTTGCCTTTACTCCATAAATTGAATGTTAGATGAATCATTAACATTATCCAAAGAATCACTTCGATTGAATACCTACGTCGCATAGAGATATGAAATGGAATGAGCATGTCAGGGTGGTAGTAGTGTTTTGGCACAGAATAGTAAGGGGTTGGAAATTAGAAAACTTTATTAAAACTCATTCACCTTGCTACATGCAAGGTGCGGTTACTTCAGTGGCAGAGACAGAACCAGGAAATAAGCGGTAGTCGCAAGTGGGTCAGACCTCACTACTTTACATCACGCCGAGGTCCGACCCCGGTAACTGAGCGGTCAGCGCGACAGAATATCAATCCTAAGGGCCCAGGTTCGATTCCCGGTTGAGTCGGAGATTTTCTAGGCTCAGGGGCTGGGTGTTGTGTTGTACTCTTCATCATCATTTCATCCCTATCGACGCGCAAGTCGCCGAAGTGGCGTCAAATCGAAAGACTTGCACCCGACGAACGGTTTACCCGACGGGAGGCCCTAGTCACACGACATTTTTTATCACGCCGAGAGAGAGAGACAGAGGACGTGTCAGCAGAAACTAGCGCGGGAAAGATAAGCAACGGAAACATGACACGCATTAGAGATGCCCATAGAAAGTGTACTTATTTCATAAGAAGCAGTCTCAGAGAATCTTCACCTGTTAAGCGAATATAGCAGAATAAGAAGGACACATGTGGTCATTACGAACTGAGCATTTCGTCATAGCCTCATGTTAGCTCCCTTTAAATACTCGAGCTCTCTAGCTCTCAAGGAGTTGATCATTGGGATCGATAGGTTCACTATAATAGCACTCCACTTCATAATTATGCTACTGCAGCAAATCTATGTCATAGGTACTCCAGAATAGTCTATGAACCAGCCGAAGATATAACTGAAAATACGACCTTCACCTGATGAATTTCATACTGTTCGCCGCCTGCCATTGCTGATTGAGAAGCTGACTGTCTACCCACAACATCAAAAAAAAATTCTAAAAATGGCTCTGAGCACTATGCGACTTAACTGCTGAGGTCATCAGTCGCCTAGAACTTAGAACTAATTAAACCGAACTAACCTAAGGACATCACACACATCCATGCCCGAGGCAGGATTCGAACCTGCGACCGTAGCAGTCCCGCGGTTCCGGACTGCGCGCCTAGAACCACTAGACCACCGCGGCCGGCCTACCCACAACATCATATCGCGGAATGCTGACAGCACCGAACTCCAGCACAGAAGCCGGAAGCAGTGCCTGGGGGGTTCCAAATTCCTGTTGAACACTTAGGCGCCTCCAGGTGCTGAAGCCTACGTAGCTGGTAGGAAGGAGATCGACCGACCACGCGACTTCGGACAACACCACACCACGGATGGGTCATGAAGGATCAACATCGAATTCGGAGTAGGATCGAACATACTCCAGCAGCTAGTACGGACCATTCGTGCTGGACCATAGCCAAGCCGGCAGCTCACCGCGGTGAGAGGTCACTCACTCTTCGCCTGGGTCTGTAGACGAGGAGCTGACTCGGCATTTCGGGATACTAACAGTGGTGCTAAAAGAGTTACAATAGACACTGAATGCAAAAAAGAAAACGGTAATACAGGGGAAGAGGTTAAATCTCCGGTGACTGAAAACTCTGACAAATCTCAAGATAGGAATGGGAGTAGCAGTACTCTTGCGATTATAGTAGGAAATTGTGTTGCCTTACCACGTTTTCCAAACTGCCAAGAGACTAAGCCGTGGCTGTCCGTAAATGACAAAAACTTAGTAATATGCACAGTGTGTTCACAAGTTCGTGAACTTCAGGTGGAAAGCGGTGAACGTGTGCGTATCGATAACGCGTTTTTAGCTGGTCTTTATGCTAATAACGCCAAAAAACTAAATGATAAAATCGGGAATCATGCAAACTGCAAATCACACATGAAGTGCGTAGAAATCATGAGTATAAAAGAAAAGAAAAGTTTAGAAAAATGTGTCACTGAAGTGCAAAGTTGCGGGAAAAGCGGTATCAAGAAAAGGTAATCGAACTGCTTCGTTGTTCAGATCTGCATATGTAATAGCTAAGCAGAAATTATCATTCAAATCGTATCCTGCAGTAGTCAAACTACAAAGTTTAATGGTTTATCAGTCGGTAATATGCTTCATTCTGACCATGCATGCCGAATCATTATGTTTGTAGGAGAAGAAATGAAAGAGAATCTTGCTCACTTCCTTGTAGAATCGGGCACAAACTTTAGTATCATGATGGACGAAAGTACAACGGTTTCCAATAAAACTTGTTTAATAATATTTATACGTTTGTCCTTTGAAGGAGTTGCTTGCGATTATTTATTTGACATTGTTGTATTAGAAAGTGGTACAGGAGAATGCAATTTCAGCACACTGTTAGCAGCTCTTGAAAAGTATGGCTCAACAATGCTTGCACCTTACAAAGGCGTAGCCACTCTACTGTCTTTCATTGTATGAACCACAAAATGGAATTAGCTGTCCACGACGTTATGAATGATGTAGCAGATGTATACCATATACAGGTTTTTTTTTAGATTCCTTATATTCTGTGTTTTCTCGAAGTCCCAAAAATCAGAGACTACTACAAAGTGCTTCACAAGAATTATCCTCGCAGCCATTAAAACTAGGCCGTATTTTTCGCGTACGTTGGGTTGCTTCCTCATTTAATGCTGTTCGAGCTTTTCTTGAAAGTCACAGTTCTCTTGTCCATCTTTTTGAAAAACTGAGACATGATGGTCCCTGATCAACTCAGGAGAGATCTAAATTTGAAGGTTTACTAAAACAAATCACAAAGTGGTTTTTCTGATAGTGCATACGCGTGAATAGTGAGTTTCGGCATTAACATCTATTTATAAATAACTGTTTAACATGCGTAACGCCACGGTCCAAGCTAGTAACATATATAATTCTACTAACCCCCTAAGACATCCCCCCCACTGGTAGAAGCACAAATCGCACACTGCTCGGCAATCGTCAGCGGAAGTCCAACATGCAGCTGAATGAGGTATAGGCTACAACGCCGGTGTGGAACAAGGCGACAGTAAATATGGTTAATAAACAATTTACCTCTGACACAGTTTTGCTAGTGTCGCTTCTATCCTGACTTCATGCAGAGGGGTGTCCACTTGCCCATCTGTAGTAGGGAAGGCCAGTACACTACTTCCTTATGTTGGGAGAATTTCAGGAATGTGTAACTCGTCTGTAACGGAGAAGGCTTATAGAACGCATGTGCTGTACTGTTCGAGTGTTTGGGATTAAAGAAAAGCATCCACGCAATTCAGAGATGAGGCAGCGAGCAATTGTGACAGAAAATTGGAAAAGAAATTTAATAATCCAAGTTGCTAGTTGGAACTTCGTAAATGCAAGATAGTTTGTGAGATTTTCACTTTTTACAAATGCACCTCTTGTGGACTCACTACATCTCACTGGCAATAGGTTTGGAGCTGACATTACAGCGCTGTTCGAGCACACCCTCTGCTCTACATATTTTTTATTCAACAACGAGTTCATGGTGTGGGTTCCTGGTGTCGTGTCCTAGTTCATGAACCACGGGCAACGTATGAGTGGCCAATTAAGTGGTCCTGACAGTCGGGATACCAGTTACTTTGGAATACGGCTGGACATCTCGGACGTATTCCGAGTTGTGGTCACCTTTGTGCTCAGACGGCAAACACTACCAAATCCACCGGTTAGTCCCTCAACCGTTACGGGTAAAACTCAATGGGACCCGGGGCAAGTAAGGCTAGCAACCTGCTTCCCTGATACTATAAATATGAAGCTGGCAGCAATCAGAGCAAAATGCCTCGGACCTTTGGAGGTGACGGAGCCCCACCTGTAATTGACAAACCAGGGACTCCTAAGATACGACTCGGCAAACGAATGATAATGAGATGGGGAGCTATTAATATCAATGGGGGCTCCTCTGGGAAGAAGGTAGAGCTGGCAGAGGCTGTAAGTAAGATGGGGTTGGACGTTTTAGCTGTTAGTGACATTCGGGTAAGGGGTGAGAAAGAAGAGCAAGTGGGAGAATACAAGGTCTACCTGTCAGGAGTCAAAGCAGGAATAGCACAATGGGGTGTAGGGCTTTTCATCAGGAAAGGAATGGAACCCAGCGTAGTTGCAATAAGGTATGTAAACGAACGACTGATGGGGATAGATTTGAGAGTGTCTAGCAAGAAAATTACGATTGTGTCAATATATTCGCATTGTGAAAGGACAGAACAAGATAAGATGGATAGTTTTTATGACGCACTCAGTGATGTAGGTGTTAGAGTAAAGGACAAGGACAGTGTTCTGCTCATGGGTGATTTTAATGCCAGGATTGGAAATCGAACAGAAGGGTATGAAAAGGTTATGGGTAAATTTGGAGAGGATATGGAGGTCAACAGGAACGGGAAACAACTCTTGGATTTCTGTGCTAGTATGGACTTAGTAATCACAAACTCCTTTTTTAAACACAAGAACATTCACCGTTATACTTGGGAAGGCAGGGGAACCTGACCTGTCATTGACTATACAATAACAGATCAGGAATTCAGGAAGGCTGTGATGACACTGATCACTATTTAATCTGCAGTGAAATTGGTATTGTGAGGCCGAAAGTGCAGGAGGTCAGGTCTATGTGTAGGAGGATAAGAGTGGAGAAACTTCAGGATAAGGAAATCAGGCACAAGTACATAACAGTGATCTCAGAAAGGTACCAGTTAGTTGAATGTAGTCAATTGCAGTCACTGGAAAAGGAATGGACAAGGTACAGGGACACAGTACTAGAAGTGGCCAAAGAGTGTCTTGGAACAGTAGTGCGTAAAGGTAGGATGAAGCAAACAGCTTGGTGGAATGACACAGTCAAGGCAGCCTGTAAAAGGAAAAAGAAGGCATATCAAAAATGGCTACATACTAGAACTCAGGTAGACAGAGAAAGTTATGTTGAAGAAAGAAACAAAGCCAAACAGATAATTACAGCATCCAAGAAGAAATCTTGGGAAGACTTTGGAAACAGGTTGGAGACTTTGGGTCAAGCTGCTGGAAAACCATTCTGGAGTTTAATTAGCAGTCTTCGAAAGGGAGGTAAGAAGGAAATTACGAGTATTTTGGACAGGTCAGGAAAACTGCTGGTGAATCCTGTGCAGTTCTTGGGCAGATGGAGGGAACATTTTGAAGAGTTGCTCAATGTAGGTGAAAATACGATCAGTAATGTTTCAGACTTCGATGTACAATGGGATAGGAATGATGATGGAAATAGGATCACACTTGAGGAAGTGGAGAAAATGGTCAATAGATTGCAGTGCAATAAAGCAGCTGGGATGGATGAAATTAAGTCGGAACTCATCAAATACTGTGAAATGTCAGGTCTCAAATGGCTGCACAGGATAATTGAAATGGCGTGGGAGTCGGAACAGGTTCCATCAGACTGGCCGAAAGCAGTAATCACACCAATCTTTAACATGGAAACAGAAAAGATTGTAACAACTACAGATGTATGTCTTTGATCAGCGTTGTGGGTAAAATCTTCTCAGGTATTGTTGAAAGGAAAGTGCGAATATTAGTTGAGGACAAACTGGATGAAAATCAGTGTGGGTTTAGGCCTCTTAGAGGTTGTCAGGACCAGATCTTTAGCTTACGGCAAATAATGAAGAAGTGTTACGAATGGAACAGGGAATTGTATCTATGTTTTATAGATATAGGAAAGGCGTATGACCGGGTTCCTAGGAGGATGTTATTGTCTGTTCTACGTGATTATGGAATAGGAGGCAAACTTTTGCAAGCAATTAAAGGTCTTTACATAGATAGTCAGGCAGCAGTTACAGTTGACGGTAAATTGAGTTCATGGTTCAGAGTAGTTTCAGGGGTAAGACAAGGCTGCAACCTGTCTGCACTGTTGTTCATATTATTTATGGATCATATGTTGAAAACAAGAGACTGGCTGGGTGAGATTAAGATAGGTGAACAGAAAATAAGCAGTCTCGCATATGCAGATGACTTAATTGTGATGGCAGATTCTATTGAAAGTTTGCAAAGTAATATTTCAGAGCTAGATCATAATGTAAGGACTATGGTATGAAGATTAGCATGTCCAAAACAAAAGTAATGTCAGTGGGAAAGAGATATCAACGGACTGAGTGCCAAATAGGAGGAACAAAGTTAGAACAGGTGGACGGTTTCAAGTACTTAGGATGCATATTCTCACAAGATGGCAACATAGTGAAAGAACTGGAAGCGAGGTGTAGCAAAGCTAATGCAGCGAGCGCTCTGCTACGATCTACTCTCTTCTGCAAGAAGGAAGTCAGTACCAAGACTAAGTTATCTGTGCACCGTTCAATCTTTCGACCAACTTTGTAGTATGGGAGCGAAAGTTGGGTGGATTCAGGTTACCTTATCAATAATGTTGAGGTTACGGATATGAAAGTAGCTAGGATGATTGCAGGTTCTAGTAGATGGGAACAATGGCAGGAGGGTGTGCACAATGAGGAAATCAAAGAAAAACTGGGAATGAACTCTATAGATGTAGCAGTCAGGGCGAACAGGCTTAGATGGTGGGGTATTGTTACACGCATGGGAGAAGCAAGGTTACCGAAGAGACTCATGGGTTCAGCAGTAGGGGGTAGGAGGAGTCAGGGTTAGACCAAGGAGAAGGTACCTGGATTCGGTTAAGAATGATTTTGAAGTAATAGGCTTAACATCAGAAGAGGCACCAATGTTAGCACTGAATAGGGGATCATGGAGGAATTTTATAAGAGGAACTATGGTCCAGACTGAACGCTGAAAGGCATAATCAGTCTTAAATGATGATGATGATGATGATGATGATGAACGAGTTTTATGAGCACTCAGACGGTGTCGTCGTGGGGAGTCCTTTACACCCCTGGTGGCCAATCTTTCTATGGAAGACTTAGGAGCGAGCACTCGCTTGAGACACTTTTAAACCAAAAGTGTTTTGGTGATATGTTGATGATACTTTTACAGTTTGGCCTCATGTTTGGGATCGTCTGCGAGAGTTCCTACAACATCTGAACTCTGTAAACGAAAACATAAAATATACTATGTAGTTCGAGAAGGAGGACTGTCTGCCGTTTTTAGAGGTATTGGTGCGACGTAAGAGCGATGGCACACTTGGTCATTTTGTACAGAGAAAGCCCACTCACACAAACCTTTACTTGCAAGCCGCTAGTTGCCACCATCTGGCATAAACGATAATTGTTCTGAAGACACTGATTCACCGAGCCCACGTTATCTCTGACACCGATGGTTTACAATCGCAACTGGAGCACCTGCAAACTGCATTTCTGAAGAATGGGTATTCGTCCCAGCAGGTGGAGAGAGCGGTGCAGATCTGTAGACGAGGACACAAAGAAGAGGCCTTTAAAACGACTGCCTATTTATCATATATTGGTAATATTTCAGCGCCAATAGCCAGAATCCTAAGAAAATATAAAGTGAAAGCAATCTTTCGCCCTCATGCAAAAATTTCGTCGCTGTTGTGATCTACCTAAGACGAACTACAGCTGCGCAAGGCAGGTGTTTACAGGATTCCGTGTGAATGCGGCAAATCTTACATTGGGCAAACGACGCGTACTGTGCAGGATCGCATTGTAGAACATCAGCGGCATACTCGCCTTCTCCAGCCTTGTAAGTCTGCCATCGCCGAACACTGTATGTCCACTGGTCATGCCATGAATTACAATGAGACAAAAATTTGTGGCCCATACGTCTAACTTTTGGAGTTCTATCATTAATGAATCCGTGGAAATACGGCTGTCTGACAATGAGTCTCTTATTAATCGTGGCGGCGGTTTCCATTTGAATTCGGTATGGAATCCAACCGTCGAAAAACTTCGTGACCTCCGTAGCCGGCGGAGTTCTGTGATGGAACCGTGGGAAGACAATCGAACTGATATCGATGCGGCGAGTCTTCACGACGGACGGCGCGCGGCGCAGCAGAATCGAACGCGCTCAAGTAGCGCATTCGCAACGACAAGTGAATCCACCACGCTTGCGCCGGAATGGCCTTGAATACCAGAGCTCAGGGACTTTTCGCCAGTATCACCTGAAGATGGCCAGAAGACTCTGCGCCGAAATATTGTGGTAGGAAGTTGCAAACATCCGGCAGTTCGCACCAAATTTCGTGGAACGAGCAAGATAGGTTGTTTGTTAAAGGCATTTGATGATGTATTTTAATGTGTTATAACTTTTAAGCACTGTTAAACGTGAGGTGGGAACACTTAAGAACCTGGTGACTGTGAGAAGCTTATGCTGTAAATCACACATCGTTACCAGGACTACTTTTCAAGACTGTCACCTAAGGACACATGTAGAGTAAAGCAACACGAAAATTTTAATGTTTAAGGAGTTACTTCTGCTTGTGTGTTGTTGCGGCTTTATTTACCCGAAGGAATCAGACGCGGCCCCCACCGGCCCTGTGCCTGTCAAGACACTCTTCCGCACCGCTGGAGCGGCCAGTCCGCTGCCGCCATGACTCCAGCCAGTTTGTCCGTGCCTCCACCGAGCTTCTCCAGTAGGGCCACGCACCTACTAGGGTCTCTGGCTGGCATCGAGATCCAGGGTGCAATAACTTCGCGAGGCGGAAAGCTCCCAGCAGATCGTCTGAACGCGCAAATTTAGTGCTCCACCCCATCCGGACCCTACGCCAATAAGAGGCAAGTGTCTTCGAGCAATCGAACCGCAGCCTGAAGCAGCATCTGGAGTGACACACTCGACAGTACATGGTTAAAATGTATACGAAAGCATATAATATACACTTTATTTAAAATGCGTGGATAGTCTGCAGCAGTTACTACATAAGCTTAGACATTAATACCTCGTACCACTAATCTACCCATGCAGCTAAGTATTGGGTGGTTAATAGTTAAAATCCAGTTACTCAAATTGGTCCGGTGCGGGCTGTAATTATCCTTAACCATGCTTTGCTTAGTGTTTCGCGTTCTAAATAACATCTGTAAATTCACATGAAAGGGGTGAAATAACGCAATTAGCCGCCACTTGGTGACTTGGAAAGATGAGCCATCGACTAGGATTTGTTATCATAATACTTATAAGATACAGCAAATCTGCTAAAGTGTTTGTCTACACTATGGTTGTCAGTCCTCTTCTGTAGCATTGCAGTATGGAATGGAGGCCCTAGTAGGCAGGACTGATGTTTCCATAGAGAGAAGGACATGACTGATTTACTGCCCTTTCCTTACCTAATCTGCACCAATCTGTACTATTTAAAGTAGACAACAGTGCACGCTCCATATAGACTACGATGGCAGTAATACTGAGGTCATATATGATAGTAAAGGCAGCAGAACAAAGAACAGTTAACACATCGAGATCATCACGAATAATTCAAATAATACTCAGGAAGCGCAACTGAAAATGGGAATCATTTTCCGAAACTAGGCATGCAGGCCATAATTAAAAAGAAAGTGTTGACTGGCAGTAGAGAAAAGTTATTTAGGAAAGTAGCCCATGTCTTCCGTATGATGTCGAATATGGAAAAAGATCACTGTGGATAACAAATTGTAGTTTAGAGAGAATAGATGAAATGTGCATAGGATTTCTGGGCGTCTGTCTGGTACACAGTTCAGCCTGAGGTTCGTTTAACGTTGTTTCTGACATCTTAACATACACCTCCCGGGCTGGTTTTTGATCTCTGGGTTAAATGGGATTCCTTGGATGCAAGAAAATGTACTGTCATGAAACTATGTAGGGTATGTTTAGGATTCAAATGGTTCAAATGACTCTGAGCACTGTGGGACTTAACATCTGAGGTCATCAGTCCCCTAGCCTTAGAACTGCTTAAAACTAACTAACCTACACACATCCATGCCCGAAGCAGGATTCGAACCTGCGACCGTAGCAGCCGCGTCGTTCCGGACTGAAGAGCCTAGAACCGCTCGACCACAGCGGCCAGCTATGTTTAAGGAATGGAAGTTCTAGGTAGACTGCAGTATTATTCTACTTCCACCACGTGTACCTAGCCCAGGGAATAAGAGATCAGTGCACGTGTATATGCATACACACAGACGTTACTCCGCTGCTCAGCGTCCACGTAGGGCGTGTGCTATGTATGCTGCTCGGTATCCTGGACGACATCATCCAAGTGTCCGGACCGTTAGCCGGATAGTTGCGCTATTTCAGGAAACTTGAAGTGTTAAGCTACATGTGAAACGTCAACCAAGACCTGCAACAAATGATGATCCGAAGTAGGTGTTTTAGCTGCTGTCGTGGCTAATCCGCACATCAGTAGCAGACAAATTGCGCGAGAATCGGGAATCTCAAAAGCGTCAGTGTTGAGAATGCTACATCAACATCGATTGCACCCCTTCCATATTTCTATGCACCAGGAATTGCATGGCGACGACTTTGAACGTCGTGTACAGTGCTGCCACTAGGCACAAGAGAAATTACGGGACGATGACACATTTTTTGCACGCTTTCTCTTTAGCGACGAAGCGGTAACGTAAACCGGCATAATATGCACTATTGGGCAACGGAAAATCCACGATGGCTGCGACAAGTGGAACATGAGTGACCTTGGTGGGTTAATGTATGATGCGGCACTATGGGAGGAAGGATAGCTGGCCCCCATTTTATCGATGGCAATCTAAATGGTGCAATGTATGCTGATTTCCTACGTAATGACATTACTAGAAGATGTTTCACTGCATGACAGAATAGCGATGTACTTCCAACATGATGGATGTCCGGCACATAGCTCGCGTGCGGTTGAAGCGGTATTGAATAACATATTTCATTAGAGGTAGATTGGTCGTCGAAGCACGATACCATGGCCCGCACGTTCACCGGATCTGACGTCTCCAGATTTCTTTCTTTGGGGAAAGTTGAACGATATTTGCTATAGTGATCCACCGACAACGCCCGACAACATGCGTCAGCGCATTGTCAATGCATGTGCGAACATTACGGAAGGCGAACTACTCGCTGTTGGGAGGAATGTCGTAACACGTATTGCCAAATGCATTGAGGTTGACGGACATCATTTTGAGCATTTATAGGATTAATGTAGTATTTACAACCGGCCGGAGTGGCCGAGCGGTTCTAGGCGCTACAATCTGGAACCACGAGAAGGCTACAGTCGCAGGTTCGAATCCTGCCTCGGGCATCTGTGTGTGTGAGGTCCTTAGGTTAGTTAGGTTTAAGTAGTTCTAAGTTGAAGGGGACTAGGGGACTAGTCCCATAGTGCTCAGAGCCATTTTGCGGTATTTATAGGTAATCACGCTGTAACAGCATGCGTTCTCAGAAACTATAAGTTCACAAAGGTACATGTATCACATTGAAACAACCGAAATAAAATGTTCAAACGTACCTACGTTATGTATTTTAATTTAAAAAACTGTTCGTCTAAAATTGTGAACCATATGTTTGTGACTACTACAGCGCCATCTATAACAAAGCGAAAAAAGTGGTCTAACTAAAACATTCATATTTCTTTGCGTACTACACGAATAGGTAATAAAAAATGGGGGCTCCTATTTTAAAAAAACGCAGTTGATATCCGTTTGACCTATGGCAGTACCTTCTAGCGGGACAACCACAGCGCCATCTGGTTTCCCCCTTCAAGCTACACAAGTTTCGTTCTTTGTAGTTTGTAGTTTGTTTAGCATAAAACTCTCACGTAAAGTAGTTGAAATAGCTCTGAGCACTATGGGACTTACCTGCTGCGGTCATCAGCCCCCTAGAACTTAGAACTACTTAAACCTAACTAACCTAAGAACATTACACACATCCATGCCCGAGGCAGGATCCGAACCTGCGACCGTAGCGGTCGTGCGGTTCTAGACTGTAGCGCATACAACCACTCGGCCACTCCAGCCTGCACTCTCGCGTGAACTATGTGATCGAGTGAATGCTGCTGTGCGTTGGATCTTGTCTACCTCTTGTATGAATGTGACCTTGTGACGAACAGAGATAGACGTTTACATCTGGATAAAGTCAGGTCCTCAAACAGTATCTCCATTCCTTACATACACCTTGGATCATTAGGGTAAGTATGAAGCATTGATAGCCACATTTGGTCAGTTTTCTGTGTATTACTTTATGGCCGGTCGCTGTGGCCGATCAGTTCTAGGCGCTTCAGTCCGGAACCGCTCTGCTGCTATGGTCGCAGGTTGGTATCCTGCCTCGGGCACGGATGTGTGTGTTGTCCTTAGGATAGTTAGGTTTACATAGTTCTAAGTCTAGGGGGCTGATGACCTTGAGATATTAAGTCCCATAGTGCTTAGAGCCATTTGAATCATCAGCTTATGACGATGTATAAATAAGTGTCACACTTGTTAGGAAGTCACGAAGCTGGATTTTTGGTAGAATTAATAAGTACGAAGCTGTACTTAATATAACGAAAGTCAGAACGCTCACCTACGGTACACTAAATAACATTGTAATGCAATACAACTCTAGTACAATACAACTGTTATAGTGTACAAGACGGGTGGTTTTGACAGCTAGCGTTTTCTTGACGGAAGTATCCCTGGGTAGACAGTTGAAAGAAGTCATCCTGCTAACGCTTTGTGTGTGCTCTGGCTGTTTGGGGGCATGTGAATGATGCTAAAGATACTCTTCTAACGGATATTGTAGTGTAACGACGTATTAGTTTTCGTTTGATATATGTATGACCATGTGCAGACTTCGTCACCTACGTCAGTTACAACCCACTTCAAAAATGATTCATATTCTTTTAAATTGTCATAGGATGGTTCTTGAACGAAACTGTAAAACATCCGTTGAGTCGTGTGCAAAGAATTACATCACTTGGGCCAATTGGTTTTTGTAACTTTTCCGAATTTAAATTTCGTTTGTTTCTCCTCAGAAATTATATTGACACACGTTATCTTGATCTAATCGATATCAGAATCACACATTAAATAAACTTTTTAGATTCAAAGTTTCGGCGAACGCCGTAAGAATCACGAATCTTGTCAAATATATTATTAATCCGTTGACATAATTCTTCATAAATAAATCTTCAAGACACGTGTTTCAACTTTAGTAGCATACACTATTTTATTAGCTTCCTACACATACAGATGTGACCTTGAGCGTTGAGAGTTAGTGACTGACATTTCAATAAGATTAAGCTCTATATGACGTCATTGTTGTACAAAAAGAGTATAAAACTTCATTTTTAATTTTTAGAAGCACGACGCAACAACTCGGTTCCAGGATCTTCTGTTGCTCCTTGGCTGTCGACCCGCGACGTATAGCGGCCAGCAATTTCCTCTCTGGTCGCGGCAACGAAGATGCTGTCCCCGTTCGTTGCGCCGCCCTCTCCGTACATGAAACACATAAAAAAAATACAAAACTTTTAGATAATTCACATCTATTACAAATAATAAGAAAACACATAAACAAAACTAAATTAAACTTATAGTCACCTGCAAACTGGGCTGACTTTGGTGGGTGGATGACGCTTAATTTCGTCCCACTACAATATGTGCACCCCATCAGCCATCACTTGTCATGATGTTATGATGTTATGATGTGGACTGCACCAGACACTCACCACTCGTCTTCTGATCGGACGTTATCGAATACCTCCTCTTGCTCACACAAAACTGAGGCGTGCACTGGAATTTTCTTAGACCTGGGCATTAAGAAAGTTGCCTGCCGCAGAGAAAACACGAGTTTTTCAACACATATCCAACCTGTTCGTAGGACCGCTGTGTTGTTGGTTATTCTACAGGAATTTCGTGTACAATCGCTTACAAATGGATCAACCTTATGCAATGCTGGACATGTGTTCTTTAGACATTATCGGTTCCTTATGATTTTCGGAGGCATGTCCCTCATTTTTCCTCACTACTTAGTACAATTATTCTGTGCACATTTTAAATGACATTTTAAAGGTTGTGTGAGAAATTATTTATATCTATCAGTTTTCCAACAAAGTGTCTTGATATTAGAGGTGTCATGGTAAAGTGGTCGCAGTTGTGACTGCTTGTATGTGAAAAAAATTGTAAAAACTTCACTGACCTGATTGCAACCGATAAAATATGCTCCTTCTCAGACAACTTGTTAGGCTAAAGGAGTGCAGCAAAGCGAAAGCTGTACACGTCAGGAAATATCAGACAACAGCTTAAGTTGAAACTGGTTTATCGATTTCAGCACGAGCTGCGGCGTCAGCTCCTATTAGCCTCATCGACAAGACTTAACTACCACATGCAACGTCGTCCGACCTTGGAGGTAGCGCACTGGCGTATACCGGGCGGCACAGCAGAAGACCGATAGCACGCACGGTGGACTCCATATAACGACAGCGCGTGACAGGAGCGCAGTTCGTGCACTGCGTGTCCGGACGGCGACGCTGTATCTCACACGCGCAGCTGCGTAACGCGTCAAGCAACGATACGTCACAAAATGTAATGGTCTGTGTGAATCCAGACGTTGTTCTCTGACGTCGCCAGTAGTAACAGCTCCACTATCGGAGATAATCCTCAAAGAACATCATCAGCCACAGCTTGCTGGGCACCTGATTGTGTGTGGCGGAGGTTACTTGTGGCATCACTATCTTTTATTGCCTTCCCTGTTTCCTCAAGGAATGGCGCTTCGGGAACATATTTCAGGTAAACCTGCGTGTGAGCTCTAATTAATGTCATTTTTCTCATCGTACTTATTTCACGAGACGTTTGTGGGATAAAGTAATGCACTGCTCGACTCTCCTGCAAACGCACGTCCTCGGTTTTACAGCAGTTAACCTGCATAACGCCTCAGTCACTGGAGGCTGTGGAGCATATCCGTAATGACCTCGAGCCGACTAAGCGATTCCCTGACGAAACACGCTCGTCTTAGTCTGATCCTCTCTGTCCGAAGAGGCTCCCACACTGACGAGGGATGCTCAACTGTCGGTCTATAAAGTGTTTTGTAAGTTACTCCTCTATGGATAAATTCCATTTCTTTAAGGCTCACCTAGTGAACGTCAAACTGGTATCCGCTCTTCCTTCCAGTTGTTTCATGGGGACAAAATTTGGAAATTTGGAATTTTGTGGTAAGCTATATGGGACCAAACTGCTAAGGTCATCGGTCCGTAGGCTTACACACTACTTAATCTAAGTTAAGCCATTCCCAACGGAGGACTCGACCCTCATTGGGGGAGCTGCGCGAACCGTGACAAAGCAAAATGGTTCAAATGGCTCTGATCACTATGGGACTTAACTACTGTGGTCATCAGTCCCCTAGAACTTAGAACTACTTAAACCTAACTAACCTAAGGACATCACACACATCCATGCCCGAGGCACGATTCGAACCTGCGACCGTAGCGGTCACGCGGTTCCAGACTGTAGCGCCAATAACCGCACGGCCACTCCGGCCGGCTGTAACAAAGCAGCTACCTACCGTGCCTCATGGGGATATTCCACTTTCGTTCCATTTGGTTACCTCCTGCTATTTTGTTATTGTTACTGTTTTCAACGGTTTCTAACAAATAGTTTAATCGAGTAGCAGAGTAACGGGGGGTACATTAATTCCAAATTTACAGCTACAAGAAAGCACATGCTTTTGTCACCAAACGGATTTCGATAAATTGAAGTATCACCTTTGGTTCGCAATGAGAGATATTTATAGTGTGATTCTGTCTGGATCGAAAAGCAGTTCGGCGAGAAACATATTGATTTTCTTGCGGTATTTCGCGCCACGTTTTTGGCTCACTTGGTCCAGCTCAAATGGAGGGATGCGTGGCACGACATGTGACGCAAAATACACTATGGGATAAAAAGTATCCGGACACCTGGCTAAAAATGACGTACAAGTTCGTGGCACGTTCCATCGGTGATGCTGGAATTCAGTATGGGGTGTGGGCCCACCCTTCCTTAGCCTGGATGACAGCTTCCACTCTCGCAGGCATACGTTCAATCAGGTGCTGGAAGTTTTCTTGGGGAATGTCATCCATTCTTCACGGAGTACTGCACTGAGGAGAGGTATCGATGTAGGTCAGTGAGGCCTGGCACGAAGTCGGCGTTCCAAAACATCCCAAAGGTGTTCTATAGGACTCAGTTAAGGATTCTGTGAAGGCCAGCCCATTACAGGGATGTTATTCTCCTGTAACTACTTCGTCACAGGCCGTGCATTATGAACAGGAGCTCGATCGTGCTCAAAGATGCAATCGCGATCCCTGATTTGCTCTTCAACCGTGGGAAGCAAGAAGGTGCTTAAAACATCAATGTAGGCCTGTGCTATGATAGTGCCACGCAAAACAACAAGGAGTGCAAGCCCCCTCCATGAAGACCACATCGTAACACCACCATCTCTGAATTTTACTCTTGGCACTACACACGCTGACAGATGACGTTCATCGGGCATTCGCCATATCCACACCCTGCCATCGGATCACCATATTGTGAACCGTGATTCGTCACTCCCCACAGCGTTTTTCCACTGTTAAATCGTCCAATTTTTACGCTTCTTGCACCAAATAAGGCGTCGTTTGCCATATAACGGCGTGATGTGTATGAGCAGCCATTCGATCATGAAATCCAAGTATTCTCACCTCCCGCCTAACTGTCATACTGTCATAGTACTTTCTGTGGATCCTGATGCCGTTTGAAATTCCTTAGTGATGTGTCTGGATAGATGTCTGCCTATTACACATTGCGACCCTCTTCAACTGTCGGCGTTCTCTGTCAGACGAGGTCGGCCTCTACGCTTTCGTACTGTACGTGTCCACGTTTCCACTTCACTGTCACAACGGAAACAGTGGACGTAGTAGTGTGGAAATCTCGCATACAGACGTATGACACCCAATCACCTGACCTCGTTCGAAGTCCGTGAGTTCCGCGGAGCGCTCCATTCTGCTCTCTCACGATATCTAATGATTACTGGAGTCGCTGACATGGAGTACCTGGAAGTAAATGGCAGCACAATGCACCTAATATGAGAAACATGTTTTTGGGGGCGTCCGGATACTTTTCATCACATAGTGTACAAAGCACTGCCACACAAATGAAAAACTGAATATCAGAGTCTTTTTTTCGGACATTTATGGTAAGTACGTAGTTTTTGTTAACGTTCAGATTCAACTGCCAACCGCTGCAGCAGTCATCCGTGTTCCGCAAGTCTTCCTTCTTTTCACACATATCCGTTCTTCCAATTTCCCATAGCCAACACCATCGTCCGCGAATATCTTCACGGAAGCTACAGCGTTATGCCCTGGATCATTATTATAGCGCGTGTTTACCTGTCAGATGTACAAACGGAAGGGGCGCGTAGACGTCAATGAAACAAGCAAATAACCTGAACAAACTCAAGTTCGCAAACCAGTATCTGTCCAATACGATGTATACTTAAGTGTAGTCAAGCCAATGTCACAACATTGGTAAGGCTACGTTTTGGGTGATGTTCCTTATGGCGAAAGGATGAGCATGTGGTGGGTGCTTGATGCTTCACCAGCACACTTTTAGGTGACTGTTCGGGAATGCGTAGCAGGTACTATCGGCAACAAGTGTATGCAACAAGTATATGGCTTGCATATAATGTGGCTTGCAGGTCCGCCTACTTGAACTCATTGGATTTTGAATGTGGGAATATTTAAAAGCTTTGTCGTGTTGTAGCCCTGTTGATAGTGTGGATGAACTCCGGGAAAGGGTTGTGGAAGGATGTCAGCGCATTCGGACCACGCTTATATATCTGAATGTCTGTGGGCATCGATCAACTGACGCGTTGCAGCCCGCGTTCACATGCATTTGGTAGTGTGTGTCCTCATGTGCATACTTGCAGTTTTTCAATCGTCAGGGTCTGTGTTACAAGTTGTTCATGTGCTGAGTCCTGATACGTCGTATCAAGGGAACAGCTGGTTTCCGGGGCCATGTATTTGAGGATTATTTGATTGTCAAACACCCAGTATATTGTAAGCACCAACATGAACATAAAGAGCAACGGAGACGTAAAGCTAGATTCCTTCCGACGATTTGCATTTTATAACTAATCAACAGCTTAGAATTCTGTCTCGCATTCAGCTGGCTTGGTGATCAGGCAGGCCGTACGGTCATACAGATTGCGGTTTCCAAAGTTTTCAAAAATAGCTAAGAGACAATTGTCCTTCGGATAAATACACAGTCATTTCTGCTCGCCAGAATTGTAATATATACCACTGAGGTAGTCGTTGACGGGATGTTGGATGATAATCTTATTTTCTTCATTCCAGCCTTATCCTAAATTTCTTCCATGAATTCTTGGATGGCTCCTTTAACATATTAAGTCCAAAGCGCGTCCTTGGCCCTCTACTAGGTGAGCTAGTGACTCCACATTAAGGGCGTTGTGGATGAAATGTTAAACTGTTATTCTTGTATCAGGAAACGGGTTTGTTCACATCAAGAAACGTAAGCACACCGAGAATGTGCTGACGTACGGAGCAGGTCGGAATGTCAGCTCGGTGACCGCTGTCGAGGTTTCCCATAACCGGGTGGCAAGAAGAGGCTCGTCGGGTGTTGTGCGCCCACCAACGACTCTGGACACTGGAATGGCACCAAGTTCTCTTTTGAGACGAGTCCCGGTTTTTTGTACAGCATCACGACAACATGTCCCTGTGCGGAGCCTCTACGGAGAATCACATACATTTTTCATCAACGTCATATGACACCAGCATCTAGCATCATGTTACGAGCTGCCGTCGGGTACATTACTCGATGATTTCTGGCTCCCATTGCCGGTAATTCAGACATCAGCCATTGCTGAAGTGTAAATACCAATGCCGCTCCCTTTCTCTGAGTACTCCGTGAAATCTTTCTAAAAGCTGATTCTTGACAGCATGTCGCTACAAAGAGTGTTCGACTACTGCGCTAGCCAACATCTTCCCCATATCTGTCACCAGCTTAAACCATCTGGTCAGGGCTTGCCTAGGGACTGCCACTTTACCGCAGGTCCGCCGCTCTGATTGATCAACTCTGGCACATATTCGGAGCAGAATGATACGACGTAACTGTATCTGCCATCCAAGCTCCAGCCCTGGTGGAGCTCTACACCTTATACACCCCGAAACTACAAAGTTAAAAATGTAATGTTTCAACTATGTTGCATTAGCTCATTACGTCCACAAAGTATATCTTCGGATCCTTGTGGTAAATTCCATGCTGATATTTGCAACTCACTCACTGAGATTTGGGAATCCAATCCACACCGTAGCATTTCAATCACGAGAGAAAAGAGATCAGACACACGCAGGCACGATAATGGACATTCTCTGCAAGTCGGCATTGGAGGTTCCTTTTAAGGTATCCAAAGCATTCTTCCTAATCAGAAAATTGTCACCTCGTTTGCTCCTTCCCCACTTACTTTTGATGTCAAGTTTAGCAAGAAGAGACAATAAATCCATCAAAAAGTATTTCAGTAGCAACTGTGGGCCAGTAAGCGCATTGTGGCGACATTTGTGTTAGAATAACAGGTACACAAAAGCATTGAGAGAAGGGCTAGCCGTAAGCAGTGGAAACGCACTGCGCAAAAGTAATAGCTGACGGAGGCAGGGCAACGTCACCACGCCAGGACAAGCCCCCATTTTGTGAGCTACGTAAGCACGGGCTGGGTGGTCGTGCAAGAAAGGCATCTCAGAGCTATACAGGGTGTTACTAAAAGGTACGGCCAAACTTTCAGGAAACATTCCTCACACACAAATAAAGAAAAGATGTTATGTGGACATGTGTCCGGAAACGCTTAATTTCCATGTTAGAGCTCGTTTTAGTTTCGTCAGTATGTACTGCTCAATGGAGCACGTTGTCATGATTTCATACGGGATACTGTACCTGTGCTGCTAGAACATGTGCCTTTACAAGTACGACACAACATGTGGTTCATGCACGATGGAGCTCGTGCACATTTCAGTCGAAGTGTTCGTACGCTTCTCAACAACAGATTCGGTGACCGATGGATTGGTAGAGGCGGACGAATTCCATGGCCTCCACGGTCTCATGACGTCAACCCTCTATACTTTCATTTATGGGGGCATTTGAAAGCTCTTGTCTACGCAACCCCGGTACCAAATGTAGAGACTCTTCGTGCTCGTATTGTGGACGGCTGTGATACAACATGCCATTCTCCAGGGCTGCATCAGCGCATCAGGGATTCCATGCGACGGATGGTGGATGCATGTATCCTCGCTAACGGAGGAAATTTTGAACATTTCCTGTAACAAACTGTTTAAAGTCACGCTGGTACGTTCTGTTGCTGTGTGTTTCCATTCCATGATTAATATGATTTGAGGAGAAGTAATAAAATGAGCTCTAACATGGAAAGTAAGCGTTTCCGGACACGTGTCCACATAACATATTTTCTTTCTTTGTGTGTGAGGAATGTTTCCTGAACGTTTGGCCGTACCTTTTTGTAACACCCTGTATAAATAGGTACTAGTTTTGACGCAGATTCATTCGGAGCACAGCACCACCACCACAATCTCAGGTCTATGTAGATGATGAGATGACTATGCACTGTAAGCTGCATCCGTGGGTTCAAGACTGGGTCCGTCCTGCCGCCACCTGCAGTGAGTCTTCCTGTGGGACAGGGTGCCACACTGCTGCTGATCTGGTGTCAGTGTCTGTCGTAACCAGATTCCAGCCAGAGGGCAGCGGCCTATGTCCTGTGACCATCAGTCTCTATACACCTGCACGCCCGACGCGTGCATACCATGAGTCGCTGAGGGCAGCAGTTCAACAAAGGAACACCATCGCAGCAGAAGTAGGAGAACGTCACTGACGCAAGTGTCGCGGATTACTGTGTGTTAGCAGCTGTCACTCGGCCTGACATCAACATCGCAGGACGTCTGTGCGAGTATCTGCATGCCAGGACGGAAGCAGCAGCCATGAGCCAACCCCGACGAGAGTCACAGGAGTGCCTCACATTGCTAATGACGTGATGCGTACTTAAAGTTCGGAAAGACATTTGTCTGTGTCACAAGTGTGTCTCTGTGCTGATTAGCCAGTCACCACCACCACCACCACCACCGCCATCACTACCACCCCACACCTTATCAGGCGCCATCAGAAATAAGTGATCACTGCCTTTCCCGTCTTACCGACGTAGATCTCAAAACAATTAAGGGCTGCCACTGCACAATGTTATCAGCAGAGCACCTCAGTAATACGCAAACAGTAAGAGACTGTGCAAATAATGCCCTGATTGCTACAGTAGGTACAGTCGCAGAGATCGTCCACGATGAGATTCAGTGTGCTGCGCCTGTTCTCAGTTCGAGCAACGACAGAGTAGGACACGATGGTCCACAGCATCGCGTAGGAGCACAAACTCTCAGCAACCCAACTACGCTGCTGGATATCAACAGCAGCAAGTAGACACTGGCATACCGTGCCATTTCATAAACATGCTGTTGGCCACTCCAGGCACTATATCGATTATGTACAACAAGAAAACATTGCCACTCAACACTCAAATCATGATACAAGGTAAGGCAAAAAGTATGCAGAGCGTCAAGACTTTTGAGTCAAAATTTAGTTAGCAGCAGCCAATATTTTTCGCTTAACAGCTTTTTAATGTGATTCTTCAGTTTCTACCGGCGATTTGTTGCCCGAACAGTCCACGGGTATACTGCCGGTTCATAGTGTCCAACGGGCACAATATTTCGGCGATCAGACATGTCGCCATCGTCAGGTGCGCTGACTAACTGAGCCCCTGAGGGCGGGCGGCCGATTTCAATCCCCTTCCCCCGCGGGCCACTCTCTTCGCCGTCCGCGCCGGCGCCCGCGCACCGGCGGTCGCGAAGACGTGGGCGTCGCAATCTGTCGTAGTGTCGATGTACTTGCTACGTCCGCCCTGGTCGCCAGTTCGTACTTCTTGCTGAGAGTCTTCCTAATTACATTCAATGCCGGGACCCAAGCCATGCTGAGATTGTAATCGCAATCTCGGTTGATAAGATCTTCCCTGGTGCGAATTTCGATAGCCTCCCTTATAAGCTGTCCCAATATTTAGAGGTCTGAGCCAGGATCTTGGTACGCTCATAATCCATCTCGTGTTTCTCGGACAAACAGTGCTCTGCTACCGCCGACTTATTTGGATATTTCATTCGAGTGTGCCTTTGATGTTCTCGGCAACGATCTTCGGTGGTGTGTACTGTCTGTCCGATATAAGTCTTCCCACACTCACAGGGAATTTGGTATATGCCGGCCTTCCTCAAACCGAGGTCATCTTTCACGCTTTCCAGTAACGCCCGTGTTTTATTGGGAGGGCAGATGACGGTTTTAACTCGGTTTTTCTTTAATATGCGGCCAATTTTCCCCCGACAGTGAGCCATTGTACGGAATAATGGCAGTGGCTACCACTTCTTCCGTGACTTCATCCGTCTCCACAGGTTGTGCTGTGGTGGTGGGACGGAGAGCGCGTCTAATATGCCATTCCGAGTACCCGTCTTTTCGGAGCGCGGTTTTGAGGTGTTCCACTTTCTGGGGCAGATTCTCTGCATCTGATATGCTATACGCCCTGTGCACTAGTGTTTTTAGTACTCCATTCCTCTGAGAAGGGTGGTGGCAACTGTCTGCATGCAGGTACAGGTCAGTGTGCTTTTTCTTCCTGCACACATCGTGGCTCAGGGTATCCTGTGGCATGGAAACCATGTATCATTACTGAAGCTTCCACTGGGCTCAAAGAAAGGTTTTCCTTGTGCATTCTTAAGGCCCCAGTTTAGCTTTCGTAGAGCTCACGCATCTCCCTTGGCCATGTGAAACGGAAACAGATTGTAAGCAGTGGCTCTCATTAGTCTCATCTCGCCTAGCGACAATGGTGGTCATCAGTTAATCAATTTATACGTTGTGATTTTGAAGCCAGCATTAACGCATAATGCAATATTAATCTTTGTCCAGTTACCTAGCCACAACCGATTTTGGTCAATTTAACTAAGGACCAGTATTTCTCTATAACAGTCTTACCTTTCTGGATTTACAAGTACGTCTATCATAGAGTGCTGTCGAACGCATTCTGCAAGACGATAATCAATTGTAGTGTGTCATCGGAGGAGTGTGGCCCCCATGGAGCAAGCATTTAAGAATATTATGGAAGGATATCACGTTCACCAATAATGAAATTATAGTCAGACAGTGTTACGCTTGTCGACTTGTCGCGGATGCGTCCCACCAGAGGGTAGGGAGCCCGCACGTGTGATCAAGGCGATGGCCGCTGGTACGAGGCTGCGAGGAGAAGTGGACGGTGGAGTCAGTTGATGGACAGCCACGAACGGGAAGGCTTCTTCAAAGCTGGTGCTCCCAGCAGCCGAACTGAATTTAGTCGGCTGTCAAACACAAGCAACCCAGTTGGGCAGTTGTTGTCTTTTCCCGGGCGATAGGATGACGATTCCAGAGGAGGCGTAGGAAGGGGCTTGTAGATTACAAGAGGAGCATTGGCTGGGTGCTTTAGCAACCGACAGAGGCATTTCGGTCAACCAAGTGGTGCTACATAGTGTACAGTGGAGAGTACAGGCTGTGCGTTCAATGTGACGAAATGTCAGTAACACCCAACATGGAAGGTTCGTGACTACTATGCGATGTGTTAAGTTTATTCTGTGTTGACACAATGGCGGTGCGTTTGTTTTCTGTAATTAAAAGCAGTAATGATGTTAATTTTATACTGTGAGCGTGACTGATTCAGTACGTGCCATACGGAAAATCGTTGTTTTGCTATACCGTGAGCATGACTGATTTTATGTGTGCCATTGTACAGAAATCTGTAATCATAAAATTTGCGTAGGTTCTACTGTAGTGGGTAGATAGTAGCGTTACTCTGTGTAACACCCCAAGTAACCCGAAAACCCAAACAAGAATGTCATGATAATCTAAAGTAGGGAACAGTGTTATCCTGACAGGTACGACAACTTTGACAATAATATAACACCTTAAAGTTTTGATGGACACCAGTTTCAATAATTACTGAGTATGTCACGATATAAAGGTAGAAAGAAAGAAAGGTTATTTTCAATTAGCTATCAAACGTCTCAGTAATAACTGCAAATCAGTAAGACGAAAGTTAAGTCCAACGTAATATGTCGATCAGAGATAACATTTATTGTGAAAGAGAGTCGTAAACGCGGCGAAAAAGAAATTCAATGCGTCTACAATGCTAGATCATGGAAGTGTAGGTCGCTTGCTAGCTTGCTTGCTATCAAGTCGTGAGAGAGCACCGTTTGTTATAGTACTACAAACGGAACGCTACGAGTACTATTACGTGATAGAGATGCGCAGACTTTGTTCTCAGTTATTGTGCCTTGAGAACTTGAACTGAAGTGATATTCTGACAGTGTACGACGAGTTAATGAACTCTAATTATTGGAGATACTATTGTTGGACTCAACCTTCATCAAAGTGAACAGTTCAAAAAAATTTTCAAATGTGTGAAATCTTGTGGGATTTAACTGCTTAGGTCATCAGTCCCTAAGCATACACACTACTTAATCTAAATTATCCTAAGGACAAACCCACACACCCACGCCCGAGGGAGGTCTCGAACCTCTGATGGGACCAGCCGCACAGTCCATAAAGTGAACATTTACAATGAAGAATGGACATAGTATCGATGACTACAATACCTGATTAGCCTTGAGTAGGAAACATTAATACGACCACACGAAGATAATACAAATACTCCGATTGTAAAAGTTGTCGTAATTTCACGATCACCGAACTGAAAAGAATCGTAATTGATCTGTTCCATCGGTGTGCGTGTGGTGTGATGATTATAAACTAAGTGGTAAGAAGGAACAATAAAAATTGTTCGTCAGTAATTCAAATCTTACGTGTTGGCTCCATCATTAATTGAACTGTGTGATAGTTGATGATCAAAATTAATTAACTGCGAACACTTTAATTGAAGGAGTGACTTGATGAATATTGAGCACGGAAATGAGTGTAATGCCGAAATAATATTACGACGCACGAAAGCAAGATAGCATTATAGATTGTCTCTGGATTTGCGTCGTGCCGTAGTGAACAATTCTTCATAGCAACGTAACAACAATTACTGAGACTGAATCGCAAATGATATTTTCCTCGCTTCAGTGGCGTGAAACGACGCCGGTGATGAATGATCCACTCAATACTGCAATAACTAACTAATCGAGTATAGCAAATGACCATAAGACCACAACAAACAATTAAAATCAGCAGTTCGCATCGCTGAGAAGTCTGTGCGGACTCGCAAACGGAGTTTCACACATTACGCGAGGAACAATTTTCTTTAGAGACTTTCACGTGCTGTTCCACGTTATCCGACGGGGACAACCACCACTGCGCGTCGCGTATCTATTCCACGGAGCAGTAGCGGCTCAACAGCACAGCGACAACAAAAGGGGAGAGGGGACGTCACGTTTGGTGACCAGTTGGTGGTGAGACTGCTCGATATCTAGGTTACTGATAATCTAAGGAAGTCCTAATGAAGCTAAGGAATAGTATTCTGTGTCTTTTTATTGTTTCTTATCTGATTATTTGTGGAAGTTACTGCCGTCTGCCATTTCGTTATCTGTGGCCAAGGGTCACATGTTGTGAACCGTTGTTTTGATTGAACGATTTTACTTACTAGGGCAAAGCCTAAATTAAATTTTGTTATTTTGTGCTCAAAGGATTTCATGTTGTTATCCTCTCATTCCAAGCCATGCATTCAATAATCTAACTGGGCTGTAGATTACGTTTAGTGCCACTGCTTATTGTTAGTTCCGGGGAAGCAAATTTTATGATTGTAAAACAGAGCTCACGCCTGCAGAATCCCAGCCAGAACCCAACATCACCCAAATCCTAGCTACAACTTCCGAAAGTGGTATGGGAATACTTACTAAAAGAACTGACAAGGTAATGGTATTTACAGTAATAGGAGACTCGCTTGTGGAACAAGTGATAAAAAGCACTCCGACGTCATACCACCAGTGGCTACCGGGACCATCTGACAGCCGTGTCATCCTCAGCGGAGGATGCGGATAGGAGGGCGTACCGGAAGAAATAAATGGTTCAAATGGCTCTATGGGACTTAACTTCTGAGGTCATCAGTCCCCTAGAACTTAGAACTACTTAAACCTAACTAACCTAAGGACATCATACACATCCATGCCCGAGGCAGGATCCGAACCTGCGACCGTAGTGGTCGCGCGGGTCCAGACTGTAGCGCCTAGAGCCACTCGGCCACGCCGGCCGGCGTACCGGAAGAAATGTTATGAGTATGACAATGCGTAATACAAAAGTTACTCAGCACGTTTTAATTGTCACCTGTAGAAAGTAATTTTTGTTTGATCGGAGGCACATTTTTTGTCCTCTTCGTACACTGGCAACTCGCGGCGCCATAGAACCGCTGTCCGCGCGCTCGAAGAGTGCTTCGTCTTTCTGTAGTAAATCGGAATAACGACACGGAATGCCTTAGTATGAAACGTTAATTTTACTGTCTCTTCTAAACACGATGTTCTCTTTTCGCTTGCCTACAGCTGAAGCAGCATTTCTTGTAACTGCAAGAGCGCAAGGAGCCGCGAGGAACAGCTTATTATGGATCAGCGCAAGAAGCCTGTCAGAAGATCACAGAACCCGTGTGCGCGACAGGCAGGTTTCTCTGTCATACACCTCGTCGCTTATCATAAACCCGTCTCAATACACACCCAAGCGTGCGCGACGTGCCCCACGTTGCAGTCGCCGCTTAACCTTTCCGAGCGCTGATGTCCTTACTCGCAACGGCGGCTGTTGCACGATCTCGAATAACCTAGAATATTTTCTTGATACTTTTATCCGCTTCCGAGATGCAGAGGCTCAGAATATGGACGTAACATCCAGTGTAAAGTAAAAGCCTGTTTTATAAAATCACGTAGCACCAGCAGATGTGCTATAAAGTGTGTCCGTTATCATTAGAAGACTTCGGTAAATCCCATGTTACAGTACTGAAGCACATGCAAAATTTTTGTTCGCGCAAAATCCGGTCTCAGTTGCAAAATTAGTTTTGCGCTATTTAAATTTCATGTAAGTAACTATCAAAATTTTACTGACACATACATTTCTACTCATATGAGTGCCGTTCCTTCCTGTAACAGGGAGAAGAAGGGAACCAGAGCAAAAATGCTCCTATCAGAGCACAAAAATGGCGAATATGCTCTTGTTTTAAGAGACTCTGACTGAAAATGGGGTACCAGCTGGCTGACGCTATTTTTTCCCAAAATTTTTTGCATGCGAACATATTTGGGGATTTTTATGCTGAGAGAGAAAGAGTCAGTGACGTGGTATCGCATGTCGATACAACCCCACGTCTGCCCTAGCAAGTGAATTAGCCGGCCGCCGTGGCCGAGCGGTTCTAGTCGCTTCATTCCGGAACCGTGCGACTGCTACGGTCGCAGGTTCGAATCCTGCCTCGGGCAGGGATGTGTGTGATGTCCCTAGGTTAGGTTTAAGTAGTTCTGAGTTGTAGGGGACTGATGACCTCAGATGTTAAGTCCCATAGTGCTCAGAGCCATTAGCAACTGAATTGCGGCCGAGCGGTTCTAGGCGCTTCAGTCTGGAACCGCGCGACCACTACCGTCGCAGGTTCTGAAACGTCCCCTTAAAAATATTGTACAAGACTGTGCTTAAACTGACACACAATATTTTTGGCACAACGCAATCTGACTTTCAAAAATCCCTACAAAAGAATGGGCCTGACTAACATTAACATATACGTTTCACAAATCACTTACCTCACAAATATTCTTCGTTACTCGAACTACTGCAATACAGCGAGCGCCACTACTGCCAGCTAAATAAAAGATTCAGACTACTGAAGGCACTAACTACTGATAGGCATAGTTAGCAAATGAAAGATTTTGATAGAGAACAAACAATGTATTTACCTTAATAGTGTTCAAAAGTCATTATATATATATGACATCCAGTCTTACAAATTTACTGTCTCTGATGGACACACGTCCAGATCATCCGCTCTCAAAACTCCGCCATCTCTCTCCCCACATCCACCACTGCTGGCGGCTCACCTCCAACTCCGCAACGCTACCCGCTGTTAACAGCCAACAGCCCAACACTGCAATGGCAGACAACAATGCAAACTGGTCACAGACTGCACACAGCACAGCCAGTGATTTTCATACAGAGGGCTACGTGGCGGTGGCGTTACCAATATAAGAACCTAAACAGCCTACTTACAGTTCGAATCCTGCCTCAGGCATGGATGTGTGTGATGTCCTTAGGTTAGTTAGATTTAAGTAGTTTTAAGTTCTAGGGTACTGATGACCACAGAAGTTAAGTCCCATAGTGCTCAGAGCCATTTGAACCATTTTGAACTGAATTGCAAGTATCCGTGAGACGCCGACAGCGCTCCTGCGCGATCCGTCGGATTCAATGGAACACACCCGCTGAATCACGGCACTAGCGGGTCGGTACTTCCAGCGTCCTCTGGCGCCACACTATAGGAGGGCCAGCGGCAGCGCCTCGGCCCCTCGGCCCACATGCGTCTGGAGTGACTTCACTATGGGACAACACGCAGACACCGCCTAGTTGTGCCTACAGTGTCATCGATGTTGCTATTGTATGAACTGGACTCTGTTTCGTGCTGCAGTATTTGTATTTAGCCTTCGTACGTTTGGGAAAATACAGTACAACACTAATCATTTCTGCTCCTGTCCAGCTTTCCTACAACGACAGTTGTCGTACAGCTCTGTCGTCCATCGCTCCTTACTGTTGTGTACGGAGCCGTATGCAACAAGTGGCAGTGGGAAGGAGACAGGAAAGTAATAGTGTAAGACCGTAGATACTTGTTGTGATAAAGAACGAAGGAGACAATGGCAGTGTGTATGTGTGTGGGAGAGGGGAACATTGACAGTGGAAAGTAGCTGACAATGACAGTGCCAGGGAAAGAGTGAAGGACACAGTGCCAGTGAGAGAGGAATAAAGAGAAGAGAATGTGGAAGTGGGTGAAGTGATAATGAAAGACAGAGTCTATGTCAATGACAGCGCGGAAGAGAGAGATAAAGATATTTACCAGAAACAGCAGCCACGGAAAAGAATGGGTGAGACAGTAGCAGCAAGAGAGCGCAAGAAGGAGAGAGTAGTAGTAGGACAGAATGAACGAGATCGTGGCTACGAAACAGGAGACATTGACAGAGAGACACAAAGAGATTATGATAATGGGGTGGGCTGAATAAGTAAGAGACAATGGGCAAGTGGTACTGGATGGGTAAGAGCGGCTTACACCTCTGGGCTACCTACAATTAGCTAAAGTAAACGCAGCTTGTAGGAGTGAGATGTGAGTTGAATGTTAAAAAAGAGCGTGAACATACTCGCAAGTCAAAATTCTGTGAGGCGAATTTTTGAAGATGCTAATGAAGGTAGAAAGAGGCAGCTGGTAACCCATTTTTCAGTCGGCGTCTTGGAAAAATGGTTCAAATGGCTCTGAGCACTATGGGACTTAACTTCTCAGGTCATCAGTCCTCTAGAACTTAGAAATACTTCAACCTAACTAACCTATGGACATCACACACATCCATGCCCGAGGCAGGATTCGAACCTGCGACCGTAGCGGTCGCGCGGTTCCAGACTGTAGCGCCTAGAACATCTCGGTCACTCCGGCCAGCAGGAGTCTTGTAAAACTGGGACATATTGGCCTTTTAATGCTCCGATAGAAGCATTTTTCCGCTTGTCACAATATATTCGTACCTGCCCATGTACCGTAATGAGCGGCGCGCTTGCTTGCGAGACGGGAAGCTGGCCTGGACCGAATCAGCGAGGCGGATCAATGATCGCGGTTCGTGCGTCAACAAGCCCAAGAGTGATTTGTCTCGTAATCGTTCGGGCAAGTACTGAGCATGTTTACAAAATGAACCTCGGAAAACGTTCCGGCCCAACGATAAGCGACGGCACGAAGAGGAATAACGCAAGAGCAAAGAAGACGACGTCAGCCAATAGCCCGCTGACTAGGACCGTACCACGTCTGGAGCGCACTCTAGCCGAATAGAATATAAGCACCTCTCCTGCCAGACTCAGCCGCACAGTACTGACACAGTACCAACCGGGACCTGCAGGCCAGCAAAGTACCAGCAGAGACCACTACGATAGCAGTGACGTGTGATACGCATCAACTGCTTACATGGACCTTGTATACAGTAAAGGACTTTAATTATTTTCATGTCGCCCAGCGCTTGCGACACCGTTGTAAATTCAAATTTAAGTATTGCCAATCTCCTGTTTTGGAATAAAAACTGTTACAGTAATCTGATTTGCTTGAATTGTTGCATAGCTGTCCGAGAAATCGGCATCCTTTAGGCACCCTATAAGCGACAAGAGAGCAGGACCCCACAGAAAACATGATACACATCGTTAAATTACCATCCCACTCAGGACGAACTTTACACGATTCACAGACAAGAGACAAGTGGAGCACAAGACTTCCCCCTACCCCCCCCCCCCCCCCTTAGGTAACTGACGGCTGCGGCAAGAGGGAGAGCATCCGGCCGCAGAATTAAACAGAAATAGAACGAATGAATGCTGAAGAACTGTCACAAATAAAGGAAGCAAAAAAAAAAAAAAAAATGGCTCTGAGCACTATGGGACTCAACTGCTGTGGTCATAAGTCCCCTAGAACTTAGAACTACTTAAACCTAACTAACCTAAGGACAGCACACAACACCCAGCCATCACGAGGTAGAGAAAATCCCTGACCCCGCTCGGAATCGAACCCGGGAACCCGGGCGTGGGAAGCGAGAACGCTACCGCACGACCACGAGATGCGGGCTAAAGGAAGCAGGCTGTACCACAATATACTCTAAGATAATATAAAACGACGCACGAAGGAATTGTTCGAATAGGAAGGAAATCGGTAGATGTAATGTTCACAAACATACAAACATACAAACAAACGATTACAATTTCAGAAAAATTTGATGGTCTATTCACGAGAAGGAGCTTCAAAAATTGAGCAAGTCAGTAAGGCATCGGTCTACCTCCGGCCAGTATGCAAACACTTGTTCGGCCTGCAACTGGCTCACAGAGTTGATGGATGTCCTCATGGGGGATATCGTGCCAAATTATGTCAAATTGAGGCGTTAGATCGTCAAAATCCTAATATGGGTGGCCAGCCCTGCCTTTAATGACCTAAATGTTGTCAATTTGCAAGAGATCCAACGACCCTTCTGGCCAAAGTAATAGACTAAACAAGCAGCAGAGACAAAATGTGATATGTAGGGAAGCCTTTATGTCAGAGACTGGAGGAACACACTTTCGTCTGTATAAACGTTCAGCATATATATATATATATATATATATATATACATATATATATATATATATATATATATATATATAAACCCCTCCACACTCTCTTTGTCTATTCCTTCCTGCCCACATTTCGCTTATCTTCACATCTCCATCTACCTTACTCCTCCTAACTCGGTACATAACTTCACCTCCCCTCATTCCTGTCTTTGTCCATTTCCTCACACCATCCAGCAGACCATATCTTCACCCCCTTCCTCTGTCCGCTTCCTCCCCCTTTCTTATTCTAACTCCTCCTCCGAAACTTCCTTTTCCACAGGTCCACTTTGAATATATACTTCCCATGCACCTCTGGCATATCCATGTCCACCCCACACTTTGTGCTTCCCACTCTCCCTCTTCTTCCCTCTACCTCCTCTCTCTACCCCCATGTCCCCCTCTCTTCTTCTGCTGCCACTCTTCACCCTTTTTTCTGCCTATGTCTTTCTTTCCATCCATCTCAACTCCTGTCCCATCTCTCTCACTCTTCCCATCTTCTCCCCACGTCCACCTACTGCTCCTACTCCATTTCGCTCTGTCTATCTCGTCCTCCCCTCCTCCTTCTTCACCTGGCTGTCACTACCATCTCTTCCTCCTCCTCTCCCAATGCTTCTTCCTCCCTCTCCCTATTGATAACCTCCTCTCCTCTCTCCCCATCTGTCTCCACTGTGTCCTCACTCTGTACTGCCCCCTTACCTCTTCCACTCTCTGTCCATCACCTCCTGCCCCCTCTCTGGTCATCGTCTCATCTACACATCCTAACTGCACCCCACACATGTCCATCCTCACATGCAGTCCCTACACAACAGGTTGATGTAAAAGGCCAACACTACTCCAAACAATATGGCAGTTGGGGTTGGAAATTAGTTTCTATCCCTGACATGTTGGCTGCGCTCCAAAGCAGGCTATTAATGAAGGTCAATACTATTCCCACACAACACACCTTCACGCAAAACAGCTTGTACATCAGGGATTAAAAAGAAAAATGTTTACCAAATCTCCACTAATAATGAAACTAGGAGGTAATAAAACACACAGTACTAATACTGGTGAGTTTGACTGTTTGTGTGATAATACTGAAATCGGTCCAGATGCTTATAAACCTTCAACTTTCCGTTCCTCCTCCACTTTTTATCCAGCCACTCCTCCCACTCTCTCTGTCCATTCCTCCTCTCCCTTCTCTACCTCTCTCTTTCCATCAATTTCTTCCCCATTTCTCTGTCCATCCCCATCTACTACAAACCCTTTGTCCATCTCCTCCACTCCCCTATCTCTAACCATATACTCCTCCCCACTTCTCTCTCCATTTCCTCTTATTTACTTCTATCTCCTACTCACAACTTTTATGCCTGTCTCTATCTCCGATCTTCTCTGTCCAACTGCTCCAACAATTACCTATGACTATATCCTCTTCCACCTCTCTCTGTACAAATCTCCTCCACCTCTCTCTCACCATGCCCTCTTCCCTCTCTGTCTGTTAATTCATTGCATCCTACATCTCCCTATGTTTGCCCATCTTGTCCTCCCCACTCTCTGTCTCTCCCCTCTCTGTTACTGTCCCTGCCCTCCTCCCCATGACTTCCCTCGCACTGGGCCCATCTTTCTGAATGATCCCGACTGAGGTTCCTCGAGCCCCTCTATTATATTTCCGTAAGGGCTATTGACCCATAAACTAGCAGTGCGTCTCCATATTCGATAAAAAAATGTATAAATCAAAGTAATGAAGTAGCGCTCTAGATAAAAATTCATATTAGACTCTTGTAAGTAATATATGTTACACATGAAGCACACTTTTTTCCAGAAACTCTTCCACTTTTCTCGCCTGTTACTCGTTGCACGTTTAGTTAATTTCATAAATTTTCTTTGTATTATTCATAGGTATTCCAACGATCTCACAGGGGTGAGGCACTTGGCACTAATCTTGCAATCGTATTCTATTAAGTTCCGTCTCTTTCTTACGTGTTCCACTTTGCATGCATACACAGTTAGTGATTTGTCATACGGAAACCAGAGTCGACAAACTGCACGGCTCGTTGTGGATTTCCTTGCAGGGAACGAAGTACTACATTTTCTGCAGGCAACAGCGTCATGAGTGAACAATCCGACAATGCTGCTCAGTGTTTCTGATACCCATATCGCGTATACTGAGAACAAATGAAATCTTGTTGCTCTTCCTTGCGAAATTTTCGATGCTACTTCCGTTTCTGTGGAACACTGGTTCTTCACTAAAATCCAGCGGGTTCCACCAGTTCGAACATTTCTCTAGCAAGTCATACACTTTTGGTGGTTACTATGTTCGTAGCTAGGCAGTCACGTGACATATGCCAGAGTTTACAATTAGTTTTGGAAGGTTAGGAGCGCTGAAATCTAGGACTCAGATCATCACTCATTAGCCAACAGCTCAATCGAACAGTCAAGGGTCTGTGTAGCGTCCCGTTGTGTTACCCGCTTTTAATATACCAGGAAGCTTCAGTACTGAGGCGTTCTGTCTGCTTAGAGTGTACACTGTGTCAAAATGTTTGACATATGTTTTTGGTCTAACTCTCGCCCTCCCATGTTTGTAAAGTTACTTAAATAATCGTAAATTATGAATGAAATTAAATTAAAATTGAGTACAGTTAATACATTTGTACTAAAATCTGTTATAAAAATCCAGTACAAGGATGGCTGCATATAAAAAAAGTACGCAGCAAAGCAAAGAGCGTGTGAGACGATAACTGTGGAGTCCGAGATCATTTACTGGCGCTACAATCTGGTCGCTACAAAATTGACTGACAACCGTCTAACACAGTGAAGTGATTATTGTAAAACTGCAGTATCGGCACATGTTTTTCTGAAAATATGGTTCGTAACGTAATCAACATTAAGAGATTTTTCTTGACTATTACACTCTGCAGATTGTCCTAGGTAGTAGACTTGGGTCAAGAACTTTACGTTCAGGAGCGGTAAGTCTAACTACGCTTATGAAGGTTGACGTTAGAACGCTAGGCATGAATTTGCCTGTTGTAAGTTTTGTCTCATTCCAAGAGAACAGATCCCTTTATTTACAGTCGGGAGAGTTGATGTTACAGCTACGAAGATCTTCTTACGCTTTGATGCGGAAAAACAGATTCATACAACAAGTTTAGCTTCTGCAGTTCTTATTCATTTGCCTTTGTTTTTTTTTTTTTTTTTTTTTTTTTTTGGAATTTTGATTGGTATTGTGGATTTTGTAGGATCGAGGATTCGATATATTTCTTTTAAAATAAGGCTAATGGATCTGTTGGCTCGCTCAAGGGAAACTGAGGGTGAGCTTCATTTTGATTTAATGGTTGTTGGTGCCTTGGGATTACTCGAGCAAGATGACATCTCTTGGTGTGTAAGTGGTTATTGCATTTGGTATAACAGCCAACAGCAATGAGTAAAACGGGGAAATTTATGATGAAAGACTGCAGGAAGCTTTGAACAGTGGTATGGCGGTGATCTTTCCTATCTATGATAATAAATTTCCGTTGAAATTCGGAACCGTATTACGAAATCACATGCGTCTGTGCTGCATTTTGGTAATTCATGGAGTGACAAATGACCGTTTTTAATTTTGAGTTCATTATTGAGATTCGCTATCTGTCCAACCCTGTAGTGACTTGGCTTTGTCTATTAATTACCTTAACGTTGGTGTAAGCTGGCGGTGATACTATTCTATTTTTAATTCAGTTGCTCTTTCGACTTCATTAGAGGGAATTAAATTCATCTGCTGTCACTTGGTCATTACATTTTGTAAAAGGAACTAATTGACAAAAATAAAGTACAAACGTAAAATAAGTTCTTATAGAAATCAAAAACCGCAAATCAGCATTTCTTATTTTAACCTATAAGTTTCAAGAAAGTTAAGGCGATTTCGTACCAGTGCTTTCGTCGTAATGAAACACACTACAAAGAAATTTGGGTGACTTATTTAATTACGAATATCGGACTCGAAGGTAGGAAATAGACTATCTTGAGGAATACCAAAACCAGGTTTCCTGCAATAATTATTTCGGAATAAGGAAATAAACTAAATTGTCTCATTTTTTATAATATGTACTCAGAGTTCAAACACACTATTGGCATAAGTAAAATGAAGTAGCTAAATATTCTATTAACATTGCTATTATAAACAAAAGACAAATATATAATTTTCATCCACAGAAGCTGAGCATTTCTACGAAATAGTCAAGCTATTTAATATTATATTACGAAAATTAAGCAGTTTACAACAAGGAAGCATTGGTTTTAACAAAGTATAGATTTTACAGAAAAGTAATATCAAGGTCTTTCTATATTAACAACAGAGATTAATGACATACGAAGTGGTAATCCAAACTCGTTCAGGTTCTCTGATTACGAAGTAACGAAGTAGGTCCAATTTAAAGTTTTCCTGTTAATTTTGAAGCGAAATAACTGTTGTAGAGTTTGCAATGAATAATTAACAACAGGCAGATGTTACCGTGATTTTTACTTGGATTAATCATTCGTCGTGTAGACGTCATTTTTGAGAATTTAAAACCTTTCGCGTTGCAGGAATACATTTGAATCTGTAGTGACACTTTTATTAAATGTTAATAAGCATAAAGAATTCTGAATGTGCTGTTCTAGCAAAAAGAATAATGAAAAACAATATATTTAGAATCCTCTGCTAAATGCATATCAGAAATTACAAATTGTTCTACTGTTCTGTGAAACATACCAGGTACTCTTGTGGGCTTTATTTATTGTATATTTCCTTTTTTTCTGGTCTACATGCTGCGTCTTATTACAATTGAGTGGAGTGTAATTGTTATTCGATAATACCGCCATTAAACGCAAAACACGGTGCATCATTAAATCGTATTAAACAAAAATCGAACTTAAATTTCACTCAATACACAGACGAAGTGGACACAGTACAAGCTCTTCTGTTGCAGTACAACAAAAATGAGCAGCAAGTCGTGACTCTACGAAGCAGAGAGCGATATTTACTCTTTGTGTTAACATTTCATGTTGACTAGTACAGTCAACGATGCCCGCAGGTGTAAGCGAGTTTCTCGGCCCCAGTTACAACTTTTGTACTGGTAATCTAAATTTTAACAAGTAATTTCGTAACTACCTGATCGCTACACTCAGTCACGCATCATGACACGGAAGATGCAAAGAGGGGGAAAAGTGACATGCTTGTCTTTTATTTGGTCATCAGCCCACCACGAATTTCTCTCCTGTGCTAACCTCTTCATCTCAGAGTAGCACTTGCAAGATACCTCCTCGATTATTTACTGGATGTCTGCAGCTCGTGGTCGTGTGGTAGCATTATCGCTTCCCGCGCCCGGGTTCCGTGGTTCGATTCCCGGCGGCGTCAGGGATTTTCTCTGCCTCGTGTGCTGTCCTTAGGTTAGTTAGGTTTAAGTAGTTCTAAGTTCTAGGGGACTGATGACCATAGATGTTAAGTCCCGTAGTGCTCAGAGCCATTTGAACCATTTGAACCATTTGCTGGACGTATTCAAATCTATGTCTTCCTCTACAGCTTTTGCCCTCTACAGTTCCCTCTAGAACAATGGAAGTCATTCCCTCATGTCTTAACAGATGTCCTATCATCCTGTCCCTACTCCTTATCAATGTTTTTCACGTATTCCTTTCCTCTCCGATTATGCGCAGAACCTCCTCAAAATGGTTCAAATGGTTCTGAGCACTATGGGACTCAACATCTTAGGTCATAAGTCCCCTAGAACTTAGAACTACTTAAACCTAACTAACCTAAGGACATCACACACACCCATGCCCGAGGCAGGATTCGAACCTGCGACCGTAGCAGTCCCGCTGTTCCGGACTGCAGCGCCAGAACCGCTAGACCACCGCGGCCGGCAGAACCTCCTCATTCCATGCCTTATCAGTCCACCTAATTTTCAACCTTCGTCTGCAGCACCCAATCTCAAATACTTCAATATTCTTCTATTCCGGTTTTCCCACAGTCCACGTTTCACTACCATACAATACTGCACTGCAGATGTACATTCTCAGAAATTTCTTCCTCATATTAAGGCCGATATTTGATATTAGTGCAATTCTATTGGCCAGGGAAGCCCGTTGTCCATTTCTAGACTGCTTTTGATGTCCTCCTTGCTCCGTCCGTCATTGGTTATTTTACTGCCTGGGTAGCAGAATTCCTTAACTTCAACTACTTCTGAATCATCATTCCTGTTGTTAAGTTTCTCCCTGTTCTCATTTGTGCTACTTCTCATTCCCTTCGTCTTTCTTCGATCTACTGTCAGTCCAGACTGTGTACTCATTGGACTGTTCATTCCGTTCAGCAGATCATTTAATTCTTCTTCATCTGCACTCAGGATAGGAATTGTCATCAGCAAATCGCACCATTGATATCCTTTCACCTTGAATTGTAATTCCATTCCTGAACATTTCTATTATTTCCTTAATTGCTTCCTCGATGTACAGATTGAACAGTAGAGACGAAAAGCTATATCCTTGTCTTACACCCTTTTTAATATGAGCACTTCGTTCTTGTTCGTCCTCTCTTATTATAACCTCTTGGGTGTTGTACATATTGTACATGACCCGTCTCTCCCTATAGCTCACCACTCCTTTTCTGAGAATTTTGAACCTCTTGCACCATTTTACATTGTCGAACACTTTCTCCAGGTCGACAAGTCCTATGAATGTGTCTTGATTTTTCTTTAGTCTTCCTTCCATTATTAACCGTGTGAGGTAACGGGCGAGGTGTGGCGCCCTGAAAATACGCTACTGGCTATTAAAATTGCTACACCAAGAAGAAATGCAGATGATAAACGGGTATTCATTGGACAAATATACTATACTAGAACTGACATTTGATTACATTTTGGGTGCATAGATCCTGAGAAATCAGTACCCAGAACAACCACCTCTGTCCGTAATAACGGCCTTGATACGCCTGGGCATTGAGTCAGACAGAGCTTGGATGGCGTGCACAGGTACAGCTGCCCATGCAGCTTGAACACGATACCATAGTTCATCAAGACTGGTGACTGGCGTATTGTAATGAGCCAGTTGCTCGGCCAGCAGTGACCAGACGTTTTCAATTGGTGAGAGATCTGGAGAATGTGCTGGCCAGGGCAGCAGTCGAACATTTTCTGTATCCAGAAAGGCCCGTACAGGACCTGCAACATGCGGTCGTGCATTATCCTGCTGAAATGTAGGGTTTCGCAGGTATCAAATGAAGGGTAGAGCTACGGGTCGTAACACATCTGAAATGTAACGTCCACTGTTCAAAGTGCAGTCAATGCGAACAAGAGGTGACCGAGACGTGTAACCACTGGCACACCATACCATCACGTCGGGTGATACGCCAGTATGGCGATGACGAATACACGCTTCCAATGTGCATTCAGTGCGGTGTCGCCTAAAACGGATGCGACCATCATGATGCTGTAAACAGAACCTGGATTCATCCGAAAAAATGACGTTTTGCCATTCGTGCACCCAGGTTCGTCGTTGAGTACACCATCGCAGGCACTCCCGTCTGTGATGCGGCGTCAAGGGTAACCGCAGCCATGGTCTCCGAGCTGATAGTCCATGCTGCTGCAAACGTCGTCGAACCGCTCGTGCAGATGGTTGTTGTTGCAAACGTCCCCATCTCTTGACTTATGGATCGAGACGTGGCTGCACGATCCGTTACAGCCATGCGGATAAGATGCCTCTCATCTGGACTGCTAGTGATACAAGGCCGTTGGGATCCAGCACTGCGGTCTGTATTACCCTCTTGAACAAACCAATTCCATATTCTGCTAACAGTCATTGGATCTCGACCAACGCGAGCCGAAATGTCGCGATACGATAAACCGCAATCGCAAAAGGCTACAATCCAACCTTTATCAAAGTCGGAAACGTGATGTTACGCGTTTCTCCTCCTTACACGAGGCATCACAACAACGTTTCACCAGGCAACGCTGGTCAACTGCTGTTTGTGTACGAGAAATCGGTTGGAAACTTTCCTCATGTCAGCGCGTTGTAGGAGTCGCCACCGGCGCCAACCTTGTGTGAATGCTCTGAAAAGCTTATCATTTGCATATCACAGCATCTTCCTCCTGCCGGTTACATTTCGCGTCCGTAGCACGTCATCTCCGTCGTGTAGCAATTTCAATGGCCAGTAGTGTATTTTAAGTTCGGAGTCGGCGTGGCCGCGCTGCGGCTTCTCGGTAAGCCGCGGCTCGTCGGCGGCCGCATGGCGCCCAACGATAGCCGGGGTCCAGGGAGCGCATGTCTGGGAACTCCACGGTGGCGCTGTGTCGATGAGCGAGACATGCTGCGAGTGCCACAGATGGCGGACTTTGTGAAACCTTAATGGCAGCCATTTCACAGCTTGTACAGAAATTAATAGTAGCCAGATGAATCATGATACCTCAAAACGAAACATATACCTTACCATTATTTGCACGACAATTCTGATGGTATAATCAGATTTTCAATAGCTTTATTAGTTTGAAGTTTAGTATCTGACGATAAATTATACAGGTAACACCGAGCTACGAATTTCCAAAATCTAGATGGTTCATCCGATTTTGTCAATCGATGTGTATCTAGGAAGTTATTGGTGTAAACCTAAAATTGGTATGAATTACAGGCATGTAACTTGAATAGTACGTGAGATATTGGAGGTCAAAGTGGCCGATGACTATTAATCGCGTCAGGCCATAACTACTCCACAGTTACACAAAGAACGGTAGCAGTATGCTTATAAATATATTTATTCATCAGTGTCTTTGTTTATATCTTATATATACTATTTATGAACAAATTGATCAACTATTTACTATGGTTTAGAAAGCACAAAGACATTAGGATCCAGGATTATTTGTGTTCTATTCCTTCGATATATGATTATTTGATTTGTTTATGTCTTTAATAATGTGTGTAGAGTGTGTTTTTGGTCCATCCGTACGAATATTTATTTATTTTCAATTTATTTAAATATAAATCCAGTATTTAGAATGTGCTTCATTATGTATGTGCGTGTGTGTTGGCTTGAAGACATGGAGGGAGCACTCTAGCCATTCACAGCACTCGTGAATGGGGAGACTGGATGAAAGTGGGAGTACGGGAGAGGACAGCGGAGAGTGCGGGACAGTATGGCGCGACAGACGCACGGTCACGGGAAAGTCTTCGGAGTGGCGTTTTGCACGTGGTCGCGAAGACAGAAATATTTCGGATAGCCAATTTGTGCTCTTGTGTGATTTCCGTGGATTCTGCAGTGAAGACGTAGTATCAGTTTAGAAGTGAATATCTCGCGAGCTATATTGTTGTTCATAACTAATTACGTGAAGTAAGAATCTATTGTTTCCCTGTTATTCAACTTATATTTTATTTAATTGCTGTACCATCGACACCAATAATTGTTTTGTAGTAATAAACGGCATTCTTATAGGTACGTCTGTTAAGAATAGCACCTGCAGATTTTATTTAATTCCAGTCTTTCATTTATAAATATCTATACATTAAAAATTCGCAATTGCCGAGTGATAGGAACCTTCTACCATTCGATTCATGTGTATATTCATGCTGTATACTGTCGACCCAGCATTATTTAGCCTGTAATGCGGAAACTACGTATCCCAGCCTCTAGACAACGAAACCAGCCAAAGGGCCACACCAATCACCATATATTGTTGAAAGCCCGCAACCGCAATTTCAGAATTGCCTCCCTCGTCCCTCTACCTTTCCCAAAGCCAAACTGATCGTCATCTAGCGCATCCACAATTTTCTTTTCCATTCTTCTGTATATTATTCTTGTAAGCAAATTGGGTGCATGAGCTGTTAAGCTGACTGGGAAAATCTCGCACTTGTAAGCTCTTGCCATCTTCGGAACAGTATGGATGATATTTTTCTGAGAGGTCAGATGGTATGTCGCCAGAATCATACTTTCTACAAACTAACGTTAGCAGGCGTTTTGTTGCCACTTTCCCCAATTATTTTAGAAATTCTGATGGAATGTTATCTATCCTTATCTCTTATTTGATCTTAGGTCCTACAAAGCTCCTTTAAACTCTGATTCAAATACTGGCTCCCCTAAATCGACTCCTGTTTCTTCTTCTATCACATCAGACAAATCATCCCCCTCATAGAGGCTTTTTATATATTCTTTCTACTTAGCCACTCTCTCCTCTTCGTTTAACAGTGGAATTCCCGTTGCACTCTTAATGTTACCACTCTTGCTTTTAGTGTCACCGAAGGTTGTTTTGACTTTCCTGTATGCTGAGTCTGTCCTTCGGACACCATTTCTTTTTCCATGTCTTCACATTTTTCCTGCAGCAATTTCGTCTTACCTTCCCTGCACTTCCAATTTATTTCATTCCTCAGCGACTTGTATTTCTCTATTCCCGAGGTTCTCGGAACATTCTTGTAATTCCTTCTTTCATCGATCAATTGAATTATTTCTTATGTTACCCATGGTTTGTTCACTGTTACCTTCTTTGTACCTCCGTTTTCCGTCCCAACTTCTGTAATGTCCCTTTTTGAAGATGACCATTTCTCTTCAACTGTACTGCCTACCGAGCTATTCCTTATTGCTGTATCTATAACCTTAGAGAAGTTCAATCGTATCTCGTCATTCCTTAGTGCTTCCCTATCCCACTTATTTGCGTATTGATTCTTCCTGACTAATGTCTTGAACTTCGGCCTACTCTTCATCACTACTATATTGTGATCGGAGTCTATGGCTGCTCCTGGGTACGCCTTACAATCCAGTATCTGATTTCGGAATCTCTGTCTGACCACGACGTAATCAGAAATCTTTCCGAACCGTCCGACCTTTTCCAGGTATAGCTTCTCCTCTTGTGATTCTTGAACAACGTATTCGCTCTTACTAGCTGAAACTTGTTACAGAACTCAGTTAGTCTTCCTCTCTCTCATTTCTTGTCCCAAGCCCATATTATCCTGTTACCTGTTTTTCTACTCCTTCTCCTTCAACTGCATTCCAGTCTCCCATGACTATTAGATTTTCATAACCCTTTACATACTGTATTACCCTTTAAATATCCTCATACACTTTCTCTGTCTCTTCATCATCAGCTTGCGGCGTCGGCGTATATACCTGAACTATCGTTGTCGGTGTTGGTTTGCTGTCGATTCTGATAAGAAAAATCCTGTCACTGAACTGATCTCAGTTACACACTCTCTACCATACCTTCCTATTCACATCGTATGCTACTCCTGTTATACCATTTGCTGCTTCTGTTGATATTACCCTATACTAATCTGACCAGAAAACCTTTTCGTCTTTCCACTTCACTTCACTGACCACTACTGTATCTAGACTGAGCCTTTGCATTTCCCTTTCCAGATTTTCTAGTTTCCTTGCCACGTTCAAGCTTCTGAAAATCCACGCCCCGACTCGTAGAACGTTACCCTTGCGCTGATTATTCAATCTTTTTCTCCTGGCAACCTCCCACTTGGCAGTCCCCTCCCGGAGATCCGAGTGGGGGACTATTCTAGAATCTTTTGTCAATGGAGAGATCGTCATGACACTTCTTCAATTACAGGCCACATGTCCTGTGGATACACGCAACGTATCTTTAATACATTGGTTCCCATTGCCTTCTGCATCCTCATGCCGTTGATCATTGCTGATTCGTCCGCCTTTACGGGCAGTGTCCCACCCCTTGAACTAGAGAGTGCCCTGAACCTCAGTCCACTCCTCCTCCCTCTTTGACAAGGCCATTGGCAGAATGCGGGGTGACTCCTTATGCCGGAAACATTCGGCTGCCAAGGCTGATTATTAATCAAAATTTGAGAATCGGCGCGATTCGAGTCCGGGAATGAAGACGTTTTGATTATGAATCATAGACGCTACCCCTAGATCACGGCTACAACGTGTTATGCAGATGGAGGTAAATCGTCCTGCGCCTTCGCTGAGACTTATGTTCAATCTACCTACGCGACATATTTTCACAAGTGGCAGCGCAGGAATTGTTCATAAAACATAGTTGCAAGACCTTTATAAGAAGAAGCTTTTACGTTATTTCTGTAGATTTAGAAACAACCTTTATAATAAATCTGAAATTTGAATTTCATCCTACCAAGTCCTTATATTTTCTCGGAAAATCGTTACCGTGGTTCTGCATTATAGACTATGATCAAACCATACGGAAACCGACACTTCCTGACAGATTAAAACTGTGTGCCGGGACGAGACTCGAACTCGGGAAATTTGCCTTTCGGGGGCAAGTGCTATACTAACTGAGCAACCCAAGCACGACTCCCGCCCCGTCCTCTCAGCTGTACTTCTGCCAGCATCTCGTCTCCTACCTTCCAAACTTTACAGAAGCTCTCCTGCGAACTTTGCAGAACTAGCACTCCTGGAAGAAAGGATATTACGGAGACGTGGCTTAGCCACAGCCTGGGGGATGTTTCCAGAATGAGATTTTCACTCTGCAGCGGAGTGTGCGCTGATATGAAACTTCCTAGCAGATTAAAACTGTGTGCCGGGCCGAGAGTCGAACTCGGGACCTTTGCCTTTCGCGGGAAAGTGCTCCTCCAACTGAGCTACCCAAGCACGACCAACGCCCCGTCCTCACAGCTTTACTTCTGCCAGTACCTCGTCTCCTACCTTACAGACTTTACAGAAGCTCTCATGTGAACCTTGCAAAACTAGCACTCCTGAAAGAAAGGATATTGCGGAGACATGGCTTAGCCACAGCCTGGGGGATGTTTCCAGAATGAGATTTTCACTCTGCAGCGGAGTGTGCGCTGATATGAAACTACCTGGCAGATTAAAACTGCGTGCCGGGCCGAGACTCGAACTCTGGATCTTTGCTCAGTTGGTAGAGCACTTGCCCCCGAAAGGCAGAGTTCGAGTCTCGGCCCGGCACACAGTTTTAATCTGCCAGGTAGTTTCATATCAGCGCACACTCCGCTGCAGAGTGAAAATCTAATTCTATACGGAAACCATTATGTAGTGCGGAATTGACCATTAGACGCTACAGGGGGCCGGCCCGCCACTATAAAATCAGGTAAAGAGTATAGTGTTGTCGCCACAGAAGCAGTAACAGAAGAATGAGTTGGTGAGGAGAGGTTCGAAGCTTCGAATGTGGGCTAGTCATTGAAAGTTACGTGATGTGAGTAACAGATCCATGAAGGTCACTATAACGTTTTTGCAGCTGCCCAAGCCGACTGTTGGTGATGTGACTGTGACGTGAAACGAGAAAGAGCAACCGCACCAGGCAGACAACATGACTGCGACCGCCCAGCGTTGCGTAGAGTGGTTGTAAAAATTCGCACGACATCGGCGGAAGAAATCGTCGTGATTTACGAGGTGGTACCAACAGTTCAACCAGCACAATGTTCGTGCTTAGGGAGTTAAGAAGCGCGGGTGCAGAGGTCGAGCAGCCCTTCATAAGTCACACCATTCCTGTAACGAATACTGAACGGTTATTGTGGTGTTATCACTGGAGAGTGAATGGCCGGAGTCGAGCGATTTAGAGTGTGGTAATGCGATGGAGTGTTATGGTTTGGAGAATGTCTGGAGGCCATTACCTGTCATCATGTGTAGGGCCTACATTGAACTGCAGAAGATTTGGTTTTACGGTGTTGGCATGTTTTTCGTGATCAGGTTGTGATCTACTTGTTGAGCTGAAGCAAGAACCAGAAAGGAAAGGAGTGAGCACATTTACGGCATTGTGTACTGTTTACAGTGGAGGAGCTGTTCGGAAGCGATCATTGTATCAACATGACGATAAACCCTGCCACAAAACAGCATTCGTGTGATGCCCTGTTCTGCCCAGAGTCCCGACCTGAACCCAATCGAACACTTTAGGAAGAGCTAGAACTTCGATTTCCCACCAGACCCTAGTATACAACATTATCTTCACTACTTCAAGCTCTTGGGGAAGAATGACCTGCCATTCCTCCGTATTCCTCGTATGTCAGCGCAGTTCATGCCGTCCTAGACGACGAAGGGGGAACACATCCACTAATAGGTGTCCATACACTTTTAGTTAGAAAGTGCACATATTAGATTTCCAGAAGTGATGGCTCAGATGGTTCAAATGGCTCTGAGCACTATGGGACTCAACTGCTGTGGTCATAAGTCCCCTAGAACTTAGAACTACTTAAACCTAACTAACCTAAGGACATCACACACATCCATGCCCGAGGCAGGATTCGAACCCGCGACCGAAGCGGTCGTGCGGTTCCAGACTGTAGCGCCTTTAACCGCTCGGCCACTCCGGCCGGCTTCCAGAAGTGAATGGTTATACAGACATAAGCATTTTATCACACTTCAAATATTTTAAGCTCTTTATTGTGTAAGTAGGCTGTTTATGTTTTCTCTATGTAAGTAGGCTGTTTATGTTTTCTCTATGTAAGTAGGCTGTTTATGTTTTCTTATTGGCAACGTTATGTAGCGCTCAATATGAAAATCACTGGCTGTGCTGTGTGCAGTCTGTGGCTAGTTTGCATTGTTGTCTGCCATTGTAGTGTTGGGCAGCGGCAGCTGGATCTGAACAGCGCGTAGCGTTGCGCAGTTGGAGGTGAGCTGCCAGCAGTGGTGGATGTGGAGAGAGAGATGGCGGAGATTTGTAATTTGTCATGAACTGCTATATTTATATATGATGATATCAAGGTAAATACATTGTTTGTTCTCTACTAATATCTTTCATTTGCTAACTATCCCTATCAGTAGTTAGTGCCTTCCATAGTTTGAATCTTTTATTTAGCTGGCAGTAGTGGCGCTCGCTGTATTGCAGTAGCTTGAGCAGCGAAGATTTTTGTGAGGTAAGTGATTTGTGAAAGGTATAGTTTAATGTTAGTCAGGGCCATTCTTTTGTAGGGAATTTTGAAAGTCAGATTGCGTTGCGCTAAAAAAAAAAAAATATTGTCTATCAGTTTAAGGACAGTCGTGTATAATTGTTCAAAGGGGACGTTTCATATGTCGACCCTTAGCCTAGGATACCTCACTGGAATCTTCTGATATATTTCTTGTAGTTTGTGTAATTAGTGTAGCTATTGTTTATTGCTAGCGCGTAATTATAGAGAGAATTTCCTTTGTAGTTGTAGTTTTTCATTGTTGTACAGTAAAACAGTTGTGGCATGCATGTAGATTTGCACCAAGTATTTCGCAGCTGCGCTGGCAATTAAGTAGATATTATTTCCATTGCTATGTTATTTTATTTTGCTCTTCAAATTGCGCTTTTCTGTGTTATCGTGTGAAATACTGTGACAATAATGGCGTGTGAAAAACGTAATACTAGGCTCCAAAGTCAACTGAGAAATGACAGTGAAGACGAAAGCAGTGTGTTAGCGCCGCAGAGTAATGAATTAACTAATGTTCAAAGTAGTAATTTGGTAATTGCGCATAGGGAAATGGATCGGGCGGCAAACAATGGTGTAGACAGTGAAACAGGTAGTGAACAGGGAAGCGTTATCGATCGATTGGTCGGCAACAGCTCGCCTCAGGAATCGGGAATGACAGAACACAATATTGCAAATACTGCAGACTCAGGTTTTGGGTTCCCACCGTTTTCCACTTGTCAAAATGTGAATGTTGCCGGTGCAACTTCACTGCCGAAAAGCACTGAGGAACATGTTTCAGACACCAGTGCATTGTTATTACAATTAATGCAACAAATGGGACAAAACCTTGAAAAGTTAGACACAATGGAACAACATCAGAGACAAACACAGCAACTGTTAGACACAATGGAACAAAATCAGAGACAAACACAGCAAAAGCTTCAAAAGTTAGACACAGTGGAACAAAATCTTAAAAAGTTAGACTCATTGGAGCAAACACTTGAACAAACACGTGAAGATTTAACTACTGAGTTACATAACATTGAATCGAAATGTCAAAAAGTCTGTAATGACGTAAAAACACAAATTTGTGAGCATTTTCAACCTATTTTTTCGCGGCATGAAAATGCATTACAGAATCACGAAGCAGCCATAAAAGAACTGCAAATTATTGTTCATGAAAATCATGAGACCTTGCAAGCTAAATTTGACTCAGTTGCATCTACCGATTCGGTTACGCAACTTGCAAAAATTCAGGAAAACTTTAAGGACATAGTAGATACTCTGAAACTTGGTTCAGAAAAACACACTGAAGAAATAAGTACACTATCGGAGAAAGTAGCCGAACTTTCGGATCAGGTCACTAACTTATCTACAAAGGTAGATGTTGATCTGAATGACACAAGACCTGTAGCCTTCACTGACACAGAAGAGTATGAACAAATAAGAAAATTCAAACAAAATCAGAATCAAATTAATACACAACACCAAAGAGAAATCCGGGAAGTACAAGATCAGCTGACACAGGTAATACAAGAATTACGTATTTCAGAGGACACTCGCGCTCCAACACGGAAAGAGGGACTTAGAAACACGGAAAAGCCGCAAAATAATAACACAGGGCATTTCGGAAGTTATGAAAGAAATTGGCAATGTGCACCGAATTTTGAGATGGAACAGCCGACACGACCTAACAATGACCGATATGCGACTCGCCGACATGATGATTTTGAATATAAGCTGTTCATTACTACACGTAAATTCAGAACATTTAAGAATTCTGGCAACGACATTCATCCACAAGCATGGCTCCATCAATTCTCTCATTGTTTTCCTCCCAACTGGTCGTTGGAACACAGATTAGAATTTATGTGTGGCTACTTAGAGAATGAACCAGCTGTAAGAATGCGATCGGTCATTCACGATTGCCACAGTGAAGGAGAATTTTACCATGCCTTCCTCTCAGCATATTGGTCTCAAGCCACACAAGACCGAGTAAAACATGGTATCATAATGATGAAACATTTCGAACAATCTGAATTCTCCAGTCTTGTGAAATATTTTCAAGACATGTTGCACAAGAATCAGTACCTGTCAAACCCATAAAGCCCCTCAGAACTCATCCGCATTTGCTTAATCAAATTACCTGAACATTTACGGCATATTATTTTAGCAGGACGTTGCAAAGACGACATTGAAGCTTTTCAGGGACTGTTACAAGAACTAGAAATTGACACTGATAATCGCGGAATGCGAAAACAAGGACACAACAATTACAGGTCACATCCGTCACAATTCCGTGATGACAGAAACAATAACCGGACACGACTGGTCTATTCTTACAACGCAAATCGTGACCAAAATAGACACCACCCGTACGACAACCGTTGGCAGAGTAGTAATAATTACAGGGAAAGATCACCTCTCCGCGGTAGTGACTATCACTGAGACAATCAGAGAAACAGACAACTTCAGACGCAACAGTTCAGTGCGCAGTTACGATTCAGGGAGAAATTCTCCACAACTTAACCAACAAGAAAGAAACTACAGGAACTACCGACATGACGACAGACGATGTGATCGTAACAACAGACCTGAATTGCATCAGAACTGGCGGGATTCAAACAGAGCAGGGCCCTCTCGAGGAGGTGAATTTGTAGAAGTTAGGTCTCCTAATCCCAATAACAACGCGCGCCAACAAAGAGACAGACAATGACTCGCGCCGCAGGCACCCACGTGCGCCCGCTGTCTCAGAGAAAAATAACACAGACGCTAACCTTGAGAAAAGATTTAACATTCCTTACCGACGTATAAAACATGACAATTGCTTTTCAGTTGAAACTCTGCGTACTAGGAAGAGTAAAGGTTTACACCACATTTCACATGTAAAACCATTTATTGAAAGATAATCTGCTTTTTAAGTTTGTCTTTGCCATAAAACTTTTCACTTCACATTTCTAGTATGCTTTGTCAGATTTAGAATCTGTTAACATGTAACAATGTTTGAAGCGAAATATCCAGTCAAGAACCAAGAGAACTTATTTAAACAGAAATTACGAATGCATTGTTATAATGAACAGACAACACAGTGTTGTTAGTTGTACATTCTTGCTTGTTAGTTGCACGATTACGTAACGACTATCAGGCTTACATACTTAGGACACATACTGGTACTGCTAATGAGATTTTAATGCAATATTTTGGTTTACTTGAAAATACATTCTGGGTTTAAAGTACTTTCTGTGAGATACCAGAGGACACAGTGGTTAGTTTATGTGACAGCTACACGATTTTATCACGACGCTACTAATGAGTGACAATTTACAATGTTGCTTTTGCAGTGTTTCTGTTTTATATCTGCACAGTTTTCTGTTTTATTCTGGAAAGTAAAACATGTTTTAGTAGTAACTTTTGTGGTATAGTTACAATGAGATTGCCTTTTCCGTAGCACAACAATATGTTACAGCACAGTACTTTCATCATCATGGCAATAAGCGTAATAACTAAGATATCTATACATAAAGCATTTCACTTTTGTTTATCATGAGGTAAGTACATTGACTTCTGCAGAACTTAGCTTTCGGAGGACGATAAGTACGACACTTCCACAGAATTGTCTTACAGCAAGACGCACATTTAGCGCTACAGGACACGCATTTGAGTGATTAATTTTGTACTTAAAACATTTATTTTTAAAGATATTTGAAGTACAATGATACAAAGGTTTTCAGTGATACATTTCATTTCATTGCTGTAATCTGTAACACCTGAGGGTATAATTACATTAATCCTCAGGGGGGTATACACTTACTTTGTGTACCATGTGTTTGGCAACCACAAGGAACCCTAGCTAATATGGTATTTGCTTATACAACTTTACACATCGGTACCATATTTCTCTAACACACAAATTACACAGCTATCTGATCATTTAACTGAGAGATAAAAATTTTTTTTACTACATCAGTGACACATGTTTACGCAATACACAGTTGGGTAACTTCACACTTATGAAACTGTATTTTGTCTGTACTTTGTAAACTGTTCATATTTTTTCGGAATCATTGTGATACTATGAGAGCTTTGAATGATGTATTTGGTAAGGGAGCATGATTTTAAAGTACGTTTGAGGTAGATGACACTATTGAAATGAGCAGAGAATTTTTTTTAGGTTTTGAAATTATTGCAGAAAGCTATGACGTTTTTGAGATTTGACTGAGGTGTTATGATGTTATTATTACGACGACGATGTGTACTATGCTGTTGAGATATGTTTATGATCAATAAGATGATGCTACCGTATATGAGGAATAAGAAGTATGTTGGAAACCAAGAATCGTACTTTAAGAGTTATGAAATGTGCGTAAATTCGTGACTGTATCACAATGGTGACGAATATTTTATTTGGACACTTATATTTATAGGATTTTCTTTCTACAGATTTGCAACGCTAATTCTTGACCTGTGAAATATTTTTATGTGAGACTGTCACTGTAGCGGAAACTGCTGTCGTAAATATTTCCGTAAGAAAGTTAAGTGACCACCTGCACGTAATGCGTCGCGGGCACCCACCTGGGCGACAGCCGCCCGAAAAAAAAAAAAGCCATTAGCCTTTCAGAGGCGCAGGTGGAGAAAAAAAAAGGAGAGACCATTAACCTCGCTATTGACATTCCTTTGTGGAAAGCATCACAAATAAGACACGCTCATTACTTGGAAACATATGATTATATTGTGGAGTGCCTACTTTCTGCTACTTACTGAAATGCTTATAAACTGATGGGAAATATTCTTACATCTGCAAACCTGATAATGACAAGTGTCTTTCTACGAGAGTTGAGAGCTACTGACTTATGAAATGTCACATGACTATTGAATAATATTTGTATGCTTTGGTTTGCGTAATTGCTTATTTCATTTGATACCTGTTTTCCAGCTGTGTTACAGCATTAGTTTTATAAAATAAACTTAGATGCATTTGCTAATGTGAACACTTTCTGTCAACAGATCTATTAAATGATAATTTTGTAATCCACATTCTTTAAAAAAAGGAGCACTTGGAAAGGAAAGAACAATAAAAAGGGACTAGTAACAGTAACTGGACACATAATTTTCTTTTCAAGTACATGGTAATATTTTATTTTTTTTACAATAAGTTGTTGTGGTGCACCACTTTCATTACTTAGACATTAAGATGTGATTATACATTTCCCTTATCTGCATTGTTACCTTTAGTGTACTATTTTTTCTGCTTGAGCTATGTCATGTTTCGATATAAGCTGCTGTTTGCCAGGCATAGTGCTACTGAACTTTAATTTGTGTTACTCTGCTAAGCCAGATTTATTTTTTTTGTTTGCTGCGCATTGCCTCATATTAGTTGTAATGTTGAATTGCTTGGTAATTTAGATTTACTCTAGCTTGCTTTGCGATTTTCCATTTTTTTTTATTGCTGTTTATATTAATTGTTTTATGTGCTGCTGCATTGCCTCATCCCTTAGTTAAGCATCTGAGCTCAGTAGATTTAAGTTAGCTTAAGAGGGGGTAAACTATATAAGAAACTAACTATTATAAATTTATAAGAAATAGGATACTGTACAGTGGAGAAAAACTATTATTGACAGAGGATGTGAACACAATACAGAAGGCAGGCTTAGATAGGACTTTTTGGGAATAATGATGAACAAAGGGAGATTTCCATGCAAAATACTGCAGTAAAACAAACCCTGTCCTTTCCCTTTTGTGTTATCCCACTATATGTTTGTGTACGCTTGTGTATTTGTTTTCTTCCTGTCTCTGTGTAGTTTCATAGAATTTTTTTTTTCTTTTAATATTAAGCTACATTCACTATGATGAGGAATACTGTTATCCTCGAATATAATTGGCATTAATAATATGTTATTTACTTTGTAAAGATGTTAGACATAATTAATTCCGTTCTGTTTAATGCTCATGTGTGAAGTTGATGTTTCAAAAGTTATTGTGATCTTTTATGTATGTACTCATGTCATAATTCCACTGATGTATATGTTAGTTCGATTCTTTTGTAAAGCCTGTACTACAAATGTTATCTGTATTATTATGTTCTTTAATGATGTATTTTGTACCTTTGTTATTGTATTTTTATGTTACCAAATTGTAATTGTTACCAGTTCTTCAAATTAAGTAACATTTCACTACACACGTTTCTGTTGGTCATAGTACATGGACAATATGTGAGAAGTAGGGACTGGTTGTGTTTGCACGTGTGTTAATGTTTCAGCAAGGGACTGGATAACAGCATTGCTGGATCTAAGGACAATTCCAGAAACTTTGTGAGTGCACAAGTGGTGGTTTATGGACTTGCTATATTGTCCGCAAGACTCTTCGATGGTGATTGTGCACCTGCACATTTGCAACAGATGGCTGCTGGCCGTCTCTACCAGGACTACAGTGGGTCTGCATCTTTGATGGCCCACCAATTGCTACAAGGACTGCAGTGGGTCTGCACCTCTGGTGGCCCACCAGCACCGTAATTTCTACCAGGACTACAGTGGGTCTGCTCTGTGATGACCTAACTACCAATATTCTTCAAAACGTCGACTGACTCTGCTGTGGGTTTACTCTGTTGTGGCCCATTACCTGTCTGCATGTCGAGTCAGCACTGTCTTTCCGTTGGAAGGACAACACTACTTCTTCAAGACTGCATGGAAATCCACTACTTCTGTGTGCATTTTCTTTTACTGCTCAGACTTTGAGAAAAACTCTGCATTTTTACTGTGATGAACAATCTGGACTGTCTTTATGGACTGTGAGAAATTTTTAGCTTTTGATCAACATTGTATCAATAAGTGTGTGCATTTGATATCTTTGTTATTGCAATTATGAAAATTTTTTCAAATCTGTATTGACCACTGCCCAACCCAATTTGTAAAATTTTTTGTGGGGAGCATGGGGGCTATGTAAGTAGGCTGTTTATGTTTTCTCTATGTAAGTAGGCTGTTTATGTTTTCTTATTGGCAACGTTATGTAGCGCTCAATATGAAAATCACTGGCTGTGCTGTGTGCAGTCTGTGGCTAGTTTGCATTGTTGTCTGCCATTGCAGTGTTGGGCAGCGGCAGCTGGATCTGAACAGCGCGTAGCGTTGCGCAGTTGGAGGTGAGCCGCCAGCAGTGGTGGATGTGGAGAGAGAGATGGCGGAGATTTGTAATTTGTCATGAACTGCTATATTTATATATGATGATATCAAGGTAAATACATTGTTTGTTCTCTACTAATATCTTTCATTTGCTAACTATCCCTATCAGTAGTTAGTGCCTTCCATAGTTTGAATCTTTTATTTAGCTGGCAGTAGTGGCGCTCGCTGTATTGCAGTAGCTTGAGCAGCGAAGATTTTTGTGAGGTAAGTGATTTGTGAAAGGTATAGTTTAATGTTAGTCAGGGCCATTCTTTTGTAGGGAATTTTGAAAGTCAGATTGCGTTGCGCTAAAAAAAAAATATTGTCTATCAGTTTAAGGACAGTCGTGTATAATTGTTCAAAGGGGACGTTTCAATTGTAAACCACTTCCACATTTTAAATGCAGAAAATGTTAAAAACAAATAGAATTATACTGCCTCGCGTTAGTGCCAGCCATGTGCAGTGTTTTCTAGTATTTCGTAGGTATACGTTTAAATAGCCTGCTGTAAGTTAATGATTTCGCAATGATAATCATCGACCTCCCAATATTGATATGCGTGAATTTCTAGTACCCTATTTCGATTAGTATTTGACTCTGTTGGTGGCTCTAGTAAGAGAATAAGGGATGAGGTAGTTGCTGTTTATTGTAGCTTCTGCACCTTCGTTAACTAAAACAAATGACCCTAAGTGACTAGAGAGAATAGTACAGTGGCTTAATTAGTTTCTGTAGTTACAGTGTCACTACCATTTTCCATTCTTAGATTAAGGCCCACAGTATCTAAATTAACCATAGACATGGTAAAAAACTAATATGGTCGGGTGAGAAAGTGCTAAAACACAACAGCTTACTTTGAGTTAGTGAATGTTATAAATTAGGTTAAAGACAGTGGCGTAAATGTATGTATCTGTCAGTGGTTACTAGTAGTAAATAGTGAACTACTTGCTACCAGCATGTAGTGCATTCGAAAACAGATTACGTGATCAGACGAATGCTTCCTAAACTGAGGGTTACCACTTTCTACCATCGAATTCTACAGTGTTCTATTTCTACACCTGTAAGGCTTGATATTGATTCCATCATTTAAATGTAACTGTAATCTCTTCAAAATACTAGTAAATTTAAAATTCTTCAAGTATAATGGACTGTATGTTGTGAGCTTAGAAAGGGTATTCACTTTTTGTCACCCTTGCCAGCTGACTAATGACTTCTTGGCTCTTTCGAATAGCAGTCTTACTAGGTCTCTAAAACCATTATTACGAGGGGGAAGCAAATTAAGACGTTAAATTATTTTTAAATCTCTTTTTCATTTAACAAAAGTGCAACACAAGTGCAATATTTTTCGACATATTCCCCTTGTCGATCTACTCACTTCCTCCAATGCTTAGGGAGTGCAAGAATTCCTCTGAAAAAAAATTCTTTTGGTAGTATGGACAGCCACTCGTGCACAGCCTGCAGCATCTTTTCATCGAAACGAAATATCTCTCGTTCAGTCGCCTCTTTGAGAGACCAAACCATGTGGAAATCACTCGGTGCGAGTTCTGGTGAATACGGCGTATGTCGCGGACTATCAAACGGCAGGTCACTGGTGGTTGCAAGTGTAGCAGTATGATGCCGAACAGTGTCATGTGGCCAAATTACAGCTGTTGTCAGAAACCGACATCGCTTTGATCTTACTGCAGGTCGAAGCTGATTTTTTAATGTGTTGCGATATGACGCACTGGCGACGGTGTTTCTTTGTGTGCTGTTGTGTTCATAGATACCTTGACGTTCATCCCAAGAGGTTCAAATGGCTCTGAGCATTATGGGACTTAACTTCTGGGGTCATCAGTCCCCTAGAACTTAGAACTACTTAAACCTAACCAACCTAAGGACATCACACACATCCATGCCCGAGGCTGGATTCGAACCTGCAACCGTAGCGGTCGCGCGGTTCCAGACTGTAGCACCTTGAACCGCTCGGCCACCGCGGCCGGCGCATCCCAAGAGGGTATCAGCAAATCTTTCCCTATAGATGTCTGCGTCCAGAGCATTTTGGGTTTTGGTGATAAGAAATGGCACCATTGTATGTTCAGTGTCGTTGTTTCTGGTTGGCAGTAGTATACCAAGGCTTCGCCACCTGTAAAGATTCTCGCGAAGAAGCTGTCACATTCTCCTTCAAAGTGCCGCAGAAGTTCTTCACAGGTGCAAACGCGTTGCTCTTTCGGTTCTAGAGTGACCTGCAGTGGCACATATCTTGCAGAGACTTTGTGAAACGTAAGCACTTCATGAACGATGTAATACTACTGAGCCATGACTAATGATTTGATTTGCGGCTTTTGCATCTACCGTCCAACTGCGATTTTCCATTACAATGGCTTCAGCTACAGCGGTACACTCTGGTGACACGACGCGATTTGCCTGATACGGTCGCTGAGCGTCATTTACGAACTTTCTCCTCGCCCTTGTACACTTTCTGAAGTGATAGAAATGCATCACTTTACAGCACCTTCATTCATCGATGGATTTAAATGGGTTTCGTATCTTCACTGCGCAGAAAACGTATTAAAAAAAATGTGTTCCCTAGCAAGCGGGATAGCATTCCGGTTGCCTGCAGAAAGCTGCCGCCTGGAAGATATTCCTTACGTAACTGGTAACAGTACCGCCAACTTACACAATAACGGCGCGTTATATTGATTTTAAATTACACGCTTAAGGTTTTCATTTTAATCCCCTTTGTATTTCGTAATTGTATCTACACCGCAGCATTTCGAATTTTTCAATACTTCTCTTTCCAGTTTGCTTCAGGTACGTACTTCACAGACATAAAAGACTATGGACAAAATGATGAGTAACACAGATTAGTGAAGTTTCACTGAGTTTTTACTTTATGTTGTCCAACACTTAACACATGTAGCGTGAATTTTCATGGTCGAAAAGTACAGACAGACACAGAAATGTAAGAAGGAAATGTGGTCATGGATAAAAGTCATAATTAGTCATTACAACCTGGTAATAAGTATTGTAACAGAGGTCAGTAATTACCCGCAAAGCGTGTTTCTAGAGTTGCAATGTCCTGAAGATATGTAATGGATTAGTAAGTGATAAGTATGAAAATATTTTCGACTGTAGTTGAGGAAGCAGTGCGAAACATCAGACTCTGACGGTGTGGGTATGTGATTTCTTCCGATGCAGCGATGTGTAAGATAAAAGAAATGAAAGGGACAAAGCAAGAGGGAACGACGCGTAATCTCCTTACTTTTTTTTTTGCATTGTTAGAATTTGCTGTTGTAGTGTTGGGCAGTTGGCTGTTAATATATTATGACTTCTGAACACTATTAAGGTAAATACATTGTTTGTTCTCTATCAAAATCTTTCATTCGCTAACTATGCCTATCAGTAGTCAGTGCCTTCGAATCTTTTATTTAGCTGGCAGTAGTGGCGCTCGCTGTATTGCAGTAGTTCGAGTAACGAAGATTTTTGAGGTAAGTGATTTGTGGAAGGTATAGGTTAATGTTAGTCAGGGCCATTCTTTTGTAGAGATTATTGAAAGTCAGATTGCGTTGCGCTAAAAATAGTGTGTCTGTTTAGTGATGATCAGAATAAGTAAAGAGAGAAATGTCGCAGTACGTTCAGTTTTGCTCAGCTGTTTGAAATTCAAATGACGTAAGAAGTTTACCAGCACAATCATTCATAAATTTTTCCAAGGGGACGTTACAATCTCACAGAAAAAAAGAAAGTAGTACTGACAAAGGAAGGCTCCTTGCATGCAAGAGAATGCGTAAAAGATTAAAGGCCTAATATGTCTCCAAAAACGGAACAACGGAAATTATTGTACTCTCATACCGGTTTCACTTCTATACAGGGTGTCCCAGCTATCTTGTCCACCCAAAATATCTCTGGAACAATAACAGCTATTGGAAAACGACTTTCACCAGTATCAATGTAGGGCGGGGGCCCATGAATGTACATATTTGGAAACATTCTAAAACGAAAACATATGTGTTTTTTAACACAAATTTATGTTTCTTTAAATGGACCTCCTTTATTTTTTTTCTTCAGCAATCCATTGCATGACAAAGCACATACACAATGGGGTTGATTGCATCGCAATATTCCCATTACATCCCGAGATATTAATACGCGAAGTTGACGCTTGAAACACCCGACATTCGCTGCTAGCGCACGTCCTGAGGCTCAAGCGTGAACCCCATGCTGCCCGTAATCGCGATGTGATTGACATGCGTAATCACACTTCCACACTTATCAAGAGGTCCGAAACGAATAATACGGTCTGCTGCCATCCTGCATTAACAACGTACATTCCAGCAGGTATTTATCCCATAGGGTTCTGTAACATATCTGTGTACCGCAACGTTAGTCAAAAAGGTTAACTTTGCTTATCGTTAATTCGTTACTAAAAAGGTAATACCGTTAAACGTTAAAACTTTACTTTACTATAGATCTAGCGCAAGTGACAGTTAATCATTCACTCGTAATAGCAAAATTCATGTTCATGGTTTTAGTGAAACGAGCAAGTGGACTAAAAGTTTTACCGTTGTTTTGGTAAAAATGGTTTGATTTGGGAAGTTCAGGTAGGACATAGAAGATGAATGTAAACATGTTTAACCAATTAGTTTTATTATCACATAATTATCAATGTTATGTTTATCTAAGGCGCTACATGACAAATTATTGCAAACAAATGTTTCTTAACATCGCTGGGTAAAATGGCCCTTTGTAGAAACTTCCATTGTGATACCAGCACTACATACTAAACATAGCGTTCACATCTCATGCTCAAAGTGATGCCCATTGGCTTGCATACATAGGGTCACTCTGCTGATGAAGGATGCCCTACGTCGTGCTACTGTTTCCTCTTTGATGGCTGTACAAGCATCAATAATGCGTTGCTTCATGTCCTCTGGTGTTGTTGGTTCATGTTGGTAAACAGCATCCTTCACTGTTCCCCAAAGAAAATAATCCAGCGGTGTAAGGTCCGGAGATCGGGCAGGCCACCTAACTGGGCCACCTCGTCCAATCCACCTACCAGGGAACTTACGGTTCAGAAGTCGTCGTGCTCGTAAGGCGTTATGTGCAGGGCATCCGTCATGCTGATACCACATGACCATTCTCCGGTTCAGAGGTACGATGTCCAAGAGAACAGGAAGATTGTGTCGTATAAATCTGGAGTATTGTCTGCCAATTTGGATGCCATTTATAAAGAAAGGTCCGATAATGGTATCTCCAATAATCCCACACCAAATATTAACTTTCCACGGACGTTGATGCTCTACCTGACGGAGCCATTTTGGATTGTCTGCGGACCAATAATGCATATTCCTCATATTGACAATTCCTTTGTTGGAGAATGATGCCTCGTCGGTAAAGAGAACATCTGCAAAAAAATTAGGATTAGTCAGAACTTTTTGCTGAGCCCACCGACAAAATGTTACCCTATTGCGGAAGTCATTTCCATGAAGATCTTGGTGTAAATGAACATGGTAAGGATGAAATTTATGACGTTTAAGAATACGCTGTGCACTTGATTTCGACACACCATCTGCACACGTTCAATTTGACGTGTGCTGATTTGAGGATTCACAGCTACGGTAGCGAGCACAGCAACTTCAGCACGTTCATCTGTGCCATCACTAGATTACTCTGATGCACGACTACACTGGTAAGCGGTGTACTGCACGCCAAAGCAACAACAGATGGGATGCTCGGAGGGTGGTGGAGTACAGGAGTTTGCATGGGTCGCAAATCATAAACAAGGCGAAGTGGTAACTGTGGCAGTAGTGGGAACTACGTTGGACACTTGACTAGGTAGAGCCAGGCCCTGCGCGACAGGCACAATGGGTCATATAACGCATTAGATAAAACTTATTTTGGGTGTGCAGGATAAATAAGACAACCTGACGGGTGTACACCGATCGGTACTGGTTCATATTGTGTTCGTAGATACGTAAAACGTGCAAGAGGGAAACTACGTAAAACGTGCAAGAGGGAAACCATTATGTACTTATGAGAGTTGATGGCAGCAGACCGTATTATTCGTTTCAAACCTCTTGATAAGTATGGAGGTGTGATTACACATGACAATCACATCGCGATTACGGGCAGCATGGGGTTCACGCCTGAGCCTCAGGACGTGCGCTAGCAGCGCATGTCGGGTGTTTCAAGCGTCAACTTCGCGAATCAATATCTCGGGATGTAATGGGAGTATTACGATGCAATTAACGCCATTGTGTGTGTGCTTTGTCATGCTATGGAGTTCTGAAGAAAAAATATAGGAGGTCCATTTAAAAAAACAGAAGTTTGTGTTAAAAAACACATATGCTTTCGTTTTAGAATGTTTCCAAATATTTACATTCATGGGCCCCAGCCCTACATTGATACCGGTGAAAGTCGTTTTCCAATAGCTGTTATTGTTCCAGAGATATTTTGGGTAGACAAGATAGCTGGGACACCCTGTATAATGGCACGTGTTTCTTACAGGACCAATTCTGATTGCAGCATACCTGTTAAGAACCATATACAGATTCAAGAAGTACAAAAGCAGAAATTAAAAAAAAAAAATTGTCTAGGCACGGAAACAAACTCTCGACCTCACATGTCTGGAGCACAACTGTACCCGGAATAATAACTGTGTACCACAGACAGAGAGTACTGCCTGTAGATACTTAACTTTTCTTGGTCCATTTTCTACCTAAAATATGCATAGGACAAGGTTTTGTTGGAGTTTTTGCAGTGTTAGTACGTAAGGAATCGCGCTGTGCCATCGGACTGCACGAACTTTTTTCACGTTGTGAAGGGTCACAGTTAATGAAACGGACTAACTGCAGGGACGGATTCCTGACTGGAAGTGGAGCAAAAATTTCCTACAAACATGCGTCTGGAAATGCATCGTTGCCACGGTAGATGGTGCTGTCGAATGTCAGTTCCACTGAGTACCTGCCGTTTGTTCCGTGTGCGCTACAGGCTGTGTGATTGACGCAGCGGAATGTAAGCGGCAGAATGGTAAGGTATTCGCGTCATGCACATGCCAGATTGTGTATGACCAAGCAGATGGGAACAGTCGAGAGGCGGTTGGTTAGACCAAAACAAGTACCCTCACAGACATCAACCACAACACACAACATTTCGAGCACTTTGTGGGACTCCGGGCGATCATGGGTTCTTTCAGACAGACGAACGCGCAGGGAGGCGGCGGTCTGTGCGTACCACAGATTTGGAAAACCGGGTTCTACAAGAAATTGAGACGAATGTGACGGTACGTCACATAAATGGACATTTAGAGAAAGGGAAAGGAAGTTTTTGTTATGAGACGTGTGAATTATAAATTATTTCAAGACTGTGTACGGGTGCGCGATGTATAACAAATATTAAAGAACGTAAGTTATTACTATCAAAACACAAATATCGATTGTAAGAGGTCCGAGCAGATGTAATTTCGATGTATTGCTCATGCGCTGCCTGCGATATGCAAGGTATAAGAGAATCGCTGACCAGAGAGCAGTGTTGACTGAGTAGGAACTGTGTAGCTGTAGCACTAAGTTGTTGCTAGTGGCTAGTCTGGTGTCTGCTCTGGTCTGGTGTGGTGTATCGTGTTGGCTGGTCGGTTGCGGTGCAGCGATGCCGGAGCCTGAGTATTATTGTATAAGGTAAAAAGCAGCTTCGCGCATATCTAGTAATGTTATCTGAACACCCATGTAAATGTTTTAAAAAATGTCCTAATAATAATCTTTGTCATATAAAGTAATTTCTAACAAGCATTCATTTCAATTTAAAGAATTTACTAATTTCTCCAATCCATGATCATTCCGATTGTTGCAAAAGAAAAATCACTTGCTTCCTTTCTCGCGCAGTTTGTCTGCTACTGATGTGCGGATTAGGTGCGACAGCAGCTAAAACACCTACCTGGGCATCATCATTTGATGCAGGTCGTGTTTGACGTTTCACATGTGACTGAACATTTCCTGTTTCCTTAAACAACGTAACAATCGGCGAACGGTCCGGACACTTGGATGATGTCGTCCAGGATACCGAGCAGCATACATAGCACACGCCCGTTCGGCATTTTGACCACAATAGCCATACATCAACACGATATCGACCTTTTCCGCAATTGGTAAACGGTCCGTTTTAACACGGGTAATGTATCACGAAGCAAATACCGTCCGCACTGGCGGAATGTTACGTGATACCACGTACTTACACGTTTGTGACTATTACAGCGCCATCTATGACAAAGCGAGAAAAGTGGTCCAACTAAAACATTCATATTTGTTTACGTACTACACGAATATGTAATAAAAATGGGGGTTCCTATTTAAGAAAACGCAGTTGATATCCGTTTGACCTATGGCCATCTAGCGGGCCGATCATAGCGCCATCTGGTTTCCCCCTTCAGGCTAGACAAGTTTCGTTCTTTGTAGTTTTTTCGTTTGACGCTTGTTTCGTGAGATACTTGGTTCGGTCACTATCAATGGATCACTATGTATACAATGTCGTTTGATTCGTAATGTAGTTCATGTTAGCAGACTCCACACCTCGCTGCTGTAAAGGACAGCAAGAAACTCTGTTTTGTTTTGTTTTTTTGCCGGAGAGCTGGTCCGAGATTCTGGGCGCAGGCCGTGCCAGTCGAATATTGGTGCATGGAAAACCCCCAGAGTTGGCGTGTCAGGGGAGAGTTCTAGCCATTTACACACAATAACAAGTACTAATTCCGAGATTTGGGTGCGATTTCGAGTGAGCACGATGAATCGAAGCCGCTGTAGAGATCAATAATCTTTAACGAATATAGCCATCGTTGCGATTAGATGGCTAAATATCTCTAGTTGCAATGCTACGTGGTGTCGAGAACTGAACGGGAACAAACAAGATGCAACATAAAGAATGAGTAGAAATTGTATTATTGTAGCGAAAGAACAATAATATCTTGCGCTTCACATTGTTATCGTACCTGATGTAAGTAAGCAGAGGCAGACACCTTTCTTTGCGTTGATACTTAGCTTGATGTGCTCAAGAGTTGGAAGTGCGGCCTCAACGATTTCCTTTAGTCTAGATTTGCAGGGATTTCTGAAATCTAAGAGAAACTATCTGTGAATGTAGCTTGTTTTTGCTGCACTCACATTAAGAAACGTGTTTCTAGTGCAAAATTGGCCGGAAACTCCCTAGTGCATGCTGGAGGAATTCAGTGTATCGCTCGCGACGTAATTTCTTATACAAAAAGTAAAATTAGGTATAATGAAAGCGGCCAGACCTCGTGTTTATGCTCCAGATATTCTAGTTGCGTTGCTCGCGGGTGTGTTTACTCCTGACCACTAATGACTATTGCAGGTATTTACCTCGCTATTAGATTTAAAAGTGACACCATCAGCCTGCGATACGATAGTCATTAAGTCCAGATACTTAATTATAAACATTATGCAAAAAGCGAACCTTCTATTAAAAATCTCTTAATGCCTGATGAACATGCAGTAAGTATGGACGCTATAACCCTTGAGTGCAATGTCGCAGTCGCTATTTCTGTTCACCCATAATCTTATACTATACCCCTGATAAAAAAAAGGTGGGGAAGAACTTTGTCACAGCAAGAATATCTGCCCTTCTATTATATATAACACGTATTCTAACTTCTTTGTTGGTTGTGTACGTCGTCCGCACATGACCACTATTGTGGATCCGTGCCCCTCAGTCGGCGATACACATTTCGCGACCACCGCTAACGATCTTGTTATCTCTCTGCATACCTTCTCTGGTTTTAGACAATTCGGAGGAGTTAATTTTGTGTACGCTCATTTTCGCCACTATCTAGGCTTAAGTCATTTGCAGCTGACAGAACAAGAATGGGAGAGCTGCAGACATTGCTGTACGAAACGTGGTGTATATCATTTTCAGCTGTAAAATGCAAAAGCCGAAATCAGTCGCAGCAACAACAAAAATTTTTACTTGACAGCAGCTTTTGGTGTTATATACAGGATATCGCAGGAGGAACGGTCAATATTTAGGCATAGGACAGGAACGACCATTCGTAGCAGAACCTTAAATAAACTTGGGCTCGAAAATGTATACGTTAAGAGCGAGCAATCACCACTTCTTCATTTTCGGAACTGTGAAACAAATCTCCTCCACCCCACGGTCTTTGCTTTTCATATTTTGGCAGTAGTTAGTATAGACGCAAAAGTGGTTCAAATGGCTCTGAGCACTATGGGACTTAACTACTGTGGTCATCAGTCCCCTAGAACTTAGAACTACCTAAACCTAACTAACCTAAGGACATCACACACATCCATGCCCGAGGCAGGATTCGAACCTGCGACCGTAGCAGTCGCGCGGTTCCGGACTGCGCGCCTAGAACTGCTAGACCACCGCGGCCGGCTATAGACGCACTCAAGAAAAAAAAAAAAAAAAAGTCATGAGTTATGAGCACTTGTTCATTAGAAGAGAAACGTTTCACGGCGAATACGACGAAAATGTGGTCATAGCTCTTACGTTATGCACTTTACAGGCCTGCTTTTCTTATTATGGCCTTTACTGCCACCTGTCAGAGTATGAAAAACAAAGAGCTTGCAGTGGAAGAGATTTGTTTCACAGTGTCGAAGATGAAGAAGTGCTCATAGTTTTCAAGATATCCTGTTTACTAGACTTTTGGCTTTGAATGGTCGTTCTTGTCATATCACTGAATGTTGACCGTTCCTCATATAACACCAAAGCTACTAGTAAGCAGAAATTTGTTTTTCTGTGAGTGATTTCGGCTTTGGGTCATCACAGCACTTTACTGTTCAAAATGGTATACACCATATACTAATTATTGCGAAGTATGTTCGATACATAGGCTTGATTGTGAATGCAGTTGGGTCTGGTGCTGTGCACGACGTTGTCCGGAACAGAAAACTCAAATCTGTACACGGGAATACTGACAGTTTGTTAACCTCATACATTCCGAAAATCGCAAAAAGGTAAAATGATTATGGCATACCATGTACACTCCTCTTAGTCACCGTACTGTAGCTTGTGAGACGCAGATTTAAACGTAGATCGCTTTTCCGAATGTGTGTTTCGCAGCAACTTTCGTTTGAGAGAGCCAACTATGTGCTGTGTACGAGCTGGACAATTGGAAGTGTCTCTGTTGTGTGTTGGCCGCAAGAGCAAGGTACCATGTTTGGGTGGCTGGCGCTTCCATGGTCGTAGGTAGGCGTTCCGGATAGGAACTGTCCGATGTCTCACTGCCGTGTCTGCAGCTCTGTTAGCTAATCATTATGTAACAGTCGGAAGGCACGACTGGGCGATTCTCTTCGAAAGACGCGGCTCTTGTTAGAGTATACTCACAGTTCTGCTGATTGCACAGATTGAGCCAAACCATTGTGACCACTGTCAACCGAGAGGTTGAATTGCGCCTGGTAATGATGTGGGCACCTGGATCGTTAAGGAAAGTACGTAAACGTATGAAGTCTCAAAATTAGGACGTTAAACACTGAGTGATTTTTGAACCATTATTAAAATGTCTGTAGAGTATAGTTAACTATTTTCCGCCAGAGACATGGTCTGAAGAACATAGCTACCATCCTTGACGAAAGCAATTATAGATAATAATATATTTTCTTGCTGTATCAAAAAACGGTCGTAATAGCTGTTAGATATTTTATCTGCTCTACTATTGTTTTCGCTGCTATTGGAGAAAGAGTCATTTAAGTTGAGAATGCGGGTTACGTTCTAATTGTTAATATGTGCACGAAATGTTAACCTTGTTGTTATTTAAAGAAACCTTCCAATCACTGATTTCAATGTTTCGAACAATTAAACAATTTCTGTCAATGTATAGTTGCCGCGCCGCCAGGAAACAGAACATAGCTGGTGTTCAAATGGTTCTGAGCACTATGGGACTCAACTGCTGAGGTCATTAGTCCCCTAGAACTTAAAACTAGTTAAACCTAACTAACCTAAGGACATCACAAACATCCATGCCCGAGGCAGGATCCGAACCTGCGACCGTAGCGGTCTTGCGGTTCCAGACTGCAGCGCCTTTAACCGCACGGCCACTTCGGCCGGCTCATAGCTGGTGTACAACTATCAGCCGCCTTACGCGGTTATTTCAAATACGACGAAAAATTTTCGCCACGAAGCAGTTTAAAGCATTTCGTTTAATAAAAGCTTGCATAGCAAACAGTTCATTTTATTGTAGTGTCAGTATCAACAATATTTTAGATCCAAGATAGGTACAATAACTTTGGCCTGACTAACACCTAAAAGCTCTTAAAATATAGAAATTGTTTAGGCACCTTTATGAGAAACTGATTCCACCAACAAAAAATAAATGCAAAGCCAGTATTCTATTCTCTTCACATATTCTTATTTCATTGGCTTGCCTACGGAAGTCTGGCCTCTATTAAATGCGAGTTTACGTAATTTAAAGGCGGGCTTTGTGTCGGATCATCAAATAACGGACACGTAAGCAAGAAAAAAATGAAATAACTAACGGATCAGAGGTGAATGGTGAACCATTACGGCTGCAGATCGGAAAATCCAGTGGCATAAGTGACTTTAAACGGGAGTAGGAGACAATGTGTTGGACGTTCACACCTCACCACAGGTCGTGGAGGTAGGAGGCAAACAGGAATAGGCGGCCATCTTTGGCAGATTTTACAGCAGTCTGGGACGTAGCTAACGCCGTATCAACCGCATGAATGATACGGGGTCCCAGGTGTATTGGGGCCCCGATATATATCAGCAAAAATTCGTAGAATGTTTCCACACTCTCACTGAAGGTAAACGCTTAAGTCGTAGGCCGTACACTAAACTCTTAATTAGCCGGGAGTTCACATGTTGGTAACACTGAAAGTCTCACATTTCCAACGGTGCACGTTAGCAGGCAACAATGATTACGGTGTTTCTCATTTTCATGTGAATGAGAACAATCTTACGTGTTTATTTCAATCTGTGCACGCGGTTCATGATGTTTAGACGTTGTAAATCTAGTCGTTATTTGTTCGTTAGTAAGTCTGATTGTGAAAGATATGAGTGAAAGAAAGAGAGATTACCCCAGTGGAGCACTGAAAAGAAAAATAAACAGGAGAAATTTCTAAAGAAATTGCCTAAAATTTCTTCATTTTTCCAGATATCAAATTCTATGAATGATTTACTTTTCAGTGGTAAGTACTAAAACCCTGCGTGTCTCCACGGAAAAAAATACTTCTTGTTTGTAATTTAGGTCACGTTACGTAGGGTTCTACGCTGTGTAACATAAAACTACACGTCGTAGCCGAAATGTACAACAAACTCAGTTTTATTTGAACTGTGGTAACAGACCACAGTGTTACATTAAGGGTACGCATCCCATACTTATCACTCGAGAGCAGCATCTTGTGAGAAGTTGCATCTAGGTGTATCGTCTAATAGAAAAAATTACACTAAGTAAATAACGCGAGCAGCGTGTACACATGCAGTACCCATCTTTATACGAAAACACATTCCATAATTTTATACACACCCCTTCTCCCACATTTATGTTCAGTTTTACGCATTTCGTGTAGAGTGTATTAATTAAATAATTTTTTTATCGTACACAATTAACAACATTGTGATAAATTAATTTTTTTTATTATAGTGGGCTTATGTAAGGAAAAGGTCTCTTCCAGCCAACACATATGGTGTGCAAAGGGGTATGAAAAATAAAATCAGTCAATGTAGATTTTGTTAAGTACACATTCAATAAACTTAAAATTTGATCAATATAGTACGACATTAATGTTGAACCTCGTTACTGCGAAATCGCTCAAGACGAACTCAATGTTAACTCGAAAAAAAATTCAGTACAGGGAGGAATATATTAGTTGTAACAGTAAATTTTATCGGTTAACACGAACTCTTTTTCGGCCCCAAGCGTAACTAAATTTAATTTTAACACAAACTTCCAATGTTACAGTCATTTTTTTCCGAAATGAATGCAAGAAATTTAAATACAGAGCTAACTACCAATTATTGGTTCGTTTCTAAGATATAGCAGGTCGGGAGGAGCGATTTACAGCGTGCACGGTACCAAAAAAAAATTAAATTTGTGGAAAGGTCTTTTGGGGTCATCGGTCTCTAAGCCTACACACTACCTAATCTAACTGAAACTAACTTACACTATGGACAACACACACACCCATGCCCGAGGGAGGACTCGAACCTCCGACGGGGGAAGCCGCACGGACCGTAAGCAGGCGCCTAAGACCGCGCGGTTAGCCCGCGCTGCGTGTACGGTACATTTAGCAAAGATTATAAAAGTATGTTTTACAGAGTTTTGCGCTTTGTCATGCGTACTGAAAACAAAATAAGAACTGATACCTCCAATAGCAAAGAAATATTTTCTTGGGAGCACTGTCCCGATGGAAATTTCGTTACAAGTAAAGACGATAATAGATTTTTTCGAGTAAGTTCGAAGAATTTGTGGATTATAGGTTAGAGGAAAAGGTCTGAACCAGCTATACAAATTCCAGGATGTTATTTTCGATGTGTTGACTTTGCTGGTTGCTTATTCCCCAATACCATTAATTTCATCTTACAGCTGCTACAAATATTTGTTTCTATCTTCATGCGCCTTGGAAAACATCATAGGTCAATGAGCTGTGGTGCAATTGAATTAGTAGAAACTGTTCTGTCAGGCGACAATGGCTCAGGTCTAGTATCGACAATCCCTCTAGCCCCCCCCCCCCCCCACCCCACACACACACACATTGCCAATATCAATGAGGGACAGTTGGTATCAGTGGGTTGTGTATCCTTAGAAGGTCTTTGCTTGCCGATATAGTATATACGAGGTTCGCTGGCCTGAGAGGGAGGCACGAAGTTTACGGTTTGGCGTTAGCATCGCGACAACAGGTGGTCACGAGGTCCGAGTGACCGGAGCCACGAGCTGCGCAAGGAGGGCCCGCGCAGAGCGAAGATGGCGGAGTACTTCACCGGGGTCAGCGTCGACTACAAGCAGCAGGCCGACATCCCGTCGGTTGGTTGGCAACATTCGTGTCGGACGACCGCTCGTGGCCTGGCTGCCCTCTTACACCTGGCTTTCATCGGCACCACTCAGCAACCGCTGCTACGCACCGTACATCCATGGAACTGCTTGCTGATAAAGGGGAGTAGCATTCTGTAATCCTCGTGGTGATTTGTTTCATTGTCTACCTGCTCTTCTTATTATTTTCTGGTTTGTACCCGACCCTCATTGAGCTTTACTCCGTCGTCTCTTTGGGCTTAGATATAGGCAGTAGTGGTGTACTAAGACACTAATAGTCCTTCGAAAATTTGTAGCTGTATTATAGGGACTTTCCTTTCTGGCTGCTGGTTGCATATTCCCCAATACCATTAACTTCATCTTAGAGCTACTACAAATATTTGTTTCTATCTTTATCCGCCTTGGGAAACATCATAGGTCAATGAGCTGTGGTGCAATCGAATTAGTAGACTGTTCTGTCAGGCGACAGTGGCTCAGGTCTAGTATCGACAATCCCTCTAGCCCCCCCCCCCCCCCCCCCCGCCGCACATTGCCAATATCTATGAGGGACAGTTGCCATTAAACAAAAGAGGGACCTTGTGGTTAAATTTAGCTGTTAACCAGTTCAGCTCTTTGATTGTAATTGCATTTCTCTGTCACTAGTTATAATCAAAACAACCTGTTGTACTGAGCTGTTAGTTTCTATGTTTGAAGGACCGGGTCATTATTTATGTATTTTAGCTGGATCTTGTGGTTCCGCCGAGTGAGTTCTCTTGTAATACCTGTTCACACGTAATGGTTTTAGTACCTTCCATCAGAGCGGTGCTAATAACTTGCAATCAGTTTAACTTTGAAAATATTAATAGCCAACTGTCACCAGGGCTTTAGTCAAAATGAAAATCTCAGTAGGATCGGGTTGGGTTCCAGTCGTACCTCAGTTGGCGATTGAAATTATGAAGTTGGTTGCTTTGAAGTAAGCCTTATCATTGTCATATTGTCTGCTAATCTATATAACCTTTAAGCACAGGGGCGCATCTTAATCCCGAAACTTTCGACATGCAGCATTCAAATTAAAAGCTAAGTCATCTGTTTTGAGTAGTTGAATTACTCTTGTCATCAATGGTACTTATATAGTTATCATGTGTTGCAGCAGGGCATTTAATAAGACAGACTGCGTCGAGCGCGGCAGTAGACACCGCTGTTTAACCCGATAACGGGCAGGCTGCAGGCCCGGGGACTTGTAAATATTGTTATATTGTTTGCTGTTTTGAAATGCAGCAAAACATGGTTCAAATGGCTCTGAGCACTATGGGACTCAACTGCTGTGGTCATAAGTCCCCTAGAACTTAGAACTACTTAAACCTAACTAACCTAAGGACATCACACACATCCATGCCCGAGGCAGGATTCGAACCTGCGACCGTAGCGGTCGTGCGGTTCCAGACTGTAGCGCCTTTAACCGCTCAGCCACTCCGGCCGGCGAAATACAGCACTTCAGGTTTCTTTTGCAAGGAGTACAAGCTTATTCAAGTTAACATTTAAGGTCAAAAGAAATTTTCCAAATTGGTTCATTTTGTTAAGAAAATTTTATGGTTAAATGCTTCGCTTATCTGTAAAACACAGTTTGTAATTTGGTAATAAACAAGTTGTTAAAAAGAAAGTTATTGATGGGTCCTCCCTTCCACGTTTTCCTTCATTCCAGTAAGTACCACGTTGTTGTTGTTGTTGTCATCAGTCCAGAGACTGGTTTGATGCAGTTCTCCATGCTACTCTATCCTGTGCAAGCTTCCTCATCTCCCAGTACCTACTGCAACCTACATCCTTCTGAATCTGTTTAGTGTATTCATCTCTTGGTCTCCCTCTACGATTTTTAACCTCCACGCTGCCCTCCATTACTAACTTGTGACCCCTGGATGCCTCAGAACATGTTCTTCCAATCGTTCCATTCTTCTAATCAAATTGTGCCACAAACTACTCTTCTCCCCAATTCTATTCAACACCTCCTCATTAGTTACGTGATCGACCCATCTAATCTTCAGCACTCTTCTGTAGCACCACATTGGGAAAAATTCTATTCTCTTCTTGTCTAAACTATTTATCGTCCATGTTTCACCTCCCATACGCTGCTAGACTCCATACAAATACTTATAGAAAAGACTTCCTGATACTTAAATCTCTACTCGACGTTAACACGTTTCACTTCCTCTTGTCGTGCCCAATCTATGTTTTATATCCTCTCTACTTCGACCATCATCAGTTACTTTGCTCCCCAAAAATAAAAATAAAAACTTATCTACTACTTTAAGTGTTTCATTTCCTAACCTAATTCCCTCAGTATCACCAGATTTAATTGGACTACATTCTCTTATACTCATTTTCCTTTTGTTGATATTCATCTTATATCCTCCTTTCAAGACGCTGTCCATTCCGTTGAACTGCTCTTCCAAGTCCTTTGCTGTCTCTGACATAATTACAATTTCATCGGCAAAACTCTAAATTTTTACACACATCAAAAAAGTTTTGCATCATTCTTGTTCCCAGAACTCCTGAAGACATACGACTGTGGATATTGTTCCACAGACACAGTCCCTTTGACTGTTCAGAGATGTCACTAAACCAGCCCAAAGATGTAAACAACCATGCATGAGCAGCGCCTATTAGACGGAGAGGGCCCGACAGCCAATCAGTTCCAGTCATTCCACCGGGAAAGAGGTACACGGCTCGTGTTGTCAGTAGTTTAATCATACCTAGACTGTCAATACTGCGGTGCGATTGCGGCCGCAATGTTACATTGTGCCAGGAAGGCCTCGCAACAAGGGAAGTGTCCAGGCGTCTCAGAGTGAACCAAAGCGAAGTTGTTCGGACGCGGAGGAGGTACAGAGAGACAGAAACTGTCGATGACATGCCTCGCTCAGGCTGCCCAAGGGCTACTACTGTAGTGGATGGGCGCTGTCTACGGATTATGGCTTGCACGAACCCTGACAGCAACGCCGCCACATTGAATAATACTTTTCGTGCCGACACAGGACGTCGTGTTATGACTCAACCTGTGCGCAATAGGCTGCATGATGCGCAGCTTCACTCCCGAATTCCATGGCAAGGTCTACCTTTGCAATCACGACACCATGCAGTGCAGTTCAAAATGGTTCATATGGCTCTGAGCCCTATGGGACTTAACATCTGAGGTCATCAGTCCCCTAGGCCTTAGAACTACTTAAACCTAACTAACCTAACGACATCACACACATCCATGCCCGAGGCAGGATTCGAACCTGCGACCGTAGCGGTCGCGCGGTTCCAGACTGAAGCGCCTAGAACCGCGCGGCCACTCCGGCCGGCTGCAGTGCAGTACAGATGGGCCCAGCGACATGTCGAATAAACCGCTCTGGATTGGCATCACGTTCTCATCACCGATAGTGTAACACATGCCATCAACCAGACAATCGTCGGTGACATCTTAGGCGGCAACCCGGTCAGGCTGAACGCCCTAGACACACTATCGAGTGAGTGCAGCAAGGTGGAGGTTCCGTGCTGTTTTGGGGTGGCATTATGTGGCCCTACGTACGCCGCTGGTGCGCATGGATGGCGCCGTAACGGCCGTACGTGAATGCCATCCTCCAACCGTTAGAGCAACCACTTCATGGGTGACAATTCGCGCCGCCATCGTGGACATGTTGTGAATCACTACGGCGCTCGACTAGACTGGTCAGCATGTTCTCCAGACATGAACCCTATGGAACATGCCTGGGATAGTCTGAAAAGGGCTGTTTATGGACGACGTGACCCACTAACCACTCTGAGGGATCTACGCCGAATCGCCGTTGAGGAGTGGGACGATCTTGGCCAACAGTGCCTTGATGAGCGTGTAGATATTGTGCCACAACGAGTACAGGCATGCATCAGTGCAAGAAGACGTGTTATTGGGTATTAGAGATATCGCTATTTTAAAGGCACATTTATAGGATGGTCGTGGATAAACGTAGATATAAGTTCAGAATATAAATACAGAATTATATAAGATATTAATTAGTATATGCGGTTGTAGCGATTGTGGCGTGCAACCGCTGAAACATTAGAATAATTACTCAGTGCAGTTGCCTTGCCGAGAACACGGCAACTTTTTTTCTGCTGGAAGCCGTCCCGATCGGACGCATATCTGCCATCGCTGCAGATAAATATTTGGCACACCGCCATTATTATATGTATGGAGACACAATCTCACTAAGTGTACTCATAGTTGCACACAGATACATAATTAATGCAAGTTTGTGTGTTATTCAGTTTAGTATAATATTTCGTGAATACAGTGATATTATTTCATCTTTTGTTTCATTTATATTGCAAGCTATTGTTCCATTTAGACGGTGTCTTGACAAGGCTGAAGGTTTCGTGTTACATATTATATCAAAGGTCCAACAGGAACCAAATCTTGGGAATTATTCCTTGTACGAAGTCCGATAAAGAATCATACACGGTCAAACTTACAAGGACGGACCTTACGCAGAAAGCCACCAGCCATTGTCAAGGGCGCAAAATTTCTATAAACTGATCACTACTATTAGGTTGGTTGCTTGGGGGAGGAGACCAGACAGCGTGGTCATCAGTCTCATCGGATTGGGGAAGGATGGGGAAGGAAGTCGGCCGTGCCCTTTCAAAGGAACCATCCCGGCATTTGCCTGGAGCGATTTAGGGAAATCACGGAAAACCTAAATCAAGATGGCCGGACGCGGGATTGAATCGTCGTCCTCCCGAATGCGAGTCCAGTGTCTAACCACTGCGCCACCTCGCTCGGTCCGATCACTGCTATTACTAATACAAATTATTATTATTTATCTGTTGTCTGGTATTCACAAATCAGACAGGAAAAGCCACGGCGAGAAAAATTAAACTGGCGACTTCGTGTCTGGTGCTTGTATTGTATTCTTTGTTGCATGGATAATGGGATCATATCTGAGGAGCCATTGCCATTGCACATTTGTAAAGACCAATCAAAAAGACCAACCACTGAAATGGTTGATGAAACCTAGAATCCACACTGCATACTTGGATCCAAGGTAAGACACTGCACTTTTACATTAGCATGCTAGTCCAAGCGCTTCCAGTAATTGTAGCTTGCTTCCTAATTCTGTAAACATTTTCCGTAACTGTTGCAGTCATTTTCACGCAAGATCGCGTATTCCAAATAATTTTTTTCATACACTTTCGCACAGCAATACAGTCATACCAATCCACAAAATGGCCGAATTGTGTCATGTGTAACGCAAAATGGCAAGCAGCCATGAATCTTAATTTTTGTGCCATTAATGGAAATTCTTGCTTACTTAAGCCAACATTGATGCTATACGAAATTAATTTCATGAATTCATCCTCAATCGTGTTTAAAGATTTTTCTTGCAATATACATTACGTGTGGCATGGTGGTGACACCTAAACAATTAGCAAATATGGAACACTACAGACAACACACACAAACAGAATCCAACTTGGACACTGGACAAAACATTGACAGTGACTCCAGAGTTGACTACATTATTAACGATAAATCAGCAGTTAACATGCCCAGTGACGGAAATTTCGTTAATAGACCGACCACCAGTCAAATAGCTAAATCTAGCTCAGAGGCCTTTCTTGTCCGTTACGTCACGTCAAACGACGTGGCGGGGGCAGAGCTGTTTCAGTTCACAAATATTGCCAGCATGTTCGACAGTATTATGAAGCAAATGACTCAAAACATAAATCACATGACATCAATACCTAATCAAATGACTAAAAACTAGTAAGACACAGACGCACATATGTTATCAATACATAATCAGATAACTGAAAACAAAAAAGACATTGACGGACACATGACAGTTTCAAAAACGCGACATGACGAGTTTAAGGCTGAATTAAGAGCACTAAAAACTTGTAACGACACTTTGTGTGAAAGAATAGACGCGATTAACACGAGACTGTGTGTCCGAACTTTGCTCAAAATTTCCCGAATTGAACTTACAACAAGAATAAACTGCAAAAGACGTAAAAGATATTCTGACTGAAGTCAAACATTTAAACGCTACGTGCGAAGCTGTTGCCAGTCAAGTGAAATCTTATCCGTCGATTCATGATTCGATAAAAACAAGCATTACAGTAATTGAAGTCAAAATTAACACTATGGATAAAAAACTTACAAACTGCAATTACACACAGACAACCATTTTGCCAACAAAAATAAAGAACTTCATGACTGGATTGATGAGAAAAGTAATTATTTTGGCCAATGTACAGAGGAAAAATTCCCGACGGTTGTGCACGACACTGTAGCCGACTTCGTTAAAAATAACAAACATGTCATAGCTGAGGCAACTCAGTCCAACGCAGCACAACAGAAACAACTAAATGATGACATACGACAGGAGTGTAATAACACTAATAATCAAAGTGCTTTCTTTGGTAATGAAAACAAATATAGGTATGACACGTATTCTCCGTACACAACACACACCTCACAGCAACTGTACACACCTGTTCACGTGACACCCAATTACAATCGCGACATTTATGGGCAGTACATTACTTTCCATACACCAGTCGATCAGTACATATAATTGCAAAGAAAGCAATCGACATTTACGCAAGCGAGATGAAAATATTTTGGGACAGCATAATAGACTAACTGTAGCATCGGTCAACTACTATTCATGACTGATTGACGTACACACAAAGACAGGCTACAACCAAACACTATCACCTAGGAACTGATTAGATGCCCTTCATAGAGCATAACAAAGGTTTATGTGAAGCCAAGGCCATATACCCATGTACCCACTCTACATACACTCGTAACTCGAGAATTCTGTGTGTTGCTTTAGACGTTTGTCCGTTAGCAAATGTGGGCTTGTTTGTTGATGTAACTAGATGTTGCGTCTAATCTTTCCAATTTCAGGTGACATCATTGTGTTGTGACTTGGCAAGGCAGCCAAGTCACTATGAGAGGAAGCCGAAAGGCACGCGCTTAAGCTCACGCAGGCTGGCGCGAGGTCTGGAACAGTTAAGGGAATTAATAGTAGCAAATAAAGTACGTAGTTGATGTAATACTTAACTTTAATCCATACGTGGTGTACATCGCTCTTGTTGATAGATGTTTTATAATTTCAATATTAACTGGTAAAGGCGCCTTGCTAGGTCGTAGCAAATGACGTAGCTGAAGGCTAAGCTAAGTATCGTCTCGGCAAATGAGAGCGTATTTGTCAGTGAACCATTGCTATTAACGTCGGCTGTACAACTGGGGCGAGTGCTAGTAAGTCTCTCTAGACCTGCCGTGTGGCGGCGCTCGGTCTGCAATCACTGACAGTGGCGACACGCGGGCCCGACGTATACTAATGGACCGCGGCCGATTTAAAGGCTACCACCTAGCAAGTGTGGCGTCTGGCGGTGACACCACACATTGCGCAATGCAATATTTGGTTCAAAATCTGTAATACCTGTAAAATTATGTAAATAATTGTATTCTGTGTAAACCCAAAATGTAATTATGTATTCATGCGTAATTATCTGTACTGATGAAAAGCAAAATGTAAAATGTTGGTATGAAATGTGATCTGAATTTGTAATATGTATTAAAATGTGCAAAATCACGAGATTTATGTGAAAGAGACTGCTTTAAAAACATTCTACATACATCGGAATGCCTGTAACCGCGATGAAGTATGTGTGCAAAATTGTTGGAACTATTCTTCATATATCGCTATGAGAATGATCGCGATGAAATATTTATGTAAAAACTTGATAACAAACATTTTTAGTACTCGCCAAATAAATTGTGAGAGCCATGGAACTGTGCATGCGAAGTGCAATAACATTTATAGTGCATCGCCTAAGGACATTTACCACGAGGTAACTGTGCAGAATAAGGATCTGGTCAACCACTGGAAATACGGCCGCGACGCACAGAAGCACTGAACACAACTCCACGGTTGGATAAATTTTGGATAGGACTTCAGGGAATGTAATATTCTCGGAATACGATGGCCACTCTTACCTGGACAAATCGGGGCTCGATGCCAGCAGTTTGGCGTGCGAAGTCTTGCATCCATGCCTTCACGAAACCCATGTTGTGGAATAGAAATCCACTAGTCTTCAATCACGCGACGCATGACCTAGGAAGAACAGTGTTATCAGTGAAATTAAACAGAGCAACGAGTGAACGTACCCATATACCGGTTGTTAAATATGTTAACAGATACGTCGATATGCAGTGACATTTACTTTAGACAAACTGCCAAAACAATGCTCTCCTTTGTGCTATTATTTTATGTATTGTGTAAATGAACTGCAAAGGACGACAGCTAATATAAAACAGAAAGACATGTAAATGCTATACATTGCATGAGGGACAATGACCAATAATGAAATCCCTCTCCTTTTTGCTTCAATATATGTAGTAGTTTTGAGATTATTGTACTTGTTTTAGGTAGTAGTGCATATTTTTTGTAAAAACGTCATGGAATGTCCTGTCACAGTGATGTCCTGCGCACACGCACATACGAACTGTATATAAACTGTTATCACCGTTTCGCGAGTTCAACTAACGGCTACTGCCAGACTGAAATACACGCGACTGCGCATGCGCGGCAGCAGCAATACCAACATTGAAATCTGGGCGCACGCTCCCCACTCAAATACAGGGTTATTACAAATGATTGAAGCGATTTCACAGCTCTACAATAACTTTATTATATGAGATATTTTCAGAATGCTTTGCACACACATACAAAAACTCAAAAAGTTTTTTTAGGCATTCACAAATGTTCGATATGTGCCCCTTTAGTGATTCGGCAGACATCAAGCTGATAATCAAGTTCCTCCAACACTCGGCGCAGCATGTGCCCATCAATGAGTTCGAAAGCATCGTTGATGCGAGCTCGCTGTTCTGGCACATTGTGTCTGTTCACTTCACCATTAAGAAAAAATGTTGCTTCATCACTGAAAACAAGTTTCGCACTGAACGCATCCTCTTCCATGAGCTGTTGCAACCGCGCCGAAAATTCAAAGCGTTTGACTTTGTCATCGGGTGTCAGGGCTTGTAGCAATTGTAAACGGTAAGGCTTCTCCTTTAGCCTTTTCAGTAAGATTTTCCAAACCGTCGGCTGTGGTACGTTTAGCTCCCTGCTTGCTTTATTCGTCGACTTCCGCGGGCTACGCGTGAAACTTGCCCGCACGCGATCAACCGTTTCTTCGCTCACTGCAGGCCGACCCGTTGATTTCCCCTTACAGAGGCATCCAGAAGCTTTAAACTGCGCATACCATCGCCAAATGGAGTTAGCAGTTGGTGGATCTTTGCTGAACTTCGTCCTGAAGTGTCGTTGCACTGTTATGACTGACTGATGTGAGTGCATTTCAAGCACGACATACGCTCTCTCGGCTCCTGTCGCCATTTTGTCTCACTGCGCTCTCGAGCGCTCTGGCGGCAGAAACCTGAAGTGCGGCTTCAGCCGAACAAAACTTTATGAGTTTTTCTACGTATCTGTAGTGTGTCGTGATCATATGTCAATGAATGGAGCTACAGTGAATTTATGAAATCGCTTCAATCATTTGTAATAGCCCTGTACTGTATACCATGAACTGTGTTTGGATATGTATCTAAATATTGTACTGAATGTGCTTTAGGGTGAATTGCTCGCCTGCAGGTGATTCCTTTCCCTTCGCAATTCAGGGGGCAATTTAAAGGTACATTTGTATAATGGGCGTGGATATATAGAAAAGATTGACACAAGTTCTGAATATAAATACAGAATAACATAAGATATTAATTAATATAAGCGGTCGTATCGATTGTAGCGTGCAACCGCTGAAACATTAGAATAATTACGCAGTGCATTTGTCTTGCCGAGAACACGGCAACATTTTTGCTCTGGAAGCCGACCTGATCGGACGCATATCTGCCATCGCTGCAGATAATTAATTGGCATACCGCCATTATTACATGTACTGAGACACAATCTCACTAGGCATACTCACAGTTGCACACAGTAACAGAATTAATGTAAGTTTCTGTGTTATTCTGTTTAGTATACTATTTTGTGAATACAATGATATTATTTAATCTTGTGTTTCAGTTATGTTGCAAGTTATTCTTCCATTTAAACGGCGTCTTGGCAAGGTTAAAGGTTCCGTGTTACAAATTATATCAAAGGTGCAGCACAAACCAAAGCTTGGGAATTATTCAATGTACGATGTCCGACAAAGAATCACACACGGTCAATCTTACAAGAACGGACCTTACGCCAAAAGCCTTTGTCATGCGCGCAAAGTTTGTATAAACTGACCACTACTATTATTAATAGTTGTTATTAATCTGCTGTCTGATATTCACAAGCCAGACAGGAAATGCCACGGCGAGGAAAATCAAAGCGTATACTGTAGTCTGGATCACCACCATTGGAGGTTTCGCTGCATGACGTTACAACTTGCCTTGTGTGATTTTCAAGGGCAATAAAAAGGGCAGAAATGATGTTTATGTTTATCCCTGTTCCAATTTTCTGTACAGGTTCCGGAACTCTCGGAACCGTGGCGATCCAAAACATTTTTTGATGTGTTTATTTCTTCTCCATGGATTTTAATTCCTACTCCAAATTTTTCTTTTGTTTCCTTTACTACTTGCTCTAAATATAGATGAAATAACATCGGGGGTAGGTTACAACCCTGACCATGCCATTCCAACCACTGCTTCCCTTTCATGCCCCTCGATTCTTATAGCTGCCATCTGGTTTCTGTTCCAATTGTAACTAGCCATTCAGTACTTGTATTTGACCCCTGCCACCTTCAAAATTTGAAAGAGAGTATTCCACTCAACATTGTCAAAACCTTTCTCCAATTGTACAAATTCTAGAAACGTAGGTTTGCCTTTCCATAGCCTGTTTTCTAAGATACGTATTATGGTCAGTATTGCCTCACGTGTTCCAATATTTTTACGGAATCCAAACTGATCTTCCCCAAGGTCAGCTCTACCAGTTTTTTCATTCGTGTTAGTATTTTGCAGCCGTGACTTATTAACCTGATAGTTCGGTAATTTTCACGCCTATCAACACCTGCTGTCTCTGCGATTGGAATTAAAATAAATGTAATAAATCTCCAGCGCTGACTTGGTCCAGTCGGTTACAAAAGAATTTCGTCTCGAAGGTGGCGAATCGCCGGTCCGGCGTGTTCCGGCCCGAATGAAATCCTGAAATCCACTAATTTGTTCAGTTTTTTACGATCCCCATATGTTCTGAAGGAATCTCGCCCGTGATGCTTGGAACTTTTCGTGCTGCTTTGAAACATCATCCAATCTATACAGTGAACATTTGTGTTGCGCTGCAGTATCAGTTACGCCATTTATGTTTTATTGTGATTATAGCATTGTTGAATTTCTAATATTAAAAGATGGGTGAGGAAACTTTTCCTGGCACATTTTCGACTACTTCTTTAACGCATCCCAAGAGCAAGTAACAGAATCGTATAAGTTTACTAAGTACCATTTTTTAAATGTCAGTCTTCCTTAACTCATGAAATATTTGTATCATAACTGGTTTACCTTAATGTCATATTCTTCGGTAGAAATATATACCACATACTAATATCAATGACTCTGCAAAGGAGGTCCTTCCACGAAATTTCACTTGTATTCGTTGAATCTCTACCACACCAGCCGCATGGCACTAAAGGATGTGTGTGTATGTGTGTGTGACTGTGTGTGTGTGTGTGTGTTTGTGTGTGTGTGTGTGTGTGTTTGTGTGTGTGTGTTTTACTTACACTGAGTAAGATGGGGCAGATTAGGCCTATTTATTTCACTCCTTCCACCGCACAGTTGTTCGTCCACCTTCTGCACCTCGCAACCCCCCACACTACAGAGATCTTATGACTCAACAACCTATAAAATATAACCCGCTTTGACGTTGCACGTCTTCAAGGAGGTCCGTGAAACAATTTGGGTTCACCAGGCCTAGTTAAAGATTAATTCAAAAAATTATAGATTTGTTTATTTAACATTTTTAATCCTATATTTTTGAATACTCCAAAAATTTTCTATTTCAGTTTTACTTGAATTTATTTTTGGAATCATCTGGAACACATCGTCTGCCAGAGATTCGGGACATGTAAGAAACCCATATCGAAAATCCTAATAAGTCTGAGGAATTTCGTATCTTCGTCAGATAGAGGAAAATTTGGTGATAGCCTTACTGGCTGCGAACGAAAAAAAATTTAAATTTGAACCATTTAAACCATAAGGACCCTTTCCAAAGGATCCAGAAACAAAGCGATACTTTTCAGCCTATCATTATCCATATTTCAATAAGGGTGGCATAAAAATTTTCAAAGCCATGGCTATGTTATTCTAATATTGTAAACAAAACCTATTGTCACTTCTGTTGGTTGTTTGCAGATTGACAGTGCAAATCATACTCCTCCACCTAGGTTAACGGTTTTTCAGTTAGAAGCAGTTTCACACAATGTATGTCTGACCAAGAAAAGTCACAGCAGCATATTAACGTGGCTCTGTCCTTTAATAATTGGTTACAAGGTAATACCATCGAAACTTTACTGCAGAGTGAAAGCAATGACAAAATCACTTTGGGGCGAGATGTATTGCATCGTGCTATTAATGTCATAATTATTTTAGCTTAATGCAATTTACTTTAAGAGGCTATAATTCTCCATCTAGAAATTTCATGTTAGTTTTACGTTTACTATCGAATTATGATCATATTTTAAAAGAACTTCTTTTAATGCCAAAGAGGTTAAATAAATAACTTAAGCCCCAAGATTCAAAATGTGTTTGTTAATTTACTTGTTACAGCAGTCACACAAAATATTGTTTTACAAATTAGAATAGCTCCATTTCTGGCAATTATTTTGGATACAACTCAAGACGTGTCAAATCTAACCACTTATCTGTAGTTTTTCGATAGGCCTCGATAGCGGAAAATGATGATCGTGTGCCCAAAGAAATAAAATTCTGCATGTCCGTTTTGGGGTTTATATGCGTAGCTGACTGTAGTGCAGAAGGGCTTTAAACTGAAATTCTTAATACTATAAAAGAATATGGAATTAATTTGTAAAAATGTAGAGGGCAGAGGTACGATGGAGCAAATATTATTTCGGGCGTGTATGGAGAATTACAAGCCCTTATAAAAGAACATGCGCCAAATGCGAATTATTTTCATTGTGCGGCAAACGCGTTCAGTTTAATTTTGAATGATGCTGCGAAACGTGTCCCTGAAGTGTCAATTTTTTTCGATAATTTCGAAAAAAATATATAACATTTTTGGGGATATTATAAAACGATGGTCAATGCTAAATCACGATAACCATTTAAAATATAAAATTACGCTTAAGAAGGTATGCCCTACTAGGCGGAATTCAAGATAGCCAATTTATCGGCTATAAAGAAAAATTATTCATTAGCAATGAAAGCTTTGTACCGATTAAATTTAATCTCCACTAAAAAAGACGAACTTGACAAATGTAAAACTATAATTAATATTTTAGAGAGTAGAATTTTGTAGAACTTGTAGCCTTCTTTAATTCTTTATTTGAAATCATAAATCCAGTTTATAAGGCTCCACGGCATGAAATTAATGGCTAACAACTAGCTAGTATTTTAGGAAGTAATGTTTTGAATAGACTGAGAGAAATAAGAAATCAAAATTCATTCTATATTTCTTAAAATAGCCCGTAGACCTACCAAAGAGTGGGGGTAGTAACTGTTTTCAAAAGCCAAAGACGGAAGATGATGAAGCGATATTTTGATGAGTTATCAGAAGATGAGGGAATTTTAGACCCGGAATTGTACTTCAAGGTCAATGTGTACTATTGCTGTTTAGATATATTAATTTCTCAGACTAAACAAAGATTTCAAAGCGTCCGTGACCTTAGTAATACATCAGAAGTGTTGAAACCGAAAAAACCCTTACCATTTTCAAATGAAATAATAAATAAGGAAGCTGGAAAACTGTCTCCTAAATGCAGAAAGACATGTCATTTGATCTGTATGAACAACTGATTTCTGTCAAAATGTGCTTAAAAACTGAAATTCAGAAAATCCATTCTATTTAGTAATCCACGGAAATGTCACTGATTAAATTCAGTAACCTTGTATCCACTTTTCCGGGGGTAACAGCAGCATGATTCCTATTTTTGACCCATCCTGTAACAACTACAACAGCTGAAAGAAGTTTTTCGAAATTAAAACTGATTAAAAACTATCTTAGGATTTCTGTGAGCCACGAACAGTTTTCAGACTTGTCCGTGCTGTCTACAGAGGCATAACATCTCGAAAAACTAAAATCGTCTTCAGATATGATTGATAAATAAGTTTGCCGAAAAAAAGGTGAGAAAGGTATATGTTTGAATTGTTTGGCTAACGTGGCTTACAGAACCGTGAATTGTACGTAGTTTGTTATCTATGTATCCTATACTTAATCAATAAATATTTATTTAATTTAAAATGAGAGTTTTTGTTTCTTTTGTGAATAATCTTTACCCTACATTTGAGCTTCACCACAGCTACACCTCTGAACAGAGTACAATGCTGGAACAGGCAAACATAATTTTCCTCGTTGTAATCAATTTGTTCCTACTGTTTTATTTTACGAAACAGCGCACATACCCAGAAACGCAGTGGATCACATAAGAAATACAGCACGTCAAGTTCTATTCTGATCACATAACGTACACTGTCATAATATGGGCACATAACAAGACACGTGCCTATGAATCGCCAGTTACGTAACCATTCAGAACATGGTGGCCGTTTGGCGAACCTCTGTCCGCGTCGCTCGAGGTATTTACTGCGATTATGCCTCCTGGAAGATCACAGCTTGCACCGATCTTAAGAAAATATCAGCTAGATCTTTATCTCTAAAGACCGAACTAGTGGCATGACATGTAAAAGACTGTGTATGTGTGCATATTTGTACATCTACATCTATATCTACATGGTTACTCTGCAATTCACACTTAAGTGCCTGGCAGAGGGTTCATTAAACCATTTTCATACTACTTGTCTACCATTCCGCTCTCGAATGGCGCGTGTCAAGTACATCGATTACAGCTGTGTGGTTGTACGTACAAGAACTCATGTATGTCACATCACAGATAGCCGCTGGCTGACATTTTATGTTTCTGCGGCGCAAAGGCCCTCTCTCTAGCGGTTAACACAGTACATCGCCAACGACCGCTGATAATGATCGCAAATAACTAAGCTTGCATGCAACTCCCTCCTTGGCGTAGTGCGTTATTAAATCAGACCCGTACTGTACGTAATATTCCAGCTATAAGTTCGTAATTTTACAGTAAATTAATTTAAATAACTAGGTGCAGTATCCCAATACGGTGTTTCTAGACCATCTAAAATGGGAGACCGAAATATTCAACAGGTTATCGTATATGCTGTTGGAAATGGATTTGTTCCTACAAATTACAGGTAACTGAGATTTAAGTGGACTTCTAAAACCCACAGCAATTCTCAGTAAGTGGAATGTGCTACGAAAAGATTCGAATATGTTTTCAGAGACTTAAATGAGCATAAACTATAAACTGCTAACTAAAATTAACTATTCGTTACTGTAACGCAATGTCGAAAATTCACATTTATCACCGCCATCCAAGTGAAAATCTGCAAACATGTATTTGATTTTCCTATGATGATAAAAACGTGATATATTCGGAAAATATTAAGACAGAAACAATGGTGCGATTCAAGTAGCTCATCACTTTTGACGATTTTGGCTAAATGAATGCCAATATATGTTTGAGATTTTTGTAACACACACATCAAAAAAAGTTTAGCATCACCCCGGTTTCCAGAACGCCTGAACATAGACGTTCTTTGCGGATATTGTATCACGGACATAGTCCCTTTGACTGTTCAGAGATGTCACTGAACCCGCACAAAGATGTAAACAACCATGCATGAGCAGCGCCTATTAGACAGAGAGGGTCCGAGAGCCGATCAGATCCAGTCATTCCACCAGGAAGGAGGTGCACGGCTCGTATTGTCTGTAGTTCAACCGTGCCTAGACGGTTAACAGCGCGATTCGATCATGTCCGCATTGTTACTTTGTGCCAGGAGGGGCTCTGAAAAATGGAAGTGTCCAGGCGTCTCGCAGTAAACCAAAGCGAAGTTGTTCGGACGCGGAGGAAGTACAGAGAGACAAGAACTGTCGATGACATGCCTCGCTCAGGCCGCCCAAGGGCCATTACTGCAGTGGATGACGGCTACCCAAGAATTACGGCTTGGAAGATCCCTGACAGAAACACCACCATGATGAATAATGCTTTTCGTGCAGCCACAGCACGTCGTGTTATGACTCAAACTGTGCGCAATAGGCTGCATGATGAGCAATTTCACTCCCGACGTCCATGTGTAGGTCGAGCTTTGCAACCACGACACCATGCAGCACGGTACAGATGGGACCAACGACATGCCGAATGGGCCGCTCTGGATTGGCATCACATTCTCTTTACCGATGAGTGTCGCATATGCTTTCAACCAGACAATCGCCGGAGACGTGTTTGGAGGCAACCCGGTCAGGCTGAACGCTTTAGACACACAGTCTAGCGAGTGCAGCAAGGCGGAGCTTCCCTGCTGTTTTGGCGTGGCATTATGTGGGGACGCCGCTGGTGGTCATGGAAGGCGCCGTAAAGGCTGTATGATCCGTGAATGCCAATACTACGACCGATAGTGCAACGATATTGGCAGCGTAATGGTGACCCATTTGTCTTCTTGGACGACAATTCGCTCCCTCATCGTGCACATCTTGTGAATGAGTTCCTTCAGGATAACTGCATCGCTCGACTAGAGTGGCCAGAATGTTCTCCAGACATGGACCCTATCGAACATGCCTGGGACAGAATGAATAGGTCTGTTTATGGACGACGTGACCCACCAACCCCTCTGAGGGATCTACGCCGAATCGCAGTTGAGGAATGGACGAACAGTGCCTTGATGAACTTGTGGATAGTATGCCACGAAGAATACAGGCATCCATCAACGAAAGAGGACGTGCTACTGGGTATTAGAGGTACCGGTGTGTATAGCAATTTGATCCACCACCTCTCACCTCTCAAGGTGTCGCTGTATGGTGATACAACATGCAATGTGTGGATTTCATGAGCAATATCGTCACAATACCGAAATTTCGGCACAAATTTTTTTTCATTTTCAATTGTATACCTGCAATGTTACACCAATAGGCCGATGGATCATTGAGGCCAAATAGTAATTTTCGAAAGCGGTAGTAGTTTTCAAAACGCAGAAAGGATGTATATTTCCTACATTCAGTATGTAACTCAGTTCGCCAAAAGCTGGATCGTAAATCTAAAGAAGACATGACTTTTATAACATGAAATTTCTGTAATAATTCGTCTGTTGTTTGTTGTCGATCTGTTTCTGGTTGTATTATAGTGTTAAGCTGTCTAGAATCGAAAACAAGTCTAAAAGAATCATCCTCCTCATTAACAACTAGTAACGGTCTTTGTTATGCACTCACAACATTTTTTATTATTCCCTGATGTAGCGTCGATTGTATCTCCTGTTTCACGTTTCGTCTTTGTGTCAACGGACGTATGATGCTACAAAAAATTTCTTATGTTCCTTAACTTTGAATTTATAAGGAAAATTATGTGTAGTTCCTGTCTTGTCAGAAAAAACATCAGAATGTGATTTCATAATTTCGAATAACTCATGTGTCTTTGCATCAGAATCTACTTCATCTCCGCGTACTTTCTATTTAATTAACTGTTCTGTGCTAATAGATTGTTCGCGTTCGCAATGAAATGTTCTTATGTCGTTAATGTAACCGTTAGACAAATTCAGAGAGAGTTGTGCCTTGAGCGACAGCAGAAAATACAAACCGTTCACATATTCGTCTTCCTTTCACAACCATCGTTGAAATTTGTGCGTTACAGTTTCACGATTTACTTGTAACATTACTTCAGAAACGCAAAGATTTAACATCGTTTTATATTCACGAGAAAGCTCTACACCAAAAATTGTTTCTGTTGGTACAAGAGGAACAATGAGAAAATTCGCAGAAAACTTGTGTCCCTGACACATGAAAAGTAACTAGGTCTGATAATATACATCTACACTCTTTCCTTGAATCAGTCCTTTCAATTCATAATACAGGACAAACAGCTGATTGAGCACATTTGCTAAACAGTGTCTCACTAATCACGATAACCGGACTACCAGTATCAAGTACAGCAGAAAGTGAAAGTTTTCCTACGGAAATTTTTACAATACGGAGTACCAGAGTATTTTCACAATCTCTTTTTATTGTAAGAATTTGTTTATATTGTCGTCAAAACCTAGAAAGTTACTATGGTTCGTATGTAGACAATCGGCAACTGTAAACTTCATTTGCAGGCGTGGCTTCCAGTCATCGTTGTGTCGGTTCGTTTCGCCTGCACTGGGTTGGGCGGTCTGATTTCTGAAGTTGTACCACTCTCAGAATCAGAATTATTTACTTTTACGTAGCTATTACTAGTACTGTTGTCCAGTGGGCTCCATGCCCTAATTTATACAACCTGCGCACCACGTTCGGTACCAAAACTTTGCGGTCTCGTTAATATCGATTTACTCTGTCATTGTTCTTACGTCTAAAATTGTCTTCAATGCCATAACATGTATTCAGCGATCCGCTATCTCTGTTCCTGTTCTGATAATTTCGACGGCCACGAGAAACACTTCTGTAGCGTCTGAAGTCCATGCCTGTCTTCGTCACGTCTCTCAACATACCGCTCACGCGAATTCCATCTACGTTTACGGTTACGCCGCTGACGGAAATTTTTCCCAATACTGATTATTATTGTTTCTGCGTGTGTGATCGTTAGTGTCAAATTGAAGTTCTAACAAAAGAGATTGAAAAGCTTCCAAGTCATCCTTACAGCGTCTTGCCAAAACTACGAGGTGTACTATGATAGGTAATTTAGTCCAAAAAATGCGGATTAATTATGGCAGACCGTACGGATTAGTTAAATATCTGTTCATGCTCATCGTGGTTTCAAAGTACTGCACGGAAGTTGAGAAATTCGATTGTTCATAGTTGTGAGTTGTAATAATGTTATGTTTGACGCGATCTTGAGTTGTTTCAGACCAGTAAGCGGAGAAGAATGCGTGATAAAAATCATCGTACGTGATAATTACGTTCATGAGCTCTCGTTCTACATCTACATCTACATCTACATCCATATTCCGCAAGCCACGTGACGGTGTGTGGCGGAGGGTACCTTGAGTACCTCTATCGGTTCTCCCTTCTATTCCAGTCTCGTATTGTTCGTGGAAACGATTGTCTGTATGTCTCTGTGCGGGCTCTAATCTCTCTGACTTTATTCTCATGGTCTCTTCGCGACATATATGTACGAGGGAGCAATATACTGCTTGACTCCTCGGTGAAGGTATGTTCTCGAAACTTCAACAAAAGCCCGTACCGAGCTGCTGAGCGTCTCTCCCGCAGAGTCTTCCACTGGAGTTTATCTATCATCTCCGTAACGCTTTTGCGATTACTAAATGATCCTGTAACGAAGCGCGCTGCTCTCCGTTGGATTTTCTCTATCTCTTCTATCAACCCTATCTGGTACGGATCCCAGACTGCTGAGCAGTGTTCAAGCAGTGGGCGAACAAGCGTACTGTAACCTACTTCCTTTGTTTGCGGATTGCATTTCCTTAGTATTCTTCCAATGAATCTCAGTCTGGCATCTGCTTTACCGACGATCAACTTTGTATGATCATTCCATTTTAAATCACTCCTAATGAGTACTCCCAGATAATTTATGGAATTAACTGCTTCCTGTTGCTGACCTGCTATATTGTAGCTAAATGATAATGGATCTTTCCTTTTATGTATTTGCAGCACATTACACTTGTCTACATTGAGATTCAATTGCCTTTCCCTGCACCATGCGTCAATTCGCTGCAGATCCTCCTACATTTCAGTACAATTTTCCATTGTTACAACCTCTCGATATACCACAGCATCATCCGTAAAAAGCCTCAGTGAACTTCCGATGTCATCCACAAGGTCATTTATGTATATTGTGAATAGCAACGATCCTATGACACTCCCCTGCGGCACACCTGAAATCACTCCTACTTCGGAAGACTTCTCTCCATTGAGAATGACATGCTGCGTTCTGTTATCTAGGAACTCTTCAGCCCAATCACACAATTGGTCTGATAGTCCATATGCTCTTACTTTGTTCATTAAACGACTGTGGGGAACTGTATCGAACGCCTTGCGGAAGTCAAGAAACACGGCATCTACCTGGGAACCCGTGTCTATGGCCCTCTGAGTCTCACTGTTGTCACAGGTTCTCTTGCGAGCTAACTACAAGTGAATTCAAGTTGGCCATGTTGGTGCCAAAGAATAATCAAGTTGTTGTAACTGCTTCTTTGGGTGTGAAAGGAGTCTAAGGGCTTACACTTATATGTGGCACCTGAATATTGTATTGATACTAATGTAAACTAAAACGAAATTATTTATTATAGATGATGTATGCCTCTGATGGGCTCTATAAAACTGATCGCTGACTGTGGACGACCACAGAGTTAGAGATACTGCTTCTGGTCTGAGACTATAGTGTTGGAGAAAGAGACCGCTTGGCGCACGCCAGTGGGCATCTGTGTGTGAGCGAAAGAGGATGGAGCAGGCAGTTCTTGCGCTGTTCTCTGTGAAGCCGGCAAGTGTTAGATTATGATGTAGGAATTACGAGTGCATGTATATAACTCTGGAAGCAGACGTCTTCTCGCAAGAAAAGTAAAGAAGTGAAATTTTTATGACTTCCGTTTTGCCAGCGCGTTAGTGTAAATTATTTGGCTGATAATTTCGAGTAACCCCATTATGTATGTTAACAGATTATATCTATAGGCTAGTTAGATATTTCCCTTTTGTAATGTTTCTAAGATTTGTTGACACAGGTAAACGTAATTTGATGATTTGACTTTATGCTTTTTTACTGAGATTTGTTGACACAGGTATACGTAATTTGATGATTTGACTTTATGCTTTTTTACCGAGGTTAGATAATACTTGCTGTGTAAATCTCATTGTTTGTGACTCAATTAGTAAAAGGGACGTAATTTATTGAGTAATGTAATTTCAATTATCAGATGCTTTGAAAAGCCAAACTAACTTCGAATACTATTTCACTATTCAAAATGTCGGTGTCAGTAAGTCACCCAAATCAGTACCACTCCCTGTCCAGGTAATATGTTTTTCAAAGACAATGAATTTTTTCTTAAATGTTTTCATTCAACAGCCAAAAGAATTTCATGTATATTTCGAAGTATTCCGGCCACCACTGCACACCGCTGAGCCTGCAGGTGTTTTATTCTTCTTCATGAGATACCAGAATACGTCGCGATCCGCCGTTGCCGCTTTAGAGGCAAGACAAATTTATTTATTCGTTATGTGCACAGGGACCAAAGTTATCAGTTTTGAACAGGGCCAGAGGATTCAGCACCTAAGGGGCTGAAGGTATTTTGCAGTGACTGTATTTCTTAACTGGTATTGGGAGTTGCATTGTCCAATCAATTCATATAAATTTGTTTGCTAAAAATGACCCAGAGTAAGCATACCACTTGCAGTTGCAACACTCTACACGATAACTCCAGTTTTGTATGCATTCTCCGTTCAGGCATTCATTCAATGTACTACAAAATGAATATTTTTAAATAACGTTACAGGTAAATTTTATTGGTGGCATTGCGAAAAATTTTAAATTTCGTAGCTGTGAGAAAATGGTTGTAATCGAATCCATAGTTTTCTGAACGGATGAGTTTCCTCTGATACTGTAACTCGCATGCCAGTCATTGTATCCTGCAAACATATCACGTTTATCAGTTGGGCATCTCCAAAATTAATGCGTTGGTTGAGATTTCCAACATGATAATTCGTCAACCTAATGGTATCGTTGCCACGACCGATCTTTTGAGATACTAGCAAGTTGTTCCTATATCTCTTTCACGTTGTGTTTATTTTCCTGATTAACCATCATCTGCTCTTCTTCAAAGTGTTTCAGTGACTGAAATACTTCGTTATCAACGAACCGAACCGGCTGAGTGCCTTCTGCCCTTTCATCTGATTCACTGTGCGTTTGCATCACTCTCTCGGGAAATTATTCGAATCGTTTAGCAACCTCCTCAACTGATTTAGCGTATTTGAAATTTCAGTGTTAGTCCGTAACTGTTATGGTTCGAACATTTTTTCTAATTCCTCTATTTTCAATTCTTGTTGTGACGTCTGTTGTCTCAACCCAACAATATCAACAGACTGCACATGATCAAGTCTGTACTCAAGATTATTAATATCAGACTTGAGTTACCAGCGTGCCTGAGTTTTCAACCGTTCTGACATTTCCTCGAATTTACGACTTAAATTGTCATTAAAATCACCCCGAAACAATTTGAAATTATCTTCCAGTTTATTAATAGACTGTTTGATCTCTCCACGAAGATCGTCATTAGAATTTTAATCTCCTTACTAAATACTCAAATATCATTACTGGATTTTCTTGTGTCGGCAGTTTTCTCTAGTATTATTGTGTAACATTATTACTGAAAGAAGGGAAGGCAAAATTACTTTGCGCTGTAAAGTAGAAGCAATACCTGAATCTCTCACAACAAAATCGGATTTTGCCACAGTATTTTGATATCCTGATTTGTGTATAATTCTATGCAACTCATCACGCATGATTGGCAAATAATAGCCTACACTCTGCTTATTCGTCGTATTGTTCGAAAGTTCCCTGACTTCATCATCTTGAGAAAAATTTTCTAGCTACGTCTCAAATTTTCCGCAACATCGTTTCGAGCTACTTCTGCAGTCCTGTCCATTCCTGCCTGTGACCTAGTTTTCGCTGTCGCTGAGACAAAAATGTAAAACAAATATCTCAACACAACAGTGTTAACCTCAGTGATACAAAATAACTAAACAAATTCTGAATCAGAAAATAGCAAAAATAAAAAAAATGAATTAATGCGGAGCAACGAGCAAGCAACAAAAATATGTAAGAAGTACTGACCAACTACAATTGCATATATTTTTCAAATGCAGTAGCAAGACGAATCATCTCTACTGCAAAAATCATCCAACAACTGTAGTATGGAAATGTGTAATGCTCTACGTCTGAGAATATTATCGTTACCTACAATTTTTCTAAAGTTTCAAGGCAATCTAGTGAATCTTTATAATCGGTATCATAAAATCTGATATGTAGCTGTACAACACTTATTATGAAAATGCTTACTCAAACATGTCAGTACCCAAACATTCTCTGGAACCTCCTACAATTGGACATGTCAGTGTTCTAATAGAGAACAAAAACAGAAATTAATTGCTCTTCCTACAAATAATGATTAATCAATTCTCTAGTATCTGACTGCGAATTTCAAAATATTCTATTACATATCCTAACAACTATACTGCAATGCTCCTGTATGCAACGGACAACTTACCCATCTTGCCGTTGTGACTGCATGACTAGCTACTTGCTAAAATAATTCAAAAGAAATACTGCGAACCATGCAAAGTGCAGTGCATCGTTACAACTACAGATGCCACTACTCCTATGTTTTTTCCTTATATATAAACTGAACTCCAAATTTACTATACTCTGAAAATGTTGATTCACACATTGAAAGACTGTAGTCTGACCTTTCTTTCCATTTAATAGTTTGAGAACTTTAATTATTGCACAATGTCTGTAATCAATAATCACGTATCTGGTCACAACAAAGACACGAATATTACTCTCAATGTACGCATACACCATTCTGACAAAATTCCTCCAGTGCACAAGTAACAATTACGTGCAACAACAAGATAAATTACCAAACATGCGAACACCAAAGTCTCCTCCGGTGCTACTAGTGTGGTCAGGACTGGCTGCGGTCTCCCCTGACGCATCGCTTCCCTCCACACCAGGCAGCGTCCAACTCTGTTCAACAACTGTCCGCTCGGTACCACTAGCTACAATAATGCCTCAGACTCAGATTTTATGTACGCACGCAGCAATCGTATCAGTAGCCAAAATGCTATGAACGTCCAACTTCCATTGCACACGAAACAAGAGGTGCCAACAAGACTCGAACAACAACGAAGGGCTCAGATTAAAAAGACTAAAAGACAGTCTTTGGTTCCTTCCGTGTAATGTATAGATCAGTGGTGTTCAAACCTTTCAACTTTCTTGGCCACATTTGAAGAAGACCAGTATACTTTGGGCTGCACATAATATTCTTAAGACTAACAACACCCATGAAGAGAAAACTGGGATCGGAGGTATTTCATTGCCCCATTTGGACTTTTTTATGAGATTTAATTACCTTCACAACTTAACATAAACGGAATCCAATGGATTTCTTTTTTTCGATCTGGCTCTTGCGTTTTCATTTGCGTCGGAACTTAAACCGATTTTGTGACATATTACAAGTTCCTAATCAGAGGCGAATTACTTAGTTTCACCTAAGTGCTTGTGTAGTTGGGTTTTTGAATCTCTGCTTATTAATTCTATTTATTAAACACACTTCTTATGTTTTCGTCGGGGTCTACAGTAGAGTTCCGCAGCTGTGTCAGTAGTACATTTCTCTGACAAGTATAGGGAACCCGTGGTCTAGGACGTACTCGCTTCGGCGGTACATATACTAAAATTGGAACGATACAGAGAAGATTAGCATGGCCCCTGCGCAAGTATAACAAAAAAAAGGGTAGCGTCTTTGACTCATAATCAAAACATTTTCGGTCCCGGGTTCGATCCCCGCCACTGCCTAAATTTTTGATAAATAATCAGCATTGGCGCCCGAAGACTTCCGGCATAATAAGTCAGCCTCATTCTGCCAACGGCCTTGTCAAAGACGGCGGAGGAGCGGATAGAGGTTCAGGGCACTCTCTTGTCCTAGGGGTGGGAAATTGCCCCTAAAGGCGGAAGAATCAGCAATGATCAACGACATGAGGATGCAGAAGGCAACGGAAACCACTGCATTAAAGACACGTAACGTGTATCCACAGGACATGTGGCCTGTATTTGAAGAAGTGTCATGATGATCTCTCCACTGGCAAAAGATTCCGGAATAGTCCCCCATTCGGATCTCCGGGAGGGGACTGCCAAGGGGGAGGTTACCATGAGAAAAAGATTGAATAATAAACGAAAGGATAACGTTCTACGAGTCGGGGCGTGGAATGTCAGAAGCTTGAACGTGGTAGGGAAACTAGAAAATCTGAAAAGGGAAATGCAAAGGCTCAATCTTCATATAGTAGGGGTCAGTGAAGTGAAGTGGAAGGAAGATTAGGATTTCTGGTCAGATGAGTATCGGCTAATATCAACAGCAGCAGAAAATGGTATAACAGGTGTAGGATTCGTTATGAATAGGAAGATAGGGCAGAGGGTGTGTTACTGTGAACAGTTCAGTAACCGGGTTGTTCTAATCAGAATCGACAGCAGACCAACACCGACAACGATAGTTCAGGTATACATGCCGACGTCGCAAGCTGAAGATGAACAGATAGAGAAAGTGTATGAGGATATTGAAAGGATAATGCAGTATGTAAAGGGGGACGAAAATCTAATAGTCATGGGTGACTGGAATGCAGTTGTAGGGGAAGGAGTAGAAGAAATGTTACAGGAGAATATGGGCTTGGGACAAGGAATGAAAGAGGGAAAGAGTAATTGAGTTCTGTAACAAGTTTCAGCTAGTAATAGCGAATACCCTATTCAACAATCACAAGAGGAGGAGGTATACTTGGAAAAGGCCGGGAGATACGGGAAGATTTCAATTAGATTACATCATGGTCAGACAGAGATTCCGAAATCATATACTCGATTGTAAGGCGTACCCAGGAGCAGATATAGACTCAGATCACAATATAGTAGTGATGAAGAGTAGGCTGAAGTTCAAGACATTAGTCAGGAAGAATCAATACGCAAAGAAGTGGGATACGGAAGTACTAAGGAATGACGAGATACGTTTGAACTTCTCTAACGCTATAGATACAGCAATAAGGAATAGCGCAGTAGGCAGTACAGTTGAAGAGGAATGGACAACTCTAAAAAGGGCCATCACAGAAGTTGGGAAGGAAAACATAGGTACAAAGAAGGTAGCTGCGTAGAAACCATGGGTCACAGAAGAAATACTTCAGTTGATTGTTGAATGGAGGAAGTACAAGCATGTTCCGGGAAAATCAGGAATACAGAAATACAAGTCGCTGAGGAATGAAATAAATAGGAAGTGCAGGGAAGCTAAGACGAAATGGCTGCAGGAAAAATGTGAAGACATCGAAAAACATATGATTGTCGGAAGGACAGACACAGCATACAGGGAAGTCAAAACAACCTTTGGTGACATTAAAGGCAACGGTGGTAACATTAAGAGTGCAACGGGAATTCCACTGTTAAATGCAGAGGACAGAGCAGATAGGTGGAAAGAATACATTGAAAGCCTCTACGAGGGTGAAGATTTGTCAGATGTGATAGAAGAAGAAACAGGAGTCGATTTAGAAGAGATATGGGATCCAGTATTAGAATCGGAATTTAAAAGAGCTTTGGAGGACTTACTGTCAAATAAGGCAGAAGGGATAGATAACATTACATCAGAATTTCTAAAATCACTGGGGGAAGTGGCAACAAAACGACTATTCACGTTGGTGTGTAGAATATATGAGTCTGGCGACATACCATCTGACTATCGGAAAAGCATCATCCACACAATTCCGACGACGACAAGAGCTGACAAGTGCGAGAATTATCGCACAATCAGCTTAACAGCTCATGCATTGAAGCTGCTTACAAGAATAATATACAGAAGAATGGAAAAGAAAATTGAGAATGCGCTCGGTGACGATCAGTTTGGCTTTAGGAAAAGTAAAGGCACGAGAGAGGCAATTCTCACGTTACGGCTAATAATGGGAGCAAGGCTAAAGAAAAATCAAGACACTTTCATAGGATTTGTCGACCTGGAAAAAGCATTCGACAATATAAAATGGTGCAAGCTGTTCGAGATTCTGAAAAAAGTAGGGGTAAGCTATAGGGATAGACGGGTCATATACAATATGTGCAACAACAAAGAGGGAATAATAAGAGTGGACGATGAAGAACGAAGTGCTCGTATTAAGAAGGGTTTAAGACAAGGCTGTAGACTTTCGCTCCTACTTTTCAATCTGTACATCGAGGAAGCAATGATGGAAATAAAAGAAAGGTTCAGGAGTGGAATTAAAATACAAGGTGAAAGGATATCAATGATACGATTCGCTGATGTCATTGCTATCCTGAGTGAAAGTGAAGAAGAATTAAATGACCTGCTGAACGGAATGAACAGTCTAACGAGTACACAGTATGGGTTGAGAGTAAATCGGAAAAAGACGAAGGTAATGAGAAGTAGTAGAAATGGGAACAGCGAGAAACTTAACATCAGGATTGATGATCACGAAGTCAATGAAGTTAAGGAATTCTGCTCCCTAGGCAGTAAAATAACCAATGACGGACGGAGCAAGGAGGACATCAAAAGCAGACTCGCTATGGCAAAAAAGGCATTTCTGGCCAAGAGAAGTCTACTAATATCAAATACCGGCCTTAATTTGAAGAAGAAATTTCTGAGGATGTACGTCTGGAGTACAGCATTGTATGGTAGTGAAACATGGACTGTGGGAAAACCGGAACAGAAGAGAATCGAAGAATTTGAGATGTGGTGCTATAGACGAAAATTGAAAATTAGGTGGACTGATAAGGTAAGGAATGAGAAGGTTCTACACAGAATCGGAGAGGAAAGGAATATGTGGAAAACACTGATAAGGAGAAGGGACAGGATGATAGGACATCTGCTAAGACATGAGGGAATGACTTCCATGGTACTAGAGGGAGCTGTAGAGGGCAAAAACTGTAGAGGAAGACAGAGACTGGAATACATCAAGCAAATAATTGAGGACATAGGTTGCAAGTGCTACTCTGAGATGAAGAGGTTAGCACAGGAAAGGAATTCGTGGCTGGTCGCATCAAACCAGTCAGTAGAGTGATGACCAAAAAAAAAAAGTGTAGTTTTCCACAGTCTTTAGTATGGATACAGATAGCAACTATTGTGTGTGTGTGCGAGCCAAGCTGATGACTGCTCTCAGCTCCAGGCTGTGATGGCTTTCGTTATACAGTTTGAAGCTGCAGTGGATGGGCACCACTGGCGTGGGCCAGCCAAGGGAATCCAACAGACCAGCACGTCTGAGTCCTCCAATCGGTCCTCAACGGTGGCCAGCCCATCTACTGCTTTCACTGATGTTGACACCATACCTGTGGTCGAGTAGGAGGTCACTTCGTGGCATGCCAGGTGAAGAAAGGCTTCCCAGGGGACCGCACGTAAGGCCTCCCCTATTAGTATCATCAAACTGGATCCAGGTGCTGTTTGTGGCAAACAATGTCGCTCAGCCAGATCCAGTCGCCTATCCTCTTTCGGAGGAAACCTCCCAGCCTGCAAGGTCTGGGCAATCACCGAGGGAGAGATTATTCGTCGTTGGAAGCTCCAATATTAGTTGTTTTATGCGGCCCCTTAGGGACATGGCTGCCGAGAAGGGGAAGAAAACCAACGCGTTACCGTGTGCATACCGGGTGGATTCATTCCAGATGTGGCATGGGTCATTCCGGATGACATGAAGACCACAACCTGTAGGGAACTGCAGGTGGCAGCTCGCGTCGGTATCAATGATGTGTGTCGCTTGGGATCGGAAGTGATTCTGCCTGTTGTGTGATGAAAGCAGTATAGTCAACAGGACCGAGTGGAGGGTCTGAATCAGAGGCTCAGACGGTTCTGCGACCGTGTATCAACACGTTCCTCAACTTGCGCCATAGGGTGGTTGGGTTTGGGGTTCCTCTGAATAGGTCGGGAGTCCACGGCACGCAGAAGGCAGCAACACAGGTAGCAGGGGGCTTTGTGGCGTGGAGTGGGGGTTGTTTAGGTTAGAGGGTCTCGGGAAAACACAAGAAGGGCTTCAGTCACAAAGGGTGCAGGCTGAACACAGTAAGAACGTAGATACAGGTACCACCGGTATAACAGTTGTAAACTGTAGTAGCTGTGTTGGGAAAGAACCAGAGCTCCTAGCGCTAACAGAAAGCACTGATGCTCAAATCGTTGTAGGTACTGAAAACTGGCTAAAGCCGGAGATAAGTTCAGCAGATCTTTTTGCGAAGAGCCTAACGGCGTTCCGAACATCGTTGGCGGTGGCGCTTTTGCTGCTGTTTGAAGTAGCTTAGCTTATCCCTAAATTAAATAAAATAGTTCCTGTGAGTTAGTAAGGGCACAGGTTATTCTTGGCCACCGGAATAAAATAATAATTAGATCCTTTTACCGATCTCCCAATTCAGATCATCCAGTTGCTGAAAGGTGCAAAGAAAACATGAGTTTGATTTTAAAAACGTACCCGACTCATATAATTACAGTTGGTGGTGACTTTAAATTACCCTCGATATGTTGGCGAATACACAAATTTAATTCCGGAGGTACGCATAAAAAATCATCCGGAATTGTCCTAAAAGCGTTCTCTGAAAATTATTTCGAGCAGTTAGTTCATGTTCCCACGCGAATACTAAACTGTTGTGAAAACACACTTTGCCTCTTAGAGCGAATAATCCTGAGCTACTAACGAGCATCAAAACGGATACAGGGATTAGTGGACACTGGTTAGCCGTACGGAAATTGAATATTTTAACCCTCAAATCCTTGAAAAATAAACGAAAAATATACCTATTCAAAAAAGCTAATAAAAATTCACGTGACGCCATCCTGAGAGATAATCCCCACTCCTTCCACATTAACAATGTAAGAGTAGACCAGATGTGGCCTAGATTAAAAGAAATAATATCGATAGAAAGTGATTTATAGCAAAAATACGACAGAGCTGATCCCTCTTGGTGCACAAAACGGGTCAGAACACTGTTGCAGAAACAACGAAAAACACATGCCAAATTTAAACGGATGCAAAATCTCTAAGTTTATCGATTTTTCAGAAGCCCGTAACTTAGCGGGGATTTCAGTGCGAGATACTTGTAATAGTTTCCTGGACGAAACTCGCAAACTGGCAGAAACAAAAATGCGATTCTGGTCGTATGTGAAGTATGCTAGCGGAAAGACAAAGTATGGTGCCTTTTCCGCGCGACAGCAATGGAAATACTATCGACGACGGTGCTGCCAAAGCAGAGTTACTAACCACGGCCTTCCAAAATTCTTTTACAAAAGAAGACGGAGTAAATATTCCAGAATTCGAACCAAGAACAGCTGCCAACATGAGTAAGGTAGACGTAGATATCCTCTGAGCTGTGAAGCAACTTAAATCACTTAACAAAAGGAAGTCTTCGGGTCCAGACTGCATACCATTCAGGTCCCTTTCAGTAACTGCTGATACAATACCTCCATACTTAACAACTATATACAACCGTTCGCTCGACGGAAGATCCTTACCCAAAGACTGAAAAGCTCCTACGTCACAACAATATTCAAGAAAGGTAGTAGGAGTAATCCACTAAATTATAGGCCTAATCTTGAACGTCGATATGCAGCAGGACTTTGGAACATTTATTGTGTTCGAACTGTCTATTGACACACAATCAACACGGATTTAGAAAACATTCTTCTTGTAAAACATAACTAGCTCTTTAGTTACACGAAGTGTTGAGTGCTGTTGACGACAGTTTTCAGATTGATTCCGTATTTCTAGATTTTCAGGAGGTTTTTAACATTGTACCTCACAAGCGGCTTGTAGTGAAATTGAATACTTATGGAATCCCTTCTCAGTTATGTGAATGGATTCGTGATTTCCTCTCAGAGAGGTCACAGTTCGTAGTAATTGACGAAAAGTCATCGAGTGAAACAGAAGTGATTTCTGGCGTTCCCCAAGGTAGTGTTATACGCCCTTTGCTGTTTCTCATTTAGGAGACAATCCTAGCAGCCTTCTTAGCTTGTTTTCGGATGACACTGTCGTTTATCGATTAGTAAAATCATCAGAAGATCAAAACAAATCGCAAAAGATTTAGAATAGATAGGTGTATGGAACGAAACTTTGCAACTAACCCTAAATAAAGAAACATGTGAGGTCATCCACATGAGTGCTTAAAGGAATCCGTTAAACTTCCGTTGCACGGTAAATACGTCAAATTTAAAAGTTGTAAATTCAACCTAATCCCTGCGAATTACAATTACGAATAACTTAAATTGGAAGGTTCTAAAATGGTTCAAATGGCTCTGAGCACTATGGGACTTAACATCTGAGGTCCCCTAGAACTTTGAAATACTTAAACCTAACTAACCTAAGGACATCACATACATCCATGCCCGAGGCAGGATTCGAACCTGCGACCGTATCGGTCGCGCGGTTCCAGACTGAAGTGCCTAGAACCGCTCGGCCGCACCGGCCGGCTAAATTGGAAGGAACACGCGGAAAATGATGTTGGGAAGGATAACCAAAGACTGCGTTTTACTGGGAGGACATTTACAAAATGTAACAGATGTACTAATGAAACTGCCTAAACTAGGCTTATCCGTCTCTATTAGACTACCGCTGCGCGGTGTGGGATCGTTGCCCGATAGGATTGATGGAGTACGTCGGAAAAGTTCAATGAAGGGCAGCACGTTTTGTATTATGGTGAAAAACGGGAGTGAGTGTCACTGAAATGATACAGAATTTGCGGTGGACATAATTAAAACGAAGATATTTTTCGTTGCGGCCGAATCTTCTCACGATATTTCAAATTTTGTCCTCCGAATTTGAAAATATTTTGTTGACACCGACCTATGTAGGGAGAAACGATCACCATAATAAAATAAGGGATATCAGAGCTCGCACCGAAAGATACAGGTGTTCGTCTTTTCGGCGCGCAGTACGAGATTGGAATACGCAATTACTGTGAAGGTGGTTCGATGAACCCTCTGCCAGGCACTTAAATGTGATTTGCAAAGTATCCCTGTAGATGTAGATGCAGAATAGTTACTTTTGACGTCATGCGGCCCCTTAGGCTTCGGGTTGGACACTCCTACTATGGATCGAAGGTGCAATAGTGAAATTGAAAGAAAGGCTGAAGAGTGGGATTACAATTAATGGCGAAAGGATGTCAATATTTGCTGATGACATTGCTATCTGCAGTGAAGGTGAAAAAGAATTAGTCTGTTGACTAACGAGCAGCCCCATGAGTACAGAATAGAACTGAGAGTAAAGCGAAGGAAGGAGGAAGTAATTATAAGTAGCAGAAATTAGAAGAGGGAGAACCTTAACATCAAAATTAGTGATTACGAAACAGACGAAGTTAAGGAATTTTGCTACCTAGGAAGCAAAATGCCCCACGACGGGCGAGGGAAGGAGGACTTAAAAAGCAGATCAGCACAGGCAAACAGTGCGTTCCTGGCCGACAGATGTCTATTACCATCAAACGCAAGCCTTAATAAGAGGAAGAAATATCCGGAAATTTACGTTTGGAGTGTGGACATGACTCATGGGCAGAACAAAGACTAGAACAGGAAAGAATCGAGTCATTCGAAATGTGGAGCTAGAGAAGAATGTTGAAAATTAGGTGGTTTGGTAAGTTAAGGAATGAGGAAGTTCCCATGTATCGCAAACAATGGAAAGAACGAGAGCTAGTATAATAGGACATGTTTTAAGACATCAGGAAATAACTTCCATGGTACTAGAGGCGTCTGCAGTTGGTAAGACCGGTAAAGGAGGACAGAGACTGCAATACATACAACAAATAATTGAGGACGTTGCGTGCAATAATTAATGTGAGATGAAGAGTTGGGCACAGGAGTGCAAATCGTGATTGGGCGCATAAAACCCACCAGAAGAGATGACTAAAGAGAGCATTAGCAGACGGAACGTTAGGCAGATCAACGAACACTTGCCCATTCCCACTCACTCATTCAACCCTACTCACTCTCATTATCTCTTTGTGCCTCTATAACTGTCACAGTCTTCTGTGTCACAGCTACAGTCTCGCTCGTTCTGTCCTGCTATTACTGTCTGCTCTAACTGCCACTGCCTCCCACTTGGTCTCTCTTATTGCTACTATCTCTTTCATTCCTTACCACTGCTGCAGTTTCTTCTCACTGTCACGATCTCCCTCTTCCATGTTTTCTATTTCACAGACAGTCTCTCATTACCTGAGCTCTCAACCACTTTCACTGTCTCCTTTTCTTTATCCTTCTCCCTCTGACGCTGTTTCTTTCACTATTTTCGTAGCGCTGTTCTGTCACTGTCAAACAGGTTCCATTGCCACAGTGTCTCGCTCTTTCTCTCGCACTGCCATTGTCTCCTGCGCACTTCGTATGCCACAAGCACTGTCTACTATCGTTTATTTGCTTGCCACAACACTTGGGAAAAATTTTAAAGGTCCTGGGGAAGATAGAATGAGGCCACTCGAACCCCACTTTTCAGTCAGATTCTTTCAATAAACAGGTGCATATTCGCCTTTTTCCCGCTGGTTCCCTTGTTTCCCCTACCTCAGTTGGACATTTCACTCATATGAACAGACCTCTATAGGTCAGTAAAATTTTGATAGTTTACTTACGTAAAATTGAAACCGCTATGGCCGAGCGGTTCTAGGCGCTACAGTCTGGAACCGCGCGACCGCTGCGGTCGCAGTTTCGAACCCTCCCTGAGGTATGGATGTGTGTGATGTACTTAGGTTAGTTAGGTTTAAGTAGTTCTATGTTCTAGGGCACTGATGACGTCAGATATTAAGATCCATAGTGCTCAAAGCCATTTTTTGAAATAACACCAAACTAACGTGACAACTGAGACGGAATTTTACGTCCACAAATATTTTTCTCATGCTTCAGTACTGCAACATGGGGTTTCCAGAACCATTGTGATGACCACAGAGACACTTTAGAGCATATTCCTCAATACTGCGCGATTTTACAAACTAAGTTATCCCCCTACACAGTATTTTACGTGCATTTTTTTGTGCGTACTAGTTCGAAAGTTTTGGATCTCTATACCTCCCAAATGGATAAGGAATCAAGAAAATTTTCAAGTTCGTGCGAGATTTAGGTCTTATAAATGTATAGTCGTCTTTGTTCCTGCGGTTTTTGTAAATAACGGATAAAGATTTTTGGAAACAGGAAGATGGCACTTCTACACAAATAGCTAGAAATTAAAATTACAACAATTTCATAAGATTATTTACATTTCGCCTCGCATCGGAATTTACATGCATATTTTACGTGTACTTGTAAGGTAACTTTGTACCCCTGTCTCTCTGAAAGGGATAAAAATATCAAGAACATTTTCGCGTCTGTTCAGCATCGGGATCTTAGGAATATTGAAACGTCCCCTTAGAAAAATTATACATGACTGTGCTTAAACAGACACACAATATTTTTAGCGCAACGCAGTTTGACTTTTAATAATCCCTACAAAAGAATGGCCCTGACTAACATTAACCTATACCTTTCACAAATCACTTACAAAAACATTCGTTACTCGAACTATTGCAAAACAGCGAGCGCCACTACTGCCAGCTAAATAAAAGATTCAAACTACTGAAGGCACTAACTACTGATAGGCATAGTTGGCATATGAAAGGTTTTGATAGAGAACAAACAATGGATTTACCTTAATAGTGTTCAAAAGTCATTATATATATAGCAGTTCATGACATCCATTCTTACAAATGTACTGTTTCTGATGGACACACGTCCAAATCATCCGCTCTCAAAAATCCGCCACCACACTTCCCCACATCCACCACTGCTGGCTGCTCACCTCCAACTGCGCAACGCTATGCGCTGTTAACAGCCAACAGCCCAACACTACAATAGCGAACAACAACGCAAACCAGCCACAGACTGCACACAGCACAGCCAGTGATTTTCATACAAAGCGCTACGTGGGGTTACCAATATAAGAACCTAAACATCCTACTTCCAATATATAGTAAAAATTTAATCCATTTGCTGTTGTATAGCGGAGTTAGAGTAGGCGGCTCGGTTCTGATGCGAAAAAATGGTAACTGAAACGAGTTTTTCAGGCCACTTAAGAAAACGCCAATGAGCTAATAATTTTTGAACCTCTGTACCTCGGAAACGGATTAACATACAAATCATAAAAATTTCTAGATTTTCAAAATCGGGATCTTAGAAACGTTTCGTAAAAATTCCAGAGATCTGCTGTGCATAGACCTCTTGGAAACTGCGACTCGGTTTTAGTGCGTAAAAGTGATAAAAACCTAATTTTGGGGTTCTCTAAGGAACCATCCATGAGCTAGTGGCGCTGTCATAAGCCCCTTAAGTCTCACAGTAGACCACATCAAGTGCAAAAACACTAACCGATATGCTCAACTTGCTTAAGCAGGAGGAAGCGTGAACTAATATTCATATTTTGACCCTGTACTGTAGCGTAGTGACTCTCAGACGATTATTCTATTGGGCACAAAAATCATCCCTAGCGAAAGGGCTATCCACAACACTTGACCCCTCTTCCACCAAGAGAATTTGAGGTATGAACTCCAGAAGAGTTCAAATGGGTCAAATGGCTCTGAGCACTATGGGACTTAACATCTGAGGTCATCAGTCCCTTAGAACTTAGAACTACTTAAACCTAGCTAACCTAAGGACATCACACACATCCATGCCCGAGGCAGGATTCGAACCAGCGACCGTAGGAGTCGCGCGGTTCCGGACTGAAGCGCCTAGAACCGCCCGGCCACCGGGGCCGGCTCCAGAAGACTGCAGCGCCGTTTTGAAACATATTAAACAGCGGATGCTGTAGCATTTCTACCGATTAGGCCGTGCCGTTGTGAAACACTGGAACAACAAGAACACCAACGTTTCCATCGTCTTCGCACCGGTCCTTCCCTCTCCCCGATAGAATTATTGGGGTAGGACAGGGAAAGCTATATGGCCGAAGTGGTGCCCAATTGAAAGAACTGCACGAGGCCGTTGAGTCACATGAAATGGAATGTTGTACGTAATGACGTTGCCTAATACATAATGACGTTTCCTAATACACGAAACAGAGTTATTCAAATTGACACCCGCCCGCGAGCTTATATCAGATTTGAGATGTTTCGCCTCAACAGTTTCTCTAAATCACTGAGGAATCCTTCAATAGAGATAATTAATTATTAATACAAAAATAACTCTTGAATGGCTACGATATATCAATACAAATATTTTCTTGGTTTCTGATTACGAGTGTTCTAGAAGTGTATTTCGCATGGCCATCGTCCGCAGCAAGCACAGAAATATTCGTTTGGTAGTAAAAAACCGCCTTTCTTGCTGCAAGAAAAGTCGACTTTTATTTACGAAGCGAATAGGTGTTTTACATTTGATAACCTGTCCCGTTATACAGGGTGTGACAAAAAGGTACGGCCAAACTTTCAGGAAACATTCCTCACAGACAAAGAAAGAAGATATGTTATGTGGACATGTGTCCTGAAACGCTTACTTTCCATGTTAGAGCTCATTTCATTACTTCCCTTCAAATCACATTATTCATGAAATGGAAACACACAGCAACAGAACGTACCAGCGTGACTTCAAACACTTTGTTACAGGAAATGTTCAAAATGTCCTCCGTTAGCGAGTGTACATGCATCCACCCTCCGTCGCATGCGCTGATGCAGCCCTGGAGAATGGCGTATTGTACCACAGCCGTCCACAATACGAGCACGAAGATTCAAATGGCTCTGAGCACTATGGGACTTAACTTCTAAGGTCATCAGTCCCCTAGAACTTAGAACTACTTAAACCTAACTAACCCAAGGACATCACACACGTCCATGCCCGAGGCAGGATTCGAACCTGCGACCGTAGCAGTCGCACAGTTCCGGACTGAAGCGCCTAGAACCGCTTGACCACCGCGGCCGGCCGAGCACGAAGAGTCTCTGCATTTGGTACCGGTGTTGCGTAGACAAGAGCTTTCAAATGCCCCCATAAATGAAAGCCAAGAGGGTTGAGGTCAGGAGAGCGTGGAGGCCATGGGATTGGTCCGTGCTCCCTAAGACGCCGATCAATTGCTTCGAACGTCTTCCTGTCGGGACACCTTCGTTCCGAAAATCTCTCTCTATACAAACGTACCGCGCCACGGCTATTGCCCCGTGCTAATCCATACGTCAAATGGGCATCTGCACACTCCGCATTTGTAAATATTGCACTGACTGCAAAACCACGTTCGTGATGAACACTAACCTGTTGATGCTACGTACTGATGTGCTTGATGCTAGTACTGTAGAGCAGTGAGTCGCATGTCAACACAAGCACCGAAGTCAACATTACCTTCCTTCAATTGGGCCAACTGGCGGTGAATCGAGGAAGTACAGTACATACTGACGAAACTAAAATGAGCTCTCACATGTAAATTAAGCGTATCCGGACACATGTCCACATTACATCTTTTCTTTATTTGTGTGTGAGGAATGTTTCCTGAAAGTTTGGCCGTACCTTTTTGTAACACCCCGTATATGGAAATGTTTAAAGTGAATATGATCCGAGGGACAGGTAACTACCTAATTGTCAATGTCGCGTCTGAGATGCAAGTAAGTGATGTGAACAATGTGTAGGCTGTCTCAGGCTGTTATTAATGCGTAAGTGGTGATTCACGGCAGGTGGAAGTGTGAGCACTCCTACTCAGTGCAGTTGTACTTGCTAAGTTATGAACCAATTAAAGGGGTAGGATGATTAGAGGACAGACTACCTTGAAATGATACGCGGCGCGGACGGTGCAGTACATATGGCAATGCCGTCGCCATACGAACTATGCACGCCGTCCTCCAGAGCGGACGGCGGCCACTGGGGTGTGTGTGCGCCGCGCTCGGCCAGAGAGGCGTGTCCGCGTCACCGCCGCCTCAGCCGTGACGTGACAAGCTGCCCGCCTTCGGTGCGGCTTCCCACCTCTGGTCTGTGGGCGGCGCCGCCTTTCATGTGGGACGCGTGCTGCGTAAAGTTCGACGGCTGGCCATCAAAGACGCCGCTCGCCGCGCCGCCTGTCAGCTCCAATCAGTCCAACTTGACGGGCAGCCCTAATTGTGGAGTCCGCGTTCGCATCTCGGTTCGCTCAGACACTGCCCCTATAAGTGGCCGTATTTCTTTTGTGCCGAGATAGACAATCAATCAAGACTAGCCGCTCTGTCGCGTCAACCACCACTCAGTTTGCCAATAGCGGCCGCGTCTGATGTCACCCCCCAACCCCCACCCCCTACCCCCTCCCGCGCTAGATTTTAGACGACGCCTGTTAGCTGCCTCTTCACGTAGGATGTGAATACAGAGTCGCAAAACAAGTACAATGACATTCCAAAGCACTTTCAATTTTAATGAGACGCACCAACGACGAATGCGTTTCCAAGACATTCCTGTAATAGGCACTGGTCCATCGGAATGCGCGTCCAGCGCTTCTAAAACAACCAGTCGATGTGTACCGGCCCATACTGTGCGCACAAAAGAATGTTGCCCATACCTGCTCAGGCGACACGGTAGGGAAGGGAACAACTGTAGTGATGAAGGCTCTGTTGCGAACGGCAACAACGGCGTGGGGGAGGATTAGTTCGATAGGTGAAGCCTTTGTAAGGCATGTGTTTCGTATGACATATGAGGAACAGCTAGGGAGTTAGCAAATAATACACTGAAGAGACAAAGGAACTGGTACACGTGCCTAATATCGTGTAGCGAGCACGCTGAAGTACCGCAACGTCATGGCTGGACTCGACTAATGTCTGAAGTAGTGCTGGAGGGAACTGACATCATGAATCCCGCACAGTAGTCCACAAATCCACAAGAGAACGACGGGGTGAAGATCTCTTCTGAACAGCACGTTGCAAGGCATCCCAGATATGTTGAATGTCTGCGGAGTTTGGTAGCCAGCGGAAGTGTTTAACTCAGAAGAGTGTCCATGGAGCAAGTCTGTAGCAATGGTGCACGTGTGGGGTGTCACATTGTCCTGCTGGAATTGTCCAAGCCTGCCGTAATGCACAATGGACATGAATGTATACAAACAGGATGCTTACGTATGCGTCACTTGTTAGAGCAGTATGTAGACATACTCGTATCAGGGCTGCCATATCTCCCCAACTGCACACTCCCCAAAACATTATAGAGCCTCCACCGGCTTCAACAGTCCCCTGCTGACATGCAGAATCCATGAATTCATAAGGTTGCCTCCATACCTGTACACCTCCAATCTCCATTCGCTCGATACAATTTGAAACGAGACTTGTCCGACCGGACAACACGTTTCCAGTCATCAACAGTCCAGTGTCGGTGTTGACTACCCAAGGCGAGACTTAAGGCCTTGTTTCGTGCAGTCATCAAGGGTACACGAGTGGGGGGGGGGGGGGGGGATGGCAAGGCTCCGAAAGCCCATATCGATGATGTTTCGTTGAATGGTTTGCACGCTGACACTTCTTGGATTGAAATATGCAGTAATTTTCAGAAGGGCTGTGCTTCAATCACGTTGAAAGATTCTCTCCACTCATCGTTGGTCCCATTGTTGCAGGATCTTTCTCCGGCCGCAGCGATGTCGGAGATTTGATGTTTTACCGGATTCCTGATATTCACGGTACAATTGTGAAATAGATGTATGGGAAAATCCCCACTTCATCGCTATCTCGGAAATGCTGTGTCCCATAACTCGTGAGCCGACTGTAGCATCACTTTCAAACTCACTTGAATCGTGATAACCTGCCATTTTAACATCAGCAACCGATCTAACAACTGCGCCAACGTTGTCCTATATAGGCGTTGCCGACTGCAGCGCCGTATTCCACCTGTTTACGTATATCTGTATTTGAATATGCATGCCAGTACCAGTCTCTTTGGTGCTTCAGTGTATATTAGTACGTTACGTCGGTGTGATCAATAATTCGACAGATACAGAAATTCATAGTCAGTAACCCGTCCATATAGTCGAGCACTAAGTGCCACACTTCAGTCTTTTGAGGAGCCTGGCTTGCCCCATTTCGAATTCCCTTGTGGATTAACGACGAGGGTTAGTGAGTTTTCCAGCCTGCATGTAGTTTTTAGACGGTTTCTCACTTCCACGTAGGTAAATCTTCTATTGGTACCAACATCCCAAATCAAATACCCACTACAAAATCACTCAGACAGTGTTCTCACAGTGTTACATCCGACATAATTGATACACGGATCGGAAAAAAGGTTTCTTTACACCTTGAATGCGCACCTTTCTGGGTCTTTATCGAAATATAAATAACACAAAGAAATGCTTCTTGAAGTGTAAATTAATTAACTAATACACCATATAAATGGAATATTTCTTCAGATAATTTACTGTGCTAAAAGGCCTATTCCTGAGCACAGCTGTAATCAAATCAAAACAAAAAATACTTGTAAAACAAGTAATCTAGCCCCTTGGTGGGCGATAAAGTGGGTAGAACATAAGTTAACATGTCGACAAGCCATCGTTGAGCGCAGGCGTACAGGTAATGGAAACCTCAATGTTGCTACCTAACATCACTGAAACGATGACAGAGTCCTGGTGGTCTCAGCTGGCAGAGTCTGATCTCGAGGGATACAATGCGTTAGTTGATTAGCGGCAGTGGATGGTGAACAGAACAAGGACAGCGCCGATTCTAACTGCGCACGACTATCAAGATTTTGTCGCAGTCACCAGCATTGCCCCCTGATGGTCTGTTTGCAGACTTCTTGGCCTTGCCACAGTTCAAATGGAGTCTGCGGGCTACATCTTTCTGACTGCCTATTTGGCTGGCTCTCAGAACCAGATCGCAGTCTAGATTGGCGCACGCCAATCCTAGGTGCTTGTGACGATTGACAGTTGGTGTGGCTGCCGGTGTCGCCCTTTCATGCTCTGCTCGCTGTCCTCTTGGCCCTGCCACAGTTCGAGTGGAGCCACGGTAGTTTGAATTGGGCAGGTGGCAAACGCTTAGTTGCAGAAACTCCATGGGAGGCCTGCCACAGCTTCCCTCCTTCCCTAGCACCGTGGCATCGGGGTGGAGACAGGTGCTGGCAACCTTGCTGACGTCCGAGCTCTCCAACAGTGGGGAAGGGGAGGGCGGTGGGTGAAAGTTCGGTGATGGATCGACGTCCATTAGGAGTCCCTCAGGACTACTGTCGAGCTGTTGGTGGTTAGGTGTAGTCCTCTCAGGCCGGTGCCTGTTCAACGTGAGCTGCTGGAGCAAGGATTTCTGGAACAAACAGTGGTATCAGAGTTTCTGCTAGTTGTTACACTGCCTACTGTGTGCGACGCTGGTTAAGATGGTGCCTACCACAGCCTTTCCTAGGAGGCAGTGTAGCTGGGACCCATCGTGGCCTACCTCTGAAATATAGATTTGCCGGACCATGTCTGTCATGACGTAGGCAGGAGGGGTGACGTGATAGAAGTGTTGTCTGGATCATGGAAAGTTGGGAACATAACTAGCGTCCATGTAGTTTGTTGATGGGCGAAACCTATTCGTGAGGGCGTTCCCTGTAAATGTGACAGAAAAAGGAAGCTTACATAAGTGACAGAGTGATGCTGCCAGAGTTTAGATATCTGAGTTTTGGAAGTTCTTATAAAATGTTCCACTAGGCCGTCTGAAGCTCTGTGGAAGGTGGCCATCTGGATGATTTCATTAACAATAAAATTTCTGGAACTCAATGGATGATAATCGGGGACAATTATCTGTTGCTAGAGTTTCCAGGAGACCCTCTAAGGAAATTGTCCTGGCTAAGGTCTGGATGGTAGCTACAAAATTGGTGGATGTCAACTGCGAGATAAATTGGTATCCAGAGCCTGCATCTACAACAACGAGCAAAGATCTCTCCAGAATGGAGCTAGTGAATTCCGGATAAATCGTTGCCTAATTACTTGTGGTGGATGGCCGTGGGAAATATCTACAGGAAGGTGCTCCTTGCTTGGAATGGCAAGTGGTACAATCAGAAAGCATGTTTGTCGTACCTATGTCCACTCCCCACCGTTATATGTGAGGTCATTCCAGCTATTTTGTGAGAACCATGCTCCCCCACTTCCTCACCCCACATTCCGTGGTGAAGTAGTTTAAGGGCCCTCTGTTCTGTAGTGTAGAAAGTTCATGGCACCAATCCCAAAAGGCCAGAATTCTGAGTTCTGCAGTCGCTTTCTAACTGGTCACCCAAAGTACATGCATTTGAAGACCTTGTTGGAGACTTAGTCCTGTGCTGTTCTGTGTTTCACAGTGTCAGCATCCAGAGGGAAGGAGCTGATCCTACAGGTAAATGGGAGAGAAGATCCTTACTAGCATTGTATGCTGTTGAACGTAACTGGATGTCGTATGAGTAACTTAGTAAAAAGAGGACCCAGCATTGTAAGTGTCAAGCAGTCTTAGTGGGAAGAAATGCCAGGGAGTGTAGGAGCAGAAGGAGCATATTGTAGTATGTGGGGATTGTGAACTGACAGCCATAATCAGAGTCACGAAATTTCTTAGTGCTTAATATGATAGCAAGATCCCCCTTCTCCTACTCGTTGTAGTTTTTCTAAGGACGATTCAGTGTTTTGCAAACAAAACTATAGGGTTCCCACCCAATTCACAATGTGTGAGAGCACTGCCTCCAGCCCATAATCAGCTGCGACAGCCATTTGATTTGTAGGATCATATGCTATTAGGCAAGCACGTTTGGGTAGAGACTGCTTCGAACTGCCGAAGGCTTGGTCACATTTGTCTGTCTGTTTCTATGGTGTGTTTTCTCGTATGAGCTGATGTAACAGATCCACTACAGCTGCGACCTGGGAGATGATGTGGTGGTAGTAATTTATCTGACCCAGGACTTACTTCAGTTGCAAGATGTCCTTTTGAGTAGTTACTTTTTGGACTGCCTCCAAATAAGTTGGGGTGGGGTGCGTACCCAAGACTTTTACAGCATGTCCCAAGTATTCCACTTGATAAAAAAGCAATTCACATCTGTCCAACCTGCAATGTACTATCACTTCTTCAAAAATAGTAGATAATGCTTCTAAATTATGAGTGAGGTCCTCATTAGTTTTTCTCGATACGAGAATGTGTCCAGATATTCGATCTTACAAGTAACTTGTCTGAACAATGGTTCTAAACGTCTTTCGCATATGGCCTGTGCACTGGACATGCCGGAAGGCAATCGATTATATCATAAACGTCCAAATGGCCATTAGTAAGTTCTTAGATTCGTCCTCAAGGGGGGGCTGCTGATAAGCATGCTTTATGCCAGTCTTCACAGATTCTACCCCCAGGCAGACGAGTCATAATACTTTCTACTTTGGGGACTGGATATGAGTCCGTGACCACCTGAGATTTCGCTTCAGAGTCCCGACAGATGAGGACTGACTCCTGGACCTGCACAAATTGTGCCACTTCAGTACAATCCACATTCGCATGTGGGGAGGAGTGGCTTTATGTCCTGTGGCATTGTATCGTGTTTTGTCCCCAGATGTACATCTTTTGCCTCGAATACAACTTTACTTGAGTGCGTGTTCTACGAAACGTTACGCACATGATGAGAGGCGCTGCTGTTCGTGCCGGCCTTAGTGGCCGAGCGGTTCTAAGCGCTACAGTCTGGAACCGCGCGACCGCTACAGTCGCAGGTTCGAATCCTGTCTCGGGCATGGATGTGTGTGCTGTCCTTACGTTAGTTAGTCTTAAGTAGTTCTAAGTTCAAGGGAATGATGACCTCAGAAGTTATGGTCCATAGTGCTCAAAGCCATTTGAACCATTTCTTTTGCTGTTCGTGGAATGTCGGGCTCACCAAAGCCTACTTTTGGTATGGACAATGCAGTCCATGGGCAGGTTTGCCCAGCTTGGACACAAACACCAAGGCGGTATTCTGAAAGGCCATCATAGAGCAGAGTAACTGTTCATATGCACGAAGAACTGGGAGACACGTCTAAAGGACAGGTCCTTGAGTTTAAGCAGGTAATGTCACAGTTCGTCAGGAGCATGCACTAACACCATACCTCTAACTAGCACAAGACTGACGAAAAGGTTCATTAGTACAGTTTCTGTAACCAGGCGATCCACTCACAGTAACCGAGCGAGGTGGCGCAGTGGTTAGCACACTGGACTCGCATTCGGGAGGACGACGGTTCAATCCCGTCTCCGGCCATCCTGATTTAGGTTTTCCGTGATTTCCGTAAATCGCTTCAGGCAAATGCCGGGATGGTTCCTTTGAAAGGGCACGGCCGATTTCCTTCCCCATCCTTCCCTCACCCGAGCTTGCGCTCCGTCTCTAATGACCTCGTTGTCGACGGGACGTTAAACACTAATCTCCTCCTCCACTCACAGTAGGACTCAGACGCTATCTTTTGATAAGCAGTCCGAAACCGCGGGACTGCTACGGTCGCAGGTTCGAATCCTGCCTCGGGCATGGATGTGTGTGATGTCCTTAGGTTAGTTAGGTTTAATTAGTTCTAAGTTCTAGGCGACTGATGACCTCGGAAGTTAGGTCGCATAGTGCTGAGAGCCTATCTTTTGATAGCAAAATTGTGATGCCTCGCATGTGTGACGTGGACCTGCGAATCAAAATATTTCGAGAGACATGGCTGATACGCCCTGCTAAACCCGCAGGACAGGACAGGACAGGTAGTTTAAATTGTGTAAAGGGGCCAAAATAAGCGGCTATCAGTTAAACTCGAACATACAACTTTATTTATTTGACCAAACATTACAAGAGCCCAGAAAATTTTAAAAAAGGAAACACAGCATTAATTTTTGGAACTTAATATCCAGTTGCACACGCCATACAATCTCGTGCCTTAAGGGCAAGACCACTTTAATTTAAAATCGGCTGAAAGCCAATAACTTAAGACTCAAACCAAAATCGGAAATTTAAAAAGTAAAAGGCCTTATCTTAAATCAGTTCTTCCAATTAGGCTGAAGGCCCAAACGATCTCACACCATAAGAGCAAAACAACCTTTATTAAAAAAAAAAAAAAAAATCGGCTGGAGGCGCATCTCTCAAAACTCACACCAAAATTAAATTTTTAATAGGCAAAAGGCCTTATCTTAAAACAGTTCTTTAATTAGGCTGAAAGCCCAAACAATATGGCATATTAAGAGCAAAACAACTTTGATTTAAAAATCGGCTGAAGGCCCATCACTGAAGACTCACACCCAACTTAAATTTTTAAAGGGCAAAAGGCCTTATCTTAAAACAGTTCTTTAATTAGGCCGAAGGCCAAAACAATCTGACACCTTAAGAGCAAAGCTACTTTAATTCAAAATCGGCTGAAGGCCCATCACTTAAGACTCAACAAAATTAAATTTCTAAAAAAGCCAAACGCCTTATTTAAAACAGTTCCTTAAATTAGGCTGAAGGCCCCAACAATCTTACGCCTTAAGACCAAAACAAACGTAATTTAAAAAGTCGGCTGGAACCCATACAAATACAAACAACAAGAGAAAATAAGAAAAGGCAGTACACCCAGTACAACCTCAGAATTTTTCGAGGGTTTGCCAAGAATTCAAACACTAATGCTTGCTTACGTGAGACAGGCAGTCGGTCCAACCATTCTCGATCCGACGACAACCCACCTGACAGACAGTCAACGGACGTACCGACAGGATAACTTCAGCTCCACCCAACCAGCACACGACAGGGAGTTCAATGGAACAACGTAGAAAGTGTTGGCGCCCGCAAGCTGCCAAACTACACACCGTGCTGGACAGCGACAACACGATGAGGAAAATACACTACCTGAATTTACGTCAACGGCCAGGGCAGTAACCGGAACGTTCACTGCCACAGCCGGCCGGAGTGGCAGAGAGGTTCTAGGAGCTACAGTCTGGAACCGCGTGACAGCTACGGTCGCAGGTTCGAATCCTGCCTCGGGCATGGATGTGTGTTATGTCCTTAGGTTAGTTACGTTTGAGTAGTTCTAAGTTCTAGGGGACTGATGACCACTGCAGTTAAGTCCCATAGTGCTCAGAGCCATTTGATTTCACTGCCACAAGGCAGAAGATTCCGCTAGTGCACTTCAATTCAAAATAACCAGGTACAATTGAACTCCACCTGAGGTTGGGTAAAATTTGCCAACTTGAAAATACACGTTGTTGCTCGGGGGAATATCCCAACAGCCGACTACGAAATCCAAACGACACAATGTGAACAGTCGTGACTTGCTGGTTGATTAAGTTAAATCTCAGCTTTCGTATCCAGGATCAGTGAGCCACGGACGTCGTAGCGACGAGAACAGCAACATACACTCCGACCACGCGTGGACGCCGCCAGCGGCCTCGGCCAAATGACGCGCCGTGGAGATTTCCTCGCTGCTCCACACCAACCGACCAACAATGGTGAAAGGACCAAATATACGTCGGCCGATGAGACGACCAACCAAACGACCAACCAACGGTCGTCCCGCTCCAATCTCCCTCCATCGGACAGTTCGTATCTGTCGCCAGCGGTCGGCGAGCACTGGCTGTCGACGCCTCACTGGCGCTCTCTCCAGACGTCACTGCAGCTGCGTCCCGACTGCACTGCTGGTCCGTCTCCAACTGACCGCCAGACACACGACGACCCGGAAATACTATCGGTCGCTCCAGAGTTGGTTCGACGGTGCACTTATCGATACGCGCTGCTGCTGTCGCTCACGGGCAAGTAAGCCAGGAAGTTAGTCACGCCAGTAAATGGAATAAGAAAACGAGGCTGCAGTACGGTAATAGATGACAAACAATAAATGGCATGAACACGAGCCGGGTGCGCCTCAACCTCCATCCCACAAACATCAACCCGGGGGTGTGACAAAGCAAAATGAAATTGACTGGCAGCTCCTAAATGAAAGCAAAAGACAATGGGCATGAGAAAGCCGCAAACGAGACGCTCGCTCGGACCCGTCCATGCAGAGGCAACACGCCCACTGGTTAACTTCATGCATGCACCAGGAACAGACTGACTTCAATTCACAAAATGACTAATTCAGGTCTCATTGCTAGGTCAAAGGTGAAAGAGAGACACCCGCTCGAAACCAACCAGGCAGAGGAAACACATACCGACAGGCAACACGACATCCCTGCCCTGAGCTCGTGGTCGTGCGATAGCGTTCTCGCTGGAGACCCTAAGTCTGCTGGGATTCTGGTCCATCGCCCGACGTGCGATGAAGCCTTTCTCGAGGTCTTTGTACTTTTCTGGCGCCGTGTGAGCGCTGGGGGAAAAATGTATTATGAGGCGTATGTTCGTACAGAATGATTGACGGTGGTCTGTCGTACTTGAGGCTCAGGAGAAGGAAGGCAGTAATAAGATGGCGACCATTTTGCATTTTATTACAGCGGCGATTCAACAAGAGAAATGCACGAGGCACTTTGGCAACATGTACAGCAACACGTAAGTGAGAACTAAAGACATTTACAACTTTCAGATGTGTGAATACAGGAGCAGGTGTCATGAGACAGGGCATCTATGCAAACGATTGGATATGTACACTCCTGGAAATTGAAATAAGAACACCGTGAATTCATTGTCCCAGGAAGGGGAAACTTTATTGACACATTCCTGGGGTCAGATACATCACATGATCACACTGACAGAACCACAGGCACATAGACACAGGCAACAGAGCATGCACAATGTCAGCACTAGTACAGTGTATATCCACCTTTCGCAGCAATGCAGGCTGCTATTCTCCCATGGAGACGATCGTAGAGATGCTGGATGTAGTCCTGTGGAACGGCTTGCCATGCCATTTCCACCTGGCGCCTCAGTTGGACCAGCGTTCGTGCTGGACGTGCAGACCGCGTGAGACGACGCTTCATCCAGTCCCAAACATGCTCAATGGGGGACAGATCCGGAGATCTTGCTGGCCAGGGTAGTTGACTTACACCTTCTAGAGCACGTTGGGTGGCACGGGATACATGCGGACGTGCATTGTCGTGTTGGAACAGCAAGTTCCCTTGCCGGTCTAGGAATGGTAGAACGATGGGTTCGATGACGGTTTCGATGTACCGTGCACTATTCAGTGTCCCCTCGACGATCACCAGTGGTGTACGGCCAGTGTAGGAGATCGCTCCCCACACCATGATGCCGGGTGTTGGCCCTGTGTGCCTCGGTCGTATGCAGTCCTGATTGTGGCGCTCACCTGCACGGCGCCAAACACGCATACGATCATCATTGGCACCAAGGCAGAAGCGACTCTCATCGCTGAAGACGACACGTCTCCATTCGTCCCTCCATTCACGCCTGTCGCGACACCACTGGAGGCGGGCTGCACGATGTTGGGGCGTGAGCGGAAGACGGCCTAACGGTGTGCGGGACCGTAGCCCAGCTGCATGGAGACGGTTGCGAATGGTCCTCGCCGATACCCCAGGAGCAACAGTGTCCCTAATTTGCTGGGAAGTGGCGGTGCGGTCCCCTACGGCACTGCGTAGGATCCTACGGTCTTGGCGTGCATCCGTGCGTCGCTGCGGTCCGGTCCCAGGTCGACGGGCACGTGCACCTTCCGCCGACCACTGGCGACAACATCGATGTACTGTGGAGACCTCACGCCCCACGTGTTGAGCAATTCGGCGGTACGTCCACCCGGCCTCCCGCATGCCCACTATACGCCCTCGCTCAAAGTCCGTCAACTGCACATACGGTTCACGTCCACGCTGTCGCGGCATGCTACCAGTGTTAAAGACTGCGATGGAGCTCCGTATGCCACGGCAAACTGGCTGACACTGACGGTGGCCGTGCACAAATGCTGCGCAGCTAGAACCATTCGACGGCCAACACCGCGGTTCCTGGTGTGTCCGCTGTGCCGTGCGTGTGATCATTGCTTGTACAGCCCTCTCGCAGTGTCCGGAGCAAATATGGTGGGTCTGACACACCGGTGTCAATGTGTTCTTTTTTCCATTTCCAGGAGTGTAGTTTCAGACCACATCAGTATCGGGTGAGAACGCCGCCGGAGTTACTAAGAACAGGAGGAGTTTATGTACCAGAGTCACAATCTAAGAGTATAGAGGGCTTAGCGGAAATGTTGACAGGTGTTGGGCAAACATAATATGTTAATACTAAGTGTCGTATGGGATGGGCATGTTGAGTGATGAGCGGATGCAGTGGTGACATATTGTAGGGGTATGCATGATGGGAAATGGCAGTAACATAACTGTCACACACACACGAGAGACACTTCATGCCATAAAGACAACTACAACTGTTAAAGATGTCATGTTTAGTCAGTACGATAACACTTATTTCTTCTCATAATTTTATTAAAATCACTCATATAGTCATACATGGGTTCTTACTGTTTTTTCGCAAAATGTATGTGTTGTTGTTCTCTTCATAAGGAACTATTTGCAAAAATATTGATGTGAAACCTTGGTACTGAAGCATACTATCAGGACTGTGCAGATCTTGGTAGCTGTCAAATCTGGTATCAGGGCATCCCACGAGGCGTCGTGAGGCAACGGCCGGCGACTACTACCATGTAGTAGCTAGAATGAGAGTGCTAGTGGCATAGGTCGCCCAGAAAGCTGCTGAGGGATGGGCCGGTCGATAGCACTGCATGCTGCTGGGACAGCTGGGAATGAATCAGCCACGTTCGCAGCCTAGCTAGAATGAAAGCGGAGGGGGAACTGCACCACATGCTGCGGCTGCCATAAACAGCCTACATCAGGTGGCTATGAATGAAGGCAACCCGGCGGACAAGGGCAGCCTGCATTGGTGTCACGTTTACAGCCTTGTGGACAGCCTGTCCGTGAGTAAGTGGCAGCCAACAGCAGCCACCCAGCGATCACTGTGAGTGGGACCCATGGGATGGGAGGTTCATCCCTGACATCGCACCACATCCTCAAATGATTTGCAAACAAGCCAGTGCTGCAACAAGTTCTGGAGAAATCCATCAGACAGACACACCCCTCTATAGACGGCGTGAGTCGTATGGCCATGATCTGGATTAGTTTCTCCATCAATCAGGCACTATGATACAGACAGGCACTGGTGGAGACATTACACTCTATCGACTGGCACTCTGAGGGTCAAGAAATTATCACTAAGAGACAGGTTGTGCATCAAATTCAATGTTGTCTCACCACTCATTTCAGGGGGAGATTGCACTCCTTGAGCTACCAGCGTGAGAGACATGACAGGGGCAGACATTTCACCTCCTGCGTTGGAGGTGTGGGCAACATCGATTAACACTAAAGTCTCATTTCCTCCCACCAGGTGTCATGTCAGTCACGCCAAACAGTGACCCAGGCTGCCAATTGCTGGAGGTCGAGATGTTTTACTGATGCTACCATGGACAAGGTGGGGGACCAGAGACATCTGCTGCTGCTCCTACATCAAGTGCTGGGTGGAGCGCAAATCTCACTCTGGTGCAACCTCGCTGTACCTTGATGCTCTAGCCAGGCCTAAGACAATTTGTATGTGTGTTTAGTGCCATTTTCTATCTCTGTGACTTCTTAAAAGTAAATTGTTTTCCAAGGGATCCTCTAACTAACCTGTTTCTACGGGTTATTACGTTGTTATTGTGTCGGCACCGACTCCGTGCAACTCACTTGGTTACTTCTTGCTACTGAACTAAAGCATAGGGATTTTGTCGCTGCTGGCAGTCGTCGTGCGGCACCTGCGACTAAATCGTGTAGGACAGCCGTGTACTTGTTGCGTTCTGTGTAAGTGGCATGGAGCACCTTTGAGTCAACAGAACGTAGCGCTCGGAACTGTGTCCGAATATTTAAATGAACCATATGCAAGTGAAAATGCTTATTGATTGTGAAATTAACGTGAGAAGAATAGGGTCGCCGCCGACTCTAGCCATACAACTAATCTAAGGTTTGGCCGCGTCGGAAAATAAATTAATTTGATCATAGATCAAAAACTGCATACGGTTTAAGGGATACGATGTAATTATAGTATTGCCAGAGCACTGTTCACGAGAATCAAACATTTAAAATAAAATAGAAAGTGCATGAACACTGTGCCTAAGATTAGCTCCGAGCAACACACCTGAAAATAAGACTTAATCTACAGCGTTTGTTTTAAAATAAGCGGGGACACTAATCACTGGACCTGTGCGTAAGGAAACGCGTTGGATGTGTTAACGGAAAGGCTACGAGGTGAGTTGCTCAGGTGTAAAAACATAACCTCGGAAAGCAAGAGAAAATGGTGGATAAAATCATTTACTCCTAAGACATGGATATGAGGCACGTACACAATTCCTGATAACATTAATTCCTAAAACATTAAAGAAAAGCATCGATAAATTTACCGTTATAATCTACACCTAAAATCATTGGTGTGAATCATTCTTACAACTGTGGTTGCCTGATGTCTAACTGCAAAGGCTCCTGAAACGGTACACGTTTCGCAGCACACCAGCGTGCCCACGTGGATTGTGGAGAGAAAATTTCTAAGTGTCGCGGCCAAGTTGTAACAATATCACATCACGCAACCATGAACAGTTAACGGTCATCAAAACACTCATGAGATCGGACAGTTAAAGGCGACGGTAGCCCATCAAACTCTAATGTTCAACCACGTGGTTGGCCCCCCCCGTACGAGAGATACATAAAGCAAGGAAAACTTACGAGAAGGCAAAGCTATTAATATTTAGAAAAATAAAAGCGTATACAGGCACAGCTAAAGGCAAACAGGTATTCGTACAGAAGCAATGGCTCACTTCTTATAGTTGTGACACCTTTGTGTGGCGCTCTTCCGGCGGATCCAAGTCTGCTATAGAAATTTAATAAAAGAAAAATCTGCCAAAGTTTTGCATTCCTTGCTCCGACAAGGCAAACTAGTCTTTCAGATTTGAAAAGCGAGACCAAAAGCTTACAGCTCTCCTCTCACCAAGTAACAACACGCTACGTGGTCAGCCTAACTCACCCTTCTTCGACTGGAGCACAGCTGTGGACGCTTCCCCTACCGGCGGCAGACGGCCCCGCTTTTTCTCCTCCAGCCTCTTCCACGCTCCGAGTGGCCCGGAAAACCCAAAGATGCCATTTCCGCCACCAACCTAACGCAGGTAGATTTCTCACAAGTAGTGAAAACCTCTTTGCCTACTTGACCACCATGAAAGTTGGCTATTCTGTACAACTGCTGCTGAATCTGTATGACTATCGCACACTTTCTGCAGCAGACTACGCCACCATCTAGCAACGTGACACACAACCACATTCATTCAATCAGTTATGAAAAAAGAGAAACAAGGAAAAGAAAGAGAAATTCTAGTGAAAATGGGCTACCGGACTAAGATGGCTACAGGACCCTTTCAACCCTTTTGGAGGAAGTGTGAGGATGTTTTGTGACTCTTACTGTCATATAATTTTGTATATTCTCTTGTGAAACTGATTTAATTTTTGATACAGCTTTTCTGGTGGAGATAATTTGTCAGGTATTTATGTAAATTCGATTTGAAAACTGCACGCAAATGTCTTGTAAGTAGCAGAAACAACATTACGTTCCCCTAGGAAGTAAGCACGAAGTAAGCACAACAGATGACACATGTTGCTTGCCTGTTTAGATTCTGAGAATGAGTGTGTTGTATAATTTTAATTATTGTCCTTTTATGTATTATGGATGACTGAATCCTGTCACACGGCAGAATCAATTTTGCTGATGCATGGCCACTTAAACACGTGGAAGGCTTACAAGTTACAGTGATTGCTGTTAGGGTGCAAAATTACAGTCCGCAGTAGCCTTTCTAATCAAATGGCAAGACCTAATTACTCTTGCACACATTCTGCAAAAGCATGCATGGAACACAGTTTTTCATTCGTCGCCATTATTGTGATACACATTATCTAAACTGGAAAAATGTTGACACCAGTATGTTGAATGCTCACTTATCTGGGCCTTTATCTAAATATTAACAACAACACAAAACTGCTTCTTGAAGTATGTGTCAAAACTAATCCGTTATCACCATAGACATTAAATATTCCTTCAGTAAATGTAGTGTGGCTAGAAGAGCTGTTCTTGAACACTGTGTAAACTACACAATCTTATGAGAAGTCACTGTTTGGAAAGCAAGTAATTTAGTCTCTTGCTGGATGATACAATGGATAGAACTTAAGTTAAAGTTCAGACAGGCCACTGTGGAGCACACTGCTCGTGAACATTAAGTCTGTGCCCAGAATAAGTAAAGAAAAAGTTAAAATCACCGAAACGAAGACAAAGTCAAGACATGCTCAGCTCGCAGAGTTTGGGCCTTATGGACACGATCTCTTGGTTGAAGAGCGGCAGTGCATGGTGAACAGAACGTTAACAAAAGCTGCACCTCTGGTGAAGATAATCGGTTTTGGGCTGGTGATGTCACTCCTTCTGCCATGGCGGGAAATTAAATCCTCGATGTGAAGAGTACTACATATTTCTGACTGGCTGCTTAGTTAAGTCGCGGAAGCACAATATGGGCTTTATCAGCATACAATAATGTTATCTGTACACGACGATTCAGATTCTGGTGTGGCTGTTGGCATCATCATCTAATGGTCTACTCACTGACTCACTGATTCGAACGGTCAAGTGTAGCTGCAGGTGTTTGAATTTTGTAGCATGCAGACAGTCAGCCAGAGATGCTCCACAGTAGGTGCGCCACAGCACACACTGGAACATAACGCTTCAGACAGACTGGGTACACAGATTCCGTCCGGGGAGGGGGGGGGGGAGGAGTGATGGCTCTTGAAGCCAGCAATCAACTATCACTTAAAATTAAAATGACTTACCCATGTAGAAACAGAAAAAGGAAAACAAGAAGAACAAGAAGAAGAGGAGGAGGAAAGAAAGGAAAGGGCATTCTGTTGTGTCTAGACAAGACAGCCTAGACACAATGAGAGGAAGCCGAAAGGCATGCGCTAAGCCAAAGCAGGGTGCGTGAGGTCTGAAACAGGATACGTTATGAATGCTATAAAGAAAAGTACGTACCTTCTGGAATACTTAACTTTAATCCATCCTTCTTGTACATCTGGAGATTGTGGCGATACAAGTGAGACTCTTTAGATACATGCAATGTTACTAATGGCGCCTTGCTAGGTCGTAGCCATTGACTTAGCTGAAGGCTATTCTAACTATCTGCTCTGCTAATGAGCAATGCTTCGTCCATGTAGTCGCTAGGAAAGTCGTCCGTACAACTGGGGCGAGTGCTAGTCCGTATCTCGAGACCTGCCTTGTGGTGGCGCTCGGTCTGCGATCACACAGTGGCGACACGCGGGTCCGACATGTACTAATGGACCGCGGCCGATTTAAAGCTACCACCTAGCAAGTGTGGTGTCTGGCGGTGACACCACATTCCTCCCCCGCAAATCGGCGAACGGTCGTGTTATAAGGCTTCCGCCCGCCGTGGGGAGGACCCCATGTTGACGTATGCGATGAGGTGGGGAGCCTAACAACAGGCGAGGCTGTGCCACCGACACCCGGCCATTCGGTCCGAGGGGAGCTAGGAAACGCCTGAAAACCTAGTCCAGGGTGCACGTCAACATGCGGTGTATGCGCCCGTAAAGAGACAGGAGGGGCCGAAGGGTCGACCTCCATTGCGTCGGGAGACGCCATGTGGTCCGGAGCGGGCAAGAGTTCCATGGCGGAGGACAGCTGGTCACGGGAAGCGATCGGCGGCGCGTGACCCAGGGAGGCGCTTGGCGGCTGCAGCGAAGCGTCCACTGCGGGCGGCGCCGGCTGGAGGACAGGCGGCGGCGGCGGAGGCGGCAGCGGCGCGTCGCCATGGGGCAAAATGGAAGGCATCGTCGGTAACACCTGGGAATGAGGCGAGCCAGTAGATGAGTCCCCAGGGCTCTGACCGGACGGCACCGTCACTGAAAGCAGACGGGGAGCGGCAGAACCCGTGCGACGACAGAGGCGCAACTGATTGAGATGGCGACGCATCTAATGCGGCGGGTGCAGCAAAGACATCAAGGTTCGATGAGGACGACCGTGGAGCAATTCAGCCGGCGAGCGACCATCTCGGGGCTGAGAGCGATACGAGGACAAAAAGAGCAATAACGCGTCCTCCCGAGAATGCGACTCTTTCAACTTCAACATCTGTGACTGGAAAGTGCGGACCAATCGTTCAGCGGCACCGTTTGACTGAGGCTAAAACGGCGCGGATGTCAGATGTTGAATACCATTGGCCTGGAAGAATGACTGAAATTCTGTGGACATGAACTGTGGGCCATTGTCTGAAACAATAGTCTGCGGAAGACCTTCAATGCAAAAGATAGCAGACAACGCTTGGATGGTGGCAGAGGACGTCGTGGAAGACATCCGGACAACAAAAGGAAAATTACGGAAGGCATCTACCAGAACCAACCATCGAGCATTCCAGAATGGACCAGCAAAATCGATGTGCAAGCGTTGCCAAGGGGAAGTGGCTTTTGGTTGTTGTTCGGCACACGCCATGCAAGAAGAACACATATTCGTAATCGCAGCATCGATGCCGAACCAAGTACAGTGCTGACGAGCAAGTTGTTTCGGGCGCACTATACCCCAATGTCCTTGGTGAAGAAGCCGTAAAACAGAGGACTGTAATGAACGTGGGACCACGACTCTGGACTGATCATTATCAGAACGCAACAACAAAACAAAACGTCGAACAAAAAGTCTCTCGTTGTGAGCAAAAAATCGGCGAACCAACGGATCCTCGATCCGAGAGTTTGACAAAGGCCATTGCGTAGCAAGGACAGGGTCAGCAGCTGTGGCTGTAGCTACACGACGAAAATCAATCGGAAACGATTCGACCACGTCATCAGTTTCCGCATCAATGAACATGCAAGCAAGTTCGGAAGAATCGAATGCTCTATCCTCAGCAACAGGCAAACGGGACAACGCATCGGCGTTTCCGTGCTTAGCGGTGGACCGATACAAGATATCGTAGCGGTACTGCGAGAGGAAAATAGACCAGCGAATGAATTTCTGCGCTGTACTGGGAGGTACAGGCTTGTACGGATGAAAAAGCGACGTCAAAGGTTTGTGGTCTGTGATGATGGTAAAGTGACGACCATACAAGAAATCATGGAACTTGGTAACGCCAAACACGAGAGCCAAAGCTTCTTTCTCTATCTGTGAATAATTTCTCTGCGCAGACGAGAGCAATTTGGACGCAAAGGCAATAGGGCGATCATGCGACCCATCTTTGTGCGCAAGCACAGCACCGATCCCGAAACCGATACATCTACCATCAACAAAAGGGGTTTCTGGGGATCGAATGGCGTAAGGCAAGTATTTGAAAGCAACGCCGATTGCAACTGGCGAAAGGTGCGTTCGCATTCCGTCGTCCAGACGAACGGAACACCTGTACGGCGTAAGCGATGAAGCGGAGCTGAAAGGGAAGAGGCATTGCGCACATTCACTCACACCTTGTGATTCTAAATCGTGTAATGTTCTTGCGACCTCATCACGCAATGCGTGAGGAGCATTGCGCGCTCTGAAAAATTTCGGTTGCGCGTTGACTTTCAGTTCCACATGTGGTTCATAGTTCTGAGCGCAACCTAAGCCCGGTGCAAAAATGTCTGCAAATTCTTCACACAGATGAGAAACACTGTCTGAAGGCACAGTCTGATTCACTGATAGGACCTGATTTACTATAGACATGTTAAACAATTGAAATAAATCTAAACCAAACAAGTTCACTGCAGTAGAAGAACGAAGAACGTAAAATGACACAAGTTTTGTTTGTCCCTTGTATGTTGCAAGAAGAGTGCACTGTCCTAACACAGGGATATTCTGACCTGAATAACTATTTAACGTAACATTTGCGGCACGCAACGGAGGTTTGCCCAGTTGTTTGTACGTGTCGTGATTGATCAATGAAACTGCAGCTCCGGTATCGAGCTGGAATGGTATGACCTTGCCATTAAAGTCCAAATCTACAAAAAGTTTATTTTCCTGCTGACAACAAGAGCGACTGTCTCGTGCAATTTGAACTGATACAGGTACAGCATCATTTGCTAATTGACGTGATTTCCAGCGACGTCGACGCACACTTTTTGTGGGACGAACACAGTCACTGTTAGAATGAGTGGCACTGGGCGGAGTGGAATTAACTACATGAATGTCCATGGGCGAAGGTTCACGAGCCTGAGTATTCGTGGTTCGATTCCGGCGCGAAGCAAAGGGCCTGGAATGGTTGTGATTGCCTGATCTGAGCTTTTTCTGGCAAACACTTTGAACATGTCCTTTCTTATTACAGAAAAAGCAAATAGCGTGGCATGACGGGCAATTTTCACGCGAATGTCTAGTAGCCCACCGCGGGCATGATTTCACTGCATTTGTATGCTGGTGCGGCACACCTGGTTTAGAGCGTGGCGGCAGCTGCGCAGATGTGTGCGAGGGCAGTTTACCGGGCCGTGCAGCGCGCCCGGCGGGCCGGTTAATGTTACACATGGCTGGCGAAGTTGCAAATGATTCCTGAGCAAAGTCAAGCGTGTCTTGTCTATCCAATATGTCTATCACTTGTTGAAGGGAGGGATTAACTAGTTTCAAAATCTGTTCCCGTATGCGAACATCAGAAACGCTCTGTGCTATTGCATCACGTACCATAGTATCTGAATAAGGGAGTCCACATTAACACTCAAAAGCACAATCCCTTGTAAGGCCTTGCAATGTTGCAACCCAGTCCCTGTTAGTTTGACCGGCTGTACGTTTTGTACGAAAGGAAGTATACCTTTTTGCAACGACATTGACTGTTTCTTTGAAATAGGCGTCCAATGCCAACAAAATTTCTTCGTAGGACAGAGTCGCTACGTCGCGTCAGGGAAATAATTTCACTATCACACGGTACGTTTGCACCCCTAAACACGCCAATAAATGAGGCTGCCGCTCGTTACCTTGAATTCCGTAGGCGGTGAGATGAAATCCAAACTGGCGTGACCACTCCGTCCATGTTTCCACGTCTGCTTCAAAATTACGGTATGGTGGTGCAACTGCATGTTGTGGTTGCGGTAGCGGTGAAGCGGCGGCCGCCGCATCGTTTTGCAGTGCGCGTTGACCCTGGACGAGCTGTCCAAGGGCATCCAATAACGCCTGCGTCTGCTGATTCTGCAGGCGATAAAATTCGGACAGTACATCTGGCGAAGCCATGACACAAGTAAATGTAAGCGATTAGAAAGAACAAGACCCTTTCCGTTGACGCGTCGCCAAAAATTGTTGTGTCTAGACAAGACAGTCTAGACACAATGAGAGGAAGCCGAAAGGCACGCGCTAAGCCAAAGCAGGGTGCGTGAGGTCTGAAACAGGATACGTTATGTATGCTATAAAGAAAAATACGTAGCTTCTGGAATACTTAACTTTAATCCATCCTTTTTGTACATCTGGAGATTGTGGCGATACAAGTGAGACTCTTTAGATACATACAATGTTACTAATGGCGCCTTGCTAGGTCGTAGCCATTGACTTAGCTGAAGGCTATTCTAACTATCTGCTCTGCTAATGAGCAATGCTTCGTCCATGTAGTCGCTAGGAAAGTCGTCCGTACAACTGGGGCGAGTGCTAGTCCGTATCTCGAGACCTGCCTTGTGGTGGCGCTCGGTCTGCGATCACACAGTGGCGACACGCGGGTCCGACATGTACTAATGGACCGCGGCCGATTTAAAGCTACCACCTAGCAAGTGTGGTGTCTACCTCACTAGAACACCCAAAAGAAATTATAACAAACATGAAGGATCAGTTGAAGGTAAACAAGTTCGGAAAAGACCTAAGTGAAGGTAATCTCATAAAACACCTAGCATAGCAGATAACGTCTCCTATTACAAAAACGGAAATGTAAATTAAGGAAAGTCTGTATGGGGAAATCACTTGTTATTCAATATTTAGTCGTAATTTCAAGACTGAGTGTAGACATGTTAATTGGTGTGCATTCATTTAACAAATGTAATTGCTTTTCGTCAGCAGTTACTTAGTTTTCTTGGTATATGACAAAAGTGACTGTATATATGCTAAGATAGTATCTGCTCTTTCGGACTTGTCCGAAGGAACAGATACCATCTTAGTATATATATAGTTAAGGCTCACCGGCCACTTGCTCATCTTCCTCTTCTGTGCGAATGCACAAACAGCGCCCGAAATCTTACGGGAATCGGCAACGCGCCGCGAGTAACGAGTATAATGGGCTAGGGCACTAGGAATGTAGTGCGGGACAATACGTTGAGAATGTGGGTTTCGCGGGAGGCGTGCAAGAGATAAATCCCTGCAGTCGCACTGTCCTCTGTGTCCTCGTTGGCTGAGATGGATAGAGCGTCTGCCATGTTAGCAGGAGATCCCGGGTTCAAGTCCCGGTCGGGGCACACATTTTCATCTGTCCCCATTGACGTATGTCAACGCCTGTAAGCAGCTAAGGGTGTTCATTTCATTGTAAAAGTGACTGTGACACTGAAGGTAGAAAGAAACTTACACCAGATTAAACAGATAGTACTGCCGTAAGACACAGAAGGAAAAAGAAGATGATTGAAGGTGGATTAGATATTTCGAGAATTCAGGTGTGTGGAACCAGAAGCGATTCCGACAAAGTAGAGAAGAGCTTGGAACGTATGTACACAAGGAACAGAAGGTGTGGATAAAAGGTCATAAAACCGAAGTGGTGATATACGAATAGGATTGAGCTACAGTGCATAAATTATGATGATTGGATGTAATAAAATGCTATTGGTTGTCAAAAGTTATAAAGAATCAGTTTTCAGCCAAAACTAACGAGTGGTGCATTAAGATTGTAATAAATATTAGCCGCTAAAGAATAACGTTTTGTGGTAATATGTAGTGGTTCATAAAGGAACTAAGTAAAGTTTTATCAATTTGACTTGAAATAAGTAAGGAGCATGTAGGAAAACAGAATGCTGTTATGGAAGGATTCTGACTAATATACTTTGATGAATCGGAAAATAAGTTGTAGAGGATATTTTATTGGAGTACCCAGAGTTTTACGTAAACTATTTAGTGGTGTAGAAAGGTGCTAGGTTACGAGCTAATGAGATCTTATTACGATTGTATTACAAGATTTTGGCTCCAAGGAGTCCGGTAGACAGTAAATAGAACAAAAACTTTTGTCTTAGTGAAATGAACCACGTGAGTCACAGTAAGCGTGAGAGAGAGAACTCCATGGAAAGTTTTTGTAATGATGATGATGTTTTTGTATGTATAATTTAATTATGTCTAAGCTAGAAGGTTGCGAAGGTGCAGATGGTTTGACTGGAAATGTTGTTTATCCACCACATTTGTGACTATGTATGACGTTATGGGAAGGTGTGGGTAATCAGTGGTAACTACGCTATGTTTTAGTTATGTGTAAGTATGACTTTTTCTTGGACTTAGTATTTAAATGGAACTGCATAAATATCTGAAAGTGAACTTCAGGAGTTCGTTAAATAGAGTAAAAATGCTTCCAGTAGCAACCTAAATTTGGCTAAATTTGAGTACACTCTCACTTTGACAATAATTGTTTCGAGTAACTCCAATTTTGTGTGTCAAATAAAAAGGCAGTAAATTAGATTCTCTGTTAAATCACTTTCCGTACAAAAATTGCGGTAGTCGTGATTTGTAAATTTAAGAAGTTATAAAAGACCCTGTGCAGTGGTAAGTTATCGTCCTAGACGGCATTGTGTTTGTAGGGAAAACATACAAGGAACAAGAGTGTGGATTGTCAATGAAATAAGAAATGTTATGAACTTCATACTAACGGAAAGCAACATGAAAAAACTAATGACGGATACAAGCATAAACGTAATAAAAAATTAAAAACACTTACCTGAGGCTTTTCCGGCATATATGCTGTTTGAAGGATACTCGGGTTTCCAGCCGGACGCAATCGTCAAATGCCCACGATATTTCGGCGAATAACCGTTCCGCCATCACCACATTGTGTCGATGCCATTGGACCAGCACCACCTGATGGTGATGAAACAGTTATTTGCTGAAATATCGTTGTATCAGCAGAACCTGATGATGGCGGAACGGCTATTCGCCGAAATATCGTGGGCATTCCACGATCTAATCCGGGTGTACCACGAGAACCCTTAAAAAAGTTATAGAAGCGAAGCAACAGAATGGTGGCAAACGGAAACAATGCATTTAGAGAGGAAATGGAGTGAGTGAAGTGCCTCTTCGATGGTAAAACTAATAGTTGTTGCTTTATACAATGTTCAGGCACGATTGTGACGTGGTAGCGAAAACTTTGAGTCTTGGGGAGAGTAGCAGTACTTGAAATAATGAAGAACTAAACACCACAAAAACTTTGTATGAGAAAGACAACTTACGAATAATAATTTCAACTGCCATATGTAGTAATTTTCTGATCGGGAATTAGATGGTACTTCAGTTCAGCTACTTTTTTGTAAGGAAACTTATCGATCAACTACTTATATATTAAAGTAAGAATTGGTTAAAAATTTGAATTTTTTTGTAAAATGTGTGATTTGTTTGGTTTTCAGACCTGTCAAGGCAGTGAGTATAGATTCTGGTTCGAAACAGCTTTATGTTAGTTTTGCAGTTTCTAATTTTTGTTGTTCTACGCCCTTAGTCTGATTTCAGAAATTTCCAACAGAAAGTTAGGAATTACAGGGAGTGTACGGCGTAGCGATATGCGTTGACGATTAGGAAGCTGTAAGAAGCCGTCTCTCAGCTCCGTGCTCGCCTGCTAGTAGCAGCTCTAGCCATGAGCGTGTGGATCATTTGAATTACACACCAATCTGTGAATTAATAAATTCTTATATCGTACTGCAACTGAGGTGAAATATTACAGAGCCATTCACAATACCAGCAATAAGCACTGTTTGCGTTTCAGTTCCGTACTTATAATTTGGGAGATGTATAAAATTAATCAAAAAGTTGTCGTCACGCTATCGTTCCCGGTCAGTAATGTCACTCTTGAGAACTACAGAGAAACAGGAAACCAGGTAAAACAACTCGACGACGTACATCGTGTAAACAGTAAATTATGATACAACGAAAAGTTATTAATGTCATACTTACGAAATACATAAGCGTAAGAAATGTGACACTGCAGAGGGAACTACGTTTAGAAGTTATAAAGTAAATTATGATATAATGAAAAGTTATTAATTTCATATTTACAGAATACATAAACGTAAGAAACTGGACATTGCAGAGGGAACTACGTTCAGAAGTTAAACAGTAAATTATGATATAAAGAAGAGTTATTAATTTCATACTCACAGAATGCATAAGCGTAAGAAATGTGACATTGCAGAGGGAACTACGTTTAGAAATTCCTCGTGACAATGTTGCAATTTAATTTCTTTAAGAAGCAAAATGTTTCGAAAAATGATTAAAATCTGGTATAACCAACGATTTTTCAAGTTTCGAGAAAGTCAGAGAATTTTGGACTTCCTTCCGATAGCCTAAAATATTTCACGTGGCCTGCTATATAGGCGTCATTTCGAACTTCAAATCACTTCATGTTGGTGTAAATTGTACTGCTGATTGAGAGTGTCAAAAGTGATAACCACTGTTGACCGTTTAAATAATTTATTCAGTCTTATAAGTTAAGGTTACCTAGGAAGCAGGTCAAGAGCTCTGTACTTACATAGGCTACTATTGAGAAAAAGTGATGCGTCGGTGAAAATGATAGTATGAACTATAAGCAACCGGCCGGAGTGGCCGCCGGCCGGAGTAGCCGTGCGGTTCTAGGCGCTACAGTCAGGAACCGAGCGACCGCTACGGTCGCAGGTTCGATTCCTACCTCGGGCATGGATGTGTGTGATGTCCTTTGCGTAGTTAGGCTTAAGTAGTTCTAAGTTCTAGGGGACTGCTGACCACAGCAATTGAGTCCCATAGTGCTCAGAGCCATTTTTTGAAATCTATTCTACAAAAATCCCCTTTGTTCATATCCATATTTCTTCGAAATGTTCCCACACTAAATGCTACTACACAACTCGTTAAACAATTATCTTCATATTAACCTTGAAAGGTGGCTACACTGTGCCACTGCGCCAGAGATTGCGCCAAAGAGTACTATTAAGCCGCCTCCACAGTGCGTGTTAAGATCTCATGGCAGTCAGTGGTTGTTGAGAGTTCGTAGAGGACAGTGTGTGCGTGGGCAGAGCTCGTGGTTGTCGTGAAGTTGGAGCGAGATGTGGTAGTAAAGAGTGTTGTTCCATGTTTTATGCAGTTATTTGATGGGAGAGATAGCAAATGTTATTGTAATGAGTGCATTTCGTCAATATATATGAAGGTAAAAACTACAATGTTCTTTTATTAATTGTGTGCCTGAAATAATGCGTCACTACAGGTTCAGTCAACAAAGCATCTGGCTTGTGTTCTTGTATTAGAGTGTAATTCTGGTTTTCTTGCGTAATTATAGTTTTTCTAAATTTCTTTTGTCACGTCAGTATAGTTGGTATTTAAAAATTCTTGTCTTGTTGGAGAAGAACCGTGCCAGATGTGGACGTTGAGTCACACTCCCACATACAGAACAGTTACTCTTGTGCTTATTGGTTTGTAGGTTTTATAGTTGCTGGGGACTTAATTAATTAACTGTGTTTACGAAAATTTTCTTACATTGTTCTTTGCAGTCAGATAGCGTAATAATACTAGTCAGGGCCAACCGATTACGAGACTGCGTAATCGGACAGACATACAGCTACCTAAAAATCATTTTCTATCATAATATTTAATGAAGCCCCCATGCACGTGGCGACCGCTGCTTCGGATCGTCCCTTGGATTCTTCTGATTGTAGAAATAGTAGATGGTAGTATTGTTGCAGTAATTTGTAGTTAGTAATTGTAGTCTATTTTGCATGTGTAGATTTGGTAATTGGCATTCTTCTAATGGTATTTTTCAAAATTTTTTTTTGTTGTTGTCTTGTCTACGCGTTTGACAATCTAGTGCAATTATTTCAATTGTTCGATTGATCGTGTTTGAGGGAGACAATGCATGTAAATGGTATTGTTGAGATAAAGAGTCATTGTGTGTAATTTTCGTACAGTGACGAATCTTTCGTATGTTTTGTAAATGATTACGCGTTCAATGAAAAAGGCAAAAATGATGAATAGAGAGAATAACGAAATTGTTAACATGGCGAATTCGCCAACAGAGGAAAACAGTATGATGGATAATGAAGTGGAAAACAATGTAATAAGTCGGGAAAATAGTCCGGAACCATTTCAAAATTTTTCTCAATCAGAAAATTCACAGAATACGAGAGTAACGATAGAAGATTCTGGAATAGTATCGAACACAGATAGCTTTACAGCTATTACGAAGGAAACTGGTTTTGCGGGAAATGTTAGGCGCGAAAAGAATTGCGAACCGGCTACTATGGAGCAGTTGATGGGTGCAATATTAAATTTGGGATCTGAATTAAAAACGGTGGCAACACGTTTAGAAACAGAGATGGGAACAATTAAAACTGATATGGGAACAATGGGAACACGGTTGGGAACAATGGAAACTCGGATAGATTCACGAATAGGAACATGTTTCAAAAATATGAAAGATGAATTAAAGAAAGAAATTAGAGAAGAAGTGCAACCAATTTTGAATGCTCACAATAATAGATTAATTGCAGTAGAAATCAGGCAAAGGGAACAGGATAGAGAACAGGAAGAAAGAGATGGCGTGATAGTACAGAAATTTTCAGAATTAAATTTACAACATGCAAAGGATAAGGAAGAAATATTTGAGAGAATCGAAGGATCCATACCAAATGACAGATTAAATAATCTAACACAACAATATGAACAGTTAACTACCAAATGTGTCAATACTGAAACCCGAGTCGCGACACTTACGGAAGACGTAAATAAACAGAAAGAACAAATAGGTGACTTATCGGAAAGAGTTGAGGAGATTTCAGATAAATTGACAAATCTTAGTTTACATGGGGACAGAGATTCAGATGATACAGCACCATTGCCATTTGCAGAAACCGAAGAATACCAGAACATAAATAAACATGTTGAAAATCAGGGAAAATTTAATGAACGCGTTAAAAGGGAAGTTGAGGCATTACGAAAGCAAGTCAAACAAATTGAAGGCGAAATAGTAGGAAAGGACAGTAGAAGAAACTTAGAATCACAGATAGCAGAGGGGTATGAAGAAAGTAATTTATTTCATTTACGGGATGCGACAAGAGAGCGCCAGGCGCGTGAATTTAACAATAATCGTCATTGGGACTGGGACAGACGCGGTAGGTCTTTGTCGCCACGAGGCGAAAACTTTGAATATAAACACTTTTTGACTGTTCGGAAATTTAAGATCTTTCGCAATTCTAAGAATGACATTCATCCATGTTCATGGTTAGATCAATTTACCTACGCACTTCCGCCAGATTTGCCACAAAGTCACAAACTGGAAATTATGTGCGGCTATTAAAGTCCTCAGGGGATTCACTACTCTAAGTGAATATGTGCCGTAGCGAGCATAGGGCCCCGAGCTGTAGTGGTGCTATTTCTCTTTTAGTTTTCTGGACCGCTGCCTACTCTTTTACTATTCTTTGCATCTGTCAAAACAACTCTTCGACTATCAATCTATCTAGTGAGTAAGTGAACAATAACCGGATATAACTGTTTTACCCAAAAGTGACTTTGGAAATTACCATGTGGAGTTACTGTATCTTCAGCAGCATTCATTGTAGTTTAAACGAAATTTTACCTGTTTATCTTCGTGACAACATTACTTCTTATGTTGACGACATTCTTATTGCTAAACGTTCTTGGAGTGAGCACAACAAAATTTTGGATTCATTGTTACGTATTTTTGCACGAGTTGGCATTACAGTGAACTTAGAAAAATCTGAATTTGGTCGTTCTCAGGTGAAATTTCTCGGTCACATTATTGCTATAGAAGGTATTCTTCCTGATCCAGAGAAACTAGATGCTATTCAGTCGCAATGACATTCTTTTTAAACGAAAATCGGTCGACAACTTTGTTTGGTTAGTTTGTATTCCTGATGAGTGGGTCAATAAATTGATTTGGTATACGCATCTCAGTTATGCACACTTTGGTTCCAGAAAATGCTTTCATAAATTACGAGAGAATTGTTACTTCAGTAATATGGAAAAACGTATTCGATCTGTTCTTGCCAAATGCAAATTATGTCAAATGGCTAAGCCTCCAACGATTTCTCACAGAGCACCGTTGTTTCCCGTCATTCCAGCGAAATTAAAGGAGATGGCTGCAGTCGATTTGTTCGGTCCAGTGGTTCGTTCTACTAATGGTTTTGCGTACATTTTCGTAGCAGTGGAGTTGACGTCAAAATATGTGTGTTTTACACCTTTACGCAAAGCAACAGCTCGTTCAGTATCTAACGCTTTCATCAAACATTTTCTTACAGAAGTTGGTCATGTTGATAAGGTTATATCAGATAATGGATCACAGTTTCGTTCTAAAATTTGGCTTCGTACTCTACAGTGTCGTAAAATTAAACCAATTTTCATTTCACTTTTTCACCCTCAATCTAACGCTTCAGAGAGATGGACGAAGGAAATCAATAAATTGTGTCGTCTTTATTGTCATCAGAATCACAGAACGTGGGATCAGTATCTTCATATTTTTCAAAACATTCTGAATGAACTCCCTAATGATTCGACTTCTTTACCGCCTATACAGATATTAAAAAACAAATCACCGACAAATCGCATATCTGAAATCGTTCCTTTTCCACCTACACGGGAACTGCGGCATTCTGAAGTTGTCAATTTGGCTCTGCGAAATATTGCATCTGCGGCTGCTAGAAGAGAGAGATCAGCTAAGCGTCCTGGTCGTTTAAAAATCTTGTCAGTTGGTCAGAAGGTATTAATTAAGTCCCACCGTTTGTCTCACAAAGGAAAAGGCTTATGTCGCAAATTTTTTCTGCTTTATAACGGTCCATATAGAATTCGTAAAATTATACATGATAATACTGTTGAAGTAGAAACTCTCAAATCTCGACGCTCTAAAGGAATACATCATATATCTAACGTTAAAATTTTTGTGGAATAACATACTTTAGAGAAACTAACAGCTACATGTAAACATGCGGAGAGTACAAGGATACCGCGCTGTGTTTTGGCGGCGGCACATACTCAAAGCAACAGTCAAGTCTGCGCGCCGCACAAGGCAGTCGTTGACCGCAAACAATTGCTTCCTACGTCACGCGCCTACAGCTGATCGAGCGCTCAGTGCGAATGCACTGACAGCCGTAAACAAATACACAGTTTAATTTCTCCGATTAAATTCAGTATAAAGCTATAGTGACTTGTTGAATTATGTTATTAACATTCAGTATTTTTCAGGATACGGTTGTATAAAATATTTAAGACCTTCAGGTAAACTCTGTGTGTCTCCGACGTTAAGAGGACTTGCTATCGAGAAATTTTCAGGAAGAATGTAATTTCGATGAAGAAACTAATAAACTAAAAAGGGTAACTATTAATTGAGTTCATTTTTCAGGTAACATATTTCCACTTAGGTACGTACTTTAGACGTAATTTGCTGCTCGCGATTACGTGATTCATACTTTGTGCTAATTTCATGTTCTATGAATTTACTTGTGAAGCGACGTGATTGCGTACGTTAACTGATTTTGACAATGATTATTAATGAACTGGGTTGTAACTTGTGTATATTATGCATCGCTTGGCTGCGCTGCTTTTTTCTCACTGATGTCATTTTTTTTATTATGTGCCTGCTGTGCTTATTTATTTGAATTATAATTGTAACCTGATTTATTGTGCTGACTGTGATTATGTATGTAGGTTATACTTTGTCATTTATCTGCTTGCGCCTTCATGTTTACTTATTAAGATGACATATGAACATTTATTTGCTTATGCTGATATGATGCTAATGACCTGTTTATTACGTAAGATATATGTTTACTGCTATGCGTATGGATTACATATTTACACATTTCTGTTTTGTTGCCATAACTGCTCTTTAATTTGGTATATAGAAATGCTGATATAAGGTGTACAAACATAGAGTTTAGGTCACACTATTGGATTAATTATAGATTGTTCGCTTGGGAGAGCCTCGTTGTAGGAATTGTGCTGCATCCACTTGTTGACATTCGGTTCTCTACTGGTATATTTACTCGCTATTGCTTGTTTTGCTTACGCTCAGTGCCTTATATTTTTAAGATAAGAAAATTAACTGCTATAATTCGACGAACGACATTAGTACAAGAAAGTCATAGAAGTCACATGAGCTGAGGTTTTATGAAAGCTGTATAAATGTATGCTAATAGGAAGGAAGCTAACGACATGACAGACCAAAACTAGGTTTAGACCATTGACAGTATTACACTGCATTTTTCGTGAGCAATTGAAATAGGAAGTGACACTTGATACAAGAAATACTCCACATGTTTGCTTCTGCTATGATTCTTGAAGTGGTGTACACACTGTGAAATATTATGATCATTCACACTCCGTAATCGTACTTAATTACTGAGAGTTATTCGAACTAAGTCTGTTAGAGGTCAGGTATGCATTTCTTTTATTTAATGATGCACAAGGAACCAAAATGTATCTTATAATTTATAATGAGTAGAAAATTTGGGTCAGATGGATTACACAGAGGTTGTGTGTGGACACTGTGTCTTCGGATTGTATGGGATGCTGAATTGAAGTTGCATTAGGATTTTATCTGTACTTGTTCGAGGAGACTGACTAGAGGAAAGAGTTGTTATGGAAGTGTAATGATATTGGTGCTGAGGTTTATATGTAGCGACGTATTATTGAGGTATTGAGAGTATGTGAAGTAGATGATTATTGGAGTTTTTGTGGACAAGAGGTAAGGTAAATGATATTGATGATAAGACGTATTGAAGAGGTATTATTAAGGTATTATTGAGATTGTGTGAAGCTGATGATTATTGGAGTTTTGGTGTATAAGAGGTAAAGTAAGTGAGGAGCATATTTTTTTGTTGGTCTTATGGAACAAGGAGGATGAAAATAGCAGACTAGAACACTAAAATAGAAGGAAGATAGTCTATATACACACTTTGTTAAATCACTAAGCAGTATATACTTTTTTTGAAGAGAGGAAGTAATTGCATATCTTGGCTCACTGACAGTTGTTCAACAACAGTACATTTTGATCTGGCTTGGCAAACATTGGTCTTGACATGATGACTATGACGTTGACTTAACTATTATTGACTGTTATACATTGCTGCCAGTACTACTTGATACACATGATGAACATCAGATTTAGACAGAATTTCATTTACACAGTTGACACTATTCAATTACACAGTAGCACTAATGTGGATGAAAGATGAGTGAGTGTGTTTTGTGTGTTTTCCTTTACTAATCCTACCCACCTATCTCCTAAATATTATTTTATTTGTTTGTAGTGGCTTGCACTGACACCCATAAATATTATAGGTTTACTGGTATTTGTGTATTGTAATAGTTAATAGGACAATTATCTGATATCATTTGTGTGTTTGTTATGATTTGTATGTTACTGTAAAAGCATTTGTATGTGCATTCAAACTATTGTTCATGCCTGAACTGTCTGATTAGTGAAGATAAATATTCTGAACTGTTACCTGCACTTTTCAACATGATGTGTGACATTTGGTCGTGTTTAATTTCTGCTGATGAACTGTGTGATCAGTGATTGTAAAAAAAAAATTATGGACTGTTATTTGTACCTTTTCTACATGATTGGTGCCACTAGGACATGTTTAATTTCTGCTCATAAACTCTGATAAACAGTGTGATCAGTGCTAGTGAATTTTTTGGAACTGCTTCTGCTGAGGAATGTGACTTTTTGGTGTCTGCACCTGCACTCAACATTGCTGGGTGCCACTGATGGACTGCTTCTACTGAAAAGATGTCCCCTGTTGCTGTGTGCACCTGATCAACATTGCTGATGCCACTAATGGACTGTTTTTACTGAAATGGTGTCACTTGTTGCTGTCTGCACCTGATCAACATTGCTGATGCCACTAATGGACTGTTTTTACTGAAATGATGTCACTTGTTGCCCCGTCTGCACCTGCACTCAACATTGCTGGGTGCAACTGATGAGCTGTTTCTACTGAAATGATGTCACTTGTTGGTGTCTGCACCTGCTCAACATTACTGGGTGCAACTGATGGACTGCTTCTACTGAAATGATGTCACTTGTTGGTGTCTGCACCTGCTTAACATTGCTGGGTGTCACTGATGGACTGCTTTTACTGAAATTGTGTCACTTGTTGGTGTCTGCACCTGCTCTCAACATTGCTGGGTGCAACTGGTGAACTGCTTTTACTGAAATGAAGTCACTTGTTGGCGTCTGCACCTGCTTAACATTGCTGGGTGCATCTGATGGATTGCTTCTACTGAACTAATGTGACTTGTTGCTGGGTGTACCTGCTAAACTTTACTGGGTGCAACTGATGGACTGCTTTTACTGAAAAGATGTTACCTGTTGGTGTTCTTTTTTGTATAAACTAATCATTGAAAGCATTTTATGTGAACATTTGTATAAACTGATTTTTTGTATATTGTGTAAACTATTATGTAAAGTCACATGTATGAAAAGAAGTTGTATTGCTTACTGTATTGCATATATTAGGTTAGTGAAAGGTCAGTGCAAAGCCAAAAAATTTTAACTAATTATGTGATATTTAGGTATTAATATTATCTTTTATTTTTGTCTGTATTTTTCTGGACGAATTTGGTGGTATTTTCACCACCAATGCTGGCAAAAATACCATCAAATTCTGGCCTGTGGAGGAGGGGCATATGAAAGGTGGCTACACTGTGCCACTGCGCCAGAGATTGCGCCAAAGAGTACTATTAAGCCGCCTCCACAGTGCGTGTTAAGATCTCATGGCAGTCAGTGGTTGTTGAGAGTTCGTAGAGGACAGTGTGTGCGTGGGCAGAGCTCGTGGTTGTCGTGAAGTTGGAGCGAGATGTGGTAGTAAAGAGTGTTGTTCCATGTTTTATGCAGTTATTTGATGGGAGAGATAGCAAATGTTATTGTAATGAGTGCATTTCGTCAATATATATGAAGGTAAAAACTACAATGTTCTTTTATTAATTGTGTGCCTGAAATAATGCGTCACTACAGGTTCAGTCAACAAAGCATCTGGCTTGTGTTCTTGTATTAGAGTGTAATTCTGGTTTTCTTGCGTAATTATAGTTTTTCTAAATTTCTTTTGTCACGTCAGTATAGTTGGTATTTAAAAATTCTTGTCTTGTTGGAGAAGAACCGTGCCAGATGTGGACGTTGAGTCACACTCCCACATACAGAACAGTTACTCTTGTGCTTATTGGTTTGTAGGTTTTATAGTTGCTGGGGACTTAATTAATTAACTGTGTCTACGAAAATTTTCTTACATTGTTCTTTGCAGTCAGATAGCGTAATAATACTAGTCAGGGCTAACCGATTACGAGACTGCGTAATCGGACAGACATACAGCTACCTAAAAATCATTTTCTATCATAATATTTAATGAAGCCCCCATGCAACCTTAAACCACAACCACGTATCATTCATACTGCTAAAACACATTTATAACATTTTACATACACAAAAAGACATAAGAACACTTTATGAAAACACTAGAACAGTTTATGAAAAACATTCTATTGCTTTAGTGCACTCTAGTGGGCACAATCTAAACTAAAATCACAGTCCCCCTATCCAATATTGTCCCCTATCGGCTGATATATAAACTACGTGCGCGTCGAGTCTCGCGTCACCATCTCTCACTCTCCAGCTCTGAGACACATCTCCCGCTTAATCGCCTCTAAGGCAGGATCGTTATACGGCGCTACGCCTCAAATTTTATGGTGTTGCAGTTGTAACTGCCTTTAATATGAAATGCCTATAGTAATTAGCAGATAACTCCTGCAGTTGTATACCATTTTTGTGCAGTATCTGCTGGCTTATATGTCAGACTCCGTTGGTTGACCAACATATCCTACTTCGAGTTGAAAAACACCACACAGGAGCTGTTGAGTGTACCTGTGAAGGATTCACAATAAACTACAGACACCGGACGGCAGTCTGTGGTACTGATACTACTCAAATGCTGTATTAATCACCACAAACTGTTGCAATTTATTATCAAGAGGCCCTGAAAATAGGCATCAGGCATAACAGTTCTGGAATTACGTTGTCTCCCAGCGAGGCGCGAAACTAATGATGTCCCTAAGATACACCGAAGACAGTCATGTGGCTGGCATCTAATCGCGTTTGTGACGTTGGCCTCGTGGCCCTGTTTCTGGGGATGATAGTGACAAGAAATGTTGATACTTTAAAAAAAAATCTGAAGTCCGGTATATAAATATTTAAAAATATCTCATGATCGGCCCTCGATATTCTGTATGTTGTCGTTGTGTTGTTGTGGTCTTCAGTCCTGAGACTGGTTTGATGCAGCTCTCCATGCTACTCTATCCTGTGCAAGCCTCTTCATCTCCAAGTACCTACTGCAACCTACATCCTTCTGAATCTGCTAAGTGTATTCACCTCTTGGTCTCCCCCTACGATTTTTACCCTTCACGCTGCCCTCCAATACTAAATTGGTGATCCCTTGATGCCTCAGAACATGTCCTACCAACCGATCCCTTCTTCTGGTCAAGTTGTGCCACAAACTTCTCTTCTCCCCAATCCTATTCAATACTTCCTCATTAGTTATGTGATCCACCCATCTAATCTTCAGCATTCTTCTGTAGCACCACATTTCGAAAGCTTCTATTATCTTCTTGTCCAAACTATTTATCGTCCATGTTTCACTTCGATACATGGCTACACTCCATACAAATACTTTCAGAAATGACTTCCTGACACTTAAATCTATACTCGATGTTAACAAATTTCTCTTCTTCAGAAACGCTTTCCTTGCCATTGCCAGTCTACATTTTATATCGTCTCTACTTCGACCATCATCAGTTATTTTGCTCCCCAAATAGCAAAACTCCTTTACTACTTTAAGTGTCTCATTTCCTAATCTAATACCCTCAGCATCACCCAACTTAATTCGATTACATTCCATTATCCTCGTTTTGCTTTTGTTGATGTTCATCTTATATCCTCCTTTCAAGACACTGTCCATTCCATTCAACTGCTCTTCCAAGTCCTTTGCTGTCTCTGACAGAATTACAATGTCATCGGCGAACCTCAAAGTTTTTATTTCTTCTCCATGGATTTTAATACCTACTCCGAATTTTTCTTTTGTTTCCTTTACTGCTTGTTCAGTATACAGATTGAATAACATCGGGGAGAGGCTACAACACTGTCTTACTCCCTTCCCCACCACTGCTTCCCTTTCATGTCCCTCGACTCTTATAACTGCCATCTGGTTTCTGTACAAATTATAAATAGCCTTTCGCCGGCCGAAGTGGCCGTGCGGTTAAAGGCGCTGCAGTCTGGAACCGCAAGACCGCTACGGTCGCAGGTTCGAATCCTGCCTCGGGCATGGATGTTTGTGATGTCCTTAGGTTAGTTAGGTTTAACTAGTTCTAAGTTCTAGGGGACTAATGACCTCAGCAGTTGAGTCCCATAGTGCTCAGAGCCATTTGAACCATAAATAGCCTTTCGCTCCCTGTATTTTACCCCTGCCACCTTTAGAATTTGAAAGAGAGTATTCCAGTCAACATTGTCAAAAGCTTTCTCTAAGGCTACAAATGCTAGAAACGTAGGTTTGCCTTTCCTTAATCTTTCTTCTAAGATAAGTCGTAAGGTCAGTATTGCCTCACGTGTTCCAGTGTTTCTACGGAATCCAAACTGATCTTCCCCGAGGTCAGCTTCTACTAGTTTTTCCATTCGTCTGTAAAGAATTCGTGTTAGTATTTTGCAGCTGTGACTTATTAAACTGATTGTTCGGTAATTTTCACATCTGTCAACACCTGCTTTCTTTGGAATTGGAATTATTATATTCTTCTTGAAGTCTGAGGGTATTTCGCCTGTTTCATACATCTTGCTCACCAGATGGTAGAGTTTTGTCAGGACTGGCCCTACCAAGGCTGTCAGTAGTTCCAATGGAATGTTGTCTACTCCCGGGGCCTTGTTTCGACTCAGGTCTTTCAGTGCTCTGTCAAACTCTTCACGCAGTATCGTATCTCCCATTTCATCTTCATCTACATCCTCTTCCATTTCCATAATATTGTCCTCAAGTACATCGCCCTTGTATAGACCCTCTATATACTCCTTCCACCTTTCTGCTTTCCCTTTTTTGCTTAGAACTGGGTTTCCATCTGAGCTCTTGATATTCATAGATATGGCTCTCTTTTCTCCAAAGGTCTCTTTAATTTTCCTGTAGGCAGTATCTATCTTACCCCTAGTGAGATAAGCCTCTACATCCTTACATTTGTCCTCTAGCCATCGCTGCTTAGCCATTTTGCACTTCCTGTCGACCTCATTTTTGAGACGTTTGTATTCCCTTTTGTCTGCTTCATTTACTACATTTTAATATTTTCTCCTTTCATCAACTAAATTCAATATTTCTTCTGTTACCCTAGGATTTCTACTAGCCCTCGTCTTTTTACCTACTTGATCCTCTGCTGCCTTCACTACTTCATCCCTCAAAGCTACCCATTCTTCTTCTACTGTATTTCTTTCCCCCATTCCTGTCAATTGTTCCCTTATGCTCTCCCTGAAACTCTGTACAACCTCTGGTTCTTTCAGTTTATCCAGGTCCCATCTCCTTGAATTCCCACCTTTTTGCAGTTTCTTCAGTTTTAATCTACATGTCATAACCAATAGAATGTGGTCAGAGTCGACTTCTGACCCTGGAAATGTCTTACAATTTAAAATCTGGTTCCTAAATCTCTGTCTTACCATTATATAATCTATCTGATACCTTTTAGTATCTCCAGGGTTCTTCCATGTATACAACCTTCTTTCATGATTCTTACACCAAGTGTTAGCTATGATTATGTTGTGCTCTGTGCAAAATTCTACCAGGCGGCTTCCTATTTCATTTCTTAGCCCCAATCCATATTCACCTACTACGTTTCCTTCTCTCCCTTTTCCTACACTCGAATTCCAGTCACCCATGACTATTAAATTTTCGTCTCCCTTCACTATCTGAATAATTTCTTTTATTTCATCATACATTTCTTCAATTTCTTCGTCATCTGCAGAGCTAGTTGGCATATAAACTTGTACTACTGTAGTAGGTGTGGGCTTCGTATCTATCTTGGCCACAATAATGCGTTCACTATGCTGTTTGCAGAAGCTTACCCGCAATCCTATTTTCCTATTCATTATTAAACCTACTCCTGCATTACCCCTATTTCATTTGGTGTTTATAACCCTGTAGTCACCTGACCAGAAGTCTTGTTCCTCCTGCCACCGAACTTCACTAATTCCCACTATATCAAACTTCAACCTATCCATTTCCCTTTTTAAATTTTCTAATCTACCTGCCCGATTAAGTGATCTGACATTCCACGCTCCGATCCGTAGAACGCCAGTTTTCTTTCTCCTGATAACGACATCCTCTTGAGTAGTCCCCGCCCCGAGATCCGAATGGGGGACTATTTTACCTCCGGAATATTTTACCCAAGAGGACGCCATCATCATTTAATCATACAGTAAAGCTGCATGCCTTCGGGAAAAATTACGGCTGTAGTTTCCCCTTGCTTTCAGCCGTTCGCAGTACCAGCACAGCAAGGCCGTTTTGGTTATTGTTACAAGGCCAGATCAGTCAATCATCCAGACTGTTGCCCTTGCAACTACTGAAAAGGCTGCTGCCCCTCTTCAGGAACCACACGTTTGTCTGGCCTCTCAACAGATACCCCTCCGTTGTGGTTGCACCCACAGTACGGCTATCTGTATCGCTGAGGCACGCAAGCCTCCCCACCAACGGCAAGGTCCATGGTTCATAGGGGGGATATTCTGTATAAGGTATTCGATACATCGACGGGAAAGATATCAATGTACCGGAAAAAATATCGGCTGCACATGTAAGTAGACTGCGAATTTTAGAGCTGTATTTTTAAGTATTGATTTATTATTAGACATTATGTACACCAACAAGCCAGAAGCCTGCTTATTCCCCTTAGAGCAAGAATTGAAAGGAAACGATGCACCTTCACTCTTGGCGATAACCACTTTGCTAACAATGATAACTGCAGGTAAGTGCCACAAATAAAATGTGTCCGATCGGTCCTTCATTCGGTTTAGCCTCGTATCGGATTTGTCTGGAACACGTAATGTTGACTTCCCTGTTTTTTTTTCATTTCTTACAAACGCCAGAAACCTAGCAGTTGTAGTGTCAGAATGGCGTTGGAAATTAAACATTGGAGTTTCTGTTTGTAGCCCCGAGTGCCGATTACGCCAGCATTTCTGTTTACACGACTCCTCCCACAGCAAAGAAAAATCTTGTCATTTAGATGTTTGTTCATCACTTTCAGCAACTGTTTTTGAAGAATGCCGATGTGAAGAAATAGTGCAGTAGTTGCGTTATAAAACAATTTTTTTACGCAACTGTTGTGTTATTTCTTCGCATCGGATATCTTGTTATTCCATTCACACCGCCACCACCCAGTGTAATCAGAATTTTTCTTTGTGCCATCTATATTTGCTTCAAACAGTTAATAAGAGAAACTGGACGTGTTGAAAGCTCTGAAGGTAATATGACTCCTTCACACAGCGAAAGTAAAATTTTGTTCCATTAAAATTTCAAAAGAACAACTTCAAGGATTTATAGAAAATTTCGAAAAAAATATGAAATAAAAACATCGGCTTTCGATATTGTCGTTTCGATATCTATACATCGGAGATAAACTATAGCCAAAGTATATATCGATGCAGTTTGGAGAAAATATCGGTATACCGGTGTATCGATATGTTATCAGCCGTCCTGACTGATACGAAATGACCTGATCGTCGACAAGTCTTGGAGTATACCCGACAGCGGGCGCAGACCTAGCAAGTACGGCGAGTGGGCGCCGGCTAGCCGCGCGGTCTAACGCACTGCTTTCCGGGCGGGAAGGCGTGCGGGTCCCCTGCACGAAGCCGCCCGGCGGAGTGGTGTCGACGTCTGTTGTGCCGTCCAGCCGGTGGATGGTTTTTAAGGCGGTTTTCCATCTACCTCATCGAATGCCGGTTGGTTCCCCTCATTCCGCCTCAGTTACAGTGAGTCGGCGATTGCTGCGCAAACACCGTTTCCACGTACGCGTACAGCATAATTACTCTAACACGCAAACACTTGGGGTTACACTCGTCTGGTATTAGACGTTCCCGGGGCGCTCCACTTGGGGCCGAACCGCACAATAACCCCGGGTTCGGTGTGGGGCGGCGATAGGGTGGTTGGACTGCTGTGGCCTGTTGTGGGGGTGAGAACCACTGAAGGCTACGGCGGGACGAAGCCTCTCCGTGGTTTCTAGGTTCCTGGTTTAAAACAATACAGTACAATGGCGATTGGAGCACTCTGTGCAGGAATGAAGCTGCTAGCGACGTCTGTGGCGTGATGTGGCCTGTGGCATCTGGTGAGACCCGTGGGGAGGCTCTGAAGATACAATGGGGAGCTAGCTACCTGTAGGTTAATGTTGCCAACGGCGACGATGGTCCTTTAGCTGAAAATGTTCGTGACAGGACTGTATCTCTTAATAAATAAAAAGAGAATTCCTGTAGTTCTTACCAAACATTCACACGAAGTCACTTCGCATATTTATATTTTTACGGACTTTCATTCCTATCGCTAAAGAGCAGGCCTCATTGCAGATCAAAAATGTTAGTGCAGGTCTCCTTACACACACATTTTACGGATAACTTCAAATTACATTCCGCCAAAACGATGACTGCCATGAACACAAAGTAATTATTCCTATAACAGATTAACAAACTGCCTACAGGGCACACGGAATGATGATTACAATTCGTTCTGGAAAAGTGAAATGATTGTAAGATTCACTGCTCATATACTCGAATAATGCCGATACTAGTTTAAACATCAGAGCACAGAGTATAGAGAATACTGAAATCCCCGTGTAAGTTACATGTTGACCAAGGCTTACTTCCAAGAAAAACCTGGAGCGTAATTACGGAATTGCACGCGTTTCGTCCTTATATAGATGGACTCTACAATATTACGTGAATTTGGTTAATTGGTTATTGTTTGAAATATCTGAAGCCAAATTATTCCTTTTTAAATAGTTGTGATAATTGCTGAGAGATTTTTGGCTATTAAATTTCCAATATCAGAAGTAGCCAATACAGTACAGTGTGAGTCACTGACTATTGCCACCAAGAATATCTCCGAACGTATGATAAGACCTGAAACGTTTGTGGGATAAAAGCTGCATGGGACAACGTGGGCCAAAATACGATATTGGTTGTTTGTTGCTAGGTGGGGTCGCTTCAGAGATATGAAGGTCAACTTTGTTTCTTTCAAAGGGACTCTATAATTTGGTACTTATTTTCTGATAGCGACTATCGAGACTAATCTAATGATGGGTAATAGTAAGGTCTTTGAAGGTCAGCGAAGGTCACAAAGGTGGCATGATCGTCCATTTACAGAAGGTGTTCGAAGTGATGACCATTGGCACCAATGCACTGCTGCAATCTTCTTATCATGGATTAAGTGGCATTCCTTATCACCTCGGCACTTATCGAAGAACATGAGCTGACAGTTGTCTCTTGCATATCTTCAGGTGTAGTTGGAACGTCTTTATAAGTAATACCTTCTACGAATCCCCACAAGAAAAAAATTCAGACGCGTCAGATCCGGTGAACGAGCCGGCCATGACACATCTCCTTCGCGTCCAATCCAACGATTTGGTGATTGTCTCTGCAACTCATTTCTAGCCATCAGCGAAAAATGTGCCGGACACCCATCGTGTTGATACCACATTCTGTTTCTTGTTCCTAAAGGAATTTCTTCCAATAACAGACCTAATGTTTCTTGGTGTACTTCCTACCATTAAGATTTCCTTCGATGAAATAGGGGCCTGTAATTCTGTCCTCCAGATTCCAACACCATACATTCCTCGACCACGGTTTTTCGTGTGCAACTTGGCGCAGCCAACATGGATTTTGAGTTGCCCAATAATGCCTGTTATGCAAATCAACATTTCCATGGTTCGTGAATGTAGCCTAGCCACTGAACAAAATCAAATTAATAAACGCGTCGTCCCTCTGAATCTGAAGTTGAGCCCATCGGCAGAATTCAATGCGACGCATGCAATCCGTACCAGTTAATTCTTGGTGAACTAAACCTACATAGGTAGGAATGATCATCAAAATGAAATAAGAGAAATCCGAGCTCGAACAGAAAGGTTTAGGTGTTCGTTTTTCCCGTGCGCTGTTCGGGAGTGGAATGGTAGGGAGACAGTATGATTGTGGTTCGATGAACCCTCTGCCAAGCACTTAAATGTGAATTGCAGAGTAATCATGTAGATGTACATGTGGAGACTGATATGGTAAGGATAATATTTGTGGCAATGCAAAACACGAACAACACTGCTTTGGCTCATGCCAGATTCCCTTGCGATTTGACGCGAACTAAGACAAGGACCTCGCCGGCCGAAGTGGCCGTGCGGTTCTAAGCGCTACAGTCTGGAACCACGAGACCGCTTCGGTCGCAGGTTCGAATCCTGCCTCGGGTATGGACGTGTGTGATGTCCTTAGGTTAGTTAGGTTTAACTAGTTCTAAGTTCTATGGGACTGATGACCTGAGATGTTAAGTCCCATAGTGCTCAGAGCCATTGGAATCGTTTGAACAAGGACCTCGAACCACAGGGGCAAGAGAACCAATTTCTTTTTCCTCGTTAGTATCATTCCTTTACCGGATGTGTTTCCGATGTGTTAAAGATCCAGTTGTTCTCAGTTTATCATACACACATTTAAATGTACTACGTGTAGGATGAGTGCGTTATGGATATCTTTCACCGTTTAGGTCTCTAGCTCTAACTGCATTTCGTTGGCATTCTCCGTAAATGAGAAGCGTGTCGACTTGATTCGACGGTACTAATCTTGCCGTTCCTATTAGTGTTGTATTAGGAAACCGTCGAATGGTATTTACATGCCAATGACACGTTCGATAGATACGCCATATACGGCTAATATTTACTATTTGCACGATATACGAGAGAACTGTCAGAGCATGTGCTTCGATAAGTGCCGAAGTGATACGAAATGCAACTCAGTCCATAATAAGAAGATATCAGCACTGCATTGATACCAATGGCCATGACTTCGAACACCTTCTGTAAATGGACGTTCATGCCACAATTTTGACCTTCGTTGACCTGCAAAGACCTTACTGTTACATATCACTGGATTAGTCTTTCTAGCCGCTAATCAGATAATAAGTACCAGACTACAGCATCCTATTAAAAAAAAAAAAGTTGACCTTCATATCTCTGACGCGACACCACCTAGCAACAAAAAACCAACGTCATACTATGGTCCTCGTTGTCCCATTCAACATTTGTCCTACAAACTTTTCAGCTACTGTCATACTTACGGAGTTAATCTTGGTGGCCATAGTTAGTGACTCATCCTGTATACAGAACCATGGTATGCTTACACTATGGAAATTCCTGACCTTTAAGTATGGCATCCATGTCGATTATTAAGAGTTGGATATTAAAATCACACATTTGCGGTTATGAAAATTACGTATGTGTTATTTGTGTCGTTGGCTTCAGAAAATTTAGTCCGTTAACAGTATGTTAACGCATATCAGAAATGTATAACAGTTTAGTCATAATACAAACTCAAAGTTCGGCGGTTGAAATTTTAATTAATTATATCTTCTGGGTTATTTAAACTGAAGCGCCAAAGAAACTTGTACAGACATGCGTATTCAAATACAGAGATATGTAAACAGGCAGAATACGGCGCTGCGGTCAGCAATGCCTATATGACAAGATCTGTCTGGCACAGTTGTTACATCGGTTACTGCTGCTACAATGGCAGGTTATCAAGATTTAAGTGAGTTTGAAAGTGGTGTTATAGCCGGCGCACGAGCGATGGGACACAGCGCCTGTTTAATAGCTCACTAGACTTTTATGGATGCCCTCTGGATCGAAAACTTTGAAATGGAACAGATTTTGAAACACATCACTTCCAGCAAAGCTAATTTAAAAAAAAACGTTCAGAACAGTGAATAATATAATCTCAGAAAGTAGGTTTCACAGGGGAAATTAATTTGCATCAGTTCGTAAGTTTATGTAATGTGCGTTCAGATAACGGAATATATCATCAAATGTTTGGTAATAATAAGAGCAAGGTAAAAAAGTGTAGATCCCAATTATTGTAATTAGGAGTATAATAGACAAAGTAGGATGGTGAGGGTCAAACCTACTTGTGACAAACTGATGCTCCAAACGCCATGTCTGCAAGTGGAGGATCTGTTATCGAGCAGTGTAATTTCTACATTTTAAACGCTTGTACAATGGCCAGTGCTTCTTCTGTGCTACGATCTCTAAACTTGGCGGGCTCCGATCCAAATTTATAATCGGCACGACCTACGCTGTCCTGTGTTTAATAATTGCTTCTACATAAGCTCATCTGACACACAGCCGAACATGAAACAGCATTCATACGCTGATGTTCGGTGTTTTACAGTACGACTGACATGCTTCCTTTGCACACTGGAGGAAGTGCTCCCAATAAGATACCACGTGCACACTCGGGTTAAAGTAGTTATTTAGCTTGGCCCTAATCTCTGTCAGGCAGATTACTGAAGGCTCCCTTTGTGGAGTAATAACGAGTTGCAGTGGTAGTTGGACTGTGCCATACCAGAAAGCATCCCTGGCGTTGGTTCGCGTGCGTGATATTTTCTGTTCCAATGTGATACGGTATATTTGTTGCAAGTGAACTGCATTCTTTTCGGCTGTTTCCAAACGCTAGAAATGGCCACAGGGCAGGCTGCACCGAGGGTATTTCGGTACGTCGTTATAGCTGACACAAGTTTTAGCCCAGTTATAGAGTAATTACTTCTGCAGTTGCTGCTGTAATTTCTACGACGCAGGTAGTTGCCAGATCAGCTGCTGCTGCCCTTCATGTGGTTACCGATGTTCTAAAAGTTGCAGACTAGCTTTATCCATTGCAATGACCAAATATTGCAATGCCTTATTTGCCAACTGTATTTTGTTTACAAGTGACGTCATCATTTATCTATGTACCAATTTTGGAAGAAAGTAACTCAAGTTAAAAGTAAATAATTTCGTTATCAAAAGTGAACAAATATTAAATGGAAGTTACACCTTCCGCCTTAGGGGCCTCTTCGCTTCTGAAAAACAGCAACAAAACCAGATAATAGTTCTTCAGGTAATTATTCCTCAGAGAAATTCCCTCACATCATACCTAAATGAGGTATGATGTGTTATCTCATACAAAGGAAGTTCGCTGGTGACGAATGACCGAGTTGCAAGGATTGCGGCCGGGTGGTAACATGACGGCGGGTGAGTGCAGAGCTGAGATCGATTCGTAATGAACGATAACGGAATGAAACAGGAAGGGAGGAGTCGTCACCACCAAATCGTGATGTGTTCACATTTGGTATAACAACGTCGCTCTGCGTAGCTAGCAACCAAACGGTGACAGTGAGGTTGTACTTCGCAAGAGAGGGTTGCGGTTGTGCTGATTGGGGGGAAGAGACCAAACTGCGAGGTCATCGGTCTCATCGGATTAGGGAAGGACGGGGAAGGAAGTCGGCCGTGCCCTGTCAAAGGAACCATCCCGGCGTCTGCCTGGAGCAATTTCGGGAAATCACTGAAAACCTAAATCGGGATGCTCGGATGGGGGATTGAACCGTCGTCGTCGTCGTCCCGAGTGTGCTAACGCAAGAGAGGGGGAAGAAGGTTGTTGGATTCTACTTATGACGACAGTGTACAGGAGGTCGAGCGGTCATGAGCTGTGAGTGGGCATCCAGGGCTGCCATTAAATGACAGAACAGAAAATTAGGTGCAACGAAGTGAATATATTTCGGGTTATGGTATACAAGGGGCACGCCTGGAGTGGAAGATACCAGGTATAGGCCAGTAGTAGGACAAACAACTAAATACGTGGGCAACCAAAAGGGAGGCGGTTGGTGTTAAATTATGATGGTGGCCTGACATGAAAGGCAGAGCTGTAGGCTCTGCCGCCTAAGGAAGTCATCTCTTCTTCTCGAAGTCTGGATCGCAAGAGAGAGAAGCAACTGTGTTCTGCACTGTAAATCCTCCAGTGCACACACGAGTAACTTGTATCCCACGCTCACTTGGCTAAAACCGATGGCGTGAATGCTCTAGCAGTTTCAGCAGAGAGCTCAAGGCATCTGTTGCCAGCAACTTTAACTGGAAAGGCTGCCTCGGTGCTGAAAGGCAGGCTACTTGTGTCACGTAGACAAAGCGGAAGTTGCTCTGGAAGAACACTTGTAAAGCTTTGACGGGGCCTTTGAAGAAAATTTTTTCAACCCAATCCCTAAAATATTCTTTGACTGGCTGGTAGCCTGCACATTCCTTCCGTCTTCCAGAGAAGTGGTGACTCACATTGTTTACAAAAGGATGTCTGTCACTCACCAGAAAGACAGTTTGCCCAAGTAGGGCACTTAATACTACGAGAGGGATTTGTTACAATATTTCATGTAATGTCTGTAAGTGGGAGTGGACTCACATGTAGTCAAGTTTATGAAACTGAGTTAAACTATAGTTAAATATTAACTGTTAAAATTTTGTGCAGAAATACAATAGCTCCTGTAATAACTAAAATCATCATCGTCCAGGTAATCAATTCCTAAAGTAAACGAAGTTAAAATCATGCCAGAAAGCTTCACAAAACACGAACGAACTATTATGGTTTCTGTTACAGTGTTATTAATCTGCTGTTGCAGTACTAAACTCATTGTTATAGAAAGTAGAAGCTTCCTGAACTGAATCAGCACTGGTCTTTTTGGACCTGTCTTTCAAATATCAATTTCGTTGCTACATACTGAAATTAATAGCAAAATATAAAATGCATCAACAATAAGACAGAATAATTAAATCTGAGATAATCAAAATATTTGGGTTGTTCTTGCTGTGGTCTTCAGTCGATGACTGGTTTGATGCAGCTCTCCATGCTACTCTATCGTGTGCAAGCTTCTTCATCTCCAAGTAACTACTGCACCCTACATCCTTTGTATCTGCTTAGAGTATTAATCTCTTGGTCCTCCTCTATGATATTTACCGTCCAAGCTTCCCTCCAAAATTAATTTCGTGATCTCTTGATGCCTCAGAACATGTCCTACCAACCGATCCCTTCTTCTAGTCAAGTTGTGCCACAAATTCCTCTTGTCCCCAATTCTATTCAGTAATCCCTCATTAGTTACATGATCTACCCATATAATCTGCAGCATTCTTCTGTGGCACATTTCGAAAGCTCCTATTCTCTTCTTGTCTAAACTATTTATCGTACATGTTTCTCTTCCATACATAACTACACTCCACACCAATACTTTCAGAAAACATTTCGTGACACTTAAATTTATACTCGATGTTAGCACATTTCTCTTCTTCAGAAACGCTTTCCTTGCCATTGCTAGTGTACGTTTTATATCCTCTCTGCTTCGACCATCATCAGTTATTTTGCTCCCTAAAATGCAAAACTCATCTACTGCTTTAAGTGTCTCATTTCCTAATCTAATTCCCTCAGCATCACCTAATTTAATTCGGCTTCATTCAGTTATCCTCCTTTTGCTTTTGTCTATGTTCATCTTATATCCTCCTTTCAAGACACTGTTCATTCCGTTCCACTGCTGTTACAGGTTCTTCGCTGTACCCGACAGATTTACGATGTCATCTGCAAACGTCAAAGTTTTTATTCCTCTTCCATTGATTTTAATTCTCACCCATTATTCTTGTTTTCCTTCCCTTGCCGCTTACTCAATACACAGATTAATAAAATCACGGATAGGCTACAATCCTGTTTCACTCCCTCCCCAACCACTGCTTCCCTTTCATGCCCCTCCACTGCTATCTGGTTTCTGTACAAATTGTAAATAACCTTTCGCTCCCTGTATTTTACCCCTGCCACCTTCATAATTTAAAAGAGAGTATTCCAGTCAACATTGTCAAAAGCTTTCTCTAAGTCGACAAATGATAGTCTATCTTCTGAGATAAGTCGTAGTGTCAGTTTTGCTCACGTGTTCGATCATTTCTACGGAATCCTAAATGATCTTCCCCGAGGTCGGCTTCTATTAGTTTTTCAATTTGTCTTTAAAGAATTCGCGTTAGTATTTTGCAGCTGTGGTTCATTAAACTGATTGTCTGGTAATTTTCACATCTGTCAACACCTGTTTTCTTTGGGATTGGAATTATTATATTCTTCTTGAAGTCTGAGGGTATTTCGCCTGTCTCATACATCTTGCTCACCAGATCGTAGAGTTTTGTCAGGACTGGCTCTCCCAAGGCTGTCAGTAGTTCTAATGGGATGTTGTCTACTCCGGGGGCCTTGTTTCGACAGGTCTTTCAGTGCTTTCTCCAATTCTTGACGAAGTATCATATCTCCGATTTCATCTTCATCTAGGACCTCTTCCATTTCCATAATATTTCACTCAAGTACATCGCACTTGTATAGACCCTCTATACACTCCTTCCACCTTTCTGCTTTCCCTCCTTTGCTTACAACTGGTTTTCCATCTGAGCTCTTGATGTTCACACAAGTGGTTCTCTTTTCTCTAAAGGTCTCTTTAATTTTTCTGTAAGCAGTAGCTATCTTACCCCTAGTGATATATGCATCTACATCCTTAAATTTGTCCCCTAGCCATCTCGGCTTAGCCATTTGTCTCTTCCTGTCGATCTCATTTTTGAGACATTTTTATTCCTTTTTCCTGCTTCATTTACAGCACTTTTATACTTTCTCCTTTCATCAGTTAAACTGAAATCTTCTGTTACCCAAGGATCTCTCCTAGCCCTCGTCTTTTTACCTACTTGATCCTCTTCTGCCTACACTATTTCATCTCTCAAAGCTACCCATTCTTCTTCTGCTATACTTCTTTCCCCCGTTCTTGTCAGAAGTTCCATAATTGTTCTGTCCAAAATTCTCTATAACCTCTGGTTCTCTCATTTTATCCATGTCCCATCTCTTTAAATTCCCACCTTTTTGCAGTTTCTTCAGTTTAATCTGCAGTTCATAACCAACAGATTGTGATCAGAGTCCACATCTGCCCCTGGAAATGTCTTACAGTTTAAAACCTGGTTTCTAAATCTCTGTCTTACTATTATATAATCTATTTGAAACCTTCCAGTGTCTCCAGGCCTTTCCCACGAATGCAACCTTCTTTCATGATTTTTCAATGAGGTGTTTGCTATAGTTAAGTTATGCTCTATGCGAAATTCTACCAGGCGGCTTCCTCTTTCATACATAACCCCCATTCCAAATTCACCTACCACTTTTCCTTCTCTTCCATTTCCTACTATCGTATTCAGGTCTCCCATGACTATAAAATTTTCGTGTCCCTTCACTGTCTGAATAATGTCCTTTATCTCATCGTACATTTCTTCAATCTATTCGTCATCTGCGGAGCTAGTTGGCATCTAAACTTGTACTAATGTGGTTGGCGTGGGCTTCGTGTCAGTCTTTGCTGCAATAATGCGATCATTATGCTTACCCACGCTCCTATTTTTTATTCATAATTAAACATACCCTTGCATTACCCCTATTTGATTCTTATTCCTCCTGCCACCGAAATGTATGTCCGTAGTGACAAAACAGCTAACAGTGTCCTCGTCCTGTTCGTAAAAATTCACATAAAAGAAGGGAAAAGAACGCAGTGAGTTTAAAATCAGTTCATAAAATACGAAAGATTCACGGCTAGAATGTAGCTCTGCGCTATAGAAGCGCACGTACTGGTTGTAAACATTCCGACTGACGGGAGAAGAGCACGTGGCTTGTCGGCGGGGAAGGAGAGATACGCGTGTGTGACGTCGACAAACTTGAGTGGCGCTTGTTTCTAGTAGGGTGATGGAGGGGTTATTATCTGCTGCGTCACGCACGTCTTGCAGGAGGAGAAAGAGCGGAGAAGTGGGCGCAAAAGAGGAGGAAGAGCGAAGTGGTGAGGGCTGAGTGACACTTTCAGCACTCGCCACAACACACGTAACATTGCTAAAGCGATCTTGAAGAAAACGTTCTTTGAAGTACAGCTGGTGGCGTGTAACGGCGGTATAACACTACGTACGCGCAAAAACAGAGAAAGACAATGGTGACTACAGGCGGTCAGACACCAAGTACAGAGCGACACCAAATTTGTACATGAAAGGATCTTAACTTTTGTTTGACATAAACCAACGGTTAAAAATGGTTAGTTCGGATTGTTATGGCAATACGTGTTTCAATTTTGAAACAGAAATAGGATGACTGAGTGCAGCTCTGTGTTGAATTTCGGCACACACAAAATTCAGACAACGCTGCCCTGTCGTTTTAGGTGTTATTTGTGTGCATGAAATCTTCAAGATGACCGAAATTTCGATACACAAGGACCGAGAAGCGATAAGGAGTACCGTAGTTAAAGTTTCGAAAGAAGACGACGCTGGTCAAGACATGGGCAGGGAAAGAGTGCTTATTGATTTACTACACGCGAGTGAGAAACGTTTTACAACTGAAGGGAACCGTTCAGTCCAACGCAAATAATTGTTAAAAGCGCGCAGTTATTTGTAACTCCTAGTGAAACCTTGAAAGAAAATGGGGAAATAAATGCTAAACAGACAGTGGAATTCGCTCGTGTGCAAGGCAGTGGAGCAGTGAAACATTAATTCAAAAAAAATTTGATGAAAATTCGAAGTATCGCAATCTACTGAACAATAAAAGACAAAGAAAATAGATACTTTAAAGAGGGGCTCCACATTCTAGGTCTGGCAACAAGACGGAACATTCGAAGAAGCAGACTTGTAACAAGTGTAGAAAAACTTTAGTATGGTAAACTTTGTGCATTGTTTCGAAAGACAAGACGAAAACCTTGTCAGTACGAGATTTAAAAGTGAAAGACACTATAGCACAAAAATTCTATAACAGAGCTGAACAACGCAGATAGCTAAATTCATCACATGGCAAAGACCTGTACAGTAGTTGGGAGAGCGTATCTTTAAATTCTTCAAAATACCTAAAATATCCACATAATACAAATAGACAAATGGGCCATCCATCTCACAAAAAATATCAACGGTTACTTACAAATGGTTCAAATGGCTCTCAGCACTATGGGACTTAACTTCTGAGGTCATCAGGCCCCTAGAACTTAGAACTACTTAAACTTAACCAACCTAAGGACATCACACACATCCATGCCCGTAGCGGTCGCGTGGTTCCAGACTGTAGCGCCTAGAACCGCTCAGCCACTCCGGCCGTCGGTTACTTACAACCACTTAACAATTATGCCCTATATTATACTATCAGTACACTGTCACTAAATACCTACCCAATAAATGAGTTATAAACCGTGTAAAAATAAGGAAATTATACTTAATTATGGCATACAAGACGAAGAAGAGGAAGAGAAGTAGTAACGCGTTTACGGCACTGGCTTATCGCAAGGTGGCAGTTGTGACAGTCCACACGACTGCACCGTGCGGTCTCTCCTTGTGGTAAGCGTTCACTGGTAACGCAGCCTGCGATGTAAACGACTCCAAAAAGGTGACCTTAACTGGAAACTCACTGCATGGTCGAATGAATCGTGGTTAAAGGTTCTGCTTTTACCTCTGGGGTGATAGTGTAAAACAGACCGTTTAACATCACTGAATTATCTTCTCTCATACAGTTAGCAACATAATTAGCATTCATTATATCCTTCTCAGATTACACAACGAAACATTATCTGTACAAGAGAAACAACATCACGTAAAACAACTGACACAAGATCTCTTGCCTGCACCTTCAACAACATGTAAGACAGGATCTCTTGGCTGCTCACAAATAACCTAAATAAAACAACCCCATACATATCTTCATATAAACAAAACTTCGCTGCCCTCTGGAGATGGCAGCCGGAAGTCATCATATCCTCTCTTATCAGCTTACGGGGGTACAAAAAGTCAATTCTCTTTCATCATTCGTTGTAAGGCTTATTACGGTAGTCAGTTAACACAGGTAGCTTCGTTCATTGGGTTAACCAGTGAAGCAACTACCACTTACGAAAAACAGAAGGCATGGAAAGAAAAGAATAAAAGGTCGGGAAAGATAATGTAGAGAGACGAGAAAAAACAGAAAGATAAGGAAGAAATTTCCTTTCGTTCCGTAATCTGGCACGTCACACGGCGCTCTATCGGTTTCTGCAGCACCAGTGCTAATCGTGTACTTACTGTTGTGTACGCAGTTGGGGCCTCAAGTTGCCTAGTGCCAATGGTCAACTACAAAGGATGCCAGGATTGTCAGAATCCGCGGTTTCTCGCTTTTCTTAGGACTAGACGCTGATTTCGCGCCAGTATTTGGTCTTGCAATAAAAACAAATTCCCTTCAAGGTAAAACGACTTAGTGCGGAACGATTTGAGAAACCCTGCACTTGCGGTATGGGGCACACGGAGTTAGAGAGCCCTTAGAGCCTTCAAACGGTTCAAATGGCTCTGAGCACAGCGGAACTTAACTTCTAAGGTCATCAGTCCCGTAGAACTTAGAACTACTTAAACCTAACTAACCTAAGGACGTCACACACATCCATGGCCGAGGCAGGATTCGAACCTGCGACAGTAGCGGTCGCTCGGTTCCGGACTGTAGCGCCTACAACCTCTCGGCCAGCCAAGCCGGCGGTTAGGGCGTGACGTGTGTGGAGAAAGGAGTGAGAACTAGGTTCATCAGAGAGCACGTAAATGACGCTTGTAGGAAAGACGAAAGAAAAAGGAATTGATCATGACACGAAAACGAGATGAAAGAAAATGCCACGAACGGGTGGGATACTGTGTTCGCCAAACACATTGTGCAAGCCACACATCCCCGGAGATTAATCGAAAGCTCTCAAAAATACAGCTTAAAAAACTTTTCATCACAGCTAAGCATGACACATCGACGACAACGGAGCTTAAAACAACAATAAGAAAGTTACTGCAGTACACAGGACCAACGGAAGTGTGTTTCTAAACTGCACAGGCATTAACTATGAAACCAACAAACATCTTAAGTGCTTATCTAGGAACAGATTCAGCGTACCTCATGCTAATGAGACTCACAAAAATGTTAGGTTCAAATCGACCTAGGTAAACACACATAAAAAAAGGCAATAACAGCATAAGACGCAAAATTTAACTGTGTGTATTAATTCACTGATTTCTAAGTTCTTCTCTGAACAAATGGCTGCAAGTGCCTCAGTACATACCAGCACTCGCAGTACGGTGGCCGCGTCGCGACGCTCAGAAGTGGCGGAGACGCTGTGTCGGCGGCTGGGGGCTTAGGTACGTGGTAGTCGTGCAGCAGGGGCGTGGGCAGCGGGATGCTGGCTCCACGGCGGCGAAAGTACGCGCCGCGGGCTCTGAGGCCAGAACACAGATGGCTGCGGGGAGGGAGCTGCCCATTGGGGATTGTGGGGCGGCACGGCGGCAGGTGGGCCGCGAAGCTAGTCGGCAACAACAGCAAAGCTCGCGACTCTGGCATTTCGGCCGGTGCGCGGCGGCAGGACGTGGTGGCCTCCCTCACTGCACTCGTGGAACGGGCATCGTCAGTGGGCGACGCCGGTGGCAGTGCAGCCGCGACGGAGGTGTGTGAGCGCGCCCGTGCGCTCAGCGTAACTCGGGAGCGGTGAGAACGCAACTCGCGGTTTTCCTTGTTGCTTCGCCACCCGGCCCAGAGGAAGGAGGTGGCGCCTGCTGCGACCGACGAATGGCGCCGGTGGGCACGCAGCACCCAGTCGCGCTGTGAGGTGCAGCTCCACGAAGTCGGCGGGCACAGTGCGAGAGGCAGGAAGTAGAACTTGGCCCGCGCGCTGGTACGTGCGGACGCAGCGTCTGGTACTGCATCGTAGCCAAAGCACTGCAGTACCCAGGGGCCTTATTCTGTATCGTTCGTACCGATCGGTGTAGTAGGTTAGACTCGGTAGTGACGTCATTTTCGGTTCTTTATCGAAATATCCTATTCATTAAGCTTTCTGAGACTTGTTGCCGAACGGTCTTCCCACCGATTTTACGACAATTGTACCGAGAGGTTTTGGATTTCGGTCTGGCCCTGTCGATCGGTGAGCTGTGGTTTATGTACACCTAATAATTTGTTATTTTAAACATATTTAGCGGTTTTAGCTTTGGATTTGGTGATTGTGTTACTAAACAATCACCAGAGGACGCACCCAGTTGGAAAGTGAGTTCATAATAGACTATTTTCCTTTGTTAGAAATATGGTTAGGTTAGGTAGTTACTGTGAATGATAAGATAAAAAAAAGTTTCCGGTCAATATTCTGGAAAGCAATTATGTGAAGCTTGATATTGGAAACCTTCCAAACCAATATGCATTTATGATACGTGTTATTTTTAAGCAAATAAGAGTTTAAAGATCGTTAAAGATCTAGACATCGGCTCTGCTTAAGTGTATTACATGAGTGTGAACTGACGTTACTAGTGCCTTTGTGTACTTTTTCCCACAAATGGGTCAGTTAATGTGGTGTCACCGCCAGACACCACACTTGCTAGGTGGTAGCCTTTAAATTGGCCGCGGTCCGTTAGTATACGTCGGACCCGCGTGTCGCCACTATTAGTGATAGACCGAGCGCCGCCACACGGCAAGTCTAGTCTAGAGAGACTCCCTAGCACTCGCCCCAGTTGTACAGCTGACTTTGCTAGCGTTGGTTCACTGTCTACATACGGTCTCATTTGCAGAGACGACAGTTTAGCATAGCCTTCAGCTACGTCATTTGCTACGACCTAGCAAGGCGCCATATTCCGTTACTATTCTGAACAGATATTATTGTGAATCATGTACCGTCAAGAGCGACGTTCATCATTAATGGATTAAAGTTAAGTATCAAACTAATTACGTCCACTTTCTGAATTCTACTTCCTTGTCATGTTCCAGACCTCACGTCAGTATAGTTCTTTCCTCCTCGCGCCCTCCTGCGTGACCTAAAACGCGTGCATTTCGGCCTCCACTAGTAACACGGTGTTGGCTCTTCTGCCAACACAACAGTTAGTAATTATCTAAACGTGTTTACAACTTTCAAGTGACAATGGAAAGCAATTATGTGAAGCTTGATATTGGAAACCTTCCAAACCAACATGTATTTATGACTCGCGCAGCACCGTTTGGCAACGAAATCAGACTACGTTCCTCTACTCAGTACTACAAGAATTGAGCTCACTGATTCTGTTACTTGGCGTGGCCACGTGGTGGGTCGCCTTGCGCGTCGAGCGAGCAGGTTGTCGGTATCTTCCGCCTGTGGTGCAGCGCCGCTTGTGTCGAAGCTACTCAGTCACATCGTAGTTGCGTAGCGGAGTTTGTTGTCGTTTACCTCTTGGCGGCGGTGTATTCTGCCCACCCCATGGTGTCTGTCGACTCTCCTAATTCTGTTCCTCGTCGAGCTACTGTTCGTTTCAGTTTTGACAAGAGTACGCGTCGTGTTCAACCTGGCTCCTTAGAAATTCACGATTGGTTGGCTGAGGTTATCCGTGTTACACCTGGTCAGGTAGATACTGCTTACTTTGATTTTGATTTGTATGCATTCTTTGTGAAGTTTTACGATCCCGTTCACGTAGAAAGACTTCTCTCCCGGGTTGGTTATAAAGTGTTGTTTACACATCGCGATGGTTCTGTTAGTCAAGCCCTCCTTGAAAATGCAGCACTCGAGTATACTGCGGTTAGAACTTATAACCTTCCTCCTGAAGTGGACGATTCATTTCTTAAAACAGCGTTGCTTCCGTTTGGAATCATACGGCATATTCGATGGGAACGCTGGTCAGCACAACATCGCTTCCAGTGTTATAATGGTATCCGGACTGTGGACGTGTGCGTTAAAAAGAATATTCCTCCCCACTTAACTGTTTGTGGTTACCGCATCCATTACACGTATACAGAGCAAGAAAGAACTTGTTTTCTCTGCAACGAAAGCGGTCATCACAGATCTGACTGCCCGCGCCGTACTACTTTTCTGACGTTGTCTTATCAAAAACATTTTCCTTTAACGTTAGCAGTCATAGTAACTTCGCAGTCAGCTGTCAGTCAGTCTCCAGCTTCAAGTGATGTAGGGGCAACATTAGCCCCTACTCCTCGCGAATTCCCACCGTTACCGACGCGTACCAGTGCGGCCTCTGTCCGTGAAGGGACGACGGCTCCTGCAGCGCACGTCAAACGCCGGCGGACTGAGGACGGTACAGATTTCGAAGACGCCCCACTCCAGTCTCGTTCTTCTGACACGGAGTTGAGAGAGGGTGCACCTTCTGGCGGTAATGCGTTGTCTACTGGTGTTAACTGCGATTCCAGTATTACCAGAGAGAATGTAGCTGCTTCTGTTGATGTTGAAATGTGCGTTCAATCTGCGTCCCCCACTTCACCCGTCGACGTGACGGTTCCCGTGGGTTCCGTTGTTCCCGCAGAGACGTCACCTGCTGGCCAGCCTTTACAGTGTTCTAGTGCAGTACCACCCCTCCTCCACGCTGAGACGGTCGAACAACATGATCCTACGGGTTCTCTTCCTGATGTTCAGGAGATGCCACCCGACACCGGCACTGTATTACCTGCCTCTTCTGTACTTGATGTTGCTGTCGGTCGTTCTGAGTTGTGTTCCCCGATATCCGTAAGTTCGGTGACGATGGCTGCTCTGTCAAATCGGAGCTTGACGTGTCCCCAACCCCTCCACATCGAGAGTGTACGTTTTCACGGAGTGATGTGAAACAGCGTTTTCAACCTGCCCGTGCCGCGGCGCGTCGTAAAATGAAAGGCGAGGATTCCTCGGAGTCAGGTGGGGAGAACTAACATTATACCTTCTTCTCCCCGCCTCCGGACGTTGGGGACAGACGGACGTGATAGTGCTTTTTCCTTAATGTAGTTTTATTGACCTTCCATGAGTTAACGGATGCAGGCGTATACATTTCTAACCCTCAATGTTAATTGGATACGTTCCCAATCACGGCTTGTTGCGTTACGCCAATTTATTTACGATTCCGAAGCTGATATCGTCTGTTTACAAGAGGTAAAATTTGATGTGTTTTGTATTCCTGGATATTCTATGTTTTTCAATGTCGCGCCTGAAACTTCTACCGGTATGGCTTTGCTTTATCGAGATGGAATCCCGCTGACGGACTTCGAAACGCTAGATGATGGTCGCGGTATAGGCTCCGTATGGATCTGGTCGTTCACCCGATCGCGCGCGTTTCTATACGGAAGAAGTTGTTTATTTACTCCGACAGAACCCGCCCAAGGTTTTGTTAGGGGGTGATTTTAACTGCGTCTTACGCCATGTTGCTGACACCCCCAATTATACTTTTTGTCGTGAAGTTAATGATATGGTGAGGTCCTTGCATCTCCAGGATGCTTGGGTTTGCAAATATCCTACATTGATGAGGTTTACGCTTTTTACAGCTTCTTCAAGTATCCGATTGGGCCGCTTTTATTTATCTGCCCCCGTATGCAGTCAGCTTCTATGGATTGATGTAATTCCTGCCAGTCTCACTGATCACTGTGCTGTTTCAATGACTTTTGTCCACGTCGCGCAGCGGGTCCACCTCTCGCGCCCTTTACGGAAGCTAAACACTCTACATCTCACGGACCCCTCTCTGGAAGGCATCATCACACACGTATGGCAGGGGACAACCCAGTCCCAGACGCGTTGTTCCTCACTTCTCGAATGGTGGGTTACCTTTGCTAAAACCCGGACTCGAAATACACTCAAGCATTTTGGCGCTGACAAGGCGGCTGAAATAAGTCGCACTAGGGAATTTTATTATGCAGACCTTCGCGATCTTTATGATAATGCTCGTGATGCCCCCTTGAGGGTCGTCGACGTCCACCGTGTGAAGGCGAAACTTCTCCAACTGAAATGCAGGCAAATGGATGGAGTCCGACAGCTTTCCCAGCCTCGTTCAATCGCACAGGATGAGTTGACCTCTCTCTATCATCTTCTCCGGCTTCACAAGCGATCTCAAAGGACGTGTCTTTCTACCATGCGTTCTCTAGATGGGCGTGAGTGGTCCTCCCAATCTGATATCATGTGTGAACTTTACCAGTACTATTCACAGCTTTATGCTGAAGTGGATTCTGACGGTCCACGGTCTGTTGATTTCACCTCCCTCCTTGATCGCGTTGTTACACCACTTCTGGAAGAGTTTTTCTCTGTATTCCATCGCGATGATATACTTGATATTGTGGCTCGTTCTCCCTCCCACAAATCACCTGGCCCCGATGGCCTTCCCAAAGAATTATATATTCGATTTTGGCCCTTAATAGGAGATACGATAGCTTCCTCGGTGAATGAAGTGTTCCAGGGAGGTCTTCTCCGGCCCAGCTTTAAGGTTGCTAAAATAGTCCTGATTCCCAAAAAGCCGGGACGTTTGCGTGTGGATCAGGTCCGCCCAATAACCCTTTTCAACTATGATTATAAATTAGTGGCTCGAGCTGTCAATAACCGACTGTCGGCATTGTTGACTACATCATCGCGAGTCGTCCAAGTTGTCTTCCGGGTCGGACTCTCCTGACTCCCGTTGCTGAATGTCGAGATCTCACTGCGATTGCTTCCACCATTCCCGTGCCAAGCGCTTTGCTTTTCATGGAATCCTTATGCGAGTATTGACGACTGTTGGTTTTAACAATGCTGCACGACGGCTGCTTAGCTCTCTAATCACTGGTATCCTGGCGTCCATTGACGTAAATGGCCGTCTTACTTCCCCCATCGCGGTGTGTCAGGGCGTCCTTCAAGGGAGTCCATTATCAATGTCGCTCTACATGCTGTTTCTGGAACCATTATTGAAAACTATAGCTGTTCGTTTGAGTGGGTGGTCGCTGCTGGGAGAAAGGTTTACCGTTCGTGCATATGCTGATGACGTTATGGTTCTTCTCCGTACCCATGATGATATACCACTGCTGAAGGAAGTTTTGGATCCCTTTTGTCGTCGTACGGGAGCGAGGGTTAATGACCAGAAATGTCGTTTTCTCAGTTTGCGAGGATTTGACGCTGTTGAAATTCCATGGGCTTCGAAGATCACCCGATATCGACCATTGGGTGTTATAATTGACAGTTGTCCACTAAAGATGGCTCCGATAAACTGGAAGTCTGTCACGGATAATTCCCGGCGGGGTCAGGGATTTTCTCTGCCTCGTGATGGCTGGGTGTTGTGTGATGTCCTTAGGTTAGTTAGGTTTAAGTAGTTCTAAGTTCTAGGGGACTGATGACCATAGATGTTAAGTCCCATAGTGCTCAGAGACATTTTTTCTGTCACGGATAAGATTCAGGGTGCAATCATTGAAGACGAGCGTCGCTCCCTCTCACTTCTTCATAAGGTTCGGGCCATGGAAACGTGATTGTTAAGGAAGGCTTATTTTATTGCACAAATCTTTCCACTTCCTGCGATGGTGTCCCGCAAGTTGAAAAGTTTAACTGGCAGGTTTATCTGGCGCCACTCTGTATTTCGCGTGCGTTATGGGGTCATGGCGCGGCCCCGTTTGCTAGGAGATTTGGGCCTCCCTGACATTCGGGTTAAGGCGTCTGCCTTATTCATCTGTCGCACCGTGTTAACATATCAACGCGACCCCCAGTCACTTACAGCTCGCCTTTATGACTGTATCCAACCGGCGAGTTTAACACCTCCAGTAGATATTGGTAGGATTAGTTATAAATTACTGCACGTCAGGGAATTTTTTTCTTGAGGTCAGTTATTTAGGAGTACATATCCTTTCCTAAGCGAATCTCTCCCTAAAAAAGCTGTTAAGCCGCTGGCCAGTTCCTCATAGTCTTCCCTCTGTGGAAGCCCTGTCGCCAGAAACTAACTGGAAGATTGTTTGGTGTAACATCAGCCTCCCGATTTTCCCGATAGAAGTGGCGCCCTCGTGGTACAAAGTTGTTCATGATATTGTACCTACCAACGTGCGACTTTTTCGTATTGGCCTCAGTGTGACGGATCGCTACAATCGTTGCCATGAAACTGATACATTATCTCATCGGTTGATTTCCTGCGGTCATGACCATTGGAGATGGCTTCGCCGACAACTGGCTTTTCTCCTCAGGACGTCGGAGGCGGTTATCTCGGGGGAGATCCTCGTGCGTCCAGGTTCAACCTTCTTTCCTAGATCTTAGAATAATACCGTCATGTGGCTTGTTGGCCACTATGTCCACTACGTGATGGTGAGCGGATATGACGCAGATCCGTGTGCCTTTTCCCACTATATGGCCACCGCACATTGTACGTGGCTACGGATGCCCCGTTATCGTAAATTTTTTTCTAATATGTTGTATCTTGTTTTTCATCGCCAAGCTGTTGGATGAGTTGCCGTGCACCCCTTTTTTATTTTTACTTTTCTTTATTTTTGTGGACGCTTCTATGGATTTAGATGTTCCACGATGTAGAAGTGGCGGAAGAAAGAATGTGTGGGGACGTTAAACTTGACGTCCCATTCGTTCCTATACGTTTTTCTGATTTCACCCTTTCGTTCTTGTCGAAATGACTCCTTTTGTTTTATTTTAATTGATTGCCTTCCATAAGTGTTTCGGAAAAAATGAGAATATTTTCGTTTTTTGGAGAAATGCACTGCCATTTCAGTGTATATTTTCGTTATGTTTCCTATGTGTATTAAAAAAAGCGGAATCGGCAGCGTGATAGATTGATAAATTATTGTATTTCATTGTTGGCTGGGTCATAAAAAAATGAAAATAAAAATAGCCCTCCCTGCTGCCAATATTGTTTCTCTTTTTTCACGTTATTAAAATTTTTGACTGTGTCGTGGTATATACCTAAAAAAAAGGAAAAAAAAAGAGGTAATCGTTGTGCATTCTGAACCTGTAGTCATGTGTTCGCCTCTAACAATTTCTTTTTTTCACATTTCGGCTAAAAAAAAAAAAAAATGTGGTCACTGTGTGATTGTCAAGCGGACGAACAGTGTTCAAAACTCCCCTGCGCCATTTGTATTTACATAACATTATTTCACATCATGAATTGTCTGTCCCGTGATTGAAATGTTTATTTAAAAAAAGGCTCAGATGGATAGAGAATCTGCTATGTAAGCAGGAGATCCCAGGTTCGAGTCCCAGTCGGGGTACACATTAAAAACTTAAAAAGAAAGTGGTTAGAGCGCGGGAATGCGATACGATAGGACACGGGTTCGCGCATGAATGGATGCAAAAAATCTTTTTTCCTCTTCATATACGCAACAGGTTCTGAGACATTGTTATTAGTGTAAGTTAAAATTTTTCTGCAATTTAGTTATTACTTACATATAAGAGCGCACTTCCTCAGTAATTATTTTGTGATTTCTTTTTGTTTAAAATACGAAATATGAAATTGTTGGAGATGAAATTGCTGTGAGTCAAACAACTGACAGTGACCTTTATATTTTTTTCTTGTCAGAAATAATTCGCAATTTTTTCCGAATATGTAGCGACTTCCGAGTATGCAGTTAGACAGGAATCTAAGAGCACAACTTAAATTACTGGGAATGTAACTAGCAGCAGTCATCTTCATAATCTTGCTTGTCACGAGTACTTATCTGCAATCGAATCCTCAACTACAGTAGACAGAGATGAAAGATCTCTACCGTAATAATTTTAGACTGTAGCACCATATACGAAGCATTTTCATTCATGAGATGCATGTTATAAACTTCGACGAACTGCAGGAGCTCTCAAAAATGCGGTTTTTTTTCAATTTTGTTTTTAAGACCCAAATCGTAGACGTCTGATGTATGGAAGTGGGCTACTTAATCATTTGGATCTCTAGGAGCGAGTTATAACCACATTCTGGTTATCTTCTTATTCTCTGTAACTCTCAGAATAAATTTTTCGGGTGTTTCTATAGATGTATTAGTACATCTACATCTATATCTACATTTATACTCCGCAAGCCACCCAACGGTGTGTGGCAGAGGGCACTTTACGTGCCACTGTCATTACCTCCCTTTCCTGTTCCAGTCGCGTATGGTTCGCGGGAAGAACGACTGTCTGAAAGCCTCCGTGCGCGCTCTAATCTCTATAATTTTACATTCGTGATCTCCTCGGGAGGTATAAGTAGGGGGAAGCAATATATTCAATACCTCATCCAGAAACGCACCCTCTCGAAACCTGGCGAGCAAGCTACACCGCGATGCAGAGCGCCTCTCTTGCACAGTCTGCCACTTGAGTTTGTTAAACATCTCCGTAACGCTATCACGGTTACCAAATAACCCTGTGACGAAGCGCGCCGCTCTTCTTTGGATCTTCTCTATCTCCTCCGTCAGACCGATCTGGTACGGATCCCACACTGATGAGCAATACTCAAGTATAGGTCGAACGAGTGTTTTGTAAGCCACCTCCTTTGTTGATGGACTACATTTTCTAAGCACTCTCCCAATGAATCTCAACCTGGTACCCGCCTTACCAACAATTAATTTTATATGATCATTCCACTTCAAATCGTTCCGCACGCATACTCCCAGATATTTTACAGAAGTAACTGCTACCAGTGTTTGCTCCGCTATCATATAATCATACAATAAAGGATCCTTCTTTCTATGTATTCGCAATACATTACATTTGTCTATGTTAAGGGTCAGTTGCCACTCCCTGCACCAATTGCCTATCCGCTGCAGATCTTCCTGCATTTCGCTACAATTTTCTAATGCTGCAACTTCTCTGTATACTACAGCATCATCCGCGAAAAGCTACACACTATTCCTAACTCGTTTTCCGAAACGTAAAATCCAAAACACGATGTCAGTGTAAATGAGAATAAGATGACATAAAGTGGCATTTACGACAGTCTGCAGAATACGGTCAAATACGCTATCGTTATTACGGATGCATGGAAACATGCGATCAGAGAAACTGTAAAAATTTTTATGCATTTCAGCTGAGAATCATGGAAACATCACATCAATCATGGTAATGGGTATACTGCGCCTGATACTGTTAAGGAGGAGGCAAGGGGGGTGAGGGCGGGCACGTCAGCTCGACGGAATGCGGCGTCAAGTGTTATGGCAACGTAAACGCAATTTTCGGTACTTGGAATAACAGCGCGCCTGTGTCTTCTGCTAGCCGCTTTGTGTTCGTGGCGCTGTGCGCGCTGCAGTGCGCATGCGCGGATCTAAGACCGCTTACTTCTGATTGGCTTGCGCGACACGAACCGACAACAGCGCTTCAGTTCTCTAGCCCTGAACGGTATCACTACCGAAATGCATACTGAATAAAAATGGGACCTTAATTCGAGTACTAGACCGTTCGGTGCTCTTGAGTTCCGAAACGTTCGGCACAATGGCGGAAAGATACAGAATAGGCACCCAGGCTCGGCTTGTAGCCGAATAACAGTGGCGAATACTGACCGACCACACATCACACGTGAGCCAGAAGGAAACGATCGCCCTATGGATCAAACGGTGTGCACGAATCGCATTTCTGGCGCCAAGGTACATGGGCACGGAAGTGGAAGAAGGCTGTTGGATTCTGCTTACGACGACAATGTGCAGGAGGTCGAGCGGTCAGGACTTGTGAGTGGCCATCCAGCCTTGCCGTTAAATAATAGAACACAAAATTAGGTAAAAGAAAGCAAATATATACAGGGTTACGGAATACAACGGGTGTGACAGGGTAGAAGTTACCAGGTGTAGGCCAGTCAAGGAGACGAACAACTAAATAGGTGGGCAACGGAAGGGGAGGCAGTTCATGTTAAATTATATTGGTGGCCGGTCAAGGAACGCAGAGGCTCTGCCTCCTAAGAAAGACGTCTCTTCTTCTCGAGGTCTGGATCACAAGAGAGCGAAGCAAGTGTGTCCTGCACAGCAGAATCCTCCAGTGCACACACGCGTGACCTGTGTTCTACGCTCGCTATTCGCTAAAACAGATGGTGTGAATTCGCTAGTAGTTTCAGCAAAGGGCGTCTCTTGTCAGCAGATTTAACTGGACAGAACTGCCTTCTGTCACGTAGGTACAGCGGAAGTTCCTCTGGAAAAAAACGTGTTTAGATTCGACTGGGTCTTTGAAGTAAATTTTTTAAACTAATTCCCTAGAATATCCCTCGACTGGGTGTCACCCTGTACAATGTTATGAGGTACCGCCCGTGGTACATACAGTTTGGGATAGTACCAGAAGTAAGGAATCATTAACCATTACCTTTATTAGTGGCCAACGCAAACTTCATATCGTCTAGTCATAAAAAATTTTGCATGGCAATGTGTAGACGAGTGAAAGAACGCACAGTGGCGACCAAGCATTTGAAAATTTCCACATACATTTACTAGAGAGAACATATCAAACAATGTTTTGGAAGCTATACACAGAGCGTTTTACCTAATCCATTATGTGCTAAATAACATCATATACAACGTTCAATACATATTACTTTCTCAGTGTAAAACAAAGGTATTTTATGGCAATGGTTTCATTAATTTACTTTGTTATTCTCCAGAGTGTAAGCTTTTTATTTTTACTAAAGTTCAGTCTTGATCACAACACTTATGTCTCAATAATAGTTGACTTCGTAGCAGCTGAGCTCCGCCTACCATTCTCCAAGGAAACCATAAATATAACCGAAACCGGTCACCTGTGTTATTGAGAGATAAGTGTTGTGATCAAGACTGAACTGTACTTAAAATATAATACTCTATTGATCACTGTTTCCAAAAATGTTCACAAAAATTGTAAGCTTTTTCTTTATACAGGTACTGTAAAACCTGTACGGTAATCGGATTCACATTTTTTGTAGAACCATAAAAGAGGGTCCTCGTGGAATTTTTGAAAAGTGTCCTTACGGCAGAGCAGACAGTAGAATGAAGACTCAGATGACACAAAAGCAAGAAATTCACGATTACAGCGTGAGACAGCGCGGCGAGTACACGTTAACATTGGCTTTTAGTAGGCCACGAACGCATCCGGCCTCAACATCAAAACTTTCTTCCCCACCCGTTGGTTCCGTTGACGGCCTGTGTGAATGCCGCGATCTGAAATGCGTTGCGGAACGCTTTGAAGTTCTATTCCGTCCCGTTCCTTTCCATCAAGTGTGAGCGGACCATGAGTTGGCTGCTGAACACCGAAGCGGTAGCTCGCAGAGGGACGGCTGACAAGATAAGGTGCCAGCGGCGGCAGAGTCCCTCGGCGCCAGCCGGTTGGCTGGGCCGTCAGCTCCGAAGGCAACACGCTGCGCACTGTCATGCGGCGGATTATATACGCTGTTGGTGTTCTGTTGAGCGGCCGAATGGCCTGACTGTCGGCGTTCTTCTGCCTTTACTGCCGCCTGTGTTGAGGTCGTGAAGATTGTGCTTTTGATATTAGACTACAGATGATATCGACCGCGCGCGGCATCATTAAACTGAAACTGCGGGCAAATAGATGAAGGCGTCCTGCTGCGTACGTGACATTACGTGACACGGCGCGGCTTATGAATTGTAGCGACCGTCTCCATCGTGTTTTAAGTTGCTATTTGAGACCATTTTAGTCTTCTTCTTCTTCTGTAGTGGTCAATCCAAGGATTGGTTTGCTACAGCTACAAGGGCAGCTTGTCTCCGTTCTGTGCGTCTTTCAGCTTTTCTCTTCATTTCTTTATAGGTGTTACATCCCACATCTTTCACGATTTTATCCATGTACCTCAGTCATGGTCTTCATCTTGGTCCTTTCCCCTCGACATATCCCTCTATGATTGTGTTCAGGAATCCTTTATGTCTTAATAGCTGTCCTGTAAGTTGCACTCTTCTTTTGACAATGAAACTCCAGAAGCTTCTCTTCTCACCTGCTCTTTCCAGAACCACTTCGTTTGTGACCTTGTCGATACATTTTATTTTGAGCATGCGTCTATAGCACCACATTTCAAAAGAATTTAGCTTCTGGTCTTCCTCTGTCCCGAGAGTCCATGTTTCACACCCATAGCATGCCACACTCCACACATATGATTTCAAAAATCTTTTCCTGATTTCAAGGCTGATGCTCTTAGATGCTAAGATGTTTTTCTTCTTGTTAAAAGCAGCCTTTGCTTGAGCAATTCTACTTCTCACTTCTGCCTTGCTCCTTCCATCCCTGGTAATATTACTGCCCAGATAAGTAAATTTATCAACTTGTTCAAGCAGTTCATTGTCTACATGAACATGGACTTTCACTTGATCTTTTTTGTCGCATGCCATTACTTTTGTTTTTGCTTTATTAATTCCCATATTATATTCTTCTGCCATAACTTTATCCATTCTATTCAGCAGGATTACAAGATCTTCTTCACTTTCAGCGAGGACAGCTATATTATCGGCATATCTTATCATATCTATTCGTTGGCCATGAATTACTACACCTGTTTTGTAGGACACCTTTCCGTATCTGCACTTCTTCTTGTTTTGTCCGTCCACGGATAACTGCTGTCTCGTTTTTGTACAGGTTCCATATAATTTTTCTATCTTTATAGTCTATTCCTACCTTTTTGAGTACCTCAAACATCTTATTTCATTTAACATTATCAAAGGCTATCTCTACATCTACGAAAGCTATGTATGTTCTCAGATTCTTATCTAGTCGTTTCTCTATTATTAGTTTTAGAGCAAATATTGCTTCTCTGGTTTCTCTATCTTTCCGGAATCGAAACTGGTCTTCGGAGAGTGTAGCTTCGACTTTTTGTTCTATGCGTTTTAGAATGATTGAGGTTACTGTTTTAGAGGCGTGAGTACCTAGGCTGAGCGTCCTATAATTTTCACATCTTGTAGCATTTTCCTTCTTTGGAATGGAGATCATAATGTTTTTCTCAAAGTCTGTAGGAATTTTACCCTCCTCCTACACGTTGAAAACAAGATTATACAGCTCCTGATTCAGTTTTGCTCCTCCAGAAGTTCGGCTGGAGATTGTCTATACCAGGCGATTTGTTGTTTTTCAATTTTTTCAGAGCTAGTTCAAACTCTTCCTTTAATATAGGTTCACCTATGTTGTGTGCATCTACTTCTGTTTCTTCTTCCATGATGTTTTCAGACAGTTCTGGTCCGTTGTACAAAATTCCTATATATTGTTTCCATCTTCTTGTAACTTCATCATCGTCATCCAACATATTGCCATTTTCTTCCACACTTGTTTCTTCTGTCTCCAAAGCAATGTCTCACACATTTAGAGGCCTTGTCAATATTTTCCTTTCTCATGTTGTCCTCAACTGAAATACAGAGATCATCAATTTATTTTTCTCTTGCTTGTTTTGCCTGTCTGTTGATTCTGTTTTCCAGACTCTTGTATTTCTCTTGGTCTTCCTTCTTCACTGAATTTTTTAATTTCCTTCTTTCTTCCATCATATTTAGTAGGTCATTTAGTACATTAAATGCATTCGGAATTGCAAATATGGACAACCATCAGCTGTAGAATGGACTGACGACAATGAAAATTGGTACCGGACTGAAACTCGAAGATGGATTTCCCGCTTATAGCGAGCAGTCGCCTTACCACCTTTTCTATATTTTCTTCTTCTGTTATTTGTATTTCTTCTTTATCTTTCTTCCTTTCTTTTACTTTTTTGTTTTAATTATTTTTCTATTTTTTTTTATTCCTTAGACCTCTTCCACTCCAGGCGTTGGCCCCTGTCACTCATACTATCCCCAAAAACCCATGTAACCTAAATACAAGAACAAAGCTAGTGCTATCACTACTTTCGCCCTAAAAGCTAACTAGGACGGTAGTTCGCCACCACTTCAGGCCCTGCCCACGAACAAAAATTGAATAAGCCTCTGAACGTTTTGTTGAAAAGAAGAAAAAGATATAAGAAGTGGTACAATATTTGTATTAAATTTGTTTTGCGTTTTTTTAGTGTTATGTTTTTATTTGTAATTTTTTATGTTATTTGAACCTGGTAATCAAGGAAGGCAGGATTCGGTTACGATTGTACGCTGGCCCATAATCAGTTTTTGTTGGTTCCCTTTTGCAGTTACACACATTTATTTTAAAACTGTAATTCCAGACTCAGCAATAAATAAAGACATCACACGTTATCAATGAAGGAATAAACAACTGTGTAATTACTAATGCTTTCAGTGCGTTACAATTTACCAAATGAGCATAAAATACACACTCAGCAAATAATGTTTTAAAAACAAGCCAATGTGATCTCAATTAGAATTTTAAGGCAAGTAACCACAGTCACGGCTGAACGCTTTTAACGCCAAGAACGACAATTATTACAAAAATTTAACAAACATACTGTAAAACAGCAAGCAATACCAAGGTTAATTTAAATAGACAGGCAACTCATCACCGAACGGGTGAGAGAAAATGATGGTAAACTTTGTAGCACAACCATTTAAACCTGCTGTAACGCCAAGAATGGAAATTATAGGAAATTTCTTTAAAAAATACAGTAATACAGCAAATATAACAGCCAAGGTTAATTTAAAGGGACAAGCAACTGATCATCAAACAGGTGAGACAAAATGATGGTAAACTTAGTAACACAATCATTTAAGCCGGCTGTAACGCCAAGAATGGTAATTACATAAAAAACTTAGAAACATGCAATAAAACAGTAAAAACAGTAATAAAACCAAGAGGCCACTCACAGACGGTGCACCAGGAATCGATCTCTCACTAGGTCCGGCAAAGAAAAAAAAAAAAAAAAAAAACTTTCGCGAGCGATGAGATAGGCAGCCAGGAGTTGCATTCACTACACCAGATGGTAACTCAGACTAGTGGCAGTCTAACGAATGACTAATGATAATCTTACCAAGGCTACCTGACGTCCAATAAACCAAATGCAAAGATATAAAAATACGCCAAAGCGGGAACCAGCGGTCTGGATTTCGCCTGCAGAATACTGTGCTTAGAAGACCCGGAATGAGAAAGGTATCACTACCACCAGAGTAGAAGAATCGCCAACCAACCTACAATCAAGAAAGCTGTCAAAACTACATGCCTCTTCGGAAAGCAGCGGCAAGGCGAGGAAATCTACACTGCTGTTACATACACTAACCCCTAGGGCAAGTAACTTTGGTGTTAGCAGCCACGAGGCAGGAAAAATAGCGCAAGTTGAACTTAACAAATAGTAACAATCTGAACGCAATAAATAGTAATTAGAAGTCCAGGAAAGCTAATCAGATCCGCCTTCCCCTAGAACTCCACTCGCTGCTCTTCGCCTCGGCAACACTACGAGCAGCAACACGAACACAAGTCACTGGAGAATCGCAAGATCTCACGATGGTGGAGATTTCTCTACTTGAATCCAAATGCACTCAACTTAAAGCTTTATGGATCCGGTTTACGACGAGGTAGTGCACCCTCGTGACCACAGGCCTTCGATCCAGCAGTCCATGTGCTCCACCAGCGGTCCCAGCGTGTTTGCGCACTGCGCAGACCTGGATCCTAATGAGTCCCCAACCGAACTGCACACTACACGACCCAGAAGAAGAACGACGTCGCCCCAAAGATGAGCCACAGTAACTACATATCGATAACCGCCGCTGCTGCCACTAGCGGACATGCAACGCTTGCGAAACCAAGTGGCGCCAGTCAACACGAGAAGACAAATAACTGCAACCATGACAACTACACCATACTGCCTGGCATGCAACAGAGGACAGAAACCTACAAACAGCACCAACGCGAACCGCAGCACGGCTCACTTATTTTTTATTTATGTCTTCTTTCAGGGGTGCCCACAGAAGCCAGACGGTGGCATGTCCAGGTCGTCTTCTCGTTCAGCAATAGTGGAACACCCTATAATTACCGTTGATGTCTCTCATCAGTCCATAATGTGCTATATCTCAAACTCTTCTCACAACTGGTATACCCCAATAGTCTAGAGGGCGCGTAAACAACGACCCCAAGTAATTCGCAAAGAGCAAACCACACGACGCTTTTCGCACTAAAACAGTGTAGCTGCTCGTTAAATAATGCCAAAAATCTAACAACCAGCAACGCCCTCACTAAAAAAGTATGCCATACGCTTAACCCATATCGCGGCATTATGACGAGTAGCACGGTAGTAAGTGACGTCGGGATTGGATCAGTGCGGTGGGCTCTACGGACTGAGGCGTCCGTAGCAGCAACAATGCCGACATGCGCCCTGTGAGAAGCCAACAGTCAGCAACCGTACCACAAAAGAAACGGTGCATGTCGGTGTCGACAGCGGCGCATTTGGGAAAGACAGGATCCTCGGCAAGATGTATCATGTGCAAACGTTGTCCTGTGGGCAATTTTTCAGTTGTCATCACATACCACAGCACCCTGACCTTGGTGGGAAGGAAAGCGAGTGTATGTTACTACTATCCCTCCCCAGCCAACTGCTGGATGTCGGTGTTCGACCACATTAGCTGGCACTGTCCGTTGAATGTTGCGGTTGAGCTCCTAGGTTCTAGGATCCCGCGTGGTCAGCAAGAGATTCAACAGATAACTCACGTCGACCAGATAGATGCGAACGTGACACAGTACTGGCGCCCAGCAGGAATCGGGAGCCGGAGGGATTGAGGCACCACCTCCTGAATCAGTGTACCAGGGAGGGTGTCCTCGTCCGAAGCACGTAGGCGATGCATCGGCCGTAGAAAGAGGGCGCGCGCACTGTTGTGTACGTTTATCATTACAATGCCGCCTGCATGTGTGGACAACGTTAACGTCTCGTAACGGTTCTTGAACACCTGACCCTCGCTGACGAAATGACCTAAGGTGGGCTGAAACTTGGCAGCTACCGTGGCTGTCATTGGCTGAACGTGTGTGTAATGATTAAGTATCGGAGGGAGGCAGACGTTGACAAAATGTATCAGCATGATCAAGTTATGGAGGCGAACTTGCACGCGGATCATATTAAGTAGACTGCGATACGTATCTGCTGCTGTACGCAGCACGTTCCCACGGGAGGTCACTCCCATTTCATCGCCGGGACCATGGTACAGGGCACTGGCGTACTCATATTCAGTCCTCTGCCCACATCCATATAGTTCGTAGGCTGACACGGCTTCTGGCCACCTCGCCGCATCGCTGGAGCCACGCGATCGCCATACGTATATATTTTGAAAACCTCGCCAAGAAAACTACACCGTCCGCATAGGCAATCCATTTAAAATGCAAGTTGCGGAGGCGAAAGCTCTCTATACGCGTGGTCTAGGGGTAGCGTCTTTGATTCATAATCAAAAACGTCTTCGGTCCTGGGTTCGATCCCCGCCACTGCCTAAATTTTGATAAATACTCAGCATTGGCGGCCGAAGACTTCCGGCATAAGAAGTCAGCCTCATTCTGCCAACTGCCTTGTCAAAGAGGCCGGAGGAGCGGATAGAGGTTCACGGCATTCTCTTGTCCTAGGGCTGGGAAATTGCCCCTAAAGGCGGAAGAATCAGCAATGATCAACGACATGAGGATGCAGAAGGCAATGGAAACCACTGCATTAAAGACACGTAACGTGTGTCCACAGGACATGTGGCCTGTAATTGAAGAAGTGTCATGATGATCTCTCCACTGGCAAAAGATTCTGGAATAGTCCCCCATTCGGATCTCCGGGAGGGGACTGCCAAGGGGGATGTTACCATGAGGAAAAGATTGAATAATCAACGAAAGGATAACGTTCTACGAGTCAGGGCGTGGAATGTCAGAAGCTTGAACGTGGTAGGGAAACTAGAAAATCTGAAAAGGGAAATGCAAAGGCTCAATCTAGATATAGTAGGGGTCAGTAAAGTGAAGTGGAAGGAAGACAAGGATTTCTGGTCAGATGAGTATCGGGTAATATCAACAGCAGCAGAAAATGGTATAACAGGTGTAGGATTCGTTATGAATAGGAAGGTAGGGCAGAGGGTGTGTTACTGTGAACAGTTCAGTGGCCGGGTTCTTCTAATCAGAATCGACATCAGACCAACACCGACAACGATAGTTCAGGTATACATGCCGACGTCGCAAGTTGAAGATGAGCAGATAGAGAAAGTGTATGAGGATATCGAAAGGGTAATGCAGTATGTAAAGTGGGACGAAAATCTAATAGTCATGGGCGACTGGAATGCAGTTGTAGGGGGTGGAAAAGAAAAGGTTACAGGAGAATATGGGCTTGGGACAAGGAATGAAAGAGGAGAAAGACTAATTGAGTTCTGTAACAAGTTTCAGCTAGTAATAGCGAATACCCCGTTCAAGAATCACAAGAGGAGGAGGTATACTTGGAAAAGGCCGGTAGATTCGGGAAGATTTCAATTAGATTACGTCATGGTCAGACAGTGATTCCGAAATCAGATACTGGATTGTAAGGCGTACCCAGGAGCAGATATAGACTCAGATCACAATATAGTAGTGATGAAGAGTAGGCTGAAGTTCAAGACATTAGTCAGGAAGAATCAATACGCAAAGAAGTGGGATACGGAAGTATTAAGGAATGACGAGATACGTTTGAAGTTCTCTAACGCTATAGATACAGCAATAAGGAATAGCGCAGTAGGCAGTACAGTTGAAGAGGAATGGACAACTCTAAAAAGGGCCATCACAGAAGTTGGGAAGGAAAACATAGGTGCAAAGAAGGTAGCTGCGAAGAAACCATGGGTAACAGAAGAAATACTTCAGTTGATTGATGAAAGGAGGAAGTACAAACATGTTCCGGGAAAATCAGGAATACAGAAATACAAGTCGCTGAGGAATGAAATAAATAGGAAGTGCAGGGAAGCTAAGACGAAATGGCTGCAGGAAAAGTGTGAAGACATCGAAAAATATATGATTGTTGGAAGAACAGACTCAGCATACAGGAAAGTCAAAACAACCTTTGGTGACATTAAAAGCAACGGTGGTAACATTAAGAGTGCAACGGGAATTCCACTGTTAAATGCAGAGGAGAGCGCAGATAGGTGAAAAGAATATATTGAAAGCCGCTGTGAGGATGAAGATTTGTCTGATGTGATGGAAGAAGAAACAGGAGTGGATTTAGAAGAGATAGGGGATCCAGTACTAGAATCGGAATTTAAAAGAGTTTTAGAGGACTTACGGTCAAATAAGGCAGAATGGATAGATAATATTCCATCAGAATTTCTAAAATAATTCGGGGAAATGGCAACAAAACGACCATTCACGTTGGTGTGTAGAATATATGAGTCTGGCGATATACCATCTGACTTTCGGAAAAGCATCATCCACACAATTCCGAAGACGGTAAGAGCTGACAAGTGCGAGAATTCTCGCACAATCAGCTTAACAGCTCATGCACCGAAGCTGCTTGCAAGAATTATATACAGAAGAATGGAAAAGAAAATTGAGAATGCGCTAGGTGACGATCAGTTTGGCTTTAGGAAAAGTAAAGGGACGAGAGAGGCAATTCTGACGTTACGGCTAATAATGGAAGCAAGGCTAAAGAAAAATCAAGACACTTTCATAGGATTTGTCGACCTGGAAAAAGCGTTTGACAATATAAAATGGTGCAAGCTGTTCGAGATTCTGAAAAATGTAGGGGTAAGCTATAGGGAGAGACGGGTCAAATACGATATGTACAACAACCAAGACGGAATAATAAGAGTGGACGATCAAGAACGAAGTGCTCGTATTAAGAAGGGTGTAAGACAAGGCTGTAGCCTTTCGCCCCTACTCTTCAATCTGTACATCGAGGATGCAATGATTGAAATAAAAGAAAGGTTCAGGAGTGGAATTTAAATACAAGGTGGAAGGATATCAATGATACCATTCGCTGACGACATTGCTACCCTGAGTGAAAGTGAAGAAGAATTAAATGATCTGCTGAATGGAATGAACAGTCTAATGAGTACACAGTATGGTTTGAGAGTAAATCGGAGAAAGACGAAGTTAATGAGAAGTAGTAGAAATGAGAACAGCGAAAAAATTAACATCAGGATTGATGGTCACGAAGTCAATAAAGTTAAGGAATTCTGCTACCTAGGCAGTAAAATAACCAATGACGGACGGAGCAAGGAGGACATCAAAAGCAGACTCGCTATGGCAAAAAGGCATTTCTGGCCAAGGGAAGTCTACTAATATCAAATACCGGCCTTAATTTGAGGAAGAAATTTCTGAGGATGTACGTCTGGAGTACAGCATTGTATGGTAGTGAAACATGGACTGTGGGAAAACCGGAAAAGAAGAGAATCGAAGCATTTGAGATGTGGTGCGATAAACGAATGTTGAAAATTAGGTGGACTGATAAGGTAAGGAATGAGGAGGTTCTACGCAGAATCGGAGAGGGAAGGAATATGTGGAAAACACTGATAAGGAGAAGGGACAGGATGATAGGACATCTGCTAAGACATGAGGGAATGACCTCCATGGTACCAGAGGGAGCTGTAGAGGGCAAAAACTGTAGAGGAAGACAGAGATTGGAATATGTCGAGCAAATAATTGAGGACGTAGTTTGCAAGTGCTACTCTGAGATGAAGAGGTAAGTACAGGAAAGGAGTTCGTGGCAGGCCGCATCAAACCATGAAACCAGTCAGTAGACTGATGACCAAAAAAAAAAAAAAAAAAAAAAAAAAAATGAACTACAGGCTCGAGGTCGACGGCGAAGAGAAAGGCTGACAGAGGGCATCCTTGGCGCTGAGGGCTCAAAAGTGAACGGTGGCGAGCGGTAGTCGTTGACCAGGACTGTGGAAGGGGCTTCATGGATGAGACCTAGAACCACCCTGCTGATATTGGGGACAGCCCATCTTCTGTAAGACAGCTTGCAAGAAATGGTGCTCAACTCGGTCAAATGCGTGTTCTAGATCAATTGGCACTTGAGCACCACCACATCTGTATAAGAGCTTAAAGCCGTGTTAATGTTAGTGGCACCTACCAGACGTGTTTGGAAGGTGTGAATGGCATCTTTCACAATAGCGATGAAGCGAGCAGGAAGAATGCGGGCGAAGAGCTTGAAATCCGATTTCAATAACGTCAACAAGCGGAAGTCTTTTGTCTGCACCCCCCGCTTGGTCTTGGCACAGGGATGATCATGCCCTCCAGAAATTCGGGAGGACGCGAAAGTCTGGATCCAGGAGTTCGCAGCACATCTGCCTCCAAACTTCCCCTATCAGGTCAGAAAAGGTGCCATAAAATGCAAGTGGAAGAACATCAAGTCGAGGGGATTTGTTTCTCGCGCCCAGCGACAGGTCCATGCGCATTTCTTCCCATGTGGCTGCCTCCAGGAATGTAGTGTCTCCTTGCGTCCTACCCCGAGGTAGCAGGTCGTGCAAGACTTCCTCAACGTCATTGTCACACTACTGATCTGCTGGATAGCGAAGGCGGTAATAATCTAGAGTGGCACGGGAGATGGCGTTGTGTGTCTCTGCACCTTGCCCGTCCGCCGAAATAACTGCCGTGATGAGTCGTCTCTTACGATGTCTCCGTTCTCTGACGATGTGATAAAGAGAGACACGTTCCTCTGGAATAGAATCTTGCAGTCTCGCTCGACCCCACGTGCCGTACAATCTGTCAGCCGTGATCTGCAGAAGACGTGCCTGTGTCCGGTGGATGGCCGCTTGGCGTTCTGGCGAAGGTTGTTGCGGCGCTAGTTCTCGCAAGACCGTGTAGTAAAACTCAGAGGTCTATCACAGCCAAATCGCCCTGTCTCGTCCATGTGCCATGAACGTGTGGCGAAGAGCTGGTTTAGCGCAGTACGTTCACCATCGTGTCGTGGAACCATAGGTATGACGCCGTCGCACACATCTGTGCCAGACAGTAGTGACGGCTACATGGTGAGCCTCCTCCCGGAGAATGTTGACGTTAAGAGGCCAAGGTCCTCTACTGCCGCTCGTCGTGACAGAGTCACGGCGCAGACGAAGGCCTGGCGGTTGGTGATTGCAGTCGCTGCCAAGACCCCGGGAGACGTAAATCCTGTCCAGCCTGCTGGCCGAGTAGGTGGTGAAGAGAGTATATTCGCGTCGGCCACCTTGGACGAGTCTCCATGTCTCATGCAAAGCGAGATCCCTGACCATAGCCGGAAGGGTTGGACATGGGAAATGGTGAGGGATCTGATCCGCAGGCCGGCCGTTGTGGCCGTGCGGTTAAAGGCGGTTCAGTCTGGAACCGCGTGACCACTACGGTCGCAGGTTCGAATCCTGCCTCGGGCATGGATGTGTGTGATGTCCTTAGGTTAGTTAGGTTTAAGTAGTTCTAAGTTCTAGGGGACTGATGACCACAGTAGTTAAGTCCCATAGTGCTCAGAGCCATTTGAACCATTTTTTGATCCTCAGGGCGTAAGACGCTGCCAAAGTCCCGGCCCACCTTGATGTGCTTTGTGACCCTTTGATACAATGAAGCTACCTCAGTGGAGTAATAGAGTGTTTTCTTTCGACACTTCGCAGTATAAGACGGGGCATACAGATTCACAAGGCGAACTGCGCCGATGGTCAGCGCAATGCCTCTCGCTGACGGCAAATGCTGAATATCTGTTGGTTCGATGCCATCGCGTAGTAATATGGCCGTATCACCACAACCATCGAAAGTTGGGTTGACGTAAGACGCATATCCATAAATATCCAGGAGCAAATAAGGCCGTACCTCGTGAAGAAATACGATATCCGTGTCCGCCGCCCGAATCATACCCTTTAGCAGCTGGGTTTTGATCGTGGAACTAATGCCATTGACGGTACCTATCCGATACACCTGGGTCGTTGGACAGTACGATTAAGTATCCTGCACTCGTTTAAACCAGTAAGCGGCACGTCGCCCACCCGACCGTCCCTGCCACCCGCATCGTATATATTACTGATCGGCAGATACAAGATGTCCGTCTGACGATCCGCCGGCCGTGGGCATCTGGTTGTCGCTCGAGTCTGATATCGTTCTTTCCGCTCCCGTCTCGGACGCCCAGTCACCAAGCAGCAGGTGTGGTACATTACACGACGCATCACGTTCATCTGATATCTTAGCCGCAAAATCGCTAGGGGCTCGTCGGTAGGTTGAGCATCGTCAATGTGGCTTTGTTGTTTGGCGTACGATGCCAGCAGCGAATCAGGAACCTGGCCGCACATCGATTTTCCTCATCCTCCTGCAACGTGTCACCATTTCGCGAAGCATTTCCTGCATACAGCCTTCTTTCGTCGCTTGGGCGACTTCTGCTTGCTTGAACGCGTATCCGCGTCCTGTGGATCACGACAAACAGTAGGCACCTCCCGCATCTCCGTGTCCGAGCTCGAAGCGATCTTCTCGTGCTCTCCTTCCTCACACGGCTAGAGTGCAGACGTGGTCACAGCTATCGAACACGGCGACAGTTCCGACGGAGGCTGCGTCGTCGTGGGCTCGGAGACCTGTCCCGCGGCGGTTGGTAACTGCTACGGAACAACGTCCGCGTTCGTAATGTTCAAAAATAGTTCAAATGGCTCTGAGCACTATGGGACTTAATTTCTATGGTCATCAGTCCCCTGGACTTAGAACTACACTCCTGGAAATTGAAATAAGAACACCATGAATTCATTGTCCCAGGAAGGGGAAACTTTATTGACACATTCCTGGGGTCAGATACATCACATGATCACACTGACAGAACCACAGGCACATAGACACAGGCAACAGAGCATGCACAATGTCGGCACTAGTACAGTGTATATCCACCTTTCGCAGCAATGCAGGCTGCTATTCTCCCATGGAGACGATCGTAGAGATGCTGGATGTAGTCCTGTGGAACGGCTTGCCATGCCATTTCCACCTGGCGCCTCAGTTGGACCAGCGTTCGTGCTGGGCGTGCAGACCGCGTGAGACGACGCTTCATCCAGTCCCAAACATGCTCAATGGGGGACAGATCCGGAGATCTTGCTGGCCAGGGTAGTTGACTTACACCTTCTAGAGCACGTTGGGTGGCACGGGATACATGCGGATGTGCATTGTCCTGTTGGAACAGCAAGTTCCCTTGCCGGTCTAGGAATGGTAGAACGATGGGTTCGATGACGGTTTGGCTGTACCGTGCACTATTCAGTGTCCCCTCGACGATCACCAGTGGTGTACGGCCAGTGTAGGAGATCGCTCCCCACACCATGATGCCGGGTGTTGGCCCTGTGTGCCTCGGTCGTATGCAGTCCTGATTGTGGCGCTCACCTGCACGGCGCCAAACACGCATACGACCATCATTGGCACCAAGGCAGAAGCGACTCTCATCGCTGAAGACGACACGTCTCCATTCGTCCCTCCATTCACGCCTGTCGCGACACCGCTGGAGGCGGGCTGCACGATGTTGGGGCGTGAGCGGAAGACGGCCTAACGGTGTGCGGGACCGTAGCCCAGCTTCATGGAGACAGTTGCGAATGGTCCTCGCCGATACCCCAGGAGCAACAGTGTCCCTAATTTGCTGGGAAGTGGCGGTGCGGTCCCCTACGGCACTGCGTAGGATCCTACGGTCTTGGCGTGCATCCGTGCGTCGCTGCGGTCCGGTCCCAGGTCGACGGGCACATGCACCTTCCACCGACCACTGGCGACAACATCGATGTACTGTGGAGACCTCACGCCCCACTTGTTGAGCAATTCGGCGGTACGTCCACCCGGCCTCCCGCATGCCCACTATACGCCCTCGCTCAAAGTCCGTCAACTGCACATACGGTTCACGTCCACGCTGTCGCGGCAAGCTACCAGTGTTAAAGACTGCGATGGAGCTCCGTATGCCACGGCAAACTGGCTGACACTGACGGCGGCGGTGCACAAATGCTGCGCAGCTAGCGCCATTCGACGGCCAACACCGCGGTTTCTGGTGTGTCCGCTGTGCCGTGCGTGTGATCATTGCTTGTACAGCCCTCTCGCAGCGTTAGGAGCAAGTATGGTGGGTCTGACACACCGGTGTCAATGTGTTCTTTTTTCCATTTCCAGGAGTGTACTTAAACCTAACTAACCTAGCCGGCCGGTGTGGCCGTGCGGTTCTAAGCGCGTCAGTTTGGAACTGCGTGACCGCTACGGTCGCAGGTTCGAATCCTGCCTCGGGCATGGATGTGTGTGATGTCCTTAGGTTAGTTAGGCTTAAGTAGTTCTAAGTTCTAGGGGACTGATGACCTCAGTAGTTAAGTCCCATAGAGCTCAGAGCCATTTTTTGAACCTATCTAACCTAAGGACAGCACACACATCCATGCCCAAGGCAGGATTCGAATCTGCGACCGTAGCGGACGTGCGATTCCAGACTGTAGCGCCTAGAACCGCTCGGCCACCCCGGCCGGCTCGTAATTTTCCTCGCTGCCTCAACGTATGTAACAGGCAGGGTCGACGGTTGCGATGTAGGCATCGCGTCTGCACGTGGCATCTGGACGAGGCGTCTCTGCAGGCATTCACATCGTACCTGCCCCTCCTGCCTCGCCCTGAACAAGTCCGCGGTTGACCGTCATAAATGACGATCGCTCAACAACCACCAACGGTCCCATACGACGGGATGTGGTTGCGCAGTTCGATTCGCACCTGACGCACACCATTCAGAGCAGGATACGTCCCGAACGTATGCCACTTTTCTTTCACGACTTAGTACTTCCCCGTAAGGCAGCAGCGCGTTGACGACAAGCGTGGCCGCAACTTCAGACGGCAGCGCGAAGATTCGTATGTCCCGAACGCAGAGTCCTGCATGGTCGACAGTCACTACACCCTTGTTGCCGTCCGAGTGGTGGAAACGATATCTACCGGTGTAACGGCGAATAAGCCGTTTGGACGCTCCTTCATCGACAAATTTCAGATAAACTGTGCTGGATACGATCGAAAGATGTATACCGAGAAGTTCTTATGGATCGACACGCATTACTTCATGCAGGAATCCCTCTACTTCGTATGGCGTACGTCTTGCGTACTGGGCATGGGGGGTTAATTTGATCCTGACGTTTCTGTAAGAAAGCGCCATCGTCGTTCGAGGCGATCTGTTTACACAATAACTCTACCCGCGTCTGCCTCCAGTAGCTTAGTGATCAGTGCGACAGAATGTCAAAAATTCAAATGGCTCTGAGCACTATGGGACTTAACATCTTAGGTCATCAGTCGCCTAGAACTTAGAATCACTTAAACCAACCCAAGGACATCACACACATCCAAGCCCGATGCAGGACTCGAACCCGCGACCGTAGCTGTCCCGCGGTTCCGGACTGTGAATCCTAAGGGCCCGGATTCTATTTCCGGCTGGGACGGAGATTTTCTCAGCTCGGTGACTGGCTGTTGAGTTGTCCTAATCATCATTTTATCCCCATCGACGCTTAAGGCGCCGAAGAGGCGTCAAATGGAAAGACTCGCACCCGGCGAACGGTCTGCCCGACGGGAGGCCCAAGTCACACGACATTTACATTCACCACTACCCGCGCGAGTAAACAATGGCTCGACTGCGGAGGGCCGCACAGAGTTCCACGCACTTCTGCTTCGCAACACGGCTAAGAGCCGCCTGTACGTCTGGCTATCCGTGCACGACTCATTGGCAGACCCAGACTTCGCCACGTCATCAACCAGGTGTCTACGACCTGGACTGGTACATCCATTATGCTTAGTGCCGTACAGGTCAGACGTTGTACTTGAAAGTCGCTTGCCCAGTATCGGCAGGTAAATACGATGTTGCAGTGCCTGTGTTATTCTGACTACGTTACAAAGTTCCTTCGAACATTCATACATCATTTTGCAGTCCGAAGTACGGCCTACCGTTTTTTCGGATCATGCTGCATACATATTGTGGTGTCACCGCCAGACACCACACTTGCTAGGTGGTAGCTTAAATCGGCCGCGGTCCATTTAGTACATGTCGGACCCGTGTGTCGCCACTGTGTGATCGCAGACCGAGCGCCACCACAAGGCAGGTCTCGAGATACGATATAGCACTCGCCCCAGTTGTACGACGACTTTGCTAGCGACTACACTGACGAAGCCTTTCTCTCATTTGCCGAGAGACAGTTAGAATAGCCTTCAGCTAAGTCCATAGCTACGACCTAGCAAGGCGCCATTAGCCTTACATAGTTGGATAGTTATCGTATGAAATGTCTCATCAAGACTGCTGTATTCACATCAAAGAATAAAAGATAAGTATTCGAGGAGCTGCATACTTTTCTTATTAGAATTCACTACTTATCCTGTTCCAGAATTCACGCCCGTCTGCGTTAGATAGCGTGCATTTAGGCTTCCTCTATCTACAAGGTGTTGGCACATTTACCAACACATCACATATGCACAATCAATCTGATAAAACAAGCTACCTTCCGAGGTACAGGCACATGGAAGCTCAACGTGTCACATCTGGAAGACCATGCTTGTCAGGAGGCATTTTACAAGGTATGGAGAGAGTGTGAAAGCAAATTTACTTCGTACAACTCTGGCACTGACTAGTGGCTGAAACATGCCAAACCTAAAATACTAAGGTTTTTCATAAACTACTCAAAAGACAAAAACTTTTGGTACAAATCAACTATAGAATTTTACTTTCAGTGTCTAAGGGATTTGTACAAGTCCGATGCCACAGTTGTGGACAACTACGAAAGAATTAAAAAAATTAAAGCAAAAATTTTAGCACTACGGCGTAAACAACTGGAAGGCTACCAAATAAGGTCGCGTGCCCAGAATATAGCACAGCGCGAGGTCACTTCCATTTATCATGTCATTCGTGAAAGCAAAAGGGCGTCTCGCAAGATATTATCTGAAATAACAACTGATGATGGAAGGAAGCTGACGAAGCAAACAGTGATTAAAGAGGCAATCATACAGCATTTTGAATCCTTAATGTCTAGTCAACCGGTTGACGAACAGCTCCAAGACGAGTTGATGATCAACCTCCAGGGCAAAGTATGCCACGCGGAAGCACAAAATCTCATCTCGCAAGTCACTGAAGAAGACGTCGAAGAAGCTATATATGGAAGCACGAAAAATAAGGCTCCAGGGGCAGATGGATTTCTGGCAGAATTCTATCGCAGATTCAGTGGCCTCGTAAAAGGCAAGTTTACTCTCATCTGCAACGAACTGCTAAACCCTGAAAATGACATCCAGAAAGAATTTCGTGAGGGACTCGTACTGTTTGTGCCAAAAACTACCAATACGAAATCTGTAAGCGCTCTGAGGCCAATTACGCTTTTAAACAGCGATTACAAAATCTTTGGCCGCATCCTCGCTCGCAGGCTGAAAACCACAATGACCAGCGTCACTGGCCCTTATCAAACAAGCGTAGGCAAAGACAGGAGAATTCTCCAGACACTCTGTGATTACAGGGACCTAATATCAACGGCCGACGTCTGCAAAAAAAAAAAAAAAAAAAAAAAAAAAAAAAAAAAAAAAAAAAAAAAAAAAAAAAAAAAAATGTGCACTCATCTCACTCGACTTTGATAAAGCCTTCCACAGGGTTAATCATAGTTTTCTCCTTCACACCATGGGCGCAATGGGCTTCCCACCTAGATTCATTGCGGTAGTAAGAAATACATTAACAAACAACTCAGCCAGATTTGTCATCAATGGACACATTAGCCGCCCGATTGACGTCACCAGCTCCATTTGGCAAGGGTGTCCAATGTCAATGGCACTCTTCGCCATCGCCATCGATCCCCCGCTTGCTTCCCTTATGAAACATCTACAAGGACTACAAATACATGGAGAAAAGATAGTGTGCAAGGCATACGCTGATGATGTTGGCTTCCTAGTCGTGAATGGCGCTGAAGTAGAGAGCGCACAATGAACAGTAACAAAATATGAACAGGCATCTGGTGCAAAACTTAATAGAACAAAGTCGGGGATTTTCAACATCGGCCGTGGAATTGGGACACAAACGCAGGATCTGTTACGCGAGCTTGTAACCATGAAATGTCTCGGCATAGATTTTAAAAGAAATATCAAGCACACTATTGCTGCGAATTATCGAAATTTACTTAACAGCATACGCGCCTCTGTACAAGCACATAGTATTAGGAAACTCGATGAACTTCAAAAAGTAACAGTGGAAAATGTATACATCACATCCAAAGTTAATTATGTATTCCAAGTTCTGCCACCACCTGCGACTTTGTTGAAAAGCATCGCATCTGCACTAGGACACTTTGTGAGCCGCGGACGTATTTTCAAAGTCAAATACGACATTCTGATGCTCCCTACGAAATGTGGTGGGTTAAAGCTCACCGATGTCAGCAAAAAAGCGCAAGCCTTATACCTTGCTACCACATACAAACAATGGAAAGAGCCAAGTGGTACCCTTGCTGCACATTTGTTAATCGAAATAGCTCCTGCTGACGTTAGTGCACCTATAAATGTCCAACATATACCCAACGGACTATACCACTTCAAACACTTTTTCGTACAATACAGCTACATACAGGCAAGGATTCCTGAAAAAGACATCATGAAAGTAAAAGAACTTTACAATAACTTGATGAAAGACAAACCCAGAAACGACGTAGAACAAAAGTATCCTTGTTATAACTGGGAAACAATATGGGAAAATATTCACTGCCAGAACCTGCCAACGTATGTCAAATCGACCTGGTACTTTGCTGTAAACAGAAAAATTACGACGAACTCTAAACTTCACTCTATTCGATTGGCCGAGTCACCGCTGTGTACATTATGTAATATACCAGATACCGAAGAGCATAGATTGCTGTGTGACAGTGTAAAAGAAATATGGCTCTACATAAAACAAAAGATAGGGAGCGTCAGCAGAACTACGCCTGATGCCATTACGACTGCTGAATTTTTAAACCCTGACGGTATACCTTACCCTAACACAATTAACTTGTTTGAATGGCTAAACGATGCATTACATCCTAACAAAAGAATCAAGCAACAGGGAGTACTTCTGGATATACCTTACAACTCAAACACCACAAGTTAATGTGTACTAAGAATACAAAGAAAATACGCAAATTTTTTAACTAAAACAATCCTGTAACCAATAGAAATGCGTAATTTACATTACACATCCAAGCATTTCGTATAGTAGACGAATGATTTTTAGTTAAAGTTTGTACTTCACGTAGCAGGAGGAGGATTTCCAATAGAAAGTAATCAGAGAAGATCATCAGTATAGACCAGTTAAGCCTATGTGTATCAATTATTACTTTGTTTTGGGGGAAGCACGGTGATGAAACTGGTATACACCCTTTATTTAGTTTCTATTTTCTTTCCTATTCTTTTCACAAGAAGACACATTTATGTTAATTATGTGTAAAATTAAGCAGAAGAAGCCTATTTTACTTCATTACCTTCTGAAGAAGGAAATTTTACCTATCAGTAATAATGAGTTTGCTTCTTTCCGTTTTTCCACGCACGGAGAACGAAATTTACAGATGCAGTTACATTTCCATAACAATTATGTGACTGCCTTCTCAGTGGAATTTACATTTATTTTTATTCAAGCCATGTTGCAAAAAAAGGCAACAGAAGGGGCATACTTCGTTTGTCGCTCAGAAGAAGCCGGGCCGAGAAGGCAACACTAGGCGAGCGTAAAGGACGGGTTGAAGGGGAGGAAGGAGACCCGAAAAAAAAAAGCGGTTCTAGGCGCTTCAGTCCGGAACCGCGCGACTGCTACGGTCGCAGGTTCGAATCCCGCCTCGGCATGGATGTGTGTGATGTCCTTAGGTTAGTTAGGTTTAAATAGTTCTAAATTCTAGGGGACTGGTGACCTCAGATGTTAAGTCCCACAGTGCTCAGAGCCATTTGAACCCATTTCTGAGAAATTCGCATAAATTGACAAGCAGGTTACTCGCTATATTGTGCGATGTTGGAAGCCAATAATTAAGTAACATCAATAACTCAGTGAAATTAAGCAGCAAAAGATTATACGACAAAGGGATTGATATGTGAATGAAACAGACTTAAAACATGAAATAGCCTTTTACAGGAACAAAAAAGCTACAAATCACACGGCCGATTTGACTGGGCGTCGACACGACTCAAGTATGAAGGTGAATGATAGGAGAATGAATCGTCTTCATGGTCGTTGGTCGTGTGGTGGCAGGCAATGGGTCGGGACGGCTCGTCGCGTCGGAGCTGTGCGGTGGCAAGTCGGATGCCCTGCTCGGTGGATCCCGGCTGCGCGGTGGGGGCCCGGAGAAGTGTATGTGTTGACAGGTCGCCGCGTGTTACTGTAGCCGATGTCACGGTGTCGGCTGCCTCGTTCTGCAGTTGTTTACTTTCAAAGGCATCCCTGTGCAAATCCTTGGCGTTTTGTGACTACGCTCCGTCTCAGAACCTGTGGGGTATTTGATTTCTCGACACGTCCTCGTTATTTCAGGCAGGTAAAAATAGCAGCTGCCAGCCAGATAATTCACACGTCTCCATGGGACTTTTCTTGGCGCTTCAGTGTCCACGCTACGCCCCAGGGGACCTCTGCGGTCTATCAGTTTTCCGCACACTTCTCGTTGTCCGCCAGGCTCTTCACAAGGTTTCCATTCTCGAGCGATGCTGCGGCATCCGGCGGGCTACCCACTGTATCTTCGCAGAATGCATCTCTGGTGCTCACTCTTTCCCCTCGCTTTAGGCTCTGGCACTTTCAGTCGGTGAGAGTGGCAACTAACAGAGGTATTATAACATGGAAGGTACAACCCGTTTCTGTACCTTGCCTCAAAGTTCATACCTCTCTCAAAACCTAGAATGTACGAGTATTGTGTTAATTTAGAAGGTGCTCACTAAAGTTCCGTAAATACTAGAAATACGGCCGCGCCAAGCATTTCAGTACAGGTCAGAGTAAGATCCCGCAATTGTAACAGAATGTCAGCGATGCACTGCGGTCTCTGAATTCAATTCTGTATAAGTCTTGGCTCAAATGGCTCTGAGCACTACGGGACTCAACTACTGACGTCATCAGTCCCCTAGAACTTAGAACTACTTAAACCTAACTAACCTAAGGACATCACACACATCCATGCCCGAGGCAGGATTCGAACCTGCGACCGTAGCGGTTGCGCGGTTCCAGACTGTAGCGCCTAGAACCGCTCGGCCACCAACGGTCGGCTATATAAGTCTTACTCAGTCATAGTGCCTGCAGCACCTCACCACACCTGGATCTCTCGAGCATCAGTCACCGACTAGACTCGTCCTGTCTATTGAAACCCAAGCGTTTCCCAAAGAAACAGAACACAGACAGGCTGTGGTACCTTATTTAGTGTTCCCTGTCGTGCCACGCTGTACTAATAGTCAACATGTTTGTTATTCTGCGGTTGTTTTGAACGCGAGAGAATTCGTGAGTGATCTTCTAAGATAAGCAATTGCCGAAGTTGTTTTCGAGATCGTGGCTGCCGTTTGCTCAGCATATAATCACACGTACAGAAGCAATAAACCTACGAGTATTCCACGTTTCAAGTGAGTACGGTTTAAAAGTATTACTTGTTAGTGGTTTTGTTTTATACACAATTAAACTTCAGGTGAAAACATACAATTACTATTTTACCCTAGGTTGGCATTGAAAAGCAAGCTGCTGACGAATAAGTGGATGATTGCGCTGAGAAGGAAAAATTGGCTTCCCAGGGAACGTACATTTCTTCTTCATATCCTTGCTTGTGTTGTGGGCTAGCCTGAACGCGCATGCCATTGGTAGGCAGCCGTGAAGGGAGGAGAGTAGGAGAGGGCCGTCAGAAACACATGTGCGGCCGGCGGCAGCGACTGGTACGACATGATTGACGGCTGTTAAAGGGTACCGCAAAATTGGATGGCTGAAAGATGGTATAACTTGTGTATTGCAGTTTTTTTATACTGCGGAAATCAGATGATGGTTTTGCCGATGGATGTGATGATACTAATGTTTTAAAGCTCCGATGCCGTGCATTTGGGTGTGCACCTGCACACTCGGTAGAAACGGTATGTGTGAAGCTTTTGGTGAACATTATTATGGAAGAAGCCTGGAGATACTGACAGGTTTCAGATAGATTATATAATGGTAAGACAGAGATTTAGGAACCAGGTTTTAAATTGTAAGACATTTCCAGGGGCAGATGTGGACTCTGACCACAATCTATCGGTTATGACCTGCACATTAAAACCGAAGAAACTGCAAGAAGGTGGGAATTTAAGGAGATGGGACCTGGATAAATTGACTAAACCAGAGGTTGTACAGAGTTTCAGGGAGAGTATAAGGGAAAATTGACACGAATAGGGGAAAGAAAGAAGAAGAATGGTTAGCTTTGAGGGATGAAGTAGTGAAGGCAGCAGAGGATCAAGTAGGTAAAAAGACGAGGGCAAGTAGAAATCCTTGGGTAACAGAAGAAACATTGAATGTAATTGATGAAAGGAGAAAATATAAAAAGGCAATAAATGAAGCAGGCAAAAAGGAATACAAACTTCTCAAAAATGAGATCGACAGGAAGTGCAAAATGGGTAAGCAGGGATGGCTAGAGGACAAACGTAAGGATGTAGAGGCTTATCTCACTAGGGGTAACATAGATACTGCCTACAGGAACATTAAAGAGACCTTTAGAGAAAAGAGAACCACTTACATAAATACCAAGAGCTCAGATGGAAACCCACTTCTAAGCAAAGAAGGGAAAGTAGAAAGGTGGATGGAGTATATAGAGGGTCTATACAAGGGTGATGTACTTAAGGACAATATTGTGGAAATGGAAGAGGATGTAGATGAAGATGAAATGAGAGATACGATACTGCGTGAAGAGTTTGGCAGAGCACTGAAAGACCTGAGTCGAAACGGGAGTAGACAACATTCCATTAGAACTACTGACAGCCTCGGGAGAGCCAGTCCTGACAAAACTCTACGATCTGGTGAGCAAGATGTACGAGACCAGCGGAATACCGTCAGACTTCAAGAAGAATATAATAATTCCAATCCCAAAGAAAGCTGGTGTTGACAGATGCGAAAATTACCGAATTAACAGTTTAATAAGTCACAGCTGCAAAATACTAACGCGATTTCTTTACAGACTAATGGAAAAACTGGTAGAAGCGGACCTCGGAGAAGATCAGTTTGGATTCCGTAGAAATATTTGATCACGTGAGGTAATAGTGACGCTACTACTCACCTTAGAAGAAAGATTAAAGAAAGGCAAACCTACGTTCCGAGCATTTGTAGACTTAGAGAAAGCGTTTGAGATTGTTGACTGGAATACTCTCTTTCAAATTCTGAAGGTGGTAGGGGTAAAATACAGGGAGCGAAAGGCTATTTACAATTTGTACTGAAACCAGATGGCAGTTATAAGAGTCGAGGGACATGAAAGGGAAGCAGTGGTTGGGAAGGGAGTGAGACAGGGTTGTACCCTCTCCCCGACGTTATTCAATCTGTATATTGAGCAAGCAGTAAAGGAAACAAAATAAAAATTCGGAGTAGGTATTAAAACCCATGGAGAAGAAATAAAAACTTTGAGGTTCGCCGATGACATTGTAATTCAGTCAGAGACAGCAAAGGACTTGGAAGAGCAGTTGAATGGAATGGAGAGTGTCTTGAAAGGAGGATATAAGATGAACATCAACAAAAGCAAAACGAGGATAATGGAATGTAGTCAAACTAAATCGGGTGATGCTGAGGGTATTAGATTAGGAAATGAGACACTTAAAGTAGTAAAGGAGTTTTGCTATTTGGGGAGCACAATAACTGATGATGGTCGAAGTAGAGAGGATATAAAATGTAGACTGGCAATGGCAAGGAAAGCGTTTCTGAAGAAGATAAATTTGTTAACATCGAATATAGATTTAAGTGTCAGTAAGTCGTTTCTGAAAGTATTTGTGTTCAGTGTAGCCATGTATGGAAGTGAAACGTGGACGATAAATAGTTTGGACAAGAAGAGAATAGAAGCTTTTGAAATGTGGTGCTACAGAAGAATGCTGAAAATTAGATGGGTAGATCACATAAGTAATGAGGAGGTATTGAACAGGATTGGGGAGAAGAGGAGTTTGTGGCACAACTTGACTAGAATAGGGGATCGGTTGGTACTACCTGTTCTGAGGCATCAAGGGATCACCAATTTAGTATTGGAGGGCAGCGTGAAGGGTAAACATCCTAGAGGGAGACCAAGAGATGAATACACTAAGCAGATTCAGAATGATGTAGGTTGCTGCAGGTACTGGGAGATGATGAAGCTTGCACAGGATAGAGTAGCATGCAGAGCTGCATCAAACCAGTCTCAGGACTAAAGACCGCAACAACAACAACAACAACAACAACAACAGGCTGTTACTGATGAACTGCGTCAGTGTTTGATGTAATTGGTTTCAGATCTTTGCATGTACCTATATTACGCTCGGGATAGCGTGTGTTATTGTTGTGGTGCTTGAGCGGTGTTGCCGGCCTGCTATGTGTGCACACGCGGCCACGTGGGTGTAGGTATTCTCGCACCAATCCTGTACCATTATCTCTGGTATGTCTGAGTGAGTTTACCTGATGTTTTATCGGTTCTTTTGCCAAGTTCCTCGTCAGTCTACAGCAATTGGCTACTGAGAACTGTGTCTAGAGGCTGAAATGTAGCACTGCCGCTTCTCGTTAAGATTTTGTTATTTGACGAATGCTGTAACTGTTGGAATAGCTTAGGTTTTATAATATTGGAAACTCATTGGTATCAGGCTTAGTGGCCGGATTTCAGTTTCACAGTCCCATACACTACTTATTAACTGAGGAACCTTTCATTTCATGGTTTTAAGGCACGAGTGTTAAAAGGGGAAAGTGCTGGCGTCATGAAATGTTTCTGTGGTTCTGATATACTCTGCTACTCAGATGAGCATATTGTGATATCACTTGTATTACTTATTTCCACTTGCGTTGATTTTATTGTGGCGGAGGACTAAGCTGTGCTGAGAAGAATGTAAGATCAAATCAACTTAGGTATTGTGTACGTGTGGAGTCATTGGTGATGGTTCAAAGGAATGTTTAAATTGTACTGTGTTTTGAAATTTTATTTGATTCCTAGGATAATAAATGATGTTTTAAAAAGCCTCTCTGCACTTACTGGACTCTGTTCCCGCCCCACTTCTCTGTATGTAATAACTAATAACATTTTGGAGCAAAACTTATGTACGAAGTGTAAATCAGAAGACAACTGTATAACGATGTTGTGCTACGCACATTTTCGCGTTTCCACCTCTCTCATTCCTTGTTTTTGCTACACAAAATAGAACGGAAAGTTGTTCAATTAGCTTCACGTGGTGGTACCTCTTTGCTAGCAGTCAAGTGACGCATTCGACACTGGTTAGCTCGCGTATCTTCCACGTACACTATTGAGCGTGGTTAAGAACAGTTACATTTTTGGAGATCGATAGCGTGGTACTAAATACTTCGTTCCAAGGTGTCATAGAGCAGAAATATCTCCGGAGTAAGCATTCAGAAGAGCAGAATAAGTTTTGTGTGGTCAGTACACACTGCCACCGTGGTTACGTGATCTCAGGGCGGCGTAGGTTGGTCCGTATTGGTCATATAATTTCTGAATGTCATTACATCGTAGTACATGCAGATTCCCTTTGCAGACGCTGTGGACGTGGTATAGGCGTCTGGCGACACCATCGTAATTTGCGTGGAATAAATAGGGCTGTTAGCACTGGAAAACAAAATGGACGGGCATCACATTACGGAGCCACCACGTCAGATGTATATACACTATCAGTTCGCTTAGTCCAGCACCGAACTGCGAAAGTGAGGTTGTTAGGCACCATGCGCAATACAGAAAGTCAGAGTATAGTATCGGGATTGACGAATTAACAATGACGAAGTTTGTTAAAGGCTGTAGCATATTTCTTGAAGTACGTTCTTGAACAAACAATTTTTGTAAAGCGCGGAGAAGTGAAACAACATTTCGAAACGCGAACATTTATTTGCTAGTGGAAGTAAGTACGTACAAATACATCATGAAACAACTATAACGGAATAAATGGAGCCTCCTTACCTTATGCATAATGTTTTCTTTTTTCCCTTGCATAACTAATAACCTCATAAACAACCGTATTTTTCTCTTTCATAAAAAGTTATCTTTTTACTTAAAATCTTATGTAATGAAAATTTCCTGGTCAACCAATGTTCTTATGCACCAACATTGTGGGCTTCATTTCTGTTCTGTTATGTAAAACCCACGATACATAATTTTTCGCTTTCACATATATAACCATGATTTTGTAACAACACTCAATGGATAAAACCAAATTTGACACGAAATCAAAGTGTAATAATAAAATAATGATCATGAAGACGCAAAACCGCTGCGAAAATACGTTAACTTACAATGGTTGCAGATGACGATACTGCAAAAACTTTCTTGCCGAGAAACCTTGACACGCCGTGAAGTGAGGTGACGTGGTCGTTTTAAATGCTTTGTGAAATGTTTTGACGTGGCGTGATGTGACATGACGTGACGACCGATGTGAATTTGACTGAAACAAACAGCGTCATCCTGAGATCACGTGACAATTACAGCTTAACGTTGACAACATGCTGAGAATACAATGCTTGTTCCAGAGACATTTCGACTCTACCCGAAGTATTTCCGATTAAAGAGAATTACTGGAAAATGGGAATTTTCAGAGAATATCAAGGATGTGAAGGACGTCAAATTACACCCGTGGTCTAGGGGTAGCGTCTCTGATTAGGAGAATCAAGAACCAACACGTCATCGGTCTCGGATTCGAGATCCACCAATGGCTACATTTTCATTAATAATCAGCGTTGGTGTCCGAAGACTTCCGGCATACGAAGTCGCCCTCATTCTGCCACCGGCCTTGTCAAAGACGACAGACGAGCGGACAGAGGTTCAGGGCATTGCCTTGTCTTGAAGGTGAGAAACTGCCCCTAGGGGCGGAATAATCCCATGATCAACGGCAAGAGGATGCAGAAGGCAATGGAAACCACTGCATTAAATACACATAACGTATATCCACAGGAAATGTGGCCTGTAACTGAAAAAGTGTCATGATGATCTCTCCATTGGCAAAAGATTCCGCAATAGTCCCCCATTCGAATCTCCGGGAGGCGACTGCCAAGAGGAGCGGGGGAGGGGGTGGGGGAGGAGGGGTAACGTTCTGCGACTCAGGGGGTGGAATGTAGGAACCTTCAATGTGTCAGGAAAGCTATAAAATCAGAAAAGGGAAAGCCAAAGGCTCAGCCTAGATACAGTAGTAGGGGTCAGTAAAGTGAAATGGAAAGAAGGCAAGGATTTTGGTCAAATGAGTATAGGGTAACATCAACAGTAGCAGAAAATGGGTTAACGGGAATATGATTAGTTATGAAAGGGATGGTAGGGAAAAGAGCATCTTACAGTGAACAGTTCAGCGATTGGGTTGTTCTTATCACAACTGACAGCAAACCAACACCGACAACGATAGTCCAGATATACATGCTGACGTCGTAAGCTGAAGTTAAAAGAGAGTGTATAAGAGGATACTGATAGAATAATATAGTATGTAAGGGAAGCTGAAAATCTAATAGTCATGGGGCACTGGAATGCAGCTGTACGGGAATGGGTAGAAGAACAGACTGCAGGAGAATATGGGCTTGGAACAAGTATGAGAAAGGAGGTAGGTGAATTGTGTAATAGATTTCAGCAAGTAATAGCGAATACTCTGTCCAAGGACCACAAGAGGAGGAGATATACTAGGAAAAGGCCAGGTAGTACGGCAATATTTCAGTAAGATTAGATCATGGTCAGGCAAAGACTTCGAAATCAGATACTGGAATAAAAGGAGCACCCAGGAGTACATATAGACTGAGACCACAATTTAGTAGTGATGAAGTGTAGGCTGAGGAAAAATCATAGCGCAAAAAAGTGGGGTACAGATATACGAGGGAATGACGAGATACGATTGAGGTTCTCTGAGGCTATAGATACAGCAATAAGGAATAGCTCAGTAGGCAGTACAGTTGAAGAGGAATGGACGCCTCCCAAAAGTGGCAATCACAGAAGAGAAACATAGGTACAAAGAAGGTAACTGTGAAGAAACTATGAGTAACCTGATCGACGAAAAAAGTTAGCACAAAAACGTTCAGGGAACTTGAGGAATACCGAAATACAAATTCTGAGGAATGAAATAAATAGGAAAGAAAAATGTGAAGAAATCTAAAACGAAATAATCGTCGGAAGGGCTGACACAGTATATAGGAAAGTCATAACAACCTTCGGTGAAACTAAAAGCAAGGCGGTAACATTAGGAGAGCACCGGAAATTGCATTGCTAAATGGAGAGGAGAGAGCGGATAGCTGGAAAGACTACACTGGAGGCCTCTATGAGGGGGAAGATTTGTCTGATGTGATAGAAGAAGAAACAGGACTCGATTAAGGGGAGATAGGGGATCCAGTATTAGAATCAGAACTCAAGAGGGCTTAGAAGGACTTCAGATCAAACAAAGCTGAAGGGTTGGATAACATTCCATCAGAACTTCTAAAATCATTGGGAGAAGTGGCAGGAAAACGACTATTCATGTTGGTGAGTAGAATGTATGGATCTGGTGACATATCATCTGACCTTCGGAAAAATATTATCCACACAATTCCAGAGACTGCAAGAGCTGACAAGTGTGGGAATTATCACGCAATCGGCTTAAGCCCCGTGCATCCCAGTTGCGGACAGGAACGATACACAGAAGAATGGAAAAGGAAATTGAGGGTGTCTTAAATGACGATCAGTTTGGCTTAAACAAAGGTAAAGGTAGCAGAGAGGCAATTCTGAAATTGCGGTTGATAATAGGGGTAAGCTATAGAGAGAGACTGGTAACACAATATGCCCAAGACCCAAGACTGGACGACCGAGAACGCTCGGATTAAGAAGGGTCTAGAACAGGGATATAGGTTATCGCCCCTAGTTTTCAGTCTGTACTTCGAATAAGCGATGGTGGAAATAAAAGAAAGGAGTAGAATTAAAATTCAGGGAGAAGGAAATCAGTGATACGATTCGCTGATGACATTGCTGTTCTCAGTGAAAGTGAAGAAGAATTACATGATCTGCGGAATGGAATGGTTTAATGAATGCAGAATATGGATTGTGAGTAAATCGAAGATACACGAAAGTGATTAAAAGTAGCAGAAATGCGAACATCGAGAAACTTAACATCAGGATTGACGAAGATAAGGAATTCTGCTATCTAGGTAGCATGATAACCAATGACGGGTGGAGCAATGAGGACATCAAAAACAAACTAGCACTGGCAAAAATGCCATTCCTGGTTAGGAGAAGTCTACTACTCTACTAGGACTTCATTTGGGGGATAAATTTCTGGGAATTTACGTTTGGAGTACACTATTGGGCGGTAGTGAAACATGGAATATGAGAAAACTGGCATAGAAGAGGAGGGAACCATTTGAGATGTGGTGCTACAGGCGGATGTTTAAAATTAGGTGGACTGATATGGAATGAGGTGATTCTGCACAAAATCGGAGAGGAAAGAAATATGTGGAAAACGCTGACGAGGAGAAAGGACAGAATTTTAGGACGTCTGTTAAGACATCAGGGAATGGCTTCCATGGCACTAGATGGAGCCGTAGAGGGCAAAAATTGTAGACGAAGACAGAGATTGGAATATATCCAGCAAATAATTGAGGACGTAGGTTGCAAGTTCGACTCTGAGATAAAGAGTTTGGCACAGAAGAGGAATTAGTTCTCGGCTGCATCAAACCAGTCAGAAGACTGATGACTCAAAGAAAGCCATAATGCGCAGTTTCTGGCACTTCCACCAGTAAATACGTTGCAAGCAGGAACTGCAAAATCAGAAAGATTATTAGTATAAGTGTTCTTGACAGGATCCATGTGCTCCGTTCTGTTTTCCTCGTTGACAGCCGCAGCGACAAGAAATCTTACAGACTGTAGTCAGGAGTCGTTGCCGCATCCATTTTCTTATGTCGTCAGTAGTTCCCTCATTAATAATTCAAGTGTTACTTGAACCAAGCGGAATGCTTATCTTAATTGGAGGTAATAACACGACTATTAATTCAGTGAAGAGCAGTGTTACTTGCCCCTTATTGCTGTAAATGGCATGTGTTCCGCAGCAGGCTAATTTAATAAGCAAGATTCTCATGTCAACATACGGTCGGCTAGTGACCGAAAATTTTTCATGCTTCTTGCTGTCCCCCTAACCTCATTTCTGTTTGACTCCCTCTCTCTCTCTCTCTTTCTCTCTCTCTCTCCCCCTCTCTCTCCCTCTCCCTCTCCCTCTCTCTCTCCCTCTCTCTCTCTGTCTCTCTCTCTGTCTTTTTCTCTCTCGACGTACATGTTAGCATATTAGCAGCACCAATAAAAACGCCCGACACGCATTATGAAGCCTTGGGGTACCGATACCCGTAATTTTCTGACAATTAATTAATTTTATGCAAGCACTAACTACAGATGACTTCACGTGTGATGGTTTTATTTTATCGCAATTTACGTTTCCAGACACATATAACATTTTTATCAGGTTCATTACCTGCGACGATATTCCTTGGCTGGCTGCTAGTAGATCGAAACAGCTTGCAGTACGTTTTTCAGTTATGAATATATATTTCAATTTTTTTCTCTGTACATTTTAAAAGACCATTCCTGTACGGGTATATAAAATATGAACGCTTGTGTGATTGGGCAGATAAAAGATTGTTGTTGATATTGAAATTCTTCACTTAACAAAAACTGCTAGATAAACCCAACCAGTGGTACAATTACTCAATGAATTTTTAAGAAAAGACTTGAAATATCTTGAACCCCCCATCTTAGTTCAATAGTTGATAATGAAAATCAGCGAGGAAGTGCTAAGCCTTTGTTAGCTGAATGCAGTGCATCTTGACAATAAGCGTATCTTTAGGGACGTATAGAAGACTAATAGCAGGTGGCTAACAGTTAGGGGCATCACTAATCAGGTACCCAATATGCCTCTACCACAAGGATCAGAAAGCAATCTTCTTCTTAAGAAAGAAAATGAAGCACCTGCATTCATTTACGCAAAGAGAAACACCGACGTGCGCTAAGAAACATAGATTGATAAGTGTTGGATATTTTGCTAGCTATAATGTCGAAACTCCATTAACATTTGACTAAACATTTAATAATTCCAGAATCTGAGATAGGAAGCATGACACATTTACATTACAATGCAATGGATTGCTAGCACCTGATTGGCTAATCAAGTAAGTACAAAAATTAATAAAATACCTTGCTTGAGGTGCTCATGAACAATTAATAACATGTTAGATAGGGATCACTCGATGGACATGCAACAGACTAGCCCCACACAAAAAAAACATAAAAGTTAAAACACAACAGGATCACACATACAGTCCTGAAAAAGATATATTCACTGGGGCCTAACGAATTAATACTGTATAGAAGTGCGGATTTTCCCAAACTTCCAGAAAAGAACCATATGATTGAACGGGCTAACATACAGGATTATCCGTGAAAATTCCACAACTTCGATAAAGAACTGAGATTCAATCGCAAGAGTAAAGGAACAATGTGAAAGGTCTCTGTTGGATTCCATTCATGTTAATTTCTTAAATCTGTTATCATTTATGGCATACATTCCACTTCTAAATTTACTGTGGTGTTTCTGACTATCTGGGAGGAGACTGAGCAGTGGAACGTGTTACTTTTACACATAATCAAGAATGACCTGTCACACTACTACACTTTAAAACACAGTTTATATGTAATTCATGTCACACAGTCTCATATGGAACCTACATCCACTTTCTTTTATACACTGTATATGATAAGATACTGTCATCCCCCTTCCATTCTAAGTGAAAGGATGAATGAGCAAATGTATTTCTAGTTGCATGCTCGATTGTAGCAGACAAGACTGTCTGCTAGAGAACAGTAGGACCAACGTCAGAACAGGTAGCTACGCTTTCTAAAAGCAAAGAGGTTTCTATTCTTAGTATGGTCCTGTCCATCCCTTGTCATGTTGGTATAGGAAGCTGCCTCTCTGGTCACTTCCGTTTGTATCTGTGAAGCACCCTCGGTAGGGGCCCACGGCAAGTTGTCCATAGTGAGCGTCTGAAGTGGTAAGATCTCTGGCTAAGCGCGTCTCTGCTAAGTCTGTAGAACAATGGATTTCTTAAGTTCAGCCTAACTGAAAATTTAATCACCTTTATTTCAGGTTTAGATCTAAAATATGTTATCTTAAATGGCAACGCAGTGTAATTCGAGTGTGAAATTCAGAATATCTTCCAGTAGTAGCTTTGTCACAACTTTGTGAATAAAGTGGAACCACATGTTGAGGATTCGTAACTCTAAGATCATCAATCTTAAATGCGAATGTGCGTGAGATTATAACGTCTCGTCTTGACAATATTTTTCAATATAGCAACTTTTCTTTATATTCCACCCACGTGGGGTGTACTTTGTGAGACCAGTACCACGTGCTTATACAATTGTTTGACCCATCAGTTTAATAGTAAGACGATAGTAACCAGTTCGACGTTTTTCTTTTGTAAATTGCGTTTCGATGTAATTTATTTTAATTATCAAAATTATTGTGGAGTTACACTCTTTGTGTAAACTAAGTTGACCATGTGAAGCATGTGGTGTAATCATCAAAGTAGCCCTCAGCTATTCTTTTCAGGAAGATTACACAGAGAATTAGTATGAATTATGTATACCAGCGTGTGGTAATTTCATGACGGACAGGATTGCGCTACGAACGCAAATTCTTTGGGTGAAAATTGAATCGGTTGGTTGTTGTTAATTTCCTCTTGCATATGTTTCAACATTCTTCGTGTGTTATTTTATGAATGCAGTGTTGTATGCAGTCTCCCAATCTTGGCTCCATATTTGATGTGTTCCGTAAGATTACAAACTCACATTTTCACAATTCTAAATAAGGCTACACTTTAGTTATGAATCGAGTTTAATATGCTGAAATTTTAACGGAACAATGATCGATGTTAAAATTAATATCCAAATATAAACTGATTTATTTCTTCTTATTTAAATTCTCTTTTATATCTATATATCACCGGTTGTCATAAGATGACTATTAAAAGATTATAATTAATCTTAATCTTGTTGGGAATTTGGTAAGCTAGACTGGATACCTGGTGAAACAGTTGCTCAATAATGCAAGGTTAACTTCCCCAGATGGCTCACAGCTTTTAACCCGCTTTTATTGTCTTGAATATCAGCACCGCAATCAGAACAAATTAATGCATCAACAGTACAAATGAAATACTTAAATAGCCACAACTTCAAAAGTGAAGTAGCCACATCCGATGATACAATCATACAAAACACGCCCACAAAGAAGAAATCATGGTAAATCATAAACGGTCAAAAGTATAGAGCAGAATTGACACACATGGGAATGGAATTTAATTTTAAGCCTGTAAGGTGGCAGCTTGAATGAATGCTAACTTCGCACCGTACATGAGATTTTATACATCGTAACAAGTAGCTGGATATGTCATCTGACATACTTTGGCGATCGTGAGCAGATCTGCCTGTCAAAATTTACAGTATGTAATGCGAAGGGATGGCACTCAATTCGAGGGTATTAACACACCGAACCGAAACCCTGCATGTCGTTGAGCAAAACGTGAAAAAAACTGCTGGAAGAAGCGTTATTTTGGGGACAGATGTGAACTGCGACATCACGGCCCCCATAAAACAAAAGGCTTCTAACAATGGTTGCTGACCCGAAGTGAGAGGGACAAAGGACGCTCCGGGCGATATAGTGAGGGGAGCAGGCAGCGGCCCAGCGCTGCCTGCGGATGAGAAATTCTTTAGAAAACTGTGTTGGGGAATTTCCAGATAGGTACTAACAAGCCAGAGCTGCAGTCGTCTATGCGAAAGGCCCGTGGTATCCTTGTGATGTACAACTTTTAGGCGGCAGGAGCAACCACAAAATGTGCGATTGGCTGAAATAAACTCAGAAGGAGTAAAAGTGGCGCTATTTCGACTCAGTTTAAAGGTAGGCCCTTTGCGATTGGCAGGGGTAGTTTGCATAAGATGAAAGGAACGCTCCCATTGGTCTGAAAAAGCCATGACGTGAGGCACGGAAGGACAAAGGTGGGGGACAGTTTGCTAAGAAAGACACAACACCGAAAACTTCGGGGAATCTCCACGCCGGCCGCTGTGGTCGACGGTTCTAGGCGCTTCAGTCTCGACCCGCACGACAGCTACGGTCGCAGGTTCGAATCCTGCCTCGGGCATAGATGTGTGTGCTGTCCTTAGGTTAGTTAGGTTTAAGTAATTCTAAGTTCTAGGGGCTGATGACCTTAGATGTTATGTTCCATAGTGCCCAGAGCCATTTGCACCATTTGGACTCTTCTCTGAACCAGCGTCAGGTGTAGAACAGGGCACATAACGAAAGAGCCACGTTGTTAGTTATTCTTGCAAGAACTGAGAGGCCGTTGAAGTATACACACTGCTCTATCTATGCACGTGTATATCGCCACATTTTCAAGGCTAGGGATGAATGGATATTTTTTCGCCTAACGAGAAACATATAGTTTCAGCTGATAAAATCAGCAATGATTTTGATTTTCAGAGGGCGAGAGGAGCCATGCAGCCGTCAGCATGTCGCAGCTAAAAGTAAATGCCGCTAGTATAGGCGTAAATTTGTTGGATCATCAGCTTGCGTGCACTGTGAACATGAACAGCCTTGAGTAATCTTTTGCTCATCTTGTCACCAAAACAAATCATCCTCCATAGACTGGATTGTCATCTTAAATAGTACCGAACTTAGAAGCGGAATCTGATGATTTGTCGTTGCATTGACCACCTTAGACAATGCTTCACTGTCTTGAAGCAAGAAAAATCTTGTGTAGGACCTTCTATTTAAATGTCATATTGTTGTGTTCAGTGTTATTTCTGCTAAACATTACGTCATGCATTATCTTGTCAACTTTCCTGAAATTGTCATGTCACAAACTATGTAAACCTGTGTGTTTCTGTGACAACAACAGAGAAATTAAAAAAATTTACAGCTAAAGACCAATGTGCTCTGTGTTAGAATGAGGGTCCACTCCTAACCACAAAAATTTAATCTAGCAACACTAAAGCACTCACAGGGTTTTTTTGTTGGTGTACGAGGAATGTGGAAAGGAGTAGAATGTTAGAAGCCTAGTGGTAGAGAAAGGAACTGAAAAACAAAGAAACTTAATGCTGATTCATTTGTTAAGCACATAGTCCAAATTACACAAAGTAAGACTACGAGAAACATAAAAATCCAGAAAAATTAGTTACTTCGGAGAAAGATTTATCCTCATCAGAAAACTACTACAACGTTATCGTCAAATGAAGTGTGGTCAAAGAACTGAAGGCACTGTAAACCATAGACGAATAACTAGTGTCAAACAGACAAAGGCACAGGTGCAAAACAGGTAAACATTTCAGAGTAAAATGAAGCTAATGAAAGAATTATAACACAAGAAACACAAACACACACATATTCTCACTGGGGAAAAAAGGCTGCTACCCGAAACGAATCATAATTCGCGCACCATGCTTCGACATTACATGGTTCCGGCTGAACAAAGCAATTTCCTATAAAAATCGAATAGCTGCCAAAATCCTGTCGCTCCCTGTGTTGAATGATTATCAAATCCTAAGACTATAAAAGGAACATATTAAAACTTCAGTTGGCCTGGAAACTACAGAATCTCAGTCACCATACTGATGCTGCTGTGGACGAGCTATAACAAGCAACTTAGCAGCCTAACTGACCAAAATTACAGGGATGAATTCCAGGGTACGATAGCAAAGTAGGGGTGTACATGGGTAGCGGAAGTGGTCAGAGAAACGCTTCCTGTACTGTGCCACCATTAGCTCAATAGTAATTCGTTCATAGGGGACCAAACTTCTTTGCCTTATCATAACAGAAGGCTAAACTGCTACAGCAGCACACAGAAGCTACACATACAGTCTAATACGTTAAAAACGCACTACACAACCACATTCACTGTTTCTGACATTCGAAGTGGGAAAGAACGGGAAAGAAACATCGTAAACAAGAGTGTGTAAGGTAGAGAAAACACACATACTTAATCAATCACCATATATATATCTGAACCAATTACAAAAAGGCATAGCGAAGACAATGTTTGAAACTGTTGCTGATAAGGATATTGTCAACTGCTCACTCTTTACTGCTGCATGATCTACTACATCCACCAAAAAAAGACGTACTAATAATTTGAAAAATGAATCTAATCTGGGTAACACATTATGAAAAACGACTCGTAAACTGACCTGACAGTTCAGGACATAATACATTGTGACCGCTGCCCATTGTGAGACGTTAAGGCCAATGGTGGCCTCAAGAGCACGCGACGCCAGCAGGAAAGTACAGAGGCAAATGGAGAATCATTCTAGCTACGGTGAGGGCAGCAAATGTGGAAATCCACTGACATGGGCGACTTTTACATAAGGTTGGTTTCATAGGCTGTCATCTGCGGACGACCATTCCGGAAACGACGATTCTGGTCGGCTGGTCTAGTGCTACTGTCATGATCATGATTGCACGCGAGGAGATCTTTCAATTTCTAACCTTATCCTAAGAATGTGAGAATGCTCTGTGAGTGCCATTCATATGGGGAAAGATGGGTAATCGTAATCCCTATGACCGAAGTGCGAGAAATATATAGATCGCCGTCTGCTATATTCTGGTGTATATGTTCGAGAATGAACAATGAATGGACGAACTGCACAGTGTACATTGACAATGGTACTCGCAACGTAGTGGAGGGCGGTTTAGTGATGTCACAGAGACGGTGAAGCATGCCGCTCTGTCACAGGTCGGCGTTGAAATAGACAAAAAAACTGGCAAAACTGCTAAAACTGACGGCACTATCAAATGATGAGCTAATTACAGTAATTCGACATTATCTTTCCCATCCCATTCGACCAATGGTATGCTGCTGATTACCACATAATTGTTGACTGACATCACTTGTTCAACACCTGACGCATGCGCTGTAGGATGCCAGTACATTTCACATGCGCGAGATTCGGCATAAATACCGCGACTGCTCCTGGGCTCTTCAGTAGTTGTGTATTCACCTGATGATGGCCGGACGTCTCTGGGCCGAAATATCGTGGCAGAATGTCGACGGGATCCGGCTGCATACCCGGAAATTATTAGAAAAAATACTTTAGTGATTTGAAAACGTGTGTATTGTCCGATTTCTTCTATCTTCGAAAATAAATCGATAAAATGGAGGAATCTACATGTCGGGTGGGAAATTCGAGGGTTATGGTCAAGAACACCGCTGCCTAGGTTTGAGTAAAGTGAATTTTTTAAGCTGGTAGGTCCATGTCGAGGTGGAATTGTTTCGAACTACTGTATACGTCCGAGCTGCAGCTGCTTATTTTGCAGTCCACCATGCTTCGCTGCAGCGACGGTCACGAGGAGTTGGCAACCGGAAGTAACAGGTTAGCACTGCCTGGGCCAGATACAACGAAAGCACTGGTGTCTCTGACCTCGCCCACAGCAGCAATGGCGGGCGATACGACCTGAGGACTGGATGTGTGCGATAGAAGCGGACGGGTGTGTATTGCGGGATAGAAGATTCAAAATCATCGTTATTTGCACTGGATGTATTGATAACATCCGAATTCCTACCACTCAAAACATACCTGGATACAAAATCATGGATATATGCAGTGGATTAATTGATAACATTCGAATTCCTAACACTCTAATCACCCCTGGATTCAAAACCATGGATATATGCACTGGATGCATTGATAACATCCGAATTCCTACCACTCAAAACATACCTGGATTCAAAATCATGGATATATGCACTGGATTAATTGATAACATCCGAATTCCTACCACTCAAATCATCCCTGGATTCAAACTCATGGATATATGCACTGGATGTATTGATAACATCCAAATTCCTACCACTCAAATCATCCCTGGATGCCCTTCATGGCCGGGGTGGCGCACACTTGCCATGCAGCGAGTCCACGACTGTGGTTGCGTCCGGGGCGGTAGTTTCCACCGACCTCTGACCGTCGGCGCTGGCAGTGTACGAGAGGGCGGATTTACTGTCTGCAGAAGTCTGGAAGGTGAGTGTGCGGGATGTGCGAGTCTTTCAGAAATCTCTGACATCTACCTAGGGCAACTATTGCTACGGACTGGGTCGTGGTTTAAGTGTGTCGTGTTTAGTGCTTCTCCATACGTCACGGTACTCTGTCTTGCAGTGGTATTTGCTGTTGTCTCTATCATGCAGTAGGCCTTTCTCCTTCCGACTGTAGTGGAGGGAACCAATTTAGGAATTCTATAGTGCTTTAGAACATCAATCGCGACGTCAAATTCCTGACTACTATTGACCTCTGACATCTAGCCAGGTCATCACATAACTACGGATTGGATGGTGGTTGAAGTGTGCGTTGTGTTCAGCGCTTCTCAATGCATCGCAGTGGACTCTGTCTTGTATAGGATGTTACTACTATCCCCTCACGTGGTAGGCCCTTTCCTCTCTGTTTCTGCATATCGGAGAGAACCAGTGAACTTAGGAATTCTTTAAAGCGGAAAGTACGCTTAGCAGACCTGTAGTAGTCGGAAACTTTATAGCTGTGACGGTATAAATTCACGTCAAAATTTGAAATTTCAACTATCATTTCATACATCACTGCTTCCAGTGGAAACGTCTAATAATAATGACTTGTTATTGTTTAATGAAATTTCTTGTCAAAAGCATAACTGAAATTTCTTGTCAAAAGCATAACAATGTTCATTATGCATGCAGACTACTGTGCAGTGTCGATATTTCGAGCAGCTTTAAACTGTGTAAAAGAAATTATTTAAACGCTATATTAACAATTTAATTAATAAACACTAAAATGATGAAGCCATTGTCACATCAGAAAATAATTTCTTGAAAAATGGGGGTAACCACTTTTTAAAAAAAAATTATTTTATATAATGTGACTTCATTATTATAGTGTCAAACAAATGTTTAAGTTATATTTTGGTCACACTCCTTATGAAAATTATGTCGGATTATAGGATTTAATTAATATTTTCCATTGGCACTACTTCTGAAGCAACATTTCTGTCATCTTCAAGATGTGATACTCCGCACCAGATTTAATAACTCCTGAAGCAGTTCATAAATGCTGTGCAAGATAGTGCGCCTGGAAGGCTGGTGCAGCTAAGAGCCCATGGCGGAATGAAATCTGCCATGGTAGTTCGTATGTCATCTGCAAAGCAAACTAATGCTCTTCCTCTCTTTGTATGCAACGATAAGCTTTGATGCTACATTCAATCACATTCCAGATCGGATTCAGATCTGGCGAGATGGAGGGTTATCATATCAATTGGAATTCGCCACTGTGTTTCTCGAATTACTCCATCACACTCCTTGCCGTATGATTTGGCGCATTATGTAGTTGAAAAATGCCACTGCCAATGATAAGTATGAATAACAGGAAGGGAATAACATGGTCTGCAGCCAGTGTATGATACTCCTTGGCTATCATGGTGCCTTACACGAGCTCCGCTGGACACAACAATGCCCACGTGAATGTTCCGCAGAGCATAATGGACTGCCACCATCTTTTTTTCCGTTCCGCAGTACAGGTGTCAACGTGCTGCTGCCCTGGAAGAAGATGAATTCGAAACCTCACATCGGCTTCATGGAAGAGGCATCGGGATTCATCAGAGCATGGAACGCTCTGCCACAGCGCCAACGACAGTGCCGATTTACATCTGTAAGAGATCAGTACAGACCCTGAAATTGAGTCATTTCATTTTTATAAGCACCTACATCTACATCTACATCTATACTCCGCGAGCCACCTTACGGTGTGTGGCGGAGGGTACTTATTGTACCACTATCTGATCCCCCCTTCCCTGTTCCATTCACGAATTGTGCGTGGGAAGAACGACTGCTTGTAAGTCTCCGTATTTGCTCTAATTTCTCGGATCTTTTCGTTGTGATCATTACGCGAGATATATGTGGGCGGTAGTAATATGTTGCCCATCTCTTCCCGGAATGTGCTCTCTCGTAATTTCGATAATAAACCTCTCCGTATTGCGTAACGCCTTTCTTGAAGTGTCCGCCACTGGAGCTTGTTCAGCATCTCCGTAACGCTCTCGCGCTGACTAAATGTCCCCATGACGAATCGCGCTGCTTTTCGCTGGATCATGTCTATCTCTTCTATTAATCCAACCTGGTAAGGGTCCCATACTGATGAGCAATACTCAAGAATCGGACGAACAAGCGTTTTGTAAGCTACTTCTTTCGTCGATGAGTCACATTTTCTTAGAATTCTTCCTATGAATCTCAACCTGGCGCCTGCTTTTCCCACTATTTGTTTTATGTGATCATTCCACTTCAGATCGCTCCGGATAGTAACTCCTAAGTATTTTACGGTCGTTACCGCTTCCAATGATTTACCACCTATGGCATAATCGTACTGGAATGGATTTCTGCCCCTATGTATGCGCATTATATTACATTTATCTACGTTTAGGGTGGATCCCCCATTTAAGTACGATGCTGCTGTCCTTTCCCAGAACATGAAGAGAATCGGCAATTCTTTTCCTGTGTAAGGAAGAATTTAAATTAGACTGGAGCGGTAGTGAGTGAAGCGTGGTAAGAATCGCTGTTATGAAGAGCGCTCCGCAGCGCGTTGTGTGAAGCAGTCGCCCTCCGTTTCTGGTGGTGGTGCCGCTGTTGCAATCGCAGCTTTGGTGTCTCCCTCTGGTGGGAAAGGGGAAAGTTGCCTGTTCACGTGCATTTAAGGGGCGCTATGAGCTCGGCAGTTGGTCAGTCGGAGTGAGTCTGGGTCAGTCACTCGTCACTAGTTGCAGGTCTGTCTCTCGTTCGCATTTGAGCGGCAGTTAGTGTCTGTCTGTCGTTCAGAGTGCTAGTATGTCTGTCGTTTGGATCAATCTATAAAGCCGCCAAAATGAGAGTCTTTCCACTCCGCCAGTAAGAGAAGTCAGCGAGTGATCGCTCGCACCGGGGCATAGTTCCTGCATCTGAGTCTGCGCGTTAGGCCGCCAGTCTGCTCGAGTTTTCTCAGGCAATGGTCATTGGCGGTTGGATCGATCGGTTGGTCGGTCGCGCACTGAGACACAAGATGACTTGTCCGCCTTGAGCGTCGGCGCATGTGAGTCCAGTGGGCCGAGACGTATAGCGAGGGATAGTGGCTTCGCGGCCGACACGAGGGCAACCAGGAGTCAACCCTCGACATCGGTCTGGCCGGTGCGAGCTGCGACGCCGTGAGACGGGAGATCGGCGCGCCTTCTTGCGTCCGTTGAAGCGGCTGGCAGCGGACGGTTCGGGAGAGCGATTTTAGGGGTGCTACGCCAGGTCTTCGCCAGAATTTGCAGTTTATTAGAAGTTAAGTGATTGGAGATATGTCGTTTCATTTACTTGTTAAATTCTACATGTTTTCTTGATGAGGTCACCAGCTGCTTTGTTTTGGGGTCATCCCATCATTCTTCTCCGTTTGCCCAACCGTGGGAAGGTGGTGGTTTATAAATTGGGTGGTCCGTTCTTCGCTTGTGGAGTAGGGGCGGGTTAGAGCAACCTGCGGTTCGGGTTGTTCGGTAATCTCCCTATCAATTTACCGTGCGTTAGTAGCTGCCTCTGTCATGTTTGTCGGAATTGGTGTGCTAACGAATTTATTGCTTGGAGTGTAACGGCCTAATACCTGAAATATGTTTGCCTATGATCTTGAGAGGCGGTATCTGTGTATTGTAGAGCATCTTAACTATTGTTTGGCCAACCTTGTAGAATTTTATATAAGATCATTTTAGTATATAAAGTTGCCAACCTTTCACCGTAAGACTTTTTTAGAAGTTAAAATCAGGTTACACCTTCGGTGGCAAGGTTAATATTTTAATTGTTAGTGTTTTGTACCATTTCCATCCCTCCTACGGGGGGTGCATAGTTTGTGTGCCTGTGTAAATTGTTAAAAATCTTAGTTTAAGGTTATCTGGTGTGTTGCAGATTTGCTGCTTTCTGATTATAATTTTAAACCTGTTTAAATAATGTGTTTTTAGGAATAAAATTTCCATTTGTTGAAAGAAATTCTATTTGTTTTCATCAGTTACCCACTGACAACTACTTCCACGCTCACATAGTGTGATTAAATATGTTAATGTCCTTGATGAATCGCTAGTAAATAAAGTAAATTCTTAAGAAAATGTTTTGAAAGTAAATTCACGATTCAGTGAGAATTCGGATCAATGAGGTGGGGGGGGGGGGGGGGGGGGGCATGTCAGGGTAATTTGTGAAGTAGTGTGAAGCGCTGTGTCAAGTTGGCTAAATGGCTGTAGCACCTGCCTAATAAGCAGGAGACCTTTGTTCGATTCCCAGACTTGCTGCATATTTTCATTCGCCACTTCAGTCTCTACACACAAAATCTCCCTCCCTCTATCTCTCTCATTCTAACACACACACATACAGTAAATTATATTACCATTTGTTTGAGGAGGAGTACGTTTCGAAGACCTTAGCGTTTTTTGTCGAAAATAGCATTACGGAAATTCCGAAAGACATAACAGCCAATTTCCAAATTAAACTAAAAAATGTTCTTAAACGCACACACTTCCTGCTGACAGAAGCCGAAAAAAGAAGATGTGTTATCATGAATCCAACGGCCCCCAAATTAAGATCACAGGTGAAGATACATAAAGATCTGCATCCGATTCGTCCGATTGTTAATGGTCGAAATAGTCCAGCATATAAAATTGTTGAACCAAATTCTGAAAAAGACTTACGTGTATGAAAATAATATTCGGTGCGTGGTAGTATGATCATGATAGGTGAAATTAAAGATACGCCAGTCACTGACACTTCCCGTTTGGTTTCGTTGGATGTTAAGAACTTATACTCCAGTGTTCCGGTTAACGAAACTATAGAAACCATTAAGAGAAACTTCCTTAAATACGGTAAAATTTCAACGCAAGAGACAATTGAATTTACTGAACTCCTACAGCTCATTTCTAGTTTTAATTATTTTACGTTTAATAACAAATTTTATATTCAGGAAGTGGGTTAACCATGGGGTTTAGTATTTCAGGAACTATGGCGGACATTTTTATCAACGACCTTGAAGATAAAGTTCTAAATTCTGACGATAACATTATGGACAAAATTATTTATTACAAACGTTATGTTGACGACACTCTGTTACTTGTCGATGGTTCCCGTGAGGACATTGAGGAAATAGTAAAAACGTTCAACGACGCACATAATAAAATAGAATTTACCGTGGAGTATGAAACTGACAATTGTTTACAGTTCCTGGACCTGAATATGAAAAAGCAGGGCAACAAACATGCGTTCTCCGTTTATAGAAAACAAACTACGACCGATGCCGTGATCCCGAATGATTCATGCCATCCGCAGGCTTATAAAGAAGCTGCTTTCCGTAGTCTCGTGCATAGGGCAGTCAATATACCTATGAGCGAAAAAGATAGGGAGACTGAAATTAATACCGTTAAGAGAATAGCGATGAATAACGGTTACAGAATAGATATGGTTAAAAAACTGTTACGGAAAAGTAATAAGCGCAAAAAGAAAAAACCTGATGGAGAGAAAGTGAAAATTATCACGATGCCATACTACGGAACAGTCTCACAAAAGATAGCAAATATTTTTAAGCCATACGATGTTAAAATAGCTTTTCAGACTAATAACTTAGTGAGGTATAGCCTTAAGCACGATATTGGCGAGAAGAGAAATAAGTTTGAAAGATCGGGAGTTTATAAGATTCAGTGCAGAACTTGTGATGCAAAATGTATAGGGCAGACAGGAAGATCATTAGCGATCCGGTATAAAGAACATAAAGATGCGTTCAGGTTAGGAAATTATGACAAATCAGCTGTTGCGAACCATATATATGAAACAGGCCATCCCCTTAATAGCATAGAAGATAACGTAGAAATATTACATGTAGAAAAGAAAGGGAGGAAACTTGATTTACTAGAGGAATTCGAGATAGCTATCCATGAAAAGAAACAAGGCAATATTCTAAATGCACAAGATAATATTAAAGAAATGAGATTTTTTAGCGGTGTTTTAGAATTATTTTAGGGTAGATATGCGACTTTAAACTTGTAGCATGTCACTGACGGAGTTGTGAGAGGCTAACGATGGCAGACCAATGCAATAAGGAAATAAGGCGCCCAATAGCATAGCGTTACCGTCAAGCACACGGCTGTAACCACGCCACAACACCTTGGCACGTCAGTCCACAACAGCTCCCGAGCCGGCACAGTGAGACAGCATACTTGGTAGCTATGGGACGGCCATCGACTTGTGTCAACAACTTCAATGTAAGACGAGGACCCACAGTCCAATATACTTTTAATTCTGTTTTACTCTATGGATTTCCCAACTATTTGTGATGGTATTTTGTCTTTTTAGTCCGTTTAATTTCATGACATAGACGTTACAACCTGATGATGAGAGCGTTGTCTCTTGAAACGCGTTGTTAAAATATATGTATAAGAATCGCGGTTGAATGCTAACAGTGACAACCAGTATAACGACAACTGCTACCACGACTCCATAATGGATTATGTTAAATTCTTCCTGCTATTTGATAACGTCCTAGATCCTTCCTATCCTGGACATCTGATTTTTCTGTCGGCTCTTTTCTGTTGAATATAAAACATGCAAAAGTGTACAGGACTTCTTGGATACTGACGGTATGTTAGTGAACACTTTTGTGTTCAAGCTAAAACAATACTTGCTGTAGGTACACATGGTCGCCTTGTTATTCGTCTTCTAGCTTAGTGGTCCGAGTGTTAGAACGGTTCCTGTCTTTCTTCTGTTCACTTAAACTTGTGGGCTTTTGTGATCTTTCTTTATTTCGTCTGTTGTTTACTCAATGCATCGTTGGTCGTTTCTGGAAGAACTTACGGTCCCACCTTGACAGTCTAAAACTTAATGATGTTGAGATTCTGGGCTGCTGCTTCTTTGATCTCGCTGGAAGTGCGAAGTTTTCAGATAATTCACTGCAGTAACAACTACAGCTGTGGGCGGTCAGAGGTATTACATATTTGTATTAAAATGGTATCATGAACACCACTGACCATTGTCTGCTCCAACTGAAGAGCTATTTTGCAGATTTTCTATGTTCAACAAGAGTAATGAGACAGGAAATGGGATGTTTGAGTAATGATATCATTTCAAAGACTGATCCAGAGGTGTCTTCGTTAATGAATAGTTCTAATTTTTATTACGCTGTATGTGTTCCTCTGTAACATACAGACCTAGTGAACAGCTATCTCGTTATTTACAGCAGTGACAATTAGAATTCTCAGGTGGTCAGATCTATCATGTATCAAATGTTAACAAATACAGTGCATTTTTGTTTACATCGATATGGAACGAAACCTGTTCTTTATGTTTCGTTTTTACGCATAAACTGGGTGATCCACGGATTGAAAAATAGGTGAATTTCTGTAGAAGACAATGTCTTTGGAGGACACATGAAAACTGCAGGCGTATATGAAAACATTCAAAAAGTGTGCAATACGGTGTTCGGTAGATGAAGTCATCTGTTGGTGCGTAGAAGATTTATCAGAAAAAAAGACTGTTATGATTGAAGTTGTAACACCACAGCTCTAATGCTGTATGCATTCATTTTGCTTTATTTAATGTTACATTGTTGATCGCCTGTGAATGTGTTCAAATCGATAGCATAAAATTGTGTATTCTTTTCTTTGTCAAACCTTTGATGTCGTGATTTGATTCTATGCAAAGTAGTGTATCTGCAATTTGTATTCTTTGTCCCATTTGGAGGGAACAGAACTTATTGTATGTAATTGTAATTTTGTGTGAATAATTTTTTGTAGAAGTGTCAATATGTGAAAATGTTCTGTTTTATTTAATGTATTTGTTTGCTGTTATGTAAATTGCTGATCCTCACTTAGGGTTCTTAGTTAGTTTGTATGTAAATGGTGTAGTGGTTCCCCTCTGGAACGGAAATGCGTAGCACGCGCAAATTGTGGTTGGCATAGGTGGAAAAGGTGGAACTGATAGTCAGTCGGAGACGAGCCACTAGTCGGGAAGGAGCTACCAGTCTGTGCACTGTCAATGTAAAGGTGCATATCATGCTGATTCAGAGAGAGGCTTTTACCGCTTCTTTCCAATGCCCCGGATGGGTGGATAAATAGCTGGATCTATTCTGGAATTTGTATGAATCATCGCCATGAAGATACGATAAAGTCCGGCAATTCTACCTGTAATTCCACCTACCAACATGCAGTTGCCACCACATTGCGCAATCACTGTAACGTAATACTATATTGATGTACAGTGAAGGATCAGCCTAATGGATGTGTTGGTGTGCTGAAATATAAGGTAATTCATATCGGAATTTATTTACCTACCTTGATTTTACTCCTCATCATAACACCTCTCAGGGTCCTCTCCGTTTGAAGTAAAGTGATTACCGAGTGTCCTTACTCAAAGTACGTTGAAGCCTAGAGCTTTGTTAAATAATGCCTCTTGAACTTATTTGAAAGATAGTTAAAGCTAATGTGGTAACAGAGTGAGTTAAAGCAAATGTTATTTGTCCAATAATAAGTTTCCTATTGAAACTGTTATTTAAAGTGCTGTTACCAACTTCAAACTTTAGGCTGAGTCTTATAAAGTAAATGATCACGTTGTTGTCTGTGGTAAATTCCAAAAGGTGAGTCAGTTTCTTGCAATTTTGTCAACATTGTGTTTCGTTGTAGTAAAAGTGAGAAAGCTGCAGTTGTGAAACGTTACATTCTCATGTATGCCAAGTGTTTGTCTCTCTTGTGTGCATATTAACAGTATAAAGACCACTCAGTTTGTGTAAACCCTGAAAGTGGTAGTGTTTTTCTGTACCTGTTATAATTTTGAAAATAGTTCCTGCTGCTCTAACTGTTAGCTTCAATCTTAAAACATATGTGTGTTAGAGTTCATTGCACTCGCGTGTTGCTAAGTCTAGGTTGTGTCTGTTGTGTTGTCCATTATAGTTACTTATACCTACTTTCATAAACGAGAATGTTAATCTTTCTCTTGCCTAATTAGGCTGGCGACCGTTTCCCTTATTCTATAAACAGTATTGCTAGGCAAAATTTTGTTTGTCACTATTCCAATATTAACGTAATTCTGACTTTCATTTCCGATAAGCCACTTCCATTAGGAACAATACGGTCAACTTAACAAAATTCCTCTCAGAGGGTAACACTGCTCTGTTGCTTTGTGCCATAGTTACTTTTACAAAATTGTTTTATGTTACAACCTGCTTCTGGCATTGAGGTTATGGTACAGTAGTTAGCAGACGGGGAGTGTTATAAAGTGTTTCATATCTAAAGAAACTATGTCGACAAATAGGTACATTTTTCATCCAAGAAACACGGTCGTTCACTCCTAAGGCTAAAAATTTTGCCGTCGTCCTCGCAACCCCGGCCATTGGAATACGTACACGAAGAATCGTCTCGATTCTGACTCCCTCGCATATTAGCTACCATAGTCGGTCTGTGCAGACGACAGTGTGATTAAAAAATGAATACTGATCCACAATCATTTATTTGAAGCGGTTTTTTAGCGATTGCTAACGCTCGTATGACAAGATCGAGCTTACAACTTTCTGAATCCTGTTTTCTAATTTGTATGCACAACTGAGACTTACCGATGAAGCTTATCGCAATGGAGAGTTGGTACGGAGCTGGTTTGCTACAAGGAATACTGCCGCAACGACTTCCTGCGGAAAAAAATACGAAAAAAATGGATATATACCGCATCCGTGATATTGGATCTTTGGCGTCCAGCGGAAGCTAGCGGTGCAGCACAACCTGTTTTAATTTCTCGACAGAAGCACTTCGCTGAAAGTAATTTGTCCGACACGCGCATACATCTGCAGCGGATACAGCTGCTTATCTGCGAGACTTCCTGTGACTTAATAGCGTGAGCGCAGTTAGCTCCTGCATGTGTTGCATGGAAAGTGTGGTCATTTCAGGCAGAGGAAGCATATTGAAGCCTCCAAGAAACGCGTAACTGCATGTGCCAGACTCGAACGGTAGCAAAAGAGGTAGTGGATGCAGTATAGCGTCTTTTATGCACTCTCTTGGAACCATGCCAGGAAGTTATCCTTTATGCTTATTTCCCTGCTCTTGTTCCGTGGAACCATCGGTTCCTCAGTTTCGCAGGAAAATGGTCAGTATTCGGGCATATGACGGAAACGATCACTCCAGTCACGAAACGTCTGCTAAGTTTGGGCTCCAAAATGCATACCTTATGATCTATGACCACTTTTTCAGTAGAAGAGATGAACAAGTGCTCATAGCTGCTAAGGTGTGTACGTTAGAGAACATATTTATCTTCATGCTTGCTGGACGTATTTTCTTGTTTCGGTCCACACTACGACCTTTCAAAATATGTAAAGCAAACAGCTTGCAGTAGAAGAGATTTCATTCGCACTATCGAAGATGAGCAAATGTTCATAGCTCTTAAGATTTACGTATTACAACCCATATTTACTATACCTTTGGCTTCGAAAGATCGCTCCTGTCATAACTCAGAGTATTGACGACTAGTCCTGGGACACCCTGTGTTTGTCACGTGTGTCTGCGCGACAGCTGCCTGTAGGATATCTCTGTTAGCGTGCACTGGCCAACAATATTGTATTTAGGTGTGCCACATGCTGCAACTTCTTATTGTCCTATGCACAGAGACCTTGGTGTACACTAGGACTGTTGATGTTTAAAAAATATCGAGAAACCATTACATCGAAATTTGAGAAAATACAACTCTCGGTTTTCGATATGTCGGAAACAGTATCGACATACCGATGCAAATAATATAAACCTATCGGCCTATAAAATTATCGGCTCCACATTGCAAATATACTGCCGACTTTAGAGGTGTATACTTAAGTATTGATTCATTATTAGAGATTCTGTGCATCAACAACCTAGGAGCCTGGTTATCACCCATAGAACAAGAAATGAAAGGAAATCAACGTACCTTCACGCTTGGCGATAACCACTTTACTAACAACGGTAACTGCATGCTACAATAAACAATAAAAGGTGTCCGATGGGTCCGTCGTTCGGTTTCATCACATATCGAATGTGTCCAGAACACTTCATTTCGACTTTCGTGTTTTTTTCATTTCTGCAAACGCCAGCGACATAGAAGTTCTAAAGCTAAAATTACGTGGTGACGGGAAATGTTCCGGTTTCTGTTGGTAGCGCCGATGGACGATTAAGTCAGATTTCCCCTCACACGCCTCTGCCCATCTCAGAGAGCAATCTTTTCATTCAGATTTTTCTTCATTATTTTCTGCAATTGTTTTGAAGATGGGTTGTGTAAAAGAACAGCACATCAGTTGCATTAAAAATTGGTTTATTAATGCAACTGATGTGCTATATCTTCACACTGGATATCTTGTTATTCCGTTCACACCGCCAGCCCCAGTGCAATCGCACTTCTTTGTGCAAACAGGACTTGCTCCACACAGGAAACGAGAAAGCTCTAAAAGTAGCAAGACTCCTTCACACAGTGACAGTAGAATTATGGTCAACTGCAATTTCAAAAAAACAATTTCAAATATTTACCGAAAATTGAGAAAAAAATAAAAATATCGGAACCTGATATAGCCATTTCGATACCTAGATTCCGATATATCGCGGAAGAAAATATGCCTATAAATATAGATACTTTTTGGAGGGAATATCGATGTATAGATACATTGACGTTTTATCAGCAGCCCTTGCGGGCACATATGCTGTTGTCTTGATACATATACCAGTGACGTCGAAATAAGAAAACGGAACATCATAGCACCATGTCTAATATAAGAGGCAATTTGGTGAAGCAGAAAACAAAATCGAAACCATATACAGGGTGAGTCGCCTAACGTTACCGCTGGATGTATTTCGTAAACCACATCAAATACTGACGAACCGATTCCACAGACCGAACGTGAGGACAGAGGCTAGTTTAATTGTTTAATACAAACCAAAAAAAAATGCACGGGAGTATGTTTTTTAACACAAACCTACGTTTTTTTTTTTAAATGGAACCACGGTAGTTTTGTTAGCACATCTGAACATACAAACAAATACGTAATCAGTGCCGTTTGTTGCAGTGTAAAATGTTAATTACATCCGGAGATATTGTAACCTAAAGTTGACGCTTGAAACCTCCGACGTTCAGTTGCGTGTTGTAACAAACACGAGCCACGGTCGGCGAGCAGCATCTGCAGGGACATGTTGTAGGAACTGTGACCATGGTGTATTCGAACTCTGAAAAGGCGGAGATGATACTCATCTATGGCGAGTGTCGACGAAATGCAGCTGAAGCCTGCAGGGTGTATGCAGAACGGTACCCGGACAGAGAGCATCCAACGTGCCGCACATTGCAAAACATCTACCGCCAACTGTATGCAACAGGCATGGTCGTAGCACGCAAACGGGTCCGTAACATCCCCGTCACAGGAGAAGCGGGTGCAGTTGGTGTGTTAGCTGCTGTTGCCATGAACCCACAGATGAGTACACGGGACAGTGCGAGAGCCGGTGGACTGAGTCAATGTAGTGTAATGCACATACTGCATCGTCACCGCTTTCACCCGTTTCATGTGTCGCTACATCAGCAATTACATGGTGATGACTTTAATCATCGAGTGCAATTCTGTCAATGGGCATTAACAGAGAATGCGTTGCAGTTCTACCTGTTTACCGATGAAGCGGGTTTCACAAACCACGGGGCAGTTAATCTACGGAACATGAATTATTGGTCCGTGGACAATCCTCGCTGGCTCAGACAGGTAGAGCGACAGCGACCGTGGACTGTAAATGAATGGTGCGGAATCATTGGCGACCACCTCATTGGACCTCACTTCATTGCAGGGGCCCAAACAGCTGCAACATACATCGCGTTTCTACAGAATGATCTGACAACGTTGCTCGAAAATGTCCCACTGGAAACGCGTCGACGTATGCGGTATCAGCATGATGGTGCACCTGCACATTCCGCAATTAACACTAGGTTGACCCTTGACAGGATGTTCGACGGGCGTTTCATAGGACGTGGAGGACGCATAAATTGGCCAGCCCGTTCTCCTGATCTTACACCTCTGGACTTCTCCCTGTGGGGTACGTTAAAGGAGAATGTGTACCGTGATGTGCCTACAACCCCAGAGGATATGAAACAACGTATTGTGACAGCCTGCGGCGACATTACACCAGATGTACTCCGGCGTGTACGACATTCATTACGCCAGAGATTGCAATTGTGTGCAGCAAATGATGGCCACCACATTGAACATCTATTTGCCTGACATGTCGGGACACACTCCATTCCACTCCGTAATTGAAAACGGAAACCACGTGTGTACGTGTACCTCACCCCTCATGGTAATGTACATGTGCGTCAGTGAAAAAAACGAATAAAAAGGTGTTAGCATGTGGACGTAATGTGCTGTTCCAGTCTCTTCTGTACCTAAGGTCAATCACCGTTCCCTTTGGATCCCTACGTAATTCGGTGCTCTCCGATACACACGATCGAACAGCGGAGGAGTGGTACTCAAGCGTCAACTTTAAGTTACAATATCTCCGGATGTAATTAACATTTTACAATGCAACAAACGGCACTGATTACGTATTTGTTGATATGTTCAGACATGCTAACAAACCTAACGGGGTTCCATTTAAAAAAACGTAGGTTTGTGTTAAAAAACATACTTCCGTGCATTTTTTTATGGTTTGTATTAACCAATTACACCTGCCCCTCTCCTCACGTTCGGTCTGTGGAATCGATTCGTCAGTATTTGATGTGGTTTACGAAATATGTCCAGCGGTAATGTTAGGTGACTTACCTTGTATGGAATTACATACTCTGAAAATAACGGTAAAGGAACTACACAGTCAGAGATATCGCGAATACAGGACAAATGCTGGCATCGAATCGAAGCCAAAAGATGAAACATTGAGTTAATTCAATACATAGGTCGAGAAGAAGAAAAAAATAACAATAATACATTTATGTCCTGTTTCTCATGAACTGCCTCCAAGCGCGCTCGCGCGCGTACACACACACACACACACACGCACACACACACACACACACACACACACACACACAGAGACTGTTCTCCATTAGGAAATTAACTGCCGTCCAAGGACACACCCTTCTTCTAGTCAAACCGTACTCTAAATTTGTTTTCTCCCCGATACTATTCAGCACTTACTAAGTGGTTAGTTATCCTACTCTACGAACAAGAGTTGATTGTTTTGGTTAGATGCTAGTCAGCGCCAGGGACAAAGTATGGAAATTCTTAATACTCTATTTAAATGGATGTTGCCGCAGTCAAGTACAGGACAATGGAGACTGGCCGAGAAACTCTGCTGCCTGGGGTATTGTTGACCCCCAGGACTGCTAAAGGAAACGCGGCGGCGGCTGACCATGGCCACCGTGGCGCCGCTGAGGTATGCCGTGGCGGTGGGCGCTCTGTCCTCGTCTACATCTACTTCTACATTTATACTCCGCAAGCCACCCAACGGTGTGTGGCGGAGGGCACTTTACGTGCCACTGTCATTACCTCCCTTTTCTGTTTCAGTCACGTATGGTTCGCCCTCCCTCAAATGGCTCTGAGCACTATGGGACTTAACATCTATGGTCATCAGTCCCCTAGAACTTAGAACTACTTAAACCTAACTAACCTAAGGACAGCACACAATACCCAGCCATCACGAGGCAGAGAAAATCTCTGACCCCGCCGGGAATCGAACCCGGGAACCCGGGCGTGGGAAGCGAGAACGCTACCGCACGACCACGAGATGCGTATGGTTCGCGGAAGAACGACTGTCGGAAAGCCTCCGTGCGTGCTCGAATCTCTAATTCTACATTCGTGATCTCCTCGGGAGGTATAAGTAGGGGGAAGCAATATATTCGATACTTCATCCAGAAACGCACCCTCTCGAAACCTGGCGAGCAAGCTACACCGCGATGCAGAGCGCCTCTCTTGCAGAGTCTGCCACTTGAGTTTGCTAAACATCTCTGTAACGCTATCACGGTTACCAAATTACCCTGTGACGAAACGCGCCGCTCTTCTTTGGATCTTCTCTATCTCCTCCGTCAACCCGATCTGGTACGGATCCCACACTGATGAGCAATACTCAAGTATAAGTCGAAAGAGTGTTTTGTAAGCCACCTCATTTGTTGATGGACTACATGGACACTCTCCCAATGAATCTCAACCCGGTACCCGTCTTACCAACAATTAATTTTATATGATCATTCCACTTCAAGTCGTTCCGTACGCATACTCCCAGATATATTACAGAAGTAACTGCTACCAATGTTTGTTCCTCTATCATATAATCATACAATAAAGGATCCTTCTTTCTATGTATTCGCAATACGTTACATTTGTCTATGTTCAGGGTCAGTTGCCACTCCCTGCACCAAGTTCCTACCCGCTGCAGATCTTCCTGCATTTCGTTACAATTTTCTAATGCTGCAACTTCTCTGTATACTACAGCATCATCCGCGAAAAGCCGCATGGAACTTCCAACATTATCTAATAGGTCATTTATATATATTGTGAAAAGCAATGGTCCCATAACACTCTCCTGTGGCACGCCAGAGGTTACTTTAACGTCTGTAGACGTATCTCCATTGATAACAAAATGCTGTGTTCTGTTTGCTAAAAACTCTTCAATCCAGCCACACAGCTGGTCTGATATTCCGTAGGCTCTTACTTTGTTTATCAGGCGACAGTGCGGAACTGTATCGAACACCTTCCGGAAGTCAAGGAAGATAGCATCTACCTGGGAGCCTGTATGTAATATTTTCTGGGTCTCATGAACAAATAAAGCGAGTTGCGTCTCACACGATCGCTGTTTCCGGAATCCATGTTGATTCCTACATAGTAGCTCCTGGGTTTCCAAAAACGACATGATACGCGAGCAAAAAACATGTTCTAAAATTCTACAACAGATCGACGACCCTTCTTGAAGACTGGGACTACCTGTGCTCTTTTCCATTGATTTGGAACCTTCCGTTCCGCTAGAGACTTGCGGTACACGGCTGTTAGAAGGGGGGCCCCTCCTCGGTGTCGGAGGGCAGCTGACGGGTGACATAGCGGGCGGTGAGGCGGTACTCTCACCATGCTGATGCATGCGGCGCCTACTCAGGGCCCGCCATGGCGGAGGCTCCAAGATTGAAGAGCTTAAGGACGGGCTGGCCCAGCGAAGATGCATACTGCGTTCGTAGATCATCATTCCGTACAGTGGCCAGGCGACACAGCAATCGCGGTGGTTGAGCTGCGCTACTGACAGAAGATATTCTAGTACAAATGGCTTAGGAGCACACACTCTTCCATGCTTCGCATGTTTGGTCTGTGCTACACCTTCTGGCATGTACACTTGACAGCAATAAAAAGTGGGCCACTGCCGAATACAACCAATATAACGTATCTGTGTTGCAGGTCCTCTAATCACCAAAACCCCGTGGGTACAGTCGTTTGACTACACACAGTGGGTACCGCAAGAGATTACTAGAGATCAAAGGTCTTTATGGTAGTCAGTCTAGGCGTCAACTAATATTGTGTAAGATGTCGTGGTCTACTGATCTTCATTGCTTATATATTCCGCCCTCACAATCATAGTCCGCACATCAAGATGCTTCATTTGAACCCAAACTCGATAAGATACAGTCAATGTTGTATGAATTCATGTGAACAATACGCAAATAACAAGTGCGCACCGGAGTTGAGATACTCGAGGCTGGCGTACACACACACACACACACACACACACACACACACACACACACACATTCAAGACACGATGGTCACAAGAGCTTTTAGTTCAGGAGAGGCAGACTGGACGCCAGGAGGCTGGTCCCTCCAGAGGACGATTTAGCCTATCTATGTCGGATGGCGACCGCCCGTGGAGCATACAGCGTTTGCCCGAGTGAAAGGGGAGATCGACCCCGTGTGGGAGCCCCCAGCATAAGCAGTTTCAGAGGTTTTCACAGGAAGACAGCAGACGCCGAACGCCGATGCTACAGATTTCCGGATTGGTCGGCTTAAACGCAACGTCATTCTCCCGTTTTAGAAGAGCAATGCTGAGTGGCAGACGATATTCCTAACGCCTTGAGCTGAAGGAGTAATGGAAGAGACCATAAGACATACCCCTTTGCGTCTGGTGTGGAGAGGGGCTGTTCCGTTGTCGCTCTTGGAGCGAGAACACGTAACGAGAGCGTGTGCGCTCGTACGTGTACTCAAAGAGCGAGGAACAAGTCTCTGCTCAGTACTTCACTGGGAGAGCACCTCTGTCGAGAGTGAATTGGAGTGCGACTCTGTATTGAGTCCTTGCGATTAAGTGTTGTTCACTGTGTTGCCCGCCACATTTATGGTGGACTGGTCATCTGACTGGTGTACCACGCCAATAGTTAGAGTAGGGGCGAATAGGAGTCCTTGACTTCATCATGGTGTAGGGAGAGTTTGATTGGCGAAGGTCAATCCAGATAGAAAGAGAGTTATTTTATTTGTCAGCAGCGAGCGGCGCAGACAGCAGTCATCACAGCTTATGGTATTGTGCACTACAGCTCTTGCGAGCCCCATATTTCCTCCACAATAATACACTTCACTGCATTCCACATGCAACAGCCTCGAGTGTACCTAGCAACATTGTAAAGGATAATTGTTTAAGTTGAGTAGCCGTGGCTCTCAGCCATTCTGCCAAGTCAATAACAATCTTAAACTTTGTATAGAAATTTCATTAGCGAATCCTATCCTTAAGAGGTAACTTCACATTCTGAAAATAACCCAGAAATAACTTGTTCAGTTCATAACTAAAAGTGCCATTGTGATTTCTCTGAATTTTTGCAAAATAAATAATAATTTTCGTTAGTTTAATGTTTTTCTTACACTAGCTAGCACTACTCCAGTACCCAAATATACCACTAGCTACGTAACAAATTTTGTGAATTTTTGTGTCATTTCCATACAGCGGACGACTCAAGGAAATATTTATTCCTGAATGTTTTTCAGGCATTTCTCTTTAGAACGTTAGGAGCGTCTCTCTGACTTCTGGAGTAATGCGGGGGTGGAAATTGCATATTGCAGGAGCCACAGGGTAAAGGGCACACCTCAGATTAATCCGTTGCGCAGAATGACAGAATAGCACCCACATGCTCACAATCGTCATACAAAACATATTACAAAACAGGTTCTTAGCGATGAGACACCCCATAACACTCATAAACTAATCCTAATCACAACATGTGACATTCCAAAAGTTCTGAGAAAACGGATTATCATACATATATCTTACAGTAATCCTTGTTGTTGTTGTTGTGGTCTTCAGCCCTGAGACAGGTTTGATGCAGCTCTCCGTGCTATTCTATCCTGTGCAAGCTTCTTCATCTCCCAATACGTGCTGCAGCCTACATACTTCTGAATCTGTTTAGTGTATTCATCTCTTGGTCTCCCTCTACGATTTTTACCCTCCACGCTGCCCTTCAATACTAAATTGGTGATCCCTTGATGCCTCAGAACATGTCCTACCAACCGATCCCTTCTTCTTGTCAAGTTGTGCCACGAAATCCTCTTTTCCCCAATCCTATTCAATACCTCCTCATTAGTTATGTGATCTACCCATTTAATCTTCAGCATTCATCTGTAGCACCATATTTCAAAAGCCTCTATTCTCTTCTTGTCTTCTTATCCTCGTTTTGCTTTTGTTGATGTTCATCTTATATCCTCCCTTCAAGAGACTCTAAAGCTTTACTTTACAGTAATCCTTAGCCAAAATTAAATATTTGAGACAATATATGGCGTTACAAAGCTGTACGGCAATTGGAAAAATGTTTTTCGCTCTCGTAAAGGTTTTCCATCCACGTGCCGAAAGTCGGTCAACGTCGAGTGGCTCTGGAAACTGGATATTGGTCGAATCAGTAGAAAACGCGATTAACGACAACAAGCACTCTACGGAAATCTCAACATTAACAGCGAATCACCAGTAATATCATTGTTCTCGTAACACATCAACAGCTACGTGTACACAAATTTAAATTTTAAATGACATGACCAACGTCGTCGTTCTGGACCTGGATTCAAACCCAGCACCTATAGCCATTGCTAAATAAGCTAAGCTTTCTTTGTACCTTATTGAGACCCGATCACTAGGCAAAATGAGACGTGAAGTATAGACGTTTGTAGCAGTATCAGTTATCAGTTCAGATCCTGAAAATATATGACGAAAATGTTTGTACTGAACTGGGAATCCTGCCATAACAGTTACCTTCCTGAGAACTACCCCCAAGGACGTTTAATATGGTGTCATTCACAAGGAACAAGGTATGCTCATGTTTAAAATTAAAATGCCATTATGTAAAGCTTGTGACAGGGATGCGAAGCCAGGAATTAATCGGATTGTTAACGAAGTGCGTAAAATCAGAACTTAAATATCAAATGTTTTCACCGATAGCGAGATGTTGGAACCTTAAATGACGAGATAATTGTTTTTGCCTGACTGGGATTCGAACCCAGCGTATAGCGCCGTCGTTTTCTAGCAAGGAACAGACGATAAATAGCTATTGTTGATTCACCAGTAGCGAGACGTGCGCATGTTTAGCTAGACATCAGGTGACGAATAGTTCTGTGCTGAATGTAATTCAGACGCCGCACACGTGGTCATGACGACACTTTAACTATCAAACTCTTTTCCAATAATAGCTAGGAGTGGCATGTTTGTACTTTCAATGATGTGATGGAAAATACTCTGCTGGCTAGAAGTTGAATGCACAACATATCGTCGTTGGTGATCACAACGAACACAACGTCAAACCCAAATCCGTTGTCGCCAGTAGGATTGAGAAGAATCTTTGAACTTGAAAAGATGTTAGGAAACGTTTGATCTTGTAATGTTGTGATAAAAAGCTTATCATGTGGCTGTGAGTTGAAACGAACACGTTACAGCTGACAACGCACGAAGAGACGTTGAAAACTCAACTATTGTTCACTAGTAGTTCGGAGTGCACATGCTAGGACTTGAAATGAAATAATGAATATTTTGTGCTCATCGGGATTCGAAACCAGATAGGTACCTTTCGAGGAGGCCTAGAAGAGTCTGCAACTTGGGGAACACAGTGAAATCGAATTCCAATCCCAGTCCAGCATCACAATTCTCAACGTCTCAGTTTCAAATGAAGTAAGAGCCTTGTGAACTTACATGGTCATTGATTCATTAAATGAAATACATTTTCTAGTTTACGGCAGCTTGTTGGTGACAGAGTCTCTGTCTTCCGGGGTTTCTCCATCTGTCACAGCTCAAACGAATGCCGCTCTGTCCCTGTCGACAGCGAAGGGATGTTGTCTTTACTGCGGATTTTGAACTACGGAGCTTACTGGCGTTACTAGGGGTGAAGGAGAGTTAATTGTGTGTGTTAAAAATCTACGCCTGACGTGAGATGTGAACCTACACGTTTTACACATCAATACAAGATTAATCCATCAGACCACAGAACTCTCCACCAAGCACGTAATTATGAATTGCAGAGTATTCATTTAGCTGTAGATCCAGATGCCAAGGGACGGGTAACAGAAAGGAGGGCGGGATCTAGAAATAGATAGAAGTGTAGAACTGCAAAATATAAACGTGAAATGCTTGCAAAATATTGCTTACTTAGATGTGTGCCACAGTTCGTTTTATCTTAGGACCGATATATAAAGAAGGACTGTTTTCAGAACGAAGAGTGGGTTATAGGGAGGGGGAGATGAAAGAATACGGTTTCTTAGATGTTGAGATGAATGACAGAAAGACAGCGGCAATTAATAGAGAAAGTGTAGCGTCAATGGAAACCACTAGATTTGTTTCTAAGGTTTTGGGGGAATGGAATAGAAGGGCACTTGTGGCGATAGTGTCAAAGAGAGAGTGTGTGAGAGAGAATAGAGGAGATATTAACAACGAGTAAACACGATATGAAATCGTTTGCGTATTGTGTGGAGGACGGAGGGTGTATTCATGGATGGAGGGGAAGAGAGAGATGTATTTGAAATAACAAGAACTACTGTGACAGAGTGCATCTACGCTGATTAGCTTGTAAGTATCTAGACAAGGTACAAATGAAATCAAAATAGAATATTTAACAAACTGTATATTCAAAGAAACCCACTAAACTAACCCCCATTGTATCTTTACCTTTGCCACGCGATCTTCCACTAGTTCCCAATGAGGAAAAATTACCAAAAAGAAGACATAACAAAACATTTTAAGGACTCTAGTGTTTTATCCAGAATCCTTCATTATTCTGTACTTCTGTCATGCGTCTTGGCATAGAATGTATAAGCCGTCGGACCTAACAGCCTAAAGAAGCAACTTCCTCCCAGGCTTCCATGACGCAGTCCCAAAGATCGTCCGCAGTAGTTGGTTGGTTTCGTGGCCAGTTCTCTGTTATTGTTCTGGCGACCTCAGCCCACATGTTTTCCATGGGGTTCATATCAGCCGTCCGTGGCGGCCAGTCCATGACGTTGACGACAATCGTGGAGAGCCGCTGCTGAACAAATGCAGACTTGTGAATGGGAGAACGGTCCTCTTGCAATGTGACGTCCCCTTCTGCGTACAGCATTCGCACTGACGGAAGTATCACATTTTCCAATATGTGGGCATACTGCACGCTGTCCAGATCTCCTTCTATCCTGTGAAAAAATTCCCACCCCTCTCGCAAAAATCCAACCCCAGCAGGTAACAGATAACCGGCCACTTCTTCTCGTCGTGGTTACATATTCTCGTCTATGGCGAATTCCTTGCGGCCTGTAAACGATTCGTGGACCGTCGTTACTGCTGTAAAACACCTTCTCATCAGTGAAATTGACGTTGCCGCACGACACCCTCAGATGGAGCTCCGCAAAAGCTAGCCGGTATAAAACATTGCCTTCGCTGCGCTCTTGTTTCACGGCGCATCCTCGTGCATGCAGTCCAGCGTCTCTCAGCCTTCGACGAATCGTGTCACTGGAGCCGGGGAAGTTGGTCTCCCGCCGCAACTGCTTCGCGTTCAGAAAGGGATTTTCTCTGCTCCCTGTCTTCCTGCTGTGAGCTCACTCTCTTCCTGTCTGAGCCAGGAGCCCTGTTGGTGGTGCCTCTTTCAAGGCAGATCCTCCACCATCTCGTTGCAGTGGTATGTGGTACGCCATACCGTCTGGCGGCTTCTCTGAAGGAACATCCTTCAATGAGAGCGACGACTCTATCTCGAATAGACTTCTCCCAGTGAGCCATTACGGCAGACAGCCTGATGTGTATTTCTGCTTGCCGCTCTTACACTGATGCCAGGAGAGGAGGTAAACATATTTACGTCAAACGGAGCGGCAGAGGCAGAGTCGTAGCTGTGCTGGCTCGCCCCGTGCTGTTGGCCCACCAACGCCACCGCCAGCTCGCTCACTTGCGTCTCGCCTCGGCCAGCCTACCTGGCCCGTAGCTCGCGAGCCGCGGTTAGTACAGACCCGGGCCGCAAGGCCACGATCACCCGTTCAAGGATCAAAAGTTACACCTAAGCTACCCAAGTCTGTAGTATAAACTAACGCAGCTGTACAGCTGTTATGCTATAACATGTGCAGGCACACCTACAATTGACGAATAATTCAAATATTTGACGAACTATACGTTCAAAAATAAATTCATTTGAAACATAGCTACCACAAAATATTTCACCTAGCGAGCAATAGCATGACGCAGGAAACTATTCTTTCTTGTAGGCGCTCTGCATTAGATGTAGCCTTAAGAAAACGTGTATTCAACCACGACAACTAAACGGAATGGCCTGCCGGATTGGCCGAGCGGTTCTAGGCGCTGCAGTCTGAAACCGCGCGACCGCTACAGTCGCAGGTTCGAATCCTGCCTCGGGCATGAATGTGTGTGATGTCCTTAGGTTAGTTAGGTTTAAGTAGTTCTAAGTTCTAGGGGACTGATGACCTCGGAAGTTAAGTCCCATTGTGCACAGAGCCATTTGAACCATTTTAAGCCGAATGTAAAAGTAAACAAGTTTGGCGGCAGCTTCTCCAAATAATACTGTATACGTAGTATATAATACGCGTTTTGTGCACTTATAACATGTACTCAGTGTCACAATACGTGCTGCACGACGAAAATTACTTTCTGCTGAGGCACTTCATTTACATGTCAATGATACACGACTACTGGAGAACATTGCTCTGTACGGCAGTCAATCCACTTGTAAATTAACACCATGATGTCGCACATATTAGGTAACACGTTACTAGGGCTGAGAAAGGCCTTAAAGTTTGCAACTATACATGCTACTCCTAGCTACTACTGAATAAGAATTTGATTATTAACGCGTCTTCATACCCATGTGCAGCACAGACGTTTCGTCGTCTTATTTATAGTTAAACGTGCGTACATCTCGCTAATGGTGGACCAACATTGGACATTTTTCGTCTGTTCCTGGTGAGACAACGAAGGCGGTAGGTGCCGGGTTCGAATCCCAGTCAGGCAATATAACATCAGACGTTATTTAAGGTTCCAACCTCACTACTGGCGACAAACTGTGTTATCTACATTCTGATTTTACGTACTTATTGAACAATCCGATTAGGTGCTGGTTTCGCATCCTTGTCACCAGCATTACATGATGGCATTTCAATTTTAAACATGTGCATCCTTTGTTCCCTGACAATCCAAAAATATAAAACGTCTTTTGAGGTTAATTACCAATAAGGTAATTGTCATATTAGGGTTCCTGGTTTCGTACAAACATTATCGTCATTTATGTTCAAGTTGAGAATTGATAACTGATACTGGTGGAAACGTCAGTATTTGACGTCTCTTTCTGCCTAGTGATCGAGTCTCGATAAAGCACAAAGCTTTGCTTGGTTAACATTGCCCTTACGTTCTGGGTTTGCATCCGGATCCTGAATGAAAACGTTGGTCATGTCATTTAAAGTACAACTTTGTGTACAAGTAACTGTTGATGAGTAATGTGAACAAGATATTACTTGTGATTCACTGTTAATGCTGGGATTTCCGTAGAGTGCTCGCCGCCGTTAATCACGTTTTCTTTTAACTGCTTAGTATTACATAAAGTTGATGCAAAACCACTCCCCATTGAACATTGTTGGGTAAACCTTTTAGACAGCAAATAACTTGTTTCCAATTGTCATACAACTTTATAAATCTATATACTGTCTCAAATACTTAATTGTGCCTAAGGATTACTGAACGATCTATGTGACAAAATTAGTTGTCCCATAACGTTTCAAATGTCACTTTAGTTTTCAAATGTTAAGGATTGTCTGATCTGTACTATCGTGGTGTTACTTTGCGCCTGGATGGACTGTCATGAAGACTGGTGTTCTTTACTAGTAGCCATTGTGTATCTTACAACGACTGTACTGTGGAGGGTTGCGACGATGTGCAACACAGATATGCTATGTTGGTTGCATACATTCAGGTGCAGCCTACATGTTGGAATTCAAGCGTGACCCACTTTTTTTGCTGTCGAGTGTACATTAAACACTTGGGCAGCTGCTGATATGGGGAAAGCCAGTGACACACTGCTGCTTGAACACTGCTGTTTTAACTATTTCTACATAGTACCGAACCAACCTCCCTCACAACATTGCCACAGCCATGTTATATTTCATAATTCACAATACTCGAAATTGCCTGTATATGACGTTGCAGCAATCCTGTTTATGATCAAATACGTTTGCTGTGGTACATTACCTTCGCCTCTAGCAAGACCAACAACCCCAGGCCAGCTTACAATTATCTTACGTTTATAAAGTATGAAGTAACAAGTTCCCTATTTTTGTAAATAATAGATTTCAGCAATCAGTCGTCCTTTTGAAATTTTATTGGCAGATCTAGATTTCAGCTAGAAATTTAGCATTGTCAATGCACTATCATTTTTGACCAATGCATGCAATATCTGTTGGTGTGGCTTCATCCACAGTAGTAGTCAATGATCTGCCAATAAAATTTCAAAAGGACAACTGATTGCTGAACTCTATTATTTACAAGTCAATAAGTCGCTACGTGCAACAGCCTTCTGTCTCCCTCTGACTTCTTTTGGCTCTTGCCTGCTGTTCATTGAAAGCAAGCTCCAGTTTACTTAACGTTCCTTTCAATAATTCTATATTGTCACCGCAACTAACAGCTGGTGTCTGCTGATATGCTATTGGTAATTTCGTGGAACACAGTCGAATAATTTTTGCATGGTTACATTGGTCGTCTAAATACTGATTATCCCTGGTCTTGTTTCGAAATATTTTACTGGACTGCAGAACCCTGCATTTCTGAAATCTCTACTCATCATGAATTCTTGTCTGACTCTTATCTTGGGTCTCGCTAGACCAGTACCAGCTGAGAAAAGCCGAGCGGAACTCCTCATATGATGTACATGCACTGGTTACATTCCTCTGCTGTTGCGCTTTCCGTATGTGAGCAAAGTCTAACTCGTCCTACAAACATTTTTAGAAGTAAAATGTTTCCGTAATCTTTATAGCGTTGGAATTTCCTGACCGAAATAAAATGCTTGAGTTAGATATTCTCTTCCAGGTGTCGAACTGTTCTCATTACTGAATTTTCGTATCTTCGGCGAGTCACCGGACGTACCCTGTTCTGGGTGGAGTCTCTCGTGATTTCTACTGTGCATTCTGTACTATTAGATAGGTGTGCAATAATGCGTGTTAATAGGCTACGGTTGTCTATGTTGTATGTTTCGTTACTGATAGGGTAGTTCGCTATTTGTGAAGCTGTCCGGCTGTGTGGATGCTTGATTCATGCCAAAAGATGCCTACATATACTCCCTCAATGTGTTCAATTGAAACATCCCCTTAGAAAAATTATACATGACTGTGCTTAAACTAACACACAATATTTTTTAGCGCAACGCAATCTGACTTTCAATAATCCCTACAAAATAATGGCCCTGACAAACATTAACCTATACCTTTCATGTATCAATTACCTCACAAAAATCTTCGTTACTCGAACTACTGCAATACAGCGAGCGCCACTATTGCCAGCTAAATAAAAGATTCAAACTACTGAAGGCACTAACTACTGATAGGCATGGTTAGCAAATGAAAGATTCTGATAGAGAACAAACAATGTATTTACCTTAATAGTGTTCAAAAGTCATTTTATATATATATATATATATATATATCAGTCTATGATATCCAATATTACAAATTTACTCTTTCTGATGGACACACGTCCAGATCGTCCGCTCTCAAATTCCGCCATCTCTCTCCTCACATCCACCACTGCTGGCGGCTCACTTCCAACTGCGCAACGCTACGCGCTGTTAACAACCAACTGCCCAAAACTACAATAGCGACTATTGCAACAATGCCGACCAGCCTCAGACTGCACACAGCGCAGCCAGTGATTTTCATAGAGAGCGCTACGTGGCGGTGGCGTTACCAATGTAAGAATCTAAACAGCCTACTAACACAATGTCAGTACTCTGTGTAAGTCGCTGTTGTCTAATACGTTCCTTTCAATCAGTACAAGATTTTGCTACAACGACTTTGGACTTGCTGCTGTAGTGGCTGCTGTCTGCCAGTCACCTTCCCTCTGGGTTTTCGCAATCTCGGAACTTTCCGTCTGTGATTTTACTTCTCAGCTAGTTGTGTCACTTCGTTTTCTAACCTTTGTTTAAATTCTTCTAATTCCGCAGTAAATGCAGTCTCTTTCTTACGGAACTGCGTCTCTTCATGTCGATTTACTCTTGTCTGTTATTTATGTATCACCCCGTTTGTCATTTTTGCACTACTTTGCGTCACCTTCTTAGTATCACGAGCGGTATCTGCTTCTCGCTACCAGTTTCACTTCGTACGCCATTCTTTTGCCTCTGCTGTCTCGCGTTCTTGGTTAGATCTCGATTCACGTGTCGCACTCTGACTCCTCTGGTTTCATTTTTAGTTGCATTAATGTCCTCCTTCAATAATTTACTTATAATTATCTTCGTGTCTTTTCGGATTTCTTCGTTGCTGTCATGTACAGCAGTACGCAGTTCTGTTATTTGGTCATCTAGAGCAGTACACAGATCCTTTTTCAGGTCATCTATTGCAGTACCCAACTCTGTTCTTTAAGAAAAGTCAGGACTTGTGACAGTTCTGTCGCTACTAAATCTTGCATGTTATTTGGGCCGTTCGTTCTGAACTAGCACGCAAATTTATGTCCTCTTCCCTGTCAATGTCTGTGTGCCTATGATAATTGTGCCTGTGAGCGCCGGGTGGGCAACTATGTGTCGCAGCATTAGACTATGACAGCGTGTAGTAATACATGGGACCTTTAACTCCGCGTGGACTACTTACCTCAAAATTTCATATTTTTACAATTGCTTCAACATGAGTCTGTGCTTCGCCTTCGCCATCAGATTCTTCATCCATGGCCTGACTATGTCTACCGTTTTTCAGAAATCTCAGGGGTCGGCGTTTATCTCATCCCTTTTCTGCTCTCCTAGCACTCGTAATTGTGTCTCGTTCCTCATGCTTTCCTTACTGCCACGTGCATCTGGCATTTCAACTGTATTTCTACGTCCTACGCTTTTCTGGTCTGCTAAACGAGCTTTAGCCCTACTTACGGGAAATGAACACCATCGAACACAATCCCTCACGTATAGAATTTTCACATGCAAATACAGTCACTGAATTTATCTTTCACACAACAATTAATTAATTTCACTTGGCTACCTATGGCAACGCTGTGCTTGATCAAGCAAACTCAAGATCATTATTAAATTTCCTGTAAATTCATATTTTTCTGTAAATTTTTGGTCACTGATATTTCAAATCACTTATTGTTCAACTAACTTTCACTGACTGTCTCCCAGGAGATTCAGAGCACTTATCGTGACAGGGTCGCCACATCTAACAGACACTGTAGCTGCTAATGATGGTGGGGACTCGACATAGGGTTATACAAGTGATTTATTTAAAGCAATGTGATTGGTGCCCTGGCATTTATATGTACCCCCAGTAAGAGATCGTTAATCTTCTTTATATTGATCTAGCAAATTTCCCATGATTTGCTTATTCATTACCTGCAGTTATCCTGCAGATAATGAGTTATTCAGGATATGCAGACAGGTTGCCTGTTCACTTCTGATGCTACATCTCATAATCAAACCCCAGTAAATTAAATCATCAGGACATATCACATTTATTTAAGATTAAATACATAGATCATGAAATCATTGACTAAATTCATATTCTCAGGAATGATATAGAGTTCAGATTCCCCTTTCTTCTTTGCCCTTTCTAAACACGTGATCTGCTAATACACACGGAATGACTGACTTCACCATTGTGATCAGAAAAAACTACTACCCAATAAGCAGTGTGAAATCCCAGTGCAGAAAGAATAGTACTTGTCATCTGAGCAGTTAACATTACAACCCAAGACTGACAGAGTATATGCTATATCACCGTAATCGCAGAAATGCGGCAACACAAAGCGCTGCTTCTCGAAGGGGTCGGCGCCAAACACACAGTTGGTGCGTGACTCGAAAACAAAGGACGGCTAACTGCGGTCCGGGTACTACTAAACGAATGCTACCTCATAACTTCGTTGTACAACAGATGAAGTGCTCAGTACGTTTCTCCACTGCTTGTCCTACAACAAGTCTCGGTTACACTCTCCTTTAAATGTGGGTGGCAAATCATATTTCTGGAAGTCGTTTTCTTGCGTGCGCTGACCAATCTGCGACATGGATTTTGGTTTGGGCGTCGAAGCTTCTGAAACGTTTTCCCACTTCATCCACAAAAAGTGGACCAACCAGTCCACATCCAGTCAGCTACACTTTCAGCGGGAACATGACGTGCCTGTTTCCTCATCAAGATAATGTCTAGTGGCGCCTTGGCGGCGGGCTTCAAGCCGTGCGGAATCCGCTGTATTGTCTACGGTCCCAACGGTCAGGCGCTGGACGCCAACATGTCTCAGGGTTAGGGACTCCGTAACCGCTGCCCCTGTTCACTGCCGATCTCTACGAAGATGGCCGCGACGGACCTCTAGTCTTTCCCACGGCTGTGTGTCTCAAGAGCTCTCCCGGAAGGAATACGGCTTGGTATAAGCATGCGGTCCCATTCTATCTTACACTGAGCTAGTACAGATTGCTTCTGCCCAACATGCACAAAAATGGCTCTGAGCACTATGGGACTCAACTGCTGAGGTCATTAGTCCCCTAGAACTTAGAACTAGTTAAACCTAACTAACCTAAGGACATCACAAACATCCATGCCCGAGGCAGGATTCGAACCTGCGACCGTAGCGGTCTTGCGGTTGCAGACTGCAGCGCCTTTAACCGCACGGCCACTTCGGCCGGCCCAACATGCACAAACAATACGAATTAAGTTAAGTGTACTTGTTAATTTCGGTCAAACAGGTAATCCAGTAACGGATTAGAACCAATATGACATCTCTTTGTCGTAGCTTATTCGAATAATATTGAAGGAAAAGCTCTCTGAAAGGCGCACAGTACTTCAACCTTACACCTAATAAAAATCATTGTAATTTCAAAGCACGTGGTTCACATTCCGTTTCCATACTCGGTGCAAGTGTTTCTTAAGGTCTCTATGTGAATAGTGTTCTTTAAACTTTTTGGTAGTGGAATATGCTAACAGCTGTCTGAATTACAATTCTGTTGCTCCCATCGATTCCGGTGGTTCGTTGTTTGTATAATGTGAAATATCACGTGTAATATATCTTCTCCAATATATATTGTGTAATAATCTGGAGGACCATAACCATATTGGTTTCCGTCAATCTTATTTTAATGATACGAAGTGGCCCACTCTCTTTTCGGTGTTGCTTCGCTATGGCTGTTTCATCGATTGTGCCAGGAAAATGACGCCTGTCTCTCCTGACGTAGCACGCCCACAAAACTTCACATGCAGCTGCCACAAATACCTCGCCCTGCAACTGATTGCTGCTCATCATTAAGGTGAAGCTGTATTTGAATAGACTTTTCCCTTAAAGAATAACAGAAAGTTAACTTTGACCCCTTACTCCTAGTCATATGATTATGTGGCGGCAGGTTACAACACTGAATTTCATCAACATAAATAATTTAACTGGCTACTGGACTATGATAAACATCATAAGCCCAGCTATCTTAGCGTCCTGTAATAGATCATTCCAAACTTGTCTCTTTTATGAGTTTAATTCGTTTTCTGTGTTACCTACCTAATAATTATAGTGGATTTGTACCTCTTGCAATTTAGGCAAATCTTGTCTCAAGGCTCTATCTGCGTGTCCTAATTTATCTCCAACACCTTATGCTGAAGTGCTCTGTTCGGAATACACTTTGGTAAATGGCTTTCTGTAATTTTGAGTCTAATCTTTCTGTAATTTGATCGTCCTTTTCGTATAACAATTCATCTAATTTACCTTCGCGACGAGTGGGGACGCTTTCTCCTTGGCTTACTACCTGCTGAAGGATGGATTTCAGAGTTTCTTGCTCTAGTTGCAACGAACTAAGATTTTCACTCAGTTTCTCTACAGACTGAGGAATAGCTTTAATGGTTTTTTTCAAGCCTGTAATCTCGCTCATTGTAGTTTCTAGATCAGCTCGCAACTCGTTGATCACATGACTAGCAACTTCGGTTTTTAATTATTCAGTCTGAATTTTTATCTGTTCATTAATTTATTGAATGTGACTTGACAATTTATCTTGTTGTTTATATGAGTGCATACTTTCACGGTGATATGTACTAATAAAAGTCTCTCGGGCTTCCAGCTGCGTTAAGTGGTTTAAAATCCACGATCTTCCGGCACCATATTTGATAATGTTCCCGTTGTGCAGCAGCCGCGCTTGCTACAACCTTCCGATGCACAGGCCGCCGTCTTTATTGAGCCTGTTGTCACAAATTTTTATTTCGATCGCTTCTTTAATTATGCTATCCCAAAAACTGTTAGTCCGTGTAATAACAAATGGCTCGTCAAATCCAATGCGATGACCGTTTTCTGATGCATGCGCTGCTGCCGTTGATTTCTCTGGGTACCGTAGACGAAAACATCTCTCGTGTTCAATGGTACGCACAGTCTGTCCGATATGGAACTGTCCACATCCACTTGGTATTTTGTATACTCCTGGCGTTCTGAGGCCTACGTGGTCTTTCACATGCCTCAAGAGCTGTCGAATTTTTGCTGGTGCCCTTAGGACCGAATCCATTTTATGCCTCATTAGGAGCCGGCTTATTGTCTTGTTATTGAGCCACAGAAAGACAAGAACGCCCACTTCTTCGTGTCCTCCTCGGTGTCTTTCTGCTTACGTATTCTCGAAAAGATATCTTGTGAAATCTGGCGGTTGTTGCAGCCGTTTTCCTTGAATACTTTCCGTAAGTGACACAGTTCCTTCGACAAGTTATCAGAATCTGAGAAGGTTTCTGCTCGATGCACTAAGGTCCTCAGAACAGAACGTTTCTGCGACGAATGGTGATAGATGTTAGCGTGCAGATATTGCTCCGTTTGGGTGGGTTTCCGGTAAACGCTGTGGCTGAGACACCAATTTGCTTTGCGGCGGACGAGGACATCAAGGAACGGCGAGGCAACAACTGTCTCTATCTCCATCGTGAACTTAGTGTTGTCATGGATGTTGCTGATGTGGTCCGAGAATTCTCCCAGCTTTTCATTCCATGAGACCATCCAACGAACGTGTCGTCGACGTAACGATAAAATCAACTACGCTTTTCAGGAGCCGTGTCCAGCGCGATGTTTTCAAAGTACTCCATGAACAGACTGGCTACTGAGCTGTGCGTGGCTCGTGTTCCCGCCATTATGTATTTTACACCCTGTTTTTAACGTACTTCCACCTCACTACGTTAATTTAAATTACTACTGTCACTGAGTTGTTGTTTTGCCTGACCAAGAGCGGCGTTAGCAGCGCGTAACGATATATCCTCTCTCGTAGTATCTTTGTCGACTGCTATTACTTCCCGGTCGTGGTCTGTCGTAAACGAGTTCGGGTTGCGAGTTCGGGTTGCCAGTTCGGGTCTACCAGTCAGTTGGAATGCGTCCGGAGCGCAGTCCGGACCTGCCAGTCGGGGAGTTGCAATGCGGCACTAGTGTGGTCGGGTTGCAGCAGCACTGAGATCTGAGTCGACACGTCTCACCCGACCATTGCCGCCACCCGTCACTTGAACCGGACCACGGTCTTGGTGAATCGTCGGTCGTTCGTCCTACTGGACGATGCGTTTTGGTTCGCCGAACGTTCATGAGTCGGCTCTATATGTGTGTGTGTGTGTGCATAGACTCCCGACTTGTTTTCGTGCGTGTTTAGTTACTGCTGCTTATCGTTCAGGTCTTCATGCGAGTGTTTGTCAGGTTGTGTGTGTAATTGGTGTTATTTCCACTGATGTGTCGATATTGTGAGAGGAGTCGGTCGGTTCCTGCGGACCAGGGCCACTAACGTAATTTCAGGCAGCGTCCTTACCTCACCTGTTGTCGCTGTCCAACATGGTGTGTTATTGTGACAGCTAATACATACTCCATTGTGGATTATCACGTTTGTAACCTTTTCTGTTTCAGTTCTCATACACTCATTGATGGTAAGCAAGTCGTTGTGTCGGTCGGTCCGTGGCTGTCCCCTGGTTGGGTTCCGACGGATCAAGTGTAGTTGGGCTCACCCCCTGTATCGCCTAAGTGAACGAGGGCAGACCGACCTCCCTGGGGGCCTCTGAGGGCTTCTGAGTGCTTCTGAGTGTAGTTGTCTTTATTGTCTTTCCCACCGGTGTTTAATTATCTGTTTTATGCTACTTACAATTCAAGCTTTAGGGTTATTTTCCCTTTTTCTTAAAATTTTGCAATATTAATTGTGGGCTTTCAGTCTTGCAATCTTATTCTTAAAATTATCTTTCAAGCTTAAACATTGCGGCCTTTTGACTTTAAAAGATTGTGGTAATATACTTTAAAATTCTGAAACTTAATTGTGGCCTCCAGCCACTGGTATTGCACCTCGTATATGTTAGTTCTATCTGCTTTCTCTTGAGGCTTTCCACTTAGCCGTGATACATGTTTTTTTATTTATTTTATTTGCCTTTTTAATTGCATTTCTTATCTTGTTGATTATTAAGATTTCCTCTTTTTAGGCATTGTGGCCTTCTGGCTTTAAAAATCTCTGGTAATATGTTCTAAAATTTTGAAACTTAATTGTGGCCTTCAGCCGTTTGTACTGCACCTTGCATATGTTTGTTCTATTTACTTTGCTTTGAGGCTTACCGCCTAGCTGTGATGGATTTTTTAAAATTATTTTATTGCTATTTTAATTGGATTTTTATCTTGTTGATTTGTTTGTTAAGATTTCTTGCTTGGAGGCCTTCAGCCGTGAAAGAGTTGCATTTGGTAAAGGTTCGCTGTGTATTCTTGATGTGGTGCACTCAGTGGCCAACGTGAGGGGTAAGGAAGTTGGCCAAATGTTTCGCGAGTCTGTAAGTCGGTGATGCAATGGTGCTGACGCTGGAGCGTAGAGGAGTGTTCTACTTGTAAACCTTTGGAAGGCCATACAACGTAGGTGGTCAAGTTGCCCAAGGGAGGAGATTTTTGATTACATTCTCTTCCAGGAAAGACCTCTTGAGAAGCTCCGACGTCTTCCCCATTATTCTTGAAGTTGGCTTCTTTGACAGTTTTTGATATGTCTCAGCCTCCAGCATCAACCGAATCTTGGCGTTATAGTCGGCTCGTTCCATAATGACGGCTGCATTGCCCTTTTCAGCTGGCAGGACTACTAGGCGTGGATCGTTACAGAGTTCACGAAGACCATTACGCTCAGCTCGTGTCATATTTGAAGTCAGTGGCTTGGATATAGAATGAATGAGGAAGATAATTTTAATCGCTGCTACAAGCTACGCGCACTCACCTATGATCACACGCCATCTTGGGGCCTTTTATCAAGATGTACAATAATTACATGTAATCACAAAGACCACTTCTTTATATTTTCATCTAGAAGTCTCAAATAAACAAATTTTAAAGCTACTGAAATCAGAATTTGGTGGAATGAATGAACATGCCTTATCTAGTGTTGTAGTTGTTTACATGATACCTATGTAGAAACTTATCAGTTTCGACTTCTTGCTCTGTTACAAATGTTCATTTGATTTTACTGGTTTTGAAAAATAAATTCAATACATTTATACTTTCAGAAGTCGTAGATCAGTTGTTCGACATTGTCCGCCTCGTATTACTGCATGACATGGGAAAGAGACAGACAGTCATGAAGCAAACATATTTTGAAATAAATTTTCGTATAAAGCATATTTCACTAGTCCTACGAGTGATCGTCAGCTTAACTCTATACCGGAAAAGTTAAATTGACGAGGTACAGAAATGTTAATTGTGCCCGAAATGTAATTTGTGGTAATAACTGTTTTGGTTTCTTATTTTTACGACCTTGACAGTTTCGAATCTCTCAAGTGCGCCACTATTGTTCGCACTTGCAAATGGGACTTCGTGAATTGAAAAGCAGGCAGGTACTGAATAATTACGGTAATTAGTAGCGATTAGTAACGAGACAGCCGTATTTGCAGCTAAATAGACATCGTGTAAGCCGGTTATTAGACCTAATACAATCACACTCACACGCATTTCCACTGCAAAACCTGTCAATAACAAAAAAAAGTGTCATTTGCACAAAAACAAATAACA